>NC_133409.1:179737000-181066000 GCF_049350105.2 Macaca mulatta
ACCCCTTACCAGCCTGCTCTATCCAGAAAATCTTGCTGGTCCTCTAGTCCTCTCCTGGCATCCTCACCTTTGGGGGCTTCCCAGTCACATCAGGACCCAGTTAGATCCCAGTTAGAATCCCTCCCCTAGGCTCCCGTGGGAATCTTAACTCAGCCCTGCCAAGACTCTCACCTTTTACTCATCACAAAACTATGTGTTTGTCCAGATAGATCTTTAACTTTTGTGGGCAATGCCTTCTACATTCCACACATTGTCTAGCACAGTGCTCGATGCCTAACTATGTGACACATTTTTTAAAGAGTGAAATGACTTGATAAAGGCAGTTTGGAATGCAATGACACTTTTTAATTCGGCTTCCCAGATCTAGCATAAATATAGTCATTTTTAAATCAACATTTGCGTGGTAAATCTAGCATTTTTTGTATAAGACACAAGATACTTCCAGTTGAAGTTAGAACTTTCATAATCTGTATTTCACTGTGAGGAGGACCTCGCAGACAACCACCTGTGGCTGGTGCCCTGACAGCACCAGCCCAGACCCAAATCACTGTTGGAGGAGGGCCACTCTGGGCCCACACCGGACTATGATGTAATTGCAAGGCAAACCTTGATTGTGTTAAGACTTTATCACAATCAGTATTCATTTATTTCATTTCCCTTGTTAAAACAACCTCCTTTTGGAATTGGCTTTGAAATCTGTTTGGAATATGTTCAGTGCTATCCAACTATTATCCTTTGAATATGAATGAACTGATCCAGTCACTTCAACAAATATGTGTTAAGCACCTAGTATATTCTAGGTAGAATGACAGGGGCTGGGAAACATACCAAGAAAAGTCTGCTCTGCATGAGCTCACAGTATGGTGCACACAGTAGCGCTTCTGCATCCAGCAATTCCTCTAAGGCTGGGTGCAAGAAGTGGCCTACAATGGCATCAAGTAGAAAAACACTTGAGTTTTAAGTCATAAAGCTTTTTCCTTGGAAAACATTGTAAACAAGAGTAACTGCTATCCTGTCAGTGGGACCGCATGTTAAATCCATAACCATCCAAACAACAATACTGAATAGCTCCATTCTCTGACCGAGAGGCCCTGCTTCCTAGCTTTGGATGAGCTGTGATGAGCCTGCCGGAGGAGCTGCACAGTCTGCAGTGGGAAGTGACACGCTTGGGACTCTTGGTGTCTCAAGATGATTCCTGGGTTGGGTTGTTGAGTTGTTCAGTTGTCGAGTGTCTTTTTGGTAAGCAGTAGGCCTCTTTTGTGCTTCTATCTCCCCATGTATGACCCAAAGAAGAGGATAAACACCCTTATGCTGTGATATGGTTTGGATCTGTGTCCCCGCCCAAATCTCATGTCAAATTGTGATCCCCAATGTTGGAGGAGGAGCCTGGTGGGTGATTGGATCATGGGGACGGATTTCCCCCTTGCTGTTCTCATGATAGTGAGTGACTTCTCATGAGATCTGGTTGTTTAAAAGTGTGTGGCACCTCCCCAGCTCCTTTCTCTTGCTCCAGCCATGGAAGATGTACCTGCTTCCTCTTCGCCTCCCACCACAATTGTAAGTTTCCTCAGGCCTCCCGAGCCATGCTTCCTGAATAGACTGTGAAACTGTGAGCCAATTAAACCTCTTTTTCAAAATAAATGGCCAGTCTCAGGTACTTCTTTATTGCAGTGGGAGAACAGAATAATACACTCTGCATCACCGGGCTGTGTAAGGATAACATAAGGATGACAGCAGCAGGCAGTGGGCTCAGAAGGTCTGTTGTGATGAATAAATCATGGTGAATATTTATGATGCTAGGGCCCTCATGGCACTTACTTTACTAGGTTTTAAAAACATTCCTCCCCCAAATGGCATATTTGGGGAGAGCGAGAAGGTCAAACTAATGGAGAAATGGGTTAATACGAAGACTGCCCTATTGGGATAAAGAAAACAGTTCACACAAATAGAATCATCTTAGGGTAAAGGCTGAAGCCGCCGACTGATTTCAGACCCTGTTTTAGACACTGCCTGTGGCATCCCCAGCCAGCTCTGACAACTGTGTTTATCTGATGAAATGTAACAGACTTGCCTGACTCAGACTCACAAGCACACTGCACAGTGCCGTGTGTCTGCAGTCCCACTGCAGGGTCCATGTTTCCACTCTGGGCACCATTCACAAATCCCATCACCTCACCCTCTCCTTCAAGGCAGGCTGAGCTTTTCTGGGCTCCAGTTCCATGGTTCCTGTGTCATACATAACATAGGATCAGACTGATTCTAAGCTACCTTCCAGCTCAAGCGTTCTAAAATTCCAGTCATAAGGAATTTCCCAACAACAACGAAGGAGAAGAGCGTAACCACAAAAAGCATGTTTCAAAAATCAGTAGCCAAGGAAAGAAGCATTAGATTCTGGAGTGGGACCAGAATCCCAGCCCGGCACAGCAGGGTCTTCAGTAGTCCGCTCCCCATCCCCAGAAGTCCTACTGGTGACCCTCCAAACCCTGAGAGCCAAGCTCAGAGGACAGCTTTGTCTCATTCCTCTTCTGACCAAGGAGCTGGGGAATCCCTTGTGAGGACCAAGTAGTTGCATCAGGGAAGAGATCTGAATCCTCGAGTTTCCCCATTGGAATGGGATCTGCTCTTGGGAGACATAGAGCTGGTCCCAGTACTGGACACGTAACAAAATTTCCTTTCATGAAAGAAAGTCCAGATGGACGAACAAATATATCAAATCGGAGTGACTGAATTCTTTCCTTTTATCTTTGCAATTCCCTAAGCCAACAGAAAGGAAAACAGTCTTCAGACTGCTCATAGAGAAAAACAGCTTGGCCTCGAAGGAGTAATGTCAAATTACTCTAACTCAGAGCAGACAGAATGTCTGGAGAGAGCCACCCAAGCATATGTTAGATGCAAGGAATGGCTGAGCAATTATGCAAACATATAGCCAAGGAAAGGGACGAAGGAAAGAGGGGAGGGAGGGAGGAAAGGAGGGAGCGAGGAAGGGAGTGGGGAGGAGGAAAAGGGAGACTGTAGACCTAAGGAAACAGGTGGTGAGCAATGAATCTATTGAAATATACAACATACTTACAGGCCAATAAGAATTATAGTTCCCGAACTGAATGTGATCAGTCATGTAAACCTGGTCAATGTGAAAATGTCTGTTTTCGTTCCCTAGGACTGCCATAACAAAGCACCACAGACTGGGTGGTTTTAAAGCAACAGAAATTGATTGTCTCACAGCTCTGGAGGCCGGAAGGCAGGTCAAGGTGTCAGCTGAGTTGGTTCCTTCTGAAGGCTCCAAGAGAGAATCCGTTCCACGTCTTTCTTCCAGCTTCCAGCAGTTGCTGACAATGCTTGGCATTCCTTGGCTTGTAGCTGCATCACTCCAACATCGCTTTGTCTTCATGTGGCTTCCTTTCCTCTGTGTGTCTGTGTCCAAAGTTTGCTGTTATAAGGACATTAGTCACTAGTTTAGGTCTCACTTTAATCCAGCCTGACCTCAACTTAACTCAAGGACTTCTGCAAAGACCCTCTTTTCCAAATAAGACCACATTCACAGGTCTCGGGACTAGAATTTGAGAAAATCTTTTTGGGGGATTGAATCCAACCAACTCTAACATAACTTACTAAAATTGAGACGAAGAGGAGGGGAAACGAAAACACATGAGAATGCCAGTATCCTCTTCTTTCTTTGGAAGGAGACAATTGCTTTGTTCTAAAATTGAGACGCACATTATATGTGTATGTGCATGCATGCATATATAAAATCCCAACCTGTTCATGTTATCTGTAATCTCTTTCCTTTGTGGTAAAGAAACATTTACTTAAGACTCAACGGCTACAGTTTATTTTTGGTCTTTTACAAAATAAATAAAATTTAAATGTAATGATTTTTATTCTTTTAGAGGCTATACTGACTATTTAAGCAGTTATTCAATGAAGCAGTTACAATATTCACTTTCTTCCTGAAAACCAACAAAATCATCCGAGAGCATATGACCATGTCAGTCTTAGTCAGAATGAAAGCTCCAGCAATGGGCCTGGCACATCATTTCTACTTAATAAATGCTTGCTAAATTGGACTATTTTCTTGCTAATTACACAGAGCACACATGTCCAGACCCCTTCAGAATCTTGCACCTGTTGACTTAAATATCCTAAGACTGCATTTTTCATTTATGTTTTGCGCCAAACAGCCTAACTCTGGGAGATTAATTCCAGACATAGCTGAGGGGGAGAGGGCACGCTTCTCCTCAGATGAGCTGACCCTGTACTGAAGGGGAAAATGAATTCCTTCTTTCTGTCTGGAATGTATTTAGAGCCCTCTGCTTTAAAGCCATATACTCTGGCAAAATAGTGATTTTGTCCTTAGACTACAGGATCTGCTGGTGAAAATCTGAGGATGGTATCTGCCAGCTCCCTGGGCTCAGCTCCTTTCCCTGCAAAGGACACAGTGGTTGCTGATGAATGCAGCCTGGCTCAGAAAGGAACGAGTGCTGCTGCTGACAGCTGTGTGCGGGTGTGCTGGAGGGTCCATAGCCCACCGTCAGCTTTGCACCTCGCCATCCTCCCTGCTCCTCCCATACCCACTCACCTCCAGCCTATTGGAGGGCAACAGCAGTGACTCAGGGTGTAGTGAAAAAACAATGTGCACACCTGAAGACTGGCCTTAGCTCTTACTATCAGGCTCTTGGAAGGGAAAATCAGGGCCATATGCCTCTTGCCTCTTTCTCTGCCTCTGTCTGGTGTGCAAGCCTCTCTTTCTCCCCAGTCCTTCTCTCTCATTTGCGCCCCAGGGCAATCAACATTCTCCATAACAGGCCCAGGGCCTGCCAGGCCGTGTTTGCCGCTCCCCTGCTGACTCATCCACAGAGCCCATCCCAGGCCAAACATTCCCTCCGGGTGGAAATGCAGCTTGGTGTGTCCTTGGCTGTGGCTCATGTTTGCCCCGCTCAGTTTCCTATTTCCTCTTCCCCAGATGGCATATGGGTCCTGCGCTGTGCCCTGCCACCCTGGGAGTCATAGAGAGATATTCACATAGGCTTGGGGTCCTGCAGGACCACCTTTGGGAGGGGCACAGAGCAGCGCTGTCCTTTGGAAGTGTCAAGAAGCAGCTGCTCTGGGGCCAGGTCTAGAGCCAGGCTACACACTAAAGACAGCTGCAACCCCAGGCTGGTACTGCCTGGGTCCAGGTTTGGCTTAATTGCCCTATTCTGTAACCTAACTAGAAGAACTAGGTGGGTGAAAAACAATAAGTGCTCATTTAAATTCTGTCCTAGCTGTCCGTGATAGAGGTTTAGAGCTGCTTAGACCTCAGAGATCACTGTTTTCAATTTCTTCTCTCCAAAGAGGAGACAGGGATGCCTGAGATGGGCTATGACTCCCTGAGGTCACCTGGGAGAGCAGAGTTCCAGGGTTCTGGTCAAGGGCTACTTCCTTGCCTCCTGGAAGTACAACCTGTGTGCTACCATGTGAATTTTGGACGCCATCAAGTGCCTTGCTCCAAAAGGCTGTGTCAGGGTCCACTGACAGCCATGCCAGTAGAGGAACTTGTTTAGGAAGGGAAAAGCCACTTCCATGTGGCAGCGATGGAGTATTATACCAAGGCAGGCACTCTGGGTAAGCCAGGGAAAGACAGCAGGATAGACCTGGACGGAGCTTCATAGTGGACAATTCCCTGGGGATTACAGGGATTAGCTCTCATAATGCCTCTCTATGACAGCTCAGTGGCAGAGGACAGAGAAAAAAAAAAAAAAAAAAACAGCTTCACACAGGGAGATTTTGAAAAGGTAATGAGCAATGTGGCATTTTGAAACACGGGGTCACAAAAGCAACATGACTTCTACTAAAAACATGTATTTTGACCTCAAGGAAATCTCTGCAGACACACTTGCTCCCTCAGCATCCGTGAATTCCACTCGGCTGGACGGCAGTGAACCACTGCAGAGAGGATGTTGAGAGAGCGGAAGGAGATTATGGGGACTGGAGGAGATGATGGAGAGTGGGGGAGATGATGGGGAGCGGGGGAGATGATGGGGAGCGGGGGAGATGATAGGGAGCGGGGGAGATGATGGGGAGTCCAAGGCACTGTCTTCAAAGCTGGGAAATCACAGCACTGTGACTTCAAATCTGAGTCACCTTAGTGGCAGTCTGCTCATTTATGCAGCCTGTGTCCCAATCTCCACTGTCAGACCTTGAACAGACCAGGAGAGAGAGCTCCCCTCCTCCAAGATCCGCCCTTCCATCTGAGGGAGCTCTAACTGATCAAACATCCATTCTATACAGGCCAGAGCAGCCTCCCTGTGTCTTCTCAGCATTGTTTAATCCTGCCATAATTCTCAGAAGTCTGATTACTACAACTTGGTAACACATTCGAGAAACTGTGCACAGGTGCACGTGTGTGTGTGTGTGTGTGTGTGTGTGTGTGGTGAGGGGGAACTTCCACATTATTTAGATTTAATCTTGCTAATTACAGACAGTTACCAAGGAAGCCAGTGATTTATTCAGTTAGAGGTTATCAATGACAAATTCTAAACCCCATATATTTGTTTCATAAGTCCATTTGAATTTATAAATCCTGAATTTCACACTAGGAAAACAAGCTTAGTCAACTTTCAGATGCTAACATTGCAAATATTAAAAGTAGAAGCCTGGCACAGTGGCTCACACCTGTAATCCCAGCACTTTGGGAAACCAAGGTGGGAGGACCGCTTGAGGTCAGGAGTTTGAGACCAGCTGAGGTAATATAGCAAGACCCATCTCTACTAAAAATTTAAAAATTATCTGGGTATGGTGTCACACACCTGTAGTCCTAGCTACTCAGGAGGCTGAGGCAGGAGAATTGCTTGAGCCTAGAAGGTCGAGGTTGCAGTGAGCTATGATAGCACCATTGCACTCCAGCTTGGGCAACAGAGCAAGACCCTATCTTAAAATAACTAAGTGGCCCAGGTGCAGTGGCTCACACCTGTAATCCCAGAACTTTGGGAGGCCAAGATGGGAAGATCACAAGGTCAGGAGATCGAGACTGTCTTGGCCCACATGGTAAAACCCCACCTCTACTAAAAACACAAAATTTAGCTGGGTGTGATGGTGCGCGACTGTAGTCCCAGCTACTCGGGAAGCTGAGGCAGGAGAATCACTTGAACCCAGAAGGCGGAGGTTGCGGTGAGCTGAGATTGTGCCCCTGTACTCCAGCCTGGTGACAGAGCAAGACTCCATCTCAAATATACACACATACATACATAAATACATACAACATACATAGAAGTCAACCTTTTCCCAAGATGTAGCCCCATCTTTGATAATGACACTTTTTCCACTGTCCCCGTGTCCAGAACTTGGAGTCACCTTCAATGCCTGACTTCCTTGCATCCCCAGCATCAGGCTTGCTGGACACCCCTTGCCCTGAGACTTTGCTCTCCTTCCATGTGACCGCAAGTCTCCATCAGCCCCTAACCGTGCCCTACTTTCCTGCTCCAGCATCCAATTCCCCTCCATCATCCCTGGCCCTTCACAAAAGCCACCTGTTCCATCACCAGTGAAAGCCCGACACCCAGCCCTCTGGTCAGCAGCCCCAGCTTCTTGCTGTGCTCCCTCTCCGTGCATCTGAATGTGGCTCCCGGTGCCTCCATCCCAGCCTCTCTCCCGCCTGCTCCCTCTCGCTCCCTGCTCCTCAGGTCCAAGCCAAGGTCATTGTCCAGTTCGCCCAGTGAACACTGCCTTCCCCCCGACCTCCCCTTGAGCCGTCTTTGGGTGTCAAACAGTCTTTCCTGTGCAAGAGCCATGCCATGCCTTTAACCTGCCTAACTCCTTCTTTCAGAGCCTCAGCTTGATGATGATGGGACCCCTCCCTCGCCTCAGGACATGGCCCCCCTTGCCCTGCACTGGGGGGTCCTCACTTGTCTTCTGTAATGCTCATCCCAGGGTGAGACCCCAGCAATGCCTGTCTCCTTGTGGGCTGAGATCTCCACTAGGACAGGCCCCCTGTGTCATCCCTGCCTCCTCTTCTGTATCTAGCACAGTGCTGGGTCCTAGGAAGCACTCAGCACCTGCTCGAGTGAAGGAAAGTGGCCCGTGGTCTACAGAACCCAGCTCCAACTCCCCTAAGGCCCGGCCAATGGCATCCTGAGCTTCCTCTGCACGCTTCTCTCCACTCCAGGTCCCTGTGCACACAGCGGACTGACTGCCCTTCTCACCCCCACAAATCTGGAACACTCCCATCCCACGAGCCCTTTGCTCATAATAATGTGTACTATGTATTATGCATGCTACAGATCATATTGATACGTGGTAATATTCAATTTGACAAATTTAAAATACTCGTCTGTTAACTTAATATGGAGTATATAAAGTTTAATAATATTGGATATGTATTTCATAATAAATAATAAATTATTAGGCAGGGTGCAATGGTTCACACCTGTAATCCCAGCACTTTGGGAGGCAAAGGTGGGAGGATGGCTTGAGTCCACGAGTCTGGGACCAGCCTGGGCATGGTAACTATCATACATATCATTATAATTACATATAATATATTAATGTAATACATTTTATATATTGTTGTATATTATTTAATAGTGTATTATTAATTATAATAATTATTTATAGTAACTAAATATTTAAAGTGGTCTGTAAAATTCTCTATGTGTGTATGTGCATCTATAATAATACAATATGCCTTTTCTCTGGGCCAGCTACTCTTCCAAACACCTGGCATTCATTATTTCACTTAATATTCACAACAGCCCTCTGATGTGAGTATTGTACTCACTGCCACTAATGAAACCCATGCTCCCATTCTGCCTCCTCATCATCCTCTGAGTCCCTGCGGCAGGCCCCTCGCCCAGTGCTCTGCTGGGCAGGAGTGGCTCTCATCCTCACCTTCACCCCACCAGCACGTTGTTTCTGCCTCTCTGCCACTGAGCAGGTCTCGGAGCCTGCCTTCTCACAGACATCAGGGCACATTCAGGACTCTCCAATACACAAGAATCCTGGCAGGGCAGGACAGAGGCAGGCCTGGCTCCTTCTGTGTACCTGCAGCCCAGGGGGACGTCCATAGCTGGCCATGTCCCCTCTTAGCAAGCCAACACCGAGTCTTGAGAACTGGCATCCACACAGACGGACGGATCATAAGCCTGGTCATTTCATTGTTCCCTGCGGCACAACTTGCTCAGCCACGTCTTCAGCACAACTGTTAAGACCCACTCATCAAATGCAATGTGGCCTGTGGATTTGCCCATGACAATCAAATGCAATGTGGCCTGTGGATTTGTCCATGACAATCAAATGCAATGTGGCCTGTGGATTTGCCCATGACACAGAAGTTCCACCAGAGCACAGGCTGAGAAGACAGAGTGGGCAGTGGCTGGTGTGGAGGGGCTGGCTCCTGATTTGGAAGCCCTTAAGCTTCTCAGGCTGCCAGGTGAATGGTCACGGCCTGCCTGAGGCCCCAGGTGTGACTTGACCTGCTCCAACCAGGGAGAGACAGCTCTGGCTCCACCATCCAGTTCTCCCCCAGGCCACCAGGAAAGGAATCCAGAACGTCCTGCCCTGCAGCCTCTCCCCTCCTTCAAGGACACCTCAGTGCCACACACAGGGCCTTCAATCCTGGCCGCCTATTCCTTTCCTAGTTCCTCTTCAGCAGGCCCAGCAAAAATCCCTCTTCATTCTCACTGGGAAGCAGGTCAGTTGGAGGCAGTGGGTACCTTGAGAAAGCTGCCATCTTTCACAAAATGTAACGCTATTCGCTGTCTATTTAGAGGAGGAGCCGAGTGCCACGCCCAGCTCTCCTCCTCCCTTCCCCTCCAGCCAAGGCTCAAACTCCACACTTTTGTCCCAAGCAGTTCCACTGAGGCCCTCAATTTACATATTTTGACCAGGAAACCAAAAAGCCCACAGGTGACTGGACTTGCATTCCTTAGAGGGCACTTTGGTCAATTTATTGGAGAGGAAAGGGCTCATCCCTTGCACCAAAGTCAGTATCCAAGGATTCTCTGCAGCCACATGGGGGCATCTCTCTGAGCCATGATCAGGTGGATAAATGTTGCTTTTTTCTTGCCCATTACATTTCAAGGATGGTGTTAGTGGGTGCTGGAGATCAGCCTCCTCAGAAGCAGACTTTGAGACCAGAATTTTTGTGCAAGCAATTTCTTCAGGCAGTTCTCCTGGGAAAACTGATAAACAGGCAGGAACGGCATGGCAGGAAGGGGGGGCACTCAAGCCAGGTGGTGAAAGCATTTTCTGCCTGAGCCTGCAGCGGAATTTGGAGTGAAAATTACACCTCCTCAGAGTTTGTCCTGGTCGTAGCAAGGAATCTGGGCTTCCATGTTCCTTCATCAATCAGTCATTGCCAAGGGCCACCCTCAAGGAGCTGTCACTCCTGGATACTTTCAGAACTCTAGGAATGGAGGCAAAGTGGATGTAGTTGGGACACAGAGCAGTTGGGACACAGGTGCTGGCCATGAGAAGCAAAGCACAAGGATGCTAGGTGTCTTCATCCACTTCTGCATTGCTATAAAGGAATACCGGAGGCTGGGTAATTTATAGAGGTTTACTTGGCTCACAGTTCTGCAGGCTGTACAAGAAGCACCAGCATCTCCTTCTAGGGAGGGCTCAGGCGGCTTCCACTCATGGCGGAAGGTGAAGGTGAACCAGCGTGTGCAGAGAAGAAGCAAGAGAGGGGAGGAGGTATCAGGCTCCTTTAACAACCAGCTCCCTCAGGAACTAACAGAGCAAGAACTTACTCACTCTGCTCCAACGGAGGGCATTATCTACTCCTGAGGGCTCCACCTCCCAGACCCAAACACTTCCCATTATGTCCCATCTCCAAAATTGGGATCAATTTCAACATGAGGTTTAGAGGGGTCACACGTTTAAGCCACAGCCCTGGGGCTTGGGCACACAGAAAGCAGGAGAGGGAGCCAAGGGGAGCTGGGTGGAGCACAACAGTGCTCATTGCAGTAACCCATGTTGAGTGGCGCTTTGGGCAACTGCTGTCCACTGGCCACTCCTTAATCTGGCTCTGCCTAGGATTGGGGTTTAATAACCTAGTAGAATCCAGTTAAGACCCTGGCATCATTAGGTTAACAAGATGAGCCCCAATCTCAATCTCTCTCTTTCTCTCTCTCTCTCTCTCACACACACACACACACAGAGCACAGCAGCAGAGCAGCAGAGCAGTCAGGAAACACAGGGCTTCATTTATAGATGGGATCCAGAGAGCTGGCCCAGGTGGGAGGCAGCTTCCTCTCCCTGCTCAGTATCATAGCACCCCGCAGCACCCTCGCCATCCCGCAGCTCCCTCCTGCTCCCACTTCCCAGTGGTTCCGTGTTTGTTTCAAAAAGAGCATCTGTTTCCTTTTGTCACCGACCCTCTGTCTTCTGAATCCATGGGATTTGTGAATCCTTTCCTGGAGCATGCATAATTTGTGTACCAACCCTTCTCCCAGGCTCCCAGAGGCTGTCTTCCTCGCCACCCAGGGGACTGGCTCTCACAGGGCATCAGTCTGTGCTTTGTAAGGCAAGAAGGACTCCGTTCCGAGGATTATTGGTGTTTCTTTCGGTTTTGTTGTGGCTAGAAGCCGGACATCCTGCTGGAGATCGCACTGTGGCCCCAGCCCTGAAGTGCACTGTGCAACCGTGGGCATTGCAGAGATTCTGCAGGGCACACAAGGAGGTGTGCTCTAGAAGCAGCCAGCCAGCTTTGAGTCCCGTTGCCACCACTCACGAGGCGAGGATTCGTTCATTTTCCACATCTGTCAATGGGGTTAGTAATAGAACCTCCATATGAGCTTGGTCTGAGAACACAAGGTCATGCGGGCAAATAGCACCGCACCTGCCTGGTCACTGGGAGTGCTCCATCAGTGGTGGTGGGGCCCTGGCAGCAGCAGCCAGTGTCTTTCCTATCATTGCCGGCATGAACCCAAGGAAGAGGCTTAGGGAGAGTCCCTCTCAGCTTTGAAAGTCAAAATCAAACCTCATTTTCTGGTCGCTGACACTAGGAAAACCCAAATAACAGCAGCAAGCTCTCTTCCGCTGCATGTACCCTTGGTCTTTGTAAGAAAGAAGCGCTCAGCCCATGGCAAACACCCAGTAAAACTGGCTGCCTGGACCTGCTGCGGGATGAAGGGAACTTGTGACTGTGACTGTGTGTGTCATCAAAATAGTGATGATTAATTAAGGGAATAAAAAAATGAGATTGACTTCTATGGATTAATTAATAGATTGATATTCTTCTGGGTTTTTGGACAATGTATTAAAAAGCAGAAATCAAGCTCAAATGGCAAAAAGCAGGGAGGAATTCATATCTTTTAACATCTCTTCTCCCTATTCACTCACGCAAACTTTCTTTTGTTTTAATTCTATTCATGAATAATGTTATAGCTACAGAAGAATTGCAAGAATAATATCAACAATTCCTATATATTCTTCACCCAGATGACCAATTGTGAAGTTTTGCCACATTTGCTTTATTACTCCTCTCTAAACATATGTGTGTATTACTATTTTTTGAACTATTTAAAACTTAAGAGCAGACACCATGCCCTTACTCCAAAATAGCTCAGCATGAATTTTGTAAGAGCAATAACGCTTATATAACCACAGTACAATGATTAAATTTAGGTAACTTAGCATTGAGACAATACCATGATATAATCTATAGTGCATATTCAAGTTTTATCAATTGCCATATCCATGTCCTTTATAGATATTTTTTCTCTGATCCAGGATCCAAAGGGGACCACACAGTGCATGGAGCTGTCATTTCTCCTTCGTCTCCTTTCATCAGAACTTCAGCCCTTCATTGTCCTTAAAGATCCTGGAAGTTTTGAAGAATACAGGCCACTGCTTTTAGAGAATGCCCCTCAATTTAATTTTGCATGACATGCTCTCATTAGATTCAGGGCCCGCATTTTTGGCAGGAATCCTGCTTGAGTGATGTGTTCACAGTGAATCCCTGAGTCTCCATGAGTCAGGAGGCATCCGTCTCACTCCATTCGTGCTGCCGTCACAACATACCTGGTACTGGATAATTTATAAAGAACAGAAATTTATGTCTCATAGTTTGGGAAGTTCAAGATCGAGGCGCCAGCAGTTTCAGTGTCTGTCAAGCGCCTGGCCTCTGCTTCCTTGTTGCCGCATCCTCCAGAGGGGACGAACGCTGTGTCCTCATGTGCTGGGCAGAGGGCAGAGGGCAAAAAAAAACCCAGCTTGCTCCCTCCAGCCCTTTTATGAGGGCATTAATTCCATTCACAAGGGCAGAACTTTCCTGGCCTAAGCAACGGCCTCACCTTCTAACAGCGGCACCTTGGTGATTAGGTTTCAACATACTAATTTTGGAGGGATCCATTATACATTCAAACCATAGCAGGGCCTGATACTAGTTAATCCCATTGTTATGAATGATAATTTCTCTTACTTGGTAAGGTAATGCCTGCCAGGTTTCTTCAAAAATCACTGTTTTAAAGAAGAAAACAACTATATTATAAAGATTTGAGTCTTCCAGAAACAAATATACAAATTTAACGCAATCTCTTAAAATTTCCTGGCAAGTTTCCTTCCTTCAGAAGTAGACAAGCAGATGCATTCAAAAAAAATACAAGCAGGCATAGCCCAGGAAAACTCTGAAACAGAAGAAACGAGGAGGGATTTGTCTCCCCAGCCTATAAAACTCATCATATGGCCTCGGTAATTAGTACCGAATGGCACATGAATAGACAGCCCAATGGAACAGAAGAGAAAGTACAGAAATAGACCCAAATGTGGCCGGGCACAGTGGCTCATGCCTGTAATCCCAGCACTTTGAGAGGCCAAGGTGGGTGGATCACAAGGTCAGGAGTTCAAGACCAGCCTGGCCAATACGGTAAAATCCCATTTGTACTAAAAATACAAAAATTAGCTGGGTGTGGGGGTGCACATCTGTAGTCCCAGCTACTCAGGAAGTTGAGGTGGGAGAATCACTTAAACCCAGGAAGCAGAGGTTGCAGTGTGCCGGGATCGAGGAGACCCCGTCTCAAAAAAAAAAAAAAAAAAAAAAGACCCAAATGTATGTGGGAAATTAATATATGGTAAACATAGATACTCTCATCAGTGCATAAAGGTGGACTTTGTAATAGATCGCACTGGGACAATGGATCGCCCTTAGGGAAAAGGCACAGTTATGGCCACACTATACATAGTACATCAGGATAAATGCTCACGGGTCAGTTTCAAATGCAAAAAAAGTAAAACCATAGAAATACTACCACCAGAAGGCACCTCTTGCAATTCCCTCTGACCCCCACAGAGTTCAGGTCACTCTCCCACGACTTCAACCCTGGAAGGCCTCCCTAAATGGGGCCAATGTTGAGCCACAACAATACAGGGGAGGGAGCGCGGGAGGCGAAGGTGGGGTATTTATTTTCCTGGGTTTTTCCTGCAGGTCTGTATTTTTCCTGACAGATGCCCTGCTCATCTCTGGGTGCCCTGGTGTACACAATTCTCTCTCCTTCCAGGCTGCAGTAATGTCTCCGTGCCCTGGGGCCTAGGAGTCATGACTCTTCTGTTGCTGCTATGTCTTGATTTTAGCACCACCCCCGGGAGTCCCCTAAAACTTGTCCATACCCTTGCCATAAACTTTTGTAGGGTTTATTAATTCATCCTTTTGTCTATAAACCTCTCTTGAATTATCCTAACTCCAGTGTGTCATTTGCTTCCTGTTAGAACTCGGATTGATAGAATAACCTTGGAGTAGATTGGCATATTTAACTCTGTCTCAAAATCTAAAAGCCATAAAGTAAAGAGTAATAATTGTGAATGTAGATTAAAAAACTAAAACCTGTATAGAAAACAAAAACCAAAGCACAACACAAACAGAAAAGACAAAAACTAGGGAAGTGTGTATAGCTCAGGACACAGAAAAGTACTTTTCTCCAAAATACACGAAGAGTTCCCAGAAATGAAAAATAGAACGACCACAGATTAATTTTTTTAAATAGGCGAAAGTCATGAACTGTTTACAGAACAGGAAATACAGATGATCTGAAATCCTGGCAAGCATTCATAATTAGAGACATGAAAAATAAAAACTACACTAGGAGATGACTTTTCCGTAATCAGACCCATAAAATTCCAAAAGTTTGAGGAAACCCTCGGTTGGCTAGGCACTCAAAAGGCAGGCACCAGTGTCCATTCTCAGTGAGACTGCAAAATGGGGCATTCCCTACAAAGGGCAATCATCATCAAAATTTCAAGGGTCCTCCCTCTGACACAGCAACCCGACTCAGAGGATTATATCTGACAGGTATGAACTGATACATGACAAGATTATTCACTGCAGCCTTGTTTGTGATACTAAAAACTTGGAAACCACTCAAGCGTCCATGTCTAAGGAACTGTCTAAATAAACCTATGATTTGCTCACACAGTGGAAAGCCCTGGGAATCTCAGGTTTTGGAATAAAACTGAGCTTGGTTTGAATCTCGGTGTTCCTTGTTGGACAAATGACAACCTCACTGAGCCAGTGTGCATACATATACCCATACCCATACCCATACCCATACCCATACCCATACACATACCCATACACATACTCATACCCATACACATACCCATAACCATACCCATACACATACCCATACACATACCCATACACATACACATACACATACATACACATACACATACCCATACATACCCATACACATACACATACACATACAGACACATACACATACCCATACACATACACATACACATACACATACCCATACACATACCCATACCCATACCCATACACATACACATACCCATACCCATACCCATACACATACACACACACACACATACACATACCGATACCCATACACATACACATACACATACCCATACCCATACCCATACCCATACACATACACATACACATACATACACATACACATAACCATACCCATACCCATACCCATACCCATACCCATACACATACACATACCCATACCCATACCCATACACATACACATACATACGCATACACATACCCATAACCATACCCATACCCATACCCATACACATACCGATACCCATACCCATACACATACACATACACATACACATACCCATACACATACACATACACATACCCATACCCATACCCATACACATACACATACCCATATACATACCCATACACATACCCATACACATACACATACACATGCACATACACATATAGACACATACACATACCCATACACATACACATACACATACCCATACCCATACCCATACCCATACCCATACACATACACATACACATACACATACAGACACATACCCATACCCATACCCATACCCATACACATACCCATACACATACCCATATACATACCCATACACATACCCATACACATACACATACACATGCACATACACATACAGACACATACACATACCCATACACATACACATACACATACCCATACCCATACCCATACCCATACCCATACCCATACCCATACCCATACACATACCCATACACATACACATACACATACACATACAGACACATACACATACCCATACCCATACCCATACACATACCCATACCCATACCCATACCCATACACATACACATACACATACCCATACCCATACCCATACCCATACCCATACACATACACATACACATACACATACACATACACATGCACATACACATACAGACACATACACATACCCATACACATACACATACACATACCCATACCCATACCCATACCCATACCCATACACATACACATACACATACAGACACATACACATACCCATACCCATACCCATACCCATACCCATACCCATACATATACACATACACATACACATACACATACACATACCCATACACATACACATACCCATACCCATACCCATACACATACACATACACATACCCATACCCATACCCATACCCATACCCATACATATACACATACACATACACATACCCATACCCATACCCATACCCATACCCATACACATACACATACCCATACCCATACCCATACACATACACATACACATACACATACCCATACACATACCCATACCCATACACATACCCATACCCATACCCATACCCATACCCATACACATACCCATACACATACCCATACACATACACATACCCATACCCATACCCATACCCATACCCATACACATACACATACCCATACACATACACATACACATACCCATACCCATACCCATACCCATACCCATACACATACACATACCCATACCCATACACATACCCATACACATACATATACACATACACATACACATACCCATACCCATACACATACCCATACACATACACATACACATACCCATACCCATACCCATACACATACACATACACATACCCATACCCATACACATACCCATACCCATACACATACACATACACATACCCATACACATACACATACACATACCCATACACATACACATACACATACACATACACATACACATACCCATACCCATACCCATACCCATACACATACACATACACATACACATACACATACCCATACACATACACATACTCATACACATACACATACACATACCCATACACATACACATACCCATACACATACACATACACATACACATACACATACCCATACACATACACATACACATACCCATACCCATACCCATACACATACATATACACATACTCATACCCATACCCATACACATACATATACACATACCCATACACATACCCATACCCATACCCATACCCATACCCATACCCATACACATACATATACACATACACATACACATACCCATACACATACCCATACACATACACATACACATACACATACACATACCCATACACATACACATACACATACAGACACATACACATACCCATACCCATACACATACCCATACCCATACACATACACATACCCATACCCATACCCATACCCATACACATACACATACCCATACACATACCCATACCCATACATATACCCATACACATACATACACATACACATACCCATACCCATACCCATACCCATACCCATACCCATACACATACCCATACACATACATACACATACACATACACATACACATACATACACATACACATACCCATACCCATACACATACACATACCCATACCCATACCCATACACATACACATACACATACATATACCCATACCCATACCCATACACATACACATGCACATACCCATACCCACAGCCATAGCCATACCCATACCCATACCCATACCCATACACATACACATACCCATACCCATACCCATACCCATACCCATACCCATACCCATACACATACCCATACCCATACCCATACACATACCCATACCCATACCCATACACATACACATACACATACAGACACATACACATACCCATACCCATACCCATACACATACACATACCCATACCCATACCCATACCCATACCCATACATATACACATACACATACACATACCCATAACCATACCCATACACATACCCATACCCATACCCATACACATACACATACACATACATACACATACACATACCCATACACATACACATACACATACCCATACCCATACCCATACCTATACACATACCCATACCCATACCCATACACATACACACACACATACACATACCCATACACATACCCATACCCATACACATACACATACCCATACACATACACATACACATACCCATACCCATACCCATACACATACACATACACATACACATACCCATACACATACACATACCCATACACATACATATACACATACACATACACATACCCATACCCATACACATACCCATACACATACACATACACATACCCATACCCATACCCATACACATACACATACACATACCCATACCCATACACATACCCATACCCATACACATACACATACACATACCCATACACATACACATACACATACCCATACACATACATATACACATACACATACACATACCCATACCCATACCCATACACATACACATACATATACACATACACATACCCATACACATACACATACTCATACACATACACATACACATACCCATACACATACACATACCCATACACATACACATACACATACACATACACATACCCATACACATACACATACACATACCCATACCCATACCCATACACATACATATACACATACTCATACCCATACCCATACACATACATATACACATACCCATACACATACCCATACCCATACCCATACCCATACCCATACCCATACACATACATATACACATACACATACACATACCCATACACATACCCATACACATACACATACACATACACATACCCATACACATACACATACACATACAGACACATACACATACCCATACCCATACACATACCCATACCCACACATACACATACCCATACCCATACCCATACCCATACCCATACACATACACATACACATACCCATACACATACCCATACCCATACATATACCCATACACATACATACACATACACATACCCATACCCATACCCATACCCATACCCATACCCATACCCATACACATACCCATACACATACATACACATACACATACACATACACATACATACACATACACATACCCATACCCATACACATACCCATACCCATACCCATACCCATACCCATACACATACACATACACATACATATACCCATACCCATACCCATACACATACACATGCACATACCCATACCCACAGCCATAGCCATACCCATACCCATACCCATACCCATACACATACACATACCCATACCCATACCCATACCCATACCCATACCCATACCCATACACATACCCATACCCATACCCATACACATACCCATACCCATACCCATACACATACACATACACCTACACATACAGACACATACACATACCCATACCCATACCCATACACATACACATACCCATACCCATACATATACACATACACATACACATACCCATACCCATACCCATACACATACCCATACACATACACATACACATACCCATACCCATACCCATACCTATACACATACCCATACCCATACCCATACACATACACACACACATACACATACCCATACACATACCCATACACATACACATACACATACCCATACACATACACATACACATACCCATACCCATACACATACCCATACCCATACCCATACACATACCCATACCCATACCCGTACACGTACACATACACATACCCATACACATACACATACACATACCCATACACATACCCATACCCATACCCATACACATACACATACACATACACATACCCTTACCCATACCCATACACATACACATACACATACATATACCCATACCCATACCCATACACATACACATGCACATACCCATACCCACAGCCATAGCCATACCCATACCCATACCCATACCCATACACATACCCATACCCATACCCATACCCATACCCATACCCATACACATACCCATACCCATACCCATACACATACCCATACCCATACCCATACACATACACATACACATACAGACACATACACATACCCATACCCATACCCATACACATACACATACCCATACCCATACCCATACCCATACCCATACATATACACATACACATACACATACCCATACCCATACCCATACACATACCCATACCCATACCCATACACATACACATACACATACATACACATACACATACCCATACACATACACATACCCATACCCATACCCATACCCATACACATACACATACACATACCCATACACATACACATACACATACCCATACCCATACACATACCCATACCCATACCCATACCCATACACATACACATACACATACACATACCCATACCCATACCCATACACATACACATACACATACACATACATATACCCATACCCATACCCATACACATACACATGCACATACCCATACCCACAGCCATAGCCATACCCATACCCATACCCATACCCATACACATACACATACCCATACCCATACCCATACCCATACCCATACCCATACCCATACACATACCCATACCCATACCCATACACATACCCATACCCATACCCATACACATACACATACACATACAGACACATACACATACCCATACCCATACCCATACACATACACATACCCATACCCATACCCATACCCATACCCATACATATACACATACACATACACATACCCATACCCATACCCATACACATACCCATACCCATACCCATACACATACACATACACATACATACACATACACATACCCATACACATACACATACACATACCCATACCCATACCCATACCCATACACATACCCATACCCATACCCATACACATACACACACACATACACATACCCATACACATACCCATACACATACACATACCCATACCCATACACATACACATACACATACCCATACCCATACCCATACACATACCCATACCCATACCCATACACATACCCATACCCATACCCATACACGTACACATACACATACCCATACACATACACATACACATACCCATACACATACACATACACATACACATACACATACCCATACACATACACATACACATACACATACACATACAGACACATACACATACCCATACCCATACCCATACCCATACCCATACACATACATATACACATACCCATACCCATACACATACACATACACATACACATACAGACACATACACATACCCATACCCATACCCATACACATACCCATACCCATACCCATACCCATACATATACACATACACATACCCATACCCATACACATACCCATACACATACACATACCCATACCCATACCCATACCCATACACATACCCATACCCATACCCATACATATACACATACACATACACATACCCATACACATACCCATACACATACCCATACCCATACCCATACCCATACACATACACATACCCATACCCATACCCATACACATACACATACCCATACCCATACACATACACATACACATACCCATACACATACACATACACATACACATACACATACACATACCCATACACATACACATACACATACACATACACATACACATACAGACACATACACATACCCATACCCATACCCATACCCATACACATACATATACACATACCCATACCCATACCCATACACATACACATACACATACCCATACACATACACATACACATACACATACCCATACACATACACATACACATACACATACCCATACACATACACATACATATACACATACCCATACACATACACATACACATACACATACACATACACATACAGACACATACACATACCCATACCCATACCCATACCCATACATATACACATACACATACACATACCCATACACATACACATACACATACACATACAGACACATACACATACCCATACCCATACCCATACCCATACCCATACACATACATATACACATACCCATACCCATACCCATACACATACACATACACATACCCATACACATACCCATACCCATACACATACACATACACATACACATACACATACCCATACACATACACATACCCATACCCATACCCATACCCATACACATACCCATACCCATACCCATACATATACACATACACATACCCATACCCATACCCATACATATACACATACACATACACATACCCATACACATACCCATACACATACACATACACATACCCATACCCATACACATACACATACACATACATACACATACACATACCCATACACATACACATACACATACACATACCCATACCCATACACATACACATACACATACCCATACATATACCCATACCCATACCCATACACATACACATGCACATACCCATACCCATAGCCATAGCCATACCCATACACATACACATACCCATACCCATACACATACACATACATATACACATACCCATACACACACACACACACACATACACATACACACACATACACACACACACATACACATACACATACACATACACATACACATACACACATACACATACACACATACACATACACATACACACACACATACACATACACACATACACACATACACATACACACACACATACACACATATACATACACATACACACACACATACACATACACACACACATACACATACACACACACATACACACATACACATACACATACACACACACACATACACATACACACACACACATACACATACACACATACACATAACATACACATACACATACACACATACACAGGATGTCAGCGGTGTTCACTTCATAATGTTGTTGTGAGGACTGAGCTAGGTACTGTATGCCCTTTGAAAGTGCTGGTTCATAGGAAATACAAGACATTGTTATTATTTTTACAGCTTTTAGGCAGATACATTGAAAGATAAGAATTTAATGGCCGATGTAAACCCTTTTTACTAAAAATTCTCCCTGGGAAATGAAATTACTGTCTTCCAAATAAATACCGAGCCTTCTATTTTGAGATGCATTGCTGAGGCCTCTTCACTCTGACGTAGTTCTGGCATTTAATAAACCTCCATCAAGGATATAAAACATCAAGGCATGTCCTTTATTCTCAACAAATACAGCACTGGGTTTTCTTCTGTCTCCCCCTGTTTTTCCTCTTTCTTATTCTCTC
This sequence comes from Macaca mulatta, assembly GCF_049350105.2. NCBI lineage: Eukaryota > Metazoa > Chordata > Mammalia > Primates > Cercopithecidae > Macaca > Macaca mulatta. The sequence goes on from NC_133409.1 coordinate 179,760,796, forward strand.
TTCAGTTCCTCCTTTCCCTTCTCTCCTCTCTCATTTCTGTTTCCTCTTCTGCTTTTGCCTCCCTTTCCCTGGGCCCCTGTGGCCATACATGACCCAAATGTTAAAAACAGAAGTGACCTTAGGAAGCCACCAGTCCAAGCCACTGGTGTGGCAGATGAGCAAATCAAGCTCCAGAGGAAGCCAGGGTTTACCCAAGGCCACCCCTCCAGGTGATGGCAGACAGGACCAGAGCCAGCTTTTGCATCAGTGTCCTTGTCACTCAGCCTCTGGAGGTCACCTCCCATCAGCGTTGTCCACACTATGTCCCGAAGGGAGACACCACTCCTTAATGTCTCCTTCCATGTTCAGAAAGTAGACAGGCAGGAATTACTTTTTCACTTGGGAGTGTGAGATCAAACACATGATACTTTTGCAACTTCAGCAGTTAAAGTGTTTTTCAAGGTGATGGATACAATGCACAGGGCAAGAGGGTGCTCAGGTCTCCAAGGTTCAAGGGTGTGGACAACTGCATCTCATGGGGCTTTCCAGCTTTATGCCACAAGCAACAGAAGTATTTTCCCAGCACCATCTCCTCTCCCTAAAGACTTGGCTACTGTATCTTGAGTGCTCAGCCTGGAAGCTGTGGGACAAGAACCAATTTTAGAGTAGAGAAGGGAATGAAGAGCAGCCGTAGTGGCCACATCTCCAGACCAGACATTTTCTCCCTGCCAGCCACTAGACTGTGGGTTTTACACAGACAGCAGGTTACAGTGTCACAGGGCACAAAAAGCACATGTGCCAAAAGGTCACATTTTCACTTTAACTGCATTTCATTTCTACCTCGAGCCTCCATTCTGCTCAGAGGCAAAAAAACGCAATGACTCCCCGGATTTCTCAGTCATTTCACGTGAAATGCAGCCAACCCAATGCTGACTCCTTCTCTCCCAGAACATGTCACTGTTCTGAGTCACGCAGGAAGCATTCAGCTTTTGGGAGAGGGGTCTGGTTGAGCTCATCTCCTGCTCTGCTCCCATGCACACTGGGGTGTGTTTCTCCTGATTCGCCCTTGGGAGCTAGAATCTGTCCCCACTGGCATCTCCCAGCAAATCTGAGGGCCTGGCAACCTCTTGCATAGCAGCCTAGGCGTTCTGTTTGCTCTTCCCAGCCTGCAGGGGACTGTGGCTTTGAGAGGTGAAGTGAGCTGGACTTCCTGGGTCGAGTGGGGAGAACTTTTCTGTCTTACAAGAGGATTGTAAAACACACCAATCAGCACTCTGTAACTAAGATTGTAAAACGCACCATTCAGCGCTCTGTAGCTAGCAAGGGCATTGTAAAACGCACCAATCAGCGCTCTGTAAAACGCACGGATCAGCAGGATCCTAAAAGTAGCCAATCACAGGGAGGATTGAAAGAAGGGCACTCTAGTAGGACAGAAAGGGAACACAGGAGGGGACAAATAAGAGAATAAAAGCTGGCCACCCCCTCTCCCCACCCAACCCCAGCCAGCAGCAGCAACCCACTGGCGTGCCCTTTGGTGCTGTGGAAATTTGTGCTTTGGCTCGTTGCAATAAACCTTGCTACCGCTGGGTTTCTACCATTTTTTTTTAATTTTTTTTTAATTTTTTTTTTTTTTTTAAAATTTTTTTCTGAGACGGAGTCTTGCTCTGTCACCCAGGCTGGAGTGCAGTGGCCGGATCTCAGCTCACTGCAAGCTCCGCCTCCCGGGTTTAGCCATTCTCCTGCCTCAGCCTCCCGAGTAGCTGGGACTACAGGCGCCCGCCACCTCGCCCAGCTAGTTTTTTGTATTTTTTAGTAGAGACGGGGTTTCACCGTGTTCGCCAGGATGGTCTCCATCTCCTGACGTCGTGATCCGCCCGTCTCGGCCTCCCAAAATGCTGGGATTACAGGCTTGAGCCACCGTGCCCGGCCTCTACCATTCTTAAGAGCTGTAACACTCACGGCAAAGGTCAGCAAGACCACGAACCCACCAGCAGGAACCAACTCCGGACACAGCTTCACCAGCTCTCACTCAGGCTCACTTCCAGCTCTCCTCTTCTAGGTACACAGATTACACTTCTCTTTGAAGTTAGGTGACCTTATGTCATGTTTGGGCTGATGAGACATGAGCAGAGACATCTCATCAGCCAAAACATGACATAAGGTCACCTAACTTCAAAGGGACGGGAAATGTATGTGTGTGACTTCCAGGTAGAAGCCTGTGAGAACCAAGGAGTAAGCATCCACCTTCCTTTCCCTGTGTCTGGGGTATGCAGTGGCTCTTCTAGCTTCCTAGGTCTTTGGATGAGGACGATGTGAAGCAGACACAAGATGTAGCAGGAGCAAGAAACAAAATCTCATTGTTTCAAGGCACATGGGATTTGGGGGCTGCTGGGAACCACCTAATATAGGGGATAATGAAGTGTTCAAATGTTCTCCTGTGCCTTTTGGGGCCAGGGGAGATAGGAGAGTTCTTGGGGACCCTCCGTACCCCAGCCACATGTCCATCTTGTGCCCTCTGCTGCTACGGAGGGGCAGAGGTCTTCTCTGTACAGTTTGCTGTGATATTCAACTTCTGAGGTATGGAACACAAGGCCCCCAGACTCTCCAATTCTGAAAGTCTTCTGAGGCTTCAATTATCATTTATCACCAGTGGCAACTTGGTGTACAAAGCAGAAAGATAGGCGGGGCACTGTGGAGTCCACCCTCCTGGCAACACCGGGACCTACCCTTCTCGTTCCCTCTCCACCGACTTTGTCTCAGACGTTGATCTAGATCCAAAGGGTGCGTTGGGCTGCTAGCCATTGATTCTCTTTCTAATGCATTGTTTATGGCATGAACTTTATGGCTATCTCCTCAGAGGGTAACCTTTTTAGATTCTCAAGCTTATGTTCTTGCAAATCCAAAGCATTATCTCTCAAGACTGTCCGTTTCCTTTTTCTTGACAACTTATTTTTTAAAATCATCAAAAAACCACATGTACATGATTAAAACCAAAGAGAACCACAAGCCTTGTGATGAAAACAGACACTTTTACCTCTTTGCCATTTTAGTATTTACAGCCTTAATTCTAAATAATATTATTAAAGCATTATTTCTTGATTTATCCATTTTAGACATCATCCAATGACTTCTCACTATGGAAAACAAGCATTTAGTATCTTGCATCTTCTCAGCCCCTCAGTCTGCAGTCCCTCCTCCTCTACCTCCCCAATACTGACTAGATCAATAGTCTGCACTTAACCGTATGATGGTCAGGAACTGTGATTTCATTTATTCCTTACTTACAATTTTAATTTTTCCCCTGAATCTAATAATCTAATAACACTAATAGTTACCATTTGGGTAACTAATCCTTTTTGTTTGTTTGCTTGGTTTGTTTGTTAATTCTTCCTTAATCCTCCAACAGAATTATAAAACCCTTCTGAATATTATTGTCTACCTACATGACCAAACACATCAGGTAACTGATCCATTCCATCTTTTTCCAGTATATTTCTCTCCTAAGCCTTCAGTCCTCCTACCGAGAAAACTGAGAATGTGCTTGTCCCCACATGCCTCTGCTGGGGTGGCCTGTGCTTCTGTCTGCTTTGGGATGCTCTGCTCCCTGGAGCCCCTGTCTTCCTCATTCTGGGTATACTGCTTTATTTTCCTCTAATAACTCAGAAGAAAGGGTACAGGAGAGTAGATGCTTTTAAATCATGCCTCACAAGACACAGGACTAAAGGCTTCCTCTGTCTGGATGGATAATTTAGTAAGACAGGAGTCATTTTCCCCTGAATTTCTGGCTTGCATTATGGTTTTGAGAGGTCCCTATGAAATTCCAATTCTCCTGCCTTTGTATGTGAACTTTTCTCCTCCCTTCTGGAAGCCTTTAGTACCGTGTCTTGTTATTAGTGTTTTAATATTTCAGCAATGTGTTTTAGTGAAGGTGCTTTCTCATCCACTGTGTTGGGCATTCTGTGGGCCTCTCAGTTTAGACATTCATGTATTTCGTAATCAAGCTGTGCACTTCAGATTTGCACATAGGATTTGTATTTGCATGGCATTGTATTTGCATATCAATAACATTTTTAAGAACAGGAAAGGAGAAAGCCTACTTGGAGCTCACGAGCTGAACTGTTAACCCTTTTGTATCTCTCCCCCACAAATCCCTCCCCCAAGGCCATACACACTTTGAGAGAACAGAGGGCAAAGGTGGTAGAAATTGTGGTTAGCAAGGAGCGTGCATATGGGGAGAAACTTGGCTAATATGGCAGAATTCTGTCTTGCCATGCTTACCTGGCTTAATTAGGCCTTACGGTTGCTTATTTAGGCCTTACAGGTGTTGGTGTTATTACCCCCAGTTTACCAATGAGAAAATCAAGACTCAGACCATTTGAGGAACTTCTCTAAGATCCCACTGCTAACTCAGCTTTCAACCTGATTTGGAGTCTTGCTGACCCTGAAGCTCTTCTTCTTCTTCTTCCTCTTCTCCTTCTCCTTCTCCTTCTTCTTCTTCTCCTGTTTTTGTTTTTGGCTGAAAACGTTTCAAGTTTTATAAATCCACAGATCAAAGGCACTGAATAAGCAGCCTAAGCACATAGTGCAAACACAAAGAGAACCTCACCAGGGCACTTCGTAATCCAATTTCTGAAAACCAGTGACAAGGAGAGTATCTTCAAAAAGAGCCAGAGAGGAAAAAAAAAAAAAAAAATCATACTGGGGAGCAAAGTCTCAGGCAAGAGGCTGCTTATCAGAAACTAGCAAGCCAGGGGACACTGGAATGATACATTTTGTTTGCTTTTTAAATCTCACATTCTTAATCAATGGAAAGAAGAGGCCTCCAGCTGCCGAAAGGAATGTTCTGTGAGCACCACATGTCAGACCCCGGACTTGAGATCCTTTTGTGTTTTATTTTCTCTCTTTCTGTTCCCTTACAAGGATGGTGAATCTTCCAGGTAGACTCAGATGAAAAACTAAGCTCTCTGAGGCCGGAAAAGTGTTGTTTTCTTCCACAGGATCCAGCAAAGATTAGTAATCTAGAGAGTACATTTTTAATTGACGAAGAATGATCTTGTTCTCCTGTCCCCTGTGATTCTAAGCTTATATTGTATCGGCATTGACCACATCTCCATAACTTCGGAAGCTGGCAGAGAATACCCCGTTGGATCCCCTGCCTTTTTAAAAACAGATTTCTTTTGGGGGGTGATCTGGGACTCCTTCACACAAACAGGAAGCAGGAACGAACCTGCTGAGTCCCCGTGGGTTTTCCCCATTGGGCTGGTTGTCATTTTTTCAGCTGATTCCCAAGTAATCTGTCTGTTTCTTTTCCAATTCCATGGTGAAAAGTAAACTAAGCATTTTGATTTCTCTAGTAACACAGACGTCTCAATGAAGTAGGACTATTCATTAGTGTAATAAAAATCCAACGGAAATGGAGGTAAATATTTCCCTGATAAATGAAACCTGCAATTGGATTCTCTTTCTACAATTAAATTTGCTAGCTTACTATCCTGGTTTTGCAACATGGTGATTAATACATTATACCCATTAAACCCTAAGTCACTCTTTACATCTGTTTGCATATTTTTTTTAGAAGCACACACAGAATTAGTCTGAACCAAAGGTGTAATTTATTTGTCTGCAGTCTGAGTCACTGAGTTCCCTCAGGGTATCTTTCAACTTGTTTTTTTTAAATCTCTATAATTTTTTTTTTTCAAAACATGTGATCTATTTAGAAACAGGCTACCCAGCACAGAACCAAACCTGTTCTATTGTTTTCTATCTCAGAATTTGCTTACATGACTTAAAAAATTTTAAGGCTCTGTATTTTACATGTTTTCACAGCTCTGAATTGAAAAAAGTAATGCAAGCTTGCCTGACCCATGGCCCACTGGCCACATGCAGCCCAGAACGGCTTTGAATGCAGTCCAGCACAAACTCGTAAACTTTCTTAAAACACTATGAGATTTTTTTTTTTTTTTTAGTTCAGCAACTGTCGTTAGTGTTAGTGTATTTTGTGTGTGGCCCAAGATAATTCTCCTTGTTCCAGTGTGGCCCAGGGAAGCCAAAACATTGGACATCCTTGAAGTAATGAACGTTGATACCATGGCTGCTTTATGGCAGAAGTCAGAAATGGCCTCCCTCCCTTGATGTGCTTGTCAATATTGGAAAGGCAAATCAAGAAGCTGGGAGAGGTTGCCTTCACACAGCCTTTCAAATGTATGAAGCGTTACGGAATTACAGCGTTAGACAATATTTCACTTAAAGTTCCAAAAGAGTTTTCTTCCTATTTACTTAGCATTTAGCCTTGAGTTGAAAGAGAATCAAAGATATACACAATTATTAAAACCCAGATATAAGACCGTAGTTTTTTTGCAGAGAGTTCTAGAATATTCATGCAACCCTGTAGTGTGTGGCCAAGAAGACACCAGAACTCAAGCTGCAGGTTCGTTACCAACTTACCCGCTCTGGGCCTTAGTTTCCTCATGCAGAAATGGGGATAACACCTGGCAGGTCCCTCTGCCCCCAACTTACCTTGGTGCTTCTCTATGTGGCCCCCATCGCATGGCGTGGCCCCCATCGCACGGCATGCCCCCTCCTCTTGGGAACTGTGATTAATAAGCTTTGCTTTTTTGTTTGTTTGTTTGTTTGTTTGTTTTTGAGACAGCGTTTCGCTCTTGTTGCCCAGGCTGGGAGTGCAGTGGCGCTCTCTTGGCTCACTGAAACCTCCGCCCCCAGGTTCAAGTGAATCTCTTGCCTCAGCCTCTTGAGTAGCTGGGATTACAGGCACACACCACCACGCCCAGCTAATTTTTTTTTTTTTTTTTTTTTTGGTAGAGATGGGGTTTCTCCATGTTGGTTGGGCTGGTCTCAAACTCCTGACCTCAGGTGATCAACCCACCTCGGTCATCTAAAGTGCTGGGATTTTACAAGTGTGAGTCACCTGGCCAATAAGCTGTCTTTTCAATGCCCGTGGTCTCCTAATCTGTTGTTCTAATCCAGTTGGATCTGAATCAAGTCTTTGATTTCATCTAATTTCAGTCTTTTGCTGCTTTCCAGCTTCACCTGAGGTGGCTCAGAGACATGGAGCGGGTTGTGGGGGCACGGGCAGCCTCCTGACCAGTTCTCTGCCTTACTCCTCCACTTTCTCCACTGTCCTGACGTGAAACAGAAACACAGTGCCTTCCATCAGGAGGGGAGGGCGGACACACAGCCCGCACAGCTCTTGTTGGAAGCCCTCTCCCAGGCTCTTCTCATTTTATCACCTCCCGAATAGGGCAGGAAGTGGAGCTGTACAAAATGGCAGAGTAGGAAAAAAGCTGTTCTCTCTCTGTCCCTCTGTGCTCCAACCTGGCTCATAAGAACTTACCCGTGTGTGTGTGTGTGTGTGTGTGTGTGTGTGTGTGTGTGTGTGTGTGTGTGTGTTTGCTTGATTTTTTGTTTGTGCTTTTGGTTTTTCTGGTTTGGGGTCAGAAAAATGAGAAAGTAGGAAGAGTGGTATTTCAACATGTTGTGATATTACAATCTTTTGCTCCTAGCTCAAAACACTTTCACGTTCTTTCACAAATGTATTTTTCTGATAATTCTTGGAGGTAAGCAGGTTCTTGTATTCATATAACTCCTATTTTTTCTGTGAAGAAATCCAAGGTTAAGGGAACTTAAAGGACTTGCTAGAGATTACCTAGGGAGTTATTACCTAAAGCTCATTTGCACTCAACATTTTTGCACTTCATTTTAATAATCCATACCTACAAAATAATGTTGCCCTTTCAATGTGGAATATTGCACTGGTGTAACACTATCATGATATAAACAAGATTGGGAATGGGTTATTGTATTAGTCCATTTTCACGCTGCTGATAAATACATCCTGGATACTGGGCAATTTACAAAAGAAAGAGGTTTAATAACTTACAGTTCCACATGGCTGGGGAGGCCTCACAACCATGGAGGAAGGCAAGGTGGAGCAAGTCACATCCCACGTGGATGGCGGCAGGCAAAAAGAGCTTGTGCAGGAAAAATCCCCCTTATGATAACCATCAGATCTCATGAGACTTACTCATTATCACAAGAACAGCACAAGAAAGACCTGCCCCCATGATTCAATTACCTCTTACCAGGTCCCTCCCACAACACATGGGAATTCAAGATGAGATTTGGCTGGAGACACAGTCAAACCATAGTAGTTATAAACATTGCTCATAGCATGGTGTGTGGAGACATTGCTGCCAATTATGACAGTTCTTGCTGATTTGTAACCCAAGCCAGCTTGTGTCACGCTGGCCTTTAACCTTTAGTGTGCACTGGCCCAAATCCCTGTTCCAGGACTTGTCAAAGGCAATGCCACCCCAGAGGTTCCCATGGTTTTGAGAACCATGTGCTTTCCAGGCATATCGAGCCTGGAAATAGCTTTCTGGTCCTGAGTGCCTGTGCTTTCCAGGCATATTGAGCCTGGAAATAGCTCCCCCCTTCTGGACCCATGTCAACATGGGTGTCGGGCCCCTTCTGTGACTGTTATCAAAGAAACACCATTCAGACTAAACCTTTGTGTCTACAACACACTTTCTGAGGATTTGAGGACAGGGAGGGAATTTCTATCAGAATAAAGTCAATGTTCCCATTTCTGAAGTCCTTTCAGCCTCTTCCAGACCAGGCACTGCCAGCTGGCTGCCACTCCATGCCATGTCCCAGGCTCCCCAGCCACCTGGTCAACTCATCTTATCTCTTATCTCTTCTCCCATTTTGCCACATTCTGTCCTCTTTGGCTGTTGCTGGGAACCCTAAATTCTTCCCATTCCATGTTGTAGACGGTGCTTCTGTAATAAAATACCTGATACTGGGCAACTGATAAACAGCATGAATGTATTGCTCAAGTTCTGGAGGTTGGGAAGTTCAAGATCAAGGCACTGGCAGGTCTGGTGTCTGATGAGGACCCTGTCTCTGCTTCCAAGATGGCGCCTACTTCCTCCACTGTCTTCACATAGTAGAAGGACTAGAAGGGCAAAAAGGCCCAGCTAGTTCCCTCCAGACCTTTTATAAGTCATTAATTCCATCTATTAGGGTAGAATCCTCATGACTTAATCACCTCTCAAAGGCCCCACCTCTTAATACTAGTGCATTGGGGGATTCAGTTTAAACATGAATCTGAGAGGGGACACAAACATTCAAACCATAGAATTCTGCCCCTGGCCCCCAAAATTCATGTCCTCCTGACATACAAAATGCATTCATTCCATCCCAATGGCCCCAAAATCTTAACCCATTCCAGCATCAACTCAAATGTCTAGGTTCAAAGTCTCATCTAAATGTCATCAACATCAGATACGGATGAGATTCAAGGTACACTTCATCTTGGAGAAAATTCCTTTCTAGCTGTGAACGTGTGAAACCAAGCATGTTATAAACTTCCAAAATACAGTGGTGTTAGATATTCTCATTCCAAAAGGAATAAATAGGAAAGAAGAAGGGAGTAATGGGTCCCCAGAAAGTCCAAAACCCAACAAGTCAAATAACATTAAATCTTGAGGATTGAGAACAATCTTTAACTTTATGTGCTGCCTTCCAGACACTTGAGGTATGGATCGGGCCCCAAAGGCCCCAGGCAGCCTCACCTTTACAGCTTTGCTGGGTTCAGCCCATACCGAAGCTCTCAGGGGTTTGAGTTGGGTGCCTGCAGCTCTCCTAGGCTGGCATTACTCGCTGATGGCTCTCCCGGTCTGTTTTCTCGGGGGTGGCCTTGCCAACAACGATCCACTAAGCATGGCCCTACTGGGGTCTCCCTGTGGCAGCCCCACCTTTGTGGCAGTTATCTGCCTGGGCTCTGTGGCTCCCCAAGGCATCCTTTGAAATCTAGGTGGAGGTAGCCATGCCTCCACAACTTATGTAGTCTCCATGCCTGCAGAGTTGACATCATGAGGATTTTGGCATGGTTTATGTCCTGTACCTTCTGGAAGGGCAGCTCAAGCCACACCTGGCCCCATTTGAGTCATAGCTAGGGCAACCAAAGAGTGTTGTGCTTGAACACAGGGAGCAGAGACTTGAGGCAGTGCAGGGCAGTGAATGCTGAGTTCCCATACATCCTTGAGTCTTCTCTTTGGACATAGTTCTGTCCCCTAGGTCTTAGCACTCTGGACTTTGATGAGAGAGGTGGCCCCAACAATCTCCAGATTATCTTCAGGGTCATTCTTCCATTGTCTGGATGAATAGCATCTGACTTTCTTCTATCGATACTAATTTCCTTATCAAATTCTCACTTGGTTACACCCTTAGTGTTTTCTCCTCAAAATACTTCATAATTTGGGCAGGCTGAGAATTTTCCAAATCTTTAGTTTCTGCTTCCCTTTTAATTATAAATTGCATCTTTAATTTGTTTCTCTCTTTTCGCATTTTACTATAAGCAGCCAAGAGAAGCCATTCTGAATATTTTGCTCAGAGGTTTCTTCCGCCAAATATCCTAGTTTATTGCTTACAACGTCTGCCTTCCACAAAGCATTAAGACATGTCATAATTCAGACAAGTTTTCTTTTTGCCACGTTATGACAAGGATGGCTTTTCCTCCAGTTTCCAGTACTTTGTTCCTCATTTCTGTCTAAGATCTCGTCAGAATTTCCTTTATCATTCATATTCCTACCCACATTCTGATCACAGATTCATGCTTTCCTTACAGCTCTCCTCTTCTTCTGAGCCAACACCAGAATAGCCCTTTATGGTCTAGTCTCTACCCATGACCCAGTTAGTTCCAAAGCCACCTCCACATTTTTAGGTATTTGTTGTAGCAACATCCCCCTTCTGGTAAGCAATATCTTAATCCATTTATGCTGCTATAACAAAATACCTCACACTGGGTAATTTACAAACATCTTATATGTATTTCTCACAGTTCTGGAGGCTGGGAAGTCCAAGATCAAGGCACCAGCAGGTTTGGTGTCTGGTGAGGGCTCTGTCTCTGCTGCCAAGATGGTGCCTTGCATACTGCTTCCTCCAGAGGAGACAAATGCTGTGACCTCACATACAGAAGGGACAGAATGTCAGAAAAACCCAGCTAGTTCCTTCCAGCCCTTTCATAAGGCACTAATGCCATCCATTATTAGAACCCTCATGGTCTATTCACTTCCTAAAGGCTCCACTCCTTGGTATTGTTGCATTAGGGATTCAGTTTCCACATGTATCTTGGAGGAACATAAACATTCAAGCCATTGCATAGAGCTACTATTCAACTCTTCCAGCCTTTGTGCCCAAAGTAAGCTCTGAGCTCTCATCTACAAATTCAAAATCAAAAGACTCAGTGAAATAAAGGGAAGGAGGTTTTTGCTTTAACAGTACAGCATTTTGTGTTTACTCTCTAATGCATCCTTTAAGAGAGTCCCTCCTCCTTAAAAAGCAGATATGATTTAATTTCAAATAGCCGTTTGTTTCCTTTTTTATATACATATGGAAGTAGGCCCAATGAGATATCTACTTGGAAAGATTTTATATTTCAACGGGTAAGATTTATGTGAGTGTTTTAAATTAAGAAAGCAAAGACCCACCCCTTACCCCAGAAATTAATATAACATTGTTTAATTTGCTGAGCTTTTCTACAGATATCCTTATCTTTGTCAAGATGCTACAGCTAACATCTTATCAACTGTTCTTAAGGGAAGGATGAAAATTTTAAGGAGAGACATAATAAACAGAGTGAAAGAAAGTAAATTTTATTTTGTATTCATCCAGACTTCATTGTGCTCACGGGTCTCCCTCTCACCTCTGATTTGAGCCCTGTTTATTGAATAAAGCTCCATTTTTCACTCTTATCTCATGTTGCCTCTCGGCAAATTCCCTTAAGACTTCCTGGGGCATCTCTTATAAGCTGGAAACAGCTTATCCTATTTTGTTGTTAGTCAGCCTACTCCCTTATAAGCCTTCAAATTGGTTACTCAAGTTTGTACACTTTAGGTGTCGGTTTTCCCGGTAGACACCGGAGTTCACTCATATGCAATGGTCATTCTACAGTACAAATTTGCTTTGCTGGTGACTGTCAAGATGAAAAAAAGGGTCAAATGTTTGAGAAGTCCACTAGCTAGCACATGATCTCTTCTTTCTTTCCTTCCAGGTTTGGGGGTTTTTGCTTTTGTTTTTCCTGATTCCAGTTTTCATCTCTGCTCTTGAGATTAATTCCCCAAATTAGTGTCAAGTGTCTTCTTTTAGTCATTTCAAAAATAATGATACTAATGAAATTGGAATGCTGAGAAGGAAGGAAGTAAGGAAGGAAGGAGAAGGGAAGGGAAGGGAAGAAGGAAGGAAGGAAGGAAGGAAGGAAGGAAGGAAAGGAGGGAGGGAGGGAGCGAAGAAAGGAATAGAGAGAGAAAGGCAGGGGGTGAGAAGGCCAAGAAAGTAGCATTAAAGCAAGCCAAGCTTTGAGTGTTTCACTCGCTCATCATGGCACAAACTGCAATCCCCATCCAGAAAGCCTTTACCCATCAGTGACCCATTGCATTCAGGCTAGCTTTGTGTGGAAAACAAGTCATTTAGGGGCCGCATAAAAGCTTATTGATTATCAATGCTCCATTATGTGCTAGGTACTTAGACAAGGGGGGAAAAGGAAAAATATAAATAAGCCCCAAATTTACTTCTGCAGAAAGAAATGGATGAAATACCAATACGGCACCTTCCCAGCTTAGATCTTCTCTTATACTCATTAAAAAGCAGTGGTCCAAGTGTGTCCTCCAGGAAGCTTCCAGTCCCCCAATGGAACTTCCTAACCTTCCTAACCTTATTCCTCCACCTCCAGCAAAAGTTATCTGAGACATGGAGGGAAAGAAAGGCAAACACCGAAGGTGGTGGTTCTCAACCTTGGGCATCCATCAGAATCACCTGGGGGACTTGTTAACACAGCTCTGGGCCCCACTCCAGTAGGTCTGAGTCAGCCCAACAATGCATTTCTAACAACTTCCCAGGTGTTTTAGTTTATTCATGCTACTGCAACAAAATACCACAGACTGGGTTATTTATTTATTTAGAGACAGAGTTTTGCTCTTGTTGCCCAGGCTGGAGTGCAATGGCAACATCTCGGCTCATGGCAACCTCCACCTCCCAGGTTCAAGTGATTCTCCTGCTTCACCCTCCCGAGTAGCTGGGATTACAGGCATGCACCTCCACACCCAGCTAATTTTGTATTTTTAGTAGAGATGGGGTTTCTCCGTGTTGGTCAGACTGGTCTTGAACTCACAACCTCAGGTGATCCACGCGCCTCGGCCTCCCAAAGTGCTGGGATTGCAGGCGTGAGTCACCACACCCAGCCCAGAATGGGTAATTTATAAACAATAAAAATGTATTTCTCATGGTTCCAGAGGCTGGGAAGTCCAACGCCAAGGCACCAGCAGGACTAGTGTCTGGTGAGGGCAGCTGTTTCCTTCCAAGATGGTGCTTGCTTGCTGCAGCCTCTGAAAGGAAGGTACACTGTGTCCTCACATGGCAGAAGGTGCCCTCATGACTTAATCACTCCCAAAGGCCATACATCTTAATACTGCTGCATTAGGGATTAAGTTTCAACATGCATTCTGCAGGGGACACTATTATTCAAACCACAGACCCCGGGGATGTGAGGGCTGCTGGTCTGGGGACCACTCTTTGAGAACCACTGGCTACACTGGTTACAAGGCAGTAAACCATCATGGTGATGAACACGGACTCTGAAAGACCACCTCTATCCAAACCCTTGCTCCACCGCTCACTAACTCTGTGATGCTGGGCAATTACTTATTGGTGCCTCATCTTTAGAATGGGAATGATGGGAGCCCTTCATAGTACTGCCTACTTCATAGATTGTAAAGAGAACTGACTGAGTTAACAGGGATAAAGCACTTAGAACAATGCCTGTCACATGGTAAAGACCATGTACAAACATTAGCTAATATCTATAAAGTTTTAACATTTTTGTTGTTTGTTCTATGATTCCTTCCTCGCCCTGAGTGAGTAAACCTATTCTTCTGAATGTCTTTTGTGTGAACCCGCATTGTCCTCTCAGCTCTGCAAATTATTTGCTGAGTGACTGAGACAAGTCAAAGCATACCTGGGCCTCAGTTTCCTCATCCATAAAATAGGAGGGTTGGCTGGCTGACCTTCAAGGTTCCTTTTTATAGTAAATATGAGATGACTTGTCTAGCTTACTGGAGACCCATTGAATGTTCTAGGCTGTAACAAGCTTCTGAGTCAGCACATCTTAAGGAGTGCTGCAGAGCTGATTGTGCGTGGATTGCTCCTGAGTGTCCCTTCTCCCTTTCAGGCGTGTTCCTTGCCTCCCCCACAATCATGGAGGAAGGAAAGGAAAGAGGGCTGAGCCAACTGCTGTGAAAGTCCCTGACATATTCCTCAGGGCATCACTTGTGGGCGGGTGGCATGGTCCCATTTTCCAGATGAGTAAATTGCCCAGAGTTAACCAGTTGGCATGGGATGGAGCTGAGATCTGAGCCTGTGAAAGGGGCTGGGGGTGGAGAGGTGAATATACAAACAGCCAAGACCAGAACACCCCCGGAGGGTCCATCCAGAGTGCTCACCCTCCCGGGCCAGCTGCCAAACCAGTTCTTAGTGCCTATTTGTCACAGTCCTCCCAGAATAATCAACATTTTATTTTCTTCCATGGTCTTGGGAGGCCAAGTTCTTCCTCTTCTTCTCTTTTTTTCTTTTTTTTCCTGAGATGGAGATTCACTATGTAGCCCAGGCTGGCGTGCAGCGGTGCCATCTCGGCTCACTGCAGCCTCTGCTTCCCGGGTCTTGATTCAATCAATTCTCTTGCCTCAGCATCCTGAGTAGCTGGGATTGCAGGTATGCACCACCACGCTCAGCTAGCTTTTGTATTTTTAGTAGAGATGGGGTTTCACCATGTTGGCCAGGCTGGTCTTGAACTCCTGATCTCATGATCTGCCCACCTCGGCCTCCCAAAATGCTGGGATTACAGGTATGAGCTACCATGCCCAACTGGGAGGGCACGTTCTTAGAAAGCTCAGGATGACAGGCAGTTCCTATAGGTAGGCAGTACCCAGGTGTAGAGAGCCCAGAGTTCTGTTAACTTCCCCAAATTTTACAGGGAACAAGAGCACCAGCTGCTCCGCCTGTACTTTCCTCCACACACCTATTTCCCCTTCTCGTGGTTAGGACACCTCTCCACTGCCCTCCCCCAGCCCCTGTGCCCAAGGGAGTCATCACTCATCTGTGATGACTTGGCCCATCACTGCCCCTCCAAAAATTCTGAGACCTGTGTTCTCATTCAGCAATGCCTGCTCCTCCGTCCTTGCACCCTGCAGAGCACCCTACCCATCTCTACCTTAGCCCTGGGACACCTTAAAGTACTCTTACCTCCTCCTGTATGGCTCCATCTATGATATGAAGCTGTGTTCCACACCCCAAATTCATGTGTTGAAGCCCTAACCCCGAGGATTAATTACGATTAAATGAGGTCAGCCAGGCACAGTGGCTCACACCATAATCCCAACACTTTGCAAGGCCAAGGTGGGTGGATCACTTGAGGTCAGAAGTTCAAGACCAGCCTGACCAACATAGTAAAACCCTGTCTCTACTAAAAATACAAAAATTAGCCATGAGTGGTGGTGCATGCCTGTAATCCCAACTACTTGGGAGCACAAGAATCGCTTGGACCTGGGAGATGGAGGTGGCAGTTAGCTGAGATTGTGCCACTGAACTCCAGCCTGGGTGACAGAGTCAGGCTTCATTCCAAAAAAAAAAGAGGTCATTAGGAAGAACTCTTATCCAGTCAGACTGATATCCTTATAAGAGGAGGAGATTCAGACACAGAGACACACACAAATACAACCCCTTCACCCTGACACCACACATACTTGTAGCAAACAGCTTGGCATCTTAAGGATGGAGTAGTGTTCATTCAGGAACTGCTCATGCCCAGGGTAGCCCAACTATTAGGAGGCCTTGGGAAAGGCATCCTGGCTGAACCAATGCGTGGGTATCCATCCTGCTCTTTCATTATAAAGCCCCTATTGTATGCCCCTCACTTGATACAGGGGATGCATGAGATAAACTGAGACCCCTCACCACAGCCTAGAGCTGTGCATGAAAAATAATGGGTGAATGAAATTGGCTGAATGAATTGGTTTTTCTTTAATGGGGTGCAGGGAAAATGAACAAATTGCAATCCCTGACATCCAGAGACTGGCCTGATACTCACAGCTGGGCATACGCCACAGCACAGAATATCAACCTCAGATGCCATTCTGCATCCACGACACAATGAGGCACAGCAAGGCGACTGCATAAGCATAGACCAAAATCAAGGTCACCATGCCACCCACAAAAATATCCCCCTAAAGCCCTTCTTTTGGCTAAAATGAATGACTACCACTTTGCTGGTGACAGCTCTGTCTTGTTCTCGTCTCCCTTCCTTATAGAGAGTTGTTGAGACGCCCAGTCATAGACTTGCCCATCTTTCTGACCACATCCAACCTAGAGCCAACCTCCACTTCCTGACAGCCTCCCCAAATCATCCAACCAAATCCCAAATCCTATCATGGAACCTTCCTAACACCCTCCCATGGAGACACCCCATGGCTCCCATGGTGGGCGTCATCCCCCACTGCAACTCGTGATAAACCCAACTTGTTCAGTGGCAGGGGTGCTCCAGGGGTCTCAGGCTGGGCCTCCCTGACAGTGCCATTCAGTTGGCTTCCGTTTCATGACCCACAGGCCAGCTGCCAAATATGTGAGAAGGGGTATCAAAAGGATGATAAAATGGAGGCCCTGAAGATGAAGAAGAGGGTTTGGGTGACTTCTATAGAGAAAGGGAGAGAGGAGTTTGGAGGGTGTGTTGGCATAGGTTTCCTCTGTAAGGCAATGCAGCCCTTTCCTCCATCTCCCAGCCTTCGGCAAAGGATGGATGGTTCACTAAGCTCTTGAAGAAAGTCGGGTGTGGGGCAGAGAAGGGCTGGATCTTCAGCGGAATGAAGAGATTGCACTACAAGCTGATACCACAAGAGAGGTAGATGGCCCCAGAATGCTCCACCTATCAGGTTACCAAGATTTTCCCTTCACCATTCAGTCTGCAGATGTCTACAGGGCAGACAATTTAATCAAATTTAGTCCTCACATACCCTATACTGTGTACTGGCCGTGGTGGGTTCTCAAGACTTGGGTTCTAGGTGAGAGGGCCTCTGTGAGAGGAAACTCTCCCTCCTTCCAAAGAGAGCTGGCCTTGTGACCCACTGCCACCCTGTCCACAGCCAGAGGAATTCACTCTGGGCTCCTGACCCGAGGAAAGCCCATCAATAGGCTCCCGCCAGTAACTCTGCAGATCAGGGATGACAGTGGCTGATGGGCCCATTCTGGCCCTTTCTCAGGGAGTTTGGCAGTAAAATAGAGAGGAGACAGTGTGAGTATATTCATTTCCAGTGGCTGTCAGGAACTAGCACAAACTGGTGGCTTCAACACCAGAGATTATTGTCTCACCGTTCTAGAGAAAAAAAGTTCAAGATGAAGGTATTGGTGGAACTGACGCCTTCTGAGAACCACAAGGGAAGACTCTATTCCAGGCCTCCCTCCGTGGCTTGTGGGTGGCCGTCTTCATGTCCACATGGCACTCGCCCTACACGTGTGTCTCTGCATCCAAATCTCCCCTTTTTACATGGCGTGTTCATACTCACGTATGGAAGCTTTAAAAAAGTTGATCTCATAGATGTAAAAAGTAGAACAAAGGATACTCGGGGCTGAGAAGAACGAGGAAGAGAGGATTAGGGAGAGATGTATTAAAGGATTGAAAATCACAGCTAGATAGGAGGAATAAGTTATCTCATCCCATAGTACTGTAGGGTGACTATCACTAACAATGCTCTGTACTTTCAAACAGCTAGAAGGAGAATATCAAACGTTCCCAACACAAAGAAATAATACATGTTGAGCTGACAGATATGCTGATTACCCTGATCCGATCACCGTACACCACACTTCCCCTATCTTTTTGGCAGCAGGGACTGGTTTCATGGAAGACATTTTTTCCATGGATGGGGTGGTGGTGGATGGCTTCAGGATGATTCAAGTGCATTCCATTTATTGTGCACTTTATTTCTATCATTATTACATTGTGATGACATATAATGAAATAATTTTACAACTCACCATAATGTAGAATCAGTTGGAGTCCTGAGCTTGTTTTCCTGCAACTAGATAGTCCCAGTGATGGGAGACAGTGACAGATCATCCGGCATTAGATTATCATAAGCAACTCGCATGCACAGTTCACAACAGGGTTCATGCTCCTATGAGAATCTAATGCCGCTGCTGATCTGACAGGAGGCAGAGCCCAGGCAGTAACGAGAAAGATGGGGAGTGGCTGTAAATACAGACGAAGCCTCACTTGCTCACCCACAGGCTGCTCACCCCTTATAGCCTGGTTCCTAAGAGGCCATGGACCAGTAGCAGTCCGTGGCCTGGGGGATGGGGATCCCTGCTATGCACTATATGTATTGAAACATCACTATGTACCCCCCCATGAATATGTTCAGTTATTACTTGTCAATTAAAAACATACAATATCTAAAAACCAAATTTCCCCTTTTTATAAGGACACCAGTCGTACTGGATCAGGGCCTACCCTAATGACCTCACTTTAACCTGATTACCTCTGTAAAGACCCTGTCTCCAAATAAGGTCAGACTCTGAGTTACTGGGGGTTAGAACTTCAATATGTAAATTTTGAGGGACACAATTGGACCTATAGCAGTGAGCCATCAGCAGACACCCAGGGCAGACCCTGAAAGACATCATCTGGACTGTCTCTTTCAAACCTTAGCGCACGCAGATTCGATTTCTTCGTTCTGGGGAGGGCTCGAGGAGTCTTTATTTCTAAAACAAGTGGCCAGAGGATGCTGAGGCTGGTCCTGCTGGTCCCTGAATCCCACTGGGACTAGTGAGGGAGCAGGACGTCTCCTGGGGTCCCTACTGCCCCCTTGAACAGGACTTATGGACCTGAAGGACTAAACTGTTCTCAGCAGCTCCTTGGATTCTGTGAGCTTGAGGCAGCTATTCTCAGCTTCACAGCTCATTGGAACTACCCTGGGAGCTTGAAAAAAGTCATCATGGTTACCTCCCAGAGATCCTGATTTCACATTGTTAAAAGCTCCGCAGGGGATTCGACCACTGATTTCCGGGATCCTTCCCGCAGGTCATAGATTTACATTTTAGCGGGCACACCTATTAACCAGTGACCCTTATTGTGGGAATTTCAACCACCGGGTTTCAATGGTGGGAAAATATCTATGGGCAGACAAGTCTTTTGTTCTTCAAATAACAACAGAATGAGGTCATTTTAGCGCTTTGTAAGATCTCCCTTGCCAGAAAGTATGGGGTGGGGGGTGAGAAGGGGCTAGAGTCTTATTTAGAACAGAGCAATGTATTAAATGCTTATTTTCCAAGAACGCATTGAGCACTCTCGAGGCGAGAGAAAGCTCTCACCCTGTACAACACCTGTAACTGTCCAGGGACAGGAAAGAGTCTCTCAGTTGTTGATGATGCCTCAGCAGAATGAGAGTGTCTGGATGGGAGGGGCCTTCTGAGACCAGTCCTCTAGGGACCGTGACTCAGTAGGACACCTCCAAGACTAAGTGCTTGGAAATCATGAAATATGCTTATGAGACGATTAGCATATGTGGCCTACAGTGTCGGCTGTGAAAGCAGGAAGCTGCGATTGGGTAAAATAGGAGAATGTCATTTCAATGGCACTATGAAGAAGGTTTTTTAAACATCATAAAAAATTTGAAAAAATAAAATAAAAACAAGCCAGGTGTGATGGCTCACGCCTGTAACCCCAACACTTTGGGAGGCTGAGGCAGGTGGATCACCTGAGGTCAGGAGTTCAAGACCAGCCTGGCCAACATGGTGAAACCCCGTCTCTATCAAAATACAAAAATTAGCCGGGCGTGGTGGCGGGCACCTGTAGTCCCAGCTACTCAGGAGGCTGAGGCAGGAGAATCGCTTGAACCCGGGAGGCAGAGGTTGCAGTGAGATGCACTGCACAACAGTCCGGGCAACAGAGTGAGACACTCTTTTAAAAAAATTCCCCGTTAAAGAGTTTTATTTTCACTTTGTCCAAACGTATGAGCATCAAGTTCTAAATACTCATTGGTGTGAGTGCCACCCTGATATTATAAATGCCTGCATACAACTCCTTCTTCCTGACCATAGTCCCTTGTCCGGAATCCTCCATCAAGGAGTCTTTGGTGTCCAGCATGATGCCTGGCACATCAGCCATCACAAACATGATGGACTCTGTTTGTATGGTTTGCTCCCTGCGGTCCCAGTGCCCTGCAGAGTGCCTGCGCACACAGATGCTCAGTGAGTATTTGATAAATAAGCATCAGCCCATGGAGAAGTGGAAAGTCAAGCTCTCACTAGCCAGAGGCATGCTCTCTGATTTTTCAGATTATTTCATTCACCCAGATTGGTGCAGCATTAGCAGGAGGGAGGGTGGGAAGGATGAGAGGTGGTGGCCGTGAGCGGCAAGCAGCAGGGTGGTCTTTGACCCTGATCTTTACTCTTTTCCCTTGGAGACAGTCTGGGTTGCAGCAGCCCAGCCTCCTACCTCCCTGCTCACCCCCGAGTTCAGAGTCAGGAATCCAAGCTGCCTTTCCACAGAGCACTGTTTCTTCAGAAGATGCCTGCAGAGTCCTTGTTGTAGACACCGCCTCTGTCTCACACTTTTCTACTGCTTCCCACGCAGTCCTGCACCCAGCTCGCCACACGCCCAGCCTTGCCCTCAAATGACCCTGAAAGCTGCTTTTTTCCAAATGTGGAGACCCAGCACTTCTTAGCCACTGTCAGGACTCTCAGACCAGGACTACACCCACCGAATAGATTTAAAAGAGCACAGCTGACATGTTGGAAACTGATTAGCACTGTGACATTTGCTCAGCCCAGCTGCCTAAATTGAAATCTATTCACATCAATCAACGAGTAGCTGTTAAATATCTCCTGGGAGTTTAAGATTGTGCTGGGTCCTGCTGCAGGAGACACAAAAGAAACATAAAATGGTCTGTACAGGGAAGCAATGTCCTCCTTTTATGGGGTGGTAAGAGTAATGCTGACGAGAGTGGCCAGGAGCTTCATTGTGTTTTGATGTGGATGCTGAAGGTACAGCAGTCGAGGGCCAAGAAGAGGACTGGGTACAGGAGTAGATGGACAAGGTAGGGTTGGGACTTGAGCAGGCAGAATACAGAAAGAGGGAAGCATCCTTGTGTGGGTGATTGTGGGAGCAAAGGTACAGAGGTGAGAAAGAGCATGGTGTCTTAGGGGACCACAAGGAAGCTGGCCTACTTGGACGGAGGGCATGTGTTGAGACTTCTGACCAACCAGGTCAACTGGCTGAGGCAGGGCCAGTTGATGAGGGATGTGGAAAGCCTTGCTGTATAGAGCATGAGGACAGTACTCAGGGAAACCAACTTCCTCAGTAGGCCAAATAGGAAACAGACCAGAGGCTGCAGGGCACCAACCAGAGAGGAGCATGGCAGGCGTGACGTGGTGCAGGCCTGGGCTGCAGTAGCAGGACTGGAATGGGGAAGGAAGGACCACTCTAAGCTAAGAATGAAGGATTTGGCGACACATTAAATGCAAAGAGCAAAGAAAAGAGAGACTTTAGGGTGCCAGGAGATAATAGGTAAAAAGTTTCAGGTAAATTTTAATGGCATAAGAATTAGTTGGAGAGCCGTTTTTCTTCTTTCTTTTGTAAATTATTATTTACTAAGTTGTAGTAAAATGTATATAATATAAATTCACAATTTTAACCATTTGAAGTGTGCAGCTCATTTCACCATGTTTTGAGACAGAGTTTTGCTCTGTCGCCCATGCTTTCTCCCACAACAAGGCTGAGACCCACTGTGGTTAAATGCCTTCCCAAAGGGGCAGGACTAGGATGGAAGGACAAATTGCATGTCTGGGTGCATTCGCACTGCTGTGCAACCATCACCACTATCCACCTCCAGAACTCTTTTCATCTTGCAAAACCGAAACTTCATTTCCACTAAACAGTAACTCCTCATTTCTCCCTCTCCCCCACTTCCTGGTACCCATCATTCTCCCTCTGTCTCTGTGAATCTGACTACTCTAGGAACTTCATGTAAGTGGAATCACACAGTGCTTGCCCCTTTATGACTGTCTTATTTCACTGAGCATCATGTCCTCGTGGTTCATCCATGTGGTGGCATGTGTCAGAATTTCCTTCTTTTTATGACTGAATGATATTGCACTGTATGTATTTTGTTTATTCATTCATCATTGATGGATACTTGAGTTGCTTCCACCTTTTGGCTACTGGGAATAATGCTGCTACGAACATGGTGTACAAATATCTCAAGACCGTGCTTTCAATTCTTTTGGGCATATAGCCAGAAGCAGAATTTCAGGATCATATGGCAATTCTCTGGTTAATTTTTGGGGGAATCACCAAACTTCTTCCACAGAGGCTGCACCCGTTTACATTGCCAACCGCAGGGTACGAGCATTCCAGTGTCTCCACATCCTCACCATAGAGGGCCTTTAAAATGCAGATTCTCAGGACCCTTGGATTTTTGGTTCCAGAGTAGGGTGAGGGCCCAGAATCTGAATTGCTAACAAGCTCCCCAGCTGATCCTGATGCTGGTGGCCCCCCAAACACACTTGGGTTGGGGTTCTATTAAGGTTCAGTCACTGGCAAGGCCTTCGGAAGGAGATTCCATCATGTGTATCCAGGATTTGCTGAGCCTTGCACATGCCAGGCAGTTGGAGGTAGTCTGAATTGAGCCCCGTATTCCCCAACTCCAACTGGTGTCAATACAGCTTAGGAAGAATACATGTGACATTCCCTTACAGACTCTGATGTGGCAAGTGCAGGGCAGATAGCCTGTGGCCCTCAGGTTGGGAAGCTGTGACATCCTGGAATGGGTGCTGCATGCAATTTCCCCACCCATCCTAGTACTGCCCCTTTGGGCAGGCATTTAACCACAGCGGGTCTCAGTCTTGTTGTGAGAGAAAGCGTGACCTGTTCTCAGAGTTGTACAAAGCGCTAACTCTGATGAAGAATGTGGAGGTGGCCGGGTGCAGTGGCTCATGTCTGTAATCCCAGCACTTCGGGAGGCTGATGCGGGCGGAACACCTGAGGTCAGGAGTTCAAGACCAGTCTGGCCAACATGGTGAAACCCCATCTCTACTAAAACTACAAAAATTAGCCAGGCATGATGGTGTGTGCCTGTAATCCCAGCTACTCAGGAGGCTGAGGCAGGAGAATCGCTTGAATCCGCGAGGCGGAAGTGACAGTGAGCCAAGATTGCTCCATTGCACTCCAGCCTGGGTGTCACAGGGAGACTGTGTCTCAAAACTAATAATAATAATAATTTAAAATAATTTAAAAAATAAAGGGGAGGCACTTCCGCACCCTGCATGGTTATGGAATTCCTAGCCACAGCTTTGCAGGCCGCCCTAAGTGGTCTAACAAACAACTGAAGATTCCCTGTTCTCATCCTTTGGCAAACGTCTTTCATACTGGTCGTTTGCCTGCTATGAAGTGTGGGAGGAGTAGCGTCCTCTTTGGGAGGCATTGTTTTAGAACAGAGACCAAGAATGGTAAATACTGTATTGCAAAGGATTCTCAGCTGTGCGCAGTCTCTGTATGGACAAACGCCTGATTGGGTGGCAGTGTCTGCCACGGGCATGAGTCAGGGGATATAGGGTGACAGAAATGTGTGATTCCTAACCCAGGCTCTGTGGGACTGTGTTCTTGTTTTTCAATTGATTAGGCTTTGGTGACCCTATCACCACTCTTCAGGATGGGAATCTGTTGTCCAAGCATATAGAGTCATAATGCCAGAGGGCAGTAAACCTACTTAATGATTAAACCCAAAACTACCATCCTGTCAATCTTCAGTATTTGCAGAAGCTAACACAGTGCCTTACACTAACTGAATGTTTGATGGATGAATGTCTGCGTTCACACGAATGCGTTGCTATGAAAGTGTCCCTGGCATTGCACCTTCCAGCAGCATACCTTGGATCACAAAGAAAATAGAACAGCAGACCTCCACGTTTCATCTCAGATGAGACAAATGTGTAAGATAGTTAGCTAACCAATACATAGTCACAAGCAGATTCACTTAGGTTTCCAGGCATCCCCCTTTAACATGTTCCAGCAACACTCTTTCCACTCTGCCATTGTATTATAATTACATGACTATGCTGTCGCTGTCACTACAGAATAAGCTCCTTGAGGACAGGGAGCCTCTCTTATTATCCTTAGTTGCCAAAGCCTGGCACAGAATCTCCCATATAGTTGTGGCTGCATGTGGGATGACTCAACAGATGAAGGAGGAGGAGATGCTGAGCCGGAGATGCTGGCGATGGCTTCCTTGTTTCCATTCCTTTCCCCATATCTCACCTAAGGGTAGCAGAGCAGGCATCACTTGATTTATTTTGGTCTTTGTGTCTGCGAATGCGTACGTTAGCTGGTTTTTTAGAAAGAGTGGCTATTTGAAAGACTGGAATGAGATGGTGTTTTGAATGCTTAGAGAGCTAATAATGGGATTAGAAAAATGCCTTCACCCCAAATAGGAATTGAGATGCCTCCTGTTTTTTGATGTAAAACATGAAATCAACGTAATTCACTGTCATCTTTAATGCCCATGTACATTACAGAGACCCATCTAAGATAAATGATTTTCAAATGCCTGATCAGTCTGGTTTGAAAGCCTCTATGGAATTAATGTGATATAATGTATTCAAAGCATTTTCAATCCAGGCCCTGCTTCAATATTTGTTGCCCGTTGTCATCGTTGATGGAAATGTAAGTCCACATAAATAGGACACTGCCAATGGGATGTGTTCTGCCCCTGACTCAAACCCTGGCCTTTAATCTGAACGCTCTTCCTCTAGCTCAACCCAGATGAATGGTGAGGTCACAGAATAAGCCTCTGGAGATGTTTATTGTGACCTACATGCAGTGAGGAGGGACAGAGGTGAGTGGCACGACAGTGTGTGGTTGTGTGTGCATGCGTGTGTGTTTAGTTTCAGATGATTGTACGTACCTACAGGGGTGAAATTTTAAAATCTGTTGGATGCAACAAACAGAAGTAGATGCATGAAAAACATTTGATTAAAAAATCTGTACATTGAAAAGTTACTCTCCCACCTCCTATTCAGTAATTTCTAGTGTGTCTCTCCAACAGTCCTTTATGAATATGTAGACATATCTTCTTATTTTTCCCCCATAAAGGATATTATAAAGGAGAAAAAGTAAGGGCAGGTTATATGTATTAGTATTTACGACAGGCTGTAAGTATTCATTTGCTCCTCGAATCAATTCTAAGAGTATTAGTATTATTCTCACCTCATTTTATAAATGCAGAAACTAAGGCAAGTAGAAACTGAGTTAAGTAACTTGTGCAGGTGAGTGCGGAGGCAGAATGTGAAGCAGGCAGAGTTGGAACCCCTCATCTCCACTCCCTCACCTCTCAGACAGAGAGAAGACTCTTTGGAGCTTCTGTTCTCACCAGTGGTGGAGTCTTCCCAGTAGCTGGAAAATGCCAAGGATCAAATAAACCATTGCCCACCAGGTCCTAGAAAAGAGGCCAAGAGGTCCCTGGAATGTGAGAGGCAGGAGCTGAAAGGATGATCCTCAGCCCAGAGCCACCGTGGAATCAGCCAGTCCTACGGACACCTCAGTGTCTATGAAGGAGACTTGCGCTGCTCCAAGGCGTGTCCAGGGTGTGAAAGAAAGGCAGCTCCACCTGGGTGGCCCTTCTGTCTCCCCAGCATGGTGTGTGTGCCACACAAGAGTGCGAGAGCCTAGCAATGACTGGGCACCTCTCTCTGTGTGTTCAGCACCTGGGGAAGTCTCTGACATGCAAGGTGCTGAATGAATGTATGCCCAGAATAAGAGATGCAAACATTCACTGATCCATTTAAAAACCTATTGCCGACGACTATGGGCCAGGCACCCGGCTAGAACGGTGGAGATAACGGCGGTGACCAGGACGTGTTTCTGCCTCAAGGAGTCCATGGTTTAGTGAGGAATGTGAGCAGGTTCACAGAAAGCTGCGATGTGGGGCCGTAAATGCTGCAATGATGGCACCACATGTGGGCGCAGAGGACGGCCCGCTGTGTCTGCCAGCGTCCTGCTGGGAAACAAATTCCACACAGGTGACTTGTCTGAAAAGGTGTGGGTGGAGAAGGGGAAACAATTGGGGGTTGTGGTGTAAGAAAATGTGTGTATTTGGTCACACGTGTCACAGAGCTCCTAAAACCCTTGGAATTTCCTGAGTCATCGGAGTGTATTTTGTTGTACATAACAAGCCCCTTCTGACTATATCTGAGTTTTATGCTAATGAGGTAACTATTGGTGAGTCCCTGGATAGCTTTAGGGGAGAGGCTGCTAGCCAGGGCAGCCAACAACATGATTAAAGGGTTAGAAATTTCAGACCCACCACTGACGTCTAGGATGTGAAGGGGGTGGGGACTGAGTTCAGTCACCAATGGCCAATAATTTAATCAATCATCTCTAAGTAATAAAACTTCTAGAAAAACTCTGAAAAATGAGACTTGGGGGTATTTCCTGGTAGGTGAACATATCAATGTACTGGGATAATGGTGCATCTCAACTCCATGGGGACAGAGCACCTGCACTTGGATCCTTTCTAGACCTTGCCTTATGCATCTCGTGATTTGGCTGTTCTTTATATATATAATTTATATTATTTATAATAAAAATATATTATACTTTTACATGCTTTATAATAAAAGTGTAATTTTAAGTATAGTGCTTTCCTGAGTACTTTGAGTCGTTCTAGTGAATTATGGAAGTTGAGGTGGGGCTGGGAACCCCTGAATTTGTAGCCAAGTCAAACAGAAGCGTGAGTCACCTGGAGACCTGGAACTTGTGGCTGGCATCTGAAGTGGAGGCAGTCTTGTGAGGCAGAGCCCCTTAGGCTATGGGATCCGTGCTAACTTTGTTAGTGTCAGGATTGAATTGAATTTTAGGGCACCTACTTTGTGTGGGAGAAGCCGGACATAGGGGTGTCATGGCACCCAGAGTCTGGCGGCAGTGGGAAGCTGTTACCACCCCCAGGGGCAGAGGCTCAGAGGAAGGGAATGGCAGCCAGGGAGAGCAGGAGACGTGAGGAGAAGAGAACCCAACAGGAGCTGTCATTGTGTGTGCAGCTGGAGCTGTACTCAGAGTGCTGAATGCAAAGCGGGGAAGCAGCAGAGATAAGACGTCACTCAATGCTGTGGAGAATGGAAAGCAGGCATTGAATCCGGAAATATCAAAGGCTGTCAGGTTGTACCAATGGCTCAGCTGACGGTGATTTGTAGTAACACCCACCTGGAGTGCTTTCTCCAGCAAAGCTTGGTAGTCTAAGTTTAGGAGCATGAGGAAGAGAAAAAGATTGATCTAGGGATAGGGTTTTGGAAGAATGGGGCAGAACAGATTAGAACAACAACAACAACAACAACAGAAAACGCGGGGTTTGGGATATTAACCAGGTTTTGTGAAGGTGGTGGGCTGCAGAATCTAGGTCAGGGAGGAAGTGAAGGCAGCAGGAAGGGAGTGATAAAGAAAAAGGGTTGCACAGAGGAGATGAACTACTCCAAACCCTGGTGAAGGTGAAGACAGGTAGAGTGGGAGTAATTGAGAGGATAATCTGGAGGAGACAAAGTTGTATTTAGAAATGGGATAACTGGTCTCAGAGTTTGGGGTAACAGTGGCATTAGGGCATTGCTATACACTAAAGTGTGACCCCCCCCCCCAAATTCATATGCTGAAACTCTTTCAATGTGATTGTATCTGGAGATAAGGTCTTCGGGAGGTAATCAAGACCAAATGAGGGCTGGCCACGGTGGCTCACGCCTATAATCCCAGAACTCTGGGAGGCTGAGGCAGGTGGATCACTTGAGGTCAGGAGTTTGAGACCAGCCTAACCAACATGGTGAAACCCCATCTCTACTAAAAATACAAAAATTAGCTGGGTGGTAGTGGCATGTGCCTGTAATCCCAGCTACTGGGGAGGCTGAGGCAGGAGAATCATTTGAGCCTGTCAGGTGGAGGTTGCAGTGAGCCGAGATCGAGCCGCTGCACTCCAGCCTTGGCAACAGAGTGAGACTCCATCTCAAACAAACAAACAAACAAAAAAATCAAATGAGGTCATAAGTGTGCTGCCTTAATATGATAGCACTGTGGCCTTATAAGAAGAGGAAGATACAGAAGTATATCTCTCTCCTCGCCTCCCTCTTCCCCTCTTTCTCCCCTTCTCCTTGTTGTGTGAGGACGCATAAAAAGGCAACTATCTGCAAGCCAGAAGAAGGACCCACACTAGACCCCAATCCAACTGGTACCCTGATCTTGAACTTTCAGCCCCCAGAACTGGGAGAAAATAAACTTCTATTGTTTAAGCCACCCAGTCTGTGATATTTTCTTATGGCAGCCTGAGGTGACTAACACAGATTTTGGTACCAGAAGTGGGGTGCTGATACAAATACCTAAACACTTGGAAATGGCTTTGAAACTAGATGATGGGTAGAGGCTGGAAGAGTTTTGAGGTGCCTGCTAGAAATATGAGCTTTAAGGGCAATCTGCTAAGATCCCAGATGGAAATGAAGAACATGTTATTGAAAACTGGAGGAAAGGTGATCCTTGTTATAAAGTGGCAAAGAATATGGCTGAACTGTGTCTAGTGTTTTGTGGAAGTATAACTTGCAAGCAATGAAATTGGATATTTAGTTAAGGAGATTTCTAAACATAGTGTTGATTGAAGGACAGGCTTGGTTTCTCCTTACTGCTTGTAGTCAAATGTGAAAAAAGGAATTGTAGGCTGGGTGTGTGGTGGCTCACGCCTGTAATCCCAGCACTTTGGGAGGCCGAGGCAGGCGAATCATGAGGTCAGGAGTTCCAGAACAGCCTGGCCAATACAATGAAACCCCGTCTCTACTAAAAATACAAAAAATTAGCCAGTCATGGTGGTGGGCACCTGTAATCGTAGATGCCTGGGAGGCTGAGGCAGGAAAATGGCTTGAACCCACGAGGCGGAGGTTGCAGGGAGCCGAGATCACACCACTGCATACCAGCCAGGGCAACAGTGTGAAACTCCATCTCAAAAAAAAAAAAAAAAAAAAAAAAAAAAAAAAAAAAAAAAGGAAAAAGGAATTATTAAAAAGGAACCAGAACTTGAAGGTTTGGGAAATTCTCAACCTATTCATATTACTGATGACCCTTCCAAACAGCTGTGCCAGTGGGTCTGGAAGACAGGGCACAAACTAGAGGATTATTCTAGAGCCTTAAGATATAATGGGATTTGCCTAACTAGGTTTTAGACTTGCTTGGTTCCTGCCGTCCCTTTCTCCGGTTCAATTTCTCTCTTTTGGAATGGGAACGTCCCTCCTACGCCTGTCCCACCATTGTATTTTGGAAACAGATAACCTGTGTGAGTTCACACGTTTACAGCCAGAGAGGAATTTTGCCTCAAGATTCATCATCAAATCTCACTCATATCTGATTTAGATGATATTTAGATAAGTCTTTGGACTTTAGACTTTGGAGTTGATGCTGAAATGCGTTAAAACTTTTGGAGCTGTTGGGATGAAATGAATATATTTTGAATGAGATAAGAACAGGAATTTGGGGTGCAGGGGTGGAATGCTAGAGACTGAATTGTGTTGCCCCCCAAAAATTTGTATGTTGAAGCCATAGCCCCCAATATGACTGTATCTAGATATAAGGTTTTTAAGGGGTAATTAAGGTTAAATGAGATCATGAAGATGCATCCCTAATACAATAGAACTGTGGCCTCACAATAAGAGGAAGAAAGAGAGAGCTCTGTCTCTCTCTCTCCTAGATATGTGACTCAGTGAGAAGGCAGCCACCTGCAAGCCAGGAAGAGGGCCTTCACCAGGACCTGACCATGCTGGCACCCTGATCTTGAACTTCCAGCCTGCAGAACTGGCAGAAAATTAATTTCTGTTTCTTAAGCCACTCAGTCAATAGTATTTTGTTATGGCAGCCTGAGCTGACTACTAGAATCATGGCTGTGGGAAAGATGGAGTGGAGAAAAAGGTTACAAGCTGAGGAAGTCAAGGAGCTGAGAAGTCAGGATATCAGCTGGGTCAGCCATATACACGCCAAAGGCACCAGAATAACAGTTGGACTGAGAGTGTTGATGACAAGGGGCAGTTGCCAAACACTTTAAAGCACAAATGAGGGGGACTGTCCAGGAGGGTGTCAGATGACAGCACATCAGAGGGATAGGATTTGTTCTGCCTGGGAGCAGCAACGTCTGCTGATGGAGGGAAAGAAGACAGGTTCCAAGATCCCAACAGTGGGGTCCACAAGGGAACAAGGAGGTGAACAACCCACCTCAAAGGACAGATGATCTAAGAACATTTATACTGTGTTGACTCCACCACCCAGATATTTAGTTCAGTACACAAATGCCTCCCACCAAACGCCCAAAATGTTTCTCTAAAGTTTCTCTGTATAAAAGAGACTGAAAGGAAAGGCAATCATTAACACAAGTGATAGAAAGTTACCAAAAAGAGAAGATGCCTAGGAGAGTGATGGCATTTCTGAATGTGGGGATTCACAAAGAGCTCCAGGTACGTCCTTTGGGGATAATAATCTGATCTGCAACATAAAGCAGATGAAAAGTGCACAAAATGGGGGAAAGAGGCACTGTCGAAGAAACTGACACAAAGTCATGGATGGAACAACAAGTGTGCCAGGTCAGAGGGAAGGCAGCCCAGCAGAGGGCAGGTGTTTGGGCACCTGGGAGTGAGTCCACTCACTGTCATCAGGAATCCCTGAGAAAATTCCAAGGGAGTTAGCCAATCCTCCAACCTCCCAGTGAGTGGGTGCCAGTCAAAGTGGGCAATGCACTTAAAACCAGAAGAAGATTAAGAGGTAAAGAGGACTGCATCAAGACTTGCCTCTGTTTCTAACTGGAAGAATCTGCCAGTCCTTTAGAGCAGGGGTCTAACTCCTGGTACCGGTGTGTGGTCTGTTAGGAACCGGGCCACACAGCAGGAGGTGAGCGGAGGGTGGGTGAGCATTACCCCCTGAGCTCCACCTCCTGTGACATCAGTGGGGGCATTAGATTCTCACAGGAGCACAAACCCTACCCTGAACTGTGCATGTGAGGGATCCAGGTTGCGTGCTCCTTACGAGAATCTAATGCCTGATGATCTGAGGTGGAACAGTTTCATCCTGAAACCACCATCACCTCCTGCCCCCCGACCCCCATTCCATCAGTGGAAAAATTGTCTTCCACGAAACTGGTCCATGGTGTCAAAAAGGTTAGGGACTGCTGCTTTAGAGAAAGGGGGACGAAACAGGCCCGCATGTATGTGAGGAGACATCTGTGTACTAATAGTTCAGAAAATTGTTAAGAAAGCTGCAGTCAAGTTCACCCACAATATCGTATTAATTCTTCTCCACTGATTCTTATTGTTTACAAAATCCTGAGTTAGAATGCATCTTTCTGATTTCTTAAATAAGATAAAAGAAGCATAAACCACAACAGAAAAAGATTGATAAGCTTAACAAAATGAAAATGTAATATTTTTTATATAACAAAAGACACCAGAAACAAAGTTAAAGCCAATATCAAGGACAAAAGGAGCCACAGATTGGAGGAATATATTTGTAATGCGTGAAACTGATAGAGAATGAGTATTCAGGATACACAAAAATCCCTGCAAATCATTGTTTTCGAGAACAAACAATTAAAAATAACTTACATATTCACCAGTAAGTAAATGAATGAATAAATTGTAATAAATTCACTGAAATAATGCAGAAATAGATGCTCAAAATGAATACACTAGATCTCCAACTATCAACTGAGACAAGTCTCGAAAACATAGAACTGAGTGAAAGTGTAAGTTGCAGAAAACTGTATGAAGTATAATTTGTATAAAATACAAAATATTACTAAATGTTGATTATGTACACCTGTGCATGGGTAGAGGAGATACACAGCAGTATCAGAATGGGGGTTCTGCTGCAGAGCAGGTGGGGCTGGGAGGAGGGAGGAGTAGAAAGGAGTTTCCACCACAGTATCAGAAATCATGGAGCAGGCTAGGTGCAGTGGCTCATGCCTGTAATCTCAGAACTTTAGGAGGCCAAGCCAGGCAGATCACTTGAGTCCAATAGTTTGAGACTGGCCTAGGCAACAGGACGAAACCTTATTTCTACAAAAAATACAAAAAATTAGCTGGGCATGGTGGCACAAGCCTGTAGTCCCAGCTATTTGTGAGACTGAGGTAGAAGGATCACCTGAGGCCAGGAAGTTGAGGCTGCAGTGAGCCATGATCATGCTGCTGCACTCCAGCCTGGTTAAAAAAGCAAGACTCAAAAAAGAAAAAAAGAAAAGAAATCATGCAGCAGATGTGGTAGAAACCCACATCTGTCAAATCTGTATAGCAATTATTCTCTGAGCTTTTCTGCATGTCCAAAATATTTCAGAGGGAGAATCTTTCAAGCATCTGGAACAAGGTGACCTGAGCCCCTTTCTGAGTCATCTGAGCTGCTTGCAGGTTCATAAATGGCCACATCACCTGGCAGCGTCTTGGAAATAAATGCACATTCTCAGGCCCCCGCCCAGACTTACAGAACCAGAATCTGCATTTTCACAAGCCTCAGGCCATTTCTACGTACAGTAAAACCTAGGTAGGCTACACAAAACTGCTCCTGCTGCCTCGTCCCTCCTGTCCACTGCCCCTATTATTACCTAGATAACTCCAAAGGCTGTACCTGGATGGAGTTTAAGGATTGCATGTTCTAAGACGGCTGTGAACCCCTATCTAGGGCAGGAGTTATCTGTGTATACTGGACACTTGATTGTATCAAGATCTGCAGCATTGTTATCAGCTGCTAACCAGAGAGTGAATTCCATATTAGTCCCATTAACCTTTGGGGGGTTGTCCATCATCTTACATTACACAGCACATGGCATGAGTTCAATGAATGTTTTATGAGTAAATGAGGAATCCACATTTTTAAGACACTGGTAAGACCATCATCCATACTAAAAATGTTCACTTAGGGAATGGAATTTCTGATTCTGGAACACTTTAATATATGGAATTAATTTCTTATCATCTCTTAAAGTTCTAAATCTAAAATAAATTAAATTTATTTTAAAATTATTGGCATTTTTAAAAACTGTGCATGTTTGACATTTTGTAGCAAAGCACTATTTTTTATGGCACATCTTAATAAATTGATGTAAAACACGTCTCCACTTTAGGAATTCTTAGTCTTTCAAGGACTATTGGCCCCATTTGAAAGCCTAATGGCAGATATAGACCTTTTCCC
Organism: Macaca mulatta; assembly: GCF_049350105.2. Taxonomy (NCBI): domain Eukaryota; kingdom Metazoa; phylum Chordata; class Mammalia; order Primates; family Cercopithecidae; genus Macaca; species Macaca mulatta. The sequence goes on from NC_133409.1 coordinate 179,794,076, forward strand.
CAGACAAATGTACATAATCAGTGATAGATTATTTCAGTTTTCACAAACCCCAGGCAAAGAGTATCTGCCCTAAATTCAACAAGGCTGTAGATGACACCCTTATCTTACATCGTTCCAGAGTTTTCTACTGTGTCATTCGAATGAAGATGTGTCAGGCAGAGTCCCACCACATGACACCTTTCATAGCTTCTTCATTCCTCTTGCTGTGAAAACAATCCCCAAAATTATGACCACCTTAAAAAACTCTTATGATCATTGACTAATAAAGTGGTGGTCAAGTGTTTCCTTGGCTGGGCGCAGTGGCTCACACCTGTAATTCCAGCACTTTGGGAAGCCGAGGGAGGTGGATCACGAGGTCAGGATATTGAGACCATCCTGGCTAACACGGTGAAATTCTATCTCTAGTAAAAATACAAAAAACTAGCCAGGGGCAGTGGCAGGCGCCTGTAGTCCCAGCTACGTGGGAGGCCAAGGCAGGAGAATTGCTTGAACCCTGGAGGCGGAGGTTGCAGTGAGCCGAGATCGCGCCACTGCACTCCAGCCTGGGCGACAGAGCGAGACTCTGTCTCAAAAAAAAAAAAAAGAAAAGAAAAAAGTGTTTCCTTTTGAACGTGCCCCCCTAGGTTTCCACCTGTGGATGTAGAAGACAGGAAGTCCAGAATCCATACTGCTGCTCAGAGGCCGTCACACAGGGTACACGGGCCTGAGTGAGTGACCCCACTGCCCTCATTACCTGGATTAAATGGTATTTTATCACATTTTGTTGTTGTTGTGTTGCTTTTTTTTTTTTTTTTTTTTTTTCTTGAGACAGTTTCATTCTTGTCACCCAGGCTGGAGTACAGCGGCACAATCTCAGCTCACTGCAACCTCTGCCTCCCCGGCTCAAGTGATTCTCCTGCCTCAGCCTCCTGAGTAGCTGGGATTACAGGCACATGCCACCATGCCCGGCTAATTTTTGTGTTTTTAGTAGAGATGGGGTTTCTCCATGGTGGTCAAGCTGGTCTCGAACTCCTGACCTCAGGTGATCGACCCATCTGGGCCTCCCAAAGTGTTGGGATTACAGGAGTGAGCCACTGCACCCGGCTCTTGTTGCTTTTCTTAAGAGACGTTTAAAAACGCCTTGGTAGCAGGTAGGAAAACAGCGGAAATATTTTATTCTATTTACAGGCACCATCAAACTACCACATGGTTTTAAATATAAACAACTATCAATAAATAAGTAACACCCACAGAAATCCAGAGCTAGGAGGAGACACCTGCATTAGGCTCTGGTGCTGAAAGAAGCCTCCATCACCAGGTCAAGCTTCCTTGAGTTTATTTGCCAAAAAGAAAAAAAAATAAGTAAGTCCACCATCCCATCCCTTCCGGAGCAGCCATCCTTTTCTCTCCCCCTCCACATTCAGTCACTGGAACTGGAAGTCACTTTCATGCCAAATAATAATGACAGCCAGGCACGGTGGCTCATGCCTGTAGTCCCAGCACTTTGGGAGGCCGAGGCGGGCAGATCACGAGGTCAGGAGTTCAAGACCATCCTGGCTAACACAGTGAAACCCGTCTCTACTAAAAATACAAAAAATTAGCTGGGCGTGGTGGCACGTGCCTGTAGTCCCAGCTACTTGGGAGGCTGAGGCAGGAGAATCGCTTGAACCCGGGAGGCGGAGGTTGCAGTGAGCCGAGATCGCGCCACTGTACTCCAGCCTGGGCGACAGAGCAAGATTCCGTCTCAATAACAATAATACTAATGATGACGATACTAATTTGTTATTAGTGTCATTTAACAAATAATGAATTTGCACCACTTTGAACTTTGCAAAGCTCTTTCACTTTTGTTAATGTAGCATTTTAATTATGTTACCAGAAAGGAAAGAGTGAGCTGGAAGCTGGACCGCCTTCCTTCACTCAGCCCCACAGCCCATCCCAAACTGCTCCAAACGGCTCCTGCAGAGCACCCGCAGAAACCACCCACTTGTGCGTGTCTGAATTCGTGCTGAGTCATGGCAGCCAGTGTTGTGCATTGTCTGCTTGGTGAGGAGCTCTCAGATGTTTGTGAAATGATCCTTGGGGGACATGAGTAAGTTCTTCCTAGACTCTCAGTGCTGAGGTCAGAGATTGATGAAAAAAGAGTTAGAAATTTTGAAAAAGGCTTAGAAACTCCAAGCAGGGCAGAATTCCTAAGAGAGACTAGCCTTTTTAAAATTACTGACTCTCTTTTGAGGACTCATATCATTAAGGATTTGGAGATAAAGAGAAACTTTGGATGAGTAATACTTTTATTTTGAATTTTAAATATTGCACTGATGTTTTTAAAATAAAGCAACCTCATCAGAGTAATAGAAGTACAAGATAAGCTTCCCATAGTGGAACTTGCTTCCACCTGTGGCTGTTAACGACATTAGTTGGTTAACTAACAGGTGAGTCAATTTGGTCCTTGGTGGGATCGCTGGTTTCTCCTTTCTTCTTTCATTCACCATTTATTGAAGGCTAACCCTTCATTCGCACCATTTACTAGGTGCTAAATGTGAAGGAAGCACACTTGGACCTTCCCAGAGCTTAATGTTTCATGGAAGAACGCAGAGAAAACCCATTTTAATAGATTTAAGCCATCTGTTTCCAGAGAGAGGAAGCTGGGGATTGACCGTGTAACCATTATCTGTGCAAAAGGGGAAAAGTACCCTATTGTCAGTCATTTCATTACTGGTGAAACGAAGGTGTCCTACACAGATCTGGTTTGCAGGGAGGCAGCACGGAGAACGTATTGGCTGGGAACCAGAAGAAAAGTGAGCTCTAGGACCGTGTCACCCTGGAATAAACTTTTTTTTTTTTTTTTTTTTTTTTTTTTTTTTTGAGACGGAGTTTCGCTCTTATTACCCAGGCTGGAGTACAATGGCATGACCTCAGCTCACCACAACCTCCGCCTCCCGGGTTCAAGTGATTATCCTGCCTCAGCCTCCCGAGTAGCTGGGATTACAGGCATGCGCCACCACGTCCAGCTAATTTTGTATTTTTAGTAGAGATGGAGTTTCTTTAGGCTGGTCTCAAACTTCTGACCCCAGGTGATCCACTCACCTCGGCCTCCCAAAGTGCTAGGATTACAGGCATGAGCTACCACGCCCAGCCGCCTCTAGTAAACTCTTAAATTTAGGTGAAAGGATTCCACTTTCCTAGGCCTGTTTCCTTTCTTAGAAAACAGTGGGGACGGGGGGCTTCAGTAGATGGCTAGAGGCTCCATTTAGCTTCATTATTTGCTATCACTCAAAAACCTCACTGTCCTGAGAAAGGGAGCCACGATTAATTCCTCGTTGTCTTGGAAGAGAACGAGTTGTGGCGCACTAGCCAACGCACAAGCAAGCTCAGCCCTGAGCCAGCAGCTGCCTTCCCTCTTCTACTGTGACTAACCACCACTGGACCTTAAGACCTTAAGACAGTTGTTGGAACCAATAAAAAGAATGTTCCTCCTTGCCCTGGCCATAAGTACAAGTGGTTATTTGCAAACCTACATCATGGCCTTAATTAGTGAGAGTTCACACTTGGGCTTGATGTAAACAGACTCTCCTAGTAACGGAGAACTTCAAACAGTGAGGCTGAATTCCAGTGTAGACACTACCTAAGCAAGCGAAGAATCAATTTTGAGGGGAAAATTAGAGACGTTGGGATGGAGTCCAGAAACCATGGGGTGGGGCGCGGTCCTTGGAGGAGGGAGAGGGGCCACCTGAATGATTTTCCCTGAGCAGCTGATGAACACATTAATCTGGGCAACTGAAGAGCCCTAGCAAACTATTGATACAGCTGTGTTTGGGCCCAAGTGTGCTGAATCTGTGCCAGCTCTTCACGACCTGAGATCTAATGAGCTGGGGACAGGAACTGGAACCTGACCCCTGTGGGCTCCTTTGAAGGAAGAGGGGGAGGAATCAAAAGTGGAGAAAAGAGGGCTGGGCTTGGTGGCTCATGCCTGTAATCCCAGCACTTTGGGAGGCAGAGGTAGGCGGATTGCCTGAGGTCAGGAGTTAGAGACCAGACTGGCCAACGTGGCGAAACCCGGTCTCTACTAAAAATACAAAACTTAGCTGGGCGTGGTGGTGCACATCTGTAATCCCAGCTACTCGGGAGGCTGAGGCAGGAGAATTGCTTGAACCTGGGAGATTGCAGCGAGCCAAGACCACGCCACTGCACTCCAGCCTGGGTGACAGAGCGAGACTCTGTCTCAAAAAAAAAAAAAAAAAAAAAAAAAAAAGTGGAGAAAAGAGAGCCCACAGGAAGGGGACACTGTTTCGACTTTGTTTTCTGGTTCTTTTATCTTACCCGCATTCGAAAGCTAGGCGTATCAGACTGGCAGCAAATATAAAACGTACCTTTACGGAGAGGACATATAGGTAAGGAATGATTTAAATTCTTAGCCAATTCCTCTTGGGGTTTAGACACATTGTCACTCTCGTTAAATGAAAATGTGAAGGATAAATTCTTAGCCAAGATCAAAAGGGAGTGGCGTTTGAAAGTAGCGATAGGGAAGAAAGCGGGCTCCCTCCCAGTCAGAGGCCTAATCTCACCCCGCCTCCACCCCGCACCCGGATGAGGGTTCCTTCCTGGAAGCTTTCATGTGTCTCAGAAGAAAATAATTACCATCAGAGCCACTTGAAACACAACAAAAGAAATCCTTCCTTCTTATTTTATAGTCACGGGTTATTTTAAACCCCAAATGGTATTTCTCAGTTTAATCGCTAAACTTGGTTTCAATTGACTTTTAGTCACTTTTCTTGAAGTCGAGAGCATAAAACATTTCTCACAACTGAGAATATTCAAAAGAATGTGTGGCAGACTCCAAATGCAATTTCAGGAAGAGAGGGCCAGAGGGGTTTAGACAATACAGCACCTTTTTCAGAAGTCTATCGTCCTCTGTTGAAGAGGTGAGACATTTGTCTGTAAAAGTCCAGGCCTGCTTATTTTAAAATATCTAATTTTATACATAACATTCTTATCTGATAGGCAGCATTAAGATCATCTTAAAATGAACTAGGTGGAAGGAAAGGGCAAAAACATGATATACAGTCACAGGAAACAGTTTAGATTTTCCTTGATTGGATTCCTTCTGCAGAGAGATTCCCTAGGACCTCCAGAGCCACACCTGGCTCCTTTGATGACTTTCCAACTCACTCCAGCCACCAATGGTCAATCCCCAAGGCGCCTCAAATAATGGTGGGTGTCCAATGAAAGGCCAAAGTAGTTTACCTGAGTGTCTAGTGAGTTCTGTTTCCAATAGTGGGGTTTTCTGAACATCTCACATAGTGAAGACAGAGTGAAAGTTATAGAATTTTATTCTCAAGAGGCTTTGAGACTATCCCAGAACCCGAAGCAAAAGAGAGTCAGGCAACTTTATAAGAAGCTCTCGCTGTCTGAGGGCCTGTTTTGTTCAGGGAATAAGGGCTAATGCTAAAATGATCCTTCTGACTTAATAAATGATTTCTAGATAACTCAAGGGCTTAGGGATGTCTCCAGGGAGTACGCAGAGGATGACAGGATCGGCCTGAGGAGCTGGAAGTGGACACGTTCCTGGAAGGAAGTGATTTGGGGTTTCCCAAGGTCACTGGTATTGGGGCAGAGAGGAAGCCAGTTCCAGAAGCAAAGGTATGAGTCACAGAAGCCCACTGGGCCCAACTCTTGCTGAGAGGCCAGGGAGAGGAAGGGGCAGTGGGCATGCATCCAGCTGGAGATGAGCCTTGTCAGATGTGGACATCTACCCCACGGAATCAGAAAGACCTGGCAGAAGTTCCTCACTCTTTCCACCCAGGGGAGGCGGCTAATTGTAGTGGATGAGAATCCTGGGCATTGGCATGAGACAGGTCTGAGTTTCTGTTTTGAATCCTGGTTCTGATACTGCATGACCTTGGGCAAGTTACTTAACATCTTTTAAGGTCTGTGTCACACACATCCGTGTGAAGAGAGTCCAACAAACAGGCTTTGTGTGAGCAACAAGGCTGTTTATTTCACCTGGGTACAGGCAGGCTGAGTCCAAGAAAGGAGTCAGCAAAGGGTGGTGGGATTATCATTAGTTCTTATAGCTTTGGCACAGGCGGTGGAGTTAGGAGCAATTTTTTGTGGGCAGGGGGTGGATCTCACAAAGTACATTCTCAAGGGCGGGAAGAATATTACAAAGTACCTTCTTAAGGGCGGGGGAATATCACAAAGTACATTATCGAAAGGGCAGGGAGGGCGTATTGTCATAAGGTCAGTTATGGGTGGGTAGGAACCGATCACAATGGTGGAATGTCATCTTCTGTGGTTCTTCAGTTGCTTCAGGCCATCTGGATGTATACGTGCAGGTCACAGGGGATATGATGACTTAGCTTGGGCTCAGAGGCCTGACAATTTGTATCCTCATCTCCAGAATGGTGCAATGATCCCTCCTTCACAGATGTGTAGGGTACTTTAAGTGAGATGAGATATGTGGAAAGGTGATTGCGTGCTCAAGAAATGCTAACTGTGAGGATAATTAAGGTTATTAGGAATGTGTCACATTTCTGGTTCTGTCCAAGATGCAGAGCAACATGTTTGCAGCAAGACAGGGCAAGCAGGAGAAGGTGGAGCCAGGACCTACCATTAGAGCTGCCAGGTGGATGAAAACAGGGACTGCCCCTTGTGGGGGTTCTGTGGGGTAGACAGGACACTGCTGGAGTGTGGCAGGCCTTCACTCCTGCTGCCCTTTAGCCTAGGGGACCACCTAGAAGGCCGATCTCCTGCCCCGGGGCAGCAAGGTATTCAGGACAGCACAGGTCTGGCCTACAGACATTCGCTACCAGGAAGTCTGATCACGGCAGCAAATTCAAGCTCTGGGTCTATTGGACTCTACTGTAGAATTATTTAGTAGAGCTAATGGAATGAAATGCCGCTGGGGATTCCAGCCTCTTTTCTCTATTTGATTGACAGTGGAATCTGGCCCCAGGTTTGTGGTGATAAGGAATCAGATAAACTCTACAGAGATAGTTCGAGTGGTTGGGGTCAGGACGACCACTTCTGATAGCAACTCAATAATACCGAATTCATTCACATTATCTCATGGGTTCTTCACACCAACCTGTGTGATGGGCAGTAACTCAGGTGTGATGGGTATTCCCATTTTACAGATGAGGAAAGTAAGGCTGGCAGAAGTAATGGGACTTGTTCAAGGTCACACAACCAGAAGGTCGTGAGGTCTGGGCAAAGATACAGAAGGTCTGACTTAGATGTTCTACTTTCCCCACTGGGTCCTGTGAGGTGTTTCTCTGGGCTTGAAACTTTATCCTCATGAATGTCGGCTTTTATCTTTAGAAGCAGACAGTGAAATAGGGCTTCATGTGCAAGGAAGCAGGCAATGCATTTGGGGCTTTTGTCATCCGTGCTCACCTGTCCCAGGTTAAGGGGGAACTAAACTCCCAGATACTTTTTTTTTTTTTTTTAGACAGAGTTTCACTCTTGTTTCCCAGGCTGGAGTGCAATGGTGTGATCTCGGCTCACCTCTGCCTCCCAGGTTCAAGCGATTCTCCTGCCTCAGCCTCCTGAGTAGCTGGGATGACAGATGTGCACCATCACCCCCAGCTAATTTTGTATTTTTAGTAGAGACAGGGTTTCTCCATGTTGGTCAGGCTGGTCTCCAACTCCCGACCTCAGGTGATCCACCTGCCTCAGCCTCCCGAAGTGCTGGGATTACAGGCGTGAGCCACAGCGCCCGGCACACTCCCAGCTACTTCTTACTGTCCTGCAAATCGGCCAAGACAGTAGTAATTAAAGAGCAATGCTTTGAAAAGCAGGTTTAAAGTTGGGGGCTGATAGAAGTAAAAGCCCTTGAAGCTGGCCTCCTTTCCCCAATCTGCAGACCCCCAAACTTCAATAAAGAGCCAAGAGGGAATGTGGACAAAGCAGCAAAGTCAAGCCCTCCAGTGTGACCTTGGCCAGGAGGGCTTTGGAGCACCCTGCATCCCAATAACATAATGCTGTGTCATGTTAATAGCAAATCTTGGTATTTTTGGTTACATGAGCTAATCAAGTTCCTTTCTTGCATAGGCCACTTTACCTTGAGTTTTCTATAATTTGCATGTGAAGAAATACTGATGCTGATGCACTCACAGGACAGTAATTTCCTGTAGATTTCTTGCCATGAAGTATGAGAACCTAATATGCCATCTAAAACTAATTTTCAAGCAAAGACACATAAAGTATTCCCTTTAGCTTCAGACTCACTAACCAGCATACTGTGCCATCTCCCCATTGTTGCTGTGTCCTCAAAGAATGCGAACATTATTCAAATTTCCTAAGGTCGTAAGCTGTTCCTTGCCAGCTCAGATGATGCTCTTCCCAGCACTGCTTTCTTTGTTCTATCAGCAGAGTCATAAAGACAATTTTTGTGGATTGATGATCCACAAGGTGTCATTTTCAAAAAGTGAGAAATGACTTATCATACATCAATCCTACTCCTAGATATTTATCCAAGAGAAATGAAAACATATTCTACACAAAGAACTCTATATGAAGGTTTCTAGCAGCTTTGTTCATAGTAGCCCCAAACTGGAAGCAACCACAATGTCCATTAACACGAGACTGCATGACAAACTAGGGTCTATGCCTACAGTGAGACACTGCTCAAAGACAAAAAGGAATAAAATGTTGATACAGCAACCACATGGGCAAATCTCACAAGTGTTATGCTGAGTGAAAGAAGCCAGGCACAAGAGAGTGTGAGCTGCCTCGTTCCATTTATTCCAAGTTCTAGAACAGGAAAAACTAATCTGTAGTGAGAGAAGACCTAGGGTGGTGTGTAGTGGGTTGGCTGCAAAGAGCACAAGAGATCTTTTTTGGCGAGAGTGAAATGCTGTGTGTCTTGATTCAGGAGATGGTTTCAAAGGTGTATACATCACTGAACTGTACATTTAAAATGCATGTATGTAAATTAAACCTCAAGTCATTTTGTAAAGGTGAGGTATTTTAGGATTTTCTTAACTTCCTTTTAAAACTTGTAATGTTGCTGGGCACAGTGGCTCATGCCTGTAATCCTAACACTTTGGAAGGCCAAGGTAGGCGGATCACCTGAGGTTGGGAGTTCGAGACCAGCCTGATCAACATGGAGAAATCCCATCTCTACTAAAAATACAAAATTAGCCAGGCATGGTGGTGCATGCCTGTAATCCTAGCTATTCAGGAGGCTGAGGCAGGAGAATCGCTTCAACCTGGGAGGCAGAGGTTACAGTGAGCAGAGATCGTGCCATTGCACTCTAGCCTGGGCAAAAATAGCGAAACTCCATGTCAAAAAAAAGTAAATAAATAAACAAATAAAGTAAAATAAAACAAAATTTGTAATGTTTATACTTTAAACAGCATTATCCAATTTTCCTCTATAAATACTATAAGTAAATCATATTACGGAAATGTCGTGTACCAACTACCACAAACATGCACATCTGGTTCCTACCTTTGTGTTTCATTCTCTCTATTCCTTCTATTTGAAATATACTGTTCCCTCTTCTCTCCCTGGCAGAATCTTGTATAGCATCCCATCCTTCCTTTGTTCATTCATTCAGCAAATGTTTATTGAATGCCAGGCCCTGTGACCAGCGGTGGAGCTACTGAGACACATAAATCAGGGGCCCTGCGCTTTAGGGACACCTACTAGAAAATGGAGTTTTACTTGAATTCCCTTAGATTTATATTCCAAGCATTTTCTGGCTAATAAAAAGACTCTGTCAAAGATTGTTAACCTGGAGGGTCCAGCCTGCTCTGTTACATTACCTAAAAGTAGGCTGGTTATTCCATACACATGTATTTCACAGCCTCCCTAAAGGTTCTATGTTAACTTTTAAGACATGGAATCACTGAGAAAGTTTACAAGGCAGAAGAAAAAGCTCTAAGAAACCAAAGAAAAATTGGCTTAAATGTATTTCTAGGTCAATGATAAAAACACAATAGAATATGGAAATGTAAACACAAATGGAACAAGAGAACTTTAAAATAAAGTGATAGCTACCATGTGTCTCAGGGCTGGAGGACCACCTGGCCTTGCTGGCCTCTTACACCACAGCCTAGGCCATAGCTCATAATTTTGCTGATATTGGCATCTTTTAACCTTTGGAGTGTTTTTAAAAATCAGTTACTATAACAATCTCTCATAAAAATTTATTTTTCAATCAATTAAATTTTTGTGTCCCTCCCATCAAGTTTGAGTTTCAAACCATTAAACCTTTACTTGATTTAAAATGTCATCATATCCGGGTGCAGTGACTCACGCCTATAATTCCAGCACTTTGGGAGGCCGAGGCGGACGGATCACTGGAGGTCGGGAGTTCCAGACCAGCCTGACCAACATGGAGAAACCCCGTCTCTACTAAAATACAAAATTAGCCGGGCATAGTGGCTCATGCCTGTAATCCCAGCTACTCAAGAGGCTGAGGCAGGAGAATCACTTGAACCCGGGAGGCAGAGGTTGAGGTGAGCTGAGATCATGGCACTGCACTCCAGCCTGGGCAACAAGAGCGAAACTGTGTCTCAAAAAAGAAAAAAGTCATCACAGAGATAAAAATCTATACAGAGAGATTACTGATTGTATTAGTTCATTCTTGCATTGCTATAAAGAAATACCTGAGACTGGGTAAATTATAAAGAAAAGAGGTTTAATTGGCTCACTATTCCAGAGGCTGTACAAGCGGCAGGATGGGCATCTGCTCAGCTTCTGGGGCGGCCTCGGGAAACTTACTATCATGGTGGAAGCAGAGAGGGAGCACACACTTCACATGGCCAGAGCAGAAACAAGAGTGGGAGTGGGGGTTCGGCGTCTGCTATGTTCAGAGAAGCCCAAAACACATTTTAGGAGGAGGGGTTGCTACACACTTTTAAACAAACAGATTCCAAGAGAGAACTCACTATCTTGAGGACAGCATCAAGGGGATGGTGCTAAACCATGACTGAGAAACCGCCCCCATGATCTAGTCACCTCGCACCAGGCCCCACCTCCAACATTGGGGATTACAATTTGATGTGAGATTTGATGGGGAAACATATCCAAACCATATCACTGATTGAGAACTTGAAATGAAATATTAATATTTGAGATGTCATTTTTTTACAACAGTAAACTTTTAATTTTAGAATAGTTTTAGGCTTATAAAAAATATTATCAAGATAGTACAGAGAGTTCCCTCATACCTCACGCTCAGTTTGCCTTCTTAATATCTTACATTAGTCTGATACACGGTCACAATTGATGAATCAGTATTGATACATTATTATTAATCAAGGTCCATTGTTTAGTGCAATTTCCTTAGTTTTTCCTTAACATATTTTCCTGTTCCAGGATCCCATCCAGCACAGCCCATTACGTTTAGTCATCCTCTCTCCTGTGGGCTCCATTTGGACATGACACATTCTCAGAGTTTCCTTATTTTGTGATCCAGACAGTTTGAGTACTGCTCAGGTATTTTGCAGACTGTCCCTCAATAGGAATTTGTTTGATGTTTTCCTCATGGTTAGACCAGGTTATGGGGGTTATGGGAGAGGTAAAGTGCCATTCTCACCATATTATATCAGGGGTACACAGCATCAGCATGATTCATCACTGTTGATGCTAACCTTGATCACCTTGCTGAAGCAGTGCTTTTCACTGTAAAAGTTTTTCCACGATAACCTTATTTTTCCCAGTTTCCATACTCTTTGGAAGGAAGTCAATACGTGCAGCCCCCATTACAGAGCAAGGACTTCTACTCCTGCTTGAGGGCAGAGAATCTACATAAATTATTTGAAATTTTATGCATGGGAGATCTATCTCTTCTTCCTCATTTATACAATCATTCATTTTTCACATACGGACACATAGCATAGATTTTATAATTTGAGTTATTTATTATTCAATAGCACTTTATTTTTGCTCAAATGGTCCCAGCTTTGGGCTTTGGGAGCTCTTTCATTTGGCTCCTGTGTCCCTTCCACATACCCCATAATTGTGTGCGTGGAGGGGTGTGGAGGTATTCAGCTCTTCCTTACTTCTTGGCATTACACAAGATGCCCCAGGATCACCTTGTAGATTTCCTGCCCTGTCCTAGAATCAACCATTTATCTCCAGTGGGTCCTGGTTCCTTATATTGGAGAATGGTATTAGATACCAAGATCTGGGTGCTAGGTGTGCTTGTTGATACTAGGGTGTTAAATCACCTTATAAATAGAAAAAGTGCTTTCCTCAAAGTTCAAAATTCAGAACCTTAAAAATCTTGTTAACTTAGAATGTTTTAGTGACTTTATCCATATATTTACATATATTTTGCTATAGGAATGATAAATTTTAATTCAAAGCCCTCTTAGATGGCCTAGAATTTGGACTGAAAATAATATACATACACAGCCAATTTTTTAAATATGAAAAGTCATTTATGACTAGCTAATGGTAATAAATTCAAACCAGCCTTATTAAAGAAAGAAGTTAAATAAACCAATGTATTGGTCAAAACAGCTTGTCTCAGAAAGTATATTCTGGGTCTAATAATCTACCTCCTTCAGGAATATTCATTCCTCTTGTCACCCGCTAGCTTCCAGTCACAGAAAAAAAAAATCCATTTAATAACTTTAGATTTGGTTACATCCATCCGTGAGTTTTTCTTCACCTCCATTTAGAATTAGTAGGAAAAGCATTAGGACAAAAAGGTTGTTTAAAGAACATTAGTTTATCTCTTTTGAAAAGTGAAACTTCTTTCCTCTAAGCCCTGCTTACTTCATTGTTCTTTCCTCAAGTCCTTCTAACAATGATTATCTGCAGTTAGCTCACCCATTGTCAAGAGCTCAGCATCCATACTTGAAACTCAAGGTTCATATGCCAACTTTGGGATGATTCTCATCAAACAGAAGAGGCTGTTTCCATGCTGGAATAAAACATATAATATTCATGTATAAGTCTTATCATTGTGTTATTTTCCTGTGTGTGTGTGTGTGTGTGTGTGTGTGTGTGTGTGTGAAAGAACATTCTTTTTTTCTTCTTTTTTGAGACAGAGTCTTGCTCAGTCACCAGGCTGGAGTGCAGTGGCATGATCTCTGCTCACTGCAACCTCCGCCTCCCGGTTCAAGCGATTCTCCTGCCTCAGCCTCCCGAGTAGCTGGGACTACAAGTGCGTGCCACCATACCCAGCTAATTTTTATATTTTTAGTAGCGATGGGGTTTCACCATGTTGGCCAGGATGGTCTCGCTCTCCTGACCACATGATCCCCTCGGCCTCCCAAAGTGCTGGGATTACAGGCATGAGCCACCATGCCCGGCCCAAAGAACATTCTTAAGTACAGTAAGACAAAGATGACGTCTATGATTTCCATCAAACAAAAGCCAACATCAAATTTTAGATCAATTTGCTTCGCTAATTTTTTTAACTCAATAAAAGAGTTCAAAATTAAATTTTGAGCAAACTTTGAAAGTAACTGGGCCCTAGCCATCACATTTACAATGGAGTACCTCTTTGCATAGAAGGCTTATCTTCACCTTTTCTGCTTTCACTCAGCCTTTTGATGAATTTTGCTTGTATAGATGAGTAGGTAGTTTTTCTCAAGATATTACCTGTAGCTTTCCTTAGGATAGATTATGTGACATTTTTATTACTTCTGTCACTTAACCAAAGTTAGCATTTTCATTTTCATTTATGATAGGTTTTGTAAATGTCAAATTTCTTGTTAAAGAGTCAGACTTGACATTCCAAAAGGCAAAGGATGATATAAATAATATTCAAGTATACACAACTAGAGTTGGAAATAATTTCAATCACTTTCTCCCACCCTCCCAAAATCAAGGTAACCTACTTTTCAAATATTTATTTGAAAGGAATAAATCAAGCTTCAGAAAAAAAAAAAAAAGAATGACATAGGGTATTCTAAAATGTGATATATCTATCCATAATTCAAGTATAAAGACCATGAATAATCAGAGAAAACCAATGTGAAATCCATTTGGTATGACTTGTAGCATACATTTACAGTTAATTAACCCTGACTTGAATTCCTTAGAATTAACTTTTACAGAATTATAGAGGATTTAAAATTAGGTTTCCATCAATTTTAGAGGTAAGCTAAAAATTTTGTTCTTCTGTTATTTCCAAGGAAGTAGAACTGTTGAAGCGTATTGGTGATCAGGTTATGACTTTCATTTCCTTTCTTTATTTTCTCAATTTTTAGGAAACTATAAACTGGTAGATTCTTTAACATACTTTCAAAGGAAAAGGGAATGACTCAGCTTCTTTATGAAGATCACTGGGTTCAGGATACTCACATAAATTTAGAGTCACAAACACAGCTACTTTTGGGGGCTAAATGACATGCATGAGGGGCATGAGTCAGGCAGGGATGAAGGCAAGCTGGAGAATGCCTGCTCATTTACTGCAGTCCAAGAAAGCACAGTCCTGCAAACATGGGGCATCAAAAGGACAGTGGCTCCTGCTATGTTCAGAGAAGCCCAAAACACATTTTTTTTCTAAGTATTCAATCTCCCAATTTTGAAATGTTAGCAATTATTTTCCTGAAAACATTGCCTATGGTCTGTGAGCTGCATTTGGCCTATAAGCCACCATCTGCAAGCCAGTACTGCCCAACAGAAGATCATACTGGGACCTAATCCAGTAACCACAACGCCTTACAACAAGACATATAATTGTCAAATTCATTTCAAGTCTCATGTAGGCTGATCTGAGCACCATCTTTGAGAGACTGAACAAATACGAAAGGGTTGCTTGATGATTTAAGAATCAAAGTAAACAGTTTTATGATTTGAATAGACAGTATCGTCAAGTGATTAATAAGTTGGTACACTCATTTATTTGACAAAGATATATTGAGTGCCTTGCATGTACCAGGCACTGTTTTAGCCACCAGGCATACAGCTCAGTACAAGGCACCTATCCCCGAAGGTGCTTACATTCTAGAGGCAGAATGTAAACAAATACAGAGGTAATAAATAACTAAGCAAACAAGAAAAATAGCAGCTGATGATAATGATCATGCAGAAAATTAAAAACAGTAATTTGTCAACAGGTGTCTGGCTTTCCTATACTGGTCCATGGATCTCAAACCTCACCCCCTGAGACTGTCAGAGTGTCAAATTCTTCCTCTTTACTCCTTTTGCTCAGGTTATGAGATCACTTGTGGCATGTTTTAATAAATTGAAGGCCACTTTATTTTAAAGTAGTTACATTTTAATCTTCTTGACTAGATTTGGTGGAAATATCAATCCAGGAGGGATTTAGGGAAACCTCTAATCTAATCAACAGCTTAATTACAATGCCTGGGTCAGTGCTGCAGACGGTTAATTTCAACCATTTTATGTTGCCTCCTTTTAGCTTCAGTTTTAGAGGACACCATTTTCTAGTGTGTCCCTAAATTCTAAGAATGTACCATTTGAGGATTTTTACCACCTTTTGGGATCTTCTAATCCCAACTAATAACATCTAATCCCTCTAAAATCTAATCCCAACTAATAACATCTTCATAGTGAAACTCTTTTCCTAGGGCCAGGGCTTCTCCCACGTAAAAAATGCACACTAACAAACATCTTTGTAAACTCTTCCCTATAGTTGCCCCTGTATGATGAAATGGAGAAATCCTGGAATGTCCAGTCAGAAAAACTGGGTTCAAAACCAGATGTTTGGCTCAGCTGTGGACCAACTCTTTGATCTGGTAGTCAGTCACCTGATCCTTGCTGTTTCTCTTTGAAAGCCCACTTCTTGGGGCGCTGAATGTGAGGACTGAGTGAGAGTGTGAATTTGAAAGCCAACTCTGAAACGCTGGCTATGATAGTTATTCTGATTGGAAGGGCCATTAAGGTCAATGGCAATGCTCCTTTTGTGATCAGTTACAAGAAAACAAATGGGTCCTTGTGACTGTGGGGGAAGGAGGCAGAGCCAGACACAAAGTGGATCTCTTCTGGAAAATCAGCCGCTGAAAGGAAAACAAATAAAATCTGTAAAGTTATATTTCAATTCAAAAAGAAATGTGAATTGTATGTAATGGCAAGAGGAGCACTGGTAATAATACATGGCTAACATTCATCGCGAACTTACTCTGTTCCAGACATGGAGGTCATAACTTTGCATGTATTAGCTCTTCAAATGAGGGGAGGAGAGGGAAGGAAAAGAAGTTAAGCTAATAAATAATGTGAAGTTAAAAAAAATTACCGCGTACATAACGTGCACTATCGTGTCCCCACCAGCCCCCCCGCCCCCAGCTCTTTATACATGTGGTTTCCAGACCCATTTCTCAGAGGTTTGGTGTCTTTTGCAGCCCTTTGGGCCCCTTCCGCCCATTGTTATCTAATCTCCCCTTCTCGGCCACGCAGGAAGGTCCACAACCTCCCCTGTCCCCCAAGACCCGCCCCCCAGCAGCCTTCAGAAATAGTTCTCTCGTACGTAGGTGCCAGCATTTTATGCGGTAAACACATGTTGCCCTTAACACTGAACTGCAGGTTAAAAATGTATTTCACTAAATTATGCAGCGGTTAGCTGAGCAAATAATGAAAATGCAAAAGAATACATTCAGTATATGGAGCTTAGAATATATCCTTTTGGAAAGCTAAACATTTTTTATTTTTTATTTTTGCCCCAAATAAGACTAGAAATGGATTGCTCAATTTAAGACTTCCATTAATAAACTTCTCAGAATATGAAATGTCTCCAATATGTGGGGACGCTGGGGTGAAAGGTGCCGGATAATTCTCATTGGTGCGTGCGCTGGGCGCAGAAGGAAATATGCTAATGCAGCCGTTTGCCGCAGGGTTGGTGTTATTTCTACAGCGCCGGCTGGGCAAGGTTGGCGCTGGAGCAGGAGAGGAAGGAGATGTTTGTCTTCTATGAGAGTCTAGATGTGTGCGCCTGTGCACACGGCGTTCCAAACGTGAATACAAGATCTTAGGGAGGGGGTGGGGAATGCCATCACGTTCATACCGTGTGTATTATAACTCGTGTTGGAGATCTATCCCAGCATCGTGCTTACATCGCATTCACTTAGGAGTGGGGGAAGAAATGGCGATTTGGGAGTGGGTGCGGCAAGTCGCAGGTGGCCAGACACTGCGGGGGACTGGCGACCTGAAACTGGCAAAGGCGCCTCCTTGACCCTGCTCCACGGACACAAAAATCAACCTTATTCGCTCCTGGAAAAAGCGCAGAGGGTTGTTCCCGAAGGCTGAAGACCCTCGGGCTTGAGACTGGGAGCGGGGCGCGGGCAGCGGGACGGCCGGGCACCTCTGAGGAGACAGAGGTCACGGAGACTGGCGCGCGCGGAGTGGGTGGGGGGCCCGCGCGGCTGCGGGAACCCAGCCTCACAGAAGACCCGGCCCACACGTTCTCAGCGCATGCCGACTTCGCCCGGACCCCTTGCCGGCCGGCGCCCCCTGCTACGCCCGCCTCCTCCTCCCCCGCCCCGCCCGGCGCGAAACGGGCACGGGCAGGGGATCCTCCAGCCAGGCGGGCCCGGGGTGTCCCGTTTCCCCCGCCCCCCCTCCTGTGGATCCCGGGCGGCGGCGGAGCGTCCGGGCTGGAGGGGGCGCTCGCGCGCAGGAGCCGAGCGCAGCAGGTGCCGCGGTTACCTCCACCTCGGCGGGGGGAGAGGGGGCGGGCCGGGGGGCAGGGAGGAGGGGAGGAGGAGGAGAAGGAGGAGAAGGAGCGGGGCCGGCTCCAGGAGCCCGAGAGCGCGGCCGGCTCGGCAGGCTGGGTCCCAAGCTCGCGGCTTCCGGGAGGCGCTCGGAGTCGGAGAAATACAGCGCGGCCACCCCGGGAGCAGCAGCAGTTGCCCGCACCGCCGCCCGCACCGCCGCCCGCAGGGCCCTGAACCGCTGGCAAGGGCGCGGGCCGGGCGCGGCGCCGGCTCCTCCTCCTGCCGCGGCCGGCGCGGAGCAGCGGAGAGCGGCGGGCTCGGCAGCCGGCGCCCGGGCCGCGGAGCCGATGAGCTGCGGCGGCTGAGGGCCCGGCCGGCCTCTGCCCGCCTCTGCCCGGCGCCCGAGCGGGGCCACAGCGCCCGGGGCGCGGGGTCCGGCGGGTGACATGGGGGCGGCCTGACGCACCCGGAGCCGCCGAGCGCTCTCTCTTGAGCCGTGGGCCCTCCTCGGCGGCAGCGGCTGCAGGCGCCTGGCCCGGCGCGCTGTGCCCGGGGCGCCCGCGGAGCCTCCGCCGCGCTCTATGCGCCTCTGCGGGAGCCGCGGGCCCGGGCCATGGCCATAGACCGGCGGCGCGAGGCTGCAGGCGGCGGGCCCGGGCGGCAGCCGGCCCCGGCCGAGGAGAACGGCTCCCTGCCGCCCGGGGACGCGGCGGCCTCGACGCCCCTCGGGGGACGCGCGGGCCCCGGCGGCGGCGCGGAGATCCAGCCGCTGCCTCCACTGCATCCTGGAGGCGGCCCGCACTCGAGCTGCTGCTCGGCTGCTGCGGCCCCGAGCCTCTTGTTGCTGGACTATGACGGGTCGGTGCTGCCCTTCCTCGGGGGCCTGGGCGGGGGCTATCAGAAGACCCTCGTGCTGCTCACCTGGATCCCGGCGCTGTTCATCGGCTTCAGCCAGTTCTCGGACTCGTTCCTCCTGGACCAGCCCAACTTCTGGTGCCGCGGGGCCGGCAAAGGCACCGAGCTGGCGGGGGTCACCACCACAGGCCGGGGGGGGGACATGGGCAACTGGACCAGCCTCCCCACCACCCCCTTCTCCACTGCCCCCTGGGAGGCTGCCGGCAATCGGAGCAACAGCAGTGGCGCGGACGGAGGCGACACACCACCCCTGCCATCCCCTCCGGACAAGGGGGACAACGCCTCCAACTGTAACTGCCACGCGTGGGACTATGGCATCCGCGCCGGCCTGGTCCAGAACGTGGTCAGCAAGGTAAGGGCCGCGGCCGCCCAGTCCCTCCGACCCTCTCCATGCAAATCGAGGTCCAAGCCCGAGCCAGCTGGAGACCCGAAGTCCCCAAAGTGGTGGTGCTAGAGTGTGTGTACGGCGTTCCGCACTGGCTTAATCTCCTTCCGTCCCCCAAACCACATCCCTTTACTTGGGCATAAAGGGAGCGCCATAGCCTTTACTAGTTTGCACCCAAACTCCTGTCCCAGTACGCGGATGGAAAGCGCGCCCTTCCCCCACCCTCGGGGCGAGGCAGCTGACCTGTCACCAGCCTGCTCTGGAGGAGTCGGACTGGCGTCGTTCAAGGTCTGCTGGGGGAGCCGGGACCACGGCCCTGTTCTGCCCGGTTAGTTGTCCCTGCGTCTCCCACAAAGCAATAGTCTCCCATCTCGCACTTGATTTTGACAGAGGTAAAGCCCACTAAAGAACTGGAGAGCCAGAGAAGCAAAGACTCCTGCAAATCTCCAACCCGCACCCGTGCTCAGTCCTCCCGCAAAGATATCTGACTTTAGACTTTACTGCCTCAGTGTCTCCTCCAGTGTTTTCTCAGCACTTCAGTAAACATCACTACAGTATAGGAAGGACGTGGAGAATATGTCATTTGGGTGTTCCTGGGCTGTTACCGCTCTTACACAGCAGCTGCTTTGGGCTGAGGCACAGAGAACGGGGTGTGCTTTAGCTGAAACATGCACCTTGTCCTCTGAGTCGTGTAGCTAAAGCTCCCTTGCAGAGGTATTGCATGGTGTGAAATGTAGCAGAAGGGAGTTGTAAGACAAGTGTGAGGGCCTAAACACAGAGTGGGCAATGGTGGACACTCAATGCCCTAGACAGCTATACTTTTATTCTTAACATATAGGAGATATCAAGACATTTGTAGTTTTGCTCCTTGTGTCTAAAATAAATAATTCACATTTTAAAGTAAATATAGACTCTCCCCCACCCCACCCCCCTACCCATTCTGGGCAGTTCTGGCAGAGTTTTAAATGCTTTGTCGAAATGTATGAAATTGGACAGTTTTAAATAGTCATTGTGCATGTAACCTCCTCCCCCCATGTGCATTGGTTAACAGTTGTAGCTCATGGATGTGTAAGATGAAACTCTTACATCATCATAATCATTGTTTTAATCTTGTACCAACCTGGCCAGAAATGCTCTGTCCTGTGGGAACCGTCTGACTGAGCTGCCCCTGCTGCCCTGCAAGGTAATAGGGTAATGTCCTTCTAGCTGGGTTCACCTTGATCCCACCCACCTCCTACCCCCTGCTTTCTAAAGGTGTTTCTGTGACTGTTTTCATTTCACGGAGGGCAATATTTCTTTTTTGGTTTAGCAGCACAGAAAAATTAAGAACAATGACTATTTAAATCACTGTGTATGTCTGACAGACTGAGGATTTGGCAACATTGTTAAGTATTTTAAGTCCCTTTCTAGAGCAGAGGGAGAATAATGGATCAAAGTGAGTATGTGTGAAGAGTGCTGTGTCCAGGGGTCAAAGCAGAGGTGAACTTGAAAGTGACGAGGTGGGATAGAGTGCCATTACCTTGGCAGTGAGGACCCAGGAAACAGCTATTCACACTCAGCCATGCGTGGTGGGAGGAGAGAACAAAAATAGTTCTTAAAAGCAGACTATGGAGGCATATTGGAGAGCTGGGCAGTTTTTCTAAATTAGCACTCGAGAGGGGCACAGACAGCACTCATGTGTGTGGCATGTTTTGGGTGATGCTTGATGACAGTTGCAGTTACTGGGCCAGACTGAGAGGGAAAACCTGGGAACAATAATTAGACACACATTTTCTTATACAGTAAAGCCTAGAAAGGACATATTGATTTTCACAGACAAAAAAGATCTAAATAAAGGACTGCCTTCCCAGTGTTCTGTGTGTTTCAAGCACATAACAAATGCTTCAAAGAGCTTTTCAAGCACATTTTGGCCTGTTGGAAGGCAGACTTTTCCTGTGCTGCTGTGTATGTTGAATGTTGTAGCAGATGCACAAATGTGGGATATACACTGTGATGAGTGCAGAAGTTCTAGGGGTCAGGTGCTTGTCAGCCCGTGTCCCAAGTAGAAGCAGAAGTGGAAGGAGCCTTTGCCTTCTCTCAGCAGATAAAGGCTTCGGGTTTGAGAAGCTGCCTTTTGTGCCTCTTTCCTGCCGTGTTCCATGATCTTTCCCTTGCAAATAAGCCTCATGCTGTCTTCAGCATGTATCCTGTATTTAGCATGTATCCTTTAGCGTGTGTGTGCCCTGCAATATATGCACTGTTCTGTCCCTAGGTGCCAGATAGGGAGAGGAAGACAGAAGAGCTACCAGGCACAGTTCTGGGCCTCTTTCTCATGTGGCTGCTGGTACCCTAGCACCTACCTACACACGTGAAACTGTCCAGCCAGTTAGAATCCCAGGTTGTTGTAGTTAAGAGGGATCTTAGGGCTGACAAGCCTCTCTCCCCTTCTGCGTGGTGTCTCTGACACGAAGTTATCCATCCTAGTTTGAACACTTCCATCGATGGGAAGGGAGCGCTTTGTTAACAAGGCAGCTAGTCCATCCCGTAGTTGCTCTTCCTTGCAGGGAGGTACACTTTTTGGTAAATAAAACTGAGGTTAACTCATGCCTATTTGTGCCACTTCCTCCTCAGAACAATTGTGGTTTTTTAAATTATTTCTTAAATAAAATGTGCTTTCAATAGCTTCTTTCCTGGCTGAAAAATCTACAGTAGTTAAGCTATTCTATACGTACAAAAATTTGCCATACTTACTGCTCTGGTTGGCATGCGTGTCTCTTACGCATGGTACCCAGAAAGCAACTCAGCCAGACCCTGTGTGTTCTAACCCAAAGAGGGGATTGATGGATCCTGTCCTTCCCCTACTGCAACCTAGAGTTGATGCATTAGGCTTAAACTAGACATGACATACTTCTGCTGCCAGACCGTGATCACCAGCCCCCACCAACTCCCACCAATGCTGGTTTCCTGGGAGTGGTGGATGAAGTCAGGATTTTCTCAGTTTTAGGTTCATGTAGCATGACCATGACTTAGGTTTCATCTTAATCATTTTGAGTTTCTAGATCTCTCCTGTTAGGATCTTTTTGTTTTTATTTTTTGCCTTGGCCATGGTATTTGTTACCGGTACCAGCATTTGCATTACAGAATCTGCAATGCCTTCAAAATAAGGACAACGCTAATGTCACTTTCTTTTGTGCAGCCCTTTACAGTTGATAAAACATTTCATATACATTATTTTCTTTAATTAAGAATAATAACCCAAGGCCAGTCTCCGGTGGTATGATCACAGTTCTCTGAAACCTCCCCCTCCCAGGCTTAAGTGATCTTTCTGCCTCAGCCTCCTGAGTAGCTGGGACTACAGGCATGCACCACCACACCTGGCTAATTTTTATTTTTATTTTTATTTTTTTGCAGAGATGGGGGTCTTGCTATATTGCCCAGGCTGGTCTTGAACTCCTGGCCTCAAGCAGTCCTCCTGCCTCGGCCTCCCAAAATGTTAGGATTACAGGTGTGAGCCATCAGCCAGACTAATAGCAAGTGATAATCATGGATTTTAAGTCACTGAACACACATTTGAGTGTGCCATGTGTTCTGTACAAGAACCAGGTACAGATGCTCCTCTGCTTAGGATGGGGTTGTGGTTGTGTCCAGATAAACCCCTCATCAGTTGGAAATATTGAAAGTGGAAAATACATTTAATACACCTAACCTATTGAATATGCTGGCTTAGCCCAGCCTACCTTAGGTGTGCTCAGAACACTCACATTAACCCACAGTTGGGCAGGATCATCTCACACTAAGCCTATTTTATAATGTGTTGAATATCTCATGTAACTTATGGAATGTAACTGTACTAAAAGTGAAAAAGAGAATGGTTGTGTACTTCAGATACTCACGCAACCATTGTGTTTTTCACTTCTGGTGAATAAAGCAGCCCTTATTGATACAGTTTCTACTGAATGTGTATTGTGTTCACACCATCATCAAGTCAAAATATCATCAAGTCGAACCGTTTTAAGTCGGGGACCATCTGTGTTCAACTTTCTGATGACTTTCATAAGCTCTGCATTTTATCTCCCAGCTCTGTTGAAAGGTATTGTCAGTGCCTTGCAGAAAAGAATCAAATTCCTTCCAAGTCACATAGACAGCAAGTTTTGGGGAACTAAGGACAAACAGGTCTGCAGCTCAGCTCAGTTGGCTTCCTTCTCCTACACCAGCATTCCCTGTGCAGCCCAAATTCTCAGATATTCTGAGATCTTAGTCAACAAAGGTAAAACAAACAAAAAGAAACTCCATGGACTTACAAATATTGCTCTTAATGATTTGCACAGGCTGGGGGCAGTGGCTCACGCCTGTAATCCCAACACTTTGGGAGGCCTAGGTGGGTGGATCATCTGAGATTAGGAGCTCGAGACCAGCCTGGCCAACATGGTGAAACCCCATCTCTACTAAAAATAGAAAAATTAGCTGGGTGTGGTGGCACGCGCCTCTAATCCCAGCTACTAGGGAGGCTGAGGCAGGAGAATCGCTGGAGCCTGGGAGTGAGAGGTTGCAGTGAGTGAGACTGCACCACTGCAACTCCAGTCTGGGTGACAGAGTGAGACCCTGTCTCAAAAAATAATAATAATTGGCACAGTGTATCCTTCATTGTTCTGAGTGAATCAGTTGGTTTCTAATACTCATCACTTTCTTGAGTAATCTCTGGAATTTTTGCCAATAATCAATGCCAGCTGAACTTCCCAAGCCCAATTTTTTTTTCTGTATTTGAAGTGTAGGATGTTTGTCCAGCTCCAATCTTCTGGTAGCATTTCCTCTGTTCTCATGAATTTGCAAAGATTTCTGACCCTTATCCTGAAAGTTGCTTAAATATCCTGGGAAGTAATTTGTATCCTTTTTCTAGGGCTAAAGAGTAGAAGTTATTTAAAGTGACTTTAAGTACAATTTAATTAAGACTAGAAATAATTATATCATTGCAACAGTAACACTTTTAAAAATAGCCCACAATTCCATGATCCTAGTTATCATATGATAACCATTTTTCACTTTTGAAATGCCTTACACACAAACCTGTTTTTACAGTTCTAATCAAAGTGTTCATTTAATGGAATCTACTATTTTCTTGACACCTTATCAAAAGTATTTGTCCAGTTCTTCCGAAACATTTTAAATGCATGATATTTTGCTGATTTATTAAAAGTTCTTAAATTCTTTACCTAATACTGAACTGACGGCCGGGTGCGGTGGCTCACGCCTGTAATGCCAGCACTTTGGGAGGCCGGGCCGGGCGGATCATGAGGTCAGGAGTTCCAGACCAGCCTGGCCAACATAGTGAAACCCCGTCTCTACTAAAAATACAAAAATTAGCCGGGCATGGTGGCTCACGCCTGTATTCCCAGCTACTTGGGAGGCTGAGGCAGGAGAATAACTTGAACCTGGGAGGCGGAGGTTGCAGTGAGCCGAGATCGCTCCACTGCACTCCAGCCTGGGCAACAGAGCAAGACTCCATCTCAAAAAAAAATAATAAAATACTGAACTGACTACCCTGAGGTCATCCCAGTGGTGGCTTTTGTCTAGTATATGCAACAACAGTGGATATATTCATGCATATCTACTTGAAAAAATTGACTATAGTAGGTAATACATGTACATCGTACAGAAAGCATAGAGTAAAAGTAACATTTCTTTCTGTCTCTGCCCCCAGTTTCCCTCTTCAGAAGCAACCATGGTTAGCAGTTTCTCACATACCCTTCCAGAAATGTTCTACTTTCATTTATATATTTTGTCTCAGAAACACTAGCGTATCCTAAACACTATTTTTTGCCTTTTTTTAAAACTTATGCTGGAGATGAATACATCAGTACATAGAGGTACTCATTCTTTTTTATGTCTGCATAGTATTCCATTGTCAGACTGGGCTGTCATTTATTTAACTGATCACTCACTGAGGAAGCATTGAGTTTGTCTCCAGTCTTTGCTGTTATATTCACAATATATCTTGAAATCTTGGCATACACAGACATTTGCACATATGCAAGAAATTTTAGAAGTGGGAGGGTCAAAGTAGGCTGCATTTTTACATTGATAGGTACTGGCAGAGTGTTTCATGTAGAAATCTTAGCTATGTACAGTTACACTAATAATGTGTGTAGTCCTGTTCCCCACACCCTCCTTGACCCAGGGGGTTATCAAATGTTTACATATTTTCTAGTCTGATGTGCAAAAAATTCTATTTGGTGGTGGTTGTGATTTGTACTTCTCTTGTTATGAAGGAAGTTAAACATCTTTTTGAAAGTTTTTGAGCCATCCATATTTCCTGTTCTTTGAACTGTCTCTTCATTTCCTTTGCCTTTAGGTCTGTGTATATGCTGTAAGAAGCATTATTTTCTTATGTATTTATAGGTGCACTTTATGATGTGAATTAACCCTTCTGGATGACTCGTAACCATTTTCCTCGAGTTTGCTGTTTGGTTCTTTAAATTATGTATATTTTTGTTATGTAGAAACTTACGGTTTGGTTAGAGTTATATGAATTAATCTTCTTTTTTATTATTTCTTATGTTAGATTTAAGGCTTGGAAGATTCCTGGAGGGGAAATCCTATGTTCTCTTCTAATATTTTTATGATCTTATAACTTCTTTATTTGGGGGTTGGAGATATCTGTTTTGCTTTTACTGAGCTATTAGGATAAATTGCCAGAAAGGTCAGAGGATATAACCAGCATTTCATGCAGACTTTGACTTGCTCATAACAATATCCTAAACATTTAATTTGGCAGTGGCCCTTATTAATGTAAGGATTAGAGGCTAACCAGCTGTTAAGCCGCCTTTTCACCTCCGTTTGGGAGACAGCAGTCTTCCCAGGTCATAGGTCTCCCTTTCCTTCTTCATCTTCCTGTTCTGAACCATCTGCAGATCTCTCCCTCTCCCTCTCACTCTTTGTCTTCCTCTCCCTCTCTGTCAGTAACATTTTTTGCAGGTTGCCTTTACTTTGGTCTTAGTCCAAGGTAGGATTGAGTCAAAGGTTGGTGTCATTTAAAAACATGGTGGACTTTCTGAATCTTTGTCCTGAGGTTGCCACAAACGGGTGGTGTGTGGGAGCCAGCTTGGCTTCTGCTGACTCTGAGCCTACTGCACGTGTCTATCCAACTTCACATTCACTAATGTCATGCTGGCAGCTTGAAATTCACCATGGTGGGAGCATTGACACCACAGGAATTGGCAAACAGTACAGATCAGGGTTTGTTTTTTTCTTCATAGAGCCAGTTGATAAACATTTATCACACTGATGAGTGCCACTTAAAACAATTTTTTTTGGCCCAGCGCAGTGGCTCACACCTGTAATCCTAGCACTTTGGGAGGCCGAGGGAGGTGGATCACCTGAGGTCAGGAGTTTGAGACCAGCCTGACCAACATGGTGAAATCCCGTCTCTACTAAAAATATAAAAATTAGCTGGACATGGTGGCAGGTGCCTGTAATCCCAGCTACTCAGGAGGCTGAGACAGGAGAATCACTTGAACCCAGGAGGCAGAGGTTGCAGTGAGCTGAGATTGTGCCATTGTACTCCAGTCTGGGCAACAGAGTGAGACTCCATCTATCTCAAAAAAAAAAAAAAAAAAAAGAGAGAGAGAGAGAGAGAGACCAGGTGCAGTGGCTCACGCCTGTAATCCCAGTACTTTGGGAGGCCAAGGTGGGCGGATCCGGATCACGAGGTCAGGAGATCCAGACCATCCTGGTTAACATGGTGAAACCCCGTCTCTACTAAAAATACAAATAATTATCCGGGTGTGGTGGCGGGTGCCTGTAGTCCCAGCTACTTGGAAGGCTGAGGCAGGAGAATGGCGTGAGCCCAGGAGGCGGAGCTTGCAGTGAGCCAAGATCTGCCACTGCACTCCAGCCTGGGTGACAGAGAGAGACTCCGTCTCAAAAAAAAAAAAAAGAGAAAAAAGTTTCTTTCCTCTCTCCTCCTTTTCACAGGTTTGAGTGCCTGTTCTGAGCATTGTGCTATGTGTTGGGGATACAATGATAGGTGAAAGTAGACAGCTCAGCTTCCATAGAGCTTAGAGACTTCTGGGGAAGGCACACCCAAACTGATGGAGTAATAATCTTTTAATTACAAACTGAGTTAAGTGTGTAGAAAGATTGAGAGACTAGAAGAACAACAACAACAAAACCCTGACGTAGACAGACTGGTCTGTGTAAGAAAGTGACATCTGAGATAAGAGCTGAGCTTTGAGTAGGAGGTAGAGAGAGAGGCAAAAGAGGAGAGATGTGTGTGTTTTCCAGAGAGAGCAATGGCATTTGCAAAGGCCCTGTGCATGCGGGGCCTGGAATTGATAGCAACTGATATGGGCATGGTGGGTGGTGACGGCTTATAAACCGTGCTAAGAACTTTTCCTTTAATTTCAGAGCAAAGAAAAACCATCAAAGAGTATTAAGTGGGATAAGGGATATGATGCGGTCAGAATTCATATTTTTGAAAAGGCCTCTCTGGCTGCAGTGGGATCTCGTGTGGGGGGGGGGGGGAGGCTGTGCTGCGTGCACAGGAGAAAGCCAGCGAGGCCTGTAGAAGATGCTGGGTTATCCCAGGGCTGACGGGGAGGCAGACACTCTCGGGAGATACCAAGGAGATGCCCTCAGCCAGCTGAGGTGAGGCCTTGGGAATGGAGGGCTTCGAAGGAGGGCATGTGGAATGAGAAGACGGCCTGGGCCCAAACACTGCACATACAATGGACACTTGGGGCTCTGCAGCCACCCATAGGCAGAGGGGAGGGAGGAGAGCTTTTGACAGGGAAAGGCAGCCTGACCAGAGGTTCTGGAGGAAGCTGGGCCTGTTTGGGAAGCAGACATGCTGGTCTGCATGGGGCTCCTGGGGATGAATGGTGGGAAGTCCTACTGGAAGCTCAGAGGCCAGACAAGGGGGCCTAAGCCTGTTCCTAGGGCTGTCGATAGAAAACATGGAGCCTTTGGAGTGTTCTGGCATTTTCTCTTGCCCTCCTACTCAACAAGGGAGGAAGCTAATTACATTTCCACACAGTTGAAAGACCCAGATATGTGAAACCACAGGGCTAGAATTTGCCTTCCAATTCAGCCAGCTTTGCCTTTGCTAATTGCTTAGTCTAGGTAAAAGATTGTCCTGGGCATGGCCATGTTTAATATGATCATCTAGTCCAAGCCTTCAGTTTAGATGAGAAGGCTGAGCTGGAGGGCCATTGGCTTGTCCAAAGCTACCAGCCTATTAGGATTTGAATCCAGTTCTCCTTATCCTCTGCTCCAGAGTGGCCCTTACCGTGGGAGAGGGGCCAGGAAGGGCTGGCAGGGGCTCCCACCCCTTGTGACTTCTCCCTGGCACTGGCCTTTCAGAGGTGACCCTCCCGTTGTTCTTGAGAATGGTGGTTGCTGTATGTTTGGGTTTCTGGACAGTTCTGCTGTGGCTTTGCATGGGTTGGCTTCTGCAGAACACGTGTCTGGGCAGATTTCTCTACTCTCTGCCTTCTTAGTCCTGCTAGCCAGGCCCCCTGTCTTGTCTTGCTGCTCTTAACACCACAGGCCCAAGAGACAGAAAATAAGATGGAAACCTGCCCACATCACTCCCCTGCTTGAAGCCTTCCACAGCCCCCGATCACTTCAGCACCCAGCGAGGGTGCCCTCAGACCTGAGCCCCACATGCCTTTCCTCTCCTCCCCTGCCACTCCTCCTTGTTGTAGGGGGCATCTTGTATACAGTTCCCAGCCCAGGCTCTCTTACTGCCTCGGTGCCTTGCTAATGCTATTCCACTTGCCCGAGCCCCTTCCCTCCTTCCTTCAGCCCCGTGGTTCCTGCTCATCCCTCAGGTCAGCTCAGTCTCCATCTGAAGGATGACAACCAGCTGTCCCCTTATCCAAGCCTTCACTGGACCCTGATTAAAAGGATGTCTGGCCTCTCCCCTCCTGAAGGTCTTTGACTTTATGAGGTCGTGAATGTCTGAACTCACCTGAACTTGATGTCATGAAAAGGGCAAGAGTGGCTGGGTGCAGTGGCTCATGCCTGTAATCCCAGCTACTTAGGAGGCCGAGGCAGGAGAATTGCTTGAACCTGGTAAGTGGAAGTTGCAGTGAGCCAAGTTGGCGCCATTGCACTCCATCCTGGGGGACACAGTGAGATTCTGTCTAAAAAAAAAAAAAAGGGCCCGAGTGGCAGGCCTGGCTTGCAGCCCCAACTCTGCCGCTTGTCATGCATCTGTCTCCTGGACCATTACTGTACGTGTTTCCTCAACGGTAGAATGGGGTCAGTGCTGCCTGACTTTGAGGGGCATTGTGAGGACAGAGGCAGAACGCTGGGAAGCGTGCCTCACCCCCACGTGCCTGGCAAACAGCCCCCACCCTGGAAGCCTCAGGTGCTTTTCTTCCTCCCCTTGGTGGGGTGAGGACGACCGGGGTGAGTCACCTGAGAAGCGCTTTGAGGGGGAGGAGCTGAAGGCCACACCTGGAAGGGCGATTTATTCCTTGGGCGCTGCCAGGTGTCTGCTGCCTTCGCCCAGAAACTGGTGATGTTCAGAGCTAGGTATGCCCTTCAGACAGGAAGCCTGCATCCAGGGTGATGGGAGGAGCCCCACCAAAAAGCACCCTCCACAGGGTTTGTTTATGTGCTGAGTTCCAACCTGGAAACAAAACGGGTCACTGGGCCACAGGATTCAGAGAGAAGCCACGATCAGAAAGGAGGGACCTTCCTGGGGAGGCAAGGCCTGGTTAGCTGAGGCTGGGAGAGGGGGGCTCTGCCTGGCTCTTCACTGCCTCCTGGAGTTCTCAGGCCAGAAATCTGAGTTTATGCCATTTAGTGAAAGATGAGCTTCATGTGTTTGCAAGCCTGGCTTGGGTGTGCTGCGTGAAAATATGGCTCAGAGAGAGTGGAATTCGAGAGAGGAGTTGATGGTGACGTTGAGCCCGTGGCAGCAGAGCTCAGAGAGCACACCTAGGGGAAAGCTGAAAACTGGAGACAGGGCTGGGGCCCCTTCCCACTTGCAGCTGAGATTTTATGGCAGGCCATGGACTTTGACCTCAGTATTGTAAAAACCTTAATCTTCTGCAGGCTGGAGTTTAGTTGTTTTGTTCTTTTGGTCACTATTGATGGGCAGATCTCTCTCCGCACAAGTGACCTAGAGATTGACAAGGGCCTATTTGTCTAGGAAAGGGCAGGGGCTGTTGAGTGCATGAAGTGGATTCCTCTCAAATAAACCATTGCTGTGAGAGGATACCGCCAGCACTCGCCCGTCCATGGCGTCTGCATGGTATTGTATCCTGTCAGACCTCTCTTGGGACTCTCTTGGCTACAAGTGACTAAAACAAATTTAAATTACATTAACAACATATAAAAGGAATTTCTTGGAAAGATGCAGGGCAGGGGTGGAGGGTGGGATCTGAGATCACAAAGTGGGGTGGGAGTGTCTTTTAGGACACTCAGAAGCCATATTATCTCATCCTTTTCTCCAGAAGTGAGCTCGGTTCCCGCTTCAAACTGGCTTCGCCTGATGCTTCTGCTCATGTGACCCCCGGTCAAGCAACGGCCAACACAGAGGCCCGCATCTCTCTGTCCAACACCAGCTTCCTGGGTGCAAATCTGATGCTCAGCATGGGTTGGGGTGAGGAAAAGGAGGTTTTGGAGCAGGGAGTGAGGTTACCCAGGGCTGGGGACGCCTTCAAATGGTGTGACAGGATATGGTTCCGGCTGTTCTTCAAGCTGGGGTGGATAGGTTTATAGGCAGATGTCTCTGGCAATTAATTGAGGGTAATTGAGTATTGACGATTTAACCACTAAATGCTTTAAACAAAGTATTCTCTTCTCTCCTGGAGACTCAGGATGTCACTCACCTGCTGGCTACTTGAGCTGAGTGTGGAATTAGCAGGAACACGAACCTTCTGAGGCCTCTCTTCTAGGAATCATTAAACATGGCCTTCGATATTAGCTCCAGATCACCCAGGAAGCTTGGAAGGAGCCGTTGGACAGTCACCAACACAGTGTTGCCAATTGTCACTCCCACCCCTGCCTTCACACAGGGCCAGTCTCCTGCTTTCCAAACATTTCTTCTGGTCAGGGCCAGCTACATAATTCGCAGGTCCCCGTGGAAAATAAAAATGCAGAGTCCCTTATTGACAGAGCATGTTGTCACCACTGCAGAGCTAAGCAAGGGTTTCCCCAAGCCTCTCCCAGTCTGTGTTTCTTGTTTCTCAGTAACTTCTCTGCCTCTCCTTCATTGTATTTCGTATCTTTTTCTAGATATCTTTTGGTCAAAAGCGAAACACTTTTTGAGGGCCTGCTTTTCCCAGGGAATGGCTTTATAAAGCCCTAACCAATTTTGTTTGGGATGTTTGGTTAGCTCAAGGTGTGCAGTGGCGTGAAGGAGCCAGGGAGCCGTCTTCTATTTGAAAGTGCCGCTCTCTCAATGTTGAGACAGTTGTTTTATTTCTCTGAAAGGAGAACCAAAGAGCTGGGTCACAAAGATGTCTGGTTAAGGTTGTTAACTTGTAGGAATGCTAGTTAAGTGTTTATCAGGTGTTTTTTTGGTTTGTTTGCTTTGTTTTGTTTTTTATAAAGTGGGGGGGGGGGTCAGTCCTTTATATAATTTAATTCAACTAGCTAACAGTCATGCTTTATTCCTTGGAAACATTTTTAAAATAGGTGCAAAGGAGATAATGCTGGCTTAAAACAACCACAAGCATCTCAGTGGTCATATCGTATTATGGACGGGTTATGTACTTAGCATCGTAATTTGCACTATAGAGCGTTTCCTCCGAGATTAGATGAAAAGCTGCCTTTTGCGTGTGTTTACAAGATGCTTTACAAATTGGGCGCCCTTGATTGCTACGTGTTGAAGAACTCCACTGTTCTCAAATGGATATACTTTAGCGTCTGCAGTAAGTGGGTTGTCTTTGTCCTACTCTTTTAAAAAATTGTCTTTATTCATAATTGTGGTAAAACTATAAATTATAAAATGTACTGTTTTAGCCATTTTTCAGGGTACAGTTCTGTGGCATTGGATACATTCTCATTGTTGTGCAGCTGGCACCATCATTCATCTCCAGAACGATTCCATCTTCCCAAACTGAAACTGTCCCCATGAAACCCCAGCTCCCCGTTCCCCTCCTCTGGCAACCCCATGCTACCTTCTGCCTCCTTGAATTTGCTTACTCTGGGTACCTCATATAAACACAGTAACACAGCGTTTGTCCTTTTGTGACTGGCTCGTGTCGCTCAGCGTGATGTCGTCAAGGCTCATCCATGTGGCAGTGTGTGAGCGTTTCCTTCCTGCCTTAGACTGAGGAATACGCCATTGTGTGCCTGCACCACATTCTGTTTGTTTGTTCACCCATCGGCAGACACCTGGGTCGCCTCTACCCCGTGGCTGTGGTGCGTGTGTGGCTGGGAACTTGGGTGATGCCCTCCTTCTTGAAGGCAGTTCCGGACAATCCTTCCATCCCTCCCCTGCCCTCCCGTTCAGAGGCAGTGCTGCAGCCGCTCGCGTGGTGTCCCTGATCTTCCTCTCAGAACATCTGCCCTGGGCTGGTGTCACAGATGGGTAGAAGACCATGTCTGCCCTGGAGAAGGGAGCTCTTCATGTAGCCGGAGACGGTTGGGAAATTGAATATCCCTGGCATGCGGCATAGGACGAGCGGGGCAGGGAATGGGAGCCGAGGGTGTGGGGGTGAACTGAGCACATCCCAGGAAGGCAGGTGTGATGCACCATGAGGTGCCTTGGCCCAAGAACAGGACAAGGTGCAGGGGTGCAGAGGAGTTGATTCTGTCAGTCGCAGGGAAGCCCAGGGCCTGTGGCATCTGAGCCATCCCCAGGGAGGGCTTGGGTTTGAGCAGTGGAAAGGATTGAGAGAGGACCTCTTCTGTGCGGAGCTGGTGAAGACGGGGAAGGGACATGTGCAGGGTGCAGAGAGGATGTGGCCTAGAGGAGGGTATGGGTCCTGACCCCGCAGGGCCCCCCTACAAAGCCATAGCGTCAGCCGTGGGCATAGCTTGATTTTTTCCTCTAGTAGACAATGAGTCTCCTGAACTTTGTAAGTAAGGAAATGATAGAAGAACGAGATTTTAGGACTTGATGGGAGAGATCCAGGAGAGAAGGGCTCGTGTCCACCCAAGGGGTCTGTCTACAGCCCCTCAAGCCAGCCCCTGAGGTGCTGTACCTCCAGGATACACCCATGTTACTCAGTGCCTCTTGAAAATCACCTGAACGAGTCCCTATCACAAAACACGGCCATCGTCCTACCCAGGGGCCACAGCCCTCTCCCTCTCGACATGTCTGAGCTCCTGCAAAGCACCTCCTCTGCCCAGTGCCCAGTGCTCCTGCCTCCTACAGTCCCCAGCCCAGCACTGCGTGGTCTCTCCTCTGCAGGGGCTGTCAGGCTTGCCTGATGCCAGACCCCACACAACTGCTCAGGGATTTCAGTTGACCTCCCTGGGTAAGTTTCTAGGGCTTCAGAGTACCACAGACGGGCAGCTTCAACAGCAGAGATGTATTGCCTCACAGTTCTGGAGGCTGGAAGTCCAAGACCAAGGTTCAGCAGGGTTGGTTTTTCCTGAGGCCTCTCTCCTTGACTCGTAGATGGCTGTCTTCTCACTCTGTCCTCACACGGTCTTCCCTCTGTGTGTGTCTGCGTCCTCATCTCCTCTTCTTATAGGGACCCCAGTCAAATTGGATCAGGGCCCACCCTAATGGCTGCATGTGACCTTAATACCCTCCTTAAAAGCCCTCTCTTGAAACACAGTCACTTTCTGAGGTCCTGGGGGTTACAGCTTAAACACTGGAGCTTTGAGGGGACATGACAGTAGAGCTCCAGCATGCACCCTGAGCAGGGCAGCTCTGATATGTATCTGCAGCCGGGATGTTTCCCTGAAGCCCTAGGCCTGTGCATTCCCCAACCTGCTGGACTGGCCCTCTCCTGTGGCACCTGATCTTATCTATGCCTTTTCCCTAAATCCCAGTGTTTAGTTGTTGGACACTGTAGCTGAGCGGTTCTTTATCACTCCCTTGCTTCAAATCCTCCGTGGCTCTCCATGACCTTTAAGATGAAGTTGGGCCTGGATGGTAGGTTTCAAGGTCTCTGCCTGCCTCTCCTGCCTCCATCCCCATCATCCCCACAGGGACCTCAGAGCTCCACCCACCTATTTGTTGATTTCCCAAACAATGCTCTGTATTCCCCCATACTCTTCTTTCAGCCCAGAGTCAACCCCTCCATCCTGTTGGCTCCTTCAGACCTTCTTGGCTCCCTCTTCTTCCCTTCCCATTTCCCACCCCTGCTGTCCTGGCCCAAATATATATCCTCAGCCCCTGGGCCTAGCAGGTACTCTGTAAACACTTCCTGCATGGTGCCAGTAAGGAGGTGGCGAAAGGATTTTGCTCTCATCTGGGTGAGGTTGGATGGTTTAATTCTAGGATGACAAGAATAAAAGAGGACAGATTCATAAGTCAGCTCAAACCTAAAGTCACATTTCAGTGAGCTATTGAAGATTAAGAAGAGTTATGTAGCTTATCTGAAATGGCAACTAATCAAACTTGGGCAGATCATACTGGGCTCTGGAGTCGATTATGTCTTTAAACCACTGCTGTTCAGAACTTTAGGTAGGTCACAGAGCCTTTTCTTCACGTGGAACTGGCCCATCTTCGTCCAGGGCTGCGGTGGCTCCAGTGCACTTAGAGTCACCCTGGGGAACTTTCGGAAATGCCTGTAGGACCCCAGCATCCATCGTTTAAAGGAAGTTCTCTGGACAATTTCCACGTGGTATGATTTTGCTCCCAGAGGATACTTGGCAATGTCTGGAGACATTTGTTGTTGTTGTCACACCTTTGGGGGCATGGGGGTTGGGCGCTACTGGCATCTGGTGGGCAGAGGCAGGGGTGCTGCTAAACATCCTACAGGGCACAGGACCGTCCACATCACAAAGGATGATCTGGCCCCAAATATGCCAAGTTTGAGAAACCCTGGTCTAGACTAATAAAAACATTCATTGTATTTCCTGACCACACCCAACAGATGGCCAAGCCTGTGGGGAGGGACAGTGGGACCTCTGCTCTTTAACCCGCCGTACGGGGCACATGGGTGTTCAGGCCGAGGGCGTTTCATCCTGCTGGGAATGCCCACGAGGCAGCCAGGGTTCCCTGCCCTCTGTGAAGAAAGGGCTTGCTGAGCTCCTTGTGGGATAAACAAAGCTCAGCCCACCTGGGAAAGCATGTTTGGGAAAAGGACCATAGTGTATTTACGCAGAAATGAATGTTGCTAATGACCAAGTCACTCCTTGAAGTAGGTGCTTTGAACCTCTACTTAGAATAACAGTTAATTACTAGAAAAGGAAACGTCTGTTTGGAAGTAAAAGGTACTTATTTTCAAAATGTCTCTAATTCAAACTAGCCTTTTCCATAATTAATTCCTATCACGGGGGTTTTATAGTGTTGTCAGCAGCAGGAAACTGGAGCTCTCCCGTGGGACGCGGACTCCAAACGCTGGAGGCCAGAGCTGAACATAAGCACTGTTTACATTTGCTGAGTAACAGATCGGGCTGGCTCCCTCCAGGGACCCAGGCAGCGAGCCTGATGGATCATCTAGTCCTAGCGAAACATCTGCTACCTGTGCCGAGGCAGGCACTTCGTGGCTTTGCTGGCTCCGAAAGTGAGTGTGCTAGGTATTAGCTGGACCCCGTTAGGTCACCAGAGCAACCCCTTCCCCAGCAGGATGAGTCCTGCTTATGTGATCACAGCACTGTCTGCCTGTCCCACTGTCTTGGCCCTGGACTTGGTAGCGTTGTCTTCCTTTTTGAGTGTTCTTGATGCTCTTGGTGCCTCTAGCACAGGGCTGTCAACAACGGTGGTGGCAGGGGAGACTTAGCTGGGTGTCCTGGCAGGGGCCCATGTCTGACTCTCAGAGCTGCTTTCAAGCACGCAACAAAGATGTTCAATGGGAACCC
The DNA here is from genome assembly GCF_049350105.2 of Macaca mulatta. NCBI lineage: Eukaryota > Metazoa > Chordata > Mammalia > Primates > Cercopithecidae > Macaca > Macaca mulatta. Next base: position 179,829,855 of record NC_133409.1, read on the forward strand.
ATCTGGCCAGAGGGAGTGAAATGCAAGAAGGTGATGGGTTCCCACAGGAGCCTGTCTGGGGCTTACTGGTTTCTGGAGCTCTGTTTCCTGGAGTCATCAAAATCTTCACGAAAAATTAGCTGTGCGTGGTGGCACATGCCTGTAGTCCCAGCTACTTGGGAGGTGAGGCAGGAAAATCATTTGAACCCTGGAGGCAGAGGTTGCAGTGAACCGAGATGGTGCCACTGCACTCCAGCCTGGGCAACAAGAGCAAAACTCTGTCTCAAAAAAAAAAAAAAACAAAAAAACTAGTAGGTTCCAGAGTGGTTTTTAAAATTATAATTTCATTTTAAGAGAAGATTTATTTGTAATATTTTTCTGGGAAGTCCCATAAGAAACAACTTGTCAAAAATGGATATCATCAAGACTGAGGGAATTTCGATGTGTGTGGTTTTGTTTTGTTTTGGGTTTTTTTTTTTTTTTTTTTTTTTTTTGGTTTTATGTGTTTGCTGATAATGTGTTTACGTATAAGCAAGTGGTTTCTCTGTTTAATTCATTTCTCATTTGCCTTCTTGTTGTTCATCGTTTATAATTCTTTTGGGGCAGAGTCTTAGATAAGTGACCAACGGGAGGGTGGTGAGGAAAGCCAACGGCAACTTTGATGATGAATCTCATTTTTAATAGCAGTTTTTGGGAAGCTGAAATGACCTTTGACAGCCAGAAGGTTACCAGGGAATTTGCAGACTGAGGATCTATGGATCATCTTACTGAAAAGAGGTTTTCAAATCTTCAGAAGGCATTTTCTCCTTGAGGGCAGCGACGACATACAGCAGCCTTTCTCTTGCGAACTGTTTGAATCTATATAGCAAACACAGCGGCCTCATCTCATGGTTCAAAATTATATGGGGGAAATACCGCACCAGGCATGTCCTGAGCAGCGTGTGACGTTCAGATGTTTACTGAGCCACCAGTTTGTGCACAGCACTGTGCTGGGAGCTGCTGGAGACGGGGAGGATGGATCTGTGAGTGTGTCTGGAGAACAGGTAGTCCCAGGAGGCGGGGGGCGGGGTGCCAAAGGAGTCAGCCTGGCAGAGGGGTGCACTGCACATGGAGATAAGGAAGAGAGTGAGTTGGGAATCCCTGGGATGTGTGCCCTGTAATGGGAAGGAGTGGGAGAAGACATTTATTTCAGTTAGGAGAAGAGAATGGCACAAGACTGTGAAAGGTTTGAAAGCTTGAGGGGGGTCAGTCAGGATGCTGCAAGTCGCAGAAAACCCTGCATCAAACTGGCTTTAAAAAAAATACAGAAGTGGCCGGGCGTGGTGGCTCACGCCTATAATCTCAGCACTTTGGGAGGCCAAGGCAGGTGGATCACCTGAGGTCAGGAGTTCGAGACCAGCCTGGCCAACATAGTGAAACCATCTCTACTAAGAATACAAAAAATAGCTGGATGTGGTGGTGGGCACCTGTAATCCCAGCTACTCGGGAGGCTGAGGCAGGAGAATCACTTGAACCTGGGAGGCAAAGATTGCAGTGAGCTGGTATCACACCATTGCACTCCAGTGCGAGACTCTGTCTCAAAAATCAAAACAAACAAATAAAAAAACACACAAACAAAAGTATAGATGACATTTCTGGAAGTCCAGAGATAGGATGGGCTGTAGTTTCCAGTTCTTTCTAGTTCTCTTCTAGGTCATCCTCTGCCCTGGCTTCATTCTCACACTGTATTAGCTTGCTGAGCTGTATAACAAATACCAAAGAAATGCATTCTGTTACAGATTTGGAAGTTGGAGGTCCTAGATCCAGGTGTGGGCAGGGTCAGTTTCTCCTGAGTTCTCTCTCTTTGGTTTACAGATGGCGTCTTCTCCCTCTATCCCCACATGGTCCTCCCTCTGTGTGTGTCTGTGTCCTCATCTCTCCTTGTAGGGACACCAGTCATGTTGGATTAAGGTCCTCTCTAGAGACCTTACTTTAACTTAATAATCTCTGTAAAATCCCTATTTCCAAACAAGGCCACATTTTGAGGTTCTGGGGTTCGGATTCCAGCACATCTTGTTAGGGGCAGGGCGGACACAGTTCAGCCACAGGGCCTCTTCAGGGAGAAGGGAGGGAGTTGCATCCCTGGAGCATGGGCTGAGTGTGTTCTCACGTCACTGCTGCGGTAAGTGGGCTTTCCATCCAGTTTGTCTGTTGTAAATCAGAGATGTGCAAGTGAAGGCAACTGCTGGCACTTCCGTGGGAGTTGGCTGCTGTGTTCAGAATCCAGATGGTGACAGAAGGGTGCAAGTACTAGAGGGAAGGGCAGGTTCCACCTCTGTAGGAGAGGTAGCTGGGAGCAGGGGTGGGAGTGTGGATACCTGTCACAGGGGAGGAGGAGGGAAAGGAAAGGGGGAAAAGGGAGAGAGGGGGAGGGGAAGGGGAGCAGGGATGGTGGAAGAGAGGGGAAGTGGGGAGAAACAGGAAGAAGAGATGGGGAAGGGAGAGGGAAGGGAGAGGAAAGGGAGAGGGAAGGGAGAGGAAAGGGAGAGGGAAGGGAGAGGGAAGAGATGGGGAAGGGAGAGGGAAGGGAGAGGGAAGAGATGGGGAAGGGAGAGGAAAGGGAGAGGGAAGGGAGAGGGAAGAGATGGGGAAGGGAGAGGAAAGGGAGAGGGAAGGGAGAGGGAAGAGATGGGGAAGGGAGAGGGAAGGGAGAGGGAAGAGATGGGGAAGGGAGAGGGAAGAGATGGGGAAGGGAGAGGGAAGGGAGAGGGAAGAGATGGGGAAGGGAGAGGGAAGGGAGAGGGAAGAGATGGGGAAGGGAGAGGGAAGGGAGAGGGAAGGGAGAGGAGAGGGAGAGGGAAGGGAGAGGGAAAAGATGGGGAAGGGAGAGGGAAGGGAGAGGGAAGGGAGAGGGAAGAGATGGGGAAGGGAGAGGGAAGGGAGGGGAGGAAGTGTTCATTGCTGCAGGTTGGCTGGGCTGAGTGTTTTATAGATGCCGAAGCTGAATCCTGACAGCCCCCTGAGAAGTGGGCTTCTCTGTGGCTTATAGCAAAGCTAAGCCACCTGCTGGAGCTGAGATCTAGACCCCAGCAGCCTGAATGCCAGCCCCTGCACACCGCCCCTCTGGGCAGGGGACTTCCAGCATGGGCCCTTCACTCCCAGCACCGCTCCCAGTGCCCTTGCTGCCTGGGTTCTCTGCCCGGGTTTCTATGGAGCAGTGCGGATGGGGTGGGGCTATTTTTCTTGCCTTTGGTAGAGTGACAGTAAGGCTCCTGTTTGGAACTGACAGGCAGCCCATAAGCACACCTGTTAAGAACCTCAGGCCTTGACATAGCATCTGTGTGAATCGTTCACATCTCTTTTCTGAGCTCTCGGCCTGGAGATCTACTTCCTAAGCACAAGGGAGGATACGATATGAGCAAATGCCCCTCTCCTGGAGGTTGATCCAGGCATTGCAGTTATTCTGTTGGTGGATTGGCCACACCCCTCGCATCTCCTCTCTTCTGCTGTCTGACCTTGTGCTGTTGGAGGAACAAAAATGGATGCTCCTCGCAGTCCATCAGATATTTCTGCCCTGTCTTTGAGACCCATTTTAAATAATTTCACAGATTTTTTTTTTTTTTTTTTTCTGAGGTGGAGTCTTGCTCTGTTACCCAGGCTGGAGTACAGTGGCGCGATCTCGGCTCGCTGCAACCTCCACCTCCCAGGTTCAAGCTATTCTCCTGCCTCAGCATCCCGAGTAACTGGGATTATAGGCACCAGTTACCACGCCCTGCTAATTTTTGTATCTTTAGTAGATATGGGATTTCACCATGTTGGCCAGGCTGGTCTCGATCTCTTGACGTTGTGATCCACCCGCCCTCCCAAAGTGCTAGGATTACAGGTGTGAGCCACCGCACCCAGCGCTCCCCCCCCCCTTTTTTTTTAAACAGAGTTTTGCTGTCTCGTCCAGGGTGGAATACAGTGGCATGATTTCGTCTCACTGCAATCTCCGCCTCCTGGGTTCAAGCGATTCTCCTGCCTCAGCCTCCCAAGTAGCTGGGATTACAGGCGTGTGCCACCACGCCCGGCTAATTTTGTATTTTTAGCAGAGATGGGATTTCACCATGTTGGTCAGGCTGGTCTCAAACTCCTGACCTCAGGTGATCCACCTGCCTCGGCCTCCCAAAGTGCTGGGATTACAGGCATGAGCCACCATACCCAGCTTTCACAGAATTTTTAAAGTGGAGGCATAATGACCACATAGTAAAATGGACAGATGTTAACTGTATAGCTTAGTGGGTTTTGACTTGTATATATGCCCATCAACCACCCCCTAAATTAAGGTATTTCCCTCACCCTAGTGAATTCTACGCCGCCCATCTCCAGTCAGCCCACCCCTTAGGCAACCACTGCGTTAATATCTATCCCCATAGCATGGTTTTGCCTATTCTGGAAGGTCATATGAAGGAAGCCTGTGGTCCGCCGTGTCAGTCTCATCCCTGGATTCCTGCGTGGTACTGTGTGCATTGATAGCTGTTCCTGTTTGTTGCTGAGCCGTATTCCACTGCATGGGTAGACCACACTGTGTTTCTCTCTCCACTGGTGACGGATACTGGGCTGTTTCCAGCCTGTGGTGATTATGCATAGACTGCTGTGCACATTATAAGCTGAACATTGTCGATCCTTTGTACTCTCGGCTCCCCCTCTGTTCTCATATTTAAAAGTTGATTGGCAGAATCAGGGCAGCCAGTGAAAAGTCTTGACTTATTTATAAGCTAGGCAAGTTTCCTTCTTTGTCTTTTCAAAATTTTTAGGGTAGGGAGCAGGAGTGATGGGAGGAATGTGGGGAGGGGATTACCATTCGTTAGAGGCAGGGATCCCTGGCCCTAGAGAGTTGTGGCCCCTGTGTGACCCCACAGCTTCTGGGACTCACTCCCTAGGGCTGATAAGGAGGCCGTGGGAATGGTGCTAGTACCATTTGGGCAGGGAGCAGCCACCTGGAGGTGGCACTACCAGTCAGCTGCTGTTTGTGTCCCAAGGGGGACTTAGCAGCTGTTCTGAGGAGTTTCCTCCTGTCCCTGCAGGACATGAGAGTGGCTTTGGCAGCCAGGCCCTCCACCTCTCTGTAGGCATCTCTTGCATGTGAGGATTTGGTGGAGACCTCTTTATCCTCCCTTTCTGTAAGAATGACCTGGGCAAGCCTTATGAGCAAAACTCAAACAAAACAGGTGGGGCCTCTGCTGTCATCCAGCCCACAGCTAACTGCAAAGAGCCACAAAGGCCCAGCTTGTAGGGTTTCAAGCCAAGGAGGGGAACTATTTTCTGATGGAACCTGCCCTGCAGAATGGTATGTTCCCTTCACAAGGTTCTGGAGGCCGCTGGGGAAGTATTTCCCAACAGGGGTGAGTTAGTGAGAGAAGGAGGGCCAGGCCTTCTGATTTGCCTGCTCCTTGCTAAAAACCTTAAAAAGAGCAATGAATTGTAGGCAGGCATTTCCACCACATTTAAACATACAAAAAGCTCAGTGATTTTTGTAAGATTTTCCCAGGGCTTCAAGTTTGCGAGCCACTCCGCACTTCATCAGGAAGCATGTTTGTACTTGCGTGCGTGTGTCATCCTGAGACGAACTGCATTCCTCTGAAAGCAGGTTAAACAACTGATGGTGCGCTTTTATTAGGGGAACAGTTTAGAAATTCGAAGCCCCCAAATGTTCCGCATAAGTGATGCATTTATCATGATGGCTACTGAAATACTGAGCCAAAGCGGAGAGCTAGAGCTAGAAGGGGATGCCTTCCTGGAAATCCTTCCTCTGCCTAGTTTTACAGTGAGCTGAAGAGCAGTTGTACACAACGGCAAGGAAGGTTGGTTCCTTCAGGTTCTGCAAAAGCAATTTCAGAATTTGGGGAAAAAACATTAAACATTTATTTTAAACTTAGGCTTCTTCAACGTCTCACAGCCAGCCTACCCTCCAAGCCTGAGTGATTGTGGAAGGAGCCGGCGTTCACTCGGCAGAGGAGCAGAGCTTTCCTGCCACGGGCTCTCAGTGACTGAAGATCCAGGGAGTAGAGGCGCGGGCAAGGAGCACTGGGCTCAGATGCAGGAGAACCAGTTTGAACCCTAGCACTACCGCCTCTTCACTGAGGAACCTTGGGGATTACTCAGCCCCCTGGAACCTAATTTCCAAGGTGGAGATGACACCTATAGCATAAAGCTCTGTGGGGATTACAGGAAATGATGGAAGTGACGCTCCCTCTCAGCAGAGTGTGTGCTTTGAGATATGCATTTAATCTGAGCCCTTTTCTGCAAAGAGCTCCCAGTGGAGCTCAGAGGACAGTCATGTAACCAACAACTACAATGCATTATACAACGATCTGCAATCTTCTAACCATTAACTCTAGACTTCGAAAACAGAAGCATGGAAGCTCAGAGGAAACGACCGAGGTCAGCCCTGGCAAATGGCGGTCTTTGTGGCCCCCAGCTGGCCACCTGAGCTGTGGACACGTTTGTCTGCCGTGTGCCCTCACTGTCAGAACCCCTCTTTCTGTGGCCTCATATTGTCCCCAGCTATTCGACGTCTCCTCATTTAGGAGTGCTTTTCAGGTGCTCTCAGATGACCTCTTTTTCAGAATTTCCTCTCTATTCCTATTTTCCAAAACCAAAATATCTGGGCAGCTAATTTTAGCTAAGAGATTAAAGCAGTTCACACTAAGGTATGAAGGACTGATAGGATTGACCCTACTCCCTCTGAGCTCATCCAGAACTTCAACCTGTTCATCGACGACTGGCCAATAGCCCACACACTTCATGCCCACGCATAGGTGGTTTTGAAAGGCTGAACCTTTAAGAGTCCTCCCTCTCATTCTCCCCTCCCTGTCCCCTGCAGAGCCAGGCTCAGGAATTTGGTCCTCCTTTTCTGAAAGGCTGTGATCTTTGATCAGGATATTTCTAACAATAATAGCATCAACCGAAAGCCCCCAGTAAGGTTTGATTGACTTAACTTTTCAGTTGCATTTTAAGGCTAGTCCTGATTAACATTCCCCTCTGTGACATGGGAGCAGGATGTGCCCTCACAGGACCTGCCCCCACGCCCATTCTTACTCAGTGTCCAGCCCAGGTGCAGGTCTCCCTCCTGGAAGCCTCCCTTGAGCCTGCCCCACATTTTTAAACCCTCACACTTGCTGTGTTTTCTTTTTCTTTCTTTTCTTTTTTTTTTTTTTTTTTTTTTTTGGAGATGGAATTTCGCTCTTGTTGTCCAGGCTGGAGTGCAATGGCGCAATCTCGGCTCACCGCAACCTGCGCCTCCCGGGTTCAAGTGATTCTCCTGCCTCAGCCTCCCAAGTAGCTGGGATTAGAGGCAAGTGCCACCATACCCAGATAATTTTGTATTTTTAGTAGAGACGGGGTTTCTCCATGTTGGTCAGGCTGGTCTCAAACTCCTCACCTTAGGTGATCCACCTGCTTCAGTCTCCCAAAGTGTTGGGATTACAGGTGTGAGCCACCGTGCCTGGCCGCATGCTGTGTTTTCTAACACAAAAAAACTCCTCTCCACTCCCCTCCAGCCTCATCCCTTCTAGTCTTCCCGGCATGGATAGGGCCGGCCAGGGCACACTCACAGCACCTTCTATGTGTCTGCTGCCACTACTCTTCACCCCTCAGCATCGTCCTTTCTTAGACGTGCCCCAAACTCTAAAGAGCAAGGACAACACTTTTTGCACTATTGTTTTCTTGGGGTCTGGCACTCAGTAGGTGACCAATAAATAGTCATGAAACACTTAAGACTGTGGCACTGCTCAGCAGTCCCTCCTGGGGCCTGGCCCACAATACTGGGGACTGGGTGGTGGCTCGAACAAAGAAAACGTATTTACACAAGGCCAGGACCTAAGAGCTTGGGGTGGCCTGCCTTGAACGTGTGAGAAGTCAAGGGGGTTGGTGACTGAGGGAGGGGGGACAGTCTGGTCACTCTTCCTTTTGGCTGGCAACGTCCTTCAATCCTTTCACCCATTGACAAGCTTGGGGAGAAAGGACGTCTCGCTGCCAGCAGAGATGAGACGTCAGATAGAGAGGCCTGCACCCTGGAGATTTTCTCGCGAAGATAACCCACAAGACGACAGGCAGGAAGACCGCGGCTGCTCTGTCCTTTCTGCTGTCCAATCCAGGATCCTCTTCAAAGTGCTCTGCCATCCATGTTTAAGTTAATTGGGATACTGGCTAGCCCATTTTCTGAAGATAACTCTTTCAACTTTTTTGTGTGTGCGTGTGGGAAAACATACATAACATAAAAGTAACCATTTTAAGTGTACAGTTCAGTGGAAGCCATTCACATGGTTGTGCAACCATCGCCACCATCTGTCTCCAGAACTTTTTCATCTTTCCAAGCTGAAACTATATCCCCGTGAAACTATAACTCATCCCCGCTCACCCCAGCTCCTGGTAACCCCCATTCTACTTTCTATGTCTATGAATTTAACTACTCCAGGCACCTCATGTAAGTGGAATCATACCGTATTTGTCCTTTAGTGATGGCTTATTTCACTTAGCATGTCTTCAAGGTTCATCCATGTGTAGCATGTGTCAGAATTTCCTCCGTTTTTTAGGCTAAATAATACTCCATCATGTGCATGCACCATGTTTTGTTTCTTTGTTCATGCATCAATGAACACTTGGGTTTCTCTCAGCCCTTGGCTACGGTGAATAAGGCTGCTATGAATATGGTGTGCAAATATCATTTTATGTCCCTGCTTTTGCTTTTGGGGGTCTACAGACTATTTTTTAAAGAATAACGTATAAATCATTGCCTGTGTACTTCCTAGTCAGCCCCGGACTTGGGCTAATTGAGCAATTGTCCTTCCACAGAGAGATGGGGACAGGCAGGGCAGCGATTTGTTCTCAAGGAAGTGGAATTTTACACAGTTGACTGCTTCTTGCTGTGGTTGACCTTTTGCAGATCATTTCCTTAGAGTTTTCAATGTTTGTCCATATCTTACCAATTAGCAGTTATAAACTCTTGAGAAGCCAGGAAAATAGTTATTTTTATTCTCTTGGATTAAAGGCAGAAAAACATTCCTCTGTTTCTTTTGAACATCCTTTGATGTACATGCATATCCCCCTCTCTTCCTTCAGGTGGATTGTCAGAGGTGACAGGACGGTTTTACCCCAGCCTTTAAAATCCCAGAATTTCCACGTTTATAATTTGCATTGTGTTCACATATTAGTTCATGCAGGGCAAACAAAATATACGTGGCAACGTGTCTCGTACTCTGCAGCCCAGACATGCCCTTGAAAGTATGTAGGAGGGAGAGGGTTTCCGAGGCCAAATACGTTTGAAAAATGCATTTTACAGAACCCCCTTTTCAGGATTCATGATGCACATGAACATATTAACGGCTCTGAGAAGTCCTACAGATGAGACACCAGCTCAACATTGTTTCACTGAATGTCATCGCTAATTAACCAGTTATTCCCTTTTTTTAGATGAACACTTATTGATACCCTTTTAGCCACGCCACCTTCAAAAACAAAAAAAGCTTCAACTGCTGGCTTAGAAGTGAGCGTGTCCTTCAAATGCAGCTATGCAGGGAGGACGGTCCAGTTGTGAAGGGCTTCCTTATTGGATCGTTAATATTATTAATATATTTATACTTTGTCTTTTGCTGTCTATTTGCCTTTGAGAGAGACAGAAGAAAGAACTGGGGAATGCTGAATGGATCGACTTGATTGTCCCGTGGCAAGCTTTTTCAAGGCTGCTCTGCTGCATCAGTAGTTAATGGAGAGTATTATTTTGGCAGGGCTGGGATGGAGTTCAGGTCCCCTGGCTTGTTATGCAAAGCCAAGCCCGTGAAGCCCCAGACACTGATTGCAGTTAGTGCCACAGCAGAAAGGCCTTCTCACGTTCATCCCTGGAGTTTCCCCAAAAGTTCACACCCTCCAAGTCCTGTAATTCCAACTCCACAAGTAACAGAAGGATGTCCCCTCAGGAGCTGCCCATCCCAGGCCTGTCACCAATATGAAAACATTGTACCACTCTGAGCAGCCTGGAGGGTGAGGCGGGGCAGGAAGGTCTGATCAGAGACTGTGTGGTGAGGCCCTGACTTGGGCAGCTTTGCAGCCTCCTTGGCACGAGAGGGTCTCTGTTCCCTTTCTCTGTCCGCTTGCTGAGGTTTGAGTTGTGACATGTGCTCTCTACTCCTTTCCCTGTCACATACACATCTGGCCAGGCCCTGGTGAGTTCTCAGGGTACTGATCCTGGCTTTCACGTAAGGATGCTTTGAGGTTCTATCTGAGGAAACTCTTTTTTTTTTTTTTTTTTTTTTGAGACGGAGTCTCGCTCTGTCGCCCAGGCTGGAGTGCGGTGGCGCGATCTCAGCTCACTGCAAGCTCCGCCTCCCGGGTTTACGCCATTCTCCTGCCTCAGCCTCCCGAGTAGCTGGGACTACAGGCGCCACCACCACGCCCGGCTAGTTTTTTGTATTTTTTAGTAGAGACGGGGTTTCACCGTGTTAGCCAGGATAGTCTCCATCTCCTGACCTCGTGATCCGCCCGTCTCGGCCTCCCAAAGTGCTGGGATTACAGGCTTGAGCCACCGCGCCCGGCCCTGAGGAAACTCTTAGAGGGCTGCCTCTCAGTCCGCTTGTCCCCGGGATGCTGGAGGCACTGAAGTGGAAGGTCGGGAGGCTTCCTGGCTCGCCCCACCTCGGACCTTCTTCCTCTCCCGACCGGAGGGCAGGGGCCAGGAGCCAGACTGCACAGTCACATTCTGCTGTCATGCTGCCAGTTTGGCATGGTGTTTTTAGAAGATTAATAGTTAGTTCAAAGGAAGAAAATAAAAACACACTCTTGGGTAGTGTTGTCGGCTTTTGAGAACCATCCTACTTTTTTTTTTCTTTTGGTCAGAAAAATAGTATGTGTAAGGAATGATTGCAGGAAGTGTTGGAAACGAAGCTGTGTTGCTGTTCCCAGGATGCTGCTGAGGAGGTCAAAATGAAGGGCACGGCATCCCGATAGGTGGAGGGAGGACCTGAAAACACAGTAGAGCCCCGGGTAGACCTGGACCCGCTTCTCCTTCAGCATCTCCCAGCTGTGAACACAGCTGCTCCCTGGAGGGCGTCTTCCATCCTCGTCTGGCCCACTTTCTAATCTGGTGCTGACTGTGCAGACGGGATGTAAAACTAGTAAAATACCCCTTAATTTGGGTCAGTTAGGGGTGAGGCTAAAATGAATAGCTCAGACTCTAAGTAATCAAAACCCTTTCTGAAGTAGTTTTATTACTCTCAGATCCGAAATGTTACTTACCAACAGACATAAGCCCCCGAGGACCTGCTTAACTGACAGACAAAATTAATGAGTAATAATCACCTTGTGCCAGTTGCTGCACCAGGCGCATTCCTGGTGTTATTTTTGACTCTTGTAACAACCCTGTAGTGAAGGTTTTGCAACTCCTACGTCATAGATGTTAAAACTGAGCCCCCCGCAAGGTGAAAAAGCTTGCCCTGGCTATCGCGGGGTCAAACTAGAAATAAAACTGGGGTTTATCAGGCTCAAACTCCGAGCTCTTCGCCTGCATCGCAGCTGTGCTTGACAGCACATTCGCACACTGGCTCAGACCCCACTTTAGGCTCTGGATTCCATATGACCAGGCTCTCACTTACCATGCGATGCCCTTCCTCAGAGACAATGGTAAGCCAGAGCCTAGCCCAAGTGTAATGAAGACAAAGGGCAATTGGATAAAAACCTGAAGGATTATGCTGTCCTGTACTAGTCAGACCTACCATAGTTAAGTAACTTTGGGATATGGAGTAGGCCAAGGGCAGCCTCGGGCTTTGTGTACCTTGTTTTTAGCTGGTTGGTGTTAGCTGTTTTCATGGAAAAGGTGATCATTTAGATCCATGGTTGTACTGGCTTCTAGTTTGAGCTAAATAAAGCAAAAAGAAAAAGGAAGGAAGGAAGGAAGGGAGGGAGGGAGGGAGGGAGGGAGGGAAGGGGCATCATATCCTCTTCAAGATGGTTAGACCAGTGTTGAAACAGTAAAAAAAAAAAAAAAAATTGGTTTACCATCTTAGGTACAAGGAAGAAAGGAAGGAAGGAAGGAAGGAGGGAGGGAGGGAGGGAGGGAAGGGAAGGAAGGAAGGAGGGAAGGAAGGAAGGAAGGAAGGAAGGAAGGAGGGAGGGAGGGAGGGAGGGAAGGGAAGGAAGGAAGGAAGGAAGAGAGGGAGGGAGGGAGGGAGGGAAGGAAGGAAGGAAGGAGGGAAGGAAGGAAGGAAGGAAGGGGCATCATATCCTCTTCAAGATGGTTAGACCAGTGTTGAAACAGTAAAAAAAAAAAAATTGGTTTACCATCTTAGGTGCTCTGATTCATGTGTTACAAAAAAAGATGAGTCTTAGTCAGGAAGCCTAAGAGTAGGCCTCAATTAAAATGTTAATTTTTTTTTCCCTAATCCTTCCTGTTGTAAGAGTTTTGGACTAGAATGAAGGTAGTACCACTACACTGACCATTCGATTAGCAGTTGTCCTGGCTTGGCAGTAAGTGACTTGTGAGATTTGTCAGGAGAGTCATGCGTCCCTGTGCATCAGGTCACATCTGAAAATGACATTTTCCACGGCAGCCTGGTATGGAGCAACTGAGCCCAAGGAAACCTGGGCTCTACTCAGGTCTGGCTTGGCTATAAGCTTTTTTAATTCTGAATGAGTCACTTCACCTCTTGTTCAGTTTCCTTGTTTTTAAAATAGGGGGTTGATCATAACTTTTTTCAGCATTTCAGTACTAAAAATTCTATTCAAAAAAGATACAGTGATATTAGTATCTTAAGCAGCCATGATGTGTCAAATATCTGCTATTCACAGACCCTGGACAAATTATTATTTGTTTAGTCAGTGTAACAATGAAATAACACCAAAACCTGTCTTGTTTTCAGTATGCTACTTTGCTTTATATGCACATAAAGTGTACTGAATACTTCTCAAGACAAATGCTATAACCTATAACAAGTTAATACAAACCAGAGAATTGTGTTTCTTTGTATGAACTAGGGCTGTTTCTTTGAGTTTACTGGGGGAAAGAACCTGAGTTTCAATCAGATACCGATTAATAATTTACATAAGAGACACTCGATCTTGGGCTAGCGCCACTTCTCAGCCTCAGTTTCTTCATCTGTGAAATGGACACACTGGTCATAATGCCCATGCAGTGGGCCTGCTGTGCTGTCAGAGTCCCGAGCACAGGGTAGATACTTAATGAATCTTAGTTTCCTTTTCTTTGCCTAAAACAACGCTTAATTTAATGTCATAGATTTGTTCTGTTAAGAGAGAATTATTCGGCCAGGTGCAGTGGCTCACGCCTGTAATCCCAGCACTTTGGAAGGCCGAGGTGGGTGGATCATGAGGTCAGGAGATTGAGACCATCCTGGTGAACACAGTGAAACCCCGTCTCTACTAAAAATACAAAAATTACCCAGGCGTGGTGGTGGGCGCCTGTAGTCTCAGCTACTCGGGAGGCTGAGGCAGGAGAGTGGCATGAACCTGGGAGGCGGAGCTTGCAGTGAGCCAAGATCGCACCACTGCACTCCAGCCTGGGTGACAGAGCAAGACTCCATCTCAAAACAACAACAACAACAAAAAAAGAATTATTCATTGTTTTAAATGAATTTCTCATATACCCAAATTTTCTTTTTTTTTTTTTTTTTTTGAGACCGAGTCTGGCTCTGTGGCCCAGGCTGGAGTGCAGTGGCGCGATCTCAGCTCACTGCAAGCTCCAGCTCCCAGGTTCACGCCATTCTCCTGCCTCAGCCTCCCGAGTAGCTGGGACTACAGGCGCCTGCCACCATGCCCGGCTAATTTTTTTTTTGTATTTTTTAGTAGAGATGGGGTTTCACCTTGTTAGCCAGGATGGTCTCGATCTCCTGACCTCATGATCCGCCCGTCTCGGCCTCCCAAAGTGCTGGGATTACAGGCTTGAGCCACCGCGCCCGGCCTTATACCCAAATTTTCTATTGGCTTTTATAATAAAACTAGAAATATCTTTCCCTGGAGGAAAATTTCCAATAGAGAAAAGTTTGGTGGAAACATTTAAAAACTATATTGCCTATATAAATTTGGTATAATAATTATGTATTAATTATTTAAATTAAGTTATACTTGAAAAAACAATCACAGACAGAGGATTAAGATAAATAGCAGGGCTCAGTGAACACAGGTGGACACAGGAACATTCTGACTTCTGGGAGGGTAGTTCCTACCTGACGTTCACACTGTGCCCCTCCCTCATTCTGAGCATTAGCTTAGGCATGAAGGAATAAGACATGGTCCCTTTCTTCAAGGAACTTGCAGCCTAGTGCAGGAGTCAGCAAAGTTTTTCTAAAAAGGGCCATATAGTAAGTATTTTTGGCTTTGCAGGCCATGTGGGCTCTGTCTCAGTTGTTCGACTCTGCTGCTGTAGTGCAGAATCAGTTGCAAATGAATATATGAATGAAGGAGCACCGCTGTGTGTCAATAAAACTTTATTTACAAACACAGACAGCAGGGCTGTGTCTGGCCTGTGGGCTACAGATTGCCGCCCCCTGAGCTAGTGGAAGAAAGACTTGTGAACAGGCAATTACGGTATATTGTAAGAAAAGTGTACGTGTTTATCGTGAGTACAGGATGTTTCAGAGGCACAGAGAAGAGGTTCCTGATCCGGTCTTGGGAGAGGATACCCCTCAATGGAGTTTATTAAACTCTATAGAAATATAGAAGCATTTTCATTTGTGCATTTCTAATTTTGTACCCCTTTCCCTTTTCATTTGATTGTGTGCTTGCAAAAGTAATATGTGTTGCTTGAAAGAAAAAATGCATGCAGTACAGAAAATCGGCCATACTTTGACCGACAGGTGATATACAATGTTAAATCATTTTGGTTTTGGTGAGGTTTGTCCTTTAAAGCAGGCATCAAGCCAGGAAAGTTGGAGCGGGAGAATGAGGGTGTTGTGGGAGGTGGGGCACAGAAGAGCAACGTGGGCCAAGGGCATGGAGGCTCTGGGGAGCTGTGAGCACTTTGGCAAGGCTGGGTCATGGCAGGGGTTGGGGCAGGGGGTAGTGATGAGAGAGGTAGGTGGGGGGCAGCCACCCCTGGCTCTCTTCCAGAATTGATGGCAGCCAGTTTGCAAATGGGAAGAATAGAAGGTGACAGGTGACTCTGGCCATAAAGGGAATGTAACAGGGTCCTGTTACAACAAGGCCATAGCCTGCAGCTGTGGGAAGCCACGGAGGCATTTGTTTTCAGCCAGCGGAAGATGACTTTCCTTCACCCTCCAAGTTCTCTCCAGGATGGATCACCTGGGCCGTTACAGTCTTCTCATTTCAAGGATCCCCTGAGGCTCCCAGCAGAAGCTCCCCAGCCCTGGCTGTCTTCCGGAATTGATGGGGACATCTGAAATGTTGATGCTAGCTACAGTCCAGCTCTGTTGACGCACTGTGTTATACTAGAAAGTACCCTCCAGCAACACTCGAAACAACTTTTGAATTTCTCAGGTTAATGGTCTTCAAGTTATCTCATATACATGAGTGTGCTGGAAGCCTGTGTGCTGACTTCTTGCAGGACATTAATAGCTGCTCCCTTTTGATGCTTAGGGATCTGTGGGGTTCCTTCCTTCCTCCCTCCCTCCCTGCATTCCTCCCCACTTCCTCCTTCCTTTTTAACTTACAGGGCTTACTCTTAATTTCCTTTCTTAGAGGTAGTTGATGAGGGCCGTTAGTAAAATCCACATTGCAGAATTTGGAAAGACTCTTCAAGGTTTTGGTAGCTATAAGGGCATTGCTTATTAATTATCTCCGCTGCCTTGTGGGTATCTATTCAGCTTCCCCAAATGCCACCGGGCCCTGTACCAAAAGAATAAGAATGTTCAATAATGCAAACCTCTGCTCAGAATGATACACCTTCTTATTTCCTTCAAGAAAAAGTAAAAGAAACGAAAGAAAGAAAAGTGAGTCATGGTATTTTTTCCTCAGAGATAATCCTACACCTCACTGAGGATGTGCTCAGGTGGTAATTTTTTCTGTTTTTCAAGTTCTACATCTCTAGCCCTTCAAAAATGGTCAGATTCAGTGAGAACCAGGAAAGCCCCAGTGTCAGTAAATGAAGCCGTTTCTAGTTCTCTCCCACCGGGAAGGCTGCACTGCGCAGAAGAGGAGCGGGTAGTAGAGCTGTCATTTGAAGAAAAAAAGACAAAAAATAAATAAATAAAGTATTGCTTAAGGGTTCGAATGAATCTAAAATTACTACATTACTCGTTAAAATGGACTACGTGAAGTGTAAGAAGCTTGACGGTGTGGCTCCAGGGTGGGTTTCCTTAGAGAGGCCCAGAATGCAGGTCTGCTAGAGTTGGGGTGTATCTTCCATCTAGCAGGAATGGTTTGCAATCGATTTTTGCCCCAGCTATTCCCCTCAACGTGCCGTGGTTATTATTTTAGCACTAAGGTAGAAAAAAGGAAAGATGAGGAGCAGTTTGAGCAGCAATTAATATTCACAAAAAAACAGAGAAACAAGATTGAAAAGAGAAAAATTCCCCGGAGTACCCAAGGATGTCCATTATGGCATTCAAGGAAGCTTGCAATGATGCCAACTCTAATTGGCAGTTGTGTTGGCTACTGTTGACAGCAAACCTCCTAAAATTGGAGGATGAGCTTAGAGGCAAAAAGCAGAGAGTAATTTGAGGTTTTCAAGTCATGCAGTATATCTTGAGTTTTGATGGAATCTTTTAGGGAAAAAAAAATCTGTCAACTGTTAGATTAAAAATACTGAAAAACATATTTAGGTAGCAGAGGCTGCGTAAATGTTGAGAAACTAACTGTGGCGAATGTGCTTCATCAGCCTGGCTTGTGGAGGGTGTTTCTTTTGTCCGTCTGTGACTCATCTTCCAGGGTGGACTCTGTGTGTGTTCTTGCCATTTCTATTGTCTACAGTTAAGAAGTGCAAAGCACAGCACATCCATGGTATATAAAACACTGGTTCATGAGAGGCTGCTGAAACTCTGTTTTAGGAGGGGGAATGCTGACTCTACATTTCTCTAAATTCCTGCGACCCAGTCAGGAACTTTGTTTTACTTAAAGCTTTTGAAGTTTTAAGCAGTTACTGTCCTCTTTGTAGGACTGAACAGAAATATTTTCTTTTATCTCAACTGACACTGCTCAGCTTTAGAACAGACAGTGTGCACAGCGATTGGTAAAACCCTCGTGGTTTGCTGATAGAACAATTTCAAATGGGGATCTCCACTACAAAAGATGAAACTTGGGGGAAAATTGTCATTCACTTCCCTAAAAAACACTTTTTGCTTTAGTCAGTGGCATTAACATGCATCATCTTCAGGCTGTGAAGACATGGTTTGTTCCCAGCCACTTTCAAAATAAGCTTCCTCTAGGCCTGATTTATAGGATTGTCTTAAAATACATGTTTCCGAGAAGGCGAAAAGGTTTTTCCTTTGTTGGTTTGTTGTTTAATGATTTTGTCTTTGCCTCCCCACCGTCACTACCACTGTGGGAGTTTACATTATTTTTCCCTACATTTTTTTCTGTCATTTGAGGGCTTGTAGATTCATCGTAGAAAATTTGGAAAAGTCAAGAAAAGTATAAAGTTGAAAATAAAACTCGGTCTTATTCCTACTCTTTAGAGATAGTCACTTTAAAATATTTTGGAATATCTTCTTTTAACTTGCCCTGCCTGTACAAACATCCCTTCTAGTCACCGTTTTTCCATTCTGAAGCTTTGTCATACAATTATATCATGAGCGTTTTCCTCGATCATTCATTTTCAAAGGTGAAATTTTTAATGACGCTGTGGTATCACTGACATTTAGTCAGGTTCTCAACTTTTGCTCTTATAAGTTACAAACAGTGAAAATCATGGCTTAGGGACCTCTGCGTGTGTCTCTGATAATTTACTGGAGATAAAGTTCCAGGAAAGGGAATTGCTGGGATAAAGAGTGGACCCCATTTAAAGTAATGTGCTACATATTGCCAAATTGTCTTCCAGTAAAACAGTGCCCGGTTTATGCTCCTTGTATAGGTTTATACCTCTTTGCTTCTCCTGCATCTTTAGAAATTTTTTTTAAATTTTCTTTTTGAAACAAAATATTGCCTTTTTTTTTTTTTTTTTCTTGAGACAGTGTCTTGTTCCGTCGCCCAGGCTGGAGTGCAGTGGTGCAATCTTGACTCACTGCAGCTTCTGTCTTCCAGGTTCAAGCAATTCTCGTGCCTTAGGCTCCTAAGTAGCTGGGATTACAGGCACGCACCACCACAGCCAGCTAATTTTTGTATTTTTAGTACAGGATTTCACCATATTGGCCAGGCTGGTCTAGAACTCCTGACCTCAAGTGATCCTCCCGCCTTGGCCTCCAAAAGTGCTGAGATTATAGGCGTGGGCCACTGCACCTGGCTGTCTTCATTTTCGTTAGTGAAATCAAACATTTCTCAGGTGTTTATTTCTGTTTCATATTTGGTTAATCATCTGGGTGCTAACTCAATTTCTGGTTGCAGTATTGGTGTATATTGATATGTAAGTGGATATATATTACAAATTTAGGTCTTTATAATTTTCCTTATTGTATTTTTGATGTGTAGATTTTAAAAATAGTAATTAATAGTAAAGTAGTAATCATTAAACTATTACAAAATCTACCAGTTGTTTCCTTAGGTAGTTTTTCCTCCTTAGTTTTTCTCTTTAGAGATTTTATCTTCACTTCAAAATTAAAGAAGCAATCTATTTGCTTCCAATTTTTTTATGTTCTTGTTTTACATTTTATCATGGAATTCATTACCGTGGAAAACAAGATTGTTTTCTTTATCTGCCATTTATTTTCCATCTTCTTTAGAAATTTTCTGAGTTTCCTTGATGAATATTTCTCCACTCTGACAAGTCAAGCAATTATTCCTTTCAAAATAATATTAATGGTATTTTCTTTAGCTTATCCTTAAACTATACAGGTCCAAAAACAGTCTACCAGATTTTCTCTGACTCTGCAGTTTGTTTTTTTTTTTTTTTCTTATTTTGCCAGAACACAGAGCAACTAACGTGTGTGAAACGTAGACACACTCGGGCGTCATTTGTCTCACCTCTTAGTCATGGCTCAGAGGCGTCACATGGCATCATCATGAATGTCCCTGGTCTTGGAAGAATGACAAAGCAAGCAAGCCTAAAATTATGAAATGGGGCCATGACTTTAGTGCTTTTATGATCTTGTTAAACCTGCTGATGAGGTGTTAACAAGGTTAATTAAAGGATGCTTTTCATTGTTCTCTAGGGAATGGATTTGAGGGAGATTGGAGTTAATGCAGGGAGACTCTTGTATTAGTTCAGGAGAGGGAGGAGGGCTGGTGACTTTTCCTTATCTTGTCTGCTTACCCCCTGCGAATTCCATCCCAAGGAAATTTGACCAGAGAACAAGGTTCAATTTGCAAAGAACAGAAGCCAGTCTGGTATTTCAGGAGATAGGGACTGAATACAGGGAATAGTGCTTACTGAGTTGCTAGAGCAACTGTAAACGGGCCTCTGGAAGGATTCCTGGAAGAACTCTGGAGAGCTAGCCTGTCCAGGGAACTGTGCCTCCATTAGGAGGCTGAAGAATTAGAAAGTCACTGTCCCAACCACTGGTTCCAAGATCACACCTCCTTAGCCACCTCCAGAACTGTTGGCTCCCAGACCACCCAACCCTTGCCAGATCTGACCAGCAAAATGGATGTCTCCCTTCCTCCCCTCTTAACTCTCTTCCTAACTCAAGTCATCCGGAAGTTAGAACAAGGTTGCACACAGAAAGTTATTTTGGGGTGTGCACATGATTGGCAGGACCAAAATCACATTTGAAACTGTAAGTGTACCAGAATCTGGAAGTATTGTTTTTGGCCTTCCAGCTCGCACTATAGGAGCACACACCAGAAGGAGACTGGGATCACATGAGTGAGCACCTACCCCATCCCTATAAATCGGGGTGTCTGTGGGGGCCATGGAGCATGGATGGTATGTTCAGGACATATTTGAAAGGTAAAACCTGCTGGAATTGGTGATTGATTTGATGGAGAAGGAAGTGACAAGGGTAATGTCAGAGACAAAACCTATTATATTAAGTTCTGGTTTTGTACTTTTTAAAACATTACTCCTGTTATATATTTTTTTTAATCTGAAAAACTATAAATTGCTTTAAACATTGCTTACCCAACTGGTCAGTGAAATGACCAGTTGCCATATCTTATCTAGAGCAATGTGAACAAATTTCAAGACCCAGGTGACCTCAAAGCTTCCTCATACTTCTGAAATTCTTTAGGAGATTATACTGTGTCTGAACATATTTTCTTTTCCCGGTACATTTTTGTCAATACCAGAAGTAGAAGTCAAACAAGGGTGTCGGCGCCATGGGTTCCCCCAGCCCCACCCTACCCTGCTAAACGGCGGTGGCTCCAGGATGGCAAGGGTGGTGTTGCGGGCAGATCCCCAGGCATGAGTAACCCTTATCATGGTAAACTTGCTGGGCCTGGGAATCCAGTTGGTTTACTTGTTGCTTCAGATATGCTGTCTATTCTTGTGCCTAGTTCAGGAGGGTTTAAGGCAGCAGGTGACTGCCTCGCCCTGGGTTTCCCGCCCCCCTCCCCAGGGGGAAGCCCACAGGCTGGGAACTGTGGAGCCAGCCATACTTTTAAGCAGGCTTCCTCTCCCTACCAGCCGTGTGAGTGGCCCAGTCTCCCTCCACTGTCTTCGTTTTCCACTGTGGCACTGTTAATGGATAGGGCTGGCCACTGAACATCTTATTAGCTAGCACCTTAATGGGGTCGTGGCTGCCGAGGCCGGGTCTGGTCATTGCTCAGGTGGCTGAACTCACAACAGTGTTGGCAATTTCCTCCAGTCCCCTGAATGCTTTATTAAAATTTCTTCTGCCTCCTGGCCATCTCATAGAAGCATAATATACTCATTTGCATCCTTTAACCTCAAGTAAACTCATCAGTGGGAAGTCTTGGTGAAGACATGAAAGCATTTCAAATGACTCCCTGCCATTGAGACAGCAGCTGGTGCCCTTCTTCCCGGCAGCAACCTGGGGTCGGGACGTGTTCCTCTCCTGCCGAGACTGTGCCCAGCCGAGGCTCCCAAAGGCATGATGCAACTGGGAGATGAGTGGTTACAGGTGTCGTGAGCACCTCCCCTGCCAGAGTGTGTAAACCAAGCTGGAAAAACAGAATGTGCACCCACTGTGATTTATGAAGCTGTCACTCACATTTTAAGGCAAAACCTGCATTCCTGAAGTTAGAAATAGGTTGCGTGGTGAAAGGTTTTTATTATCAAAACTACATTTTTTCCTAGAAACAGCATACATAGGTGGATGTTCGTTTTCCAGGCTTGCCTGCAAAAGCCCACTTAACTCATCACCTAGCTGTACAACCCTGCAGGGCTGAGCAGCAGCAGCCAGTCTTTTGCGTGGTTCCCACAGCGTTTTCGCTTCTCCCTGCTCTTGGGAGTTGTTTGAACCCCAGCCCAAGACAGTGAAGCTCATTCATTGTCTTCAAAATGGCGGGGCAGTGTCGGCCAGTAGTTCTGAGTCGCGGGGCAGGCTTGCTGAACCACACTGCAGTGCTTACCTGCAGGAGTTTTCATCCAGTGGGCCTGGGATGGGGCCCAAGAACTTGCCTTTCCTAACTAGTCCCCACGTGGTGCTAACACTGCTGGTCCCTGGAGTACAGTTTGAGGACCACTGGAGCAATCATGGAAGGAAGTTAACCCTGTAAGGAGCTCCTGTGTCTGAATTCTTAATAAGAATCTGTGCAACCAGCAGTGCCCTGCTCCCCAAATTCATGAATAAACCCTGACAACAGCAAATTCCAAGCCATCTTTTATTGACGAGGCCCTCGTGCAGTCTGTGCTTACATTCCCGTCTTCCCTTTCTTCCTGGGCCTGGCGTTGCAAATCACTCTGGAAGCAGGTGGGGTAGAAAAAGAAGTCACCCTCCTCGAGTCTCTGGAAAGCCATACCTGTGTCAGGGGCATCGGCGAGCCAGTGTGTGTCCCAGGGAGTCCGGGGCAGAAGTGGGGACATTGTGACAGGTGGTGCTTTTCTACTTATCCCCGCCGGGCACCTTTCCCTGCATCCACTGACACAGAGCGTGGCTTTTCCTGAATTTTAGGGACGCTAAGAACCACAGCTGTGGCCTCCGGGGCCTCGATAAGGCTCTGGAAGTTTGGAAACACGGGGCAGGGCCTGAGCTTACAGTGCTCTCTACGGATCCTCTGTGCTGCAGTCTGGGGTGCACAGAGACAAGGGGCCAGGGGAGACATCTAAGAAGACAGAGCTAGGATCAGGGGTCAGCCCACCACCTTCCATGTGCCCGCCCCTCTCCAATCCTGCCTCTGCTCCCAGAACACCTCCCGCTGTGGCATTCCCAAATGCATTGGCGTGCGTTTCTTCAGCTGCTTCCCCGCACCACCCCACCCCCGTCTCCACTGACCTGGAGTTGCGAGGCCAGAACCGGAAACTTTGTCCACTTCTTTGCAGCAGAAGCAGGGCATCTAGACCCCCAGCCCTGCGTCTGCATGACCTGGCCAGCGGAGACCCTGCTTAGTTGCCCCTCTGGCCCAGATGCCAGCTGCATGTGGATTTGAGTCCACACTTGGACACGCATCACTTAGAGGGAACAAACAGGGGTTTCTCTCCTGATTCTGCAAGTGGAGAAAGGAAAAATGAGAATATTTTTTGTATTTTTCTTATCAAACAGTACAATAGTCTGAATGTTGTATTTACTAATTGACCGGCTTTCTCTCCAAATAGAGCAGATGGCTTTAGAGGGGAAATAGGAAAACGCAAGGGACATTTCCAAGGGCAAAATAGAATGTTTATATTTCATATTTACATTTAATTACATGGAATTATAGTTAAAGTTCATATTTCAACATTCACTACTAATGCTCGCCTTTATTTTTGAGACTCCTCATAAAGTTTGGGGAATGTTTTGGTTATGAAAATGCAGAAGTTACTTTTAACCTCCTCATGTCATCATGATGCCCATGCAGAAAGTCGTCAGGGTCTCCCAGCCCCTGGGCACTCAGAGCAGCTCGTCATGGTGAGGGACCACTGGTCCTCAGGGATGCCTGGTCTCCGTCGCTGCCCACCTCTGCCTCAGTTTACATTTCCCATGTTGGTTGGCACAGAGGAAGACACATCCCCAGACTTCCTGCATCATTCTGTGCAGACTTATAATCTGTCCCAGACTAAAATGTTACATTTCCTTTTGTGGGCAAATTATATGTCTCATTGGATTTTCAAAAATGTGGAAGAGACTCTGAATGGCGTATGTGGCATGGTACTGGCAACGGTGCCATGATCCCTAGAGGGTTATTGTATTGCCCTTATAATTGAGTACGATGAGCTCTGTGTATGTTTCTCTCTGATTTATTTTCTATTTGCCCCTCTCTAGTGGGATCTTGTGTGTGATAATGCCTGGAAGGTCCATATCGCTAAGTTCTCCTTACTGGTTGGATTAATCTTTGGCTACCTAATAACTGGATGCATTGCTGACTGGTGAGTACCAACGTGCCCGCCGCACGAACCTTTGGAGGCCACAGCACGCCTTTGCTGGCTAAAGCAAAGTAGTCAGTGTTAGCTTACCGTGGCCGTCTTTTCCCAGTGCCAGAGCAGAAGACCAAAGCCGCCACGTGGAGAATGCAGAGCTCAGAGAAATGGCCCATGCATGTAGCACATCATTTGGAAGTGTGCATTTACACTCAAAGCAATTCTCTAGCTTCTAGAATCTAGCAAAACCAGCCTGCAGCCCCATCTACCTCTAACTTTTGATGTTTAGTTAGAGCTTGAAGACTTATTTGCAGGGCTCCAGGGGGTGGATGCACTGAGGGGCGGATGCAGAAGATGCATTAAAAAATAGGGGCTGGGGGAGCTAAAGACCCTTCCCCGATGCAAGCTGAATGAGTCAGGCAGTGCTGATTAGCATCTCTGAATGTCATACAGATTTTAGAGAGGGACAGTCCTTGGCTTGGCCAGGAGATGCCTCTGTGAGGTCTGCGGGGAGCTGCACCTTGAGTGATAAAGAGCATTTGGGTAACAGACATGGGCTCTGTGGGCAGGGGAGGGTGGTGGCCAGAGGTGAGAATGCATGTGCTTTGTGTGGGTCGGAGAGGAAATCCGGGTACCCAGAGCAAGGCAAGCAGTTCAGGATGAAGGGATGAGGTTGGTAGGACAGAGGTCTGTAGGTAAAGATGGTAGCAGAGACAGTAATAATGATAACATTAGCAGCTGAAAGATTACCATGTAGCAGGCACTGTGCTAAGTAGTTCCATACATTAACATCTCCTTACAACACCCCTAATAGGAGATGCTATTATTACCTGTGTTTTACAGTTGGAAAAGCACAGAAGTGTAAGTGAAATCTCCAAGTTCACTCAGTTTTAAGCTGGAGGGCCAGGACTTGAAACTCAGCCACGTGGCCTCAGAGCCTGCCCCTCCACCAGGCTACTGCAGCGCTTTTATTTAAGGCACTCTGTGGTCACAGGGGCAGCAGCGGTGATGTGTCTAAGCGGGAGGCAGTTGCACAATGTTGACAGGTTTTTCAAGTAGCGGGATTGCTCAGGAGAGAGGCGTAGCGTAACTGTCTCCCCAGCTTACATTCTTTTATCTTTTTATCTTTAAAGGATTCTTTTGTGTGTGTGTGTGTGTGTGAATTGGGACTTCTTGGCCTTGATGAAATAAGGGCCCAGAGTGATATGGAACAAATTCTATAGGTTCTGTGACCTCTGCGCCTCAGTTAACTGAGAATGCTGGCCAAGGCAAGTGCCTGGGTGGACAGCAGCAGAGGGTCACATTACACATGTGGAAAATTTCCTCCAAAACCCAGCGTCTATTTGGGAGTTCCTTGAGCTGGCATGTAACGTGATTTCCTGTGTGCTTGACATCTGCCTCATCGTCATTTGCAAGTGCTTCTCATGGACACGTTCTCTGTGGACAGCAACAGAGAAGCAGTCAGTGACCTCTGGAGACCTATGCAGGGAACCCCTTGGGGGCTTTCTTTGGTAGAGGCAACACAGGGTTTATTTTTTAAACCGAATACTTGAGTTCATAGGTTTCTAGTGTGAGCTATATTGGTCTAAAATACACCGTTTCCCAGAAATCTACATTGAAACAGGTTAGAAAAATATACTAATATAATCCATGTCACTGTCTTTCTAAAAAAATGCAGACTCGACTGGGGTTTTAGTGCCCTTATTCAATAAATGATTTAATAGAAAAGTAAAAATCGACTTTTATGGATGAACCAGTCTGTAATAGTTTAAATTGTTTCAAGGTTATTTTCTTAACTTTCTTCTTATACACACGTGTGGTGTGGCCTCCCTGATCACACACCAGGCCTGAGGACAAAAGAGTGTGGGTCTTGCTCTTAGAGTAACCAGAAGTCTGACATCGCAAACCGTTTCTCTGCAATTGCTTTTCTGAGGGTCCTCCTCAGATGGGCAAGATGGAGGGGGTGCCCTGGGAATCAGGGGCAGGCTGTCTGAGTGGTAGTTTTTGAACACTTTGAGTGGGCTTCCCTTTCAGTTTGAAAGCTTGGTATTTTCCAACCCCGTTTTCTGGCATTTTACTCCCTGCCTGAGCCTTGCTTAAAAGGAAATAAACCCATTTAAAGGGAACTCCAGACCTCTCGGCTGTGGGCCCTGTTTCATGGCTGCAGGGGAAGTGGATCAAGTCATACAATACGCTTCCTGGGGCTGCAGTCAGCATTTAGTAACATTTAAGTAGTACACTTCTTTATTTAAAAAGTTACTGTTTCTGACACCAAGTTTTGTCTGGGGATGTTCACTGGGTATTGGTATAGAATCCGCTAGCTCAGGTGGGTAGGAGGGCCGATGGCCAGTGGCCCCAGGGATGTGCTCCCTTCTTTGCTATGTTTGTCACTGCAGCAGCCCTCTGCCTCCTTCCCCAGCCCGCCCTGGGATGCTGGCCAGTATGAGCTTCCCCAGAGGACCCCTTGCCTGCCAGCTCCTGGCCGAGTATGGCCAGTGTGGGGAGCACCAGCTGTAGATCCTCAGGGGAGACGAGAGTGAGGTCAGGCACTTTTATGCCCAGCTTGCTCTCTACCAGGCTGGAGGGGCCAGCCACCTCCTGTCCATGACCTCCACACAGCACCTCTTTCTCTCTGGGGCCAGGACCATCCTTCCCCTACTCCCCGCTGCCGAGAGCCACAAGGTCCAACACCATCTCTTGTGGGTTCCCTCTCAACTTGTTCACTCTTCTGTAAATAATCCCTTTATTAAAATCTCCTCCAGTCACTTCATTTGAGTGGGACCCCTGTTCCCTGTTGAGACCCTGTGTCAGTTCTCTATGGCTACTGTTACAAATCACTACATGCTTGGCGGCTTCCACACCCCAAATGAGTGATCTTACAGTTCTGCAGTTCACAAGTCCAACAAAGGTCTGACTGGTCTAAAGTCAGGGTGTCAGCAGGGCGGCGTTCCTTTTTACAAGATCTAGGAGACCATCTGCTTCCCTGCTTTTTCTAGCTTCTAAAGGCCACCTGCATTCCATGGCTCACGGCCCCATCCTCCATCTTCAGAGCCAGCAACGTCAAGTCAAGTCCTTCTCACACCGCTACGTCTCTGGTTCCCTGGAGCCAGGGGAGGTTTTCCTTGTCATTAGATTGGACCTACCTGGAAAGTCACCTCATCTCAGGGTCCTTAAGCTTAATCTCATCTTCAGAATTCCTTTTGCCATGAAAGGTAAAATACTCACAGGTACTGAGGATTAGGACATGGACAGATTTGAGGACCGTTGCTCTGCCCACCACAGATCCTAAGTGACAAAGTCCTCTGCATTACAGACAAGGACTGTGGCTTTATCAGTCATCTCTGAGAGGGTTCTGTCCTGGGAGCCAGTTTCTAGGAAAACTGTCCACACTTGTAACTAACACGTGTTGAACGCTTGCTGAGGCATTTGTTCATATCCACTCCTGTTGACAACATTATGAAGTAGACATTAATTGGCCCTTACCAAAGGGAACTCTAGGCTCATTTGAACAAGCCCAGCCTTACTCCAGATCACATAGTTCAGAAGTACTGATCCTGGATTCAGAACCAGCACGCCCTGGCTTCAAAGACCGTGTTTGCCCTGTAGACCTTGATAAGTTTTACTTGCTGATTTTAGCAACTATTTTTTGGGAGGCAGGGACTTAGAATGGTTGCTACACGCTTAAAAAAATCAAACATCTTTTCTAAAATATCAGAACAGAGCAAACATTGTTTGGTAGGCGTCAGGGATATAGAAATGCAGGAAGGAATGAGCACTAAAACATTTCATTATTTATTTTGTGCCAGGCATTGCATCTGTGCCCATCAACCCCCCAGTGAAGGATCTCAACACTCCACAACATGGGATGCTTATCCCCATTTCATAGACCAGGGAAGTCAAGCGTAATGCAAGATGTTAGAGTTAGTTCATTTTTCTTCATTTTAGGAGAATGACTAAAGCTGTGTTTTAAATTTATTTTTGTAAATGAGTTAGATTTGGACGAAATCAGTTCACAGTCTTTCCTGGTAAGGGCTTCCTGACCCCAGCACTGGACAAGGGAAAGTAATGGCTAAAATCTCTAGGTGAGATTATTAACTTACGTTGAGCTCCTAGCCTTGACCTTGTTTCATTAAACCAAAGTGACTGATGGGAATGGTTAGAACTAAAAGTTCTGAGTGTAATTTCATCCTGTTGTTCCTTTCCCTGTATTTTCTTAAAATTACATCTATCTCTATAGGGTAAGGCCATGCCTGACCATTTTTTTTTTTTAACAGTTTTATTGACATATAATTTGCATCCCATAAAACCCACCCATTTTAAGTGCACAATTGAATGAGTTTTAGTATATTTGCTGAGTTGTACAGCCATCACCACACTCTGAATGTAACACATTCCCATCCCCTTAAAGGATGATAGAAACATCACCGCCCAGTCCTGGACAACCACAAATCTACTTTCTGTTTCTGTATATTTGTCTTTTCTGGACATTTTACTTGCATGTAGATGCCTTGTAATAAACACATCTAGGACAGTTCGAGCCCCTCAGCTACCCTTTGTGGTATTGGGGACACTAGGTCTGGATTTTTCCCCCTTTTTTCTCCTGGCAAATAGCATCCACTGTGCCTCCGTTTCTCTGAGTTATCCTTTAGACCAAGCCAATCGTGTTTGATGGAGAGTTGTTGTTGCCACTTTATTTCTGATCGGTTAATGAAGGAAAGATGGAAAGTTAGCATGGGGCCACAGGAACTGGTGACTTCTCCATTCTTGTGGACCACCCTCTACTGTCCTCCCAGGCACTCGAGAAGCACATCGCCCCCTAGTGGTCGCTGATCTGGAACTGGCCAGCTCCAGGACCCACGAATTGAGGGTGTCTGTGGCCCTTTCCAGAGAACCATCACAGCCTGGACTCCCTGGCCCTCAGTCCAGCCAATGGACTGCACTGTCAGCTCACTATCAGGTCACTGGGCATTTAAAGTTCACGCTATCTTACCTTAGTTGTGATCCCTTAAAAATTACTTCTCGTTTTGTAGCTGAAACAAATTGGCAGATGGCTTGGCCCTGGCTCGAATAGGCTGTGTGTAGGATCAGGTATCTGACTTAGTTAACAACCTGGGGAGCGGAAACAAAGCCGCTTTGCTTGGTGACCATGTTGACTTTTGATCCAATCCCAAAGGTCAACGATTTCTCAAGACTTTTTATGCTGGGTGTATCAAGGTTCCTGTTTGGAAAGTTATTAATTTTGTTCCTCTTGCCTTGAATTATATCACTATACACTCAGAAATAGACTCAGCAACAGGAATTGGGCTCAAGTGTGAATTCTCTTACTCTGTAGTTGGTTGATCCCTGTTCCCTTAGCTTGAGAATTAGGGGGTTGGGCTAAATCTCCCTTTCTACCCCTAGTAGTCTAGGATCTAGTGAAGTGGGTATAGATGGCACAGGACTTTTTGGCCAGTACTCATTCAGCATATATTGAGTACCTGCTGGACACTGGGTTTCAGCATCTAGCATCACTGTCTTGTTTCACAATGATTCCTAACTTTTTCCCTCTCCATATGCAGGGTCGGCCGGCGGCCTGTGCTGCTGTTTTCCATCATCTTCATTCTGATCTTTGGACTGACTGTGGCACTGTCAGTGAATGTGACAATGTTCAGCACACTCAGGTTCTTTGAAGGATTTTGCCTGGCTGGAATAATTCTCACCTTGTATGCATTACGTAAGTAGGAATCTTCACGACTAGTCTTGAAAGAATTTAGCAAAAGTATGATTGCCTGGGAGGTTCTGGGGAAGATACTATGCATGCTGCTCATTTGGGATGGCAGTTTTGTGGAAACACAAACACTAAAGGCCTCGAGTGTTGTGAAAGAGGCTTTTCAGGTGATGCCGTGAAACGTTTCACTCAATCCTGATCTCCAGCTCGGGCTCAGTGCACATCAAAGGACACGGGAGATTGCGTAACTGCTTGGAGAAGTGGCGATCGCTTTTTTCCTGACATGGAGAGGCTTTGGCTTTTCTCCAGAATTTTCTGCATTGACATTCTATATGCTTCTATCTGGTGCATAATTGGGTATCCGTACAGAATCCAAATTTTCCACGTTCTCATGTCCACAGATGTGACCTTAAGTGGTCTGGAACTGAAACCTAAGCATTGGCACTGGAAAAGTAAATGGCAAAATTTGGTAGTTTTGGTCTTTTTAGGAGGATGAGACATTTCTTTCATTGATCTCTCTTGTTTGTTGGCTGTATTAACTCTGCTGAATATAGTCAGGTTTCACGTATTTGTAGGTGGTGTTTGCTAGAACACAACCACAAACCCATAAGGAGAAGAAGAGTTTGAGGCATGGATATTCTACTTATTTGCTGGCTTTATACTTTTAGTCACTTTGTGGAAAGATCTGTTGGGGATACTGTAAGATTTTCCATATATTTTGTCTTTTTCTCTTTCTTTGACAGCGTGCATAAGAGTCAGATATAGATTAAGTAGCAATTTCTAGTATGACAAAATAAGAATAATTCTAATTCTTTTAAATTTGCGTTTTAAATACTTCTTTTAGATAGCTAAAATTTTTGCTCCACTAGAAATCTAATCAATTCAGGGCATAGTTTTATTGTCACAGGAAGGAGCAGACACAGAGAAAGGCTACCGGTATATTCTTCTAGATTCATAGTTGGCTACTTTGTCATCAATGTTTAACTGAATTGTAGTTTCTTAAAAATCACCTTTTCCAGTTTACTTGCATTTATCTTTGAACTCTTGTCTCTTGGCAAGTTCTTTAGGAAGATATGAATGACAAGATGAGTGGGCCTGGGTGATGGTGGTTGGGGACTTTGTTTCTTTGAATAAATAATGTGAGTATTGGGCTTGAATCTCCCCAGGAAAAATGCCTGTGCCATTGTCTATGGCCCTGACCCCTGTCAGTCTGTGCAGAGGAACAGGTCTGAGCACTTTTCTGCAGAAGCCTCCTGGTCCTGCCCTCAGGCAGCACCTTGGCCCACACGTGTGCAGGTGTGCTGGGAGCATTGCTCCAGGCGGCCGTCCTTGCCAGGCTTCCATTCTCACAGGGGGAAGGCAATCCAGTCCTCTCACATGGATGACCATAAAAGGGCACAGCTCTGCACTGGGACAAAACGGAATAGCTATGCTTCAGGAGCTCTGTGGAGAGTATAACCTCAGTCTTGCCACCCCCAGGCAAGAGAGTGTTCATGGAAAATTGCCTTACCGCAAATATGGTGTATTGGTTTTATCTTGCATGCCAACTACTAATGACTGGCTGAAGCTGCCAGAGAACGGGGAGAAGACTTCTGAGATGACTTCGGGGCTCAGCAGAAGAGAACACCTTGATCCATTAGCCATGTCTGCTAGTGGCAAGGAAGGAGGGTAGGGAAGGGCTTCCTGTGTAACTGGCATTTGCCATCTGGAGAGACTGTCCGTGAATGAAGCTAGACCAGGAGTGAATTGTACCTGAATGGCATTGTTTCCACCTCACATATTCATAGAATTGTTTTACTGACTTGCACTGTGACATCATGCCATTGACCTCTGACTATAAAATATTATGTCGAAGATGTGTTTTCACTAGATTACATAGTGATCTCTTTATAGCAGAAAGTTCTCTTCCACTTCAGAACCATACAAAGAATGTACTTACCCTAGGAGACTGCTTTGCTCCAATCTCCTAGGCACAGAATCATATAACCCAGGGGTTAGCAAACTTTTTCCGTGTGGGAAATTTTTCAGGCTTTGCAGGCCATGTGGTCTGTCACAGCTACTCACTCTGCCATTGTAGCCTGAAAGCAGCTATAAAGAATATGTAAATGAGCAGGTGTGGCTGTGTTCTAATAAAATTTTATTTATAGAAACAGATGGTGGGCCAAATTTGGCCAGTGGGCCATAATTTTTCAACCACTGATATACGTATTTGTGTGCGGGCCTGATAACACAGGCTTTAAATTCTGGCCTCTCTCCTAGTTTCATCTTAACTTCCCTACTTTAATTTCTGCTTTGTCCCGTTTTTTGTTTCTCCATAATTTGCGTTATTTTGTGTGTATCTTGTTAGTATAAGCAGCCTTAGATTTTTTCCTGCAATAAAGCAGGGCATAAATAAATGGTCATGTTTTCTTGGATTGGGACCACAAATTAAATAAACATCATGACAAATGCCATTGCAGTGAAAATGTCCCAAGTATCAACAAGTGATTGACCCACTGTTAGACCTAATAAAGTATTTGGGGTTACACAACTAAACTAAACTAAACCAAAGGGCTGTGAATGATGACTCGGAGTTTATTGAGATAATATTTAAACAATGATAATTTGGGAGAGTTGGTTAAGAGATGGCAAAAGAGCAAAGCTTCCAAGAGAATAATCAGAAGGAAATAAAGGGAGAATTTAAAAAGGAAATAGTCATAAAGGGCAGGTGGGATTGGGGTAGGATATGGTTGAGATGACTCACGTCTCTGCACATGTGGCAGTCTTGGGAGAAGGCAAAGGCTGGTGGCAAGAAGTTAAGACAGGAACTCCCAGTCAATAAAGCTGAGTCAATAAAGCAGAGTCACTGAATATCCAAATTAATGTACTTGCTAGCATTTTATACACAGTAGTATTTATGCCTAGGTAATGCTCGGTAATTTGTTTTGCTTGAAGAAAGTTATTGATAAGCCAGGTCACAGGGTTGAAGTACTTCTTGACTCTAAAGGGAAGTTTAAAACTTTGATTTTTAAAGTTTTAAATAAAGCATTGATTATT
Source organism: Macaca mulatta (assembly GCF_049350105.2). Classification (NCBI taxonomy): domain Eukaryota; kingdom Metazoa; phylum Chordata; class Mammalia; order Primates; family Cercopithecidae; genus Macaca; species Macaca mulatta. The sequence goes on from NC_133409.1 coordinate 179,862,044, forward strand.
TGGAAGTTCCATTTGTAATGGCCCCAACTTCTTTTCTTCCTCTAACCATAAGGTTTTTATCTCACTTAATGCATCTGCTGGAAAGGCCTGTGCTTTCTCAGAACAGAACTGGATAGTGTTCTTTTTTTAGTCTTGCAGGTGCTTGGCGATGTAAGTAGGGAAAGTAATGATTTTTGCAGTTTTAGTTTCTTGTCTGGCTTGCCGTGAGGGTGGACTCTTCGTTTAGAGAAATGCTGCTGACTTGTGGACATTTTCTGCTTTATTCGCAAGGCTGCTGAAGGTTCTTTTTCTGCTTTGGAGTTTTTCTAAAGTACATTCCAGTTAAATACTCTACACTTTACGTTTGTTTCCCTTAAGTCGCCAAAGGGAGATGTGGTTGTGTAATTAGTACATAAACTAGAGATTACCGGCATCTTCCTCAGGAGTGTTTGCATGGAAGCAGAGTGCACGTTGGCAAGAGCAAGAGAGAACAAGCCAAGCTGAATGGATTTCCCAGGCACAGTAGTGGCCTCTAAGACCTTTGTGAGACACTGAACTCATTTCTAAATACACTTGGGCTGGATCAGTGGCCTCTGGACACACACACACACACAGAGGCAGTCAAAAAACTGACTTAGCAAGGCAAAGGGCATGGACCAAGAAAAGAAGCAATAGATCACATTTTCCTATTTGTTTATGAAAATACAGTCTTATTTTCAGCCTGAAGAAATGGGCACTTCTCAGCCCAGGCGGACGCGATTTGTTGTGGTATGCATCCTTTTCCTAACCAGGATCCGTAATATCACAGACAAGGTAATATAGCACTGTGAAGAATGTCTTTCTTCAAATGGAGCCATGAGAGATGATGGTTTTTTTAAGTTGATTTGATGTTGGACGTAGTCAGTCCTGTGAGAGAGAATTTTTTTTTTAATAAAAAATACTGTTTAAAAATGTCTCTTCTAACTTGATCTCTGCCTTTTCCCTCTCCACTTCTAACTGCCTCCCCCAACTACACTTTCCCAGTTTGAAATCATGAACAATAACTTTTGCTGATAAAGACACCAAACCTTAGTTACTGTGGGCAAATGAAAGTTTTTTTCCCCCCTAACAATGAACCATTTTCTTGAAAAAGTCTCTCAAAGATGTTCTTATTATAATAACCCTCCTTAAACCTAGACAACCTAAATAATTGGATAAATGTTACACAAGATCAAGGAGCAACCAGAAATTTCACAGCGACTCAGTTACTGATTACATTGCAAAAATAGAAACCAAGTCTTGACTTAACTGGTAATAGACTCAGAGTTTGCTCTGGGCGGGGTGCTGGTCCCTTTTTCACATGACGCTAATGGTTTTAGACACTTACAGAAGTGATTGAGTAACTTCTAATGTGCTGGTGTTGGATGGCTTTTTCTTTCTCACTATCCCATATATTTTTATGCTTTGCTATTTCCCTGAACTAATATTGCTTGCAACATATTTCAGTCAACAGGATCGTTAAGTGTCAGCGCTATGCTATACATGTTAAAAAAAAAAAATGGACTGAACCAAATGGCTCCATGGAGTGGGTTGTCGAAGCGTGGAATGAAGAGAATGGAGATTGCCGATGTCAACTAGAAATGGCTTCAGCTACTTTGTGGGCTTCTGGGGAGCAAACATTTGCTGTGCGTTTGGTTGAAGGGAAAGTTTCACATGAATATGTGCTCAGTCATCTCTTTCTCTCCACCTGGTTTCCCCATCTTCAGATACGTGGGCCTTCCCAGTAGCCGCAAGTTCTCAGGGCAAAAAGACCTTCTCCCGGTAGGGCCAGCTCCGTTCACAAGGCTTTTTCCACCAAGGACATGAGTCGGAGTTTACCGAAGGCCTTTGACGAACTTTTTTTTTTTTTTTTTTTTGAGACAGAGTCTCGCACTGTTGCCTGGGCTGATCTCAGCTCGCTACAACCTCCACCTCCCGGGTTCAAGTGATTCTCCTGCCTCAGCCTCCAGAGTAGCTGGGACTACAGGTGCATGCCACCACGCCTGGCTAATTTTTTGTATTTTTGGTAGAGATGGGGTTTCACTATGTTAGCCAGGATGGTCTCAATCTCCTGACCTCGTGATCCGCCTGCCTCGGCCTCCCAAAGTGCTGGGATTACAGGCATGAGCCACGGTACCCAGCCGACAAATCTTTTTTTTTTTTTTTTTTTTTTTTTTTTTTAGCTTCAAAGGAATTTTGGTTTTACTAAGGTTCAGATGGGCACAACCAGGAAATCGGAGCAGACTGAGGTCTCTCCATTGGTCATTTTCTTCACTGGAAACACGTTACTAACCCTGTAGGCAAACTGCGAAAAGCAAAGGAATAAATGTCTAAGCCAAAAGTAACGGCATTTGCTCTGTACCCTACAGTCTTCCCTGTCCCACCTCTGAGCAGTCAGAGCCTCTGGCCTCACTGCGGGGTAAGTAAGAATAGAAGTGTCTGGTGAGGCAGCTCCAGCCCTGGGAAGGCGAGGATGCTGCGGTGGCCAGTTAGACAGGGCCACTGGTCATGGGTCTGAGCCTGGAGGGGTGAGCCATCCAGCAGGGAGCCACAACATGCCACTGAAGACTGATTTTTCTCAAAGTTGTGCCAGTCCTTCAAATAAAAATGTGCTCAGGCCTTTCTCTCTATCTCTACCTATATGTTAGCCAAAACCTGGACTTTTCTTTCTATAGACATTTCTCTGGAATAAACGCAAATGTCTCTAGGGCATGTAAGGATATGTCATCTCACCTGCATATTAAAAATGGAAATATGAGGACAGAGAAAGAATAAGCGGCCGGTGGCATCACTGAGACCCATCTGCCTAGTCTTCTGTCCAGAAGTTTGTGCAAGAAAACATGTAATTATTGCCTAAATGTACAGATAAGCTTTCCAGTGCACATATCTTTTGGTGTTTTGAATTTGGTGAAGGCAGATCTATGTCCAAATCAGAGGAAAATAGTAGCAAATATTCAGAGATATCTGGGCATTTTAAAATTAGAGTATTTGGATGCTTTTCCCTACAGGGGAGGTTGTTCTTAAACTGTGCATCAAAACCTTACGGACTAGGTTTTTTCCAGACTGGAATTTTAGTAGTGTGTCTGTGCTTCATTTGAAACAAAGCTGTTCAGTACTCTAAAACAGGAACTGAAAAGATCTGGAAATCAGGAGATCTGAGCTGGACTGCAGACTCCACAGTTGACTGACAGTCACCGTGACAGATTGTGAGATCTCTCTGAGCTCGTGTCTCCGTCTCTATAAAGTGAGGGGATGAGATTTTAAACCATGTTTTGTGTAGCTGTGCGATCCCTTCCTGGAATAACTCATGGAGAAAACGAATGGAAAACAAAACAAATGGAAAACTATTGAGGTCCACAATATAACTTCCAGTTTTAGAATCCTATGACTTTTGAATTCTTAGCCTTTAGCCTTCCTCAATGTTGAAGATTTCTTGGGGTGGGAGTGGGGGCAGTGAAACCCGGGGTGCTTCCTCTTACCCGCCCCCCCAGATGTGCTGGTCTCAACTCCACACTAGTAACTAGAGCTGTTGGACTTCCATCCTTCCTCACTGTGTGGCTGCTGCACCAGTGCAGCTCTGCAAAGGTGAGCTGGGAAGAGATGCTGTGATAGGGTAAGATTAATGGTTAACAGCTTCCCTTTCCCCAGGGTTCCAGACCCTGCCCTCATGTCAACAACCTTGCCCTTGCTGGCCCCTGCTGGGAAATCCTTTCCTGCTTGCTCCATTCACCTCTCTTACCACATGTTTGCTAGCTAGAATCCTATTACACTCCCTGGGAGTTTTTTTCCTTTTTTTTCACACCTGGACAGATAGGATGGGACCTGAAGCTAAAAGCTGAGTCGACCAGAAAAGAGTGTTCAGGAATGTAAGAGAGCAATATTGGGCTGAATTTGTTTTGTTCTGTGTTCTTAAAAGCAAATTAAAAGAGGAAATAAATCAGTCACCTTGAAAACAAGTAAAAAAAACAAAAACAAAAACAACAAAAAGCATTAGGCTTCTTGAAAACATCCAAACGTATCTGGTGGGAAGCAAACATCACTGGTTTGCCAAGACTTGCTGTTAGTGAAAAGATAGACTCTTGGCTGAGAGCACAGAGAGAAATAGAACTCAAATGGTGCAGGGCCATGAAAGTTTGTTGTCAATAACCGTTTCTCAAATCAGCGCATCCTGCCAGATAGGCTCTGCTACAAAGAGTTTAAGTTTTAGTTTTTCATGACCTGCATGGAAGCACAATTTTCTCCTTTGCTCATTTGCTCCATGAACATGTGAGGACCTGTCGGGTGCCAGGGGATGCACAGTTGGTTCCTTGATTACGTACTAAACCCTCGCCATTGTTGAGTGTTGAGGACATAGAGGCTCACTCAGAGTTTAGTGAGTGAAGAGGCAGGGACACACCCTGCTGGGACGGTGGGCACCAGAGGAGACTCCTGAGCTGTGAGTTCTTTGGGGTCAGGGAGAATAGGTGTTTGCTATCTTCAGTGGGTGCTCAGATCCTGGAAGAGCTTAGTGCACTCTGGGTAGTGCGGGTGATTGGTGTTAGCTGGAGCCTAGTGCACTCTGGGTGATATGGGTGATTGGGGTTAGCTGGAGCCTAGTGCACTTTGGGTAGTGTGGGTGATTGGGGTTGGCTGGAGCCTAGTGCACTCTGGGTAGTGCGGATGATTGGGGCTTAGCTGGAGCCTAGTGCACTCTGGGTAGTGTGGGTGATTGGGGTTGGCTGGAGCCTAGTGCAATCTGGGTAGTGCGGATGATTGGGGTGGGCTGGAGCCTAGTGCACTCTGGGTAGTGTGGATGATTGGGTTGGGCTGGAGCCTAGTGCACTCTGCGTAGTATGGATGATTGGGGTTGGCTGGGGCCTAGTGCACTCTGGGTAGTGTGGGTGATTGGGGCTTACCCAGGGCCTAGTACACTCTGGGTAGTGTGGGTGATTGGGGCTTAGCTGAAGCCTAGCACTCTGGGTAGTGTGAGTGATTGGGGTTGGCTGGGGCCTAGTGCACTCTGGGTAGTGTGGGTGATTGGGGTTGGCTGGGACCTAGTGCACTCTGGGTAGTGTGGGTGATTGGGGTTGGCTGGGGCCTAGTGCACTCTGCGTAGTGTGGGTAATTGGGGCTTACCCAGGGCCTAGTACACTCTGGGTAGTGTGGGTGATTGGGGCTTAGCTGAAGCCTAGTGCACTCTGGGTAGTGTGGGTGATTGGGGTTGGCTGGGGCCTAGTGCACTCTGGGTAGTGTGGGTGATTGGGGTTGGCTGGGGCCTAGTGCACTCTGTGTAGTGTGGGTAATTGGGGTTGGCTGGAATCTAAACTATGAGTAACAAAGCCAAGGAAGAAGGATGGAACAACACACACAGACCTGTCCTCCATGACGTTAAGGCAGTGGCAGGCCACTGAAGGATCTCAATTGAGAAAGAGAAGCCTTTAGATGAATGTTTTGGAGGAATGTCTCAGGCTACAGTGTGAGCAGGCTAAAGAGGAAAAGAAGGCCAAGCTAGCAGCTGGGAGGCTGCTGTGATAGGGAGGCAAGGAAGAAAAGCCTGAATGAGGGTTGTGGCCATGGGGCAGGAAAGACTCTGAGGAGGCAGAATCGCAGCCTCAATAACTGAAGAGTAGGGAGAAGGGTGAAGGAGTACCAGGGGACTTGTCTGGATAGCTGGAGAGAGGGGATTTTTCTCTGAATGGTGAGACAAGGGATTCGGCCCAAATAGTCTATTCTGATTCTAAATCCTATAAAGTTTGAAGCTACTGACCACTCCCTTCCTCCCATGAGTCTGCCAGGGGAACATGATGACTTCTGTTTCAGACCTGGTAAGCTGGTGGAGCCTTAGGGCATCTGAGAGGATTGATTTGCCAGGAGATTTGTTATTCAGAAGTTCAGGAGCAAGGCCCCTGTGTCCTCAGGATGAAGGTAGCAACTAAAGGCTACCAGAGCTGAGCTCACCCAAGGGCTCTGTAGCTGAGCAACAAATGGGTGGAGTAGAAGAACCAGTGGAGAGAGACAGGGAGGAACCGGCCGTGTGGTCAGTGGAAAGTCAGACCAGGCCGGTTACCAGGGAGCCAAGGAAGGGGCTGACAGCAGAGTCAAGTGATGTAGGACATTGAAAAATGTCCTTTGGGCATAGCAAAGGTTGCCCAGTAGGTCAGAGGTAAGTGTGGCAAAGCAACTTTAATTTCATGTAGTGATTAATGTAATGTGAATTATTTCAAGTATAGGTTTTAATTTGTGTATGCCCCCGAGAAGCACTGTCTTATCCTATGCCAAGTATTTTAGAAAGTTACTCTTTTTTTTTTTTTTTTTTTTTTTTTTTTACTGTGGTAAAATATACATTATATATAGTTTACCATTTCACCTTTTTTGTTTTCTTTTTTGAGATGGAATCTCACTCTGTCACCCAGGCTGGAGTGCAGTGGCACAATCTCGGTGCACTACAACCTCCATCTCCCAGGTTCAAGCGATTCTTCTGCCTCAGCCTCCCAAGTGACTGGGACTACAGGCGCTGCCACACCCAGCTAATTTTTGTATTTTTAGTAGAGACGGGATTTTGCCATGTGGGCCAGGCTGGTCTCAAACTCCTGGCCTCAAGTGATCCATCCACCTCAGCCTCCCAAAGTGCTGAGATTACAGGCATGAGCCACCATGCCTGGCCCATGTCAGCCATTTTTAGGTGTGCACAATTTAGTGATATATTTCCATTGTTGTGCAAGAAACTGCTTTTTTTAGAGTGGTAGATGTTCATTATTATTGAGAGAAAAAAACTGAATGGGAAGGCAAGTCAGTAATGGCTGTTTTTGCTTAAAGTCACCTGAAACGTGATATTCCCATGTCTCAGTAACTGGATATTCAGTTATATTTAATACAGTTGAGTTGAGTTAGAGAGGCAGTTTTGTTCTGATGTCCCGCCATCCATACTGAAAGGCAGCGTGTGAAGACTTGCCATATCCCCTCCCTCTTTCTCATCAACACACACCCAAGTGCACACACGTATGTGTGATCATGCAGAAACAGTTGAGAAGATGCTTGGGTGGAATCCAAGCTTGGATTGAAAGCCAGGCCCCCCACTTGCCAGTTGTGACCTTGAACAAGGTAGCTGACTACTCAAAGTCAGTTTCCTCACCTAGGAAAGATTGGGCAGGTGACTGACAGGATGACCATGATTGCCATCTGTAAAACCACGAAGTTCTAGGGAAACGTTGGTGGACATTTGCATGTTTGTGACATGATGGCCACTATCCTACTGCAATCGCCAGTGGTGCACTGAGAAAATCAGTCCTGTCCTCTTCCACAAGGCCCATTCATGTGAGGGAATCTCCAGGCTCGCAGCAAGCTTGGGAACTTTGGACTGTGGCTGTCTAGTAGCTTAGGGCTGAATAGCAGAACAACTGGTGGGTGGGGGCAAGAATCTGCTTCATAATTGTTTTTCCAGTGGCCAGCTTAATAAATTACCTCTCTTATAGCATCCATTTAGAGCTTTTAAAATTCATTTTAAAATGCAATCATAGGCCGAGCGCAGTGGCTCACGCCTGTAATCCCAGCACTTTGGGAGGCCGAGGTGGGTGGATCACTTGAGGTCAGGAGTTTGAGACCAGCCTGACGACCATGGTGAAACCCCCGCCTCTACTAAATAGAAAAATTAGCCAGGCATGGTGGTGCATGCCTGTAATCCCAGCTACTTGGGAGGCTGAGGCAGGAGAATCGCTTGAACCTGAGAGGCGGAGGTTGCAGTGAGCTGAGATTGTGCCATTGCACTCCAGCCTGGGCAACAAGAGCAAAACTCCGCCTCAAAAAGCTAAATGCAATCATATATTGCATTTTGAAAGTCTTAACAATGTCAAGGGTAGGAGAGGACAATAAACTCAAGAAAAAATTCTCCTGGACAGATCATTCCTAGGACTCTGCTATCCAACTCCCTGAGTATCCGTCACTCACAGAATGCTTCATTAATTGGTAAGAAAACCCACTGAAGAAATAGAATAGTGCTACTCATTTTCAAGATTTATCTTATCTGTATGCAACCTCTCCCTTTCCCTGCCTTGTATTAATCCCTAAAAACGCCTGTAAACATTTTGTTCATATTGTTAAATATTAACTGAGGACATTGCTCATTATCTGTAACACGGCTGTAGGCTTGGTCCTGTTGTTTGCCATGTTCTGCCATAAGGTTTCACCGCCTTCCTTCTGGAGGGCCGGATGGCAGTTCCTGTTTGCGACGTGGCTGTGTGAGAATGTGTTTTCAGGATGGACATGAATGGCTGCTTGAGGAAGGGCCTTGACTTTGAGTAACACATGGTTCATTTTTTTATTGTATTTTCAAATGGCTCTTCTGGGGGAAAAACAGTTCAGGAACCACATTCCACTTGCTGGCCCAAAATCCATGTAAGACTTAGCAAGTATTTGGGGTGAAATGACCAGCAGTGCCTTGTTTTACACATTTTATGATGTGAGTTTGTGGTCCCTTCTGAAGAGGAGTTCCCTCTGCATGGTGAACAACCTCCGAAGTCCAGCAGCCAGGCCTGTAGGAACCCAGCTCGCACTGGCCCAGACTCTGGAAGCAGGGCCTCGCTGGCGATTCTCTAAATGGTGAAGTCAGACTCAGGGGTCTTCTGAGTGTTTTTTGGGTTTTTTTGGTTTTATTATTTTATTGTATTTTTAAGAGTCAGAGTCTTGCTCTGTTGCCCAGGCTGGAGTGCAGTGGTGCGGTCACAGCTGACCAAAGTCTTGACCTGCTGGCCTCAAAGGATCTTCCCTCCTCAGCCTCCTGAGTATCAGAGACCACAGGCGTGCACCACCATGCCTGGCTACTTTTTAAATTTTTTGTAGAGATGAGGTCTCACGATGTTGCTCAGGCTGGTCTTGAACTCCTGGCTCAAGTAATTCTCCCATCTCGGCCTCCCAAAGTACTGGGATTACAGGTGTGAGCCACCACATCTAGTCCTGGTGTTTTTAAAGCTAAGATCTCTACCCCAGTAGAAACCAACGTCAAGGAGCCTGAGGAGGCAGGGAAGGCTGCAGCTGGAGTGAGACGCTCTTGGGTGAAGCCGCAGGGCCTCCACTTCAGGGCAGCGTTCCCAGGTGACAGAGTGGGACAGCTCAGAGGGCCTCTGAACCTCCTGCACGGAACACCGAGACCAGAAAATGGGTCTCTGATTAAGGGCTGTTATTTTCTTTTCATTTTTCCTTCCACAGGGCTTTTGATGATTCTTGTAAAAAAAAAAAAAGAGTGCTTTGTATCCAAGCAGAGTTGGCTCTGCCTGCCCCTGTTTGCTGGCTGAAAGGTGCTTGTGTCCTCTCTAACCTCCGCCTTTTGAAAGCATGCCTCGCTTGTTGTTTGCTTTGTGTCAGTTCTGGGAAGAGGCTCAGAACTCCCTCCAAACCAAAGTCAGATTGTCAGGGTTGGGGGCAGGGTTAGGGATTAAGGGCTATTTAGTTCTAGTTCATTTCCCCATCCATATCAGTTTTAAATAATAAATAAATTTTGCTAAGTTCCCATGGGGCGTAGAGTTTTTCACTATTTCTTCCTTGACATCAGTTTCATATGTCAAACTGGCATTGCTAAGTGTGCGAGGCTCCCAGGGTGAACAAGGACCCTGAGATGGAGAAGAATGCAAGGGAGAAGATGATTTCTCCTCTTTGGTAAATAGTACTGGCTCCTTTGTGTTAAGGTGGGGGCATGTGACTACCCTCACTGCACGGGAAGTGCTTGCTGGGAGCCCCCAGGCCCCCCGTTCTTGGTCATTTGCTCCCCGTTGGGCTGACCTCAGTGCTTGGAGCATGATTGTGTCTCATATCTCATTATGTCATTTCCTTACCTCTTTTTAGAAAGAACCATAGACAGCCCTGGAGTGTGAGAGTTAGACCTCTAGTAGCTGCAGTGAATCTTGGCTTGAGACCTCCGTTTTGGCGCCCTCCAGCATGTGTGCAAGTGTATAGCATGGTGCTGTGTAGCTGAGCACTGTTTTGATATTAAGGAGTAAAAAGGGATTGAGGCTATCATGATAGTGCCTTGATAACCATGATAATCTATTTAGTAAGCATTTTCTAAGTTCAGAAACTATGCTGAGTTATATACATATATACATACATACCTGTACACAAATATATAGAGATGTAAATTTCACAGTGACCATGTAAAGTAGCTCCCACAAATAGCCCCATTTTATAGTTAAGGAAACTGAGACCTCTAATTCCTGGACCTTGTCTAATTTGCTGGAGATGCCTTTAAGCCAGAGATAACATTTACTGAGCTTGTACGCTGCACCTTCCCTGAGCCCCTCTCACCAGGGAGCCTGGCCAGCCAGGAGGTGACTCCATAGGTGACACGGAATTGTCATGTGGGGACTGTGCAAAGGTGAACTTTTTCACTGCTGAGTGCTATGGAACTATTTAATCCACCCAGTAATTCTGTGATATGAGCACTCATTTCACAAACGGAAACCTGAGGCTTAGGGAAGGTAACTTGCCTAAGGTTACCTACTAATAAAATGGGAAAAGTTACCTTGTCCCCCTTGCAGGGTGTGGGATGGGGGAATGGGTCACTCCTCCAGTGCGCCGCTGCTCAGACCTCTAGGGGAGCATAAAGCGGGCAGGCTGTGGGCTTCAACCCCACAGCAGTGTCTATGGGTGGATGCTTACAGCTCCTGAAGCCCCGGTGGGCATGTGTTACAGGGTGTCTTTTAGTTTAGCCATCGGTGGGCAGCTTGTGTTAGCTCAGTCAGACCCCTGCCTTATTGCAAGGACAGAGGCCTTTCTGTATCCCGGGGTTCTTGCCTTGGTGTACCGGAGGAATCCGATCAACCTGGGTTTGGAGAATGAGTGCAAGGTTTTATTGAGCGGAAGTAGCTCTCAGCAGATGAGGGAGCCAGAAGGGAGATGGTTTTTCCCTGGAGTCGGGCTGCTCGGCGGCCTGGGCTCTCCTCTGACTGCCCCACCAAATTCCGTGTCATTCTGCTGGTCGATGGCCTGCCAGCCTGCCAGTGCATGCCGGTGCCTGCCGGTGCATTCTTCTCAACGTCCAGCCGCCTGTGTGTTCCTCTGCTGATGTGCTCCTCTCAATGTCCAGCCGCCTGTGTGTCTGCCTGCTAGGGTCTTGGGGTTTTTTGTTTGTTTGTTGTTGTTGTTGTTTTGTTTTTGAGGTGGAGTCTCGCTCTGTCACCAGGCTGGAGTACAGTGGCGCGATCTCCGCACACTGCAACCTCTGCCTCCTGGGTTTAAGTGATTCTCCTGCCTCAGCCTCCCGAGTAGCTGGGACTACAGGAGCCCAGCTAATTTTTGTATTTTTAGTAGAGACGTGGATTCACCATGTTGGCCAGGATGGTCTCAATCTTTTGACCTCATGGTCTGCCCACCTTGGCCTCCCAAAGTCCTGGGATTACAGGCATGAGCCACTGCGCCCGGCCACCTCCAGGGTTTTCATAGGCACAGGATGGGGGTGTGGCAGGCCAGGGTGGTCTTGGGCAGGAAATACCTGTCCTCATCTAGGTCCGTGGGGGTGGAGCCCTAGCCTGGGGACCATGCCCTTCTCTACCCAGCTCTTCCCTTCCCAGCACTTCCCTTCGGTATCACTAAGAGGTGGAGGAAACGGAACTCCTCGGGTCCCGAGTCCACCTGGCTCCAGTGCCCTGTTTATACTGCTGTGTTGTTCCCAACAGCCCCCTCTTTCTTTGACTTAAAATATGTTATTAGAGTATTATTTAAATGTGTACAATCATCTTGTAAGGAATTTGCATGAGTTCTCTAACTTCCAAATAACTATAAAACCAAAATATTAACAACAGACAGTTTCAAAACCTGTGTAATATACTTTGAATCCAGGAGTTCGTGTGATGGACGTCAGTCTTCTCCTGAAACACAATTATCCATTGACTCATGTTGGGTTGAATAGCAGAAAGATGTAGCTTCAGATTCAGATTAATATTTAATCTATTTTGGCATTTTGACTTGAGTAATTCTAGAGTACGCGTTGCCTTTTTGCATAATTTTGCCATCTGAGATGGCAATGATTTTAAGGCTTTGCTGATGTGGAATACTCAAGCTTTATGTATTTCACCCCGGCCTGCTCCATGAGCAAGCCTCAGTCATTCGCTGTAATGGGGTGTCACTTGATGGCAGCGCTACTCTGTCTCCTGAAGATAGAGTTAGATTTGTGGCATTACCTTAATAATTAAATATGCATGTAGTCCATTTCTGGCTGTCGTTGAGACTGGAAGCATTCATTATTGCCTGTTACTCTTCTTGCTAATGAAGCTGATCTTTACAAGATGGATGGGCAGAGTCCTTGTGGTCCCCCGCCTGACGCTTAGGCTCAGTAGGGTTGGCCGTACACGTGTGAGATCTTGATTCTGCTACTACTTTATTCATACCTATTAGACTTGCATTTGTGCAGCCAATCATGGTGACATGTGGCCTTTGGTGAGTGTAAATCCAGATGAAAATGTGGGCTCCAAAATCTTATTGTAGGTTCGCACTGGGCTACAGGCATCCCATCCAGATGATCAAGAATACCCTTGTATTAATATAAGACTAAGATTTTCACTGACATGAGAGCATACGATTTTAAAACTTCTATAGACTGCCAAGAACACACCCAGAGAGGGCTGCAATCTTTGCACCCACTTCCAGAGCCAGCATCCCGGAGCCCAGCCCCACCTTGGTGACCCATCTCCCTGCCTCATACCTGCCCGCCTTGGTGCCTGCTTTTCATCACTGGGTTGATGGTGTGGTTTAGACCTGCCCCCTGCCCATGACTCCATGGTCCAGCTGCCTCTGTGACTCGCTGGCCGCTTTCTCCAGCATCTGAGGATGAAGTCCCTTCCCCAAGTCTTAGCCCCTATTACCAGGAAGCCTGGCCAGACAGGATGTGACTCTCCCCAGGGGACATGGGATTATCATGGGGGCACTGTGCAAAGGTAGACCAGAGCAGGGAAGGCCTCAGAGGGACATGGAGACCTCAAGGGGTCTGTTCTTTACCCTGTGGACCGTGGAGAGACACTGACAGCTTTTTGAGGTACAAAGTGATGTGCTTTGCTTTGGAGGAGATCATTTTGTTTGGGGGAGATCATTCAGGGGATCACACCCTTCTGATTCTAGGACCTGCCATGAAACGGTTATAGTTTGCTGAGTTTCACAAATTCAACCTGATAATTTCCTCTTTGATGCAATAGGCATTCCTGGAAAAAGTTAACTGGAGAGCTAATCATTCAAATCTATATTTCCCATAAATGAAATTTACCAAAATCCTTCCTCTTCTTGACAGTTTTGCCACTGAAAAGATGGTCTTTGGAATCATCGCTCAGTTTTCTTGTGTTTCACCAGGGCTTCTTGAGTCCCGTGAGTCTAGAGTCCACCAACCACATATAAGAATTACTGTGTGAACTTTCTTGTGTGCCCGGAGTTGTTGGGGGAGTATCTGGTGACTCTGTGATACACGGATCTTGTTCTTTGCAAGGATTTAATTGAATTACAGAATGCACCACCCAGAGAGTGCAAGCTGCAGTCCTGGGATATTACAGTGCCCGATCCCCCTTTTCCTTTGTAATTGTTACCCTAAAACACAGTGGTGGTCTCTGACCCGTTCTGGGTTGGATCTTATTTTCAGTTTCTTTAGTGGGGTCACTGCCGGATCTTATTTCATGTTCTCTGCAGGAGGTCATTGCTCTTCTGCTGTTTTTCCAAGCTCTTCTTTTTGGCATTTTTCCTTTTCACCTTGTGACAGTGGAAGCGAATGTTTGCACAGTTGGCTTTTCCGTTCGTGATGCCTGTGTGGAGTGCAGGGAGAGGAGAGAAGGGCACAGGGAGAAGCCACACCATCTCCAGGGCCTGAGAGGCCGTTGCCTCGTTCCTGTCCTCTTTTCAGAGGGCTGAGGAGGTAACTCTGAATGAAGGAACGATGGAAAACCTGAGAATAATTACCTCCTGAGAAGCTATGCAGACCTCTGCCCTCTTCAAACATTGAAAGTTATTATAAACAGTTTGTAAACATGAACCCGAAGAATTTGGACACAGGCATGGAACAATGGTTGTCGCATGTCTAAGTTATAAAAGGAAAATCACGCCGGGCGCAGTGGCTCATGCCTGTAATCCCAGCACTTTGGGAGGCCAAGGCGGGCAGATCACGAGGTCAGGAGATCGAAACTATCCTGGCTAACACAGTGAAACCCCGTCTCTACTAAAAATACAAAAAATGAGCTGGGCGTGGTGGCGGCACCTGTAGTTCCAGCTACTCGGGAGGCTGAGGCAGGAGAATGGCATGAACCTGGGAGGTGGAGCTTGCAGTGAGCCGAGGTTGCGCCACCGCACTCCAGCCTGGGTAACAGAGTGAGACTCTGTCTCAATTAAAAAAAAAAAAAAAAAAGGAAAATCAAGTAGGAAACATGCTTTTCTTCTGCCATCGTCCCGCTCACATCATCCTACGAGGCAAACCAAGCATAATAAACAGTTTTAAAGAGGAACTTAGAGGAGGAGAGTTTAGGTCAGAGCCCCCCAAGAGAACCTGCAGCACCAAGGGAAATTTTCTCTACCTGCACTGCCCAGTAGTCCAGCACTAGGCATGTGTGCTATTGAGTGCTTGAGATGTGGCGGGAGTGACTAAGTGACCGATTTGTCATTTAAAACCATTTTAATTAACGTTAAGTAACCACATATGGCTTGTGGCTGTTATATTGGACAGGCTCAGTTCAGGCAGCAAGTAGAATTAGAGACAGCAGTGTCATTTCTCCCTTTCACAGCAACACTTCTCCAAACACGAGCCCCAAGCATTGTCTCTGGGGCCTTGCTTCCCATCCTGCCTCAGTCCACTCAGGCTTCCATCATCCCCGCTGCTCAGGTGGAATTCCCTTGATAAGATAACCCACAGCCTCCAGGCTGCCACAGGATTGGTCATTTTCTCTTTTGCTTATCTGAACTTCTCAGCAGTGTCTGACCCAGCTTGACCACACCCTCTTCTTTGCTTTCATGACACCACACCCACTTGGTTTTTCCCTTCCTTTGGCCTCCCTCCAAAGGTTGGATCTGGGACTCCTGACATTTCTCCATCTACACCCTCTGCATGTCTGCTCTGCTAGAAACATGGCACCAATTCACCTCTCCATAGGCCAGAGACTTCCAGGTGTATATCACCAACTCTGACCTCCCTGCTGACTTCCAAAATCGTATGCCCTACTGCCTTGTGGATGTTCTACTTGGATGTCCAGTAGGCATTTCAGGTTGTGTGGCC
This sequence comes from Macaca mulatta, assembly GCF_049350105.2. Classification (NCBI taxonomy): domain Eukaryota; kingdom Metazoa; phylum Chordata; class Mammalia; order Primates; family Cercopithecidae; genus Macaca; species Macaca mulatta. The sequence continues at coordinate 179,877,246 of NC_133409.1, forward strand.
AAAACAGAACCCTCCTTCCTCCCATATCCTCAGGGCCATCCTTCCCTAGAACCATTATCTATGTAGTTGCTCAAGCCAAAAATGGGTAAGAGTCACCCTTTCTTGTCTGTCTCTCCCTCGATCAGCAAATCCTCTCAGTTCTTCCTCCACATTCCATTCTGAGTCCCTCAGTTTCTCTCTGTCTCCACTGCCACCCCTTGAGGCAAAGCCTTTTCATTTCATGCCTGGAAAACTAAGCAGAATGGCTTTCTAACTGATCTTCCTGCTTCCTGCTCAGACCTCTACAGCTCATTCTTCACTTACAACTAGGGTGATATTCATACAGCCTGAATCAGAGCTTATACTCTCCTGCATCGAACTGTCTATATAGTTAGCAATAGTTTCACTTCTGAAAGCACTTAGAACCAGAACAGGGATTTAAACAAAGTGAAGTTGATTTCTATCATCAATACAGTCAGTCCTGGGCTGCTGTGGCAGTCCCATGACACTGGGAGCCCAGGCCCCTTCTGCTGTCCTAATCCAGCCAGCAGAGTAGTGGAAAAGAGGAAGAAGGAACACTCCTTCCCCTTCAGGTCACTGCTCAGAAGTCATGGGTACCGCTTCTCACATCCCATTGGCCAGATCTATCCACACCCAATTGCAAGGGTGGCTGGAGAACGTGGTCTTGTTTGGTGCAGCTATGAGCCTGTGGGAAGAAGGGGAGAAGGGTCTTGGACAATGACTGGTGGTCTTTGCCACACCCTCTAACAGCTTCCATCGTGCATTCCAAACTTCTCACTGCAGCCCATGCTGTCCTGCATGGTTTGGCCCTCCTGATCTTGCACTGTGTCCAGCCAGATGGATCTTTCAGCTCCCGCTTGCTCCTTAGTTCCTTTGTACTCACCTTTCCCTCTGCCTGAAATGCTCCCCTCCAGACCTCTGCAGGCCTGGCCAGGTCTTGTCATTATGATCTCTGTTCAGTTGATGGCTGTGAAACTTTCTCAGGCTAGCTAGTCTAATCAGTACCCAAACAATTTCTTTAGACTCATCCAGCCTTTTTTAAAGCATCTACCACTACCTTAAAATACCTTCGTTTATTTGTGTATTTGCATCTCCGCATACCACTCATCCACTCTAGAGGAAACACCTTGAAAGCAGGGTCCTTATTGTTCTTGTTCTCCACTCCATCTCCAGTGCTTGGATTTGCAGCTGGCACAGAATGGGTATCTAAATACCAGTTTGATGAATGAATGAATTCATGGAACATGATGAAAATCTTTGCCGCAGTATCGCAGCAGAAGAGATATACATATGTGATTCTAAATGGTTAAAGCTGGGAGGGATAGACTTTTTAGTCCAATTCCCATATATTGGAGATGTATCATAAGTGTTTTTAATAGTAAAGGGAATTTGCTGAGATTTCTCACAAAGCCTCATGACCCAGAAGGATTTGGCATGGATGCCAGAACAGTTGGTGGGATTCAAAACCTATTGCTCAACCACATCCTACAGGTGTTGATTAATGAATTGATATCAATCAGAATAAAGTCTCCATGAGTTGGGGGGGACATTTGTGTGCAAATCACATCTTCATGAGCCCCCAAGGGGAATGGTGAATAATGGATGATAACCTAGAATCACTCTCTTCCTTTTCCTTTTACCGTTACTGGTCGATTCCCCGAGTCATTGCTGTTATTGTCATTGTAGCTCCGTGAGAGAAGGGACAGGGCCGATCTTGTATATTCTCATCAGGGGCATTTTGGTAAGTTTGAGAAATTTTTCATCACTCTAATGAGTCAGGATATGATTTCTCTTCATTCCATTCAGGCAGGTGACCAAATTCATGGAGAAAGAGGCGCCAACATCAACAGTAAGTGTCCTGGTTCCCTCAGATCTCTGGGTGGGACTTCGAGGCAGAACTCCAGCTTCCGCATTGGAAGCTAGTGGTTTAGCAGACAGGCAGCATATTATTTAAGCCTGTGGGACCTGAAACTGATGTTTAGAATATAAATGTTTAGTGATGATGTTTAGTACATTCCATAGCCCCACTCAGGGTCCACTGATACGTACCAGGCTCAGAGATGCCGAATGGCAGCCAGCTTTTGGTGCATGGAACTGATTGATAGTGAAATAGAACCAAAGTGGCCCCAGTGTGTACATCTCTGCATTAGGTTATTCTTAGATAACATTTAAACCTGCAAGTGAACCTAAGTGTACTGCAGAACACTAGGCCCCGCTGGGAGCACTAGGGTTCACTCCAGCTGTGTGGATTTCTTCTCGTGAGAGACCCTGTGGACTAAGGTCATGATAGATGTGAACAGAATTCTTAGCCTTCTTATGTTAGGTTGGCACTTGGACTTAATTGGACTTTGGGGAGGGAGAAGAGAGGGAGCGGGGCAGAGAAGAGGGATGCAGGATCTACTTCGATCTCTCTGCGTTCTGACAGAGGGGCATCTTTTAAAATCTGATTGAGTAGTACTCTGTGATTGAGGCCAATTACCTGAGATGGCTGAGTGTTTGTAAAATTTCCAGGCAGTCCTGCTTTCTTTCTTCAGTGCCTTTTCCTCCTCGGTGTCATTGGATGTGAAGTTTAATGTGGGCCCGGAGGTTATGGAGAGAGCCTCATTCCTTTTCCTGACTGTGGCCCACCGCTGGTTGCTGTTCCGGATGAACCCACGGACAGATGGTGGCAACTGGCCCAGTGAGGCTGTGCCGGGAGAACTCTGTTCATTTCATCCCAAACCAGGCCTTTTTTGAAATGCAAAGTGATGATGTCACTTCTGTATTTTAGCCCATCCTTTGACTGGCTGAGTATTATTTTTGGAGGATGGGCACATCAGCTTTGCGAAGTTAGCCAAAAGACAGCAATGAGAGCGAATCTTTGAAACCGGTTCCAGCACGGCCGTTCTCCACTAACAGGTGTGGTGCTGTGCCGCGGATTTCCAGCAGCCGGCAGCAGGCTGAAATACACATACCAGCTCCCTTTCCTCTTATACCTGCTTTGCAAGGGGGATTCTAATCCTTTGGTACGTCAGGAAGGATAACTTCATCCCTGTACTTTCTCCTGCACAGGCTCTAGGCCATCTCCATGAGTGACTCCACCACCCTGAGGAGTTTAGAGCGTCATGGAGTGGGAGGAGGGGCGACTGTAGTGAGCCTGAAAAGGTGGTGAGGCAGGGCAGTGAGAGAGCAGGAGACAGAAAGGATGCCAAGCACTCTGGAGACATTGACTCTGTTCCTCACCCCACCTCCCTTCTGAGAGAGGCCTTCCCTGACTGCCTCGTCAGCGCTCACCAGCTTGTTTCTCTGGTCAGTCTCCTACTCTAATTTTCTGCATAGACTTCAATTTCAATTATGGTAGAAAACACACCCCATAACATTTACCATCTTAACCATTTTTAAGTGTACATTTCAGTAAAGTTAAGCGTATTCACGTTGTGCTTCCGTCATGCCATTCAGCCCCAGAACTTTGGTGGTGTTGCTTTTTTTTTGTTTGTTTGAGGTGGAGTTTTGCTGTCGTTGCCCAGGCTGGAGTGCAGCGGCGCAGTCTCAGCTCAGTGCAACCTCCACCTCCCGGGTTGCGGTGATCCTCCTGCCTCAGACTCCCGAGTAGCTGGGATCACAGGCATGCTCCACCACACCTGGTTAATTTTTATATTTTTTGTAGAGACGGGGTTTCGCCATGTTGGCCAGGTTGATCTCAAACTCCTGACCTCAGGTGATCTGCGTACCTTGCCCTCCCAAAGTGCTGGGATTACAGGAGTGAGCCACCGTGCCCAGCCACCCCAGAACTTTTTCATTTGCAGAACTGAAACTCTGGTCTGCAAAATATACTAACTCCCCATTCCCCCTCCCCACAGCCCCTGGGAACCCCCTTTCTGCTTTCCGTCTCTGAATTTGACAATGCTCGGTACCTCATAAGTGGCATCAGATGATATTTGTCCTGTTGTGACTGATTTACTTCAGTTAGCATTTTGTCTTCAAGGTTCATCACACTGCAGCACATGACAAGATTTTCTTCCTTTTCAAGGCTGCATCATGTTCCACTGTATCCATATATCTGTATAGATGGATCACATTTTGCTTATCCATTCATCCGTTGATGGACACTTGAGTTGCTTCCGTGTTTTGCTGTTGTGAATAACGCTGCTATGAACTTGGTTGTTCAAATACCTTTCTGAGTCCCTTCTTTCATTTGTTTTAGGTATATGCCCAGAAGTGGGATGGCTGGGTCATATGGTGATTGTATTTTATATTTTTGAGGAACTGTCACAGTTTTCCACAGTGGGCGGCTGTTCTGTCTTACATTCCCGCCAACAGGCCGCAAGGGTTTCAGTTTCTCCACATCCTCGCCAAGACTTGTCATTTTCTGTTTTTGTTTGATGGTAGCATTGTGACCTGCATACATTTTCCACTCTGATGTTTTTGTTTATGGCATTTTGTTTCTGTTTATTGCATTGTGTTGCATTTCTGCCCTCCCCCATGAGGATGTATGTGAGCTCCGTGACACCAGCACTTTCACCTGACCTGTGGATTCTCACGTTCCAAAGCACTGGATACATTTGTTGGATGAGTCTCCTTTGTTCTTTGTGGAATGAACCCCCTTCTGTGTTTCTGTGGTGGGCTTGCCCTCTCCCTACCTCTAGGCCAGCGAGCTATTTTGATTTTACAAAGTCAAGGGCTGTACCAGTGATTTGGGTGCTTGGTCGTAGACTGCATCCGGTTTTAATTTGATTTTAGGATAACTGGTGGGAAACATTGCATTTGCCAGAGGTGCCTTGTTGGGCTTCTCCTTCAGGCAGCAAGAATTCCACCCAAAGGAGGTGCTGTGGCACAGACTGTCGTGGACTGTGGACTGCCAGAACATCCCACCTGTGGCCTGCCTTCTCCTTTCCTGCCGCTCCGCCCTCAGAGAACTTGATCAGAGAAGCCCACGACTCTTGGGTTTCGTTAACTCTTTGAATGAAATATAAATATACTTACTTTTTCATCATAGTTTAAAAACATTTTAAAGTCATTTTGGACTTATGGAGCAGTGACAAAGGCAGTACAGTTAAAATAGTTTTAGACTTATAGAGGAGTGGCAAAGGCAGTACAGAGATTTCTGTAAGCCCTTCACTCACCCACCTTCCGCTAACGTGAACTCACATCACCACGCTACAGTCCCCAGAGCTGAGAAACGGACTAACCAAACGACGGACTTTCCTTGAATCTCATCAGTGTTTTCTCTACGGTCCTTTTTCTGTTCCAGAACACTCTATTAAATGTAGTTGTGTCTCCACAGTCACCTTTGATCTGTGACAGCTCCTTGGGTCTGTCTTTTGTGACTGTAACACTGTGATGAGGACAGTGTTGTAAAGGGTTTGTATTTTACAGAATGCCCCTCAGTGTGGGTCTGTCTGATACTTTCTCTTGATCAGACTCGGGGGAAGAGCACCACCCTGCTCGTGGCAGGGTATCGAGGCAGGGGTTGTGATGTCAGCGTGTGTCGTCACTGGTCACGCTAACCTTCCTCAGTTGAGACGGGGTCTGCCAGGCTTCTCCTATGCAAAATTACTTGTTTTCCCTCTCTCCACTTAGTTTGTTAGGAGTAAGTCACTTACTTTATTTCTTCATCAAAGGGACTCACAGCTATGAAGGGCAGAGGATTCACATGGCTAGGTACACTGCTGTTTACCTCCTCACTCCTGAAAAAGCTGTCTCTTCTAAATGTGTGTCTTTTTTTTAAAGGTTACTAGGATTTTTCTGAGAAACAAAGGTAAAAAGCTGGGTGAGGTTGGAGGAGAAGAGTTGTGTGTGGTTGTTGTTGATTTCAAAGGCTGGAGTGGTGGTCCGAGTGATGAACCAGAGAAAGGCCTGCTGCACCCAGGGGTGCCTGCCCTGCCCTGGGTGCCGGCCCCGTGGAAGCAGGCCCTTGTTCCCCGTGTTGCCGCCAGGTCCATGTGTCTGCATCAGAGTCTGCAGACTCTCCAGATGTCCTTCCAGTGGTGCCCTGGGGGGCAGACCCAGTCCCACTGCCGCGTCCACCCCTCCCAGGCTGGGTGACCCTGGGGCAGGTCCCCAGCAGTCCTGGATTCACTTTCTTCATGTGTAGAGCAAGAGGGTTGGCCCTGGAAGGTTGTTCTGAGCTCTCGGGCTGTCCCCGGCCACGCTTGGCACGGCTACTGAGGACCAAGCGGCCTCCGAGCCCAGCGGTGCCAGCCTCCTCTGTGTCTGGAAGAACAAGGCCGCCTCAGAACCCGGAGCCTCCTGGTGGCTGCTTTATTCAGACCCTCCCCCGCTTTCCAGAGAAGCCAACTTCTTGAGAGGAAAGAGAAGCACCAACTCCTGGTGCCACATCCAGGGACCCCGGGGCTGGTTGCGCGTGTGGCGTACGCAGAGCAGGCGCGCTCTCCCTTCTCCTTCGCTCTCCAGCCTGAGGCTTGTCTGCCTTCCGGCTTGGGCCACCGCCACCCTCAGCAGCCTTGTCTGCCTCCCGTTCCTACCTCCCCTACCTTGAGTTTAGAAACCCCTAACTGTGCGCTGTTGGGGCACACTGGCTTCTCTCTGTGATGTTCCCAGCTAATGTCAACCCAGTTCATTAATAAATCCGCTTTACCAGATAATGAGACACCCAGGAGAGGTGTGGAAAGGTGTGAGTTCTTCAAGCCGACTGAAGTCCCCTCATCAGTGACCACAGGAATGGGCGTGAATGGGGAATTCAAGAGCCGTGTCATTTAGAGTGATATGTGTCGCATCTGGCAGCGTCCTGCTCAAATGCGGGGCTGGGGCATTTGTTGCAGTATCTTGGCAGCCTAATAGGCTATTCTATGGATGTTCTTTATGGAAAAGAACTGTGAAAAAAAATGAGATGACCAAATTTCCCTTTGCAGCATTCCAGCTCTAATACATCTCTCTGTCCTGGCAACAGAGTGCTCTCTGAGGAATGTTGTTTGTTTTGAGAACAGGGAGTTTTTGTTTTTCATATGGGCCAGTTGCAGGCACATGTGTTTGTGGGCAGCCCTGGTCAGGCATGGCTGGCACTGAGTACAGGCTGTGACTTCAGAGGACTTCCCCAAGGAGCCCAGACTTGTAAGGGAACTCAGACAATTAGCTCCAACAGTAGGGGACAAAGCTAATTTTTAGTAAACTTGTCAGTTGTGTGATTCAGCTAAGGTGCCTGTGTTTTCCAACTTTCTGTTTGATCCTGGTAAAATACACATACCATAAAATTTACCATCTTAACTTTTTTTTTTTTTTTTTTTTTGAGACAGAGTTTTGCTCTGTCACCCAGACTAGAGTGCAGTGGCACCATCTCGGCACACTGCAACCTCTGCCTCCCAGGCTCAAGCACTTCTTGTGCCTCAGACTCCCAAGTAGTTGGAACTATAGCCGCGGGCCACCATACCTGGCTAATTTTTTTTTTTTTTGTATTTTTAGTAGAGACAGGGTTTCGCCATGTTGGCCAGGCTGGTCTGAAACTCCTGGCCTCAAGTGATCCACCCACCTTGGCCTCCCAAAGTGTTGGGATTACAGGTATGAGCCACCGTGCCCAGCCCATCTTAACCATTTTTAAGTCTGTGGTTCCGTGGCATTAAGTTCACTCACCCCGTAGGGCACCCATCACCATCATCCATCTCCAGAACTCTTTTCATCTTCCCAAACTGAAAGCGCACCCATTTAACAACAAACTCCCCTTCTCCCTCCTCTCCCCAGCCCTTGGCAACCCCCATTCTCCTTTCTGCCTCTGTGGATTTCACTACTCTAGTGCCTCATATAAATGGAGGCACTCATACAGCATTTGTTTTCCTGTGACTGGCTTATTCCACCGAGCATAATGTCCTCCATGTTCACCCAAGTTGTTGCAGCAGATCTGAGAATCCCCTTCCTTTTGAAGGCTGAATCGTATTCCATTGTATGGATAGGCCATATTTTGTTTACCCATTCGCACTTACATTGCTTCCACATTCTCGCTGTTGTGAATAATGCTGCTGTGAACATGTGTGTACCAATGTGTTTTTGAGTTCCTGCTTTCCGTTCTTAAAGGACTACACCCAGAAGTAGAAATGTTGGATCATATGATTTGGGGGACTTTTAATATCACTGTATTCTTTGGAGGCTATCTGTGAGGTTCTGGCTTAACTTACCATAAGCATAAATGAATAAAAGTCTTTATTGGCCTTTTTGAGAATAGAAATAACAAGAAGCAAAAAGAATGTGGTAATTATTTGGTAATTAAGGTTCAAGTTCAAACTAGGTAGTGTGATGATGAGACCAAAAGGCAGCTCTGTTCCGTGTTTTATTTTGTTTGTATCATTATCTAACTCCGTGTTTATTCTTGCCACCAGGAAAGTGTGTTTTTTAAGTGATTTTCCCACTGATATATTTTAGAAGTATTTATAAAGTGTTTACAGCATTCGTAATTTTTACTTATCTATACTTTTAAAGGATTAAGAAACATTCTTAGAAATGCTTATTTAAAATGAGTCTGAGATTAAAAACTATTTTTATAAAGTGGACATATGATAGGAGATTCTTTAATTTGGAAAAGGAGCAACCACTTTGCAAAGATTCACTGTGAGATGCATTTACAATTGCAGCCCTACAGGTGCACGAATATTTAATGTACAAAAAGTCAATTTACACAAAAATGTTTTCTCCTGCTTATAGTAGTCTATAAGCATCTACTATGATAATGAAGAACCTCATGCGATTTTGGCCTTGGCACCGTTTTGTTTTTCTCAAGTAATAGGGGTGCACATCGTTACTGCAGACATCCAGGGACTGGCACCAGTCTCAACCCAGCAGAAACCTGAGGGACTTTACGATACCAGAGGAAGCTGTTGTTGCCGCAGCCAGAAGAATCTTGTAAAAAGGCAGCTCTGATCTTGTGACTTTACTCCACACCATAAATCTTTCAAAGGCTCTCATTGCTTTTAGAATAAAGGCTTCCTGTGGATGGTCAGGTGCATAGTAGGGCCCCAGGGGGCCCTCTCAGCCCCGTCACCCGCCCCCATCTCACTTGTTCTGCCTGTTTTGCTGACCTGGTATCAGTTCCTTGAAAACCTTGCAATCTGTGTCATCACTGGACTTTAGCCAGAACACTGTCCTGTGACTTTTTCTCAGGGTGAAGTTTGCTCATAAAGTCCTCAGATGAGGTTGGTGCCACTTCTTCTAGGGATTTTCTTCTGACGCCTCACATCAGAGTCAGCGGCCCCTCCTCCGTGTGGCTGTAGCACTCTCCACTGTCCTAGTCACAGAATCATAGTGCCCATCACACTGACTCTGTGTTCAAAATGGTTTGGTTTTATTTAACCATGGAGCAGGTATAAAAATACTAATAAGATATATATTAGCTATAAAGGATTCTACACCGTGCACGTTCATGTACTCAATACCCAGCTTTGGTGCCTTTCAGGCACCCTGGGTGTCCCTCCCCAGTCCCACACTCAAAGGAAAACCAGCCAAAATTTCGTGTTATTTGTGCCCTTGCTTTTCTTTATAATTTTACCTCATCTGTTAGTATGCATAAACAGTACATCATTTCGTTTTGCATTTTTAATAAGTCAAATCATATTACGTGTGTTCCTCCATACGTTATCTTTCACTCAGCATTATTTCTGAGATACCGCCTGTGTTGATCTTTATAGCTTTATCATTCATTTCTTTGCTGTCTGAATATGCTGCTATCATTTGGGCTGTCATTGCTTTTATACATCTCTGTATTCCTTCTCTTTTCCTTACACCCTCATCTTCACCCCAACACACACTTTCAGTCTCCAAAAGGGTAGAGTTTATCTTGCTCGTTGCTATGTCTTAGGACCTGGCATAAGAAAATGTTTGTTAAATGAAGTGCATACCCTTTGGTCTGAGAGTCTGCCTGTAAACAATGAGTGAGTTTACCATTCCATGGCAGCAATGACCTTCTTTGGCAAGAGCTCTTTCCTCCCCACACCTTGCCTGGCTATAATACTAGACTAGGGCTCAACAAACTTTTTCTGTAATGTCCCAGATGGCAAATATTTTCGGCTTTGCAGGCCATATGTTTTTTGCCACAGCTACTTACTCCTGCCACTGTGACATAAAGCAGCCATAGATGATGTGTAAACAAATGGGTGTTACAATAAAGCTTTATTTACAAAAGCAGGCAGTGGGCCAAATTTGTCCCACAGGCTGTAGTTTGCCAACCTCTGCTCTAGATGACTCACCTGGTTGGAAGCAAGGACAACATTGCTACTAGTTCAGAGATGGGAAACTTTGATCACAGAGTCCAGGGGGACTCACCCAGTCTATTAATAGTACAGGCAAGGATAAAGCTGAGCTTGTGGTACCTCATAAGGCCATGAGGCAAAATAAAAGTCAAGGGAGAAAGGTAGCAATTTTCAGATGAGGGCGTAAGTGCATCTTAAGAGTCAGTATGTTATGCATTGTAGACTACATTACAAAGCCACAACTAAAAATACTACCATAAGATTTGAATTTTAGGCTGGGACAGAGTTTAGGTATTCATGTCACTGTCTTTCATTGGACGCTTTCTTCCCTGATTCATCTCCAGCATCTGAGGCTTGAGCCCGGCTGGCTATGCATACTGAGGACTAAATTGGTGGCTCAACCCTGTCACTGTGTCAAGCATGCAGAATAGATTCTCATAGAGAAAATATTGACGTATCTTTGTTGAACTGAGAGAGCAGGGCAGCATCCTTGAAGAGCTCTAAGTACAAGTGGAGGGTCCACCTTCACTGAGTTATTCCCCTTATGTTAAAGCAGACTCCCTTGTCATCGTGACATCAGTGTAAGCGAGGTGGAACATTGCAGGGAAAGAGCATGGGCCTGGGGCAGACAGATGGGAATCTGGGTCACTCATAGTCTTCTCATTCTTTAAGCAGGGTGCATGCCTATCTCACAAAATCGTTGTGAGGGATGTATCTTGCTCATGGTGGCAGCAAATGAGTCTGAAAGGAGCATGGCTGAGGGAGACCAAGAGGATGCCGATAAGAGAAGGAACTAGGGACTTTACTGTGCACTACCAGGCATTGTTCTAGCTCTTTTCTCCTCATTCCATTCTCACCATAAGCCTGTAAGAAATAAACTCCACTACTGTCCCCCTCACACAGATGGTAAATGGAGCAGAGAGAAGGCAGGGCGCTGGGCCAGGCTTGCTTGGCTAGAAGGCGGTAGAGCTGGGATTGGGAGCACAGCGTGTCTGGCTGGAGAGTCCCCACGCTTCTCCGCAACATGGTTTATCATAGTGGCAATGCTCATATTTTAAGCCTGGCTGTTGTTAATTTTTATTGAGGACTGGTCCTGAAGCTCCTCACCACTGAGGCTACTCAGTCAGCCCCATTCTGCTGTCCTATAGTTAGTTGATCCTGCCCAACCTATGGCAGAATAGACAAAAGGTGTCCTAGGGAAAGGTTCCTGAAAAAGATCGGAGTATAAAGTTGAAGACGGCTGAGCCCCCACCGTGCTACAGGTGCTGTGATTAGTGGGCAGGTAGACCTCACTAAGGCAGTGTTCTCTTTGTCACCTCCCCACAGAGAGGCCCCAGTAGGCTGGGGAGATGTGGTGTCCCCATACCTGGCAGAGATAGCCACGGTAAGGGACTTCAGTTAGTCGTTTTGATGGTTCTTGGGCTCTGATGAAGGAGACACAGAAAGTGGCCTAGAGACATCCGCCATTCCCCTAAAGACACAAAGCACCCAGGACGTGGTGTCAGTGCCTTCACATACGATGCGTCTCTGAAGCAGTTTCGAAATGTTGAAGAGATTTTAAAATGCCCATGAGGTTGGGCAGATCTGTGCGACTGATCCTGACCAACGAGCTGTGAGTGGAAGTGACCTGTCACTTCTGGGCTGGAGCATTCAGTTACCTGTGAGAGACCTGCTAGGTCTCCTGGACACCGGCCAGCAGCATTCACAATGGTGGCCGCTCCTTCAGCCTGCACCCCCACGTGACAATGACAAGCAGAGACCCACCAGCCCTCAGTAGGCATGTAGTGTGAACAACAAAGAAGCTGTTGACATTTTCAGCCTCTGAGATTTTAAAAAGTTGTTTGTTACTTCAGTGCAACACAGCTTGTGGCTGATCCACAAACTCACTGCAGTTTTCCCCTGTCCTTGCTAATAGCTTGATTTTTTAAAAAATAAACTTGATGTGAGTTCATAATAGCATGAAAGGATGTTAGGGTTGACTTTGGGTGTATGGAGTTTTATAGAGAGCAAATAGGAAGTTCCGAAATAGAGTCGGGTTTCACAGGACTTTGTACATATTGATTCACATCTGTCGGAGAGGCGAGCTTCATGATAGTGTCAATAAATGTTTGATTCATTGGTCAGGCCATTGTTAGGCCACTCAGATGTATGGAAATCCTATTAGCTGATGCATCCAAATTAGTTATTCCCTGGAATATTCTTCTTACCAATTCCTTATTATTGTGGTTTGAAATAGTTCAGCCTTATACTAGCATCTTACCCAACTATGTCAAGATAGGTTAGTGGAGGTGTTATAATTAAGGCTATCATTCCTATTTACCCAAACTGATTCATTTCAGTTTGAAGCTTTCATCTAAATGTTTCTAAAGGCTTCTCACCTTGTTGAGTTTGGGTAAGCCACTCATCCCTATGCAGTCAGTGTTGTTCAGATATCAAGCGCTACTCTGGCTTAGAATTCATATTCTATTATTTATGTCTTTAACAGAGTAGGATTTCTCTACCCTTCACCCTCTAGCCCCCTCATCCCTCTTTATTTTCTCACATTTCCTCTCTTTATCTCTTCCACAGGCATGTGTACACATGTACACACGCACACACACACACACACACGCACCCACATTCCTTTCTCTCCCAAGATTTAAACTGATCCTGTTCTAAGATCCCTGATACTGGGCAAATGTGTGCACAATATTTATCATCCCTAATGAACAAAACCGCAGGAACCCTTTGAAGCCCCTGCTGGGAGCTGAGGGCAGCTTGTTGAGTAGTTGTCAGGTAACCTGAGCCCGCCCCAGCTGCTTGACTTCTGTTTGAATTGTGTACGTTTCTGCTTAAGCACGTGCTGCAAAGGTTTAGGTTTTCAACTTGTGTTCAAGGTGATACGAAGCGAGGGTAGACTTGGTGGAGAATTTTAGTATTGGTGGAAAGGAAAAACGGGCAGCATTTCAGTCCCTAAAAGGTCTGTTTGCCTTTCTCCTTCACTTAAGCTAAACTCTCCAAAACCACACGGAGAATGCTGTCTATCCTCCTCTCTGCCCAGCCTTGCACACCTCCCAAATCCCCTGGCTAAGCCCTGCAAGTGTCAAGCCTGGAATTTGCTGCGTGGTGTTTGATAGTTCTATGACAGTGTTCCGTAGCAGGAGATACACATCTCATTCTGGACAATGAGAAGCACACTCCAAACTTTATCCGGGAGCATTACGTGGTTTTTTGAGGTCATAGATAGTCATTAAAAACGTAGACCATTCCCTCAAAGAACTTCCAATCCAGCAGGTTTTTAAACTACTTTTGCCAAGAGGAAAGAGCATATTTATTGGGGTAAAGCCAAAGTCCCATTGGTGGAGGAGAAGGACATTTTAGAATTGCTGCTGTGGTCTAGACTTAACATCAGAAACTAGAACTTGTCTCAGAGACAGGCCGGGCATGGGAGAGAATCTCCAGAGAGCTCATTAAGGGCACCAGAATTACACTGTGGAGAAAACAGAGCAAAAAGGGGCAGGCTGGCAGGGAGGCCCAGACAACTCTCCCATAAAGACAGGTTTTGCCTGACCTGCAACTTAGAGCCCAGACCACGATTCAGCTCCTCCTTCGTGTTAAAACCTGACACTGAGGCTGGGCAGTGGCTCATGCCTGTAATCCCAGCACTTTGGGAGGCTGAGGCAGGTGGATCACCTGAGGTCAGGAGTTCAAGACCAGCCTGTCCAACATGGTGAAACCCCATCTCTACTGAAAATACAAAAAATTAGCTGGGCGTGATGGTGTGCACCTGTAATCCCAGCTACTCAGGAGGCTAAGGCAAGAGAATCACTTGAACCCTGGAGGCGGAGGTTGCAGTGAGCTGAGATCATGCCATTGCACTCCAGCCTGGACAACAAGAGCGAAACTCCGTCTCAAAAAAATAAAAAAGAAAAAAAAAATCTGACACAGAGAGAGGTTCAGAGATGTGTCTAAGGCTGGACAGATGGTATCTGAGCCAGGGTGAGAACTCAGACCTCCAGTCTAATGCCCTTCAAATAGTGAAAGCCAGTCACAGTCGACAGATAAGAACCACACAAAATAGGAAAGGAAGTGATGGCGTTTCAAGGGAAACAGGCACCTGTTGCCTCGGTAGCAAAAGCAGCAACGGTCGCTTTGTAAAAAGTTTTAAAAATACCCCCCAAGTCTTTCAGGAGTAAGTGCTGCTACACGGGCTGAGGTCTGCGGGTGCTTCCACCCTTGTATTCCTAGGAGGGCCGTCTCGGTTTTCACCACCCATGCCGATGGACTTTGGGCCATGCTGACTTCTGGCCTCTCAGCGCGCCCACCTGACAAACACGGGCCCAGCTGGGAAGGAGAAGGACCAAAGGCTCCCAGGTCAGCTGAGCCAAACGTACAAAGTGTCTGGAGCCATTGGTGATATTAAATGTTAAACGCGGGCGTGTAGGAATCAGTCATGAGTGCCCTAGGTGTTCTTAGGTATGTGGCATCGTGATGGTTTCCGGGTAAACAGATTTCATAACAACTGTCGCCCTGCCCGGCAGACACCTCGGGACTCCTGGGTGTCCTGTTCCCTGGATGAATTGCTCTCGGGAGCTGTGAAACAGAAACATCCTCAGGCTGGCAGAACTGCTGATGCCTCAGATGCTCTGTTGTTCTTGTGGTGGCTTCTGGGCTATGGAAGGGGCACGATCCCCTCGGCAGCGGCTGTTCTCTAGAGGAGCTGAGACTCCCTGTATGAGATGTAAGTACTCCCCTGCCAGGGCCACTGTGCTAGTGTCATTCCATCTGGGGATACTGTCAGTAGTCTCCTCACTCGTTTCCCCGCCTACAGCCTCTGCCTGGCCCAGTGCTGCTCTCGACTGCTCATTGTCTTTCTATAGCACAGCCTGAGTCATGGATCTGCAGCCTGGACGCATTCAGTGCAAGACTTGGAGGGGCACAGTTTACTCTTCAGGTCCTGTGGATGCAGCTGCATGGGAGGGGAATGGCATTAAAGCCATAATGGTGCTTTCTGCCTTCACGCTGCCCACAGACTGGAGAGAGCACACACGTGGCACCCAGTCACTGCACCATTCAGGCACAGCAGGCTGGCCTGCCCAGCCAGAGGGTCCAGGAGACCTGGCGGAGGTCTGACAGTCGGTGGTCTCTCTTAGCATTCATCCCACTGCTTTCCGTCCGGTGTTCCCTCTGTTGACTCTCTCCGTTCCATCATTCCATCAGTAATCAGCAGCAATGCCCTTCTTTGGCAAGAGCCCTCTCCTCCCCACACCTTCCCTGGCTACAATACTAGACTAGGGCTCAGCAAACTTTTTCTGTAATGTCCCAGATGGTAAATATTTTAGGCTTTGCAGGCCATATGTTTTTTGTCACAACTACTTAATCCTGTCACCATAGCATAAAGCAGCCACAGATGATATGTAAACAAATAGGTATTACAATAAAGCTTTATTTACAAAAACAGGCAGTGGGCCAAATTTGTCCTACAGGCTATAGTTTGCCAACCTCTGCTCTAGACGACTCACCTGGTTGGAAGGAAGGACAGTATTGCTGCTGGATCAGAGATGGAGCTCTTCACCCAGCCCTTCTCCCAACACCTTTGTGTGGACCCTTTCCTCCATCTGAAATACGCTTCTTCCCCCATCTGCCATTTGCATGGCCACATTCTGTCTGTTTCTCAGGGACCAACTCAGAAGGCCCTTTTTCTTGAAAGACCCTCTTCCCATCTCTCCCACCCTCCCAGCCAGGAGGCCAGCCTGACTCCCCAAACGCCTGCAGGACCTACTTCACTTTCGCCTTTCTTACGGGATGCCTTCTCACTCCAGCTAGTCTGTAAGATAAACATCTGTCCTGTCCATTTTTGCCCAAATGACCTAATACAGTGAACTGTGCCTAAATACACTGAATGATACGTAATCGGCACTTAAAATGTTTGTAAAATAAGGGAATGATGTAAGGATTGATGCAGGGTGGCTGAAAGTCTTTGGAAATTTAGGAGAAGGGAAAGAAAAGCATGAACTTTGAAAGGCAGGAAAGTCTCCCTATGGAAGGAGGGACTCGAGAGGGAAGTATTTAGTTGGGCAAAAGGACAAGAAGGCACATTCTGGGGTGAAAGAGGCACAGAGCTACCGAAATGGGAGCTACAGGATGTTGGTGGGGGTAGCAGAGGGGGAGGTGGAGGTGATGGGGCAGTAGGGACTATAACCGAGCTCGGAAAGGTCACCTTCAGAGGAGGACAGTGGGAAGGTTTGCTTTGCTCCGTGATACAGAATCGGCTTCCTTTGGCTGAGGCACAGCAATGGGCAGATGCGTTGCTCAGATCAGACGGTGAAATGAAGAAGGAGGAGGAGGCAGCTGGGTGTCCAGTCTTCTGTCTGGTTTCCCGCTAATGGATAGAGCTCTGCAATGACTGCACAATAAACCTTTTATTCTGAAGCCAGCATTGGTATTTACTGATATGCTTTTACTGGCACAGTGGTTTAATAAAATCTGCAGGATCTTTATTGCCTCAAAGGCAATGTGTTTTTCCAAAGAAACGTATATGGCCATAAAATATTCAAAAATGAAATATGGAAGAGGCTTCCTAATGCCTTCTAGAAATAGAATGGAAATACACATGGCACCAGATGAATTTATTTCTACTATTAAAATTCCTGATTTACCAACTACTTGAAAGGTAACTTCAAGTAAGCAGAATAGGCATGTGTTTTCCTCTGAGGGGAATATTTTAATAAGAACAGAGACAGTTGATAGATTAGACATTTGTATCTGGATCTCTTCTTTCTGCCCCATTAAACCAGAAATTGGTCTTTGCCAGTAGTGACCATGTGTATGTGTCCACAGCAAGATGATTAACCGGAAGGGGGCCAATTGCGGAAGTGCTTATCCTGTCGTGTTTAATACCCACCTTATATATTCCACACAGATATACACATTAGAGGCTTTAAATCCCCTCCCTGGAGAGAGAGACTATACATGAAGCAGTAAATTACATCTGCTGAAAATAGGTTGAGCAGTTTCTCCCCAGAACTCATATCCCTGCCTACAGTGATGGTCTCAGCACTAGCCCACTGGCCCACATTATTCTGGCAATAAAGCTCACTGTAGTGCACCACTAGCATAGAGAGCGAATGGTTTAGTTGGATGCATAACTGTGCTGAATATATTGAAAAGCAATTAGCTTCCTGAGGGTCAGTAGCTGATATTCCATTTCAAAACACAGAATGTCGTCAGATATAATCATGAGAATTCTTCAGACTCCACAGCAGTTTATAAGCAATATTTTGACAGGAGGTGGTTTGTTTTGAATCTGGGAGTACTGAAAATGTTAAATGATGAACAGAGGTGAATAAACCAACTATCAACTGGTTCATTTTTTTCATAGGCTTGTTTGTAATTTATTTCTGCTAATTTTTTTCTTCCTGTAGCTTATTGTCATTTAAAGGCCTCACTTCTTATAACTATTGAGATGACTGTTTTCCTTTATGCATAATTTTGTGTGAAATAAAGAACGTGTTTGGAGTTTCTTCCAAGACCTCCTTACTCCCATCATCAGCACCATTATTCATTCAGTTTTCTGCATTTACTCTTCAAAGACCCCTGCCACTCTTAATTAGCTACCGGAGTCCATCAGTTTCCTCTTTAGAAATGGTTCTTAAAAACCACAGCCACCACTCAAACTCTAACCTAAATGTATTAGAATCCTAAAAGGGTAAAGTGGGAAAGAACGTCAGAGATGGTTCTCTGAGGTCTTACTTGGACAGATCTAGCACTGAAACTGCCTCCAGTTTTGGGCTTGGCCTGTCCCCAGGGCTGGCTGTGCCGCGTGACATTGTGCTGAGATTCCTGCAGCAGCTTGTCAGCTCCTTGCTCTGCTTCAGGGCTTCGGCCCAGCTAAGTCATCCCTCTCTTCTGCCCCCAGATTCATCTTCCCAAATCCTCACTTCCATTATGGTCACTTTCTTTCTCACTGGCTGCCAATTACTTGCAAACTTTTTAGCTTTTTTGCTGAAGGGTCATCATAGTTTCAGCCCGCCCAGTTTCTCCAAAATGCCCTTTATTCCAGCCAGCCTTCTTTGGCTCCTCGACTTACCGCTGTCATCGCTGGCTCCAGCACTTCGCTCATGTTCTTCCCGTCATGTAGATTGCTTGTTTTCCCTTCTGACTCTCCAGGATTTACCTTTGGGATCCATCCTCCATGTGCTTCCTTCTGCCTATCATCACAGGCCTCCCAGTCCCCAGCTGGCGTCCAACCGCTTACCATGTGCATGGTGCCAGGGAGGGGACCCAAAGATGCACCAGGTGTGAGCCTGGACACACAGCTGAGAGCCCAACATGGACATTCAGACTTGCACACAAATCATTCTGGTGCTGGAGAGGATGTCATAAATGCTATTTTAAAAAAAGAAAAAGATGCAGTAAAGTTGGGCCTATGTTTATGCTAGTGCAGACCTCTCTCTATGTCCAGAGAAAGGCAGTATGATATAATGGTTGAGGAGTGAGATTTTGAAACCAGAGAATATGTTGCTGAACTAGCTTTGTGACCTTGGGCAGATACTTAACCTTTTTGTGTTTAGCTTCCTCATCTATAAAGATGGAGATAACAAAAGTACCTGCCTCCCAAAGTTGCCATGAGGATTACTGGAGTTAATGTCAAAGTGCTTAGGATAGTGCCTGGCATGTAGTAGGCACCAGATAAATGTCCACTGGTAACTGTTACTGCCATCATCATCATCTCCATTGCTGCCTCCTTTACTGGACTGTAAGTTTCTGAAGGGCAGCGATCACAGTGTCACTGTCCCCGGAGCATGTAATGGCTGCCTGGTCAACACTGAATAGAACGATAGATAACCTGTTGTTGCTGCTGCTTCCTCCTCTTCCTCCTCCTCCTCCTCCTCCTCCTCCACCTCCACCTCCTCCTCCTCCTCTTCCTCTTCCTCCTCCTTCTCCTCTTCTTTCTTTTTCTTCTTCTTCTCTTTTTCTTCCCAGCTTCTTCTTCTTTTGATTTAGGATGGGTATAGTAAGAGCCCTCCACCTCTCTCCCAGGCCTTCCTATGCCTCACAAAGCACTACTCCAGAAGAACAGTATTCTGAAATGAATTGGCTGAGGATGGCTGTGTCAGGGGTCCCCAAGATCACCCCCGGGTTGGCTGAATAACTGGGAACCACAGCACTCAGCATATAGTTGTACGTGTAGCTATGATTTATTACAGCAAAAGGACACAGAGCAAAATCAGCAAAGGGGAAAAGCAGATGGGGCAAAGTCCAGAAGAAACCAGACACAAGCTTCTAAGAGCCCTCTCCCAGTGGAGTCACACAAGATGTGCTGACTTCCCCCGCATGGGACAGCACATGTCCAGGATTGTCTACCGGGGAATCGCGCTAGAGACTTAGTGCCCAGGGGGTTTTGTGGGACTGGTCACACAGGCACAGGCTGCCTGGTGCATGCCAAAATCCCAGACTCCCAGAAGGAAAACAGGTGCTTGGCATAATCCACATTGTTTGTGAGACATCTTAGGGAAGATCTGTTAGGAGACGGTAGGAACCCTTCCGGAATCCAACTTCCCAGATGCCAGTTGAGAGCCAGCCTCACAAGCAGGCCTTCCTAAGGAGAACAGCCTCAGAACTGCTGGGTTAATTCTTTCCTGCATGATAACATAGGCTGAAGGCACAGACTGGGCAACCTTTTGGCTAATTGGAGTTTTACAGGAAGAATCCTGACGCTCACTTAGCATATTTTAAGTATTTAATAAATGTTTGGTGATGAAATATAATGAAGAGAGAGATTTGAGATCGACATTGTGAAATAAAAACAAGTCAGAATTTGGAAGAGAATGTTAGCCTAGATTGTCCCATGACTTGCACACCCTAAGGCTCCATACCTAACGCCCAGGCTATGCTCCCACTCCCTGAGATGCTCATGGTCTCACCTGCTGCCCACAGCTGAGCTAGGAGGCTGCAGTCCGTGCTGAGGGCCCTGTATGTGAGACACGGGGGGAGCCACAGTTTCCTCAGGCCACGACGCAGTACACAACCGAGCTCCAGGGTGGTCTCTGGCCCCTGAACTCCACAACCCACATGTGTTCCTTCCACACAAGACAGTAAAGCTTAAGTGTAAGAAAGATCTCCCTGAGCTTCTCCTCGTGCCCTGCTCTGTCCACGTTATGTGCTATCAGCATCCACTCCCATTCTCCCTTCCCAGCACAGCCATCAGGAGGAACCTGCAGGCTTAGACCTTCCTGTGTCTTGCTACTTTTATTCCATATTTTTGAGTCCCCGTTATCTGTTACTGCATTCATACCCCACGTTGAAACACCAGAGGGATGAGATTGACTGGCCCGGTGGTGTTCACCCTGTTTCAGACTTCCTTGCCCTTCCCTTGCATATTCAGAGTCCCAAGTGGTTCAGCCTCCTCACAGGAGTCTGTGCCCTTGAGGCAGAGCTCAGATCCTGGACTAGGTTACCCAGGTTCACGGCCTCAGCACAGATGCTTCCTAACTGTTTAAGCATGGGCTAGGAACTGTTCCTCAGTTTCCTCAACTGTACATTAGGGATGATGAGAGTACCTACCTCCTGGGATGGTTGTGGGATTAAAGAAGATACCATATTGTATTGATTCTAAGATGCATCCTCCAAAACACACATACTCTTGAGCATTTGTGAATCGGGATCTTACAGTCGATGCTGTGTCAGAGGTTAACTCGCAGCTTTTCCTTTCTCAGTGGTACATTCAGTAATGGTGCATCTTAAAATCGATGGCATCTTGGGTTAGATAAAATACTGTAAAAAGTAGGTAGCACTTAACACAGTGCCTGGCAGGAAATAAATATTCAGGAGGGTTAGTTGTTATTGCTGTATCAGTGTGGTTAACATCATCAAGGAAGGAGATTAGCTAACGTTCAGTGTTTTCTGTTTCAGTATCTAATTCTTAGAACCCACAAGACAAAGATTTTTATCCCCATTTTACAGATGAGAAAACTGAGGTTCAGGAAGTTCAGGCAATTCCCCTCCACCCATAGAGCTGGTAAGGGGCAGGTCTGAGGGTCCATCCAGTAGTCTAAGCCCCCGCCCACTGGCCAAAGAGAGCTGCCTGTTTTCTTTGCTGCCTGGAAGCTGTGAATGGTTTTTACATTTTTAAACAGTTGAGAAAAAAAATTAAAAGTTCAATGTTTTGTGACACATGAAAATTTAGGAAATTTCCATTTGAATGTCCGCAAATAAAGTTTTATTAGAACACAGCCCTGGCAACCCTTCACTTACATTGTCTATGGCAGCTTTTGCTTTCTAGCAGCAGATGCCATGTGGCCTGCAACACCTAAAATATTTGCCATTTGGCTTTTTTTCTGGAAAAGTTTGCAGATTTCTAGTCTAGCCCTTGGCACTCGGACTTGTGCCCATCTGAGGAAAGCAACGTCTTATTTATCTTCTTATCTCCCACACTTGGTAGGCACTCAATAATTATTTGCTAAAATGACTTTCCGTAATCACTTCTGAGTCTGAAAAGTAAATCGCAAGTCATGAAAGTTACCATGGCACCAGATAAACATCAAAATAAAGTGCTCGTCAGCTCAAGGAGAGGAAGGTGAGGTGCAGAGGCTCCCCAAGACTGTGTTTCAAGTAAGTTCATATTCGTGTTGTGGTATCTCTTGGAGATTAAGTAAAATAAAGTGATTCTGAAGAACAAGGCCACGTCGCTGGGATTAGCTGAATGGTAAATAAATCTCAGGTAGGAAATGTTTTCAGGAAATTGAACACTTAATAGTCCCTGCTTATCACCCCTTAGGCCTACTGTGCCGTGGTAGGACCAACGCAGGTGGCAGTGGGGCTCAACTGTCAGATACCCCTCAGCAGGTCTGCAGAGAAGTGAGTCGTGATGTCCTGCCTTTGAAAGTCCTATTGGTTTTAAGAGATCAATCAAGTTATTGAAGCCAAACCACAATTGACGTTTTCTCTGCATTAAATGTTTGCAAGGGAAGCAGGTGTAGGCACACTCAAGGTCATCGTGAGGACTTGCTCAACTTGGAGTTTGAGCTGGCCTTGGGCACACAGGCCTGAGTCAGGTGAGAGGCAGTGAGGGGAGCCAGGAGCTCCCACCACTGCATGCTGAAGGGGCTGGGCACCAGCTGCCCCGCAGGCCACCTGGCTGCCACCTCAACGGCGTGTGTGTATCTGTGGCTGCAGCAGCCTAAGAGCAGCAAAGCTGGCCGTTGCAGCACACCTGGAGGCTTTGTCTCCGGTGTGAGTGAGCCTTGCTTTCCACACCTGTGCAGAGAAAGCTTTGTACGAAGTGAGAACCAGGCGTGGGCCACCTGCCGTTGGAAGGCATGTGCATCCCTGCTGCCCAGGTGAGCCTCGCAGTTCCTCGAAGACCCACAGTCACGGCTCTCCAAAGCTTGTTTTAAGCATTTTAGTTGTACTGTTAAATAATTTCCCTTTCAGTTATTTCCCACAGAAGCATAATTCTTAAAAGGTTTTTTGCCTTCCTACATATGACTAACCTCTTTTTGTTTTGTAAAAGAAAATCCAAGGAAAAAATAAATTTAGGGGGAAAAAAATAAATTTAGGGGAAAAAAATCCCAACCAGGAATTTGTTTAATGGAAATGTATATTCCAAAAAGTGAAATTCAGCAAAGTCTATTGTAGCTGATTTTCTAATAGTCAACCTGATAAAATTGGATCTATTTTCTTATAATTTGCCTCTTCCTCCAAAAAGAAAAGTGTGATGCTCAACAAATCTTAATTGTGGTTACAGCATACTGAGTTTTTGTTTATTATTTTTTCTCTTGAATATGGAGATGTACCTACGTGTAAGGGAAATTTTCACAAGAAAAAATAGTCATGCTTAAGAAATGGTTTTCTAAAACTTAGAAACTAAAACTGAAGCCATGTTTACATATGCATGTGCACACACACATTCTAAGTATGAAGCATTCCAACAGTTTTTGGGTTAAAATGCTTGTGTGGACTAGTCCAGGGTCTCTACAAATGAGAACCTAAACATATGTTTATTCTATTACTTTTTTTTTTTTTTTTTTGAGACGGAGTCTCAGTCTGTCACCCAGGCTGTAGTGCAGTGGAATGATCTTGGCTCATTGCAACCTCCACCTCCCAGGTTCAAGCCATTCTCCTGCCTCAGCCTCCTGAGTAGCTGGGATTACAGGTGCGTGCCACCACACCCAGCTAATTTTTGTATTTTTAGTAGAGATAGGGTTTCACCATGTTGGCCAGGCTGGTCTCGAACTCCTCACCTCAGGTGATCCACCCTCCTTGGCGTCCCAAAATGCTGGGATTACAGGTGTGAGCCACCATGGCCTTCCTGTTCCATTACTTCTAATCAGTTATCCAAGGACTTTTAGAAAACATTTGTGGATGTGGACACTACCTTGAAGGGTTGGAGAAAAATTATAAGGAGGTGGTGGTGACCTTTAGAATGCTAAGACTGTAGTCCTTTTTGTGCCACCATTTTTTTAACCCTTTAGATTTAACTAGGCGAGCAGGGGACAAGAATTCACATGGTTGTTACCAGTTCCCTTCTACCCAGGAAAGTCACCACATCTTTACACAAAATTCTCGAAGAAGACTAGAGGAATTATCAGTGAGGCTAAATTATTCATGAGAATATTAAGAAGGAAAAAGTATTTTCATAAAAAAAAAAGTAAACCTCACACTGTAGTGACAGAATTAGGTTAAAAATAGAGCCATCTCTGGGAAAGACCATCGAATTTGAATTAGCTCATCACTCTGAGCAATTCTGGTGCATCAGCAGGTTCTTCCTTGCCATATAGTCATTTTTGTAGGTTTAAGTAAAAATAGGAACTGGTACACAGCCTAAACAAGCTGCATAACGCACCCACCTTCCCGGCCACTCACATCTTGGGAAGAGGTTGCTTCTGCCTGGCCTGATAGGACTTCCTCTCCTGTTTGGCATCTCTACTAATGCTTGCTGTCTTTCCTCACTCATACTGTTCTTGCCCACCCCCATCCCTTTCACAGCTAATGATTCCCTGTTCTATTGGAATTTTTTTTTTTTTTTTTGCAAAACTTATTGCATTGGAGGATTTGTTTCAATTTCCCTGAGATCTTACAAATTAAATTGCCCATCCTTAACTTTTTCAGCTTTTCATCACCGTGACCCACTTTATGTTGAAATGTGGCCAATTTGACAGAAGGGAAAGCTCCTTCTAAGGCAGTACTTCTGATTCTTAGCAATATTTTTGGGTCAGAGACCCCCTTCCAGAATTTGATGGCATCTACGGGTCCTTCCCCTGGAAAATGCACATCTCTTACACACACACGCACACGTGCATAGAGTTTCGCATAAAGTGACAGAGGCCTCTGGCATCCCTGAACACATTCGTGGATCTCAGGTTGAAAATTACATGGCCAAGGAGCAGCTCGGGTTGAGCATGGGGTGCAAGGGCCTCGCAGGGAAACCTGGCCTGCATCCTTGCCAGCACCGGGACCATGTGGAAGAACAGGGTGTGAGGGGCTGGAGAGGGGAACGTGTCCCCAAGATGCAGATGCTATCAAGCCCTTTGTCATGGAGGACCAAGGATGCAAATAAACCTTCTGTTTCCAGAAAACAGCATTTGTCCAAAAGGGTGGGAAACGAGCCGTTGTGACTTCCCAGCCCAAGGCCACTCTCCTTTGCTCTCTGCCTTCAGTCACCTTGACCTTGCTCAAGTCCAGTGATGGGTGCTGGGCCTCTCAGTCTGCTGGTGAAGACACAGAGAGATGGACATTTCTGAGTGAGGCTGAGACAGCAGAGAGGACTCAGTGTTCAGGAAAATGAGACTTGACCTAGTGAGAAAAGCACAGAGTCCAGTGTCGGGTTTTTCCCTGTACTAAGCAGAAGGAAACGTTATTACTGATTTGGGTCCCAGTCAGGGTCACTGGGTGCGTTGATGGAGGCTGGTTCCTCTTTTATTTCATGTGACTAGTCTTTAAGTGCTAACAAATAGTTAGGAGTTCTTCCACATAGAAGCCACCGGAAAACCTCACCTAGAATTCACTCTAAGCCCTTCTGCCGCCGCTGTGAGCTGTGTGACTTTCGGCAACCTAACTTACGTCCCTCAGGCTCCTCATCTGTGCGATGGGAACTTGAGTGTTTTGCTCTCCGGACTGTAAAGTCATGGAGTAGCTGCCTCGCCCCTTCTATGTACTCTCTGAGACCCAGATGCCTCTCAGTCCTGACCAGGCTGCCATATGCCTGCACTGATTTTGGGGAGAATTAAGGAATGAGATACAGGTACTGCAGAAGCCTGTTCCTAGGGCAATGGGAGAACAACCCTGTAGGTGCCATCACATCCAGCTTGCTAATGCCCAAGATGATGGCATATTGGAATAGACATTTCCCATTACACGGTAAAGCATGAGCAAAAAGACAGACGTTTCCAATGATGGCCAAAGAACAGGCTTTGAATGCCCAACTAACTGAACCAGACTGACCCTTTACCCTGCCTCAAAAATTTGATTTCTGGACTGTTTTGGAAATGTACTTTGGCCTTCTACAGGCCATGAGACTGATACTCTTGCCACTAATGCAGTTATCACCTCAGGGAAGCAGAAAGCTCCAGGGAAAAGAGCATTTCTTTTAAAATACACACGCGCTTCCCTCTGAAGGTTTGCTAGCCGATGTTTGGTGGAGACAGAAGGCATCTCCTCAGGGGCTGGCGGGGTGCTTGCCATGATTGATTGCCATGTTTGCACCTAAGTAAGTTCTTGTTCATCCGCTCACTGCCTAAGACCTGGTGTTAATCCCCCCTGCCCTTCCTTCTGGAGGAAAATGATTTCTGCCGGGGGAGTTGAGTAACACTGACAAATACCAACTAAGTTTTCCTGTTGAGTGGAGGGTGGGGTGGGAGACAGGCCACTTGCCTGAACTCGGTCTTACCCACCATTGCTAGGATCCTGCCTGTCCAAGGTTCGTGGTGGCTTCTGCCGGGGATGAGGTCGGGAGGTGAATTATTAAGCTCTGTGCTGTAAGTCGCTCTCTGAGGCTGATATTTCGGACTGATGTTTAGCTTATGAGAGTGGTCTGTGAAGTTTTGTGAAATTCAGCAATCACATAGATTGCATAGAAGTATTGTCCACATGAGATAGCTTGAGTAGCAATAACTCAGGAACAGTCAGGTTGCATGTACCACTGGTGGTAATAATGCTAATAAAGTAAGAAGTGATTTGTTGAGTCAGGAACTGTGCTAGGGACTGAGCATGCATTAACCCATCTCCCCACAACACTGTGAGTTAAATAATTAACACCATTTAACAGAGGAGAATACCATGGCTCCCAAGGTGAACCAAGGCTACACAGCCCTAACGTAGTGACATCATACCTCATACCCTTCTCTTTTCTTTTTTTTTTCTTTTGAGACAGAGTCTCGCTCTGTCACCCAGGCTGGAGTGCAGTGGTGTGATCTCAGCTCGCTGCAACCTCCACCTCCCGGGTTCAAGCGATTCTCTTGCCTCAGCCTCCCTAGTAGCTGGGACTACAGATGTGTGCCACCACACCTGGCTAAAATTTTTTGTATTTTTAGTAGAGACAGGGTTTCACCGTGTTAGCCAGGGTGGTCTCGATCTCCTGACCTCGTGATCCACCCGCCTTGGCCTCCCAAAGTGCTGGGATTACAGGCATGAGCCACTGCGCCCGGCCATACCCTTCTCTTCCTGGTGCTGACACTACACCCGTGGTCCTTCCACCGTGTCTTCTGCTATTGCATGATGCCATGCACACTCCAACACAGCATCATTACTGTGACAACTTAAAGGATCCAGAGAGCAATTAAGTGAATAGCAGATAAGAAACTAACATGTCTTTGGTTAGCAAAGTATGTCAGCCGGAAGATAAACTTTTCTGCTTTCCTTTTTCCTTCTGTTGCTGATGTTTCCAGTAGACTTAGATTGAGGATGCATGCATTAGGGACATGATGACTATGTTTTTAATGTTTTAAAGTTTTTAGGAGGAAAGACTGAACGTATGGTTCAGCCCTTGTCTATAGGAAAAACAGAAAAGAATATTTTTTAGTAGGATTCTCCTGGAAAATCCAGGAGGATCATTTCCAGAGTTATAGGTCTAATTTGTTTTCTTTAGTGTTAGCTCTTTGCCAGAAACACTATTAAATAGAGAATGTGCTACACAAGGGCACCGGGTCTGCCCACTGCTTCATCTCCAGCACCTAAATGGTAGCACTTATTCAGTCAGTCTCAGCAAGACCAAGTGCCTGCCTGGACTGGATCTACAAGCCAGTATTTTAGGAAATTCTGTTCTGTGTCAAAGCAGCTTCACTGTAGTCTCCTCCTGTGTTTTCTCAAATTAAACAAAGAACAGAGGTCATGTCCGTCTGGAGCTAGGGCGTTTATGGGTTTTTTATTTTTATTTTTTATTTTTTTTTGAGATAGGATCTCACTCTGTCGCCCAGGCTGGAGTGCAGTGGCGTGATCTCAGCTCACTGCAGCCTCCACCTCCCGGGTTCAAGTGCTTCTCCTGCCTCAGCCTCCCTAGTAGCTGGGACTACAGGTGTGTGCCACCACGCTCAGCTAACTTTTTTTTGTATTTTTAGTAGAGACAGGGTTTCACCATGTTGACTAGACTGATCTCCAACTCCTGACCTCAGGTGATCTGCCTGCCTCGGCCTCCCAAAGTGTTGTGATTACAGGCATGAGCCACTGCGCCCAGCCATAGGGCAGTTTATTAGTTAATAAACTATACAGCAGACATCTGTGCCTCATTCTCTCTGCCCTTTAATGTCCCCTTGGCTCCCTGGGGCTCAGATCATTCCAGGGACCTCTGCCCTTTTTTGCCGTCCCCCTCCCCCTCTCCACTGCACTGCCAGAGTGAGCTTTCCAAACCCAAACCCATTGCATCACTCTTCAGCTTCATGTCCACTCAGCTGCTCTGACTGTCCCCAGGCCAGATTCCGAGTCTTAGCCCACACGTCCCGGATGGTGGACAACACCAGCTCATCTCCCGCCACTCTCCGTGCTGTGCTTCTCCTGTCAGGTGCCTCCTGCTCCTGTGTGGCTGCCTCAGCTGGGAGCGAACTGCCCCCTCCAGCTGCGCCCTGCATGCGTGAGACCTCTCGCTGAGCCTGGAAACACAGCAATAGGATCACTTCCCTATGCCCCCCTCACCTCTGTGTTGAATTTAGATGCATCCTATGTGACCTCATCACATGGTGTGACCAGGGAGCCTGCACTTGGTGTGACCTCATTTTTTTTTTTAAAGAAGGGAATGATTTTTTTTTTTAAGGAGGGAACATATATAAAAAATCTTTGTCCTAGAGTCAGAAAACCTAGGTTCAGGTCCTAAAGTTGAGGCTTTCTTAGCTCTGGAACTTTGAGTAATTTACTGTAGAGAGCTGATGTTGGTTCCTTGAAGTATAACATGGGAATTGTGCCTATTATGTCTTACCTAGTTGCCATGAAAATCGAATGCACTCATATGCATGGAGAGGTTTTAGAAGCTATAAAACGCTGTCAAGTGTTTGGTGGCACCATAAGAACAGTTAGTGTTAATTTCCAAGCAATACAATATTGCATATTTGTGTGCAGATAATGAACTTTCTACTACCTTTGACTCATCCCAAAGAGGTTCGTGCAAGTGCCCCGGGAGAGAGGGAAGGCAAAAGCTCTGTTGGGTAAGATGCCCAAATGTCAGACCATGCCAGAGCTTTCTGTTGTGTGGGCCCATGGGCCAGGCCAGATAAAGTCAGTACCCTTTGGGGCCACCAGCTACACCCGAATGTCCTTCATGCCTTTGCCATGCCCAGAGGCAACTCATGCCTGTGAGGATCGGCCAGTCCCTGGCTCTGCCCCATGTCCTGTCTCCTTTTGGAATGTAGAGCTAGTGCCCCAGAGAGTACCAGGACGGGGGCAGGGGCACCAGAGTAGAGTATAGAGCTAGTGCCCCAGAGAGTACCAGGATGGGGGCAGGGGCACCAGAGTAGAGTATAGAGCTAGTGCCCCAGAGAGTACCAGGACGGGGCCAGGGGCACCAGAGTAGAGTAGTAGGGGCACTTGAGCCGAGGCCAAGGAGGCAGCTCCCACCACCGCCCCAGAAAAGTACCCCCTTTTCTCTCCAGAACGTGGCAGTGGTTGAAGCCAGGAAGGACCAGGCTGGAACGCAGTACTTTTTCCTTTATGGGGCGGCATTGTCCTCTGGAGAATCGCAAGCAGGCACCTTAGTGCTGAAGGTGCTGTGTCCTAGTTTGGGTGTGACTGCCAGGTGCCCACACTGGGCCCAGGGCCGGCCACGGGCAGCAGCCTATCACATCAAGGTGAGCAGCAGGCCACGGGTGGGGGCAAAGCCCATGACCCATATCCCTGCTCATTCCTTTCCATCCCCTCCCCTTCTCCCTCACAGCCTCTCCTCAGCCTGTCCTGGGGCATCACAGTCCCCCGAGGAGGAAGCCTGGGCCTGTCTTAGGTCCTGTTCTGGTGGTGGCCTGGCCCCTGGGACAGAGCCCTACAGACCATTGCTGACCATTCAATCCTGCTGTGACACATGGGCTGTGCTACCGGAGCTCACCCATGCTGCTGCGCCTGGTGAGGACAGGCCAGCCAGGGCTTCAGGAAGAGAAAACTGACTTTGGTGGAGGGGAGACCCAACTGCTCTTGTATTTTGTGTTAATTTAAAATGGCAAAGACATAAGTCACAAAAAAACATGCCCCTGCCTAAGCGTGCTATGCCTCACGTCCCAGTTGAGTGGAGAGTCCGTTTCTGACACTCATCAGAAGTTGCAGGCAGGGCTGCGGGATGTCCTGGGGTGCAATGAAGGGTCCTGGGTAGATGTTCTCAGGCAGGGGCATCACCTGCTATAGGCACAGGGGCTGGGCTGCCTGGGCTGGCTGTGGTGGGCACAGACCCAGCCAGGGTGGCCAGCTTCCAAAGAAGTAGGGTTAGCAGGACACTCACGCGGTGACAGGATGCTGTGCCTGCCGAGTGCTGAGTGGGTCAAGTGGGAATGCAGATCCAAACTCTCTTCCTCGGGCTCTGAGCAGTCTGGAGTTGAAAGGCTGTTAATTGGCCAAGCCTATTTAATATTTCATTCATGCACACATGGAAACAAAGAGGCGGTCATGGCAAAAGCTGGCACAGGACATTCCCCTGTCCCCACCGCCCCATTCCCCTTGCCCTCGAAATCTTTATTCGATGGTCCTTGATGTCTGCGTTTCATTCATGCTTCCTCTCCTGGGTCCTGGAGGTCTGCATGCTTCTGGGACCTGCAGCCTTTCTCCATGGGAAGAGCCGGGCTCTGGTTCTCCCAGCCTCACTCTGTGTGGTGGAGACACGGAGAGGCCAGATTTGTAGATGGCATCTTGGGGGTTCTGCCTGGCCCCAAAGTTCCATTCTTGTGTTGCCTTGCTAAAGAGATGGGACGGGGGCTTTGCTGTGCTCATGAATCTCAATCCCACGGAGCCCAGGGCCATGGAGAGATCCCAGAAAGGTCACGGCGTTTGACTGGTTCACAACTGCTTGGTTCAGGAAACAGTATCCTTGGTGGGTGCCTCAATCCCTGATTAAAATGCATGCTAATTTTTATAAAGTTTGCTTTAAAAAAAAAAAAAAAAAACTTTATTTTTCCCTAGAGGACCTCCCAGAGCCTTTAGTTTGCTGACAAGCACATGAATCTGAAGGGAAGGTGTGCAGAATGACCTGATGGGTTTCCTCTGTGTTTCTACAGCGCTTGTGTGCACTCTGGCGTGACCATCAGCACGCGGCAGTGTGGTGTTGGATGTGGAGTATTTTCCATGCCTGATTGTAAATCCCTCAGAGTGGGGACCGTGTCTTTATCTCCCTAGGTCCTAGCGTGAGAACGTGTTTCCCGCCTTACCGGTGTTCCAGGCGTGGGTGCCTTATGTGATCTGTTGAGATGGCCTCATGTTTCTTCTTGCCCCAACAATGTGATTCAGCAAAAAGACAGCCGGGTAACAGATGCATGGAGCGGTTTTTCTTGGATCCCATGGGGCTTGCTGCGTTGAGACTGGGCTTTCGAGTCTGAATTCAGATGAGAGTGAAGCGTTGCTGATGCAGAGAGACTAATGGGCCCAGCCGCTTGTCCTTTGTAAAACTAGGGACAGAAGCTAAGTCTGGAGACTCGAACCCCAGAGTTTTAGAGATAGAACAGATGGCAGGCAGGTCGCTGTTCTTCTGGGACCCCAGCCTTTGTGGCCTTTCCCAGCAGCTGAACTTTGGGCCCCTCTCTGTGTGACATCCTGCTCCTAACCTGGCCACACCATGCTGCTTGAGGCAGCCACAGCCTGAGCCAGGACAGCTCTCGAGAGAGGAGAACAGGCTGTGGGATGAATTGCCATGGCCACAGATGGAAGGGACCCAACTCCTTAAAAAATAAGAGTGATATAGGAGTCTTTAAGCTTCTCTAAAGGGAGGGCAGGACTTTGGGGTCCCCATGTCCCTCTTATTGAAGCACATTTTCCTCTCTCTTTTTTTTCAGTAGAAAGACGGTCGAGGGGATGTATTCTATGTGACGCTGCTATAGGCTCCTTTGCGGGAGAAACCCTGATCTAAGTCACAGCTGGCTGGGGTCTTAAGTCCTTGAACAATTTAACTTGGAGTCAGGCATAAAATGGGAGGAGGTAGAAATAGAAAATATACAAACAACAGGAATATAAAATGTGGGACACTTTCTGTGGCCTGGATGTCCCTGCTGCCTCGAGTTCCCCGCAGCTGCTGATGCTCACTAGCATCTCTCATCACCCCAGGACCCGCTCTGACCTGTTCCTGCTGCATCCATTCCCCACCCCAGCATCTTTGCCTGAAGGAAGGCTTTGTCCAATCCTGTTCCCGCCCTGGATGACCACACCACCTGTGGGCCTGCCTGGCCGGACGCAGGTCTCCATCAGAGGGGCCTGTCTGCATGGGGGTGCCTATACATCTGTCATGTCGACATCACTGAGGACCCCTTAGGGGCTCAGGCCAGCTCGTGGGCCTCTTTGTCTCCTAAATAACTGGGACAGTATCTGGGGCTTAGATGTGCAGTCAGCATAGCAGTAAGTGACCAGAAATACAGAGATGTGTGGACTAAGACTGTTGAGGTTGACTTGGATGTGTGCAAAGGCCCCGACCTCCCTCCACTGTTGAACCATTGCCTGAAACCCGAGTATGAGAATGCAGTTCTGTATTTTAAGGCACATGAGATAAATGCCCCCAAGGATGGTAATGCAATGAGCTCTGTGACTCACCCCACCTCCTGGTGATTGAGCTTATCTGATCCTCCTGAGTTTAAGGATCCTTGGGTGGATGGGTGGGCGGGGCACAGCTGAGGCCAGAGCTCTCAAAGGCCAATACTACGGACTTGCCTTTTTTGTTGTTGTTTTATTTGGAGGGGGTGTTTGTTTTATCATGGTAAAATAAACACAGCATAAAAGTTACCATTTTAACTATTTTTAATCGTACCTTTCAGTAGCATTAAGTAATTCTCATTTTTACGCAGCCATCACCACCCTTCATCTCCAGAGGTCTATTCATCTTCCCAAACTGAAATTCTGTCCCCAATAAACACTCCCCATTCCCATCCCCCAGTCCCAAGCAGCCACCCTTCTACTTTTTGTTTCTATGAATTTGACTACCTAAGAACCTATTTAAGTGGATCATGCAATATTTGTCCTTTTGTGATTGGCTTACGTCACGTAGCATACATAATGTCTTCAGCACAAAAAAAGAGTGAAAATTAGAAAAAAGAAAAAATGCTTCCTACATTCTTGGCAGCACTTGTTATTTTCTGTTTGTTTGACAGCGGCCACTGTCATGATGAATGTGAAGGGGGACCGCATTGTCGCTATGACGTACATTGCCCCGATGACGGTGATGCTGAGCACGTTTCCATGTGCTTCTTGGCCATCTGTATGTCCTCTTCAGTTTTTGTTTTGTTTTAAACTTGCATTCAGATGGATAGTTACATGTGTGACCTGAGAAGAACCACTCAGTGATGAAGAATAAATGTGGCAACACCAGCTAGCATAGCTTAGCAGCATCTGTTATCTGCCTGAGGGCGGTGAATTCCCAGTGAGACGCTCATTCTAGTACTGTCCTAGAATGAAATGAGTCTCAGCTGGCGTGTTCCTCACTCTCCTTCTCAGTGCCCATCTTTTTCTTAGTTGAAATGATCTGTGATTCTGGATGCAGCCTGTGTTGTTCTGGACTATCTCTGTGTTGCGTTAAATTAATAAAGGAGCTTTCATTTTTGCAGTTATGTATTTTGAACTCCCTGTTCTCTCTTCATCCTGAATGACTGAGACATGATTAGACATTGGCAGAGCGCACCTGACATGGCGCTGACGTGGAAATGCAATGGGCGGCAGCTCAGGGTGCAGACACCACCCAGGACGCTGTGCCGAGGGGAACCAGGGCTTCCCTTTGGAATGACAAAGGCTCCCACCATCCCTCCAGCCCCTGATGGCAGATCCCTTCTCACTTCTTCCACACTGGAGCTGTGGCTCCTTCTGGTGTTTTCCCTGGGTGGATGAAACAGAAACTCTCCTGGGGCCTTTTATTTTATTTTATTTTATTTTTATTATTTTCTTTTTATTTTATTTTATTTTATTTTTTTTGAGACGGAGTCTCGCTCTGCCGCCCAGGCTGGAGTGCAGTGGCGCAATCTCGGCTCACTGCAAGCTCCGCCTCCCGGGTTCACGCCATTCTCCTGCCTCAGCCTCCCGAGTAGCTGGGACTACAGGCGCCCACAACCGCGCCCGGCTAATTTTTTGTATTTTTAGTAGAGACGGGGTTTCACCGTGGTCTCGATCTCCTGACCTTGTGATCCGCCCGCCTCGGCCTCCCAAAGTGCTGGGATTACAGGCGTGAGCCACCGCGCCCGGCCTATTTTATCTTATCTTATTTTATTTTATTTGTGGTAAGAACATTTACCATGAGACCTACCCTCTTAACAGATTTTAAAGTGTATAGCACAGTATTGTGAGCTATAGGCACAATGTGTGTAGCAGAGTTCCAGAGCTTCTTCATCTCACTTGACTGAAACTTGATGCTCGTTGACTAGCAACTCCCCACGTCTCCCTCCCTCTACTCCCTGGCAACCATCATCCCACTCTCTGATTTTCTGAATTTGCCTATTTTTACATGCCTCACGTAAGTGAAATCACGTAGTATTTGTCCTTCTGTGACTGGCTTGTTTCACTTAACATAATTCCTCCAAGTTCACCCACGTTGTCGTATGTGTCAGAATTTCATTCGTTTTTAAGCGGAATCATATTCCGTTGTATTTCTCACTGTGTTTCGTGTGTCCATTCACGCATTAGTGGACCCCTGCACGTTGTTTCCATACCTTGGCTATTGTGGATAACGCTCCAATGAACATGGGAGCGCTCACCTCAAGTGCTTTGAGATCCTAATTTCAATTCTTTTGGATAAGTACCCGGAAGTAGAACCACTGGATCATATGGCAGTTCTAGTTTTAGTTTTTTGAGGAACAGCCGTACTGTTTTCCATAATGGCTGCGGCATTTTTGCATCCCCACCGACAGTGTTTAAAGGTTCCAGTTTCTCTCCATCCCGGGGACTTGATACTGAGAACCTAACCTGTCTAGCCCCTTCTGCACTGGCCGCCTTTGCAAGAGCTGGTTGCCTCTCTGAAAACTCTTCTCCCATGACTCTTCCCTTCCCCTCACCCACAGGGCAGGGCAGTCCTACTTACTTTTCCCTTAAGGGAAAATCCAAATGCTGCCTCTTTGGTGAAGTCTTCCCCAGGCCTCTTCCCTTTCTTTGCATTCCTGCAGCACAGGACCCCATCTGTGTCTTACAGGCACGTGTCTCTTCCATCAGACTCTGAGCCCCTTGAGGCCGGTGCTGTGGCTGCATCGTGGCATCTCCCGTGGCATGGTGCTAACTCATCCTCCTTGCTGAATAAGTGAATGAAATGTATTCATTATGCACAGCCTCCTTCTGTTTTCCATGATTTGTCATTATTCAGTGTTTTCTGTGAACCAGGAGCTGGGCGTGGTTTGTTAAGTAAGGACACAGTCCCTAAACTAAGGAGCTTTCAGGTTGGTAACCAGAAAGGGAAATTCTACGTTTTTTATGGCAAGCTTTTAGACATCTTTTTGATATTTAGAATGAAGTAAACACAGTAGATGTAGTCCAATTCTGGAAATCATGTAAGACCTGAGCCTAATTCAGCAGGTAGAAAGCCAGGAAGAACACACCTACTTTGTATTTGCAGTCCTTTCCTCATGCTACTTGATAAGGGAATTAATCCCTTATCATACTATTGCTGAGCCACACCCCCATTTAAAAATAAAAATTAGGAAAGCTGTCTGGATAATTATTAGCAAAGACTTTACAGAGGCTGGGATGAGTCCTGCAACCGGTTGTTTGCACTGGGAGTTTTATAGTGTACTTGACCTTTGCTTAAGGTAAGGGAGTTTGTTTGGCAAAAACAGCGATAAATATTCCCATGGCATTGGAATCCTGCTGGATTTCTGAGACTCTGGGAATGCAGATGTGGGCACTGGAGTAAATGTGAGCATTTCATTACAGTGCCTGCCTTGTTTTGGGGTTTTTTGGTTCTGTTTTGGTTTTCTCTTCCAGGCTGTATTGCTAGGTTTACTGCTTTAAAATTGTCTTTATGGTTCAGGCTGCTGCAGCCTTTAGAACAAACCACAACAGTTGGGATCTAGAAGCCTGCACCTCTCCTAGAGGCACCGCCTGCATCACGGTGTCCATGGCCTGACCTTTGAAGGGGCTGTTTCCCATCTCGGAAATGGGGATACTACTTGATATTCTTATTTATAGGATTTGGTGAGGGCATAGGAGGTAACACATCCACAGATGCTCTGAAGGGCTTGAGCGTGATCGTGCACCTTATTACGGGTGGTTGTTGATATCTTGGGCAAGTTTCAAGACCGGGAGGTTGAAGCCAGCCCATCTCACCGCTGAGCCAATAAGAATGAAGACAACATGGTTACAGCAAAGCTTCAGGCTTAGGAAGAAATGTTTCACATGGATGGTGTCCTGGCCAGCGGGTTGGGTTCTAAAATAAACACTGCTGTCTCTGGGGCTGAAGATTTGCCCAGGGCAATGGAGAAGCCAGCGGGGAGGGTAGTGCGGAGAGGCTAAGTTTAGGGTCAGCTTTATTTTCAGAGGCAAATGAGGAAGTGAGAGGCTGCCAAAATCACTCCTCTGAGGCTTCCCCTGCCCCTTGGATGAGGTTGCTGCCATCTCTGAGACGGGACTGTGGCCTTTTACCCTTGTAGGCACCGAGGTTGGATCTAAGACACTGTTTTACCATCCAATCCTGTCAGCTGTTCCATGGCCCACCGTTTCCTTTTGAATGTTTCCAGGAGCCAGAAATCCAGATCCCAAGGGCTGGCACGTGGAAGGAGAGCCCTCCGGAGACAGCACGCATGCTTCGGTTTCTTTCATGGTTAACTATGAGATGTTTCTGATGTCACGTGTGTCTGCTACCCGAACTCAGAAACAAGCCTCATTAATAAGTCCCACCCTCACGCCCCAGGCCGCCTCCCCCTCCCACTCCACGCCTCCTCCCTCTCCCCCTCCCCTGTCCACAAGTCTCCCCACACGCTATTTGCTGTTTTTCATCCCCATGAGTTTTCCTTAGGTTTTACCACATCTAGAACACTGTGTTGTACGGTTTTGCCTTTTAAAAAAACTTTCTGGCCGGGTGCGATGGCTCATGCCTGTAATCCCAGTACTTTGGGAGGCCGAGATGGGTGGATCACGAGGTCAGGAGATCAGGACCATCCTGGCTAACACAGTGAAACCCCGTCTCTACTAAAAATACAAAAAATTAGCAGGGCGTGGTGGTGGGCGCCTGTGGTCCCAGCTACTCAGGAGGCTGAGTCAGGAGAATGGTGTAAACCCGGGAGGCAGAGCTTGCAATGAGCCGAGATCGCGCCACTGCACTCCAGCCTGGGCGACAGAGCGAGACTCCGTCCCCCTAAAAAAAAAAAAAAAAAAATTTCTACAGATGCTGTCCTACTGTGTTTGTTTTTCTGAACTTCCTTCTTTTTTTATACCTCAGCATCATATCCAGTGGCTCCTCCGTGTGAGTACGGAGACAGGGAATGAGTGAGAGCAAGGCTGGCTTTGAGAGCTGGGGTTTGTGTAGGGCTGAGTGAGACCTTGGGCTCCCGTGGCCCAGGACTTAAGAAATAGCAAAGGAGAATAGTAGATGAACCGGAAATTGAGATTAAATTTGGGAAGGCACAGAAAGGATTGACCAGGTGTCAAGTGGCCTAGCTCTGGAACCTGGGAGTGGGGCAGATGCAGCGAGCAGGGCGGGAGGGCCCAGACCAGGCCCAGACTCAGGAGAACAGTAACCTTGTTATGACCTTGGCCTTCACACAGTAACTTCCCTCTGCCCAGGAACGTCCTGTTCTCTTATTCAGATGGTAAGAGGGAAAATATCTATCTATAAATACATTTATATTTCTAAGAGATTGTCATAGAGGTGTTTTTTCTCGACCCAGGGAGGGTTGCTGTGCTGCACAGAATAGGATGTGAAGAACCCATGCACAGCATACTTGTCTTCCTCCTGTCTTTTAAGTTCAAAGGCTTCTCACTGGACCTAATAAGTCAATCTCTTTACTCTGATATTATTTCTGATTTCCAGTTTGAAGATGAGAAAACTGATCGTATCAAGGCCTCTCTATTCATCCTATTTCATTTGAAGAGCTACTGGATAGTATTTGGAGGGAGACTTTTTTTTTTTTTTTTAGTGGGGGAGGGTGGCAGCCACAAAGAGGGAACCGTTTCCAAGTGGATAGAGGGCAGGAGCCCAAAGATAAGGATTTGAATACTGCCATCTGGAGAGGCGCTGGGTTTTTTGTTTGTGGTTTTGTAAACCCGGTAGTAGGAGGCTCTTTTTGTTTTTCCTGTTGCCTGTTTAGAGGAAAGACTACAGCACAAATTGTCCAAATGCCTTGTGCTTTTAGGGGCAGAGTTGATACTGTCGCCCTCTGGCCCTCAGGTCCTACTTTGTCTGTTCTGCGTGTTGTCTACCCATGAACTAATGAGGCTGCCTGCATAATAGACATGGAAAGACAAGTGTCAATTGAAGAAGGTGATGTTGAATTATGAGATTCAGCAACC
Source organism: Macaca mulatta (assembly GCF_049350105.2). Classification (NCBI taxonomy): domain Eukaryota; kingdom Metazoa; phylum Chordata; class Mammalia; order Primates; family Cercopithecidae; genus Macaca; species Macaca mulatta. The sequence continues at coordinate 179,915,474 of NC_133409.1, forward strand.
CGTTATGTGGCCACTCGGCCCAGTGTAGTACCTTCCCCATTTGTTAGACATTCACTGTTTGATTGATTAGTAAGAAATTAGAGATGGTGTGGATCATTGAAATCTACAGCAACCCCTCCAACACCTTGACTTCCCCCTAACACTCTTACTGGGACCTCAACTATAAACAGACTGTGTTTCAGTTCATCCATTACTTTACTCACTAATAAATGGTTCATCCATCCTTTCTTGAGTGACTGCTGGACGCTGGGTCTCTTGAGAATGGAAAGACATTGCCTTGCCTTCGAGGCACAGAGTCTCTACTATATGGATGGATCTGACCACAGCACAGCGGTCACTATGGTAGAGGCACCTACTAAATGCAGCAGGGACATGGAAAGAGAATCTGAATCTTCCTGAGATTTTCTTTTGTTTGCCCAACCCACCTCATGTAAAGATGTAAAGCCACTCAAGTAAGAGAAGGAAGAGTCCGTGAGTGCCTTTAGTCACTTGCTCCTCCATAAATGTGCATTTCCTGTTGAATTTACCTTTGAAGGGTCTTGAAAAGAGTGTCTTTGCCCATCCAAAGTCCTGACTGCCTCTCTGTTGGGGCTGGACCATGCTGTGTGTTCTGTGTGTGAGCCCGTATGTGTTTTCTGCTTAGAAGTTGCCTGTGGCTCTTGTCTTGGCCACACCAACTCTAAGGAGAAAACACATGTGATCACCATCTAAATTTCCACAATCCATTCAGACCTGCCAAGGAGGTTTATGTGTCCAGATAAGTGTCTTAGCTACCTGTCACATCAGGATTCAGTCAACCTGCCCAAGGAACAGCATTTTTCCTTGTGCCTTCTTAGAAAAAGTAAAGCAGCCCACGCATAGGAGACCTGGAAAAGTTGGTAGTCTGGGATCTGTAAGGAGCCTCTGCATGAGGCTTCCTCAATGCTGTCATGCTCTGGGCCAGAACTGGGGTCCTGGGAAGCACTGGCCGTAGAGGGGAGAGTCTGCCTCTACTAAGAACGTGGGAGAATGGTGTTGCTTCCTGAGAAGGGAGCCTTTGGGAACAGCAACCCTGGAAGCTAGAAATCACATGAGTACATTTGGGTGGCAGTGCACAGGGCAGTAGAGCCACATCATAGCTTCAGTAAGGGGACAAGGAGAGCACATCCCCTTACCTGGAAAGGTATCGCTTTGACTGATCTAGTGATTTGGGAACAAAAACTCCAGTAGCCCTTGTCTCGTGATTTTCAGCTGAACTGTTTTTGTAATAGTCTTATATACGTGATTTTGTAAAGCATAATGAACACCTGAATCGAGCAGGTGACGTCGTGAAGCCCAGCACGAGGGTCACGGCATTTCCCATTGAGTGGGATTCAGGCCTGAAGCCAAACAGCTCAAGCCAGATGTTGAGACACAGGAAGTTATTTTAACAAAAATGCCATAGAAGAGGGCAAGATTGGCAGGCGGGAGCACCAGGCAGCACCTCTTCATTGGGGTTCTGGCTGTGGTACAGGAAATCTAACATAGACACAGCTTCCCTTTTTTTGTTCAAATGCTGGAAAACCAGGTTTCGGTTTAGGCAGCCAGGTAAAGGCCCACAGTTATGTGCCTTTTATGGCCCTTTGCCATCTTACCTTCAAAGTCTCCAAGAGTAACAGATTATTCCTGTGAACAAGGAAGTAGTAATACTTATACGTAATTTTAGATTAAGCGGACGACTCACGGGTGAGACTTTGCATCCCTTGACACAGTCTGGTCATTGCTGAGGAACAGGGTACCAAGTCTTAAAATTTAAGGCAAAAAGTGAATATAATCACTGTATTAATCAAATGTTGACCCTGTTCCTCAGCAACAAAGTCCTGTTGGGACAAGCTGACCGCAGGGGTTCTGGTAGCAATGTGCAGGTCACAGGAGCCACCGACCTCCTCCCAGGTGTTTGCAGGGCGTGCGGCTGGTCCACACGTGTCCGGAGAGCATCTCTAAACTGCTGTTGGCCGTGAGTTTGCACTGTGTGCTTTTCCTTCACGTAGATTAATTAAAGAATTGTCATTTTTCTGCTTTTTGAACACCTGTAAGCAACACCATTTATTCTCAGACCTCCAGGAAGCTTGGCAGTTTTCCTATGCTGTGAGAGTATGATTTAAGGACTCAAGTGAGTCCATTTTCCATGATTCAGGTGAGACCCAGTAGCAGGTTTCTCATTTTCAGATGGAGAAACAAGAATGAGGCAGAGATCAGAGCCTTTTTTCCCTTTTGTTATGGCTGGGGTTGGTATGTGCTCGTATGGCTGGGGCTCAGCGTGTGCTCACCTGCTCTTTCTCTCTGTGTATGTGTGTGTCTGCGAGTATGCCTATGTGTGTGTGTGGCTGTGTATGTGAATGTGTCAATATGTGTCTGTGTGTGTCTGTGCATACATGCTGATGAGTTTCGGTGGCTATGTCCATATGTGTGTGTGTGTGTCTATGCATGTCTGTATGTGCTTGTGTTTGTGGCTGTGTGTGTGTGCGTGTCTGCGTGTCTGTGTGTGCATGCTTGTGAGTGTCTATGGCTATGTGTGTGTGTGTGCGTCTGTGCATGTCTGTGTGTGTATGTTTGTGAGTGTCTGTGTGTCTGTACATGTCCGTGTGTGTGGTTTTCGCTGTCAGAGCAGCAGGACAAGAGGCACTCTCACATCTCCTTCCACAACCTGCCCTGCTCCTCCCTTCCTTATCTGTGGTCCTGGCGGGCCTGGTTTGCCCATGGCCTCTGCCACCTCTCAGCACTCCAGCAGCCCTGTCTGGGGAGGGGAGGCCATGGGGTGCTTTCGCCTTGACTCCCATTTCAGAAACAGAGCAGCCTTGCCAGTCAGGTGACAGTCATCCTCCCAGAGCATCCCTCCCTGCTCTCCTGTTCGGTGTGGCCTAGATGGGAACTCCATCTGCCTCAGGGTGGTCCCCATGACTGCAGCAGCTGAGGCCTTGGCCCTGCTTCCCATCCTCCTGCTCACATGGGGGTCATGTGCATTTGATGAGAATGCATTAGAACCTGGGTTTCCTGGCTCAGTCCTGAATGAAGTAGCAAGTCTCCTTGGGGACAGTTTTGATACCAAACAGCAGAAATATGGCATCCATAGGGCCCACCCTGTGGGACAGCATGGCTGGGGGAGGAGATGTGTTACGGACTCTTCGAAGTGGCCAGTGACGTGTTCTTAGGCTAAAGCCAGGAAAGGTCGAGGGGAGAGAGGTTTCCAGAGCAACGGGTGGGAGGGGTGGGCGGGAAGCCACACAGAGGGCTGTTGACTGAGCCTGGATGACTGCTCATTAGTCCTGACCATCCTGTACTTGTGGGCTGAACGTTCCCCGCTGCCTGGCACGCTCAGGGCAACCCCCAGGATTTGTGTTCATTCCCCAGCTCAGCCACCCCCACCCCATAAAATCTTGAGACTTGTCTTTTTGCCAGCACTCGCTGATAACATCAGATTATTTTTCCCCAACCCTTTTCCTTCGCCCCTGCATTTTCCACCCCAAGAGGCTAAATTGCCTGGCATTTTCCACCGCACTCCGATTACACTGGACAAAGGGCCATCCGGCTAGAATGCTAATAGGGAGATTTTTTTTCCATCCCGCCTGAGCCTCACAAAAGCTGGGGGCTTTAACCGCGGGGCCTCTCTAGCTCTCACTTTCTTTCCTGTAATTCTATACAAACGGCATTAGCCTTTTATGAGGTCTTTGTTTGTGGCCATTCTGAGGGTACTTTTCATCTCACATGGGTTTCTTGAATTTTAAGTGGAATTTGTTCAAATCGGCCTGGCCTTGCTTCGCGTAGAGGAAATGCAGGCTCGCCATTATAAGTTAGTAAATTCAAAAGGGATTTTTTTTAAGAAAAAAATCTTTCTCTTTCACCACAAATTAAATGCCTCAGTAAGAGAAGATGATTAAAAATTCAAGTGCCCTTTGAAGACACAAGATGATTGACCTCAGAATGGGAGTGAGAAGGACAGCGAGACCAGCTCCCCATTACCCCCAAGAAATTCCATTTGTTTTCTCTCTCTGATGTGAAAATAACTCAGTCTCCCTTGAGGAATCTGCTCTCATAATAAAAATCACCATTTGCATTTTTTAAGTGATAATGCCTATTTTTCTGTTAGAAACTGAAGGAAGACTAAAACACGCTAGCTCTGACAGCCAGTTTGACGAATGGATCAGTTAATCCAGCCTGCAGCTGTCAAAGCTTCAGAGCAGGCCTGGGCCAAGCTTTCTGCAAAGGGCCAGAACATGAATATTCTGGGCTGTGCAGGCCAGACGGTCTCTGCCTCACCTACTCCCTGCTACCGCAACAGCAGCCATGGACAATCTGAAAGTGAATGAGTGTGACCACATTCCACAAAAGCCGCGTTTATCGACACTAAAATTTCAATTTCACGTACACTTCACGCAAGAGATATTATTCATCTTTTGGTTGCCTTGAACCATTTAAAAATGTCAAAACCATTCTTAGGGACAAGCTGAGTAAAATCAGGCAGCGCATGGTACAAAAACAGCAGCCTTCAGCAGGATTTGGCCTGAGGGTCATCGTTTTCCAACCCTACTTTAGAGCAGCTTTTAAAACTGTAGTTTATGACACATTAGGGCTTGGGTTAAGGGTTATAGAATCCATTGGGTGGGTCCTGCCCAGCATTTTTAAAGAAAAAAAGTAAAATTAAGTGCATCACACACAATAAAGGTTAAGTATTGTTTCATGAAACTTTGGGGTGGGTGTAGGGGTGTGTGTGTGTGTGTGTGTGTGTGTGTGTATGTATGTATGTGCATGCATGCATGCTGAGTCACTATGCCGTCCAGCACTGGGAAATAATTTTCTATCAACTATGGTCCTGCTCATCCACCAGACTTTTATGTGCTTCAAAGAACACAAAGACCAAGAACCAAGGGACTGTGAATGTACTTAGCCCACAAGAGGGGATGGAGGTGACCGTGATCATCTGCCTTCATGTATCACAGGAACCAAGAGCCCTGAAAGAGGTGCTCTGTCCCGGGTCTGTGATCAGAGAGTGACGAGAGCAAGAAGCCACCACCTTATCTTTCCTGAAGATATGAGGTTGCTTGAAGCACTGCCCACTCAGTATGAATTTCCTGCTTTCATGTGAGGCTTATTTCTGAGTAGTTCAAAGAATTCATCTTCTCCACTCTGCTTTTCCACCTCCCAAGATTCAGTGATATTTAAAGCACTTGGGTGGTTGAGTGTTCAGTATTCTTCACCAAACAGAAATACAGTAGTGTGTGGGAAGAGGGGCCACGCATTTTCATCTGATGAAAACAGCGCATGCCAGCCGTGACGGTTAGCCTAACTGCAAGCCAGGCTGTGAGGAGGTGGAGGAGGAAGGAAGGTATATTTTGGTACTATAATAATTCAGGGCCTGCAGGGGATGCCCCATGGGTGAACCACATTCTAGAGAGGGTTCCAGAAACTCCAGGGGCCACAGGGCTTGCCTGGGGGTTGGCATCATGATTTGGTGGTGGGAGTCGATTTGGCCGAAGCGTCCTCGGATAGGTGGGATAGGGAGAGAGAGGTTGCCTCTTAGGTCCCCAGGAAGTGAGGAGGAAGAAAGACAGGTAGGAAACAGAAAGGTGTTGGGGGCTCCCACTGCCCAGTCTGAAGCCCCAGCTCAGTGCTGAGCTGCTTGGTGGCTAGGGCAGGCTTCCTCGAGGGCTCTGCAGGGAGAAGCACCCAGAGGCCAGTTGGCCCCAGTGGGAAGCTTCCCATCGGCCAGCTGTTTGCAGAAAAGGCAGCTGTCCTCGAGGGCAGAAGCAGAGGAGTTTCCCCCTTCCCTGTCATCTTGCTCAGGGGAGGCTTTGTGACTTTCTGGTTTACCCAGAGGGAAACACTGTTTACTTGTCTGAAGGGGTAATGAAAGGTGAGTGTCTGTTTCCAGAGTGGTGATGAGGGCTGGGGAGACAGGTGGAAGGGAAGACAGTACCAGTTGACTCTCCTCTGGAGCAAAGCCCCTAAATTCCTAAGCCCTCCCTGTCCTGGCTCTGGGTCATGGGAACCCAGTCCGTTGGCTGGGAAGGGTTTGTCTCCTTGTGACCCAGGATGCTTGCTATAAGATTCGGTGACTTTCTGCGGCTGGACTGTTTGAAGCTCATGTTTTCCTTGGACAGTTTGCTGGTTGGATCTTGGGATGAATGAGCAGCCGCTAGGGTGAAGTATCTGGCCTCAGGTGTTGGGTGGGTCAGGTCCTAGGAGTTGGGAAGGGCACCACACCCAGCTCAGTGCCGGGAATGCGGTGGATGCTCATGTGATTGCCAGGTCAGCAAGTGCCGAGTACTGGGCTGCATTTTTCCATCAACAGGGCCGGATTCTATAGTGGGCACTCACTTAGGTGCAGACGGGACTCAGTAAGAAGCAGTGGCCTTGCTAAATAAAGAACCTGAGAGCAAGACAAACACAATGCAGACTGCTGTTGTCACTCTGAGCAGATGGCCACAAGTCACCCAAAGCTCAGGTAAGAAGAGAAAACAGAAGCTTATAGAAAATACAGCTCCTGCTCCAGGAAAGATGGCGCCTAGACCTTGGTTCAGAGACCAGAGAATGCAGCTCCTGCCCCGGGAAAGATGGCGCCTAGGCCTTGGCTCAGAGACCGGAAAACACAGCTCCTGCCCCCCGGGAAAGATGGCGCCTAGGCCTTGGTTCAGAGACCAGACCCCTTAGTTGTAGTAGTTGTTCCAGGCCATGGTCAGAAACCAATTCCCTCCCTCACTTCCCCTCGTCCCTACCTCCTTCCGTCCACAAGCATGGAGTCGTGGCACATGCAGGCACCAAGGATTAGAGGTTTGGGACTGAAGAAGACAAAAAGAATGTCTCTTTCCTCCTGGAGCCTTCCAGAGCAGGAGACACACAGCACGCGGGTAATTAGATAAGTGTATCCCCCGCAGCTGGGACAGGTGCTGTGAAGAAGCCTGCGGTGAGGTAAGAGAGCCAGGGAGGCCTGAGTTAGATGAAGGAGTGGAGAGCAAAAGCCTCCATGAGGACACATCACCACGCAGAGACAGGAGGGTGTCCAGGCTGGGGCACCAGCCGCACGCCTCCCAACGCTGGGCAGAGCTTCATCTCTAGCAGTAGAAGGAAGGGCTCTTGGCCGCAGCCTGAGGGCAGGGTAGACTCCTGTGCCAAGCCAAGACTCAGGAATCATGGATAAAGTGAGTCTCTGGTGGCGATTAGATGAATAATGAGAAAGTATCAGACTTTTAAAAAATTCAATATGAAGTCATAAAAAAATCAGATTTTTGGCCAGGCGCCGTGGCTCATGCCTGTAATCCCAGCACTTTGGGAGGCCAAGGTGGGCAAATCACAAGGTCAGGAGATCAAGACCATCCTGGCTAACACGGTGAAACCCTGTCTCTATGGAAAATACAAAAAATTAGCCAGGCGTGGTGGCGGGCGCCTGTAGTCCCAGCTGCTCGGGAGGCTGAGGCAGGAGAATGGCGTGAACCAGGAGACAGAGCTTGCAGTGAGCTGAGATCGCACCACTGCACTCCAGTCTGGGCAACAGAGCAAGACTCTGTTTCAAAAAAAAATCAGATTTTTATCCTAAGAAGTATAGATCAGAAAATGTAAAGTAGGAGGAGGAAGAGAAGGCCATTGAGAAGAACCAGGAGGTAGCCAACATGAGCGATGAATGAGAGAGGGAAACTGGGAGAGAAGCAGCTTGGGAGACCCAAGAAATCAAGCAGAGACCCAAGGCATTTGGCAGTTCATTGCATGACTAGGCCCTGCCTCCTGTTACCCAGGGGAAGGAATGACTAAGTGCTCCTGTTGTGATTAAATTCTCCTCTGCAGTTCAGCTCTCAGAGGTCAGGTGTCATGACGCTCCAATGTTGGGGGTGGGTTGCTCAGGTCAGCCGCCAACACTCACCAGAGCCTTCTCTGTGTCAGCTCTTCACCATCCTGAGGGGTGCGAGGAAGTGTGAGAGGAGGACATGGCCCACAAGAACGCTAGGGTCCAGTTGAGGGGACAGATGCATGTGTGTGTAAGACAACGCAACCATACAAAATAGGAAGCCACTGAATATCCAGCAGTGATGCGAGGGGTTAAGTCCATGAGTGGCGTAACTACACAGTCAAACTTCGGGCACTCACAGGGGTGTGTGGGGGTCGTTAATGACTTGGGGAAATGTGTGCAATGTAATGTAAAATAACAAAAGCAAACTGATAACCATTAAAAAAAAACTTTTTGAAAGATTTGGAGGAAATATACTAAAATATGAACACTGGGTGTTTCAGTTATTGGTGATTCCCTTAATACATATCTCTGTATTTTCAGGGAATTCCCATGGTATCTTTGTTTAATGTGAAAAGTTAAAACATATGTATGTTGTCCTTTAGATGCTACTAGGGGGTATATGCTGTGTGTTATATGTGTGCCCTGACCCAGAACAGCTTTGCCAGGTCCTAGGTTAGAATTCGTCCCGGTGTCAGCAAGGGCAGAATATTTCTAATAGGACTGAGCTGAGCAAAGGCATGACAGGAAACCAAGTGGAAGGTGGGTCCAAGGGACGGCCAGGGAATGGGCACAGCTCCCGTGGACTCCCAAGAGGCTGTGGGAGGGTGCAGCTGGGAGTAGCTGGAGGTGTTGCATGCCTGTCCAGGATCTGGATGCGATGACACAGGAATGCAGTGCCAACACAAGGGTTTAAAGAGCCACTTGCTTGCTTGGGAATGCCCTTGTAAGCTGTGTGGCAGCAGATGTGGAGGGGACCCTACCCAAGCTGGAACAGAGTAGCGGCAGTGGGGGTGCACAGTCACTAAGAGGATTTGTAGGGAGGAAGCTGGCTGGACCCTGGGACTTCATCCATGCAGGGGAGGAAGGGGTTGCTGCCACCAGTTCTCAACCTGGGGTGACTGAGGGAATGCATGGGTCATTAGCAGACAGAAAGTAGATGGAAGGACTGACTTTTGTGCGGAGAGGGGCGGGGTGAGTGCAGCTTCAGATGTGCAATGCTGGATTTTAGAGGTACATGAGCATGTGAGCAGGTGAGCAGAGACGTTGAGCTGGGACCCGGGCAGAGGTGGCGCTGGCCTGTCAGGTTGGCATTGTGCACATCCAAAGAGAGTCCGTGCCCTTGAATGGCCAGGAGCCCGTTTGGGCTTTGAGCAGTTTGAGGCAGGAAAAGTTTCAGTGGCACCAGGCTGAATCACCCTTGGGCTGTAAGTAGAACACTTCAGATGCTGAAGTGGAAGCCTTTAGTGTCAGTGTGACAGCTGACAGCAAGCGTGTGTACCGTGTCGCCCAGTGTATTCCGCAATACCAAGGAAGACCATAGCGGCCAGCACTCTCGGAGAATGGAAGACACCAGAATAAGAAACATGCTCGGCTGTATGTACAGCAGGTTATACGTATAAAACTAAAACAAAAACAAAATCTGTTTAGCAGCAGGTAGTCCAGTTCTACTTCATGATTATTTGGAGGCAGAATTGGTTTTACATAATGATAGAAATGTATTGCTGTAGTCAGCAAGCATTTGACCATCTCAATTCCATATAAATACAAGTCCTACGTTTCTCTTATCCTCTTGTCCTGGGAAGGGCACCATGTTTTTAGAAATACAAACTACTAGGGCTACGTGTGGTGGCTCATGCGTGTAATCCCAGCACTTTGGCAGGCCGAGGTGGGAGGATCACCTGAGGTCAGGAGTTCGAGACCAGCCTGGCCAACATGGTGAAATCCCGTCTCTACTAAAAATACAAAAATTAGCCAGGTGTGTTAGTACATACCTGTAATCCCAGCTACTTGGGAGGCTGAGGCAGGAGAATCACTTGAACCCAGGAGGCGGAGGCTGCAGTGAGCCACAGTTGTACCACTACACTCCAGCCTGGGTGACAGAGCAAGACTGTCTCAAAAACAAAAAAAGAAAGAAAGAAAGAAAAGATGGCCGGGCGCGGTGGCTCAAGCCTGTAATCCCAGCACTTTGGGAGGCCGAGACGGGCGGATCACGAGGTCAGGAGATCGAGACCATCCTGGCTAACACGGTGAAACCCCGTCTCTACTAAAAAAATACAAAAAACTAGCCGGGCGAGGTGGCGGGCGCCTGTAGTCCCAGCTACACAGGAGGCTGAGGCAGGAGAATGGCGGGAACCCGGGAGGCGGAGCTTGCAGTGAGCTGAGATCCGGCCACTGCGCTCCAGCCCTGGCGACAGAGCGAGACTCCGTCTCAAAAAAAAAAAAAAAGAAAAGAAAAGAAAAGAAATATAAGCTACTGGTGCTTTCTTTATAACTTAAAAGTGAGTGCTTTCCCTCTAAGAAGTTGTTTTCTTAAGTTGACTGGAGATGGACTATACAAGACTCAAACACGTGTCTTTCGTTTCTCAGTCATTTGAATGAACCTCGGTCCCCATTGAAACACCTCTGTGTGCTGATCCCCTGGATGCTGATGCCAGGAGTCTACTGAATTTGAGAACGTAGTGGAAGTAACACTAAGATAAAAGAAAGTGAAGAATTCTGACAAAGCCAATTGTTCTTTGCATTCGGACATAGGCACATATTTATTACAGTCTTAGCCATAAGTCTTTTGTCTAGTTAAGTACTGGATACCATTTTCTTTGTATAAAGGAAGTTTGCTCAGTGAGGAGTCCGCTTGTTTCCCGATACTTAAAATTTCTTGAACAATTCACCAAGACTAGGAAGATGGTTTCCTCAGCGCAGGCTGCCAGTGCTGCCAAGGAATGAGTTTTCTCCTGTGTTTGCTTCTAGCTCCAGAAGCACCTTTACCCCATTCTAAGGAGGCAGCAGGTGGATAGTTTGCAAGAAGCTTCCTTCTGAAATTATAAGGACCAAAATGTGATACTGAAGGAGTTCGTGGTTGCCTAACGCTTACGTATTTCAATATGCTTAAAGTTTGGAATTGGTTCTTTCAAGACACGCTGTTCATTTCTACCTCCAGAAAAAGGATCTTTATGCATCACTCTGTGTGTACAAATTCATTTCACTTTAACCTTCAATGAAATCCCAAACATTTTAGAATGGCTTCTAGTTTTCCAGAAAACTTAGAACCCAGGCTGTTCAGCTCCAGAGCCCAGATTCTTAACCACATGGTCATGTCAGACACTATCGCTTGTGTCCTTTGAACTTTTCAATAGAGCCCTTTAGACTCATCAAAGGGATCCAGTAGAGCTTCTGCTAGAAAAGGGGAAGGAAAGAGGGGAGGAGAATATGGCACATGTAAAGATTTGGCCAAGCTGTTTTGGGTACACAAGTATTCTCTATTATTTCTTATGCTTTTTCCGTATATGTGAAATATTACTTTTTTTATTTTAATTTAAGTTTGACTTTCCCCTCCTTCTTACTTACATGTCATTGAGAATGCTAGGAAGATGTTTTCATTTTGACACGTTAACATCAGATTCTAGATCAGTGCTGTCCAACAGAACACTTGAAGTGTGGCCAGTGCAACTGAAGAACTGAAGGTTTACTTGTACCTACTTTTAATTAATTTAAGTTTAAATAGCCATAGGTGACCACTGTATTGGACAATGCAGTTCTGGAAGAAAAAACCACAGAAACCAAGGTATTCCCCAGTGCTGTCAGAGACTGGACGGTAGATTCTAATTCATCTACCATTCCCCTTAGCAAAAATCCTCTGAAAATATTTTCTAACTTAGGAATAAGTGAATCGAGTCTAAAATTTACTCGAGAAAATATTCTCAGTATTTATAGAATGTAAGTTCCTTCTTCTGCCATCCTGTGCCTTCTGTCTTATCTTTCCCAAATGAACCATTTTTTTTTCCTTCTTGTGTATATGTATTTAAGGGCTGCTCTCTGGTCGGCACCGATGTTTGACAGTGATTAGCTCTTCTCTAGGTTTAAATACAGCTGACTCCCCAAGGTCATCAATCACCGTCATTATGTTTGGAAGCAGATGGACAATTCAAGAGCAACCTAGGGTCTTTGGCTGGTTGCTGAGTATTTAATTACGTCTCGACAAACATGGGAGACAGCCCTCATTGATAAGCTTAGCTTGTTAAGGGCCACTCTCATTAATGGTCATGGTGATAAATTGTGCTAGTCTTATTGAAAAAAAAGATGTCTAAAAGGAGGATATTATGTCTGAATGATGAGGATATTTGTGTGTGTGTGTGTGTGTGTGTGTGTGTGTGTGTGTGTGTGTATTTGCCGGGCCTGGGGATGTTTTCTTTGCTCTTAAAGGATAAATCTGGTGTTTAAAATCCGAAGATCTGAATTCAAGTCCTGGATACTATAAACCATATGACCTAAGGCCTATTTGGTAACTAACCTCTTGGGTCCTCCCTGTTAAATGGGATTAGCACTTGTTTACATGGCAAGAGTGTGGTTAGGAATAGATGAGGAAATGCAGTGACTCTGTTTGCTGCTGAAATGGTTCAGAATATGCCACTGGCCGTAAGGATTATTTTGAGCTGACAGCATTTGAGAACCATCAGATGCAGGACAAGGGTTTGTCGGAACTCCCCCGTCTACCTGGAAACAGAGTTTTCCCAAAGAATTCAACTGTCATAAACCCCCTTTAAGGGAGATTTCTCCCAACAGAGGCAAAGATGAGAAGTTGGTGCAGGATGAGAAATTGCATGAACACACCTTGCTAAAACAAACCTTCCCTTATGTTATTTCCCCATGTATTTCTCAGTCATTTCCCACTATTTATTGTCTCTTGAAATCCTAAGCCCCTCCCTGCATTAGGATGGTATATAAAGCCCCAGATTCCAACCTCTTCTCTGAGCCATTTTTGGCACGCCCCTGCGGATATATGTATGTGAATAAACTTTGTCTTTTCTCTTGCCAACCTGTCTTTTGTCAGTTTAATTCACAGGCCCCAAAGCACTGACCCTAAGAGGGTGGAGGAAAAGGTTTTCCTCCCCAACACTAACGTGAAGATGCTATTTGTGTGATGGCAGTTTCAGGCAGATGAAAAATTCCAGCAGTTTTGCTGACATTTGATGGCAAAAGTTCCTCAAGGTTTGAATTTCCTGGGCCCCCCATCGACTGGCTTCCTGGGCTCCATCTGGAAAACATCTGTTTCTGGGAATCTGGGCTCAGGGCCTCAGGGGACTCTGATGCTGTGGGCCAAGGAAGCCCCACGTGGAGAAGCACTGATTTCAGGGACCTCTGCAGATTGGAAGAGAAAAAGGTGTGTGTGTGTGTGTGTGTGTTTCAAAGGAGGTGAGCCGTGAGCCCAGGTGGCCTCACTTCCATAGTTTCTGGGGCTATACTTCATTATGAATTTCAAATTTCAGTATTCGGTTGCCTAAATGAAGTAAGGTATTTCATTAAATTTTGTTTTATCTCAATTTGTTGGCCAATGACTTTTTGAAAGAGAATTATGTTAAAGAGACACATAGTCTTAAAACAGCAAACCACATGGGGCTGGATTTCAAATTCAGGCTTCCATCTTGAAACAAAATGGTAACTGAAAAGAAGTTTTCATTTTCACGCAGACACACCTAAAATTTAAACCCGTGGTACGTCCCTAGAAGAACAAAATGCTAGTTTAGGTGCTGCTGAACCGGGATTATCTTCTTATTTATTTATTTTTATTTTTTATTTTTATTTTTTTTGAGACGGAGTCTGGCTCTGTCGCCCAGGCTAGAGTGCAGTGGCCGGATCTCAGCTCACTGCAAGCTCCGCCTCCCGGGTTCACGCCATTCTCCTGCCTCAGCCTCCCGAGTAGCTGGGACTACAGGCGCCCGCCACCATGCCCGGCTAGTTTTTTTTTGTATTTTTTTTTTTTTTTAGTAGAGACGGGGTTTCACCATGTTAGCCAGGATGGTCTCGATCTCCTGACCTCATGATCCACCTGTCTCAGCCTCCCAAAGTGCTGGGATTACAGGCTTGAGCCACCATGCCCGGCCTGGGATTATCTTCTCAATGCTACTGAACAGATTTCTTCCTCTATCCATGAATCGAAATATAGATAATCACTTGGGCCCTAGGATTTGTTTAGGAAATGAAAGAAGTACAAGAAGATTTAAGTTGTATGATTTTTTAAAATCCGTTAACTTTTCTTTTAAAGGATTTACAGGCACGGAAAGGATGGCCCCGGCCTGAAATTTTATTCCCAGCTTGTGTTCTGCTTCCTGCGCTCCCCCGTCCCACCCCCCTCGCTTGACAGGGAAGCTTCGGTCACAACAGATGACAAATGAACTGTGCGTGTGGTTTCTTCTCCTTTGCTTCTTTTCTCTTCTGCCAACTCTGTCAAAGGCAGCCCAGCGTGAATCAGAAGTGCTGGCTGAACACTTTCCCCCAGAAGAAGTCTGAGACGGTTTGGTAATCACAGCATTTACATTTGAATGCCACCTAACCCTGGAGCGGTGATTAACCAGTGACTGCAGAGTCACATCCTAAGTAGAGTAATACTGTGATTTTTTTCTGGGTTTTCATGTTCTGGACCCAAGGAGTTGGAAGAAGAGAGGGAGAGAGAGAACAAAACCCATCCACCTCGGAGTTTTCCGGTGACGTCTGACATCTGCCATTCTAAAAAGTTTCAGGCGTGTCCTCTAAACTTCACCTTGAAACAGCCTCTTGCACTGTATAAAAGTTAGCTTTTGGAACAAAGTCTTTTGAACAACTACAACCAAAAGTATGCTTCAATGGCATAACTTTTTTTTAACATTTCAATCCTTCATATGTAACATTTTTCCTCTCCACTTGATCCGAGGGAGGGCTTTCTGAGAAACCCTCTTTCCACTGAACCTCGAAACAGCTTCTGAGGTCATCTGTGACTCGGGCCAGCCTCTCGACAACGTCTGTGTGGGGAGTGAGTGTTTCTCTCTGTTAAATGCTGTGTTCTGAATGTGTTTCCTTCAGAGCCAGGAGCTCACAGGAGCCCTGTGACCCCTGACTTCACAGCAGGCCACCTTCAACCCTGTGAAAGGAGGGGAAGGTGCCACAGCAGGCATTGGTGATGGGAATGCCAAAGGTTATATGTAACATGAGAGACCAGCCCCTCCTCATTCAACCTGAACCTGAAAGAAGGAGCAGAAGCGTGAAGACATGAGTCCTTTAAATATCCTTCCCTTAAACCCATATTGCCCCAGTTTCTGTTTCCCCAAACGGTAAACGTATCCTTTCCAGACAGATCCCATCAAAACCCACAAATACCTAGGAGCAGACTCTCGGTTCTCATGTCTCCAGCACGTCACGGGGCTGCCCTTCTCCCAGTAGCCCCATCTGTTTTCCATAAGGGCCGCACTCTGTCACTTTATAAATTTGCTACGGCAATTGTCTCCTGCTTTTTCACATGGGACCTTGAAAATCGTTTTTGGCCTTTACACAAAGGATCGTTTAGAAAGATCCTTATACTGTGGTTAGAAATCAGGTCACTTTGCAAGTTGCCATTCTTATGTAAAATGTTCCCAACTTTTGCAAGAATTATAAACGTTTACAAAAGTTCATTTATATCATGGTTACCTGGAACTAAAGGGGGAATTTGTCATAGACTCTGTTGTGGTTACGCATGGGTCCTCAGGCCAGCCCACAGGGCTGCTTAATTGTGTCCCTGAATTATTATACTAATGTGCTGTTTGAAGGCACTAGAGAGAATGTGTCGTCCGGGCGTTTTACCTTATATGATCACTTTCTTTGACTCTCACAAACAGTTCTTCCAGATAGTACCTCTTGCCATTTCAGAAGAGAGCCATAAGTATGTTAAGCCTCTTGCTCAATGTCATTCATATAGCTGGTACTTGGAAAATGGAAATTCCAACCAATTTCAAAGCCCTTGCCCTTGCCACTCCCTTCTCCAGGCCATCCCTCCTGGATAACACTGCTTTTGTGGGAGCACTGTCTGGGCTAGGAAACACCTCCCCTGCGGGGAGAGGAGAGGAGGGAAGGTGTATTCTCATGGACACATTTTTAATTTCATATGTCTACATAAGGAGGCTCAGATGTTCCTCAACCGTTGTTGTTACAGGAAAAGGGTCCTGATCTAGACCCCAAGAGAGGATTCTTGGATCTCACCCAAGAAAGAATGTAGGGCAGGTCTGCAGTGCAAAGTAAAAGCAAATTTATTAAGAAAGTAAAGGAATGAAAGAATGGCTACTCCACAGATAGAGCAGCCCCAAAGGCTGCTGGTTGCCCATTTTTATGGTTATTTTTTGATGATATGCTAAACAAGGGTTAGATTATTCATGCCTCCCCTATTGTAGCGTAACTTCCTGACATTGCCATGGCATTTGTAAACTGTCATGGCGCTGGTGGGAGTGTAGCAGTGAGGACAACCAGAGGTCACTCTTGTGGCCATCTTGGGTTTGGTGGGTTTTGGCCGGCTCCTTCACTGCAACCTGTTTTATCAGTAAGGTCTTTATGACCTGCGTTTTGTGCTGTCCTCCTGTCTCATCCTGTGACTTAGAATTCCGTAACCATCTGGGAATGCAGCCCAGTGGGTTTCAGCCTCATTTCACTCAGCTCCTGTTTAAGATGGAGTTGCTCTGGTTCACGTGCCTCTGACGTTATGAATTGGAAAGCTGAGGCTCTCATCCCAGGAGGGACAGGACCAGGGCTTGGGAATCAGCTGCACCTGGGGAATGAACAGAAAACAGAAAGCTTTGTAACAAAGCTTGACAAAGTCTTTGAAGACAGATCACCATCTGCCCCCATCTAAGGCCTGGGTGCCTGGTGGTGGATTATCAGATTGGGGGTCGGGGAAAGCACACTGTTCTAATTTTTATTAAAGTTGCGAGAGGAGTTTTAAAGGATATAAAATCCTGATTGGTAGGAGACTGACATGGATTTTAGCGGCAATGGCAGTAATAGACACAGAGCTATTGCATCACTTGAGGAATGACTGGCTCCTCCCTCCCCTCGACCCTGCTATTCCCTCTGCGGCTCTGTGCTCTCCACACACATCCCCTCTTCATCTGGCACCTCCACCAAATTGTTCAGGCTTCAGCCTAGGGGTCACTTTCTCTGTTGGGCCCTCCTGGGCACCTTCTTTGGACCTCTCTTGCTCCACGTTCCCCATCTGGTCAATGTTGATGGAATAGTGGTTCTAGATTAGAAAGAGCTAATGTTCTCAGACAAGAGCAAGAAACCCAAAAGGTGACATCATCTTATATAATTAAACTCTTAATTCTGTATAGGCTTTTAAATCTCTAATAGCATTGTTCTTTTTATTACAAACATTATCACATAGTTATGAAATGGTACAATTTTAAGGATGCAACTCTAAGGGAAGAAAAAATGTTTTCCTCTACCCTTTTAGGTTTAGAACCTGGGACCCTGTCAATAAAACTGACTAAAGACAGATTAAGGCTGGGCGCAGTGGCTCACACCTGTAATCCCAGCATTTTGGGAGACCAAGGCCAGGAGTTCAAGACCAGCCCGGCCAACATGGTGAAACCCCGTCTCCTAAAAACACAAAAATTAGCCCGGGCGTGGTGGCATGCGCCTGAAATCCCAGCTACTCGGGAGGATGAGGCAGGATAATCACTTGAACCCGGGAGGTGGAGGTTGCAGTGAGCCAAGATCACACCACTGCACCCCAACCTGGGTGACAGAGTGATACTCCACCTCAAAAAATAAAAAATAAAGACAGATTAACAGGAGAAAAGGGCATACTTGTACTTGATGTCAATATTTTAATTTTTACATGTGCAGGGGAGTCTCACAGAAGAAATGAAAGCCCAAAGAAATGGTTAAGCCTAAGAACTTTTATACCATTTTAACAGAAAGCAATATATGATTTGCGAAATGACAAGACAAAGGAAAAGGCTTGGGGGCTTCTAGGAGCAGTAAATTGTGGGAAGGTAAATATATGGGGAAACCCGATGGAAGATGGGGCTATTTCGTGTGGTTTGTTTATGCAGATTCAAGTCGGTAGTGTCCCCAGTGATGAGTCATCTCACTTCCTCTTGCTCCTGTGGGAGAAGGGGGGAGTTTCGGGGTGATGACAGCTTCACAAAGGGATATTTGTGCCCTGCCTCTAAGCAGAAAGGTGGGTAGAGAGCTTTATCTGCATCTGCTCTTTCTCCAATTGCCTTCAACTCAAAATAAGCCTTATGCGAAAGTAGCATATTTCCATATTTCAAGGTGACATCCTCTGAGCCCCTTCACAACTTTGTGATCTTGTTCCACATTCCTTTCACGAATTTGAAAACCCAGGACCTGAGGGAGTCCCCGTGGATCACCAAGGCCGAGCCCAGCCTGTGGTCTCTGTGCGCCTGTTGCCACACCAGGCTGTCCTTGCCCTCTGTGGAGCCCGAGCACATAGTACACGGGAAACACTTGCCCAGGTCCTTGCCCTGTTGCCTCTTGTTACCTTCCCACCAGGGCTCTGCAGGAGCCCGGGCTTGAAATCTAGCTTTTCCTTTTACTACCTGCGTTTACGGGAGTCAATGCGTTCGTTTTTCCTGAGCTTCAAATAAGAATGTTAACACTGGGGGTGGGACAAAGCAGGATTAAAAAAAAAAAAAAAAAAGAATTTTAACACTTACCACAGAGCTTGTTGTGCAGATGACAAAAGGCACTGTGCCCAGTACCTGGCACCTACACGGCCTCCCTGAATACTCACCACTCTCCCCAGCGGCCCCATTGGCAGCTCTGTAAGTGGCACCTCCGCCTTGGGCACGCATAGTCACTGAGTGCCACTGTGTGGGGTGGGCTGGAGATTTGCTCCAACAAACAGGCCTCCTGGCTCTCCTGTGGTTGAGGCAGCGCTGAGGAACTCTGTGCATGTGTGTTCAGTGCAGAGCCCTCAGAGGCTTCATACATGACGGATACTCATACCCTTGTGTAAATATGCTTAATGAAAGCTAGTCTGCCAG
This sequence comes from Macaca mulatta, assembly GCF_049350105.2. Lineage (NCBI taxonomy): Eukaryota > Metazoa > Chordata > Mammalia > Primates > Cercopithecidae > Macaca > Macaca mulatta. The sequence continues at coordinate 179,934,221 of NC_133409.1, forward strand.
GAGCAGTGGCTCACACCTGTAATTCCAGCACTTTGGGAGGCTGAGGTAGGAAGATTGCTTGAGCTCAGGAGTTCAAGACCAGCCTGGGCAATGTAGCAAGACCTTGTCTCTACTATAAATTTTAAAACTCAGCCGGGCATGGTGGCATGTGCCTGTAGTTTCAGCTACTCGGGAGGCTGAAGTGGGAGGATCATTTGAGCCCAGGAGGTCAAGGCTGTAGTGAACCGTGATCATACCAGTGCACTCCAGCCTGCGTAACAGAGGGAGACCTTGTCAAAAACAAAACAAACAAATAAAAACTACAGTCATTTCTTAATTTACTCAATTTGTTAGCTGAACACTTTGGGTAATAAATTTCCACATGGAAGTTGTGCCTCTCTCATTTCCGTGGTCTGATTCAGGGAGTGTTAGCATCTGGTAAGTGCTGGATACGATGCTAGATGTTAGGAAGGACACAGGTGAGAAAGTGGTTTTCCTTTCCAAGGAGCTCGCTGCTTGGCAGTGTAGGGCTTACAACCATCTGGCTTGCCAGGAGCATTGAGTTATGTGAGAAGAGCAGCCTGTGAGAAGGGGAATAGGCCTGGGACGAAATCATGGAGGGTCGTGGTTGGTGGGCTCAGAATTTGGACTGACATAGCATTTTTAGCTATTGAAATAGAACAGAGCTGGGCTTTAGGGGCAGTAACCTGCCAGCAGGGTGTCAGATGGATTAAAGGGAAGAGCTGTTTGGCAGCAAATGCCCTCGTCAGAGGTGACTGTGGCAGTCCAGGTGAGAACAATGTGGACGTGGTGTGGAGGTGCTGTCTCCTCCTTCCCGCCACCCAAGTGAGTGATCACACACACATTCTGACTCGCGGCCTCCCACCTTATTGGGAAACATTTGCTTAACTGCTGAGTTAGGTGCGGTGCAAATCTGTGTGTGTGCATTTTCTACAACTTCCAGCAGCCACTCCTAGGAGAAGAGTCCAGATTTCAGTCAACTCATTTATAAACTCATATCTAATTAGGTTGGTGAAAAAATAATTGCGGGGTTTTTTTTTTGTGCAAAAGTAATTACAGTTTTTACCATTAAAAATAATGGCAAAAACCGCCATGACTTTTGCACCAATCTATAGAACTGGAGGGAGAGATGGAGCCCCTAGGGAAGAAGAGCCCCCAGCTTGGCACGTATCTGCCAGCTCCAGCTGTGCACGCAGCAGGGCATGGGTGTGATACACGCACTGTGCCCCGTCGAGTCCCCTGCGGGGGATGTGAGAGCCTCACTAAGAGCTCACTGAGGCTTTGTCCCCACCTGATACGTGGAGCGAGAGGAATTCGTCACTGAGATGGCTGAGACTCAGGGAGGACGCTGGCACTAAATTCCTGGGGCAGGACTTGGCTGAGAACTCGTGTTCTGTAGTGTTAGAGTCCTCATGGCCTTGTCCACAGGGGCAGAAATTCAAATGCAGACACTGTGTGAGACAAGCTCTGTCAACAACAAGATGGCCCAAGAACAAGATGGCACCAGAGCAAGACGGCATGGGTGTTAGAAGGTCTCAGAGCCTCTGCCGCTGCAGAGGATGCACCATTTCGCTTGGGTTTAGAGGAAGACCACTTATTGCTCCCACCTGCTAGTATCTTCCTCAATCACAGACCTGTTTCTTGAAAACCCCTTTCCAGTTGCTGGCCTGATCTGACCCTTTGTTTCATTAGCTGGTGCCATTATGCTGAATAGAACATGAAAGGACTTTCTGGTTTGGTAGAGGAGGAGGAAGCTAATTTTAACTGCTGTATAGTCTATCAACTTCAACTTTTGTTTTTATTGTAATCTCCATTTTTACAAAAATCCAAAAGTAATCCTAGGGACTTGTATTCTCCAAAGGCAAGGTGGCGAGAGGCCCGGAGAGCACCTGGTGTGGAAATCACAATTTGCTTTTACTACCAACTAACTCTGTGACCTTATTTTCCCCTTGAATAAAATGAGCAGGTTGGACAAGGATCAGCAGCTGCAGACTGGCAGTGTGCAGTCAGACCCTGACCCTGCTCATGTTCTGTGTGACCTAGACAGTGTTTTGTTTTCTAATTGAATTTAAAGGCCTTTAAACTGGGCAAGCACCAGGCGATGTGCCACAGGCTCCGCCCCAGCACCCGGCGGGCTTCACACGTTCCTTATCTGCCTGGCATTTGACTCTGCCAACCCTGGTGGGTGTTCTCTGAGTTTCCTTTCATCTGAAATAGGCTGAGAAATTTTGAATTTCTTTGCAACTTCAGGTTCCTTGTGCTTCTGCCTGCCTTGCCCTTTGGGTGTTGGAAGAAGTCTTTTTTTCATTGGGAAAAAAAAAAAAGTTACATGTCTGTTATTGGTTAAAAAGCCAACATCTAGGCTGGGCACAGTGGCCTGTAATCCCAGCACTTTGGGAGGCCGAGGCAGGTGGATCACCTGAGGTCAGGAGTTCAAGACCAGCCTGGCCAACATGGTGAAACCTCATCTTTACTAAAAATACAAAAGTTAGCCCGGCACAGTGGAAGGTGCCTGTAATCCTGGCTACTCGAGAAGCTGAGGCAGAAGAATAGCTTGAACCCAGTAGGCGGAGGTTGCAGTGAGCCAAGATCACGCCATTGCACTCCAACCTGGACAACAAGAATGAAACTCCATCTCAAAAAAAAAAAAAGCCAACATCCAGTTACCCCAAGGCCAGTCGGCCAATAGGCATTATAAGCTCTAAAGCAGCTTTGCTTTGTTTTATTTTTAATAAGCTAACGCTATAATGGAAAAATTAATTATGGAATCTCGGGGCTGAGAGGTATAAAACTCTGCAGTGTTCAGAACACTGCTTTTCAAAGGGTGTTCCCTGCAGCAGCATCGTCACCATTCCCAACCTCATCCGTTTATGAGGCGAATTCGGGGGCTAATATTTGCAAAGTACACTGCAGCAGTTCTTCAGTGGGGCCAGTGTCAGAATTACTGCACAGGTTGTTGGCACAGATTGCTGGACCCAACCTCAGTTTCTGATACAGTAGGACTGAGAAGGGCCCTGACTCTGTGTTTCTGAAATGGTGGCCCCAGGTGAGGCTGCTGCTGCGGGTCTGGGGCCACACTTGCAAACCACTGTCCGGGAGGCACCCTCCTCTGTGTGATTACAACATGGTGAAGCAAGAGGGCAGGGCTTACCATTTTTTATAGCATGGTCAGGGCAAAGTTTCCGTGCAAGATCGTGCTTAGGCAGAGACCTGAGAAAAGGAGGAGGGAGATGTGCAGCTCTCTGGGGAGGACAGACAGGGAGTGCACAGCCCAGAAGGGGGATGTGCTCACTGGGTTAGAGGAGCGGCAGGGAGGCCGGTGTGGCTGAAGTGGAGCGATGGGGCGGGGAGGGGCAGGTGATATGGTCTGAGGGATGTGGGAGGGGTGGAAATCATGTGGGTCACTGTGAAAGACTTTGCTTTCACTCTGAGTGCAACGGGAGCCCTTGGAGGGGGACATGTGGTGTGAAATTATCCATCACCCAGAGTGACTGTGATTTTATGGTGCTGCCTCTTCCAAACTGACCATATTTCAGGGCGAAGAGCTGGCCCTTGTTGCTGAATACAAGTTCTTCCTTCCAAAGTAATTCAAGGTGAAAACAGTGCACCGTGAAGGATAGAATTTGAAAATCAAATCACCATTTTGCACTCCCTAATGAAACCTTTAGGGAAAATGTTGGCGAACAACTCTAGGACGCGAGACTGAGGCACCGCCACTTTGCTCCATGGATCAGTGGTGGCGTCATTCCCTGTAGGTGACCTCCTGCAGGGCAGCACCGTGATGCACAGGCACCAGCTGCAATACACTCTTCCAAAAACCTGAACCTGGGTCTCACCAGACGTTAGGTGGAACTTCCAGTGTAGAGAGTAAAACAGGGCATGAAGGGACACGTGAACAACATCATGGGAAAGTCACATAAAACCAGTGGTTTCTTCAAGTGCCATGGGGAAAGAGGGTGGGGGGAGGTCTGCTCTAGATTGAAGGAGAATTAAGATATGTAATATGTGGATCTTGTTTGGATCCTGATTTAAAAAAAAAAAAACTGTAAAGAGACTGTTTTAAAGTAATTGAGTAGATTGGACACAGACTACATATTGAATAATATTAAAGAATTACTGTTAATTTTGTTAGATGTGAAATGTCTTTTTTAGGAGAGACGTATTTGTATTTAAAAGTAAAATGACATGGTTTCAGGAATCTGATTTAAAATATTACAGGGAAGAGAGAGAAAAAGGCAGAAGAACCACAAGGGCAAAATATCCAAAATATTCATGGCATGATTCTCTCTTCTTTGTGAATGTATGAACATTCAAAAGAAAAGTGTTTTTAAATCCAGATGCAAGAGAAGATGGGGAAATGAGAGAAGAAGAGAAAAGGAAGACTTAACTGTTTTAAAGTAATTGAGTAGATTGGACACAGACTACATATTGAATAATATTAAAGAATTACTGTTAATTTTGTTAGATGTGAAATGTCTTTTTTAGGAGAGACGTATTTGTATTTAAAAGTAAAATGACATGGTTTCAGGAATCTGATTTAAAATATTACAGGGAAGAGAGAGAAAAAGGCAGAAGAACCACAAGGGCAAAATATCCAAAATATTCATGGCATGATTCTCTCTTCTTTGTGAATGTATGAACATTCAAAAGAAAAGTGTTTTTAAATCCAGATGCAAGAGAAGATGGGGAAATGAGAGAAGAAGAGAAAAGGAAGACTTAACTTAGAAAGACTAAGTTGCTAATAATTCTTCTCTATTTAGGAGTATTATGCCAAAGAGTAAAATGTATTTACTATTACTAGATGTTACACAGTAATGATGCTATGAACTGGTATTGAGATGTATTCTGTTTACCATACACCCAGCCCTTGATTCCCTGATGCTTGCCAAGCTCATAAAATAATGACAATTGATGATGGCACTGATGATGAGAAATAAAAGTCAGATAATCTTCCCAGCCCTTCGACAGCTGGGGAACTAAGAGCAGGCTGTTATGGGACAGAGCTGGAAGTAATTTAGGGCTCGTCTATTTGGCCACATGCCTCAGAGGTTTCAAATCTGAAGGCCTGTGAGGCTTCCGTTTGCTCAAAAGCGTGATATAATTATACAAACATGGTCACTCACTGCATGTGATTTTGATCCATAGAATGGATAGCACCAGAAAAACTGAGGATTGGGAATTGTCACTTTGGAACTGGTTGTTGGAAAACCGGGGTGGTAAACTGCTCTCCACCTTAAAGCCACTCTGTCCCATCTCTGCTCCTTCACTTAGCTTGAAAATGAACGACAGACCTGAAATGAAAGAATTCCAGTGGCTGGGAGGGGATTCTGATATTTGAAGTCATTCCTCTTCTTGGCCTTTTCTGCTGTTTTTAAGTATTAGGAGACTAAAAGTGTCATTAATTTAAATTCGTAAGCATGTACTGCTGAGCATCAGTCTTTGTTTTTAAACAGAAGAGGTTGCTGAGCATTTAAATCCCTATTTCTCGTTTGAGTCATTATAATGTTATTTTTAAAGAAAAAACAGAAGGTAGTAGGAATCTGAAAGGAAACCAAACTCTGTGGCTCATGTTGGGTTTTATGGTTGATTTTCCTCAAATTATTATCCACGTATGAACATGTAGAACCATGATGTAGACTTTGATGAGTTCTCATGTAGGGTGCCAGGCCAGCTTCTACAGATTCGCTGGCCAATCTCTTCCATGGTGACTATAATTGATTGGGGGGCACAGGTAAAGTGACAACTAGAGAGGAAAAAACGTTTACGTTTATTCATGCGACAATTATCTGAGCTTCTGGCATGTGTCAGACACAGTCCTAGGCTCTGACGAGCAGCAGGAGGCAAAACGTAAGAAGCCCTTCCGTCCTTGGAGTTTAGATTCTGGTGGGGCACAGAGGAGCTTCTGCCCACAGAGATGTGGGGTAATGCAAGGAAACTGGCTTCAACTCCCATCTGGTTGATTTCTTAGCTGTGGGATCTTGGACCAGTCACTTAATCACCCCGAGCTTCAGGGTCCTGTCACATAAAATGAGCATTAAAAACAATACCTACATAATGCAGTCATTGCGCAGATTAAATGAATGCATGAAAAATACCTCCCAAAGCATTTAGCTTTCAGCAAGTGAGAGCTGTTAGTTCACCTAGTACTGCAGACATGATAGGTATTCGGTTGATAATTAATTCAGTATTTCTGCATTTGAGCATTTAATGCCCATGTCCACATGTCTGGCAGACACTGGAATGTGATTTGTAAGAAATACTTATCTCTGGTGTTTAAATTTTTTCTTTCTCTAAATGGAGAAAACTACTCTTTCAGATTCTTCTGACCATTCCTTTGGGTTGGGAGGTCCTGAGTTGAGAGGAAAAAGGATGTCTTCACGTGGAAGGGGAGATGTCGAGCTGTAATAGCAACCTTTTACAGTCATACCCTCAAATGCTATTTGGGTCTCCATGACTGGCAATTTCAGGCCCTTCTGCTATAATAAGGAATTCCACAATCACATGTCCCAAAGTCTGTTTTCCAGGATTCTGGGGGCCATGCGTCCTTGCCTGTGGCAGTAATTATTGAGTGGTGTGAACTTCCAGGCCCACTTGGGGAGCGACAGGAAGGAGGGAGGGTGCAGGGAAGAGGAGAGAGGCTGGCATGGTGGTCCGGGAGATGGTGAGGCCAGCGAGGAAGCTCCCTGCAGTTCTCCACCTTGCCAGGGAGGGGCGCAGTCCAGGATGATGGGGCTGTCTTCAGAGGGCTCTCCAGGTGGATATCAGCAGCCTAGGGCCGAGCCGGAACCAGGCTGGAGGAAGCCCAGCGAGGCAGGCAGCATGGCCAGCCCTCCAGTCTCTGTTGAGAAAGCTGCACCTCCTTCCTTTCCACATTTTGCCTCTGCTGGTGGAAATGGGCTTCTAGTGTAGTGGATAATGGAGGAGGGTTGGGAGAGGGGAGGAGGGGGTAGTCCACTCGTAAGGACAGCGGGTTTGGAGAAGTGGCCTCTTTGAATCCTGTGTGTTCTGGGGCTGGGCTGGGCAGTGGGATCCCCAAGGCCCCGTGTCCTAGTGGCCCAGTCGGCCTTCGCAGAGGCTTGCCCTTGGAAGAGGATGGCCAGGCCATTCGGCAGTGGCCTCTGGATGGATTTCTCATTCCGCAGGCCTGTTCCAGGAATTGTGTTTAATTTGGGAGCCTGAGCAGTGTGGGCATTCGCTGTCCTTTCCTGAGCCCGTCTCACCTCCCTCTGCCGGTGAGTTGCGCAGACTCTCCCTGTCCCGAGAGTGGCCTTGGGCCTGCAGAGTGCCCAGGGCAGCACAGCTGGGACGTCACAAGGGCTGGCTTCTCTCACAAAGGGATTTGGAGGTGGAAGGTGCCAGGGAAGTGGGTCCTCCGTCCTTGCTGGGCTCATCGGGAGCTCTGCTCTCCTGAGAGCCTTGCTATTGCTCGACTCAGACCTCCCTGCGGCTCTGTGGCTTTCCTCAGAATTCCATGTATAAATTAGTGAGGAGTAGTGGGGGTGTGCGCATGGCTTTCTGGCTGAAATGAAGCCCTGCAGAGGGAGATATGGCCTGTGGCAGGCCTGTGGCAGGTCAAAGACCCTTCCCCACAAGACACTTATCTTTCTGAGCAGCCTGGCCAGCCCTCCCTGGACAGCAGAGGCCCAGAAAGAAAAGAGTGCTGTCACGCGGGGTTGGCACACTGCATTGTCTGAGTCCATTTTGACCAAGCTTTACCTAAAACACGGTGTAGTTTACGTCCCAGATGGAAGAGCTTGATCGCTTAGCAGGGTGGCCTGGTGTCTGTGCGGAAGGCTTCCGTGGCTTCAGTACGAGCCAGGTGCACTCGAGAGTGCTTCGTGAATGTTGTTTGCTCATGACCACCCTATGTGGTAGGTATGATCGTTATCTACCTTGAATACAAGGACACAGAGGCTCAGAGCTGCTGAGTAACTTCACACTGCCCAGCAGAGCCCGGGAGGAATCTAACCCCCACCGCTGGGCCAGAGCTGGCGCCTCATCCTGTGCCCCGCGTGGCACGCTGTGTTCCGCGGGCACGATTCTGCGAATTCCTGTCCTCTGGCTTAAGTATTGTCAGTCAACTTAATATATTCCTTTGTTCCTAGCCAACTCCAGTCCAGAAAAATCCTGTACTCTCATTTCAGAGAAGCCGGGAGCACTTAGCAATCCCAAGAAAAGGTGTATTCTCCCTATGGTCACAAGCATTCAAGGGTTTCTTAAACGTATTTGAGGAAGAGTAAGTGCTGTGTTTTACTCATTTGTGCATTATGGGAGGATGGGCCCTTTTTTTTTTTTTTTTAAGATTGGCTTCAAAGGGTTTTTAAAAATTTATTTATAATTACTGAATCCAACAGTGAGATCAGTGTGTGTGTTTGTGGGGGGTGAGGGAGGTGGGGGGAGAATGTTAAAACTTTGGTCACTCCTGGTATGTCGGTGGGCAGATGCCTTAGCCGCTGGAGCTGGGGCCGAGCCCTGCCCAGTAGCACAGCTCAGAGCTTTGCATTTTCCCTGGGGCTCCTGCCTGGGTGCTGCAGTGTTTTGACAGACGGTCCCTTGAGCTTGGTGTTTTAACAGACGGTCCCTGTGAGGCTGGGACCTGGTCCAGGCTGGCCGGGGAAGAGAAGCAGGGACAGGATGAGAGAGTGGGGAGTAAGAAGGGGAGGGGAGGGGGGTGCAGCTTCGGAGATGGGCTTTGCAGGAGGCCCCGTGTGACCCTGTGTGATGTGCAGGACCCCCTGACCTCTGTCTCAGAGTTCAACCAGAGAGAAGGAAACAGCAGGAGATATCTATTTCGAGATTTTCTGTAAGGAATTGACCCACACGGCTGTGAGGGGTGGCTAGGCTGACATCCACGAGGGGCCAGCGGGAGGGCCAGCCATCAGGACTCGAGGGCATGGGGGCGGGCACTGCTGTCCACTGGTGGAATCTTCTTCTTCCTCAAGGAAGCCTCGGCTCTGTGTTCAGGGCTTTCAACAGATGAGATGAGACCCACCCAAATTATCTAGAAGCCCCTCCCTCAAAGTCAGCCCTCTCCCTGCAGCACCGGGGTTCGTGTTTGAGCAAATGCCTGCGACTGCAGCCGCCACCACATGACACGTCAAACCCCCACACCCCACTCCCTCAGGCCTTCCTCCTTCTTCACATGAAGTGACTACCCTGGGAAGTACAATGTTCTTTTCCTCCTGAAAATGTGTAAGAATCTCACAACTTCTGAAAAGCAAATCTCCCAGAGCTGTGGTCTCCTAACAATGTCACGTTTCTATCAGAGCCTCGGGGCAGCCTCTGTGCTCAGACTTGGTCGTGGTCCGTGTTGATTCACTGACCAAATGCCTCAGTTAAGTCTCAGCTACGTACCGTTTCATCCTCACAACCTTCAGTAATTTCTCTGCTCATCGACAAAGTGTATCTAGTTGCCAAGAGTAGCTTGTAGGCATTCTTCATTAAGGTGTTAGGGGAAAAGTAACGGTGGTATGTTTGATTGGTTGTTTCTTAGAGACAGGATCTCACCATGTCGAATGAGAGCAAAGAACAACTTGGCAATAATTATATTGTTATGCAGGTTCGGTATTCCTAATCAGAACATCTGAAATCTGAAATGCTCTAAACTCTGAAATTTTTTGAGCACCTAAATGACATCACAAGTAGAAAATTTCACACATGACCTTATGTGAGGGGTCACAGTCAAAATATTGTTTCATGCACAAAATTTTTTAAAATCTCTTATAAAATTACCTTCAGGCTATGAGTATAAGATTTATATGAAACATAAATGAATTTTGTGTTTAGACTTGGGTCCCTTGTCCAAGATATCTCATTATATATATGCAAGTATTCCAAAATCTGGAAAAATAATGCATGAGATTATAACACATAGCACTTATGTTCTAGCACTATATGCTGTTTAGTGCTCACAACACCCCATTTTGCGGACAACAAAACTGAGGCACAGAACTCCTAACTGACTAAACCAAGGTCGCGGCTTCTAAGTACCAGGAGCAAGATTTGAACTTGGGCACTCTGGCTACAGAGTCCAGGCTTGTAACCACAGCAGTGGAAGTGCTACATGCTGGCCACTTGAGATAGTTCAATGTTTGAATCTTTGCTGCATCACCCAGGACATTTTCTTGTGGCCCTTAAATGTTTTACATAATCAGGGGGACTCTTGCTGCCCATAAATGAAAATCCACTCAAAGGATTTGGGTTTGGCTCCACTGGCAAATAAATTGATTCTAGCAAGTACCGGGACACAGCTGCCATCCAGGTTCTTCCACGGGCACTGTGGATGCCTGTCCGTGAGTGATCTACTCTCCACAGTAGCCAGGCCCTGAAGGGACAGTTGGATTGGGGACATCATTCCCTGCCTTTCAAGCCCAAGGCCAGTGGCCCTGGCCAGGGAGCCGGAACCATCTTCAGAGTGTGGGAGCTGCTGCCCCAAATGCTTCTGCTTACAGAGCCCAGCAAAAACGATCTACCTGCAGTCCCCGTCCCTCCTGACGGATGCTGGGACTCGAGGCTTAAATGTCCTCATGTGTTCTTTCCTCTCCCACTTCCAAAAAAAATTTGTCATCTTCCAGAGAAAGTTGTGATTAATGGCAATCCTCAAGTGCCTGCAGTTTCTTAATCATTGCTTTCTTTTACGAAAACATCTTTATAGCCACCTTCAGAATGTCGTTAGATTCAAGCAGTTTGGAAAGATTTTCTGGAGGCAAGACAAAAAAGGTAGTTAACTGCAGATGGCCACACCTGTGTCCTTCCATCAAGCCACTGTGTTTTCCCATCGCCTCGGCAGGAATGCTAAAATACCAAGTCTGCTGGAGTGCCCTGCATTTTTCTACCTGACGAAATAAAGTCAAGGCCCTGCTAGGATTCCTAGCAAAAACAGAAGGAGTGGAGAGGTCAGAAAATTATTCCACTTCTTCAGCTCCCCCAGATGTGTCTGCCAGGCAACACATGCTTACAGTTCGGGAGAAATACAGTGAGCCAGTGCTTCTCAAGGAGTTGTCTGGGGAGCTCATTAAGATGCAGATGCTGATTCTCTGGGTCTGGGTGGAGCCTAAGAGGCTGCATTTCTAACAAGCTCACATGCCATACCAACACAGCAGGTTCACACACTACAGTTTAGGCAGCAAAGAGTTAGGGGCCACACCGACCACTTACGTATAGGAGAAGATTGAGAGAACCTTTGGAAGAAAAACTATGACCATTTAATAATTGTCATATTGACAGTCACACTAAGAGATATGCCAGCCACAGCAATTCACTTGTAGCAAGGGGAGACTGAAGCCAGACTGGCCCAGCAAGGGACCATTTTCCCTGCTCATCTGCAAACCTAGAACCTGGTCTGGGAAGTGGCCTCATGATCCCTTGTGTGACATCACATCAGTGTAGATTAGGATGTGGGGTTAGACATCCCAAAGGGGGACTCCGGTAAAAGAAGTGTAGTTGCAGATATTTTCATTGTATCATGTCACTAAATTAAAGAGAGGTATTGAAGAGAAAAACAGCAAGCAATATATATATGTCTGCTGTACCACTAAACCATTGATACGATACCATCATGCTATTTCCACATTATCTCTTTGACTTTGTTTAAAGGCTACCTGGAAGGCCAAGTGCTGAATTTCTTTATCTGATACTAGCCCATGCCGAGCTTCCAACACTGAATTTACCGTGGCTAATGTAGATTTCTGGTTTCCATAGCAGCCAATTTACTGCTTGTGCTTAATAAATGAAAACAAGACCTACAACTGTTAGTCTTTTCTTAAAAGACCTTGTTTTCTTTATTGTTTGTAAGAGCAGAAATGCCAGATCTGGACCCTGCTAAGTAGTGATCTTTTAAATGAACCTGACCTATGGTACCAAAAGGAACAGCATGGCAGCAAATGGCCAGGAATGAGCCATTTAATCTTGTTTTCCTAATTAAATGGTAGAAGCCTCTTTATAAGCAATCATCGGTGAAATCTGGTTTCTCTCTTGTTCACTGATAGCTATGATGATGATCTGTTTGCTTGTGGCTGAGCAGGAATGGAAATTCTGATGGCATTAGTATTTTTTTCCAGCAGATGAGCTGCTGTAGGAATTGGCGGGCATAGCACCCTCTCCTTGTTAGGGCTGGTGATATCCTTATAGCCAAGCATAATTCATCTGTTCTCTCTCTAGTCTGCTTCCCTTATTGCCTTCTGACCTCCTACCTCTGCTGTGGTCTCTAGACAGCCAGCAGATGAGCTGTCACAGCTGATCCATGAAGCCCACCATCCGAACAGCCTCCAACACACAGGTATAAAAGTGGTCTCTCTGAAGGGTCTGTCTTCTTCCCCCTCCTTCTTCTTCTTCTTCCCCCTCTTCCTCCTTCCTCTTGTTTTTACCTTATGTTTAAAAAAGCAAGCAAGCAAGAAACCTTTAGAGAATACTGCGTATAGCAGGAGAATAGCAAATAAACATACATGCTCTGTAGGGAAATATATATATACATATATATACACACACACACATATATATATACACACACACACATATATATACATATAAAACTCAGCTGCTTTTTCTACTAGGGCTTTCATTATGGTGATTCATGTAGGAGGTCTGTATTAGTTGTCACTTGGGTGCCACAGATTAAAGTTTTCTGATCATCTTTTTGACTCAAGGTCAAAGTAAAAAAATAGATTCTTGCAAATAAGAGGGGCCGTGGTCCCCCTCTATTCAGTGGGAATTTGTAGAAAATAGACACTGTTTTTGGTTTTGGAGCTACAAAGATGAATTAGACATGGGCCTTGCCCAGGGGAAGTTGTCCAATAGGGACAGAGAAAGGATGCGCGACTCAACCGTGTTGCAGTGGCCCACAGAACTCCCACATGGAGAAGGGGCTTTGTGGTAGGGTCATTGCTGTATGATCTGAGTCAGCTTTATTGTTGGTTTTTGTCTTGTTTAATAGACAAACTGGGACTCAACTCAGTCTCCCTCCGTCTCACAGTGTGAGTAGGTTGCCTGGAGCTCGGACTGCTCAAGGAGCCCTGGAGTGAGAAGCAGAAGAAGGGGCAGGTGGTGCCTGTGGGTGGGAGTGAGTATATGGACATGCCTGGTATCCTGTCTAGAGGTCGAGATGGCCCCTGATACTGCATCATGGACAGGAAGGAATGGCAACAGGATGGGCATGAGGGGGGAACGTGCTGGACAGCAAGCTCAGTGACGTCTGGAGAGCAGAGGAAGTGGGAACAATGGGTGATCTGTCCCATAGGCAGCACCGTTTCCTGGTTTCTGAGCTAAACTCCTCTGAATTATAGCATCCCTTTGTCGTCGACTAGCCCTGTGGCCTTGAACCACCATCTTGATTCCCTTCCCAGTTGGAGCCTCAGTGTGCCCATAAAACACTGGCACACCACATAGGGCACTTGTGGTGGGCAGCAGATGAAAACAATTTCAGTCATCAGTGGGTTGAGCAGTGCACTGGCCCAGGTGCACCCAGGACTCCTCGGGCTGTCGAGCGGGGAACTCATCTCTCTCTCATTGGTTCTGTGTTCTAGGAATAGAGCTGTGCCCCCCTGGAAAACGGTTCATGATTACGATGGTGGCGAGCTTCGTGGCCATGGCGGGCCAGTTCCTCATGCCCGGGCTAGCCGCCTTGTGCCGGGACTGGCAAGTGCTGCAGGCCCTCATCATCTGCCCCTTCCTGCTCATGCTGCTCTACTGGTCGTGAGTATCCTCTGCACAGCACGCTGGGCTGGTGCGTCTGCACGTGCTTCCTGAAGGCCCAGCCCCGGGCAGGACACAGGATCCCCACACTTCCTGCTAGTTTCAGCTTGTGGTTCTGTCTGAGAAGGTTTTCCTCTCTTTTTAAAAAATGTTATTTTTTGAACTTTCTGTCTTGGAAAAATGTTCAAATATACACAAAAGTAGACAGAAGAGTGGAATGAGTCCCCCGTGCCCTTCACCCAGCTCCAAAAATCTGCAAATCCACTGGCCAGTCTGGCTTTAGAACTACTTGCTACCCACCCCACAGGGTTATTCTGACATGAATTTTTATGAATGGATTTGCAGGGAGGTGGGGGTCTTGTGTTAGGAGGGGGAAATTTGGAGATATTAAAGGAGTGATTTAGAAAAGCCTCCGTATCTCTTCTAGGTGAGGGGTGGGCAACCTTCAGCCTGTGGGTCACATTGGGCCCACTGTCTGTTTTTGTAACTAAAGTTTTATTGGAACACAGCCATGCTCATGTGTTTACGTAGGTATTACCTATGGTCTTCTGGCTATACGCAGAGTTGAGTGGATGCAGCAGGATGGTATTATATAAAGCTGAAAATATTTACTATCTGGTCCTTTACAAAAAATAGCTTGCCCACCCCTGCTCAGTATCAGTCCAATATGCCTTTTTGAACTATGGGTAACCTTAAGTCTTTTGAGTTGCTGGCTTCCGGGCAGGGGGCAGGGGGGAAGGCACTAAACACACTGGTAAAGGGGGTTTGACCTGGGCAACTGGGTTTTTTAAAGAACTCTCCAGGGAATTAATGTTGAGTCAAGACTGAAAACCATTGCTCCATGGATAGAGCAATGTTTACCCTGAAAATGATTGTTTTCCCCTTTTGTAAATGCTGTTTCTCTTCCTTTCCCAGACTTCCTTCCCATCCCCCTCCATGCTGATACTCTCACCTTACCTATAAGTAGATTATGGATGTGACCCTGTGTTGCTACTGTTTAGTCAACAATGAAAACCAAATTTCTGGCCATGCAGTCAGTCTTATCCTTGCTTTAAGGGTTCAGGGGAGCTGAGCTTCCTTTGCTCAGGTGCCTGGGAGGGAAGAAAGCACCTATCTTTTGGCTTAGTGGTACTGCCTCCCCGCCCCTGCCCTGGTAGTAGATGCCCCGCGAGGGTGCGTGTGTGGGTAGTAGATGCCCCGCGAGGGTGCGGGTGTGGGTAGTAGATGCCCCGCGAGGGTGCGTGTGTGGGTAGTAGATGCCCCGCGAGGGTGCGTGTGTGGGTAGTAGATGCCCCGCGAGGGTGCGGGGGTGGGTAGTAGATGCCCCGCGAGGGTGCGTGTGTGGGTAGTAGATGCCCCGCGAGGGTGCGTGTGTGGGTAGTAGATGCCCCGCGAGGGTGCGGGGGTGGGTAGTAGATGCCCCGCGAGGGTGCGGGGGTGGGTAGTAGATGCCCCGCGAGGGTGCGTGTGTGGGTAGTAGATGCCCGCGAGGGTGCGTGTGTGGGTAGTAGATGCCCCGCGAGGGTGCGGGGGTGGATAGTAGATGCCCCGCAAGGGTGCGGGTGTGGGTAGTAGAGTCACCGCGAGGGTGCGGGTGTGGGTAGTCCGCGTACCGCGAGGGTGCGGGTGTGGGTAGTAGATGCCCCGCGAGGGTGCGGGTGTGGGTAGTAGAGTCACCGCGAGGGTGCGGGTGTGGGTAGTAGATGCCCCGCGAGGGTGCGGGTGTGGGTAGTAGAGTCCCCGCGAGGGTGCGTGTGTAGGTAGTAGATGCCCCGCGAGGGTGCAGGTGCGGGTAGTAGATGCACCGCGAGGGTGCGGGGGTGGGTAGTAGATGCCCCGCGAGGGTGCGGGTGTGGGTAGTAGAGTCCCCGCGAGGGTGCGGGTGTGGGTAGTAGATGCCCCGCGAGGGTGCGGGTGTGGGTAGTAGATGCCCCGCGAGGGTGCGGGTGTGGGTAGTAGATGCCCCGCGAGGGTGCGGGTGTGGGTAGTAGATGCCCCGCGAGGGTGCGGGGGTGGATAGTAGATGCCCCGCAAGGGTGCGGGTGTGGGTAGTAGAGTCACCGCGAGGGTGCGGGTGTGGGTAGTCCGCGTACCGCGAGGGTGCGGGTGTGGGTAGTAGATGCCCCGCGAGGGTGCGGGTGTGGGTAGTAGATGCCCCGCGAGGGTGCGGGTGTGGGTAGTAGAGTCCCCGCGAGGGTGCGGGTGTGGGTAGTCCGCGTACCGCGAGGGTGCGGGTGTGGGTAGTAGATGCCCCGCGAGGGTGCGGGTGTGGGTAGTAGATGCCCCGCGAGGGTGCGGGGGTGGGTAGTAGATGCCCCGCGAGGGTGCGGGGGTGGGTAGTAGATGCACCGCGAGGGTGCGGGTGTGGGTAGTAGAGTCCCCGCGAGGGTGCGGGTGTGGGTAGTAGATGCCCCGCGAGGGTGCAGGTGTGGGTAGTAGAGTCCCCGCGAGGGTGCGGGTGTGGGTAGTAGAGTCCCCGCGAGGGTGCGGGTGTGGGTAGTCCGCGTACCGCGAGGGTGCGGGTGTGGGTAGTAGATGCCCCGCGAGGGTGCGGGGGTGGGTAGTAGATGCCCCGCGAGGGTGCGGGTGTGGGTAGTAGATGCCCCGCGAGGGTGCAGGTGTGGGTAGTAGATGCCCCGCGAGGGTGCGGGTGTGGGTAGTAGAGTCCCCGCGAGGGTGCGGGTGTGGGTAGTAGAGTCCCCGCGAGGGTGCGGGTGTGGGTAGTAGATGCCCCGCGAGGGTGCGGGTGTGGGTAGTAGAGTCCCCGCGAGGGTGCGGGTGTGGGTAGTAGAGTCCCCGCGAGGGTGCGGGTGTGGGTAGTAGATGCCCCGCGAGGGTGCGGGTGTGGGTAGTAGAGTCCCCGCGAGGGTGCGGGTGTGGGTAGTAGAGTCCCCGCGAGGGTGCGGGTGTGGGTAGTAGATGCCCCGCGAGGGTGCGGGTGTGGGTAGTAGAGTCCCCGCGAGGGTGCGGGTGTGGGTAGTCCGCGTACCGCGAGGGTGCGGGGGTGGGTAGTCCGCGTACCGCGAGGGTGCGGGTGTGGGTAGTCCGCGTACCGCGAGGGTGCGGGCGTGGTTTCCCAAGAGCCTGGTTCTTGCCGACTGTGTCATGAGGACCTGGGCAGCAGCAGGGGCCAGCAATAGCAGATGGAAAAAGGCCACCTGCCGGAGACGCCATTCAGCAGGCACCGCTGCCAGAACTGAGCTCCTCTGCTGGGGCTACCTCCAGCTCTTGTCCCAGAGTGGGATGTTCAGACCCCTCCCACAGCACAGCGTGTTCCGGGACAGCCCTCCTGCCCCAGCAGGGCCTTAAGGAGCAGAGAGTGAGCGGTAGTTTCTCTGGAGAAGGATGGAGTGGGCAGCTTTTTTCCTTTTATCTCCTAAGGAAGCCTTTCTGCTCCCCCCTTGTGGCAGCCTTTGCTGGGCGTAGCTGTTCCGGATCGAGGGTGCTGATTTGTCTAACAAATGCTTCTCTGTGCTTCCCACTGTACCAGTACAGATGGCAAGCACTTTGCAATAGTAAATGGTTCCACCCTCATATCTCAGCAGCCCATCCTATAGAGGACAGAACTGCAGTCCCCTGACCCCCACTGGCTCCTGTCAGAGCCTGGACCTGAAGCGGCCGACTCTTGCCACACCTGGTTCTGTCTTCCCCTGCCTGGCCCCTGTTCCTTGTTTGCTCTTTGGAGATACGGTGCTCCAAAGCACCACGTCGGCTGCTGGGCACCCTGGTGCACGCAATAAATACTTGCTCGTTAAAGGAAAACAAGCAACTCTCAATATTTTGCCACCAAAAGCTGGTCATACGGGCTGGTGCCACAGCTCACCCCCTCTACCCGGCAGGCCCCTGTCTTCCGTCAGCTTCCATCCTGCGTCCCCCCCCCTGCAGATTCTCTCTGCCCCTTCCTCTGCTGCTGGCCTGCACCAGTGTTCTCTCCTAGACTAGGAGAGCAGGGCACAGCCTCTTGGCGACTCATACTCCTGAGAGCAGAGGTCAGACAGGGTTGTTTCCCTCACCCCAGGCTCTGCTCCCACCTGTCACAGGCAGGAGGACACCTGACGAGGGAGAAGTGGCAGAGGAGGTCTTTCCAGAGCAGCCGCAGTTATGCAGTTATGCAGGTATGCAGTTATGCGGTTGTGCAGTTGTGTGGTTATGCAGTTACAGGTATGCAGTGATGCAGGTATGCAGTTATGCAGGTATGCAGGCTGACCCATGTGAGAAGGGCTGGGTTTTTGTTTTTTTTCATTTTAGAAACATACTGAGGTTTAGTGGTAGGCAAGGTAAGGCATTCATTTATTTAAATATACTCTAAAACCTCAGAAAAATTCTTTGAAATACACAGTTTTAAAAACAAATTATATAGCTTTTGAAAAGACATCCAGGGGACTTGCAGAAGTAAACATGTGTGCATGCGTGTGCGTGTATGTGCATGTGTGTGCATGAGGACGGTGGTCCTGAGGTGTTCTGCCTCCTGCTCACAGCTCCAACTCTGCAGTCTGGGTAGAGCTGGCCCAGCGACTGGCTGTACTGCCTCCAGCCTGCTTCAAACCTCTCTGAGCCCGCATTTTCTCATGTCTGTAAAAAGCGGGTCATAATAGTTATTTCGTGGGGTTATTTTGAAGACTGAAATAACGCACGGAAAAGATATGCATGGAGGGGCAGTCTGAAGGGAGGCTCGGACACGGAGCCTGGACCTCTGCTACTTAATAGCTGTGTGACCCTGAGCAAGTCACTTAGTCTCTCTGTGCCTCAGTTTCACCAGCTGTGAGTCATCATGGTCAATAATGGGGTTGGAAGGAATCAGTGAATTAACGTATGAGACATTTAGAACGGTGCCTGTCACTTAGTGCCATATGTATGTTAACTGCCATGATAATCATAATTATTTTCATATTTATATTACTATTAAGGTGGTTAGTACATGTCTGCTCTATGAGTACTCATAAATATTAAATATTAGTCACTACTATTATTATTACTGCATCCTCTTAATAGATATAGAAGTCTGGGTGTAATGGGAGCAGGTTAAAAAATTGGTGGTGAGAAATGTAAACCACCTTTGCTTACCAGCCTTGAAAGGCTCCACTAGAATTATTAAAGCCAATAATTGCCTACCCTTTTTTATCATCTTCCTCCCATCTGCTGCAGTGGGCTCTGTTGTTTGACAGGATGTGAAGTGGCCCGCTGGGGAGAGGGGGTGAGCTGTAGCACCAGCCAGCATGACCAGCTGTTAGTAGCAAAATATTAAAGGTTGCTTGCTTTCCTTTAATGAACAAGTATTTATTGCATGCACCAGGGTGTCCAGCAGCGTGCTTGGTGCTTTGGAGTGCTAGATCTCTGATAATGTATGGGGGAGCACGTACATTAGCAAGGACTAGAAACCAAGCTGCACGAGGCACCGTCCCCAAGGGGTGGCTTCTTGGGGTAGGGGTAGTAAAGACAAACGTATGGGGACGGGCCAGAAGGGATCTTCTGGTTGAGCTGGTAGACTGAACAGACAGGGACCCCGCCACACACACACACATAAATGCTGGATAAAATACAGCATTTTTTAGAAGTACAAGGCTGAGCTCTAGTGCAAGAAAGGGAAGTTCCCGGGGTCAAACCCAGGAGGGAGTCCCGGCAGGAGCAGACACAGAGGCAGCTCCCGGGGCGTCTGAACCAGAGAGAAGTGTGAGGAGCCTGGCTTTCAACACCTGCGCGGGGGCTAGAGCTGAGCTCCCAGGCCTCTGATGCAGTTAGAACTGAGCTCCTTCAGTCAAGCCAGGAGTCAAAACCGTCAATGGCCACAGGACTGGGAGATCTTTGCCTGCCACAGGGACTCAGCCCAGAGCTGGCCGACTGCCTTGGACCGTGAGCAGAAAAAGATTCACCCCGAAGAAATTGGAGCCTTGAAGTCTGCACCACTCAGGGCTGTGTGTTCCAAGTTCCAGCTGCTCCCTGAGGCTGAGATATCAGTGTAAGAACCAGTGAAGCGCATTGGACCCCTCAGGGTCCAAAACACAGCCTCCCACAGAGGCGTTCAGGACTCAGAGGAAGAAAATTCTCGTTAAAGAAGAGCTCACAGGCAAAGGTCACAGATCCACGGGGAATCCGCTAAGAGGGCCCAAACCTATAGACTGGGGAGTGTGCATCTCAGGAACTGTGGAAAATAGAGGAATCCGAAAGGGCAGTGAAGGGAACTGGTATTTGTTAAGCAGCCACACTGCCTCATGCCGATGCCATCGCCAGTGCCAGGTATTCTAGATACATCTCCAGAGCAAGCCTCTGATCACCTGAAAAGCA
Source organism: Macaca mulatta (assembly GCF_049350105.2). Taxonomy (NCBI): domain Eukaryota; kingdom Metazoa; phylum Chordata; class Mammalia; order Primates; family Cercopithecidae; genus Macaca; species Macaca mulatta. The sequence goes on from NC_133409.1 coordinate 179,954,192, forward strand.
CATTGCGTGGCAGAGGCGGGCGGGAGCCTGAAGAACCCAGACACACGTGAGGAACATGCTTTTAAATAGTGCTACGTACCAAGTAGGATGGTCAGGAGAGACCCCTCTGAGGGGCTGATGTTCGTGCTGAAGCCTGAATGTTTGCAAAGAGGGAGTCAAACAAACTTCTGGGTGGAAAAGTGTTCTAGGCAAAGGGGAACAGACAAGGCAAAAGCTGGCTTCCGCTCGGCTTCTCCTGGATCCGAGAGAGGAAGTCCAGCGTGGTTGGAGCATGGTGGACAAGAGGGCACAGAAGGTGACTTGGAAAGGCAGGTGGGGTCAGGCCCTATGGGGTCTGAGGAGCACGGGCTTATTCTACAAAGACATAAAGACGCACTGGAGGGTCTTGAGCAGGGGACTCCTGTGCCCCAGATTGTGCTCTGTGAGGACCCATCTGTCTGCTTTGTGGAGAAGGTGTGGAGCCGGGCGAGGGCCAGGACAGAGGCAGCACACACACTGGCCTGTGTGACATCCCGGTGCCTGCACTGGGGAAGGCTGAGTGTCACCTGCAGAGGGCTGATTCGAGACATGCTTTGAGAGTGGCCCGGGTGAGACTTGCTGATGGATCTGAGGTGACTCTTAAAGGTGAGAGAGGAGGCAGTGATGGCAACTGGGTCCGTTTCCTGAGATGGGGAGGCCAGAGCTTTAAGAAACATGGAAGCCCAAGCCCTGTCCTGCCATCCTCCTATGGAGGGTGACAAGATGAGGTGACCAGGAGACTTGACTGAGGCCGAGCCCGTGTTAAGATGTGAGTTTGTTATGATCCAGGTATAGTGAGGTCAGCAGGCCAGGACACAATTGCCATTGGAAGATCATTTGTTACTCTCAGTTCCCAGGAGGAGGGGGTAGGTGGGGCCACACAGGGCCCCCTGGGAAGCACCAGGGTGGGTCAGGAGGCAGACCGGGAGGCGAAAACGTGGGCAAGAGCCTTTATTGTGGTTTCTGCAGGAGGAGCAGGTGGGGCAGGCTGTGCAGGTTGAGTTTTGGTAGTTTGATCATTTCTGCAGCTCGTGGGCATAGGGCCGCCCCTAGGTGTCTGGAAGCTGGCCCCGGAGTGACTGAGGCAGGCGGATGGTGGCCCACGTGTGAGAGCCCAACACCGGAAATGGTTGGGGAATTGGCTCTGGATGGGTTGGTTTGTGTGTGAAAAGTACACTTGCAGGTGAATCTTTTACTCTGTCTAGGAATTAGCGAACCCTGGGAGGAGCAGCCTCTCTAGAACCAGCAAGGCTCCAGATGTGAAAACATTAGGAAATACAGAAAATACAAAGGCTTGGTTAATATGCGGCAGCTGCAGAGTTCCAGAGTTCTGGAATGAAGTGACCGCAAGGGTGGAGACGCTGGCCAGGAAGAGGTGGCAGCGGCAGCAGCAGCATGATGTACCCAGAGACTGGGCAGGGACTTGGCGGGGGTGCAGTGAGCACAGGAGTCGTCTCTGGTGACGCGGGGAAGATGGGACGCGTGAGTGATTTATGCCCCAGCAAGTGGAGCCAAGATAGGTGAGCGATGGCATTGCACGAGCTGCCTGGGGATGTTTATAATATGTTGAGCCTTCTGGGCCGTGGCAGGACTGGCTGGGCTTTAGGTGAAGAAAGAGCTGCAGCAGCTGGTGGCCAGAGAACGGGAGGGTCCGCGCACTTGGTACTCTCGTGTGCTTTGCAGAGTCAACCTTGAGCACTCGGTTGAGAAGGAGGAGCAGCAGAAGAGAGAGCACTTGTGAGTGTTTTTCACCCGAAAGTAAACCCTGTCAAAGTGCTAGGTCATTCCACTGATGGACGCAGATGCCTGAAGAGAAATGCATCTTTAGTCATTTTGCTCAGGCATTTATTGTCACTCAGTAAAGAGCAGCAGGGTTTTAGTGCTTATCTAGAAGGAAGTCATACTGACTGATCCTTCTTCCAGAATAAACATGAAATCTTTCCAGGGTCACAGCCAACAAATGAGGGGTTAGGGGGGAAGATGCAAGATCCAAACCACAAGAAGAAGGGAGTAGTATCTAGGAGCATCCAGGAGGAATTCCGCTTCGATGCGCTGGGAAGACAGGTGGCAGGAGGTGCCAGAACGGAAGAGGGAGCTGGGTGCAAGAGCTGCTCTGAAATTGTACACACTGGGGAAAGGTGCCCCTTCCAGGTGGCTACAGCCTGCACAGGGCGCATGGCTTAATGACAGAGCTCCTTCCTCAGCTGGGAGCCCTTGTGCAAGACACAGCCTGGTCTTGTATTTGGAGGTCCAGGTCTACGTTACATTAGAACATCCTAGAAAACCGCAGCATGGAAGATCAGGAAGGTAATACGTGGGACAGGGTGACATCAGGTTTCCTGCCCAGGAATTCACTGTTGAGGAATGACAAGAGAAGGAGAAGGCTGTTGGAGAGGTTGCCCACATGGTGTTTATCTAAAGTGGTGTGGAGGAAGTCCCAGGAGGTAAGGACTTCTGGAGATAATGGAGATGTGAGTGCCACTCTCCCAAAACATTGGTGCATGCCCTCACCATTCCTCATCAGGTAAATTAAGGGTACTGGGTACACATTATCATTTATAACACAGAATTTGCAGCTGGGCATGGTGGCTCGTGGCTGTACCCAACACTTTGAGAGGCTGAGGCAGCAAGATCACTTGAGCACAGCAATTCGAGACCAGCCTGGGCAACAAAGTGAGACCCCATCTCTACCAAAAATTTAAAACATTAGCCACACATGGGAGCACGCAGCTATATCCCAGCTACTCAGGAGGCTGAGGTGAGAGGATCACTTGAGCCCAGGAGTTCAAGGCTGCAGTGAACTATGATTGCAACACTTCAAGGCAGCCTAGGTGACAGAACAAGAGCCTATCTCTTAAAAAACAATGTGCTCGTCTGCTCTAAGAGCAGGTGCAGAATGTTGATGCTAATTCAACAAGCTCCCCAGTGAGGGCTCTCAGCCCAACATGTGAGTGCTTAAAACAGTGTTCTCCAGGGATGGAGGTGTCATTGTAAGCAAGACAGACAGTCCTGCCCTCATGGAACAGAGGGGCAAAGAAAGAAAACATTGCACTTGGATGTCTTACACCTCCCTCGTGGCAGACACATGCACTGTGATGTTTGCTGATTGAGTGTGTCTTCTTCACATTTTAGAAATATGCTTTTCTTCAGATCAGTTGCACGCTTCTTACATGTGAAAATATATTAACCATAGTACTCACGGATTCCTTAGCTCCTCCTGGATCCAAGGAACCAGAGATTGGTAGATTTATTCCTATTTGTAGGTGGGGAAACCAAGAAATGAAAAAAGCTTCACCAAATCACTCACAAATGTGGGAAAAGCATTCAAAACTGATTTTCAAATGTCAATGGTTCTCGAAGTGCAGTCCCTGGGCCAGCAGCATCAGCATCACTTGGGAACTTGCTAAAAACACAGATCTCAGGCCCAGCGCCAGCCCCAGGCCTGCTGAATAAAAACGCCTGCAGTGGGCCTGGCAGCCTGTGTTTTGAGAAGGGCTCCGGAGATGCCGCTGAGCCCTGCTGTTTGGGAAGCACACAGAAGACTTAACATATTTTGAAAAAGGATGATAAGAAGTTGCAAAAGAAGATCCTGTGCCGGGCGCGGTGGCTCATGCCTGTAATCCCAGCACTTTGGGAGGCCGAGGTGGGCGAATCAGGAGGTCAGGAGATCAAGACCATCCTGGCGAACACGGTGAAACCCCGTGTCTACTAAAAATACAAAAAAATTGCCGGGCGAGGTGGCGGCGCCTGTAGTTCCAGCTACTTGGGAGGCTGAGGCAGGAGAATGGCGGGAACCCGGGAGGCGGAGCTTGCAGTGAGCTGAGATCCGGCCACCGCACTCCAGCCTGGGCGACAGAGCGAGACTCTGTCTCAAAAAAAAAAAAGAAGAAGAAGATCCTGTGAGTCAACTGCGTGGAACACACTTTTCTTTTTTCTTTTTCTTTTTTTTTTTTTTTTTTTGAAACGGAGTCTCGCTCTGTCGCCCAGGCTGGAGTGCAGTGGCCGGATCTCAGCTCACTGCAAGCTCCGCCTCCCGGGTTCCCGCCATTCTCCTGCCTCAGCCTCCCGAGCAGCTGGGACTACAGGCGCCGCCACCACGCCCAGCTAGTTTTTTTGTATTTTTAGTAGAGACGGGGTTTCACCGTGTTCGCCAGGATGGTCTCGGTCTCCTGACCTCGTGATCCGCCTGTCTCAGCCTCCCACAGTGCTGGGATTACAGGAGTGAGCCACCGTGCCCGGTGGAACACACACTTTTCATAAAAGAGGATTCGAGATTGTGTAGTGAAATGAAACAGATGCCATCCTCGAAGGGCCTGTGAGATCTGATGGTCCTGTCCGATTCCATGAAGGGAGCAGATATCTTGACCATCTTGGACAGCAGAAGTCATCAGTATTCCTGGAAGTGATGAAAGAAAGTAAAACAAGCTTGGTGCTGGTTCTATGCATTTCCCCTGCACTGTGGGGACCCGCACGCATGCAGGCCCGTTGAGGAGTCTTCAGTCACGGCAGTGTTCCAGGTTCACGAGCAGGGAAGGTTTCCCCAGCCCGCTGCCCCGACCTCCCCGCAGGCACAGACAGGGCATCTTGCTGGCAAAGTGCTTTCCACACCCAAATCCATCCCTCCAACCCCGCGGGAAGCGAGTGTGTGCAGTTTTCTTGCTCTTTCCCCCAAGACTTCTAATCAGGTCCACACCTAGTAGAAAAATATTCTCACCTCGAGCCCACCTAACGTGTGTGTTTTGCATGAAATGCGTGGAGATAGAAATGCAAAGGGCCGAATGTGTGAAGCTGGTGAATTAGAGGAAAGAGCTGCTGGCAATCAGCGTGATCATCAAAAGCATCTGGGAAAGCAATAAGAAGCTAATAAGCAGTCTGGGAAATAATGAGGGAATTAGAGAAGGATCACGCTGCACTGCATAACACTGGAGAGTAAGGAACAGAACCGATCCCCCAAATGAAGAGGTAAACCGAAGCGCAGAGGCCGTGAGTGTGCTGCGGTAAAGGACACTGGCTGGGAGAAGACACTCCAGAGGGTGGCCATGCAGAAACCCTTAGGAACAAAATGGACATGCTACACGGAGTTTTAATTTTGTTAATTTCATGAAGAAAGCTATTATAAAACATTTAAATGACCTCAGGTTAAATAAATGCCTTATTAAAAAAAACACACACACAATTCCAATATGTAAATAGTCCTAATTTTTTGGCTCTTTTATATATCATTAAAAATATATTGGTCAGAATAATACTGATTTTTTTTTTCTTTTTTTTTTTTTTTTTTTTTTCTTTTTTTTTTTTTTTTGAGACGGAGTCTTACTCTGTCGCCCAGGCTGGAGTGCACTGGCCGGATCTCAGCTCACTGCAAGCTCCGCCTCCCGGGTTTACGCCATTCTCCTGCCTCAGCCTCCCGAGTAGCTGGGACTACAGGCGCCCACCACCTCGCCCGGCTAGTTTTTTGTATTTTTTAGTAGAGATGGGGTTTCACTGTGTTAGCCAGGATGGTCTCGATCTCCTGACCTCGTGATCCGCCCGTCTCGGCCTCCCAAAGTGCTGGGATTACAGGCTTGAGCCACTGCGCCTGGCCATAATACTGATTTTTAATATCTCTTGAGGTTTGTTTCTTAGACTCTGCTAAGCACTTTACATAACTTAGCTCCTTAAATCTTCCTGCAGACCCTCTGAGGTAGAGACCAGGACGGCCTCCAGTGCAGATGAGGAAACTGAGGCACAGAGAGATGCGGTGTTGCTGAGGCCCCATGGCTAGTAAGTGGGGCTGGGGTCTGAATTCCAGCAGATGGACTCCAGAGCCACAGGGACCACCACCTGCTGCTCCGCCCAGTCACACATGCCGAGCCGGGCTGCTGTGGCCCAGGGACCCGGAACGCCGGCAAGCGGAGGGCCCTGGGCTGCTGAGAGCAGCGTTTACTTGGCAGAGCTACACTTCTGTCCTGGGAGGAATCCTCAGTGCCCTCTTTCTTATTTAAGCACATTGTTTAACATTGACAAAAACATTTCTTAAAATTATTGGGGTATCAGTACCTGCCCTAATAGGGGCTCCATAAAAATGGGTTAAGCTGATCAATTAGTTTTGCTTCTTGTTATCATGGAAATGACTTTTAAAAGACCATTTAAGAATTTTTTTTTGAGACAGAGTTCTGCTCTTGTCACCCAGGCTGGAGTGCAATGGCACAATCTCGGCTCACGGCAACCTCCGCCTCCTGGGTTCAAGCAATTCTCCTGCCTCAGCCTCCCCCGTAGCTGGGATTACCGGCGTGCAGCACCACGCCCGGCTAATTTTGTGGAGACCGGGTTTTTCAGCAGAGACAGGGTTTCTCCATGTTTGTCAGGCTGGTCTCGAACTCCCAGCCTCAGGTGATCCGCCCACGTTGGCCTCCCAAAATGCTGGGATTACAGGCGTGAGCCACCGCGCCCGGCCAAGAATTTTTATACAGACATAATCCAGCAGGTGTCAGCCTTTTTTTCTTGCCCAAACACACTTGACAGGCACAACAACTTCTACTAAAAACAGTTTTATTTCAAAAGGGGGGCAAAATTCAGCTTTAAACAAAGAGACTGTATTACAAATAAAATAAGTGCTGTGGGTTCCCTGCATGAGAGGAGGGAAACTGAATTCAGTTACAGCAACAGTTAAGCACACAGGAAAATGCTTTCTTCAAAGGAAACTGGAAGCGGTAAGTCACAAAAACCACGCAGTCTCCGGGAGCTTGAATCAATAGGCAATAATTATTTTTACAAGTTATCCAGTAATCAGTTTGAGAGATCGATAGGAAACATTTAAAAAAAATTCTTGGTCAAATCTGTTTTGCCTACAAACTATCTAAATGGGAGAAAGATTGGTTAATACTGACAAAAGGCAGATGTGGAAATAAAATGGTAACCTATATTTCAATCATAAAAATGGAGCAATTAAAAGTGAGATTGAAATGCTTTCTGTAAGTGGGTATTTTGGGATTTGCTGATGGCATGGAATTTTAGGGAGCCCTCAGGCAACACTCCACAGAGATTGTGTAAGACAGTAGGAACCCCTGCGTCAACACAAATGCCTGCGAGTAGAAGCGGAGAGACTCCTGCAGAGGGGGAAGTGAGCACTGAGCTGCTGCTGTGGAGGCCAGTGTGGCTATCCCCAGTGCCAGCCTTCGTCCTTCCTGTCCCCCATGCTAGGATGTGCCCCAAGAGTACATCTCACCACCGTGCTCCCACCGGGAAGCTGGGGTTGCTCCAGGCCAGTTTGAGATGCACATGCGTGCACTTTGTGGGGTGGTGGGGCTGGGCTGTTGGCAACTGACAGAGACCAAGTGGGTGGGCCTCTGGTGACAGGTGTCCAGGGTCCGTTGCTAGGGTGTTGCCATGCTGGCGTCTAGCAAACGTCCACATGGTGGCTGGAATGAAGGCAAGGGGACCCAGCCGCCCATCTGCTTGACCCGGGGGACTCTGGCAGACCACACGGCCAGTAGTAAAGAGTGGCAGTCCTGAGTGTCATCCGGACAGCCTCACTCAGCCATCAGAACTGGCTAAGGTGTTGTGACTCGCTTCGTTGGGAGGTGAAGCCGCTAACATAGAGGTGTCGATAAAATTCTGCTTAGGAGCAGAAGCAACCGAGTCCCCTTAATCCTCTGCCCACTTACCTCCTCACATTGTTGTACAACATCAGACTTTTTAAAAATCATTTGCAAAAATGCCAAAGGAATCCCCCTACCATATTCTGTTTTGAAGGCTCTGTGTGCCTTATATTTTCTGTAGCCTGATAATTGCTTCTATGGATAAACAAGTGAAAGGTGCAGACAGAGGGAGAAGGTTAACCCAGCTACATGGAAGGTTATAGATTGTAGATGAATCTGTAACTGGACTCCAAGTATTCATCTGCCTCTAATGTGAACTGAGGGATGTTTTAAATGTATGCCAATTGTTATCCATTCAGAGTTGGTTAATCATGAAAAATCTGACTCCAAAGGCGTTTTAGGCACTGACTTCATTTGGTCTGGCAAAAACCTGAAGCAGCATAAGCGCATTTATTCAGTGTGTTGTCAGGAGCAGCATCTTCTTCACCTTCCAGAAGGAGGCGACAGTGAGCGTTAGCCCTTAATCTAGATGGAGAGTGTTGAAGCCAGGCAAGACTTTGATGCTGTTCCACACCCCGGTCTACAGGTGTGGGGAAACTGAGGCCCAAAGGAATAAGGTGACTTGCCCAGGGCTACAAAATTGGCACACAAACCCAGGGCTCCCAAGAGATTTCCACCATAATTTTTCTAGAGCAGAATTTTGGAGCCTCAGTGTATATCACTTCAAAAGACGAGACACAAGGTTGTGAGCTTTTGTAACAGATGAATTAGCAGCATAGTCATTTAAATTATGAATGCACTTTTTCTCCCAAGAGATTTTCAAGGAATTCATTTGCCTTAGGAAAACCTTGGTTCTAACTATCCTCAGAGCCAGTCTTTGTTCGATTTCATGATACTCATCCCTTCTCTCTAAATTCTGAAGTTTAATGAAAGCCACCTTATTGTTTTAATACCAAACAGAACTAACGTCTAAAAAATCCAAGTGGAAGATTATGTACAGAATCCAAGCTTATATTTTTTGCGAAAGTTTTGAAGCTTATATTTTTTGCAAAAGAAGCTAAAGATACTCCCCAAACTGGTACTTAATTCAACTTTAGCCTTTAATTTATTATTTTTTTTAGAACCTCTTCAGAATCTCATAATACTCTGATACTTGGCAACACCCCAAAGCATCAGTGGCTAGAATCACCCCTTCAGATCAGAAGCACCCTCGCTGCAGCCTACAGCCCTTCTCACATCACATTCAGGGAAACCTTATCTCCACGATGCCTTTTGAGATTCTCCTCCCTCCCCCCAGTCCCTGCTCTGTGTCCCCCACTCTGTGATGGGAAAGCCTATTTGATAGAAGTTCCTCCTTTATTAGGCATTTATTAATTTACACATTTTTCCCGAACTAGACAGTGAGCTCCTTGGGGCCCAGACACTGTGTGTGTTTCATCTCCAGGCCAGCCCGTCCACAGCAGGTGGATGGTGCTCGGTGCATGTTTAGCCCATGAATGGCGTCATGTGGAACCACAGACAGGAAGCACGCCTGTCTGCACAGGTATCGCCCTACAATTAAATATTTCGAAAAACAAATGAATGACTTGAGAGTAAAATTAATTTAATAAGCATGGGCAGTTCATCTTATTTCCTTCCTGTATTTTCTTTGTGAGTAAATGTGCTAGTACAGCATGTTAAAGAGGGTAGACGTGCGTCTCATATAATTGCCAAGCTGGCATTTCATCAGAGCGGGTGTTAAGTGAACTGGCAAGAAGGCAGCCAACATAGTATACTTGTCTATGTCAGAGTCTCCAACTGGATAGAGGAATAATTTATTTTATTTTTAGATGTCAAGGAAAAATGATCAACCTTACAGGGTTTCACAGTATTGAGTTTTAATTACAGATTCTACTGAGCAATTACTCAGGTTACAGGGACTAAGATGTAAAACAGATCCATGAAATGTAAATCAGACGGGCTTGAGACTTAGCCACATCTCCACTCCGGAAAAGAGGACAGAGATGGGAATGTGGACCACAAGCAACACGCCGCTGTTAAATCATCAGTTACCCTGTGGTGCATCGGGTGCCAGAGGAGAGACAGGGCAGTGCCACTTGAACTGCGTGCCGACACTCAGCTTTGGGGAGTGCCGATGTGGTGGTATTAAGAAAACATGGAGAAATTTTCCTGCCTTGATACAGTAACATCGTGTACATGATACCACTGGGGAAAAGTTCCACAGAAATACATTTTCCATATAAATCTCTAAGAACCAGCATTTCTGCATAGCTAATTTGGGTGGGACTCTTTGTAGAATACATTTTTCCTGCTGTAGAAGCAATACCGCAATCATGGTGTGACGTACGAAAACTCCACTGGCCTAGGGGCCTTAAGCCCCAGGTTCCAGGCCTGCCTCTGCCATTCATGAAGCCCCGGGCAGGGCATTAGCATGGCCAGGCCCAGGTCACCTGCCATGCAGTGAGGGGCTGGGTCAAGTGCAACCCGGAGACCGCTTCTGACTGTAGTTCCGTTTTGTAACGTTGCCTGTCCTTGCTGAGCGATTGGAGAGCCATCCCTGTGGCAGCAGGTACTAATGTGTGACTGTGGTGTCATCCTTCAGAAGCATCTGTGTGTGAAGCTCCTGTGCCCCCAAGGAGGCTGGAACGCCTGTGTGCCGCTGGCCCGCTGCCTCCTGCCACCTGCCTGTCAGCCCGCAGTCCTTATTACGGTCAGGTGCCACCCCGCTCTGAGGCCTCTGCCCAGCGCGAGTGGCCTGAGGCTTTCTCAGCTAGGATTCAGTTGTCTGAGTGAAGACCCTGGACGCACCTCTGCGGAGCAAGTCTGTGTTTTCAGTGAGTGGACTGAGTTACCTCTGCATTCAATCAGAGACCCCTTTTACCTAATTTCGGATTCTTGGCTCTTTTCATGTTTGTTTTTATTTTCATTTTGAGACAGGGTCTCACTCTGTTGCCCAGGCTGGAGTGCAGTGGCACGACCTTGGTCCACTGCAACCTCTGCCTCCCGGGTTCAAGCAATTCTCCTGTCATCCTCCTGAGTAGCTGGGATTACAGGCGGCCGCCACCATGCCTGGCTAGTGTTTGTATTTTTAGTAGAGATAGGGTTTTGCCATGTTGGACAGGCTGGTCTCGAACTCCTGGCCTCAGGTGATCCGCCCGCCTTGGCCTCCCAAAGTGCCCAGCCCTTGGCTCTTTTTAGATTAATTGAAGCCATGGGATAAGGGACCTGCCGATCCACACTGTGGGTTTTGTTGTTTTGTTTTTTGTTTTGTTTGTTTTTTGGTTTTTTGGGGTTTTTTTGTTTGGTTGGTTTGGTTTGGTTTTGGTTTTTTGGGGTTTTTGGGGGGGTTGTTTGTTTGTTTTTTGGTTTTTGGGGGGTTTTTTGTTTGTTTTGGTTTGGTTTTGGTTTTTTGGGGGTTTTTTTCGGGATTTTTTGTTTGTTTGTTTGTTTGTTTTTTAAGACAGAGTCTCGCTCTGTCGCCCAGGCTGGAGTGCAGTGGCATGATCTTGGCTCACTGCAACCTCTGCCTCCCTGGTTCAAGCGATTCTCCTGCCTCAGCCTCCCAAGTAGCTGGGATCACAGGCACGCGCCACCACGCCCAGCTAATTTTTGTATTTTTAGTAGAGACATGGTTTCACCATGTTGATCAGGCTGGTCTCGAACTCCTGACCTCATGATCTGCCCGCCTTGGCCTCCCAAAGTACTGGGATTGCAGGTGTGAGCCACTGCGCCCAGCCCATGCTGTGGTTTTTCGTTAGGTTTTATGTCCCAAGCACATTTTGGAGAATGGCATGGTTCACGTTTTTGTGAGGTTCGATCGGCCTTGAGTTAGCACCTTCTCCTCACAAGTAGGAATTAATGTGCTTTTATTCAAGACCTCAGGAGACGAGCCACTGTGCACACCTGGGGAACTGTCTCTGAGCACCAGGTGGGCAAATGTGTGCCAGTCTAAAAGGAAGGGAATGTTTGGAGTGAGACCGGCATTTTTCACTGAGATGTGGGGTCAGCGTGTCATAGCGGAGGAGGTACCTGGAGATGCAGGCACGTGTCAGTGCCCTGAATACGATTGGGAAGGACACGTGCCCAGCCAGGGAGGGCTTAGCCCTGGAGGATGGGAGGGTGAGTGCAGGGGCACTGGGATTGGGGTGAGCGGTATGGGGGGGCTCTTGTCTTCTAATATTTTCTTTAATTGTGGTAAAATACACATAGCATAAATTTTTCCACTGAAACCATTTTTAAGTTTACAACTCAGTGACCACATCCACAACTCAGTGACCACATTCACAATGTTGTGCAACCATCTCCACTATCCATTTCTAGAACTTTTTCTCGTTCCCAAACAGAAACTGGTTGCCCATTAACCACTAGCTCCCCCTTCCCCTATCCCAGGTCCTGGCAGCCTCTACTCTACTTTCCATGAATTTGACTCCTCCAGTGCCTCATGTGAGTGGAACGTCAAGGTGTTCCTCCCTGTGCAACTGGCTTATTGCACAGAGCACGGTGTCCTCCAGGTTCACCCAGGCCATAGCAGGTGTCAGATCCCTTCTGTTTAAGGCCAAATCATACTCCATTGCACAGGTGGACCACATTTTGTTATCCATTCATCCATTGATGGAATCTGTAATATTTTAGTTTTTAAGTAGAGAATGGGTTTATCTGTGATTTGCTTAATTAATTCCATAGCCAGACTCAACCCTGACATCCTCCATTGTAACTCACAGACGGTCACCGCTTCCAGCTGCTGTGGACAGTGTCGCGAAGGGGGCTGTCTCAGCAGGTGCGCTCAGCATGCACCGTGGTGTGGTTCCTGCGCAGCTCTCGCTGATCCAAGATACGTCCATGTTGGATGCCAGCAGGGCCTGGGCCTCAGTCTGTCATCCAGCGTATAACTATCCTGCAGTGGAACATCTGCAGGGCTCTGTGAGGAGGGACAAGTGAAGGCTAAAGGCACTGGTATCCCAGTTGTGTTCTGCCTGCATTGAGTTCAGGCCAGTTCAGGTATTATGGCCAGAATGCTTTGGGGGTTCCAGAATCATTCATGAAGATTGTGAACCTTCTAACCATCCTGAAGGGGTTTCTGGAAAGGGCTGGGGTCCAATCTGTCACTGACTTTTAGACAAGAGCTCCACTAGGTGTGTCGTCAGGAGGAAAGAGCCGTCTCCACCATCCCTGAGTCCTGCTGGAATGCGGGAGGTCCGAGCGTCAAGATGACTGAGACCTGGAGCCAGGGAGGACACCTGCCTGGGCGTGCCGCTGAGAACGCGGGCTTTGTGCCTACCCTCAGCTCATCAGTAACCAAGTGCCACCTGTGCATGGCATGGCGCTGCTGTATGCCGTCTGTGCATGGCATAGCACTGCTATATGCCGTCTGCTCAGCAGGTTCATGGCCTGTCAGTGAACATTCGCTGTGAGATCCTCCAAGTTAGCAAGCCTCCTACTTCCCCTAGAGGAGGAATCCTTGTGCCCCTCCATTGCTGTATCCACACCGCGCTGGGGCGCTGACGCCTGCTTAGTGGGGAGGCAGCTATCTGCCTCTCTCTACCCTGGGGGGCCACACACACACACAACCCAGCAGCGCCCCTGCCCGCTCCTTCCTGGTCCTGGGTGACCTCCGCTTGAACGTTCTGCTCTAGACAGCATCCTTGTCCTGAACGGCTCTTCAGAAGCAAAGAGGAAAATACTCTCCACTCTCTGTACTTCTCTGCTTCTCACTCCCCACGTGGGGTTTAGGGCGTGGAGGGTGAGTGGAGACTTTTAGTTCTGCCCGCGTCCTTCCCACAGAAGCGCTGGGGATCAGTGAGCCAGCCAGCTTAGAGCGATCACTTGTTAGGTGTGGAGACTGGGCTCCTCTAGGTCTTCGCAGCCTGACAGTCTCTCCGGTCAGGCTGTCTGGGTTTAAACCCCAGCTCTGCCATTGAATTGCTGTGTGATCCTGGGCAATGTATTCGAACATTCTTTGCCTGAGTTTTCCCATCTGTAAAATGGGGATAATGATAGTACCACCACAGAGTAAAGACTTAAATACTTACGGCTTTAGAAACTTCCTGTTCCACACCTGTGGTTTCAAGCAAGGCCTTTGCTGCATGAACCAAATCCTTTTTCCCTTACCTGGGTGATACAGTTTGTTCATGAGTCCCTTCCAAATCACATGTTGAAATCTGACCCCCAGTGTTGGAGGTGGGACCTGGTGGGAGGTATTTGGGTCACGGGGGTGGATCCCTTGGGCTTGGTGCCCTCCCCACGGTAGTGAGTGAGCTCTCTCTATTTGGCCATTCAAGGGGTGGCTGTTTGAAAGAGCCTATCACCTCCCCCCTCTCTTGCCCCCTTTCTCACCCTGTGACATGCCAGCTCCCCTTGCCCTCCACCATGAGTAAAAGCTTCCTGAGGCCTCACCAGAAGCAGGGCAGATGTTGGTGCCATGCTTCCTGTACAGCCTGCAGAACCGTGAGCCAAATAAACCTCTTTTCTTTCTAAATTACACAGCCTCCAGAGCCTCCAGTGTTCCTTGATAGCAACACAAACAGACTTAAGATAGTGGAACTCCTCCAGCTTGCACCTCTCCTCTTACACTGCCATCCTGGTCACAGCCACTCTGAGAGCCAACTTCAAGGCTTTCTCCCAGGGAAGCTGCTGTGGTTTTAATGCCTGGTTGTGTTTTATGGTTGCAGAAGTCATCCTCAAGGTCGCTTTTTGGCCATCTACACGTGAGAATGCACCAGGCAGATGTGGCTCCAGCTACCCACCGTGCTTCCTGATTTTTTGTTGAAAGTGATCCATTTCTCTGAGGCTCAGTTCTGTTCCTCCCAGGTCCTGAGCCCTTGGCTGGCTTTTTAATTTGCATGGCGTTATTACATTATGTACTTGTCAGCAGAGATTTCATTAAGTTCCCGTAATGTGGCCACGCTGCACATTATTCCAAACTAAAACAGCCATCTCTGGGCTTGCTCAGAGGCTGACAGGCCAATGAATTCTTAATGATTTTGCAGCAAATTTAAATTCATGGAGTGCCTCATAAAACTTAAGTATTCCCTACACATACCCTTTGGGCTTGTGGCATTCCAGAATGCCTGAGGACGCGTCTCTGGACCGGTACTTCCCAACTTCAGTCACCGGAGCGCCATCCAAGCAATACAGGTTTGCTGCTGTGCTTTGTCCACAGAGATTAAGGGTGTGGGCTATCTCATCAGACTGCCTGGGTTCACATCCCAGCTCTGCCATTGAATAGCTGTGTAATCCTGGGCAATGTACTTGAACTCTCTTGGCCTGAATTTTGCCATCTGTAAAATGGGGGTAATTATAGTGCCACTATATAATGGACTTGCAAGCATCAGACACAGGGGAAACTGGTGGAACAGTGCCTGTTAGTCGTAAATCCCATCCGGGGGAAGGTGGTGAGCAGTGCTGCCTCCCAGTGGAGACAGTCGTGTAGCTAAGGGGAGCCTGTCCCTTGCCTCGCGCCCCAGTCTCCTGGGGAGCGCTGTGTCTTTTACTTCAGTCCACTCCAGTCCCGTGGCTGCTGCTCTTCAGAGCCCATAACACTTAGGATCTTCCACTACCTGGGCCCTGCATCCCTCTCCTCCTTGTGTCTTCTCACCTCATTCCCAGCATTCGGGTGTATCAGCTTGCAGCTCTCTGAACACAACAAACACACCATCCCACACCCCCAGGGCCTTACCTCTAGGTCCTGCCCCACACACCTCCAGCAGTACGAGGGGATGCAGGGCCTGCCCCGCAGGTGCTCATCTTCCAAGACGGCCCAAGCAGAGCCCGGCCTCTCCAGAGCCTCCCGTGACCAGCCCCTGGACCAACTGCCTAGGGGACTGGCCCCCACAATAACCCATACCATGCAGGCTTCCATCCAACGTGCTCAATCCATCTGAAATGGATTTGTAGTGACAATGCTCAGTACATATAAGAATAAAAACAATTTGGAGACCCATTGAAAGCTTGGGCTCCCAAAGAGGCCCATACCCACTTCTTAAATCCTAAGGTCACACCACACCTTTGTAAACAGTAATATCCTTGAAATCTTTTCTATGAGCTTTGCAATTCTCAGAGACTCTTTAGAAAGGGGACTTGCTCATCATCACTTCTCATAAAGACATTTGTTTGTTGTTGTCAGTTTTTAGGTATCCAAAGTGTGTTGTCTTTAGACCCAGTTGGAGGATGACAAAGACGAGGGAGTGGCCACTGAGGAGCAGGCAGAGTCTCAGAGGCCTGTCTGCCCTTGCACCGCTGGGCTGCACACACGCCCTCCTGCCTCAGGCTCTGGTCTGCCCATGTGGCTTTGAAGTCTGAGACAAGGAGAGACTTTTCTCCTGAAGGGCAAGGGCTGTGTGGGCCCAGATAAGACAGGGGAACAAGCAGAATTGAATCCTCTCTGGGATTCAGTGCCTGGACTGATGGGATCCCAGTGGCGTCAATGTCTGCCTGGTATGCGTAATGCAGGGCTTTATCTTTGTAACAGCATCTGTTCAATTGACACATCAGAATTGTACATATTTACAGGGTACATAGTGATACTGCACTACGTTGAATGTATAGTGGTCACATCACAGCATGCAGCATGTCCATTCTCTCAAACGTTTATCATTTCTTTGTGTTGGGAACATTCGATATTTGAAACTATATGATATGTTATTAACTATAGTCATCCTACAGTGGTACAGAACACTAGAACATATTCCTCCTATCTCTTGTAATTTTGTATCCTTTAATCAATCTCTCCCTATTCCTCTTCCCCCTACCCTTCCTAGGATACTCTGTTCTACTTTTCACTTCCATGGGATCATCTTTTTTTGAGCTTCCACATGAGTGAAAACATGTAGCATGGAATTTTCTGTATCTGGCTTATTTCACTTAACATAATGTCTTTTAGTTCTATCCATGATGCCACAAATGACAGGATTTCATTCTTTTTTTTTACAGCTGAATAGTATTCCATTGTGTATATATACCACATTTTCTTTTTCCAGTCATCTGTGTTAGACACCTAGGTTGATTCCATATCTTACCTACTGCAAATAATGCTGCAATAAACTCAGGGTGCAGATGTCTCTTCGACTGATTTCCGTTCCTTTGGATAAATGCCTGTAGTGGGATTCCTGGATCATGAGGTGGTTGTTTGTAGTTTTTCGAGGAACCTCTGTACCGTTCTCCACAGTGGCTGTACTAGTTTACATTCCCACCAGCATCATATAAGAGTTCTCTTTCTCCACATCATTGCCAGCATTTTTTTTTTTTTGTCTTTTTGATAATAGCCATCCTAACTGGGGTGAGTCCATACCTCATTGTGGTTTTGATTTGCATTCCCCTGATGATTAGTGATGTTGAGCTTTTTTAAATATATGTTTGTTGGCCATTTGTGTCTTCTTCTGAGAAATGTCTATTCAGATTGTTGTCCATTTTTAAAATCAGGTTGTTTCTTTTTTTGCTGTTGAGGTGTTTGAGTTCGTCATATGTTCTAGATGTTAATCCCCTGTCAGATGAATAGTTTGCAAGATTTCCTCTCATTCTGTAGATTGTGTTTTCAGTCTGTTGATTGTTTCCTTTGCTGTGCAGAAGGTTTTAGTTTCTCCAGGATCAGCTGTACGGTAGAACACAAAACAAGTCTCAAAAACTTTTTAAAAATCAAAATCATGCCAAGTATCCTATGTGACCATAATGGACTAAAACTAGAAATCGGATAACAAGAGGAACATTCAAAACTGTACAAATACATGGAAATTGGACAACATACTCATGAACAACCAATGGGCAAAGGAAGAAATTAAGAAGGAAACTAAAAAATTTATTGATACAAATGAAAATAGAAACACAATATATTAAAACCTATGGGACACAGCAAAAGCAGTATTAACAGGCAAGTTTATGGCAACAAATGCCTACATCAAAAAACTAGAGAGATTTCATATAAACAACCCAATAATGTATTTCAAGGTACTAGAAAAGCAAAAACAAGCCAAACTCAAAAGTAGTAGAAGGAAAGAAATAATAAAGATCAGAGCAGTCATACATGAACTTGAGACTAACAAAACCACAGAGAAGATCAATGAAACAAAAAGTTGGTTTTCTTGAAAAGATTTTAAAAGTGCATAAACCATTAGGTAGATTAAGAAAAAGACAGAGAAGACCCAAATAAATAACATCAGAAACAAAAAAGACATCACAACAGACACCACAGAAATACAAAGAATCATCAGAGACTACTATGAATACCTATATGCCAATAAATTCAAAAACCTAAAGGAAATGGATAAATTCCTGACACATACAACCTCCGTGATTGAGCCAAGAAGAAATAGAAAGGCTGAACAGACCAATAACAAGTAATGAGATTGAATCAGTCATAAAAAGTCTTCCAAAAAAGAAAGTCCAGGACCAGAGGGCTTCACTGCTGAATTCTCCTGAAACTTTAAAAATTTAATACCAACTCTTTTCAAACTATTCCCCCAAAAAATGAAACAGAAGGAATTCTTCCAACTCATTTTACAAGGGCTTTATCTTGAAGGCAAAATGGCACCACTCAAATTTCCATACTCAAATATGCCGCATTTTGGATCTTCCCTGAGCTGTCACCTCCTATCCTGGCTTCAAAATTGTGTGTAGTGAGCACATCTCCACGGTTCTCCCCTCCCTGTGGGTAACACTTGAGGATAAATCAAGGAACAGGACTTGAGATTGCCGGGGGCAATGAAAAAGTTATGTCCTCTTGTGGAAGCTCTGCCCTGCTCATTCACACCACATGTGCCCTCAGCCCTGGGCAGTGGCCCTTGGGGGTCCTGGCCCTAGGGGTTGGAAGGTGGGGCTACAGCTCCTCCTCTGTTGTGTCATCTGGGCCTTGTTCTTCATTTATGGTCTCGATTTTCAAAATCCATTTCCTGCCATGGAGTTCCATAAGCATTTGATATAAATTTTAATTATCTTGAAAGGACACAAATTTCCACGTTGTAGGCCATATTTCAAGACTGCAGAGACTGCCTGCAAAATCACTTGTGCTGTCATATTACCATATTTATATATATTCATATATTGTTTCTTAGATAAGCAAAAATTCTCATAGAAATCACAAAATATTTAGAATCAAATCACCAATGTATTGCAAATGATAATACTTAGATGAATTTTGAAGTCTTAAATACGCTTATGAGAAAAATTAATAATAATGACCTCTGTGTCTATCCCGAGAAATTAGAAAAAGATACGAAACCCGAATGCATCAGAAAGATGGAAATACTATAGATCAGAACTTAAACTACGGGGAGTTGGCATTTGTGTTAGGTTATTTTATTATAAAGAAAAGATCTGATTTTTAAAATACAGCAAAATGTGAATACTATATAATATTAATGTCAAGTATCTGAGGTTTCTATTTGCTTGTATTATGTTATTCAAAATTAATTTTTATATCCAGAGGCCAGTAAAAGAAACATTAACTTTGAGTATTTAAAAAAAAAAAAAAATGAGTGCCTGCAAATGCATTTGGGACTTCTTGTGAGATGACTGGAGACCTTCTGTCCATTCCACACGGCCATCCTGCATTCCGCGCACCTGCACAGCAGGACAGCTTTTAGCTCTTCAGGAAGCTCCCAAATGAGTTACCATTCAGATCAGACCATCCCAAAGGTACCACCGAATTCAGGGGGAACCACCTCATCAAGTAAAACGCAGTCACAAACAAATAGAAATTTGGACTTTTTTCAAATAGGTAAGGAGGAGGCAGTAGTTATTAGATATCAGTAATGATGTGACTTTGAAATAAAAATTTTCTACTTCTCACAGTCTGTTCCTGCTGCTTCAACAAAATACCTTAACCTGGATGATTTATAAACAACAGAACTTTATTGCCCACAGTTCTGGAGGCTGAGATGTCCAGGATGAAGGCACCAGCAGATTCTGTGTCTGGCAAGCATGTGTTGCTCATAGATGGAGGCTTCTATATGTCCTCACATGAGGGAAGGGGCAAGGCACCTCTCTTCAGCCTCCCGTTCTCATGACTTAATCACCCCTAAAGGCCCTATCTCTTAATACTATCACATTGGGGTTTAGTTTCCAATATATGAATTTGGGCCGGGGTGAAGGAAGCACCATTAATACTTTTTCTAGCTGTTAGATTCATTGTAAAACTCTCCTGAGGCCAGGCATGGTGGCTCACGCCTGTAATCCCAGCATTTTGGGAGGCAGAGGCAGGTGGATCACGAGGTCAGGAGTTTGAGACCAGCCTGACCAACATGGTGAAACCTCGTCTGTACTAATAATACAAAAATTAGCCAAGCATGGTGGTGCGCACCTGTAATCCCAGCTACTAGGGAGGCTGAGGCAGGAGAATCGCTTGAACCTGGGAGGCGGAGGTTGCAGTGAGCTGAGATCACGCCACTGCGCTCCAGCCTGGCGTGCAGCAAGACTTCATCTCAAAAAAAAAAAAAGAACTATCCTGAGTTTGAGTTTGCAAAGCAGGTGTTCGGTAGTTACAATAACTTCTTTTTTTTTTTTTTTTTTTTTTTTTTGAGACGGAGTCTCACTCTGTCGCCCAGGCTGGAATGCAGTGGCCAGATCTCAGCTCACTGCAAGCTCCGCCTCCCAGGTTCACACCATTCTGCTGCCTCAGCCTCCTGAGTAGCTGGGACTACAGGCGCCTGCCACCTCGCCCGGCTAGTTTTTTTGTATTTTTTAGTAGAGACGGGGTTTCACCGTGTTAGCCAGGATGGTCTCGATCTCCTGACCTCGCGATCCGCCCATGTTGGCCTCCCAAAGTGCTGGGATTACAGGCTTGAGCCACCGCGCCCGGCCACAATAACTTCTTACCAGCATCCGTGGTGACTTTCCTGACACAATTTTAACTAAAATAAAGTGAAGTGATAA
Source organism: Macaca mulatta (assembly GCF_049350105.2). NCBI lineage: Eukaryota > Metazoa > Chordata > Mammalia > Primates > Cercopithecidae > Macaca > Macaca mulatta. Next base: position 179,974,651 of record NC_133409.1, read on the forward strand.
CTAGAACACTGAGGGCTACAAGAAGCTAGGACTGTCATCTTGAGCTTTGATTTCTACTTTTTGTCTCTCCCAAACAGTCAAGGGTCAGCTGCCTGTTTTGCAATAAAGTATTATTAGCCCATAGCCACACCCACTCCCATACATCCACTCTCAGGCCACAAGGCCAAGATGAGGAGAGACCATTTCACCCTTAAAGTCTAAAATATTGATGACTTGGACTTTTGCAGAGATGGTATGCCAGCTCCTGCTCTGTGCAGTCACGGTGTTCTCTTTGAGCAGCTTGTAAATATTGTCATAAATGTAAATTTATAAAATTAATTGATAATAAAACGCTGGTTTTTTTGTATTGGGGTACCTCACAAGATTCCGTCTTTAAAAAAAACAGATTCTGTTGCTTTGGTAAAACTTGAAAACCACTGTGATGTGGCATCGTCTGAGGGCAAAGTGACATGCAGTTAGCAGTAACATGTGAATAGCTCTGAAGGAAAACCCTGGGAGACTGAGCCTTCATGTTCCACAACTGAAAATAACTGCAGGTTAGTCATATTTGGAAGTAATTTTTTAAACGTAAAATCATTCTATTACTATTTATTGTGACAAAATACAACCAAAGCATCAGCCTTCCATGAGTTGTTTCTCCGTGCGTTACTTTGAAAGGTGTACACTGATTTCTTGACACAACTGGTACGAATGTTGTTGATATCTGCTACTCTGTTACATTGTTTAAATTATTTTTTATTTTTGTAATTGACACGTAGTAATTGTACATGTTTATGGGGTACACAGTGATGGTGCAATGCGTAGAATGTAAAATGATCAGATCGGGGTAATTATCGTGCCCATCATTGCAAATATCACTTTTTCGTGTTGGGAACATTTAACATCTTCCTTCTAGCTATGTGAAACTGTATATTATTAGTAGCTATGGTCATCCTGCAGTGGCATAGAACATTAGAACTTGTTCCTCCTACCTAGCTATAATTTTGTAACCTTCAACCAGCCTCCCCCTATCCCATTTCCCCTGACCTTTCCCAGCCTCTAGTATCCTCTGTTCTACTTTTTACTTCTATGAGATCACCTTTTTTTAAGCTTCCGTATGTGGGTGAGAACATGTGCTTTTTAACTTTTGTTAAGCATTTTAAGGTCTCGATTTTTACACTTTGGGAAAGAAAATTGGGAATGTTTCAGTGCCCTGGGTTTCATCTCCCCCGATGAGGCTGATGCCTAACTGGAGACTGACCGCCACCTGCCTGGGAAGCTCCCGGGCCACACCTAAGCCACACTTCCCAGTGCCACGCAGAATCAGAAGACATTCACCGATCCCCTTTGTGTCTTTAAAGGATATTCCCCGAGTCCCTCCGGTGGCTCATGGCCACCCAGCAGTTTGAGTCTGCAAAGAGGCTGATCCTCCACTTCACACAGAAGAATCGCATGAACCCTGAGGGCGACATCAAGGGTGTGATGCCAGGTGAGTACACCACGGGCTGGCCAGGGCAGGAGGTCATGCAGGGCTCACAGAGGCTCCACGGGGCAGGTCCCTGACGCCTGGGCTGGTTTTATTGCACAAGCAGCTGTTTTAACCAGCTGTGCAATTCTCCTCTGACCTTTTGGCCTGCACAAGGGCAATGTAGCAGCCTTGACATTCTCTCCACTTTCTAGGTATTGGTTTCTTTCATGGTCAAGTACAGCACACTCTGGATCTCCTCCTCTCCTGCCTAAATCCAGAAGCGAGCCATGAGCCCAGTATACACTGTTCAAGGGAATATCTGACTGTCTGGCCCATAGCCTGCCAGGTCTAAACACTGCCAGAGCGCTGGCTCAGGGTGTAGATGGGCCCCACGACCTCACCTTTCCTAAGCATGACCTTCAAAGAGCCACCACTGTCTTTACCTGGCCATGACCTATTTGTTGGGCAGCTGAGGACAGGAAAGGCGAAGTGTTTTTGGATAGTCGTTCAGATCCATAGAACTCCTGTGTGTCAGGAGCGTTACCACGGCTAGGTGGGGGCTCTCAACCTGAGGATCCACGTTTCACCAGGAGGTTGTTACAATCCAGATTCCTGGGCCTCTCCCTGGAACCCAGAGATTCTGACCTATTTGATTTGGGATAAGCCCTGAGAACTTGCATTTCTAATAAGCACTAGAAGAGATTCTGACGCAAGTGGTATACGGATCTCCGTTTGAAGGTCACTGGTGGGCTCCACGCTCCGACTCACTGCCCTCACTGAAGACCTGGGATAGACAGTTGTTATAAAATTCCCTGGGAAAATAACCTCCAGGCCATTGTCCAAGAGAGAATGTGCTCATTTTCCCCCATGACCAGAAATGCTTGTGATGATGATTCATTCATTGAATCAACAGGTGTTTACTAAATACCTGCTGTGTTTCAGGCACCGTTCGAGAGCAGAGAAGACACAGGCAAAGCCTTGCTCTCACGCAGCTTGCAGGCAGGTGGGGCACGCAGACAGGGAGCTACGCGTGCCTATGTCAGGAGGAATGAAACAGCAGGGCGGCGGGATAGAGGGTGGCAGGGAGGGACTGCAGTCAGAGTGGCTGCGGAAGCTTCGCTCTCAGGGCACAGCTACAGGAACCTGAGTGAGGTGGGAGAATGTGCCCTGCAGGTCTCCATTTACGACGGGAAGGGATGCACAGGAACCCCAAATCAGAGAAGCCCTTGGTGCCTGGACACGCCTCTCGTTAGACTCCCAATCCAGAAGATCGGGGACGCTAGGTCACTAGAAGCTCCTTGGTGCTGCCGTAGCTCAGCCAGGATGTCATCCTCTGCCTCGACTTGTGCAGTGACCTGAGAGTCAGGACAGCCAGACTGGACCACGTGCTGGGCGGGGCGGGGCCTACCCAGGGACGCCCGAAGCTTTTGCTTTGCTGGACCAAAGAAGGTTGTTTGCCAGGTCTGGTTGACATGAAGGGTGCTGAGTGTTGGTGCATCTGTGGTCCCTTTTTAATCCAGGGACAGTGACGAGAAACAAGATGACACTCACATGGCACTTACATGTCAGCTACTTTTCTAAGTGATTTGCAAATATTAACTCATATTTAATATTTAGTCCCAAGCCCTTCACGTGTGTTATTTCTCCATGACAGCCTATGAGAAAGGCACTATAATTAGCCCCATTTGCCGATGAGGAAACGAGAGCACAGAGAGGCTAAGTAGCTTCCAGAGGTCACACAGCTGCTAAGAAGCTGAGCGAGGATTTGACCTGCAAAGTCCAGCAGGGGTGGCTTTGCCATGCTGCTGTAACATGAGGGAGAGCTCCGGGTAGATACGAACTTCCCTGCGCTGAGCAGTGAGTGCTCAGCCGAGGTTTCTCCAGCGGGGCCGTGCTTGCTGGTTTTGGACAGTCCAGTTGGCTTTCCCAGATTTCCCCAGACCTCACTCGTTAGCAGGTTAATGCTCTTAGGCTTACAGTACAATTTGTTTGTGGCATTTCCCTAATTAAGCCATCACACTCCGCTTCTTTCACGTTAAAATATTGTCTGGGAATAGCTTGTTTTCTCAATCCTAATTACACTGATTCATTTCCCTCCTATATTTGGAAAGTGGTATTAGATCCTTTTTAAAAGTTTATTTCTTTGCTCATGAGTTTTGCTGGTCCTTATTTCCGTTCCAGAGTCCCAGGCAGGAGGCTGGGTGAGAGGTAGTTGGTGACATGTGACTTAAGAAAGAGGACAGGCCGGGCATGGTGGCTCAAGCCTGTAATCCCAGCACTTTGGGAGGCCGAGACGGGCGGATCACAAGGTCAGGAGATCGAGACCATCCTGGCTAACACGGTGAAACCCCGTCTCTACTAAAAAATACAGAAAACTAGCCGGGCGCGGTGGCGGGCGCCTGTAGTCCCAACTACTCGGGAGGCTGAGGCAGGAGAATGGCGTGAACCCGGGAGGCGGAGCTTGCAGTGAGCTGAGATCTGGCCACTGCACTCCAGCCTGGGCGACAGAGCGAGACTCCGTCTCAAAAAAAAAAAAAAAAAAAAAAAGAAAGAGGACAGAGCCTTCACCTCCATGGGGAGCGTTGGGGAGCGGTCCTCCGGCGGTCGCTCTGCCCTGCCGCCCTTCACGGCGGCCTCTGCTCTCTGATGTGTTGATGGCCGCCCCCGGCCGTCAGATGTGTTGATGGCAGCAGGATGGCGGGGCTGCTGAGTGCTGGGGGAAGGCAGCGTGCCTTTCAGCTGCTACGTCTCCCACTTCCAGCTTCCTCCGCCCAGACTCAGTTTTCTGCATGGAATCTTCCTCCCATCACCCCATCTAATCCCACAGCCAACACCCGCTCCAAGCCTCGTGTCTGTCACCCTCTCGTGCCCTGGCCGACTGGCTGGGCTCCCAGCTTTGTTCCATCCTCCCTGCCACCAGGTCACGCAGGATCTGATCACATCACCACCGGCTTCAAGCCTCTCCGGTGCCTCCCAGTGCGTTTTGGGTAGACCTCAGGTCCTCCAGGTCACTATCGAGGCCGTCTCTGGTCTCTGCCTCCCGCCGCCTCACACCCTGGCCTTCATTTGGCTCCCAGGACACACCACCATCTTCCTCTCCACAGGGCCCTCCCCGTGCACACTCCCTGCCCTCTTGCCTTGGCCAGCTCCTCAGAGACCAAGTCCGCCCTCCGGTTATTCACTGTTATAGCTTCAGCACTTCTCCCCGCTTCCCCTCATCCCAGCTATGATGAGTAATTGCAGGGTTCCTTATTAATGCCTGCCACCCCTGCAGAGCGGCAAGGCCAGGCAAGGCATGGCCTCTGTCTGAGAGCCAGACACTTCTGCACCCCCAGCAGCAGCCCAGCCGAAGGCCTGACGCGTAGCAGGCGTGCCATGAATATTTATGGGCTGAACGAACCCAGGACTCCTGTAGTAAGGAAGGGTTAGGACTGTGGTTGCATCGCCTCTGGGTAGGTGAGCGTCTCGGGCCTGGCTGGAGGTATATGTAGGAGTCCAGCGGGGCTGCTCGCTGCCCCGTCAGTACATCCTAACCTTGGATTTATGCCAGGGAAAAACCTGATGTTCCCAAATTTCTTATTTCCTTTTCTGTTTTAAAGCTGTCCTTGGTTTATCTTCTAGCAAGTCTGATGTTCTCAGTGGCCTGTGCAGCTGAGTTACTTTAGATGTGTGGGTGTGTTCCTGAGCATCAGTCTCTCAATGTCAGTCCTGCAACCTTCATATCACATAACACGCCCAAGTGCTGACAGCACTCCCGTGTCATAATTCCTGAGGTTTCCAGCATTTCTAGCAGGAGTAAAAGGCCCGCTGGTTCCCAGTATGGCTGTGTGGTCAGCAACCTAATGCAAAAACGAGACCCAGGATGAGTGCTACACACAAGACTGTGCCTTCAGTTCTGCAGGCTGAGCATCCCTTATCCAGAATGCTTGGGACCAGAAGTGTTTTGGGGATTGGATGTTTTGGGATTTGGGGATATTTGTATTATACTTACTGGTTGAGCTTTCCAAATCCAAAAATCCCAAATCTAAATGCTCCAATGAGCATTTCCTTTGAGAATCATGTGGCTACTCAAAAGATCCTCAATTTTAGAGCATTTCAGGCTTCAGATTTTGGGATGTAGAATGCTCAGCTGGTAGTAACATAAGCAAAAAGTCACTGGACAGCAACTGCCAGGCATGGGAGGAAGCGCTTCATGTGCATGTCATCTGCATCTGAGCTTCACAAGGGAGAGGAGCCATTCTCCTGCTTCACAGCTCAGAAAGAGGCTGAGCACTGGGGAACAGTAACTCCATGATCCCTCTCAGGGTCAGGCTAGCCCCAGAGGAAGGACAGCAAATGTGCTCCTATCTTCTCTCCTTGTGGGGAGCCACGTGCAGGGTACAGGCATCCTCCGTCCTCAGCATCAGTCCTCTCCGGCAGCCTCACACCTTACCCTCGAGAAGCCAACCTGCCCAGCGTTGCCAGGATGCACGGCTGAGTCTGTGTGATCCGAGCGTCCCCATCTTAGCGCCGTGTGGGGCTCCCCGCTACCCTTAGCAATGACAGAGCTCGGGTTTTGTCCTGACCTGCCTCACTGTGCCTTAACAATCTGTTCAGATCCTGAGATGACAAGAGGGTGGATGTGTCAGGCCACCTCCACGTTCCACACTAGGTACCTTGCCCAAGTCACACCACCCGTAAGTGATGAAATCAAGATCTGACCCTGGGCAGGCTGCACGGGGCCCTCGCTCCGCAGACGACCGCCACGGCTCACTCAGAGGGCTCGGGTTAGGTGGAGCCCGTGTCTGGGCAGACGAGGACAGAGATGACAGAGGTCGGCGGTGCCAGGTCAGTTGCTGAAGGCTTGGCTAGACGTTGAAGACTGTGCTGTCTGAGGTGACTTCATGATAAGATTCCTATGGATGCTTATCTTCCACTTGCTTTCAAAGCACATTTATTCAAGCGGCCGAGTAGCGCCATCTCAATCCGTCCCGGAGGGGAGAAGGGCTGTGTGGAAGGGGCAGCGGCTGCTTTTTCTACTTCCCAACACGGGCGTGGGGCTCAGAGCTGCCTCCTTGGAGCGTTTAGTGTGCTTTTTTATGACTCTTGTGGCAGAGATGGCAGCATCCCTTCTTCCCCTTCCTTTTCTCTTTTTCTCCTCCTCCTGCTCCTTGTCCTCCTCCTTTTTCTTTTCTTGCTTTCTGTCTCTATAACTCATGTTTTTCCAATTTCACCCCTAACGCACTAGCGTCGTCCACTAGGATGACAACAAAGCTGGTTTATCTCACACCCCCACGCAAGCCAATTCCAGTTCTCCTCTGCGTGTGTTTTCCCTGCTCCTCCAAGCCTCGTCTTGGGCAAGGGGCCACTGCCTCCTCTGCTGTCCTCGGAGGCCTGATTTACCTCTCACACCAGATGGCCAAATGTGGAGAGGCCGTGCCCTCCTCCCAGCGAGTCAGCAGGGTCGTCAGGGCCTCCTTTCCCTTCCTCTGTTGGTGAAGAGAAGGTGGGAGATGTTGGGTTCACTGAGCCCGGGGCAGGAGGACACGTGCTCCCCGAGTGCTCCCGGAGGCCTCACCGAGTTCTCCCAGCCAGCCAGGCAGCACTTCGTCCTACTTCACAGATGAGCAGCTGGGCTCAGAGCAAGGACAGCACAGCTTTTCCAAGGAGCCAGCCACAAGTGCAGAAGCTGGGTTCCTGCCCAGGCTCATCGGGCCCCTCACAGCACCCAGACCTCAGCCCCGACCACACGAGGATCCGTGAAAATGCGGAGGCACTGGGACTGCAGGGTGGAGCTGGACAACAAAATTCAGTAGGCTCGACGTGGGTTTTGGTTGGAAAATTTTCTGATGGCTCTAAGTTGAGCAGGCCGATGTGTCCTCCTCCTCCTCCGTCTCGAGGAGCGCACGGGAGCCGGGTGCTCACAGCAGCAAATCCTGGATGCCAGTGCCCCACAACCTGGCCGGGCTCCCTGTTGCCCATTTATTTCCATGTGTGAGGAGTTCAGAGAAGTCCCTAGATGTCCATCTGATATCTGGACAGACAAAAAGGCCTCTTGGATTCAGCTACCGGTGTTAGAGCCATCTGAAGTGTCCTATAACACAGAGCTTGTGGATTTGGGGCCCAGAAGAACAGACAATGCTGCAGAAGCTTCATGTTGTTGTTGACAGGCTGGTGATGTGAGTAACTGGTAGTATGATAAGCAAAAAGTCACTGGACAGTGACTCTGCCAGGCATGGGAGGAAGCACTTCATGTGCTTCCTGACAACATATCAATAGCCCTGGAAAGGTTAATCTAATTCCACTTAGAAGAATTCAGTTACCTCTGCAGACTACAGTCAATTTTTTAGACTGGGTTCTAGGTTTAATTTTATTTAAAAAGCTCAGGTCATAATGCAATTGTTATTGCTTCTTTAACATCATACTTCATAAACAATAACATATCAGGAATTCAGTTTGGGATATATATTTTTTAAACTTTAAACTTATATGGACTTGCTAATGGACATTTAAATTTTCTTCTCAGAAGTCTTCCATGGTGATAAAACGTAGCTATTAGAGTTGGTTTCTGATGAGGTCTATAATAGCAAAGATACTCAGATCATCGGATCCAAGGTTTTCTGTTAACCATGATATTTTTAAGCTCTTTACAAAATTAGTTTTTTTAATCATAGAGAAACTGTGCCTGTAGTCAAAGTAGCCCATTTTTGCTAAGGAAAAATAGTGGTCAGGAGACCTTGGGAGCTGAGAGGGTCCGTGGACCAGCAGCTGAAATGCCAGCCCTGTGGGCTTGCATACAGACCTCAATCTTTGCACCTAAATATGGGAAGGAAGAAAGTTCTGGAAACTCAGCAGACATGATATCCCTCAGACAAGGGAAAGGTTTCTCCTTCTCCCTTCTGTGGCCTGGCTGGTGACACTGAGTTCAAAAACAATGTTTGAATAAAAAGTTCCTAAATCCCTAGGATTTAGCAACACATTTTTTCTTTAAACTATAACGAAGGAGCTTTGTGACCCTCCTGCTGCTGGATGGCAGGAAGGAGGTGGAAGAGGAAGGTGGAACCTGAGCCATCTCGGGTTCAGAGTGGCCCTCAGAAGCACAGGGCCGGGGTCCTGGAGACACAGCCCCCAAGGGAGCAGGAGGGTTCCTCCAGAGGCAACTCCTAGCACTGAAGCCTTCCTCAGTAGACAGAGGCCTCCCCATCTCCACCGCTTTTCTTATTTTATAAATATATTATTCGGGGATAATTTTAGATGTACAGGAAAGCTGCTGAGATAGTACAGAATCTCCGCATACCCCTCACTCGGCTTCCCCGCTTGCGAACGTCTGATATTGTCATGATACTATTGTCAAAACTAAGAAAGTGACATTGGAACACTGCTATTCACCAAACCCCAGCCTTTATCTGGTGCCTCCCATCATCGTGCTTTCCATGAAGCCTCCTCCCGCCCCGGGATGCCACCCAGGACTGCGTCTCGTTCTCCCCTCTCCCTAGTCTCCTGGTCTGACAGCTGCTCAGTCTTTCTTGTTTCTCGTGACCTTGACAGTCTTGAAGAGTCCTGTTTCCCCTCCGCTTCGGGAAGTCTCCTTTTTCTTTTTTAGCTCCCCAGTAGGGGATGATTCCATGAAGACATACCAGGCTAGGAAGGCAGAGAGGCAACAGAAGGCTGCGAGTGGCATTCCTGCTCCCAGACGTGCAGGCAGACAGCTCCTGGAGGCCAGTGCCTCTGCCGCATTCTGAATCTTCCCTGTAACTTGCCAAATCGACACCAGCACCTCTGCAGACCCTTGTAACACCGCGCTGGTGGACTCCCTTCAGAGGGGCTCTCAGAGCTGCTGGGGCCGCACAAGAAACCCAGTCTCATGACTTTATGATTGCTCACATCCCTTGGAGCCAAAACATTGTCCAGCTCCCAAGGACTTCCATTAACTAAAACGTGCACACGTATACATATGCGCATGAATGTGTGCGTGTATGCGTGTATACACATACATGCAGATGTATTCACTTATGTGTTTGTCTTTCAAAGATTCATATGTCCTAAGGGCAGTTTCAGCAGCAGTAGCTACAGCCATAGTAAGTTCCACCCCACGAGGCTAAGGAGCGTATCTGCATGTGGGCTTCCCAGTGTCCGAGCCGCGGGTGACACAGGCAGATGCAGAGTGTACGGAAAAGAACTGCTTGTTTAGATTTGCCCAGGGCCTAATGAGTGCCTCAGTAACCTAGAATATCATTGCTGAGCTCTGTCCTCAGACAAAAGTGAACTGAGTCGACACTGCTTGTTTATTTGTGTGTACTCGGTCCGCTTTCACAAAAAGGGTTTGTGATGGAAACTTCTGCTGACGGTGCACCTTGTGCCCTCTCAGGCACCCGAGGGAAACCGGAACTGCAGAGCTGGAGTCTTCTGAGTGCCTTTCTATCCCGGAAACCTAGACCCTCTCCGCTGGTCTTCTGAGTGCCTTTCTATCCTGGAAACCTAGACCCTGTCGACTGGCAAAGAAAAAAAAAAAAAAAGGCTTTCTCTCCCTTCTGTGGTGCCCAAACTGGGGAACCAGGACTGTGCCTGCAGCTGCTGCGCCATCCTCCATGGTGGCCTGCCCAGGGCTCACAGGGTCTGTTTCTTTGCAGAGCTGGAGAAGGAGCTTTCCCGGAGGCCCAAGAAGGTTTGCATCGTGAAGGTGGTGGGGACCCGGAACCTGTGGAAGAACATTGTGGTCCTGTGTGTGAACTCGTGAGTCACAGAGACAAGTGCCAGCCGGGTGGGAGGGGGCCAGGGAAGAAGGCGGGCAGCGGTGAAGCCCAGGGCCCTACTCCCCACCCCGCTGAACTTGGAATCCTAAGGGTGTGTGTGAAAAGTGACACGGGCTAGAAGATACTGGCCTTCCCCTCCCGGAAGCCTCAAGCAGCCAGTGCCCCCAGCCCAGGCGTGTAAATCCTGTGAGCAGAGCCTCCCCATGTGCCCATGAGGTCCAGGGAACCAAGATGCACATGAATGCACCTCCTCAGGGGCACAGTGGGGGCTGCTACAAGGCTGGGACTTCTGGGCCCTGTCTCGGGACAGGGGATTTGAGACCCATGAGGCCTTGGCTGCAAAGTGGCCGTGGCCCCTGTCTGTAGCCGGCCCTGCCCTTCCTGAACCTGCAGCCAGTCTGGCCAGAGGCGCCAGGATGGCCGCGGGAGGAGGCAGGTGGGCCTGAGCCAGGCCAGTGAGCCCAGACCTCCTCCCAGGGCCCTCACCAGCCCTGGTCACCCCGCCTGCTGGGTCCTGCAGGGGCTGGGGACATCGTTCACGCAGGTTCTTCGCAGCCCAGTCCCTGGGCTTGGTGTGTACCTAGAAGGTCACTTCTGTCTTGACTGACAGCTCAGTGGCCCTGACTGCGCAAGGCAGTCCCTTGTTCAGGGTCAGAGGTCACCAAGGTGGCGGAGGGGAGGGATTCGACTCATTTGGGTTAGGGGTCATCTGGGGTGTGGCACTCCTTTGTGAAGGGTCTCGAGCTGCCACAGGTAAAGACGGAAGCCCAGGGTGAGGGCTCAGGGCCAGGGTGACTGCTCTGGGTGACCGCTCTTGTGCCCACACCTGTCTACTAAAGCCACGGCAGAGGAGCATGAGCGTGGACCCCCCCCCCAGGAGAAGCATTCCATATTTCTCTCACGTCTCCTTTTTGCATTTGCTCTGTAATCTGCTCGTGGTTCGGTCATGGTGGGCTTTTCTATGACACATTGAGTTGCTTCTTCATCTCCTGGTCACCTGACACCATGAGCTCCCAGGAAACGGCACAGCGCCTGGCGTGGGGGCAGCCCACCCACCGCCGCTCGGCATGTCTCCACAGGCTGACAGGGTACGGGATCCACCACTGCTTTGCCAGGAGCATGATGGGCCACGAGGTGAAGGTGCCGCTCCTGGAGAACTTCTACGCTGACTACTACACCACGGCCAGCATCGCGCTGGTGTCCTGCCTGGCCATGTGCGTGGTGGTCCGGTTCCTCGGGCGCAGGGGAGGCCTGCTGCTCTTCATGATCCTCACCGCCCTGGCCTCGCTCCTGCAGCTCGGCCTCCTCAACCGTGAGTGGGCCAGGGAGGCGGGCTGCGTTCAGGGAGGGGGGCTGGCAGACCCCCAAGGGCATTTGAAAGGGCTGGGTAAGACTCCATTGGACATCTATGGCTGGAAGGAGCTGCTTCGGGGAGGACAGAGCTTCCATGAGAGCATCTGTGGAGCCCGCCTCGGAGGGCCCTGGGCCTTCCCTCCTCCCCCTGCCCCAGCCCAGGCTGCACCATGATTCCGTCCGAGTCCTGGTGGCCGGGTCTTCACTAATGGGGCAGACTGCTTCTGTGTATGACAAAGAAGAACAAAGGATTGTTTCTTTCTAGTGACATGAAGGGGGAAATAAATCTGTTTTGTCACCCTCGCATTAGGGCCCTGCTTTTCAGCAGATGTTCCCGAGTTCATCAGCTTCTCTTTGGACCAAAGAATTTCTCAGTAAAGGTTAAAAATAATCTGGCCAGATGCGGTGCCTCATGTCTGTAATCCCAGCACTTTGGGAGACCGAGGCAGGCGGATCACAAGGTCAGGAGTTCAAACCAGCCTGGCCAATATGGTGAAACCCCATCTCTACTAAAAATACAAAAAATAATTAGCTGGGCTTGGTGGCACATGCCTGTAGTCCCAGCTACTCAGGAGGCTGAGGCAGAAGAATCACTTGAACCAGGGAGGCAGAGGTTGCAGTGAGCTGAGATTGCACCACTGCACTCCAGCCTGGGTGACAGAGCAAGACTCTGTCTCAAAAAAAAAATAATCTAAGGCAAAGCTAGAGAGTCCGTCTGGCCCTCCAGCAAGCTCTGTATAGCTCCTCACCAACAGATACCCCCGTGTGTGGACAAACCACCACAGCACCTCCGTGGCCGGCCCAGGGCACGACACGAACAGGCAGGGCCACTGAACCTCCTCTCCCGCCCTGGCATGGTCCTCCTGGGACAGGCTCGGGACACGTGGGAACATCGACCCCACAGAGCTCCCCTGCCTTTACAAGGAAAATGAACGCAGGCTCTCAGAACTAGATGCCAGGGCTGTCCACCACCCCCAGATCAGAGCGGCCTTGTCGTGCAGCCTGGGTTAGAGAGGGCTCACTTCCAACTCAGGAGCGGCTCTCTAGCTTGGACAGTTCCTGTGCAATCTGTACCTTGCGGGGAGACTGCTGGGAGGCTTAGCTAATGGAATACACACGTGGTGCCTGTCTCCCTCCATCCCCGTTCCCCAGCTGCCCTTCCGGGGAGCCTCTGCCCTGCTCACACAGTTGGGACGGAAGTGGCAGATGCCTCGGCCACCAGGTGTTGCCATGCCCCTTTGGCCCTGAGCAGGAATGCCCAGGAGCCCCAAGTGAACACCAGGCAACTGTGAGGAGCAGAGCTGGGGCCAGCAGGGGTGCCCCACAGTGCTTGATGCTACTTGAGTGCAGGCTGCAGTGACCCGTGGGCAACTTTATATGCACGGAAGCTCACCCTTTGCACCTGCTAGGGTCTCGCTGTGAAGGTTCCATTTTCTCCCCAGGCTCTGAGGTCAGCGGGATCTTACCCCTGTCTTCCTAACAAAAAGATCTTTGTTTAGTGCAGTATGAACTCCACTGCCCTGGCAGCCAGCGCCATCCCAGAAACAGAAGGGAGTTTGCTTGAACCAAGTCACATGGGAACACACTGGGCTAATTCCACACCTAACGTGCTCTCTCCTCTCTCCTCACCTGCTTTGCCCTTGTCTGTGTGGGTGCGATCATGTCCGCGGGCCCAGTGATTGGAAAGTACAGCCAGCACCCAGACTCAGGTGAGTCCCAAGCGCGTGGGCTGTGCTTCCTCGTCTTGTATTACATCTAAACGGGCGTTTTCTCCAAGACTCACGGACCTGTGGTTTCCATTTCCTCTCTTTCTCCCCCTTGCCCTCCAAGAACTGCAGCTGAAGTTGGCCGTAGGTTGGACACTATACGGATACATTTGTATTCTCCCTCTTGCCGCTAGAAAGAGCGACTGGTGCTTCCCTGTTTCTGTGCTGCTTGGCACGCATGCCCCACCCCTTCCCCTGGCACCAGGCTCAGCACAGGCCCTGGCCCAGCGCCAGCTTGCTTTGTCTTATGGACAGCATCTGGGTGGGGGAGAAAGGCCGGGAGTGCTGGGGCCCAGCCGTCTGTGCTGCCAGGGGAAGCCGCTGTCCCCCTTTGACCCGTGTAAGCTTGCTGCCCTCCAGCTCTGGGGACAGCACAGTGCCGCCCTGCACCTTGAAGCTGCTGCTGCTCCCGCCTGGCCTGCCCCAGCCCTCGCCCGTGTCCCTGGGGAGCGCTTGCCCTCTCTGCAGCCTTGGGGGAGCTGAGCTGAGCCCCAGCTGTATGGCCCTGACAGCATGTCCATGCACGGTGCCAGACACGGCCCTGGTTCGAGGTCGGTCTCCGGTGCCATTCACGAGGGCTTTGAGGGGTTGAACACTCTCCTTCTGGGCCCATAAATTCTGTGGCTTGAGTTTTTGTTTCCTTAACCCTGACTCAGCTCCCCTGTCCCACGTGTTGGGCACATCAGACCTGACTGGAGCAAACGTAGGCCAGGGCAGAGGGATGTTGCTGTGGCACCGGGGACATGCCAGCCTGCCCCTCCCACCAGGCATGGCTCCCGGCTGAGGAATGCCAATAGAGGCCGCCATGAGCTCCAGCATGCTTGATGCACAGGGACTCACAGGAGCCCCACAAAACCTACTGCGGGGACTCTGGGCGTCTAGTCCTTGAGGGGCTTGGTTCCCAGAGGGAACTGCACAGCCATCCATGCCGCACGCTGGGCACTGGGGAGGAGCCGTGCCGTGCAGCCCTGGGACTCCCTCCCACCCTGGCCTGGCTTCCTCTCTTCCCTCACCATCCCCTTCTGACCCTCCCCCAGGGATGAGTGACAGCGTCAAGGACAAATTTTCCATCGCGTTTTCCATCGTGGGCATGTTTGCCTCCCATGCAGTGGGGAGCCTCAGCGTGTTCTTCTGTGCGGAGGTCACCCCGACGGTGATAAGGTGCGTAATGGGAGACACCCCGGGGAACGGCGGCTTCTCGGGACTCAAAGACAAGTCCCTGGCTCCAGGCTGGTGTGGGATTAACCAGCATCAGCTCTGGCTCTGGCTCTGGGCACATCGGCTTCATGGTTCACAGCCGAGGAGCTTGTTGTACCTAACCCTGAGGTGCCCGAGAGTCACGGGAGAACCTGGCCCTGGGGTCCTGTCCAGGCAGCAGCAGGAAGAAGGGGGAACAGGGAGCTACTCTGGGCCCAGGAAATATGTCAGTGACTGGCAAGGGGGGAATTCAGTGGATCACTCATGCCGCACTTCCACCAGAACCTGTGCCGCCGACTCTGCTAAGAGACCTCACGGCACAGCTATTGCAGAATGTTTAAAAAGTAGAAAGAGCCTTTTTCCCCCCTAAGACGCAGTTTCACTCTTGTTGTCCAGCCTGGAGTGCAATGGCATGATCTTGTGTCACTGCAACCTCTGCCTCCTGGGTTCAGGCGATTCTCCTGCCTCAGCCTCCCGAGTAGCTGGGATTACAGGTGCCTGCCACCACGCCTGGCTAATTTTTGCATTTTTAGTAGAGACGCAGTTTCATCATGTTGGCCAGGCTGGTCTCGAACTCCTGACCTCAGGTGATCCCCCCACCCCAGCCTCCCAAAGTGCTAGGATTACAGGCGTGAGCGACCGTGCCAGGCTGAAAGAGCCTTATACTGACCTGAGAAGCTGATGTCATGAATCCAAAGAGAGAAGGCCCAGCAAGTGAGATCACTGACTCATGTAAGAAACATGGATGGAGAGCCTGCTGCGTGCCAGACACTAGGCCCAGAAAACACAACAGCACAGTCCTGCCCTCGTGGAGTCTGTGGCCATTTCACACCTCCCTAAAAGGTGTGACTCACTTGTGCTCAGCCACTTTTGTTTTAGTTCAGAAAGTGAGGCTGACCCCTTCCTGGTGCCGTCCCTGTCCCTGGGTCGTGGCTCCTGGGTGCTACACACCATTTACTGTTGCCAGGCGTATAGGTTAAGAAAAAGGCATGCCTCCACTACAAGAGCATCACTCAGCTGCAGTCATTTTCCTGCAGTTTGTGACTTACTGAGGAGCTTAGCTTGAGTTATACCACACTGAACTTCTTAAAGGAGTGTCATTAGCATTTCTCATGCATGTGCCTTCATGAAACAGAACTTGAGAGTAAGGCCAATAGTTCAGCCGTGAGTCAAAACCCAGGTGTCCGAATAGTGACACCCTTGGGAAAATCCAATAGAGGCCACTCCAGTCCAAGGCGGGCTATGTGGTCGCTAATGATTTCAGCCCCTCTGGTGCTGGGGAAGGCTTTGGGAGCAAGTAGGCAAGTCCGTGGACTTTCTTACTTTCCACGTTTCCAGCAGCCATGCTAACAACAGCATCTTCACATCCGCACTTTGATTCATTGTCTTGGATCTGTATCATACAGGCCCAGCCTGACAGCTACTGGGTACCTGGACAGAAATGCCGAAGTATTGTATGATTAAGCGCCACAGAACTCATCCTGTCCCTACCTTCTGCATAAGCCACAGGGGACAGATGAGTCAGGAGCTTATTTAGTGCTTGCAGTTGCAAGATACCTCAGGCAGACCGCAGGCTCACTCCCTGTCTAAAGGGGGGACAGTGAAATTTCCCTCCTTTATCAAAGAAAACAGCAAAGGCGAGTCTCTCAATAGAGCAGAAGCCGCAGTCAGACCTTCCGGGTTTCCAGCTGGTCTCTTGCAGCCTTTGCATGATTATGCATTTGGTGGGGGGAGGGGGGGCCAGCAGGGACCCCTGAACTCTGGCAGTTGGTAGGATCATTATTCTCTGTTAGATTTGGCTTAGCAAGCTAGACGGAAGGAAATGCTGTTTCCTTTTCCTCTTTGATGCAAACCTGGAAAGATTTGGGGATAGAAATTCAACAAACATGTTCTCAGAGTCAGCCAAGATGACAAACTGGAAAAAATATGTGACCCTTGGTGATGTTTTCGTGCCTGCGGAGGATGAAAGGAAATTGAGTCCAAAGGGGGTCCCTGGGCCAGGCTGGGAGAATGTCTAGCGTTCCTGACAAATCCCTCTTCTCGCTGGGAGCCCTTTTCACCCATGCCATCGGGAGGCCGCAGCTCTTTCTTGCAAATGCACTCGGGAACGATTCCCATGGAGGCACTAGGATGCAAGTGGATCCCCTGCCATGCCCCCACTTCACAGAGAGAAATCCACGATAAGCCGGGATGGACGGCCTGGGGCCCATGAGCTCCAGCGTAGCACAGAACTAGCCTTTCCCTGTGACACTCAACTACAGACAAGCCTCCTGGCAGCAAAGGGAAAGGGGCCAGGATGGACTGCCTGGAAGTAAATATGAGGTTATGAAATTTTCTGCAAAAAGTTCAAAAAATGCTTTTATACTTTTCATACTTGTTCCACAACAAAAAGCAACAAAGGCTTGCAGAAATCTATTGCCCCAAGGATGATAGAGGCCAAGTAAACTAAATATTGTTTCATGAGGTTCTGTCCAGACCTCACATCGACAGAACCAGCTACCCGCTTAGGCCCAGGCCAGGTGGTGGTTCTCATCAGCCAGTGCACAGCTCATCAGAGTCATTGGTAAGACGTTGGGAGTTGGGTGACTTTGCAAGTGTATCTGACTGTGTCCACCTCCCAGCTTGACATGGGCAGAAGTGGCCTGGGGTCTTGGGTGGATCTGGAAGCAGCTGCTGGCTGTGCTGGGGCTGATCTTTTCTATCCACTGTCCATCTGGACGTTCCAGGTGGGCTCCAAGGCTTCCTTTGCCCTCACACGGGGGTCCAGGTGAGAGAGGACGCAGGCGCTGGGGATCATGACACCCACCTGTTTTCTCCTGCTCTGCCCACTCCGGCGGCCCTGGCCCTTTCTAGGTCATAAGCCGGACGGGCCTCCCTGAGACCCTCCCTGACTGACGACTCCCTGACATCTGTCCTCTGCTTTAATGCTGCCTCAAGAATAGGCACCGAGGGCCAGGATGACCTGGGATTAAGGGAGCATCAGAGTCTGTTCAACTTCTTTAAAAAGTTGTATCTTAAAGGCCAGGGGCGGTGGCTCACGCCTGTAATCCCAGCACTTTGGGAGGCCCAGGCGGGTGGATCACGAGGTCAGGAGATCGAGACCATCCTGGCTAACACAGTGAAACCCCGTCTCTACAAAAAATACAAAAAATTAGCCGGGCGAGGTGACGGGTGCCTGTAGTCCCAGCTACTCAGGAGGCTGAGGCAGGAGAATGGCGTGAACCCAGGAGGCGGAGCTTGCAGTGAGCTGAGATCATGCCACTGCACTCCAGCCTGGGTGACAGAGCAAGACTCCATCTCAAAAAAAAAAAGTACAAATATTTGCTCATCCTCGACTTCACAGAAATGTAGTCAAGTCACATTAAGTAATATAAAAGAGGAGGTGGAATGGGAGGCTCACCTCCGGTGTTTCAACGCGAGATGGTAACGTCACATGGCTAACAGCAATTTGATTCTGGAATCCTTAATTCAATGAAGTTTGCCGTTTCTAATAAGAAGTCGGCCTGCATATCAGTCTACTTTATTTAGATCCTATTGCTAGTAAAATAAAGATATTTCGTGGATATTACAATTTTGTGCTCCTAAGGCACAAGGAGGCAGTGCCTGCCCTCCGGTCCATAAATCAAGCAGCTCTGACTTGTCAACACAGGCCTGTGCTGCCCTCTAGTGACAACCTAGAGAAAAGCAGAAAAGGCACAGGCAGAGCCCACATTTCAGGGCAGGAAATGAACCTTAAAACCAAGGACGTAACAATCTCTTTCTCTAATCTGAGATTTCAAGAGAGAAAAAAAAACAAAGCCAAAAATGGCATCCCAACTTCTGCCACAATTTTTCCTAATCGTACTGAATAATGTCAAGGAATCTTTTTTTTTTTTTTTTTGAGACGGAGTCTTGCTCTGTTGCCAGGCTGGAGTGCAGTGGCGTGATCTCGACTCACTGCAACCCCCATCTCCCTGGTTCAAGCGATTCTCCTGCCTCAGCCTCCCGAGTAGCTGGGATCACAGGCACGCGCCACCACACCCAGCTAATTTTTGTATTTTTAGTAAAGACGGGGTTTCACCTGTTGGTTACGATGGTCTCGATCTTCTGACCTCATGATCTGCCCATCTCGGCCTCCCAAAGTGCTGGGATTACAGGCGTGAGCCACCATGCCCGGCTATGTCAAGGAATCTTTGATAGAAAACCAGATCATTGCTTCCACAGAAAAAAAATAAAAAGATATATTCCATATTCTATATGCATGTGTATATTTGTTGCATATTATGTATACACATATATGTAGACATTTTTCTAATGATCTGCAAATTAAATATATTTCATTTCATTTCATTTGGCATGGTTAACAAGATAGATCCGTATGATGCGGTTCACCGGGCACAATGCCAGGCTTTTGCTCCATGCAGTTTGCCTTTTCACAGTGGCCCTGTGCCCACCCCTCCTGGGGGTCTGTGCTCTGCACTCCTGCATGTGACTCCCGTGTGAGTAAGGGGAGTCCTCTCGCTGCTTGTCAGTGCCGTCCACATGTAATGCCGGGAAGGTCAGGCAGAAACCTGGGAGGTTTCCGAGAAAATGATGTCCCCATTAAGATCCTGTCCATTATCCCTAGCACCTGATATGCCCTGTGGCTTCCTGAAGGAGCCAGGTCTACCAGAAAGACTTAATTGGCTATTTTAGATGTTCAGTCTTCATCTTACAGAAGGATTTGATCTTACTGCTCATTGCAGTGGTCATCTATATTTAACCTGTCCCATTCATCTGGGTGAGCTGACCTTCCTACTCAGGAAGCCAGTGTGATCCGCAAGCATCCAGTATTTATTAAACACAAACAACACGTGCCTGTTGATGTCCTCGAAAATAATTCTTGCCCTTGAAGGGCTCAGAGACTAGTAAGGCGACAGGCACGTGAACACATACTGACAGAAAGATGCAGTGTCTTTGAACGGTGGTCTGGGACCCTCAGCCTGGAAAGAGTGTGAGTATCTGGGAGACATCCCCCAAATTCTTGCTCTTCCTCATCCATATCCCCCATACACTATGAAGCACAGTGGTGTGGCTATTCCTGCAACTCTTTCAGCCTCTCCCTGGGAAGGGCTTTCTAATGTGAAGTGCTGATGACTGTCATAGCCTGCATGAGAGGTGGCTGTCAATCTCCCTCCGTGGCTAAGGCTGGGGAATCTGTCACTCACAGAGTATCTTGGTTTTCTATTGCTGCATAACCAATGGCTCCGAAACAGGGGCCTGAAGCAGCATGCATCCACTGTCTCATGGTTTCCAAGGCTCCAGAGTCTGGGCATGGCCTGGCTGGGTCCTCTGCTCCGGGTCTCTCACAGGCTACCATCAGTGGGTGGGGTCTACCATTAAACCAAGTCAGGCACTGGTAGGCTCTGTTTCCTCACGGGCTGTGGGGCTGGCAGCCTCAGCTCCTCGCTGGCTGTTGGCCACAGGGACCACAGTCACAAGGCAGCTCACTTGGTCAAAGCTAGCAAGAGTCTGCTAGAATCTGCCTTTTGGAACCTTGTTGTGGAAGGAACATCTCACTATCCTGGCTGTATTTTATTGCTAAAAAGTAAGTTATCTGTACCTTGTACCTTGAGGCCCAGCGCACGCTCAAGGCACAAGGGTGGGAATTACTGGGGCCAGTCTAGAAACCCGACTATGGTGCTGAGTAGATGCCCAGGTGCCAGCCAGGTCTCAGTGGCTGGGCAGGTGCTGGGGACAGCACATGGAGTGGAGCCTGGTCCTGCCCTGGTGACATCTCGTGTCTATTAGAGACACACAGACACGCAACGCACATGTGTCTTTGGGCTACACAAGTGTCCTGAGGATTCAGGGGGAGCACCCAAGAGAGCCTGCTCAGCCTGGACTCAGGAAGGGTGGCTGGGACTGAGGATTCCCGGGGTGTGGACTGGAGCCCCACGCATAGCAGCTCTAGAGGGGATGTGTGTGCAGCAAGTGCACAGCGGCGGGAGGAGGAGAGGCAGGATTCCCAGGGCTCGGGGAGCAGGAACAGAGGTTCCTGGAAGGCTGAGGGTAGGCGGGTGTGAAGCGGCTTGAGGAGGCAGTGTTTGCAGAGCTTGGTGCCTCACTGAGAGGAGGGCCAGGGCGGAGAAGAGTCCCAGTGGCACAGCCCCCTCTGCCAACTTTTAGGACTCCATTCCATGCCTGGGGGCTTTAGGCCCATGGGAGAGGCTCATCCTGTTCGCCTCCCAGTTCTTGAACCTCTCCAGCGCTGGTTCCTCTACACCCAGCTGCCCCCTAGACCCTGAAGGACTTGGGTGGCCCCTCCACAGCACTCAGTGGATGCTACCATCCCTGGAACCAATCAATCCACGGATCTTCCTGTCCCCATGCTAGTCACATTCGTGCTTTAACCTCCACCACATTTGGACTTGGAGCTTTTCTCATCCCCATTTTACAGATGCAGACAGAGGCTTCGGGAGGTGAAGCTGGTGGATGGGGGGCCAGGATTCTAGCTCAAGCTCATGGGCTCCAGAACGCCTGCTCCCAGCCACGGCACTCGCACCTTTGTGGCAGCAGAAGTCTGTTCTGTAGCTCACTTTGGGCTGGTCCTTTGTATGTGGGTTTACTCAAGGCTTGAAGGCTAATGGCCGATGCCCTGGTCTTGACAATAATCTAATGGAACAAACATTAACAAAGCCCCTGTACCGGAAGGCAGTACTTCCTCCAGACGTGCACAGACGGCGCCCTACCCGGGTAGCCCGCGGGAGCTCGGCTGAGCCAGCATAGGTGAACCTCACAGAGCGAGCACTGGACAGAGCTGAGGGACCCGGCGCCGTGAGCAGTGAGACGGGATCCCGGCGCCATGAGTAGTGAGACTGAAAGGGAGAGGACAGGATGAAGAGGTGGGGCCCCCAGGATCTGTGCATCACCTTGCAGGCAGGAGGGAGCCACTGGAGGACTCTGAGCAGCCAGGTGACATGATTAGCTCTGTGTTCTAGGAAAATTGGTTTGGCAATAGTGAGGAAACAAAGTCCAGGGGGTGCAGAAGATGCAGCAGGGAGGAGCGCAGACCCAGGCGGCCTGGAGTGGACGCCCTGAGGACTTGGTCATGGCTGGACAAGCAGCAGCTGGGAAAGGGAAGAATCCAGCAACTCTTTATCCCCTAGGGCTGCAAGCCTGGCAAGGCTGCCCCTGGGCCTGTGGTGGATGCAGATAGGTGGACTGCAACCTATAGAGAGGCGGCCATTTCTACATAAGAGGGAGAGAAGGGAGAGAGAAGTGTCTTCTATTCTTTTGTTATAAAATAGGACAAAACCCCCCCAACACACACACACGCGCACACACGCACACAGTATCACCATGCTTCCATTGCATTCTGAGAAAAAGGCTCCGAAGCTGCGATTCTCCCTGGGGTTATTAGCGTAGACCTGTGTATGTCTGGTTTATGAGGGCCACCTGGGAACCCTAGGACTCCCATCCTCCCTGCCCAGGTCACCCCTGCCCAAGCCTCCTCCATTCACGTCCCCCCATGTCAACCCAGGTCATCCTGAGAGGGTCTGTGGGAGCAGGCATCAGGTCACAAAGGCAGGGATGCTCTCCCCGTCTGAGCAGCAAAGCCTGAGAAGTCCCCAGCACAAGGGAGCTGCTGCTCAGTGCTCCTCAGTGCTGCTCAGTGCTCCTCGGTGCTGCTCAGTGCTGCTCGGTGCTGCTCGGTGCTCCTTGGTGCTGCTCGGTGCTGCTCGGTGCTGCTCGGTGCTCCTCGGTGCTGCTCGGTGCTCCTCGGTGCTGCTCGGTGCTGCTCGGTGCTCCTCGGTGCTCCTCGGTGCTTCTCGGTGCTCCTCGGTGCTGCTCGGTGCTGCTCAGTGCTGCTCGGTGCTCCTCGGTGCTGCTCGGTGCTCCTCGGTGCTGCTCAGTGCTCCTCGGTGCTGCTCGGTGCTGCTCGGTGCTGCTCGGTGCTCCTCGGTGCTGCTCGGTGCTCCTCGGTGCTGCTCGGTGCTGCTCGGTGCTCCTCGGTGCTCCTCGGTGCTGCTCGGTGCTGCTCGGTGCTCCTCGGTGCTGCTCGGTGCTCCTCGGTGCTGCTCGGTGCTGCTCGGTGCTCCTCGGTGCTCCTCGGTGCTGCTCGGTGCTCCTCGGTGCTCCTCGGTGCTGCTCGGTGCTGCTCGGTGCTCTTCGGTGCTCCTCGGTGCTGCTCGGTGCTCCTCGGTGCTGCTCGGTGCTGCTCGGTGCTCCTCGGTGCTCCTCGGTGCTGCTCAGTGCTCCTCGGTGCTGCTCAGTGCCACAGGGGGCAGAGCAGAGCAGAAACCCTGGCCGCAGGTGGTGGTGGAAAGGGGGAGTCATGGCTGGTGTCTTAGTTCCTGGAAAGAAGAGGCAAGGCCTGGGCGCCTGCCCAGAACTAAAAGCTTTGGAGATTTGTAGCAGCAGGGGGACCAGCCCCCACAACAGGAAGTTCTGTTGTTTTAAAACAAAACAAAACAAAAAAACAGCTTTATTGAGGCATAATTTACAGAACCATAAAATTCATCCATTTTAAGTAAACAATTCAATGACTTTTAGTAAACTGACAGCACCATGCAACCACTGCCACAATGCAGTTATGGAACATTTCTTTCTCCCCACAAAATCCCCTTGTCCTCCTCTGAAGTCCATCCCTACTCCCAGCCCAAGCTACCATGAATCTGCTTTCTGCCTCTACACATTTGCCTTTTTTTTTTTTTTTTTTTTTGAGACAGAGTCTCGCTGTGTTGCCCAGGCTCCAGGCTGGAGTGCAATGGCACGTACTCAGCTCAGTGCAACCTCTGCCTCCCAGGTTCAAGCAATTCTCCTGCCTCAGCCTCCTGAGCAGCTGGGATTACAGGCTCCTGCCACTGCACCCAGCTAATTTTTCTATTTTAGTAGAGATGGAGTTTCACCATGTTGGCCAGGCTAGTCTTGAACTCCTGACCTCAGGTGATCTGCCCACCTCAGCCTCTCAAAGTGCTGGGATTCCAAGCCTTTTTGACTTTTCATATAAATGGATTCATACAATCAGTTAGCATAATGTTTTTGAGTCCATGTTGTAGCACGTGTCAGTACTTCATTCCTTTTTATGGCTGAGTAATATTCCATTTTATATGATGGGCTGCATGCTGTTTATCCGTTCACCAGTTGATGGCCATTTGTGTGCTGTCAATTTTTTTTTTTCATAGAGATGGGGTTTTATTGCCTAGGCTGGTCTCAAATGCCTGGCCTCAAGTGATCCTCCCGCCTTGGACTCCCAAAGCACTGGGATTACAGACATGAGCCACCGTGTCTGGCCTGCCCATCTTTTTACTGGATTTTCTGTCTTCTTTTTGAGTTGTAAGAGTTGCGTAGTGGCTCATGCCTATAATCCCAGCACTTTGGAAGGCCAAGGCGGGTGGATCATGAGGTCAGGAGACCAAGACCATCCTGGCTAACACGGTGAAACCCCATCTCTACTAAAAATACAAAAAATTAGCCGGGCATGGTAGCACATGCCTATAGTCCCAGCTACTCGGGGGACTGAGCCAGGAGAATTGCTTGAACCCAGAAGGCGGAGCTTGCAGTGAGCCAAGATGGTGCCACTGCACTCCAGCCTGTGTGACACTCTCAAAAAAAAAAAAAAAAAAAGAGTTCTTTACATATTCTAGTTACAAGTCCTTTATCTGATATATGCTTCACGAATATTTTCTCCCAGTCTGTGGTCCTTTTCTTAAACATGTAACTTTTGAAGGGTAGGAGTTTCTAATCCTAATGAAGTCCAATTGATCAGCTTCAGCTTTTTCTTTTGTGGATCCTACTTTTGATGTTATGTGTGAGAAATCTTGGCCTAACACAAGCTCATAAAGCTTTTCTCTTGTTTTCTTCTAGAAGCGTTATAGTTTGAGCTAAGTTAAGCACTTAGATTTTATTATCCACTTTGAGTTCATTTTTTTACATGATGCGAAGGGTCAGCATCATTCTTTTGCATGTGAATATCCTGTTGTCCCAACACCACCTGCTGAAGAAACTATCCCTTCCCCCTCACTGGATTTGCCTCCATCTACAGTCAGTTGACCATAAATGTGAAGGTTAGTTTCTGAACTCCCAGTTCTGTTCCATTGATCTATTGATATATACACCAATACCAAACTGCCTTAAGTCGTATGGCTTTATAGTTTTGAAACTGGGAAGGCAAGCCTTCTTTGTTCTTTTCCAAAATTGTTTTTGACTACTCTGAGTCCTTTGCATTTCCACATAAATTTTAGGATCGGCTCACTGTTTTCTCAAAAAAAAGTCACCTGGAATTTTCATAGGGATTATGTGGAATATATAGATTAATTTGGGAAAAATTACCATCTTTACAATATTGAGTCTTCTAATTCATGAACATGGAATGTCACTCCATTTATTTTTATCTTTTTAACTTTCAGCAATGTTTTATCTTTTTCAGCATACAAGTCTTGCATTCCTTTGTTATTTCTAAACATTTTATTCGTTGGATGTTAGTGTGAATGGAATTTTCTTAACTTCATTTTTGAGTGTTTTGTTGCTAGCATGTAGACATATAATTGACTTTTATATGTTGATCTTGTATCTTGTGACCTTGTAGGACAGTCTTTTGGTGAGTTAGGAGCTACCTATAGTGCCAACCAAGAGAACCACAGACTGGTCAAGAGCTGGAGTTATATACCTGCCTCCCACCTGTTGCAGGGACCTCCCTTTCAGCCCACTCAGCCTCAGCAGTTCCAAGGACAACGGTCTCTTCACTTCAGGGAGTGCCTAACAATTGAGCAGCCCCACTAGAAAGCTTCCCCAAACCAAAGGACCACTCTGCCCGCTGCCCTGGGGCCTGGCAGACAACTCCACTCCCCGTTCTCGAGACAAGGCCACCTCTGCCTGCCCGCTTCAGTGAGGCCCCAGAACTGGGGACCAGGCAGCCCTCTCTAGCCTGGTCTGTCACCTGAGCGCCACGGTCCCACTGCAGCCTGGAACAGCACTGCTTTCTCAGGGGCCACAGAACACCTGTGTCCCAGTAATGTGTTTTTAGGTCTAAGTGGAGAGGTTTGAGGGATAGGGGTTTTGTAAGTGTTGTGTATCTACTAATCCCTGGGACTCTTGGCCGCTCCCGTACAAGGCAGGAAGTGGAGATCAATGGCTGGCCTTCTGGACTTTGGCTGTCCTGAGCTCAGAGCTGCAGTGAGTTCTTCTCTGTCAGTGCACAGCTTCATTTGGAGGACCCTTCAGGCACAGTCCTCAGAGATGGGACCGTTTCCACTGGTGGTATGCAATCCATTTTAGGAGACACGGGGGCCATCTACTCACAGTGAGGAAATTACTCTTTTAAAATATCTTGCTCTCTCTCCAGTTATGACAAAGAAAAAGTCCCTGTTCGTGCTGGTACGTCCTTCGTACCCTCTTTAACCCTTGGTAATCCCCCAGGCCTTGGGGAAATGGCATAATTTCGTTACCTTTTATTTTTCCTTGTATATTACTTATGGCAAGTAATACTGGCTTTCCATTTACAGTAGTATTATATAAAGCTGCCTTTCAAAATAAAGTTCTCATGGCCCCCCAGCCCTGAAAAAACAATAAAAATAGGAAACAGATTAAAGAAAAAGATAATGTAAGTAAAAGCTTTTGAACTGATGAGGAAAAACGGCCACTGCCTCAGAGTAGCCCTGAACAGATGCAGCCGGGGTGCAGGTGATATGGGATGTGTGAGATCGGGGTACACTGGGCAGTGCCCAGGGCAGCAGGGCCCCTGCAGAGGCGGCTTCCTGGTCCACCCCGAGCTTTTCCAGGATCCAGCCACTCGGCCACGGCAGCTCACCCAGTGCTTGCTCCTCCTGCAGGTGCGGCGGGCTGGGGCTGGTGCTGGCCAGCGCGGGCTTCGGCATGCTGACGGCACCCATCATCGAGCTGCACAACCAGAAAGGCTACTTCCTGCACCACATCATCTTTGCCTGCTGCACGCTCATCTGCATCATCTGCATCCTCCTGCTGCCCGAGAGCAGGGACCAGAACCTGCCCGAGAACATTTCCAACGGGGAGCACTACACGCGCCAGCCGCTGCTGCCACACAAGAAGGGGGAGCAGCCACTGCTGCTCACCAACGCCGAGCTCAAGGACTACTCGGGCCTCCACGATGCCGCAGCCTCGGGTGACACACTGCCCGAGGGTGCCACGGCCAATGGCATGAAGGCCATGTAGCCTGGCCCGCAGAACCCGGGGCTCAAGGGTTTGGGGCCGCTCGGGCACAGGTTTACAGACCAGGGACCGAATGCATGGCCCGGAGGGGGAAAGCTGCCCCACCCAAGCCGAGCCTCTCAAGGGTGTGGGGAAATCCTGTCTTTCCAAAAGTCCCAGGAGCACAGGTCGGAGGAGACGAACTCTTCGGAAATAACCCTTCCAAGACTTTCTTTTCTGCCATTAAATGTTTGTATTTATTTTGGTCATTTTTACGAGAAGCACTTTATTCCCTCCCCCTCACTGATCACAAATGGAATCACCTCTTTCGGCAGCGAGATGCAGTCACTCTGGGAAGATGCTGCAGTGACCGTGGTCGCGGCCGGTTCCTCTCGGGAGACGGGACACGGCTCCTCGCAACACCCAGGAGCCCCCCAGGCTGGCTGCCTGTGTGCAGAGGCAGGACACAACCGTGGAGCGTTTCCAGGACTGCATTTTAGACAGAGTGAAATGTACATGAATTTGGCTTTTGCTCGAGAGTCTGTGTATGGTTTTTTACGGTCCTTTTTCCCTTTCTGTTTGCAAGGTAAGAGCTTCCATTCCGTGTGCAGGGAAAGCAGCTCACAGACGCCATTACAACCAGCTTCATCTTTCCTTCAGGATCATCCTTTTGTACTTGACGCTGGACGCTCTTGGAGAAAAAGCTTAAATATTTCGCCAGAAATCTTAATTGAGCAGCGGTCATATCGCCACAGCTTTGTGAGTACACAGCTAACAGATGCGTCGAGGCCTGAGATGTGCTCGTTTTTATTCCTCCTCTCCCAGATTGGCTCCAGCAGAAAAGCCCCCCGTGCACAGCCAGCTCTTGTGCCAGCACTACTTGAAAACATGGCCACTTTCTAAGCTACAGACAATGAGAAAATAACTCGAAAAGATGGCAGAGGCAAATCCACAGAAGGGGGGACTGCCCTCCACACGCCCCTCGAGCACACACCAGGAAGATCACCAGCTTGGATGGCCGTCACCTCAGACATCACTCCAGGAAGCACCCGCAGGAGCTGGGCCCCCCACGCCTGCCTTCCTGGGCCAGCTTCCTGCTTGTAGTCACTCGCTTAGCACAGAGGCGGGGCTTCCGGCAGGGAGCGGAGATTCCTCATAGGTGAGTCCAAATGACCTCCAGCCTCTCGAAGGCATCAAGACAAATTGAAAGAAAGCAATAACTCACCAAAGCTCAACGCTGCCCCTGCCCCGACTTCCAAGGGTTTCTTCGTGTTCCTCGTTTCACCCCAGAAGGTAAAGGTTTCCTCTTGGCATTTTCGGAGGAAATTTGTAGGACACCCAAGGCCACTAAGAGACAGCCTCCTTGGCAAGGGCAGGCAGCACTTTTGTAGCAACTTGGGCACCAGCTTTTCTGGACAGCCTGGCTTCTTACTGGGATTGTCCAACTCATCCCTTCTTGAAGCGTGTCTTTGCCATGGACTATGTCCTTCCAGGGAAATCGTGGTCTCGGGCCTGGGTGAGACAATGAAGTGACTTCCAACCGACATTGCTAGAATTCACAGGGCAGAAAAGGGGTTGACCTTCTCCCCTCCAGCTTTCCACCCAGCCTGCTGTTTGCTGTCTCCGCCCATGTCTCCTCCACATGCAGTCCACACATCAGTAGGAGCCTGGTGATGTGTGAAGACACAGCAAGGGGCAAGCAGACTCATGGCCACGTGTTTCCAGTGGCTGGACCATGCCGACACCTGGGATCTTGAGGTACCCAGGAAGGGAGGCTGTCTGGCCGGCCTCTCCCCACCTCCACTTGCAACACGTCCAGCTCATCCTCATCTTCCCTCTTTTTTAAAGTCACGTTTCCATGTTTCAACATTAGTTTGCATTCACCTTTACAAAGGCCTTTCTTTAGATCTGTGCAGCCTTTGCGTGCCAAACTTGTGAAATTCCTTTTACCTTTTTTGGAGTACTTGCTACAAAGCCACCTGTCAACAAACCCCCGTTACGTACAGAATAGGACCTGTCCAGTAGCCAGGCCCGTAGGCAGTTGGGGAAGGTGGGAAGGATCCAGCGAGGCCCCTGAGACCGCACCTGGACAGGTGTACGTCTGCACCCATCACCCACAGCACCAGGCCACCCTGCAGTCCAGTCCACTTACTACTGTGTTGCGGAAGGATTTGCTAAGTGATGAAAGTTGCGAGCAGCCTCACGCTGGTCATGTAAACTTTTTTTTTTTTTTTTTGGGGGGGAAATTGAAGCTGTAGAGTGCTGCCCGAAATCTCTAGGAAGGTGGTGGCAAGGGACAGTACTCACACTCTTCTGGTCATGGTCTCTGATCTCCACCTCAAATGACAATAAAAAACCGGTCCAACAAAGACAGTGCTCAGCACTTCAGCCATCAGGACTAATCCATCAGTGACTGGAAAAGAGGCTAGCGCTGAGGCCTGGGCTCCTGGGACCAGAGTCCAGCAGGTGTGAGTGAGGCTGACTTGCCGACGGCCAGCAGGTGATGTGTCTCAGCCGGCAAGGCGGTCCCACAGCTGTCCTCCCACAGCAGCCTCAGGAGGAGGCTGGGTGCCTGTTCTGTGGCAGCTTCAGCCCAGGGATATCCAGCTGTCGAGGAACACCTTTATAAAATGTTGCCAGAGCAGCAACACTTCCCGCTGAGCACAGCCCCGGGAAATCTGGTACCAAGTGAGCAAGGCGGCCGGGCCCACCCAAGCCCGCCACGCACCTGGGCCCGCCTGGCTCTGCAGGGGAGGCTGCTACGGCTGCCCACTTCCCAGCACAGTCTGTGGCGCTTGAACCCCTCAGTCCTGTTCCCTTCCTGGCTAATAGGGAGACCCTTCTCAGGCACCCACTGTTTCAACTTGACCCTCCCACCCCCTGCTCCTCCACACACCCCTGCGTCCTGCTAGCCTACCCTGTCAGCCTTTCAATAAACGTGATGCACAAATGTGGACACCTGAGATGGAGCTGAACATTTCTTCACTTTGTTCTTTTCCTGAAGTCAAACTCTTATCAGATACTCTAATTATTACCACCCAAGAGAAACAGGAAAAAGGTTTCAATGCTTTTGTTTACTGAGAGTAAGAGCACCTGCGTCTGGAAGACGGGCTGGTAAGTTGGTTTGGCTACAGAACAGAAAGAAAACAAAAACAAACCTCGTAGGGGAAGTATTGCACTCAGACACCACCACTTCCTAGAGCCAAATGAGCGATCCCGAACTGGAAGTGCCATAAGCGGGCCTGCGACATCGTACCGCCCGGCCCCAGGTATCGCATGTCCTCTTGTCTAGAAGGCACCACCTCACTTTCATGTGCCGTGTGTTTTGGAAAATCAGTATGGCGTGTCATGTCTAGCAGCGAACACTTCGCTCCCCCTGTCCTTGAGGTTGTAATATAAAACCCGTGTTTCTGTACGTGTGGGTGGGGCTTCTCTGACGGTGCTCGTTCATAGCACAAGCTTACACTGAGTTCTGAACTCGTTCACAGCTGCGTGTCTGCATGGTGTCGCATCTGTTGTACCTTTGGGGAAAATTTGTATGTAAATGTACAGAAATAAAAATGTTGCCCCATTAACAGATTTCCTCCGGAATGTCTTCCCTACCTCACCTGATGGTATCCAACAAAGGGCATTTCACTACCATTAACGATGAGTAATAAAATCCTCTGTGTTCATTCAGACCTCGCTGCGTCACTACTTTTCATGCCTCTGTAAGCTGTGTCTTCACTCACCCCGAGGTGGGTGGGGGGAGGCCTCTCACTCTGCCTCGGGTCCTGGTCTTAAAGGTAGTCAGAGGCAGAGGCTGGATTAAACACAAACTGTTTACCAAGTGCCACTCTCAGACCACCTGGGAGATGGGGGCCATCAGTAAAATTAAGAGGAATTTTTTTCCCTTGTTCGTTTATGTTCTGCTGATCCGTGGCCTGAAGGTTCCTAGAGACGTCAAGAAATGAGTATCTTACACTGTGATTCTGTGAGGAAAGACTGGTAACCCAAAACTCTCTTCTCTAATGTAGTATTTTTTAATGAAAATGACAATATTTCTTTAATAAAGTATTTATACCAAACTCTTCTCTCCATAGCCCTGATTTTGTGTCACTCGCTATTATATTCCTAGAGGTGTCCACTCAGCTTTGCAAGCTGTGATGAGGCTGGCCGGGGCCTTGAGGTTAGCACGGAAAGTCTGCAAAGGAGGGAAGCGCCTGGAACCACAGACTCACTCCTCTGACGCGCCCTTCCGTCCTGGCCAGGGTCACCACCTTCACTTGCCTGCTGCCGGCTCAATGCAAGACTTTTGCCTCTGGATGAACAAAAAGGGTTCCGACGGACCCCAGAGGTTAGAAGTTTTTGCCAGCGGTCCTCAATCCTGCCTGCACAGAGGAACCAGGGGAGCTTGCAGTCCTGCCAAAGCCTGGGCCCCAGACCGTCTGAACCTCTGGAGGAGGCCCAAGACTGCAACCCACTTCAAGCGGTAGCATTAAAGATTAAAGGCTAAGGAGTACAAATGACCAAAGCAGGTACCTGAGGTACTCTGGATTTGGGATAGAAGAGAGGGGAGAAGGGAAGATGATGAAATAACAAGAGGAGCAAGAAGGACCTGAAGCCTTTGAATCCATAAAAAGGAAGGAGATAAAACCATAATTGACATCTAACTGCCATGGTACTTATAGTTTGCAAAGCATTTCTATCTACCTACTTAATCCTAACAAGAACCTATCAAGGTGGGGGTTACTCCAACTTTATAAATGAGGAGACAGAGCCTAGAAGTCAGACTTCACAAGACCACAAATGTAGTAATGGGGCAATGTAGGGAGGTGCTCACATGTAGGCCCAAGAGAGAACACAGCAAAAAAGGAGTGCCCAGAGGAAGGGTTTAGGGAGAACACAGCAAGAAGAGAAGTGCCCTGGGGTTTCACTGCAATGAGAAGGAGATAAATGCATCAATTCACAAGACAGAATTCTGAGGAATGCACACACAAACCTAAAGCATATTTACACATCACTTTAATTCTAACTGAGGATGCACATGAGACAGTCATGTCTGACTGAAACCCTTAGATTAGATTACAGCCTTCAATCCCAACAGAAATCCCATTTCGTCCCTCTATCACTCACAGCCAAATGAGGAAGTGTGTACTGTCCACTTTGCCTCTCCTTCACCAGGTGGGTCAGTATGAGCCTTTTGGTCCACACACTGCTGAGAAGAACCCCTTAAAAACAAAACGGGAACACGGCCTGACGACAAACTGAAATTCAATCCATTTATTTACATGTACATTGTACATAAGTTAACAAATTCTCACTTCTGCCACTCAGCTAGAACTTTTCAGGAAAAGCCTCCATCTCTTCCTTGATCCTGTTTTCTACAAGTAATGCGAAGTTACTGTCTGTGTTCTGGAGGTTATAGCTGACAAACACCTGTTTGTTGGTCTTCCTGGCTAAAAAGAGAAAACACATTGATACAGCCACTCCTGAAATACTGCAGACCCCGTGTTCCTCACACCCACAAGCAGCTGGGAAATGCTCAGAAAGAGGATGGGGTTGTAGGGAGAGAACAAAGCTCTGATCTCCGCGCCTCTCTTCAGACAGGTGCTGCAAAGGCAGACAAGTCACTCAGGCCTCTCCCAGTCTCTCCACCAGACCGGGGTTCCGAAGGGCAGGCCCCACCTCAGCAGCCTCCCTGGAACTTGTTGAGAGGCAGCTCCTGGGCCCCACCCAGCCCTCCTGACCCAGAAAGCCAGGATGTGGGGCCAGCTGTCTGCGGGAACAGCCCTGCAGGGGCCGGCACTGCTTAAGAACCTCTGCTCTGCACAGAGGCGTTTCTGGTGTTCTGATTTTTAAAAAAATGTTTTTAAAACACAAAAAATAAAGTATTTAAAATAAGGCCAGGCGCGGTAGCACAAGCCTGTAATCCCAGCACTTTGGGAGGCCGAGGCGGGCGGATCACAAGGTCAGGAGATCGAGACCATCCTGGCCAACACAATGAAACCCCGTCTCTACTAAAAAAATACAAAAAAAAACTAGCCGGGCGAGGTGGCTGCGCCTGTAGTCCCAGCTACTCGGGAGGCTGAGGCAGGAGAATGGCGTGAACCCGGGAGGCGGAGCTTGCAGTGAGCCGAGATCCAGCCACAGCACTCCAGCCTGGGCCACAGAGCGAGACTCTGTCTCAAAAAAACAAAACAAAACAAAACAAAAAGTATTTAAAATAAAATATTAAAGTTCTCCTTCAGCACCACCCCACCCCTAACCAGTTCCACCTCCCTCCCTCCTACATTTCCATGCATTTGCATACATGTGTACACACACAAACATATTCTTGTGTGTGTGTGCATATACAGATAGGCATATGGACATACATGTAATTTTCTACTGAATGTAAGTTTTAGTCTCTTTCTACAGAATTGATAATAAATGGTTGAGGTGCGCACTGGGTCAACCGCAAAAATCAAGTAGAGTCACATACCCGGCATCTGAAAGCCGATATCCTGAAAACAAGTGGGCAAGAAGGCTACGGCAGTTGCCTGCTGCCTGCCCCACTGCGGGGCCTCCTCCTTTAGCCTCACCCACACGCAGGGCCAGTGCAGAACTACTCACCCCTGAAGACGCACTGACCCGCCCCCACCTCAACATACGGTGACCATGTACTGAGCCTCATCACCAAAAGGCCGAAAGGTGGTGCGGTGACGCTGAGGGGCACCAGGCCACCCGCACC
Organism: Macaca mulatta; assembly: GCF_049350105.2. Taxonomy (NCBI): domain Eukaryota; kingdom Metazoa; phylum Chordata; class Mammalia; order Primates; family Cercopithecidae; genus Macaca; species Macaca mulatta. The sequence goes on from NC_133409.1 coordinate 180,007,984, forward strand.
ATTACAAAAGCCCGACTTAGAACACACGTCACAGGATCTCACCTGGGCGGCAGTTCTGTCCTTTCAGTTGCCGCTGTCTGAGCTATGGTCCCACCAAGAACCCTGAGGCAGTGTGGCTCGGGGGCACAGGCACAGGCACAGGCCCCACCCAGGCCTGGAAACCTCTTCCAGCTTTGTTTGTAAATTGAGAAAGGGTCGAGCCCAGGACCCCAAAGGCCTGTTTTCAGCTGTATAAGGCTGTGTGATCTTTAGGGCTGGAAGGGTCTTGGGTATTATTTAACTGACTGTCCTTACAAGGCAGCCAATGCACCTATGAGAAAGCAAGAAGACGAGCACAGCCTCCGCCTGAGGACAGCTGCTGAATTGTATGGTACGGTTTACATCTCGGGAAATCTTTTTTTTATTAAAAAAAGGAATGTGTCTGGACAAAGGCAGCTGTTCGGTTATTCCAAGAGCTGGTGTTTAAAGAACAGCTTTTACAGTACTTAGCAGAGAGCCTGCCACCAGCGTGCTGGGTGCAGGGTGCCCCCGAGGCAGACAGCTGTGCCCAGTTATCTGCTCAACCCTGTGGGGGGTGAGGAAGCCTCTTACGCTTCCCCTACCACGAGGGACCAAACTCATCCTTTCCTAGCTGCGTTAGGCAGGCTGCGACCACTCGTGTAGAGGCTGATATGAAGGCAGGCAGTGTGGTAGGAAGCTGGGGCTCACCAAGGCTGGCCAGGAGGAGCCCAGAAGTCACACCCTCTCCCAGGGGCAGGAACGTCCCCTTTACCCCAAGAAGGCCCCCTGGGATTCCAACTGCTCTAACTGCAGTGATAGGACTTCCGGGGAACAAAGCTGTGTCTGGAGGCACTGTTGCCCTCAGACCCAAGCTGTGCCCTCCAGAGCCATAGGAGGTTGGGTCCCCTTGCCCACACCAACTCTTGCGATGCTTCCAGAGCTACTGAGAACCCCCCAGGCCTTCTCTTTCCCTACTTGCTTTCATCTCTCATGTAAGATACTGATTCAGGACACCTCTCCCTTTTCACTGTAGTGCATTAATAGTGCACTTTCAACTTTAGGGCCCGGACCCAGGCTGGAGACAACTCGCACAGCACAGGACTTGGCTGGAAAACCCCTTCTTGGTCTGAGCTCTGCAGCACCAGTCCCTTCAGTGATGCTGGAAGCCGCAGCACACCCTTGACTTGTCAAGATACTGAGAACCCCTCTTTTTTGGCATATAGATACTAGGCCTCCATCTTATAGATATTCTGGAGCCGAATTTACCTTATTGATGTAGAAGTTATTCACGGCCTGCAAGACACGCTTACATCACCTTCTCTATTGGAGTGTGCCCTGGCAATCCCACCCAGCTTTCTGTCTGTATAAATAGGAATACCTTCCTGAGCCTTCTCCCGCCAGGCGCGGGCACACGGTAACCTGTTCCACGTAAGTGTGCCACCCCTTACACAGTCACAAACGCAAAGTGACACAGAGACACAAAAGGGGGCTTTTACCTTCATGTGGCTCAGAAAAAAAAGATGTAAACACAAAGAGGGAAGGATGGCAAGTGGGAAATCGGGGCGAAAGCTAAGCAGGAATTCTATCTTCTTTGCAACTTTTCTGTAAATTTTAAATTACTTCCTAGTTAAAAATTACCGAAGTAACTTACCAGTCAGGTCTCTACCTCCAAGGGAGAGAAAAAGAATCCTGCGAGTTCCTGAAACGCTGACCTGTGCCCTCCCTGACCTCTGTCCTATCCACACACTGCCATGGGCCTGCTGGTGACACTCCACCCTGCCCTGCCTTCCCCCGGGCCACGTGCCACACTGTTCATATGCATTTGCCTCAGTGTGACTGACCCAGAGGTTCCTGCTTGTCAGGGACCAGGTCCTTCTCTGCCTGAGACACAGAGAGGCTCCGTGACTAACTCCAGAACTGAAGCAGCTGGGCCTGCTGGAGAACGCCTGACAGGCATCCTGTGCACACCGGCCACAGGCACTGGGGCTGGGGCTGGGGGTCATAGAGCACATGGAATCCTTACCTGGCCCACAGGAAGTATGTGTTGGGGTGTGGGAGGCGTGGAGCCTTCAACCTCATGACCTTTGCTTAATCCCCACTCTACGCCACACTCACAGGCCAGGCCAGTCTTCCCTCTGAGCCCTGAAGAGCATCACACTGTGAGTGAAGGACAGTCCTTCCTGCACAGAGGTGACACCTGCTCTACCAGCTGCACTGACTCCTCCAAAGGCCCAGGAGGCTACCGGGAGCCACTGCCCACAGGGGCTGTAGGCACTTCTCACTCTCTTCTCCCAGAAGGAGGTGATGCACTTACAGAAGGGAACTAAATCAGCTCATGGACTCAAGGACACAACCAAGGACAAGGTGGGAGTCCTTTGGGAACAGGCCGGCCCTGGGACGGTGGTGGTGACAGGCAAGCATGGACGTGCCCTTTAAAGAAGACCCAAAGTGCAAAGGTCTGTGCTTCCCAGCAGCAATGAGGTGACGGTTCTTAGCATAAAGATTTTTACTTCCAAAGGGACTTGCTTCATGCTTCCACTAAAGAGTGGGGCTCCCGCCTGGCTGGCCATGCAGCACCAGCTGTGGGTACGTACCTAGGCGCTGGGCAAGGCCAGTAGAGGTCGTGTCGGAAGTGTCTCCGAGGAGGGAGGTAGACACGGGGATGGAGTCCTAAAAGAAAAGCAAAGGGCACACTGCAGTTCTCCACCCACCGCAGGCCAGCCACACTTCTGGCTTCGGGGCTTCTGATTTTTCACGAGGATGGCAGTGGCAGGGTCTGAGAGGACAGACGCAGGTGCCGAGGGAAAGAGGGGCTGGCATTCATCAACAACCAAGTAGGCGGACCCCATGTCACATATGAGGTCAGTAGAGCTGGGAAAGATGAAGTTGGAACCACAGTCCTGTTAATAAGTTCTAGGACCAGTTTCACACGAAGGCTCGTTTTAGTGTCTGAAATTCCAAAGCATGCTGAAAGGCAACATTACAACCAAAAGGGAAGCAAACAAGATCATGAAGGCCACAGCAAGAAGAAAGTGACTCACAGTCTGGGCACCTGTGCCCCAGTGCCTCGGGCCCCACAGCAGCTGGCTCAGAGGCAGGATGCCTAATCTCCCCATCTCAGCCTGTGAGGCGGCATGCTGCTCCAGCCCCCGCGGGCTCATCGGGGCCGGCGAGTGCCCTGTGACTTTGAGAAAGGGCACCAGCCACCAGCATTCAAACAGGGAACATAACAACGTGTGAACATGCTTGGCCAACCTCATTTCGGACAAGAAGCAATAAGGTGAAACAAGCAGTACAAATGATGCTCAGATCAACAAATGGGCCCTTCGGAGATGTGGAGTAACCTGCTCCCAACGACTTGGGGAGTAAAATCTCACCATGAAAAATGTCTAGCCAGTCCCGTAATCCCAGCACTTTGGGAGCCTGTGGCGGGAGGACTGCTTAAGACCAGGAGTTGGAGACTCACCTGGGCAATGAAGTGAGACCCTGTCTCTACATTTTTATTCAAAAGAAAAAAAAAAAAAGTAAAATAAAGTAAAAAGGTCTAGCTTAAAAGAAAAAAAAAATTTATTGGTAATATGGCCAAATTGCTTTTATCAAAATAGCAGATTTCTAGGAGAAGCAGCCTGGCTACAGAGGTCTGGGAATCTTGGGAAGTGGCAAGATTTACAGAGGTACAGAGACTTTGGGGTTTGGTCCCCCTGCCACCCCAACTGTTCTAGCGGGGACAAGTGAACTGAACAAACAGCCACTACGTGCCGGACAGTATGGCAGGGCACAGAGCACAGGCGCTGCTCATCTCCTAAAGGTTCAAAGCCACGTCCACAAAAGACAGTAAAAGGCAGGAGATCAAAAAACATAGGAGAAGAATGAAAGCGTTTACTGTATGCTTTTCATTAAAAACGATACAAAAATATGATCTTAATGAGCCTGCTGTTTACAGATTCCTCAAGTTCAACATTTAGCTGCATGGTAACAGTATTTACAGTTAAACCTTCTAGAAAACAGAAAATCTACCTTACCTAGGGTGGCCTTTTTCTACCAAAAGTAAAACGTAAAGCCCCATTGTGTTACTCTTAAGAGTTCATAACTTCCAAAACCACACTAGGACTGCGGTCTCCCAGCAGATGCATGCCCAGAGAGTTTTCCTGCAGCTGAAGCACCACCTTCCACTCCTAGAAGCCAGTAGGGCGGTCCAAGAATCCCCGAGCAGGCAGGGGCCCAGGTCCCAGGCCAGCTTCCCTCAAGCTGGTAGGACTCAGTATCACTAGCCCTGCAGCCTCTCTGGGCACCAAAAATCCCTGCTCAACCCAAGGTCAGCCAGCTTGGGTTGCATGGTGTCTGTTCTCTACAGTCTTACACGTGGGAGTTTAGGGAAGCGGGAGGGAGGAGAGCTCACAGACTGGTGCCATTCTCCACACGTGGGCTGGCAAAACTCCTGACAGGGCCAGACAATAACTAGTTCAGGCTTTAGGGGTTACCAAGTCTCTATTACAACCGCTCAGCCCTGCCACCAAAGTACAAGAGCTCCACAGACTCTACCTGCGTGGACGGGAGATGGAGGGCCAGCCCACGGGTCACAGGAACCTTGGGCTTCCTGCCTTAAGCGATGGCCTGCACCTCTTTTCCCCGGCTGGCTCAGCCCTCTGCCCCTGGAAAGAACATCCAGGCACACTGTGGCCAGGGAGTGGGACTGGACTTCCGACAGGTCAGGTCACTCAATCGGTCCCCTGTTCCTTCTCCTGCCTGGCCTTGCTGGAGGCGCACTTTCCAGATGAGAAAACACACCCCACTGGGAGCTGTGACCACCATGGGACGGGTGCCCAAAGCCACCCCCAGGAGGAGCCTACCTCTTCCACACTCACTAGCCCAAACCAGCACTGCACAAAGGGGAACAAGGCAGTGACACCAGAGCTGACCAGTGCCCAAAGCCTTGCCCACTATGACCAAAGCCTTGGGATCAGGAAAGAATGCGAGGTGGTACAGAGCACACAGCCCCACCCATCACCCCGGTCCCCCAGGCCTCTTCTGCTGCCGCCTGCTCAAAGGCCCACTGCCAGGCCCCTCCAGAAAAGAAAAAATAAAAAAGGAAACACCGAGGAAAAGAAAAGCAAGAAAGGAATCCAGATGCCATCTCCTTCCTGAGGTCTTTCTGGGTGCTGTTGTGCACAACGAAAGGGCTCGCCCAGGACTTCCCGCCCCCAGCACCCTCAGTCATCACTGCCTCACTGGCTTCAGAAGAGTCTCGCTGAGGGGGCCTCACTCATTCATTCCACAGGGACTTAGAGAGTGGTGCATCAGGAGCTAGAGATACACACGCTCACCCTGGGCAAGCAGACCAACCTCACCGTGAAACACTCAACGGCTGAGAGAGGGAGCTAACGCGGCTGGGAGACCAGCATTGCCAAGCTGGAGGACAGGGAGGAGCCCTAAGAGGCAACAGAGCCCGAAGGTCACTGGAGTCCTTGGGTGCTCTGAGTTCACCTCGTGAAAGGTTTTGAGCAGAGAAATGAAAATATCCAACTTCTTTTTTTTTTTTTTTTTTGAGACGGAGTCTCGCTCTGTAGCCCAGGCTGGAGTGCAGTGGCTGGATCTCAGCTCACTGCAAGCTCCGCCTCCCGGGTTTACGCCATTCTCCTGCCTCAGCCTCCCGAGTAGCTGGGACTACAGACGCCTGCCACCTCGCCCGGCTAGTTTTTTGTATTTCTTAGTAGAGACGGGGTTTCACCGTGTTAGCCAGGATGGTCTCGATCTCCTGACCTCGTGATCCACCCATCTCGGCCTCCCAAAGTGCTGGGATTACAGGCTTAAGCCACCGCACCCGGCCCCAACTTAAGTCTTAAAACTATCATTCTGTTGCGCTGGTTACAAGGCAGTGTTGTGGCTTGAATTGTGTCCCTGCAAAAAATATGTTGAAGTCCTAACCTCTGGGTACCTGTGAATGTGACCTTGTTTGGAAACAGGGCCTCTGCAGATGTAATTAAGATGTAATTTAGGCCGGGCACGGCGGATCACGCCTATAATCCCAGCACTTTAGGATAAAGATTAGCATAAAGATTCTTTACTTCCAGAGGGACTTGCTTCCCTTTAGGAGGCAGAGGCGGGCAGATCATGAGGTCAGAAGTTCGAGATCAGCCTGGCCAACATAATGAAACCTCAGCTCTACTAAAAATACAAAAATTAACCCGGCGTAATGGCTCGCACCCGTAATCCCAGCTACTCAGGAGGCTGAGGCAGAACTGCTTGAACCCAGGAGGCAGAGGTTGCAGTGAGCCGAGACCACGCCATTGCACTCCAGCCTGGACGACAGAGCAAGCCTTTGTCTCAAAAAAAAAAAAAAAGATGTAATTTAAGACAAGGTTATACTGGAGTAGGGTGGGCCCTTAATCCAACATTACTGATGTCCTTATGAGAAAAGAGTCGGGCTCACTTTGGGAGGCTGAGGAAGGAGGATCATCACTTGAGGCCAGGAGTTCAAGAACAGCCTGGGCAAAATAGTGAGACCCCCATCTCTACAAAAAAGACAATTAGCCAGGTACGGTGGCACATGTCTAGTCCTAGCTACTCGGGAGGCTGAGGAAGGAGGATCCCTTGAGCCCAGGAGTTTGAGGTGACAGTGAGCTCTAAGAATGCCACTGTACCCCAACCTGGGTGACAGAGAGAGACTTTGTCTACAGAACTTTGAGAATAAACCTCTGTTGTTTTAAGCCACGCGGTCTGTGGCACTTTCTTACAGCAGCCTCAGGAAACCAGGGGAAACCAGGCGGCGACGCGCAAAGCCGGAAAGGCGGGAGAGGAGGGGAAATGGTTAATGTCCCAGGCTTGGCCCAGCGTGGCAGGGTGAAGGAGGTGAGGGCGGCTTGGGTTTTGTCTGCTTTGACTGGCGGCAGTGCCTAGGGACTCAACGCGTGGAGTGCTGAGAAAGAGGAGTGTGAAGAAACAGGAATCCAAGACGACTGCGAGGCTCCGAGCGCACAGCCAGGAGGATGGAGCTGCCATCCCAGCGCCGGTCAGGCGGAGGAGGGTGCAGGCTTGGGGAGAGGGCCTGATGTTTGCCCTAAGAGGGCCTAGTGCGAAATGCCTGAGACTGCAGGTGGAGACGCAGGAGTCCCCAAAATATGATCAGTGTGCTCAAAATCCATACGGCACGAGAGCTACGAGGCAGACGCGTCCCCCAGCGCGCGTGTGGCGAGGAGGAGCCCAGGACATTCCGACCTACAGAGACCAGGGCGGGACGCAGCTGCGGGCGGCGGGGCAGGGAGAGGGGCTCGGGGCCCGCGCGCAGCTCCCGGGGTGGTGCAGGCCCGGGCGCCCGCGGGTTCCCTAAGACACCCCGCGGGAGGGCTTCGGGGGAGTCGGGCGCCCTGTGGACCCAAGAGGGGCCTGGGGGGCGGCAGCTCGCGCAGGCCCCGCCACCCGGCCCCGCCCCGCCGCCCGCACCCACACCCGCGGCCGCCCGGCACTCACGTAGCGGCTGCACATGGCCACCGCCAGGTTGCGCAGGTGCGGCGTGGCCCCCACCCACAGGAACAGCGAGTCCGTCAGCCGCATGACGTGGAAGTGGACCAGCTGCTCCCACAGCCTGGCGCTGAAGTTGTGCAGGGAGACGTCCCCGCCGGCGGCGGCAACCAGACCCTCCATGCCGCCCCACGGCTCCCGGCGCTGCACCCGGGTCCTCGCCGCTGCCGGCCCAGCCAGACCCGATGGAGCGAGCACCGAGACACCGAGCGCGCTTTCGCTTTCGGCCCCGGAGGGGCGGGGATGAGGGGCGTGGTCGGGGAGGGGAGGGGTGAGGGGCGGGGTCGGGGCGGGGCGATCCGGGCTAGGGTTGGGGGCGTGGTCGAGGCGGGGCGGCTGCCGGCCCTGGGCGGAGTAGCTGTCCCGGGCGGTCCTGCCGGCCTCTCCCGCGCTGCAGCACCTCTCTAGACTGGGAAAACCCACTTTAGTCGCAGAGTCCGACAGTGACCTCTAGGAGCCCACGGGCGCCCGGCAGAACTCGCCCTCGCTTTGTTTCCTCCCACACCCTAATTATTATTGACGTGGGGCATTCAAGGGCTGAAGCCAGCCGCACGGTCCTGCCAGGCCGTGACACTTCGCCCGACAGACTTTCACTTTTAATTAGTTCTTTAAGCACCCTGAAAACGGCCACCTTCCGTCCCACCTCCTCCTCCTGGCAGCCCTTTAACTCCAGGGAGGCTTCGACTGTACCTAGCCCTAATTAAGAATGGCAACGGTATTGGGAGAAAGCCTTTAGAAAGGAAAATTGTGTCAACTAAGTTGGCAGGAGGATGAGCAGGCACCCTTTTGGACGCCGAGCCCCGAGCTGCAGTCATGTACATGGCCTCGGGCTACCCCTTTAACCTCGCTGAGACTCAGTTTCCTCATCTGCAAAATGCAAATAAGAACAGGAGCCTTTCCGAGACGTGGAAAGGATGGCAAGAGAGTTTCATGGGAAGCACCATGAATCATCCCATTGTCATACCTGTGGAGAGACCCTCAGTAACAAAGGCTTCAATGGGTTAAGAGAAAAGGTGGTAAAAGAAAACAGCCCATTTTGTCAGATTCTGTTACAACTGACTTTAGCGATTTAACTTGGAACTATCAAAGGTCTGCTTTTTAAACGTCCAATAGATCTAATTGAAATTTAAAAGGACATTTTCCATAGTTTCGTTCTATTCGCTAATTATCGATGATTCAATAATACAGTTAATTTTCAGGTCAATATTTTAACAGCTTTATTAAAACGTTATTAACATACAATAACTGCACGCATACAAAGTGTACAAATTGAAGTCTTGACACATGTTATAGCCAGTGAAATCATCATCACAATCCACAGACTGAACGCATCCAGTACCCCTCCTGCCCTCCATAATCACTCCTGCCCCCAACCACTGATCCGCTTCCGGCCACATAAATTAGCTTGCAGTTTCCGGAGTTTTATATCAGTGGAATCACACAGTAAGTACTGTTTTTTGTCCGGCTTCTTTCCTTCATCATAATTATCGTGGGTTAATCTGCGTGCGTGTCAATAGCTTGTGTCCTTGTATTGCTTAGCAGTGTTCCATTGTATGGCTATACCATGGTTGTTTATCCCTTTACACTGTGATCTGAGGGACCAAAATAGATAGCTCTTCATCAGCTAGGAGGACCCAAAGATTAAGGAAACAAAGTTACCTACCGGTGGAGAGTTCCAGGCCTGGCTGGCATGGCAAATTTCTAAATCTGGATTGTAAGGATGGTTTCACTGGCTATACATGTGTCAAAACCTCAGTGCTCCTCTCTCTCTCCGGCTTTGCTCTGTCACTGCTGGGGAAACACACAGGAGAGGGTCACAGCCAGTCATGCCCAACATCAGCGGCCCCGGAACACTGCCCTGCAGTCGCTGGACAGCGTCCTCTCTCACTCCCCTTGAGTATGCTCCCCAAGCCCTGAGCTGACCCAAACCCAGGTTGAGCAGACACCCTTGCTTCTGATGGTATGAAGAAAATAGAGGTGACAAGGCCGGATCTTCCCAGTTCCTGGTCCCTCTCCTGAAACGCTTGTCTTCATTGGATCCTATCTTTCCTCCTGCCCTCTCTGTGATGGTGACCTCCTTGCACTGAAGGTCAATCCATCCACCTGTGCTCTGACCCTGTCCTTTCATGTCCTCAAGAACCTCCCTCATTATCTGTGATGGCGTCTCCAAAGAGCCTGCATGTGCCACCTAGGTCCACTTCAAGAAAGGACTTGTCCCAACTGCTAGAAATCCTACCTTCTGCCATGGCCTCCTTCAGAGCCTGCACACCCTCCCCAGGGCAGCCCATATCCAATAACTGATGGAGGCAGAGTATGAAAGCCAGGCCAGTTTGGCCCAGTGCAGGACAACTCACAACTCTGATGGGCCATTTTGGCTCTGGAGTGCCCATGGAGTCAGCCAAGCCTGCATACTGCAAGGGTGGTATTTACCTTACACCATCAAAAGAAATCAAGGATGGATGGTCAAGTGGCTGAATGTAGTCACCCCCAAAAAAATATTATGATGCCTTGCTCAGTTCCTGGGCCTGGAACCCAACAATTAGAGAGGTGACCAGGTCCCCTGCACCACCATGTGCCATAACAACTGCCCCTGCCATTCCCTAAATGACCAACTGAGTGGCTGGCCACACATCAGAGAAAGAGGAAGATGCAAACATTTCAAGGGTTAGAGCTGGAATTGAGATCTGGGGGCCTGAAGTGTCATCACAGTCCCTTTTTCGAGTGAGCAACCATCTATACAGGAATAAAAAATAAATGGAGTCTCAGCCAAAGGTCCACTGGGTCTGTGGACCCATCAGGGGTCATTTCTCTGGTCCTCAAATATATAATTGGGATATATATACCTAGAAATTGGCCCAGCACCCACATTGGATCGGTGGCCTATAGGGTTTAGGAGCTATCATAGTGGAGAAAGCCAAATGGAAGCTTCTAAAATTATGGCCCTTCCCCCAGCCAAGCAAGCAAGTCAAAAACAGTATTGCATCCTGGGGTGAAAATCAGTGCCACTCTTCAGGAGCCAAAGGATGCAGTGGTGGTAGACTTTGTGTCTCTATTTAATTCAGCAGTCAAGTCCTGGAAGATTGCAACTGACTTCCATAAACCCAACCAAGAAGCAATCCCAGTTATGGCTGCCATAGCAGATGTGGGATCTTTGCTAGAGTGGTGTGATAAGGCCTCAGGTATGTGGTATGTGGCTAAGGATGCAGCAAATGCGTTCTTTTCTATCCCAATCAGAAAAGAGGAAGAGAAACAGTTTGCATTCCCGTGAGATGGACAATATTCATTTACAGTTTTGCCCACGATTCTGTCAAATCTCTGCCCTCTGTCTGAAAAGATTGAGACTGTCTGGACATTCCACAGAATATCACATTGGTGCATTTGCCATTGCCACCTCTGTTTTATCAATGCCCCTTCTTCAGTTCATGCTTTTGGCCATATGGGGGATTTCATAGGAATCGCTTAAGGTTCTTGGATGGGTCAGTGTGTGGGCGCAAGCTACAAATGGATTGACAGTTGCACTATGGCCTCACTCAGGCAGTGGGTCTGGGTATCCATTTCATGTGGACAGAGCAGTGGCCCAAGGTTGGAGTCTATACAGACTCATGGGCAGTGAGGAATGACCTGGCTGGGCTGGTCAGGGACCTTTGGGGAGAAAGACTGGAAGATAAAAGGGAAGGAGGTCTGGGAAGGGGCATGTGGATGGAGTGTCCATGAAGTGTGAAAATCCTTGTGTCACGTTATCACTCAGCAAACAACATCCACCACAGAAGAGAGATTAAGCAACTACGTAGACAGAATGACTGGGCCAGTTGCTGTTAGTCAGCCTCATCTGCCACTGTCCCAGGATGGGCACCATGGGCCCATAAACAAAACAGCCATGGTGGCAGAGATCATGCGTGAACCCAACAGCATGGAATTCTGCTCACCAGGGTTGATTTTGCTCCTGCTGCCACCAAACATCCTACCTACCACCAGCAGAGAGCTCAGCTAAGGCTTCAGTATGGTCCTACTCCCCAAAAAGAATGACCGAGCACGTGGCTGGAATTTGGTGACATTGGGCTCCTTCTACCCAGAGGAGTCAGCAATTTGTTCTTACAGGAATAGAAGCACATTCCAGGTGTGAGTTTGTTTTTCCTGTCCACAGGGCATCAGATAGCGCCCTTCTCCCAGGGCTGCCACATGGAAGTGGGTGAAGGCCGTGGGATCCATGGCCACATCACATGCTCCGCACCACTCAGATGCTGCTGCCCACTGAGGGCATGGCTGAAGCACCAGCTCAGAGATGGTAACTACAAGGATGGGGAGCCATCCTCCAGGCTCTTGTATGTCCCCTGAATTAAAGTATTTTCTAAGGTGCTGTGTCCCCCGTGAAAAGACCACATGAATCAGGGAACCGAGGAGTGGAAGCAGGAATGGCCGTCACTTCCACAGTCCACTGAGGAGACTGGGCTTCCCGAACCGGCACGTGTGGACTGCAGGATTAGAAGCCCCATTTCCCAAGGGGAGAACACTTCCACCTGGGACACAGCAAGGGCCCCACCAAGCAATAAGCCATGGCTGCTGCAGGGTACTCTGGGTTCCTTGGTGAGCTGAAAACAGTCACCATCCTGGCAGGGGAGATCCACCCTGGTCATCAGGAGGAGGGCTGTGGACACCCTTTGGGAGGAGCAAGGAAGGTGTTTGGTAACCAGCTGAGCTACTTGGGTGCTGCAGGGGACTCCCTCGCCCAACCGTGACAGTAAATGGAGGAAACAGCAACTCCAGCCTAGGAAGGGCAGATCCCCTTGTGAGGGAAGAATTGTCACCCAGCTCCTGGGGGCACAGGGCCCTCGAGTGTCATCCCCCATAGGGATTTCTTCAGCTACTGAGAACTGCCTTGTCCAAGGTCCTTCCTGTGGGGACTTTCTGATGAAGACAACGGATTAAAGACATGGCCACTGGGGCCCAATGTGCATGGTCAATTCTGACAGCCATTTTCGCCCTTTCTGGCTGTTTTTGTTCCTCACCTAATCTCTAAAGTGTGAATCTGTGGCCAGCATCGCTCTCAGAGCCACAGGCACACCCAGCCGCCTGCAGGCGTTCCCACCTGACTCTTTCACAGCACCAGCCCCTTGGCACAACCACACAGAGCTCCTCCTCCCTTCCCGTCCCTCTGTCCTACCCCCGGGCCAGCTTGCCTGACTGTGGTCCGGACAGTGGGGCGCATACCAGACGCACTCATTTCCCAACTACTAACATGAGGCTCTTCCCGGTTACTGCAGCAGCGCCGCCTGCTCGCATCTCCCAGGCTGGCCTGCACTGCTGCTGTGACATCCTAATGTTTCCTTGCTTCTTGTTTCACTGGCTTCCAATTTTTCTTTCTCACTATCGCCAGAGAGATCTATCAAACCAATACGTCTGATGATGCTACGCCCTGTAATAAAAATTCTTTGGTGATGTGTAGCCCAAACACCTTTGCAGACACAGCAGGCCCCTCACCTAGCTGCTGGTCCCCTTCATGTCTGTCCCTGATGTCACACTCAGGCGATGACTTCACAGTTCAGTATCTGCCCCGTGCACCACACACACGGCGCCACTGGACCTGGGCCTGCCCTGCCTTACCTGCCTGACAGACGACTCCTCCTGAGGTTCACCCCAACACCACCCCCCAGGGAAGCCTTCCCTGGCTCCAGGCAGGCTGGCGGCAGCTTCTCTTGGCCCTCACTTTTACCTCCATAGAGCAATCATTGTATACAATGTAAAATAAGATGCATTTGATGTAATGGTCTTTCTGCCAGGAAGCTCCTAAGGATAGCGACAGGGGCTTTCCCCTGCAGTGCAGTGCACAGCCTTGGACCCTGCGTGTAAGGCAGATAGCAAAAGTTGATTGAATGGCTGAGAGAGAACACGGAAGGGCCTCACTGCAAGCTTCATCAGGTCTTAGGCTCTAGTCCTACCTAGCTCCACCACTAATTATCTCTATGCCTTTATTCTAGGTCTCTGTTACCTTAGCTGTAAATTGAGAAGATTGGCTTAGATCATCTCTAACGCGCCTTCGCGAGCTAATACCCTGTGAAGACCAGATAAGAGAGCCGAATGGTAACTGGAGCCCTTCACTGCCGCCCGTGTCATTCTGCAGGGGGCCACTAGGTGGCAGGTGGGAAGGAAGCGGGCAGGGTGAGAGCTGCTTTTGCTTTCAGAAAGCGATGGGAGTTCTTGGATTCTTACTCCTGCAGATCTTCAGTCAGGACAGTTTTTTTCTCCAGGTTCTGCAATGGCAGAACGCTCAGATGAAGCACGGGGGTCCTGGTCCCCGGGTAGGCCACAGCCCACAAATGCAAAACCACCCAGCAGCAGAAGGCGAAAGGGGCCGCTTGGAAGAGAAAAGGCAAGGTTGCCTACGCTGTTTGATCCACACCCCCTCCTCTTTCTGTGACCAGGTTAGATTGTGAGCCTTTGCCTGGCATGAATTTCATTAAGAACAAAGATCCAAAGATGATGGATAAGAAGACCTGCTCTGCGACCAGCTGGGCAAGGCGGCTCACATCTGTAATCCCAGTGCTTCGGGAGGCCGAGGTGGGAGGACTACACCAGGTCAGGAGTTTGAGGCCAGCCTGGGCAACATAGAGAGACCTTGTCTCTACAAAAAATGAAAAACTAGCCAGGCGTGGTGGTGTGCACCTGTAGACCCAGCTACTTTGGAGGCTGAGGTGAGAGGATCACTTGAGTCTAGGAGTTCCAGGCTTCAGTGAGCTATGATTGTACCACTGCACTCCAGCCTGGGCGATAGAATGAGATCCTGTCTCAAATCAACAACCAAAATCCCCCTTTGATCATACATTCACTCTGATTACCTCCCCATAGCTCTGCTTCCCTCTACAGCAAAACTCCTGGAAAAAGGCTTCATGTGTGCTGTCTCCAGTGCCTCTCTTCCCTTGCTCTTGTGAACTCGTTTCTTTCCTGACACTTCACTAAACTGCTTCCACCAACGTCACTGCGCCACATCTCAGTCTCTTCCTGGCTCAATGGGCAGCATTTGATTTCCAGGGCGCTGCTCTGTCTTGGTGCCTCGTCCCTCCAGGTCCCTCCTTCTCAGGCTTCTTGGCTGGTTCTTCATCATAGCCCCGCCTGTACTGCAGAAGCACCCAGCGTCCTGTTCTCTCCAGCTCCCCAGCCCATGGCTTAATTCCTTCCGCACGCGGATGACTCCCACACTGGCTTCTCCGGAGCCAACCTCTCGCCTGAGCCCCAGTGCGGATGGTCAGCTGCCTACTCAGCATCTCCATCAGAAACCTCCAACTTACTGAGGGGTTTGCTTCCAAGCCTGCTCTCCCACAGCCTTCCCATCTCAGAAAGCAGCACCTGCATTCTTCCAGGCGTGGGTCCCAGCTGTCCCCACTCACCCTTCACAAGCACAGACAAAACCCTTTGGCCAGCAGCAGCCATTTCCCAGCACACAAAAGAAGAAGCTTTTCCCAAGTTCTGATGTCATCAGGCCCCGGTTCAAAAGGAAAAATCGGATAATCCTGTTTGGTCCAGAGGGAAAAAGGCTTAAAGTGGATGGAAACAAGTTAAGCCTCACATCACTGTGATTCACAGGCAGAATCAACCAGGATGAGATTTTTCTACAACTCTTCCTAAAATGCCAATACAGTTTCTTAACTGAGCAAACGTCAATACAGCCCTGCCCTACGCAGAGGACAGCTCTGACCTTAGACCCTGGACAACCCCACGAAGGGCATTAAGGAGGCACCCTGTCTTCACTCCACCCGACCCCTGCCGCTGGGGGGGCCCGGGCAGCAGGAGCCCACATTTTGCCTTCCCCAACCCCGCCCCTGCGGTGTAGGGCAGCCCTGGGCTGTGGCTCATGAGCAACCATGAGTGATGAATAAAAAGATTCCTCCCCATCAGGCTAGGCCTGGGGAGCAGCCCAGCTTTTTCACCCACTTGCTTTAGGGAAGGGCAGTGACAAGATGGCAGATTAAGCACAGCAAAGCAGAAAAGAGCTTTCCAGCATGAGAGCAGTTGGGTAGCTGGTCCTCACCTTGCTGACCCTTTCTTCCAGCAGCTTTTCCACGCGCTGAGCTCCCAGCACACTATTGTGTACTTGATTGGCTCTCCAGGCACAGACAGCTTGTTGCAGAGACAAGACCAGCAAACACAGAATGATAATCAACAATAGAAGACGGGCAGCATTTGATTTCCATTTGATTTCCAGGGCGCTGCTCTGTCTTGGTGCCTCGTCCCTCCAGGTCCCTCCTTCTCAGGCCCCTTGGCTGGTTCTTGAAGGTTCATGAAACACCACACAGTTCAGGTGTAAGAAGGGGCTGAGCCAGGCTGGTCAGATAGCTGGGCCTGGGATGTCAGGGTGCGTTAGGCTAGAGGAAGAGAAGAGTGTGTGCTGGGCAGGGGAAACAGGGGTGAGCAGTGCCCTAGGGCAGCATGGGACCGGGGGTAGAGTAGCCCAGTGGGGTAAGAGTCAGGTCATATATTTGAAGAGCCTCACAGAAATCCCAGGAAAGCCAAACATAGTAGCATACACCTGTAGTCTCAGCTACTCAGGAGGCTCAGGTGGGAGGATCGATTGAGCCCAGGAGTCAGAGGCTGCAGTGAGCTATGATCCCACCACTGCACTCCAGCCTGGGCTGGACCCTGTCTCTAAATAAATTAATTAAATAAAATAAAAATTAAAAATAAAATACAAGTCCCCAGGCAGCAGGTATTATGACTCACTTTTCTTTTTTTCTTTCTCTTCTTTTGTTTTTTTTTGTTTTGTTTTGTTTTTGTTTTGTTTTGTTTTGAGACAGAGTTTAGCACTTGTTTCCTAGGCCGGACTGCAATCCGCGATGTCGGCTCACTGCAACCTCCGCCTCCTGGGTTCAAGCAATTCTCCTGACTCAGCCTCCCAAGTAGCTGGAATTACAGCCACGCGCCACCATGCCTGGCTAATTTTGTATTTTTAGTAGAGATGGGGTTTCATCATGTTGGTCAGGCTAGTCTCGAACTCCTGACCTCAGGTGATGCACCCGCCTCAGCCTCCCAAAGTGCTGGGATTGCAGACATGAGTCACCGCACCCAGCCATGACTCACTTTTCAAAAAAGGAACTGAACGGTGAATAAATAAAGAGCCCACAAGGCACTTAGTCGCTGAGAGTGGAGCTGAGGCTTGGATCCCGGACCACCTCCCCGCACCTCTCACCAGGTGGAACAGTGAGGACCCGAGGCAGGATGGAGGGTGAGGATCCATGAGGAGCTATGGGGTGCGGAACCCAGGACCTGAATTTAAGTGAACACACAGGTTTCCAGGCAAGGTCAGGCAGCATGCACACAGTGGCGAGGAGTGTGGCCACCACCCCTCCCAAGTCAGCTCCAAACAGGCCCTGCAGGTGGACAGCAGTCCTGGGGCCATATCACCAAAGCCCGTGGGAACTGTTCCACCTGCTCACTCTGGGTTTCTTATCCCAGACCTCAAAATCTCCAGCACAACCCCAAGGTCCAATGTTTCCATCAAAATGTGGGTCTCAATGTGATTTTATTTTGTGACTGTTAATGCTTTTTAGCTAAACGAATTCACGCATATGGGAAGGGGGAATCCCTCCCCAGATGGTGTGTACCCTCATTTGGGTTGGAAAATATGTGGTTGCACATATGTGTGATTGTGGAGGGGGGCTATCTGACAGCTCTGGAACGCACACATGATCCGTGGGGCACAGCGAGACTCCCCAGGGATGAGTGGAGACACAACTCTCCCGTCCCACGAAAGAGCATTTATATCCTGGGTCCAAATCATTCCTAGTGAAAGAGCACCTTGTCTTCCGGGTAAAGCTTCCGATGTTTTATTAGAATCCTCAGCCTGACTTCAGAGCCTTGTGCCTACGCTACGCAATCATGGAGGCTGGCAGAACAAAAGGCTGTTTCTCTCTTTCCGTCTCTCTCCTGCTGAAACGGATCATGTGATGCAGAAGCAGATCCATCTGCAAGGCCCTGCGTGGGTGGGAGGGGCAGGTGGGCTCGCCTTGAGGTTTGCTGAGAACGTCAAAGCCCTTTTCCCGCACCGGTGCCCAGACGCTGCATGAGTCACCGCCTGCCTGCAAGCCCAGAGCTCGCCCCCCTGCCCCGTCCCACAGGCTGTGACCCTCCACCCAGCCGTGGACGGCTCTGCTCTTGGCACAAAGGAGGGCTTCTTAGCCGGGAATATGGCTGCTCGGGAGGGGCGACTTCTGTGCTTGTTTTTCCTTCCTGGCACTGAAAACAAGCACATCCACCCAACAAATAAAGACGCGGTCAATGAAAGCAGCTGTGTTTCAAGGGGAGACAGGGAGCAAGCCAAGGAATACATGAAAAGACCCAGTGACAAAATGCCCATTCATCGGGTTCACTCGGCAAACATTTACTGAAGCATCTGTGTGCCAGGCACTGTCCTGAGTGCTGGGAAGACACAAAGATGCCCTTGAGAACGACGCCCCCCGCCTCTCCCTCTGCTGGAACCGGGAAGCAGACGCACACATAAATAGGACACAGTGAACCATCCACAGCTCACAGCATCTAAAGGAACCAGGAATGCATGGGATGCTTATGGAATGTGCGATAACATGGGTGAATCTCACAAAAAGAATGGTATGTGCACGGAGTACATACTGTCGGATTCCATTTCTATCAAGTCCTGAAGCCGGCAGAGCTAACACCTACTGCTGGAAGGCAAGGCAGTAGCTGCTTGTTGGGGTCGGAGATGAGGACAACACCTAGTGGGCTTCTGAAATGCCGGACGCCTGTGGTCAGAGCACCGTTTTTTAAAAAATTCAGACAGGGTCTCACTCTGTCATCCAGGCTAGAGTGCAGTGGTGTGATCATAGCTCACTATAGCCTTGACCTCCTGGGCTCAAGCAATCCTCCCAACTCAGCCTCCTAAGTGGCTGCGACTACCAGTACATGCTACCACACCTGGCTAATTTTTTTTTTTTTTTTTTTTTTTTTTGAGACGGAGTCTTGCTTTGTCTCCCAGGCTAGAGTGCAGTGGCACGATCTCGGCTCACTGCAGGCTCCATCCCCCGGGTTCACGCCATTCTCCTGCCTCAGCCTCCCGAGTAGCTGGGACTACAGGCGCCCGCCACTACGACCGGCTAATTTTTTGTATTTTTAGTAGAGACGGGGTTTCACCATGTTAGCCAGTATAGTCTCGATCTCCTGACCTCGTGATCCGCCCACCTTGACCTCCAAAGGGATTACAAGCGTGAGCCACCGCACCTGGCCAAATTTTGTTTATTTTTTGTAGAGACAAAGTCTCACTATGTTCCCAGGCTGATCCCCAACTCCTGAGCTCAAGCCAGTCACCAGTCTCGGCCTCCCAAAGTGCTGGGATTATAGGCATGAGCCACCACGCCGGGCTCAGATGAATGGGTGAGAGACACAGGCAGCTCTGGGAACTGCAAGGTGATCAGAAGATGGGGGCAAAACTGAGCACAAAGGCGGGGGAGCACAGGACGGAGCAGGTTAGGAAGCTGGTACAGGAATCAGGACAGCGATGCCAAGGTAAGGAAGGCATCGGGGCTACAGGAAAAGGCAGAACTAAATTCAGCAAAATGTAGCCAGTTGACCAGATCCTATGGAAAAACCCTCAGCTAAATGCCTGAGGCGCCCACTTACAAAGGCAATCTTATAAAGAGAGAGAATTCTGACCCAGGCCACAGCAGGGATGAACCTTGAGGACATTTGCTAAGTGAGAGACAAAAAAGGGCAAATACTGTCTGAGCCCACTCATAGGTGGTGGCTAGAGTAATTAAATTCACAAAAAAACAGAAAGTAGAATGGGAGTGGCCAAGGGCTGCGGAAAAGGCAAGTTGGTGTTTAATGGGGACAGAGTTCTAGTTTGGGGAGATGAAAAGTTCTGGAATGGATGGTGATGACAGTTGCACAACCATGCTTCATGCCACTGAACTGTACACTTAGAAATGGTTAACATGGCAAAGTTTTATGCTATGTGGTTTTTATAGCAATGAAATTTTTAAAAATTTAAAAAGTTGGGGCCAGGCACAGTGAATCACGCCTGTAATCCTAGCACTTTGGGAGCCAGAGGCAGACAGATCACTTGAAGCCAGGAGTTCGAGACCAGCCTGGCCAACATGGCGAAACCCTACTAAAAGTTCAAAATTTAGCTGGGCGTTGTGGCGGACGCCTGTAATCCCAGCTACTTGGGAGGCTGAAGCGGGAGAATCGCTTGAACCCAGGAGGTGGAAATTGCAGTGAGCCAAGATCACACCGCCGCATTCCAGCCTGAGTGACAGAGCAAGACTCCATCTCAAAAAAAAAATAAATAAATAAAAACATTTTTAAAAATAAATAAAAAGAAACCCTGGCCTGGAAGGTCAGTCATCTTAGGTACGTTTTTAACCAAGAAGTCCCATCACCCTAATGAGGTTCTATATACTTTGCTGCCCAAACCATAACAGGTCCTCCTCCAATAACCCAAAATAATTCACAAATTGTTACTGACTCTATAAAGATCCTATTTCATAATTTTTCGGTCTTATGAATCAATTTCATTTCCAAGAGCCCTGTTGGGTAAGCAGTCCAATTTCTGAACACTCCTCTCTTGAAGCTGCTGCTAAGAACCCACCATCCCCAGCTTCTCAGCGTGGTAGGAACCATAACTTAGCTATTGCCTCCTCTATGCCTAGTACTATCCTAGGTCCTTCTTTAAACCATTTCTAGCCCTGAGAGCAACCCCGTGAGGAAGATACTATTTCAAAGTCAGGCTGAGGAGGCCGAACATCAGACCGGTTGTGTAACTTGCCCCCAGGCCTATGCAGTGGGTTGAGAGTGAAACCAGGCCGGATTCCTGGCATAAAGTCTATGCTTTTCCCACTCATTCCACGTAGCTCCCAGTGCTTTCTTCTATGGCAATGGCATTGAATGCCGATCCCTCTTCTCAGTCCTGACTCCTAGACTTTCCCCCCAACCCCCAAGGTGATGGGATAAAGAGTAGGGCCTTTGGGAAGTTAGTGCTCTTATCAAAAAGGCCCCAGGCCAGGTGCAGTAGCTCACGCCTATACTCCCAGCACTTTGGGAGGCTGAGACAGGTAGATCAACTGAGGTCAGGAGTTCAAGACCAGCCTGGACAACATGGTGAATCCCCATCTCTACCAATAATACAAAAATTAACCAGGCGTGGTGGCACTCACCTATAGTCCCAGCTACTTGGGAGGCTGAGGCAGGAGAATTGCTTGAACCCAGGAGGTGGAGATTGCAGTAAGCTGAGATTACATCATTGGACTCCACCCTGGGCGACAGAGCAAGATTCTATCTCCAAAAAAAACAAAAACAAAACAAAACAAAACAAAGTAAAAGGCCCCAGAGAGCTGCTTTCTCCTTCAGCCACATGAGGACACAACAAAAAGGTGCCATGAAGCAAAGAGCCCTCACCAGACATGGAATCTGCTGGCACTTGATCTTGGACTTCACAGCCTCCAGAACTATGAGCGATAAATTTCTGTTGTTTGTAAGTCTAAGACACTTTGTTATAGCAGCCTAAAAGGACTAAGACAGTCACTCATTCTATAACACTGATGATAATTGTTCCAATCACTGGGCACCTACCCTGTGTCAGGAACTACATTATGAGCTTTAGGTGTTGACATTAACCATATCGGGAGGTATTAATATTCCTTGTTTCCACCATTTCTTAGTGTGCCATTTGATTCCAAATGCAATGCTCTTCCCACTTGGCTCTTCTGTTTTGTTTGTGCAATCTGGGTTTACCTCAGAAGTGTGTATTTAAGGTTCTCTCTAGGTTAGACAGAATGTGGCAGCATGCCTGACGATGTCACCCACTGCTTCTCTTATACCCCGCCCAGCTTACCCCTTCCCTCTGGGCCTTTTATAGGACCTTGTGTTTAGTCCAACAACAACAATAGCATCAACACCCATAAACAAAACACCTCTGCATATAATACAATGCGCTTGCCTACTTGCTGACTGAAAGAGCTCCCGTAGCTTCCCAGGTGCTGCCGTGCACCTGGAGCAAAGCCCATCTGAGGCTGAAGAAAGGCTGAAGAACAAATAAGTCACCACCTGAATCCTGCCCTCCAGCCAGCTCTCTTCATCATGGAAATTCTTGGAGAAGAGTGGAAGGGAACCTGAGAGGAGAGGTGGCACCTTCACTGATTCCTCCTTTATCTTTCCAGACTTCATGGCTGAGACAGAGCTGACAGCAGAGAAAACAGGCTCATCAAATCCTGGCAGAATCTTTCAATTCTAATAGGCAGGTTGGGGTGTGGTGGCTCACACCTGTAATCCTAGCCCTTCGGGAGGCTGAGGCAGCAGGACCACTTGAGCTCAGGAGTTCAAGACCAGCCTGGGCAACATAGGGAGACCCTGTCTCTACAAAAAATAATTTAAAGAAAGTTGGCCAGGCATCATGGCATGCACCTGTAGTCCCAGCTGTTCCGAAGGCTGAGGTGGGAGGATCACTTGAGACCAGCAGGTTGAGGTTGCAGTGAGCTGAGATGGCGTCACTGCACTCCAGTGTGGGCAACAGTGGGAGACCGTATCTCAAAAAAGAAACAAACTCTAATAGCTGTTCAAGTTAAATAGTCTACAGTCTGGCTTTACGCTAAGGTAAACTGTCTTCTCACAGCTGGAAATGAAAATCCCCTATAGTAGTTGGAGAGCTCCCGACCCCCAGCCTCCCAACCTACCACACTCCAACCTTGTCTATGCCACACCATGTACACTTTTCTAGAAGAGACCCCTTCTGCTGCCCCACATTTGCCACAGTGGGCTCCTCAAAGTGCTCATCTGGGAGACTGAAGATTCCAAGTTTCCAGCCCCGAGACTGGAGCCTACAGAATCCCTTTTCAAGGACTTAGCATTTGGGACTCACAGAGATTTCCTCTCCCTCACTGGGTGACTGGGCTCTAATAGTGGGCTTCAAAGTGAAGCTAGTAGATTGGGGACATGAAGACGTTGGAGGGGTGCAGAGTCATGAATAGCTGTCAAGGATTGGTTTCCAGATCTAAAACTGACACCTGTACTCTTTCCGATACAGACATGCTCTGCTGGCGAGTGTTCCGGTTCCGAGAGCTTGTCTTCCTTTTTCAACCACCTTTCAAGCTCAGGCTTCCCCTACTGCACAGAAGAAACACAAGTCTCTTCCCTTCTGGAATTGCACCATGCGCACTGCTCCAGGGCGTGGAAACTCTCTGATACCAAACAAGGGACAATTCAAGAATAAATGGCACCTGAGTCCCAGGAGAGCAAAGCAGAGTGAAAAAAGAATTAGTGAGTGATGTGGAAAGGCCAACATCCTTTCATCCCAGAGTAAAGCCCTGGCAAGCCTCCAGGCCTCAGCACTCCCTCTGCCTTAGAGCGCAAGAACACCTTTTGTGGATGGGAAAGGACTCGGGGTGTGATCAGATTGGCTGCTGAGAGTATCATAGGGAAGTGCTGGATGCCGGATAGGTTCATGGAAAGAAGTATACACAGATGAGGAACAGCAGAAAGGCATGGAAAAAGTAGAAATCATCATCACTTATTAACAAAGAATTGAGTTGAATTATGTGTAGAAACATGGAGGGGTGATAGTATTGAATTTTACATTCACTTATTTTGGCAATATAGTTTAAGGCGACCATTTTTCAAAATGATGGACAACGCAAACATCTCATATACATAAGAAGGAGAAAGGGCTGGGTGCAGTGGCTCACGCCTATAATCCCAGCACTTTGGGAGGCCGAGGTGGGTGGATCGCCTGAGGTCAGGAGTTCGAGATCAGCCTGGCCAACATGGTGAAACCCCATCTCGACTAAATACAAAAAACATTAGCTGGGAGTGGTGGCACAAGCCTGTAATCTGTAATCCCAGATACTTGGGGGGCTGAGGCAGGAGGATTGCTTGAACCCGGGAGGCAGAGGTTGCAGTGAGCCAAGATTGCACCATTGCACTCCAGCCTGGGCAATGAGAGGGAAACTCCACCTCAAAAAAAAAAAAAAAAAAAAAAAAAAAAGGGAGAAAGATTGGAGAGGCATCTCCAGGGCAGAAGACAGGCCTGGGGTCGGGCAAAAGTGAAGGCAGCCACGTGCAGCTTGCTGGTTACACACACGCACACACACACACCAGTGTACCCCCACATACTCAACCACCTGCCAAAGGCACAGAAATAGGCCTGTAACTACCCTTGGTCTTACTTGGTCTTTTTTAGAGTACTTTCAATGGTTAGGCTAATCACACTTAAGAATAATTTTTGACCAACCCAAATGCCCATCAATGACAGACTGGATAAAGAAAATGTGGCACATATACACCATGGAATACTACGCAGCCATAAAAAAGAATGAGGTCATGTCCTTTGCAGGGACATGGATGAGGCTGGAAGCCATCATTCTCAGCAAAGTAATGCAGGAACAGAAAACCAAACACCACTTGTTCTCACTCGTAAGTGGGAATTGAACAGTGAGAACACATGGACGCAACGAGAACACATGGACACAGGGAGGGGAACCTCACACACCGGGGCTTGTTGGGGGGTGGAGGGCAAGGGGAAGGAGAGCATTAGGACAAATACCTAATGCATATGGGGCTTAAAACCTAGATGATGGGTTGATATGTGCAGCAAACCACCATCGCACACGTATACCTGTGCAACAAACCTGCATGTCCAGCACATGTATCCCAGAACTTAAAGTACAATAAAAATAAAAATAAAAAATAATTTTTGGAGAAACTAGATAGATTCAAGAAATGGGGAAGGGAAGAGGAGGAAGGAGAGGCAAAGCAAAGAAAGAAAGTCAAGTAAGTAAGCACCCAGAGAACAAGCAGCAAGGTGAAGGAGCAACACCCATGTCCTAGAGATAGAAGATTTACAAAGTCTGTGACCACTTATTTTAAATATTTGAGAACCCAAACACTGGAAGATAATATTGGGGTTGGGAAACTAAGGCATGAAGTAACTTAAAATGAAAATATTGGCCGGGCGCGGTGGCTCACGCCTGTAATCCCAGCACTTTGGGAGGCCGAGACGGGCGGATCACGAGGTCAGGAGATCGAGACCATCCTGGCTAACACGGTGAAACCCCGTCTCTACTAAAAAATACAAAAAACTAGCGGGCGAGGTGGCGGGCGCCTATAGTCCCAGCTACTCGGGGAGGCTGAGGCAGGAGAATGGCATAAACCCGGGAGGCGGAGCTTGCAGTGAGCTGAGATCCGGCCACTGCACTCCAGCCTGGGCAGCAGAGCGAGACTCTGTCTCAAAAAAAAAAAAAGAAAAAAGAAAATATTTCCCCAAAATGACACCTATATATCAAAGAAAGAAAATGATTTAAAACAAAAGCAGGGTGGTGGTGGTGGTGGTGGTGGTGGTGGGGAGGACATCAGATATCTGAAATCTGGAATGTCACAGTTATGGAGCTTGGACCCGTGACGACAATGAGAATAAGATGAGGGCATCCAGGTCTTACCATCTGACATGAGGAAGTGCGATATGATGGGCAAGGCCACACATGGCAGCGGCCTATCCCATCTCTTCTCACAGCTCCCCAGTGTTGGGGGAAAGGAGGAAGCATGTTATTATTCCCGTTTACAGGTGCGAGGCAGGGACAGGACGGACATTGTGTCCAAGGCCTCTTAGCTCAAGTCTGCAAAAGGCAGAGGAAGCAAATCTGGGTGGGCAACTCCTCTTCTGAGTGAATTAAGCTGCCTCCTGCTGCCATCTAAATTAAAATTGACGTTGTAAAAACAGTGACCCGCCAAGAGGGCCTGCCATCCAAACCTCCCCGTGGCTAACCTGACAATGGACCTGTAAGTTTGGAAAAATAAGTTCACCTTCGTCCTTCTGTGCAGTATTTCTGCAGTGGAATGACACATGGAGGAGAGCCCGGGGGTAAAATTCATTTCTCATCGAAGCTTTAGTTTTTCCTGTAGTGTAGGAATAAAGGAGTAATTTTTGGTTGTTACAGGTGGCTAGCACTGTTTAGTTTGGGTTTTCCAACACAATTTGGCTTTTGATTTAGAGATCACCTTGGTGAGGATCCCACAATGACTAAAGACATGAGTTTTTAGGCTGAGAGTTTGTTTATTTGTTTTTTTGTTTTTTTCCGCAGAATCAGTTACTTATTTTCCCGTGCCAGGTAATCTACAATCACTGAGAGAGAGAAAGAGAGAACAAAAGGGGGTGAGGAAGGGAAGTCAGGTCAGGGATGGAACAGTGTCATTATTGAAAGTGTCACTGTGACTCAAATAACCTTGATGGCACTTGGTCTAATAAGCCGTCACAGACTCTTTTCATTACGCTGTCATCAAAGTCATCTGCAGCCTTTAATTACTCAGTCTCACCATACTCTATTTAACAGGGAAAAGAGGAAGGTATGGAAAAGAGTGAAACTGGCATTAAAAATCCAATAAAGGGCAACGAGGAGGAAACAACAAAAAAGTGGGAAACTGCAGACCTGAGGAATCACGCTTTTCTAACGGTACAGCTTCACCTGCCGTGTTTGCTTATGGAGGACAGAGACTTTTGTCTGATTCACCTGCTGCTGTCTTCGCGATGCCTAGAACACTGCCTGATGCACAGGAAGTATTTGTCAGATACATTCCATGGCTTCTAATGCCATTTGCAAGGATGAAAGTTGGGTGTGCCTGGCTGTCTGTCAATACTTCCAAAGGCCTGCAGGACTCCCCAACAAGTGTCCGGTTCACCAGAAGGAGGACTGCAGCCACCCGCATTGTCCTGGGAAGGTCAGCCAGGCCTTTTCCCAGTGTCTGTCTGGGAAAAGCCCCGGTGTAGTCTGCTCGGTCCTACACCCAGAATCATGCGGGCTTCAGGAGCCAGCATTGTGAAGCAAGGGGTAGCTTCTCCCCTTCACCTCCCACTCAGCAGAACGCACTAGCCCTGAAGGGAGCTGAGTCTGAAAAGTTCCTGTGCCTTTAAAGGCACTAGAGGCAATGTGTTGCCCACTCAGGTACTGTGTGACTTAAATAGGTTTCTAGGATAAAGGCAACTCGTAGCACAAAGGAACAAGTCCCAGGGAGTGGCATCCCAGATCATTTGATTCCTGAGCAAAGGAATTATTATGATGTGGAGGTGGGGACCTCCTTATTACACTTCAAATTACAATAAGGTTGTAAGGGTTTTTTCTTCCATTTTGAAGTACTTTGACAATATTTTTGAACTTCAAAAGTGTTTTTTATTAAAGGTGTTTTCACAGCAGTTTCATCATGTTTAATTTCTTAATTACTGGAATTGATGCTAAATAAAGCAGGCAAGTAATACTTCTGATGGCTTCATCTTCAGAGTCTTCTTCATTCGTGACTCAAAATGCACAATTTTGGCCGGGCACAGGGGCTCATGCCTGTAATTCCAGCACTTTGGGAGACTGAGGCGGGCGGATCACCTCAGGTCAGGAGTTCGAGACCAGTTTGGCCAACATGGTGAAATCCCATCTCTACTAAAAATACAAAAATTAGATGGGCGTGGTGGTGTGTGCCTGTAGTCCCCGCTGCTTGGGAAGCTGAGGCAGGAGAATTGCTTGAACCCAGGAGGCAAAGGTTGCAGTGAGCCGAGATCCCACCATGGCACTCCAGCCTGGGCAACAAGAGCAAAACTCCGTCTCAAAAAAAAAAAAAAAAAAAAAAGCACTATTTCAGGACAGCCTAAGCAAATACAAAATGGGAAAATGGAAATGGATTCGAAGCACGGGGGACGTTCCACTCACTGTCACACTGAAGGACACACTGAGTCCTCCTGTGAGCCGCCGCTAGAGAAGCTAGAGAAGGGACAGCTCTGGAGCCTGATGACGTTCTCCGATCTTGCACAAGGTGGAGACAAACAGTCCTTCTGTGCTGGGACAGGATGAGGGTGAAGCGGTGATTTCAGGTCAGAAGCAGAGCCTTGGGGACCGATTTTAAAGGACGAGCGCTCTCCGGAACCCCAAGAGATGGCCCTGACTGCATGGGAAAGCGTGTCTCACCAGTGCAATGTTCTCTAAGTCTGGAGGAGGAGGATTCCAGTGGGAATGAGAGGCAGAAGGCAAGGAGGCCCAGAAGCCCCGCATGGCGAGGATGCCTCCAAGTGTATTCTGTAGGAGTGACCAGTGGCCGCGTGGGTGGTGAGCAGGGCTTGTTTTCCTCCAATATCAGCATACAGAGCAGGGGAGCCTGGTGAAGGTTTCTCTCTGAAATCATGGGTTCAGCTGTATTAGTTTCTATCCAAGGCTGGCATAGCTCACCTTCCATTCCAGCAAGGACAGCGGGCCAGCTGTCATGAGCCTTCTCACCATGAGGAATGGTCTGGGGTGGTGTGAGATCTCGCTGTTGGCCATAATTCATTCAACATTTCTTCACTTCTCTGCTTGTAAGTTTTCATTTCCTCTGCAGCTGGTAGCTTCTGTCATTTCTTTTCCTATTTATACCAGTCCTGAATCAGCCTCTTTTTCAGAACCATGCATTTCCCTCTGTAGAGGTCATTAAGAATCTCTCCACTTTCTGCTGCAAGATTTTTTCTTTTGTTTTCTGGCAGAATTTTGGTTGACTGTCATGCCTACATGACCCCTCATCAGTCAGTGTATGTTGGAAACAAAGGATTTGGCAAACATTTGTCCATCAGCTCTTCATCCTCCTCCTTCTCTGATTTATTTAAAAAAGAAAAAGAGGCCGGGCATGGTGGCTAAGGCCTGTAATCCCAGCACTTTGGGAGGCTGAGGCAGGCGGATCACTTGAGGTCGGGAGTTTGAGGTCAGCCTGACCAACATGGAGAAATCCCGTCTCTACTAAAAATACACAATTACCAGGGAGTGATGGTGCATGCCTGTAATCCCAGTTACCGGGGAGGCTGAGGCAGGAGAATCGCTTGAACCCAGGAGACAGAGGTTTCAGTGAGCCGAGATCGTGCTATTGCACTCCAGCCTGGGCAACAAGAGTGAAACTGTGTCTCCAAAAAACAACAACAACAACAACAACAAAAATTCTTACTCCAGTGATCTGCTTCAACTATAAAATGCAATGTTTTAAAACTTTAATTTCCTTCTCTCTGCAAGCAGGAGTTTCTTATATATCTTTCAAAGATTTCACATATGATTTTGTTAGTTCCCTGAGTTCAGTGGATTTCTTATTCCAATCATCTTTCCCCAGTATTTGTTCCATGCACCTCTGAAATTTGGTTATATTTTTCTTATGCTTGTTGGAACTTGGCATTTTTTTTTTAACTTAGCCTTTATTGTGACATATTTTTCCCTCTGAAAATTTAACACAAGCTATATTAAAACGTGTACTTTTTCCAGAGAGTATTGGCTTTTTTTTTTTTTTTTTTTTTTTTTTAAGACGGAGTCTCGTTCTGTTGCCAGGCTGGAGTGCAGTGATGCATTCTCGGCTCACTGCAACCTCTGCCTCCCGGATTCAAGTGATTCTCCTGCCTCAGCCTTCTGAGTAGCTGAGACCACAGGCACGCTCCACCACGCCCAGCTAATTTTTATATTTTAGTAGAGATGGGATTTCACCATGTTGGCCAGAATGGTCTTGATCTCTTGACTTCATGATCCCCCACCTCGGCCTCCCAGAGTGCTAAGATTACAGGCATAAGCCACCGCGCCCAGCCCAGAGTTTTGGCTTTCCAGTAGTTTGTCTTGTTTCTTTACATGACATTTGTCCTTAGCAGCAAAAATAAGAGTGGCTTTTCTCTAGGAATCCCATTCCCTTCTTTAGACCCCCTGACCGTCTCATCCTGCTCACCTGAAACACAGTTGTGGTCTGTACCCTGAGTTCCTGAGAAGATGCTTTGCAGCTTTGATCTTCTGCCTAAAATCTCACAATTGTTTAAGAGTCAGTGTTTTCCTGTGGTAGTGTAGTTCTATGCAGTCTGTTGTTCCATCCCTGATGTCTTCTATTCTTTGCAGCAGGAATAGCTTCCAGAATAAACTGACAAACAGCCAGGTAATAATTCCAACCTCCAGGGAACCTGGCAGACCCCCAGCAGCACCTTGAAAGAGCATGTCAACATCCTTCCTGAAGGCACGGAGCTTTCCACAGGGAGGGACTTTGGCATTTGTCTCTAGGCTGGTTCAGAGGCACCTCCTTCCTTAGTTCACAGGCTGTCACACAGCCTCTGCCAGTGCCTGCAAAAGCCTCTGCATGGCACTTTCACTGTGAGACCTACTTCTCCATTCTCTGGGGTCCTTTTATCCACCCTACACAGGACTCACAAGAACAATTTTTTTTAGTTCTTCTATGTTCAAAAATATATGGTACCTTTAAAATTAAAAGGCAATGTAACTGGATATAAAAAATCCTTGGGCACATTTTCCTTGAAAATGTTATACAAATTGGTTTCTTATCTTCTAGCATTGACTATTGTTTTGGAAATGTTTGAAACAACCCTGATTTCCCCACCCCACTTACAAGAGTGACTTGATCTTTTTTCTAGCTTGCCCGGAAGATCCTTTCTTTATCAAAGAGCTCCAGGAAGTTGATACTTCTTATCTTTCCTCAATTTCCTAAAAACTGGGGTTTGCGTTTCTGTTCTCCTCCATTGGGTGACTTCTGAGAGAAGCAGAAAGTTTACTTGGTTCTGTCTTCTCCAGACCTCATCACCAAGACAGCAGTCTGTTTCACACCCTTGATTTGCATGCCAAGAAAGAGGGTGCAGACTAGTGGGCCAGTTGAGGTGGCTCACACGTGTAATCTCAGCACATTCGGAGGCCAGGCAGGAGAACAGCTTGAGCCCAGGAGTTTGAGACCAGCCTGAGTAATATAGGGAGACCTAGTCTCTAAGAAAATAAAATATAGGCCTGGTGCGGTGGCTCACCCCTGTAATCTCAGCATTTTGGGAGGTCAAGGCGGGCAGATCACAAGGTTAGGAGATCGAGACCAGCCTGACCAACATGGTGAAGCCCTGTCTCTACTAAAAACACAAAAATTATCCAGGCATGGTGGTGTGCGCCTGTAATCCCAGCTACTCAGGAAGCTGAGGCAGGAGAATCACTTGAACCTGGGAGGCGGAGGCTGCACTGCTATCATGCCACTGCACTCCAGCCTGGGTGACAGAGCGAGACTCCATCTCAAAAAAAAAGAAACAAAGAAAAAGAAGAAAAAAAAGAAAATATAAAAAACAAACAAATAAACAAAAAAAACAAAGTGCAAGGGGCTGGGCCCAGTGGCTTACACCTGTAATTGCAGCACTTTGGGAGGCCGAGGCGGGTGGATCATGAGGTCAGGAGTTCGGGACCAGCCTGGCCAACATGGTGAAACCCCCTCTCTACTAAAAATACAAAAATCAGCCAGGCATAGTGGTGGGCGCCTGTAGTCCCAGTTACTCAGGAGGCTGAGGCAGGGCAATTGCTTGAGATCAGAAGACAGAGGTTGCAGTGAGCCAAGATCACGCCACTCCACTCTAGCCTGGGTGAAACAGTGAAACTGTGTCTCAAAAAAAAAAAAAAAAAAAAAGAGAGAAAAGAAAGAAAAAAAGAAAAGAAAGTGCAGACTAGTAATTCAACTCTGATTCCTGAGGAAGTATTTCCTTCTCTCCTTCCATTCTGTCTTAACCAGAAATCTTAGTTATGCATTACCAATATAGACAAACAAGGGTGAAAACGCAGGTGCAGGAAAATGGCTGTAGGGAAGTGAAAGATAATGCAGAGGAGGGCACATCATCGGGGGCCCCACCGCAACCACCACAGCCAGGAGCCACGGAGTCTGGGAAGCATGGGATGTGGGCTGGACCTGGCCAAGAGGTAATTACGGAGAAAGAGGAGGAAGGTTTCTTTGTACTTATCTCAGACCAATCTGCTCCTGCTTCAGGTTAGAAGTTCCTGGGGGCTTTTCCTAATTGCCTTATATTTGTGATTTTTTTTCACCCAAGTTCTGTTGTTATTTGCCCATACTTAGTTTCAGGCAATGTGGAAGGTATAAAGGCCAATGAACTAACTCCAATCCAATTGGGAAGTCTCAGAATGGGGCAGGCAAGAGCATCTGTTGGAGCATGGGAAGAAACTCAGAATTTCTGTTTGTTTCATGTAAAAATAAATTATGCTTTAGGTAGTTAGAGTTCAAAATGACACAGGTGCCCTCACAGGATGCTTATGTTTTGTGGTCATGTGTCGTGAATTGTTCCCTGGAAAGGGAGATCCATAAGGGAGGAGCTGTAGCTGGGTTTGCTGAGCATATTATCTCCTGTTTGCTCCCCTGACTCACACAACTGGCAAGCGACTTTAAAGCCTACAGCAAAGAAACTGGAAAATGAAGAGGACATTAGTGATATGAACACACACACAAAAATAAGGAAATGGCCAAGTTGACACTCTGCTACTCTGCTCTTTTATATAAGCTCTTTGTCAAGCCCATTTCAGGGTAAGAAAGTCATGACGAACCCCAAGTCTGCCTATAACTGGAAGTTGTAGAAAAGTTGGAAATATTAACATCTGATATCATTAACAATGTACCTCACACTAAGTATATTGTGCCTTGGGATATTAGCTTATAAGAATAAATATATATAATTTATGAATAAATAAATATACATATATTGGGAATATATACCCTCCTTTTTCTTTTGTTAGTAGAGATATACAATGAAACTCATTACACCACTGCTTTGATGTAATAAATGCAAAACCTGTACCAGCCCTATGATGCAAACTTGGGGCATAGAGCATAGACCGTCCATTGTTCCTGGCAGCTAGTGGGATATATCGCAGAGAGATGAGCTGCATCGTGAAGAATGAGTGAGAGGCCCTGGGTGAAGAAGCAGAGAGGGTCATTCTGGATAATGGATTAGTGTGAGCAGAGACTCAGAGACTTCAGAGAGCATGTCCTTTTTGGAGATCAGCGGGCAGGTTAATGTCTCCTGGAACGGACTGCATATAACAGATGGGTGGCGAATAACACTGGAAAGGTAGGTAATGTCCAGATTGAAGGACCTGAATTCTATGCTAAGTATTTGGACCGCACACTATAAGGACTGCATATAACAGATGGGTGGCGAATAACACTGGGAAGGTAGGTAATGTCCAGATTGAAGGACTTGAATTCTATGCTACGTATTTGGACCACACACTATAAGCACTACAGAGTTGACGGAGATGTATGAACAACCTACAGAAAGGGAGAAAATATTAGCAATATGCCGCAGACAAAGAACTAATATCCAGAATTTATAAGGAACTTAAATCAACAAGAAAAGACTCAATAACCCCATTAAAAAGAGAGCAAAGGATATGAACAGACATTTTCAAAAGAAGGCATACAGTCGCCAACAAACATGGAAAAAATGCTCAACATACTAATCATTAGAGAAATGTAAATCAAAATCACAATGAGCTATCGCTTCACAGCAGTCATTATTATTAAAAAGTAAAAAACAAAACAAACAAACAAAAAAACAGATATTGGCAAGGCTGCAGAGAAGAAGCAATGCTTATTTGCTGTTGGTACGAATGTAAATTAGTTCAGCCACTGTGGAAAGCAGTTTGGAGATTTCTCAAAGAACTAAAAATAGAACTACCATTCAACCCAGCAATCCCATTACTGGGTATATACCCCCCAAAAATAAATCATTCTGCCTAAAAGCACTATTTACAATAGCAAAGACATGGAATCAACCTGGGTGCCCATCAATGGTAGAATGGATTAAGAAAATGTGGTACATATACACCATGGAACACTACACAGCCATTAAAAAAAAAAGAATAAAATCATGTCCTTGGCAGCAACATGGATGCAGCTGAAGGTCATTATCCTAAGAGAATTAATACGGAAACAGAAAACTAAATATTGCATGTTCTCACTTAAAAGTGGGAGCTAAATATTGGGTGCACACGGACAAAAAGATGGGAACAATAGACGCTGAGGACTCCAAAAGGAGAGAAGGAAGGAGGAGAGCAAGGGCTGAAAATCTCCCTATTGGGTACTACGTTCACCATCTGGGTAACCAGGTCAATAGAAGCCCAAGCGCTCAGCAATATACTCTTGTAACAAACCTGCACATGGACTCCCTAAATCTAAAATTAAAATAGAAATTTTAAAAAAGAAGCAGGCTGGGCGTGTGAAGCCCAAAGAACTCCGTCTGAAAACTGTTCTGCTGTTTCTGCAGTGTGGCTACAGTCACTGCCCACCAAGTATCTAGGGCCCAGAGGCACGGGTGTTGCGGTATGGATGTGTCCACCTGGATACACACGGTTTCAATTCATTTAAATGGCAAACAAAGGTCTTGGGCAGATTTCGAAGAGAAGCGGTGAGCTGCGAGACATTTCCGAGCAAGAGCTGATGTGGAGGGTTTCCAGGGCCGGGTGAGGGTCCCTCAGCCACAGCGATGTTTTAGCCTCCACGGTGGAACTCAGAGGCTCCCCCGCCACAGCCTCCCGCCTGCGCTCATGCGCTTCCTCCAGGCCTTATTTGTAAGTCTGTTGATTGATTTCGCAGACCGCACCTTGCAAGGAGCACACGGTCCGTCTTAGTATTTCATAACCATTTCTTCTCTTTTTGTTTTCTACCCGGCCTGGCTCTGTGTCTAGGACTCAGCGTGCCTTCCCGGGGCTCGGCCTGCCCCGCCTGCCTAAGAATCTCACAAATCATTGACGGCATGGGGGAGGGGAGAAGGGGAGACGGCCTGTAGCGGGGAAATGGTGCCCTGGAAGCCAGGGTTCTACTCCCTCCGCCGATTTGTAGGACAAAGAAGGCAAAGCTCTTGCGTGGAAGCTCGGCCCTCTCAGCCCCGACCGAGGCCGTTATAACTCAAATTCACGACCTCTGGGGATGGAAAACACCCGGCCTTACCGAGGAACAAAGGGCAAGTGTTCCCGCACTGCGCCGCGTTCGTGGGCTCGGGGTTTCCGCTGCTGGGTCCAGCTTTTGGTTACCTTGCTTGGCTGGTCCCTGCGGGGCCCACGGCTGCGGAAGGACAGGGCTCTGGGGCTGCCACCCCACAGCCCCTGCCATTCAAGAGTGCCGGGCAGCTCCGCCCGGGCCTCTCGCTTCCCAGGAGGAGGAGGGAAGGCCTGGGGGGAAGGGGGAGGGCAGTGGAATAGAAACTGGGGAGCGACAAAGCTGAGAAGGCGCAGATTTTGGCGGATTCCGGGAGCCTCCTCCACTGTGTCCTTTCCGCAGTCACAGTATGGGGCTGCGACCGCTTCCTAGCCCCCATGCCCCGGGCATTTGGCTCTTTCACATAAATGTTAGGATTGGTAGCTTTCCAATATTTCTAAATGGAGAGCTATGAGAAGAGGTGGGGTGTGTGTGTGTGTGTGTGTGTGTGTGTGTGTGTGTGAAGGAAATAATGATGGATTTGCAGTCGCTTTCTTTCAACTCCTCTTCATTCATTGGCTAAGTGTTGGTTGCCTAGGAAACCGCGTGCATCTCGACTGCAGAGCCTGCTATGGGGGCTGCAGGCTGGGTTTTTTGGGTTTCAAGCGGTGAATCCCGGCAAGCAGTGAAGAACCCTAATGCTAAATGTCTAGTAATTTCAATAACTGTGTCAAAAATATATATTGCATTATGAAAACAATGCTTTAAAAATTTACTACTATGTAAAGCCTCCTTTCTCTCTGACTTCTTCAAACAATGACTTGTGTGTGTAATAGAGAAATGCAAATTCACTTGAGGACGTGCCGTAGAAAATAATCTGAAAATTGTGAAAGCAAATATTAATTTTAATAGTTTAAGGGATATCTTGCTCACTTCAGTTGCGCAATAGGTTATGTGTAAAACAAATGTTGAATTGTATTTTATGCAGCGATATTTCTACAATTGTCTCTGGAAGGGAAAATTTTTAAATGTTAATACATCATTAAGACTAACATTAAGAGATCATGAAATATGTTGCCCCCAAATCTTCGTGCCTGATGTACGATGACCTAGATTGAGAAGCACTGCATATAATGAATAGACAGAAATGCTGGGGACCCAACTAAGAACGACTTTTTTTTTTCTTTGAAAGCCGGGTACCAGTCTCTTCTTGCGAACTACATGGATTAAGAATGATTTTTTTTTTTTTTTTTTTTACTTAAGGGTTATCAGATAAATTGAAAGACTTTAGGGAAAGGTGTGACTGTTGTCAACATCTTAACACAAAATCAGCTTCTTGTGAAAATAAAAATGTGCAGCATCACAATTCCAGTGGGGGTGGGGTGGGATGCAGACCGGTTAACAAGAATGGCTGCCCGGAAGGGGCGGGGGTGTGGGGACAATTCAAGCAAAATGCTTGAAAGGAAAGCAGATCTTGGGCCAAAAGTGTCCCCAAGGGCACTCTGGGCTTTCAGAAGGATTATTTCCAGTCTCACCCTATCCCAAACCTCTCCCTTTAAAAGAAACCTGAGAGGAAAGGGTCTTTTCATCTATCTATATGATCTTGAACACGCGTTTTCACCCGAGCACTCAGTGGAGTGGCTCTGAAACAGAAGCTAAGAAATGAAAGAGTTAGATGAAGGAGGCAGGCGGCCAGCTCAAGTTACTCAGCGTGGAGCTGAGCGCCCCTCATCCCCACCCCGCCGCGCTGAGCATCAGGGTTGCTCCTGGGAGCTCGCAGCGAGGAGGTGACCGCTCTGAGTATGTCTACACTCGCAGCGCGGGTGCCGCCCTCGCTCTGTTCCTTCCGGCGCAGCTTGGTCCCACCAGAGCCGCCACTCGAGGCTGACACCTGCCACAGCCCTTTTGGCCGAAATGCGGTCACTTTCCCTGAGGTTTGGTGTGCCCAAAAGACGAGATTCCAGTCCAAGCCCTGTCCTTCACTTGCTGTGTGACCTTGGGAATTGCTAGCCCTCGACGTTTCGGCATCTGAAGGGATCCGGATTAGAAACTCGGAGGTCAGGCCGCGAGACCTTGGAACCCGGAGAGTGGGGCATGTGGACAGACCCTCCGCTGATCTCTGCCTGTCCCCAGACCCCACCCTAACCCAGGCAAGCCGGCCGCGTCTGGAATACCGGCCCGCGAGCTCCAGTCTGGGCGCCCTGGATGTTTGGGGGCGCCTGGGCTTTTGTTCTCGCTACTTCTCTTTGTACATTGGAATCGACTTGAGTCCCCCACCCCCCACCCCACGGCGGGAAAGGGAGGCGGTGACAGCTTGCTGATAGTTCTGGGAGAGTCTCGCTCAACAGCTGCAGGCTCCGCTCCGCGGCGGGAGCCCGGGTCTTTCGGCCTCTCTCGCCAGGGGATGAAAGAGGTCACGTCACCTCGCCATCGGCCCTTCCCAAGTGTGGAAATGTGGGGCGGCCGGCTTCAGTCATCGAATTGCAGGGAACAGGTTGTGCAGTGAACGTTTCTGACACCCTATCCCCTCCCGCCCTCAAACGCACGCAGGATTAGGTTCTCTCTCTCTCTCTCTCTCTCTCGCTCTCTCTCTCTCTCCCTCCCTCCCTTCTTCTCTCTCTCTCTCTCTCTCTCTCTCGCTCTGTCTCTCTTTCCCTCCCTCCCTTCTTCTCTCTCTCTCTCACACACACACACACACACACACACACACACACACACACACACACGCGAAAAGTAACAAAGAGACCAGTTCCTGTCTGGGTACCTAGAGACTGCGGATTTGAAGGGAGGGTCGGTGCTCCAAGTCTGTGCACGCGCTCGTGCGAGTATGCGTGGGTCTTGGGTGGTCTCGCGCGCGCGGGGCTGCAGTTTTTAGTCGTATTCCCCACCCTTCAACCGCAGCACGAAGCCTCGGACCTCCAGGTCTCCGCGATGGAAGACAAGAAAGTTCATTACTCGGGCGTGGGTCACCCTTGGAACCCACCCTCTTACTTGACAATAGATGAACCGAATCCGAGGGCGGGGGGGAGGGGGGCGCCTGTCGTGTGATTTTAAATACTCGGTTGCACAGCGTATCCCACGCTTCTGAGAGCCCTTTGTTCCGCCGACAGCCCCGCCCCGGGGACCCCACCCTCTTTCTGCCCTCCGGACGGTCAGTGCTGCGCTACCGGCCACTCCCACTCCATCACTCGCGAGGAACAAAAGTCAACCCTCGGGGCAGAGGAGTCCTGGGTACCAGCAGGGGCGCTGTGCACTCCCGGAGAGGGTCGGGCAGGGCTGAGGGGCTCCGAGGTCGCTTCACCCGTGGATGCTGCTGCTCAGTGAGAGGAGCTACCAGCCCTAGACAGACAAAGGAGAAAGCAGGCCCACGCTGGGGCGGGGGCGGGGGCGGAGGCCGCGCTGGTGTTCACGGGCTGCAGGTGTCCCGGGTCGCCGTCACGCACGACTTCCTTCTGGGGCCACCTGTCCTCCCCCAGGCCTCTATGAGACGGAGCGCCGCCTGGGCAGTCGCTGGCCTCCGGGGTTGAGGGAAAGGACAGTGGTCTCACGAGGGGCGGTTGGCTGGAGGGACTCTGGCCAATGGCCGAGTAAGAGCTGCAATTCGAGGTGGCGGAGCAGCCTGTGCCACCTCAACCCTCCCACCTGACGGCACCGGAGCAGCTGACGGCCTCTCCACCTGCTCCAGTCCTCCATCTTTCCCATCCGATGCCAGTTCTGCCCCCACCCGGTTCAGACCGCGCTGGTGGCCCTCTCCTCGCCGCCCTCTCACCCTCCTTTTCTTCACCCTTCCCCCATAGCCCCAGACCCAGACCCCCACTACAGCCGCAGACAATGCGCACACCCCCACCCTACTCCCGGGGGCCCCCACCCCTCTCCCGGTCCGCACGCCCGCTCTGATTGGCCGCGGGCCGGTGGTCCAGCCCCCCGGACGGTCCCTGGGGCTCGGAGCATTACGTCAGCCAGGCTTGGAGAGCGCCAGCGCGAAGGGGACTGGGGGGCTCGGGCTGGGGGCGCGGCCTGCGCCAGCCGCCCCACCCTCCTTGCATAAAAGCCG
Source organism: Macaca mulatta (assembly GCF_049350105.2). NCBI lineage: Eukaryota > Metazoa > Chordata > Mammalia > Primates > Cercopithecidae > Macaca > Macaca mulatta. The sequence continues at coordinate 180,046,253 of NC_133409.1, forward strand.
GAGCCCGCGGGGCCGGCGCTCTCAGCCCGTCGGTTCCCGAGCGCCTTCCCGGTGACCCCGCAGTGGGTGTGTGAGGGGAGGACGGACAGACCCACCAGACGCCGCCGGACCAGGAGGACGCTGACGAGGCACCATGCGTGAGATCGTGCACATCCAGGCGGGCCAGTGCGGCAACCAGATCGGCGCCAAGGTGGGCGCGCCGCGGCGGAGGGGGTCGATGGGGGCGGGAACCTGGGCCGAGAGCCCCTCGGGGTCCCCAGGCGCGGTCCCGGGAAGGCCTGGGGATCGCCAAGTGTGCCGCCGAGTGTGGCGTGGGCTCGGAGGCGACTTTCGCCGACGGAGGGGGCACCTCTCTTTTCTGCTGTAACTCATTGGGAGTCCCTGTCACCCCGCGGGCTGCTTGGCAGGCACGCGTGCCTGGAGAAGACGAGGGTGTGTCCGCGAGGCTGTGCGCGGCGTTCCGCGCGAGGGGCTGGGACATGAGGCGGGTTAATTTTACTCGTTTGAACCGGAGTCCAGCCGCCGGGGGAGGGGAGAAGAGCGATTGTCTTGCGGTCTCAGGACGTGCTTTGAATCTAAAACCGCGGTCCTTTAGCTCCTTCGCGTTCCTCTTTCCCCGCCCACCCGCTCCTCGCGGGCTGCAGTCCCTGTGCCCTCGCCTCCTGCCGCCGCCTGCGGCTGCGACCGGTGCGCCGAGCTCCGCCACTGCCCTGCTTTGGCTGGTCCTTCCCCCCTCGACCCCCTACCTCCTGCCGCAAGCAGCAGCTGTGCGCCTGGGAAACGCCCAGTTTCGACTTTCTAACCCTGCAAAATACAAGCCTCGCGGCTGTGCCCGGGTCACGCCGCCCTTTAAACCTTCAAGCTCCTGAAATGTTGGGTTGTCGGAACTGAGTCGGGGACATTTCATTGTGAGCCTTGGCGTTTCTGCGGATCGTGCATGGCTAAATGCAGCCTTTCTGTCTCAGTTTTGGGAGGTCATCAGTGATGAACATGGGATTGACCCCACTGGCAGTTACCATGGAGACAGTGATTTGCAGCTGGAGAGAATCAATGTTTACTACAACGAAGCCACTGGTAATCGCCCTTGCCCCACCCCCACTGCCTTCAGTTTTTCCACCCCTCTCCCCTTTCCTTGCGTGGGACCCCAGGGGTGTGGCCCTGGGAGAGGGTGGACCATTCAATTGAGGATCTCCGCTCCTTCCCTGCAGTCTTTCACTGGGCTTCCTTATGTCCACAGAGCCCTTTGAGAACCTGATGGTGGGTCTCCCTTTGTTTGGGGGAACATCTGCATGATGGCAGCAGGCGCCAAGCCCTTCTTTGCAGAGGTCCTTGCCTGAGAGTCTTAAGTCACTGTTGTTCCTTGCAGGTAACAAATATGTTCCGCGGGCCATCCTTGTGGATCTGGAGCCAGGCACGATGGATTCGGTTAGGTCTGGACCATTCGGCCAGATCTTCAGACCAGACAATTTCGTGTTTGGTGAGTGCCTGGTGTGACTGAGAGCATGAGGGACTCATTTTACACTGGGCAGCTGAGGCTGGAGAGGTGTGACTGCCAGAGGGAAAGCGTGAAGAACATCCACTGCGTGCCAGCTTAGCTTTAATATAGGGTAAAATTGTTTGCCTTTCAACTGCTAAGAGCTCGGCGTCCTGGCCTTCCTTATTTATGATATATTCATGAACAAATATTTTAACGTTTGGCCATTTTGGTGATAATCTGAAATAGTCTTATCTGAGCATTGACTCATTGATCTATACTAAGGGGTTTGAGGCAAGGTATTTAATACAATCACCAGTGACTCAAGATTTCTCTTTCCCTCTGGCAGGCCAGAGCGGAGCTGGGAATAACTGGGCCAAGGGCCACTACACAGAGGGAGCCGAGCTGGTCGACTCGGTCCTGGACGTGGTGAGGAAGGAGTCAGAGAGCTGTGACTGTCTCCAGGGCTTCCAGCTGACCCACTCTCTGGGGGGCGGCACCGGGTCCGGGATGGGCACCCTGCTCATCAGCAAGATCCGGGAAGAGTACCCAGACCGCATCATGAACACCTTCAGCGTCATGCCCTCACCCAAGGTGTCAGACACGGTGGTGGAGCCCTACAACGCCACCCTCTCTGTCCACCAGCTGGTGGAAAACACAGATGAAACCTACTGCATCGATAATGAAGCCCTGTACGACATCTGCTTCCGCACCCTGAAGCTGACCACCCCCACCTACGGGGACCTCAACCACCTGGTGTCGGCCACCATGAGCGGGGTCACCACCTGCCTGCGCTTCCCGGGCCAGCTGAACGCAGACCTGCGCAAGCTGGCGGTGAACATGGTGCCCTTCCCGCGCCTGCACTTCTTCATGCCCGGCTTCGCGCCCCTCACCAGCCGGGGCAGCCAGCAGTACCGCGCGCTCACGGTGCCCGAGCTCACCCAGCAGATGTTCGACTCCAAGAACATGATGGCCGCCTGCGACCCGCGCCACGGCCGCTACCTGACGGTGGCTGCCATCTTCCGGGGCCGCATGTCCATGAAGGAGGTGGACGAGCAGATGCTCAACGTGCAGAACAAGAACAGCAGCTACTTCGTGGAGTGGATCCCCAACAACGTGAAGACGGCCGTGTGCGACATCCCGCCCCGCGGCCTGAAGATGTCGGCCACCTTCATCGGCAACAGCACGGCCATCCAGGAGCTGTTCAAGCGCATCTCGGAGCAGTTCACGGCCATGTTCCGGCGCAAGGCCTTCCTGCACTGGTACACGGGCGAGGGCATGGACGAGATGGAGTTCACCGAGGCCGAGAGCAACATGAACGACCTGGTGTCTGAGTACCAGCAGTACCAGGACGCCACGGCCGACGAACAGGGGGAGTTCGAGGAGGAGGAGGGCGAGGACGAGGCGTAGGTGCCCCGCGAGGCGGAGGCGGGTTAGGGGAAGCGGAGGAGGAAAGCGAGGGGGTGGGGGGCTTCCCGGGACGGTACCCTGGCAGTCGAAGGAAAGAAGCATGGTCTACTTTAGGTGTGCGCTGGGTCTCTGGTGCTCTTCACTGTTGCCTGTCACTTTTTTTCCCTTTTTTGTAATATTGATGACATCAATGTAACATTTGAGATATTTCTGAATTACTGTTGTAATGGCTAAAATCACATAAACGTTTGTGTCGGAATGGTGTCCTCTCTTCTTTCTCTCCCTTTTTCTCTTTATTAACGATTCAAATGTAACTTTCTGAACACATTGCATTAAATTCTTCCTTTAACAAAAAGCAAAGGCGTAGGTAAAAGCTCAAATGAATTTATTCTTTGGGTATGGTAAAATTGAACCAATCACAGTTAAGATGAGAGATCAACCTGAGTTTTAAAATACCTTTAATAAATATTAGTTGAAAACACGTCTACTTGAAAACACGCTGTGTGTCTTCATGTGCAGTTCCTACTATACCTTTATCTCCTTTACAGAAAAAAAAAAAGCATTTTTAGAATAGTTTCTACATACAGTACAAAATTCTGAGGAGTGGAAAGTGAGTGTCTCTTTTTCCTGTGTTCCTTGATACAGTTTCCTCCCTGGAGGGAAACCTTTCTAATCATGGTTATCTTTCTTACATCCTTGCAGAAATATTCCACATATTTTCAAACCCATGTAGCATATTTCCTTTTTTTCTTCACACACATGATGTGATACTAACACAGTTCTGCAGCCTTCTTTGCTAAACAGTGTATCTTGAACCTACAGAGAGCTTCCCTCCTTTAAATGGATATGTGGCGTCCATATGTGCTGTTTTATTTAGCCAGTTCCCTACCAATGGACATTTAGGTTTATACTTACAGCATAGTGTAACAATGAATAATTTTGTTCATTTATCAGTGTGCACATGAGAATAGTAAATTTCCACAAATGGAATTTTTTGTCAAAGGCATATATATATACCTTTTTAAGTTATATCACCTGCACTTAGGAATAGCTATAGAGTTATACACAGTTAATAGTCTCATCCTCAATTCTCCAGCAACTTTTTCTCCAGGCAATAGTATTTATACTATATTACAAACTGTTTGTACTTGTTTTAACATCATGTGAGTTTAGATGGAATTACAAATTCTGAATTGTTGGGGAATTTTACTTTAAGTAGGCAATCCAGAATAATCTTCAGCCTACTGCATTTATTTCTTCCATGCAGAAGTAGGATTTGGGATTTGAACCCAAGTCTGACTCTGGACTTGAACTCAACCACTAAAGAAGCTATGGGATTTCAGTAATGGATTTGCAGTTAAGATGTTCCTATGGGATAAATTATACCTTGTCAAAATAGTGCTGATACTCTGCTTTAATCTGACCTAGTTAGTTTCCCATCTTGAGAAGAGAGAAAGAGTGTGAGTTATAAGCAAATATATAAAACTTATTTGCACACCCCTATAGAAAGAAAGGATCATGAAAACCAGGTTTAAGATTTTTCTAGTTTTCACACAAACTCGAAATTAGAAAAAATATGACTCTAAACCTGACTTTATATTTATTTTATTCTGCTTGGTCCTACTGTTACTTAAATTTAAAAAAAAAAAAAAGTATAGATACAAGATTTTCATTATTTAAAAGGCTGAAATATATTTGAAAATAGTTCCGGCCGGGCGCGGTGACTCAAGCCTGTAATCCCAACACTTTGGGAGGCCGAGGCGGGTGGATCACGAGGTCAGGAGATCGAGACTATCCTGGCTAACATTGTGAAATCCCGTCTCTACTAAAAATACAACAACAACAAAAAAAATTGCCAGGCGTGGTAGCGGGCGCCTGTAGTCCCAGCTACTTTGGAGGCTGAGGCAGGAGAATGGCGTGAACCCAGGAGGCGGAGCTTGCAGTGAGCCGAGATCGCGCCACTGCACTCCAGCCTGGGAGACACAGCGAGATTCCATCTCAAAAAAAAAAATAAAATAGTTCCAAAGAAAACTATAAGCAGTATAATTCCAAATAGTGTGAAAATAGGTTAATCCTGCCACATGGCTCCCATAAAAGGAAAAGAGCACAATTCTCTTTTCCAAGCATTATACATCTCTAAAACTTGACTGAGTGGTGAGTAGGGTCAGACAGGTGTCTGGAGCCAGTGGCTTCAGCTCGGTTTTCTATATTTAACTGCAGACTGACAGATGTGATTCCTGCTGAGCTGGTGTAAAGCTTCCAACCACTGAATTGAAGGGTGGCATTAGCTTTAAATGCCCCAAACACCCAGGGCAGCTGCCAAGGCCTCCTGGATCTACCCTTGGGCATGCGATCCCTACAACCTGTCAGGCATGCGTTGAGCACCCTCAGAGACTAGTGGGATCACATCCAAGGGCCTCTTGGCATACTGGATGTGTGGTACTTCTCTTCGACCTGGTGAGAAGGGAACAGGCAGGCACCAGCAGGCCAGCTTGCTAGCCTGTCAGTACAAGCACGTCTGCACTGTTATAGCTTATTTTGGCATGATTAGAATAGTGTGTGCCACACTGACCTGTCAAGCAGATCTTCTGGGGCCTAATACAGACTTTAAATGCATACATTAAAACAAGTTCAAAATGAGGAAAATGCTCAGATTAATACCTGGATGAAGATACTATTTGGGAGCTATTAGTTTCGTTTGTTACATTACCATTATGTGGTGGGATTTGGTGGTGGTGATGGTAGTGGTGGTGGTGGTGGTGATTATGGTGGTGATGATTGGTGGTGGTGGTGGTGATGGTGGTGATGGTAGTGATGGTGGTGGTAGTGATGATGGTGGTGTTGATGATGGTGATGTTAGTAACAGTGATAGTGATGATCGCAGTGATGGTAGTGGTGGTAGTTTAGTGGTGGTGATGGTGGTGATGAGAATGGTGGTAGTGATGGTGGTCATAATAGCAGTAATGATGGTGATGGTGATGATGGTGGTCATGGTAGTGGTGGTGGTAGTAGTGGTGGTGATGGTAACAGTGATGATGGCAGTAGTGTTGGTGTTGGTGGTGGTGGTAGTGGTGGTGATGATAGTGATACTGGTGGTGGTGGTGATGATGGTGGCGGTGGTGGTAGTGGTGGTGGTGGTGATGTGGTAGTGTTGTGGTGGTGATGGCAGTAGTGATGGTGATGTTAGTGATGGTAGTGGTGGTCATGGTAGTGGTAGTGTTATGGTAGTGTTGTGGTGGTGGTGGTGGTGGTGATGGTGGTATTAGTGATGGTGGTGGTGGTGGTGGTAGTGGTGATTGTGGTGGTAGTGGTAGTGATAGTAGTGGTGGTGATGTGGTAGTGTTGTGTTCATTGTGGTGGTGGTGGTAGTGGTGATGATGGTGGTAGTGGCAATGGTGGTAGTGATGATGATGGTGGTGGTGGTGGTGATGGTGATGGTGGTGGTAGTGATGGTGGTGGTGGTGATGTGGTAGTGGTGGTGGTGGTGGTGATAATGGTGGTAGTGGTGGTGATGGTAGTAGTGGTGATGATGGTGGTACTGGTGGTGATGGTGTGGTGATGATGGTGGTAGTGGTGGTGATGGTGGTGGTGGTGGTGATGTGGTAGTGGTGGTAGTGGTAGTGGTGATGATGGTGGTAGTGGTGGTGGTGGTAGTGGTGGTGATGGTGGTGGTGATGATGATAGTGGTGGTGGTGATGTAGTAGTGTTGTCGTGGTGGTGATGGTGATGGTGGTGGTAGTGATGGTGGTGGTGGTGGTGATGTGGTAGTGTTGTGATGGTGGTGGTGGTGGTAGTGGTGATGATGGTGGTAGTGGTGGTGATGATGGTGGTGATGATGATGGTGGTGGTGGTGGTGATGTGGTAGTGATGGTGATGGTAGTGGTGATGATGGTGGTAGTGGTGGTGATGGTGGTGGTGATGATGATGGTGGTGGTGGTGATGTGGTAGTGTCGTGATAGTCATGGTGGTGGTGGTGGTGGTTGTGGTGGTGGTGGTGGTAGTGGTGGTGATGTTGGTGGTGATGTGGTAGTGTTGTGGTGGTTGTGGTAGTGATGGTGATGGTAGTGGTGATGATGGTGGTAGTGGTGATGATGGTGGTGGTGATGATGGTGGTGGTGATGATGGTGGTGGTGGTGGTGATGTGGTAGTGTTGTCATGGTGGTGGTGGTGATGGTGATGGCGGTGGTAGTGATGGTGATGGTGGTGGTAGTGATGGTGGTGGTGGTGGTGATGTGATAGTGATGGTGATGGTAGTGGTGATGATGGTGGTGATGGTAGTGGTGGTGATGGTGGTGGTGATGATGATGGTGGTGGTGGTGATGAGTGTTGTCGTGGTGGTGGTGATGGTGATGGTGGTGGTAGTGATGGTGGTGGTGGTGGTGATGTGGTAGTGATGGTGATGGTAGTGGTGATGATGGTGGTAGTGGTAGTGGTGGTGATGGTGGTGGTGATGATGATGGTGGTGGTGGTGATGTGGTAGTGTTGTCATGGTGGTGGTGGTGATGGTGATGGTGGTGGTGGTGATGGTGGTGGTGGTGGTGATGTGGTAGTGTTGTGATGGTCGTGGTAGTGGTGGTGGTGGTGATGTGGTAGTGTTGTGGTGGTTGTGGTAGTGTGATGGTGATGGTGGTGGTGATGGTAGTGGTGGTGATGGTGGTGGTGATGATGATGGTGGTGGTGGTGGTGATGTGGTAGTGTTGTGATGGTCGTGGTAGTGGTGGTGGTGGTAGTGGTGATGATGGTGGTAGTGGTGGTGATGGTGGTGGTGGTGATGATGATGGTGGTGGTGGTGATGTGGTAGTGTTGTCGTGGTGGTGGTGATGATGGTGATGGTGGTGGTAGTGGTGGTGGTGGTGGTGGTGATGTGGTAGTGTTGTGATGGTTGTGGTAGTGGTGGTGGTGGTGTGGTGATGATGGTGGTAGTGGTGGTGATGGTGGTGGTGATGATGATGATGGTGGTGGTGGTGATGTAGTAGTGTTGCGGTGGTGGTGGTAGTAGTGTTGTGTATCTTTTTTCAATACTTTCCGAAAGAAATGTTTTATCCCTCCTTGATGTGCCCTGAGGAGGAAATTTACTTCCAAACAGACACAATATCCAAACTGCAAGACCCACTGAGATGTGATGCATGATCCAGAGATTGGGGTTTGGGGAGGGGAGCTGAAGTCACCCTGAGGTCATTCAGAGAGTCTGAGAAGGAACTAAAACCTCAGTGTGCCTACATCTGCTCCTCTACATCAGCCTCAGAGATGATCTAAGACTACAGTAGATTTTCCATTTTATCACCGAAGTGATTGATATTAGATTGATAGCAATTTGAACAAAAATTACCTTAAGAGATCATCTCATTTGCCCTCCTTGGTTATGTAAGTAGGGAAACTGAGGATCAGAGAATTATCTAAGATCCCAGAACACTTTCTGTACAAATTGGGTCTTACACCCAGTGCTGACCTCACTGCAGCTGCATGGCTCAGGTTCTGTCGTATACAAAGCCACCTGAGGATCATGAAGAAGGGAAAGATGATTTCCCTGGCATCAAGGAAAACCTGAACGTGTGCCTAGGTCCCACTGAACTTTCCCAGATGGGTTGGGCACAGACATAGTGCCAGCCTTTTGTCTGTAATGAGGTCACTGACAGGTGATGTTGAATTGCCTGGTTTTAAAACACCACATACACAATGCTCTAATGCAAACATGGTTGCAAAAGGGAATATTCTACCAGGGGTTAGTTATTGTGAAAAAAAAAAAAAAGTAGGCAATTAAGGAGGACTGGAGTGGCCCTTTTTTCAAATCCTCATTTTAGTTACGATGTGGCTTGGCAAACTGCTATAAGGCTAATTTCTTTCTGGTGTGTAAAAGATGTCCTATTGAGAGGTCATGCTTTTCTAAATGCACATCAAAGTCGAGCCATTCCCTTGAAAAGAGACTCTTCCATACTTTTGTTTTTTAATAACCCTGCCTTCCTGCCTCCCCACCCCTTGTGTTTCTCTGCAGGTGTGCTTGCCGACACACAGTCAAAGAAGCTTATTTTGGTGCATTTCTGTTTCATTCAAAACATTTCACAGTCATTTTTTTGTCTTTCAGTTGAGACAAAATTTGCATACCATAAAATTCACCACTTAAAAGACTATGAGTCGGTGGGTTTTAGTATATTCACAGAGTTGTGCAACTATCATCACCATCTAATTCCAGAATATTTTCGTCACCCAAAAAAGAATCTCCATACCATATTGTCAGTCACTTCCCATACCCCTCTCCCCAGTCTTTCCCACCACTCCAAGCCTGGGAAATCACTACGCTTTCTGTTTTTATGGATTTGCCTATTCTGGACATTTCATATAAATGAAATCATTCTGTCTGTGGTGCTTTGTGTCTGGCTGGGCTTTTATTTCTTAGCATATGTTTTCAAGAGTCATTCATGTTGTAGCATGTATCAGTACTTCATTCTGTTATGGTTGAATAATATGCCATTTTATGGATAGACCATCTTTTGTTTACTCCTTCTTCTGTTGATGGATATTTGGGTTGTTTCCACTCTTTCACTATTAAGAATAGTGCCGCGGCTGGGCACGGTGGCGCATGCCTGTAATCCCAGCGCTTTGGGAGGCCAAGGCAGGAGGATCACTTGAGCCCAGGAGTTTGAAATCAGCCTGGATAACATAGGGAGGCCCCTGTCTCTACAGAAAATAGGTTTTTAAAAAATTCGCCAGGTGTGGTGGCATATGCCTGTGGTCCCAGCTACTTGGGAGGCTGAAGTGGGAGAATCACTTGAGCCTGGAAGGTTGAGGCTGCAAGGAGCCATGATCTCATCACTGCAGCCCAGCCTGGGCAACAGAGCCAGATCCCATCTCAGAAAAAAAGGATGGCCAGGCGCAGTGGCTCATGCCTGTAATCCCAGCACTTTGGGAGGCCGAGACAGATGGATCATGAGGTCAGGAGTTCAAGACCAGCCTGGCCAAGATGCTGAAACCCCATCTCTACTAAAAATACAAAAATTAGCCAGGCCTGGTGGCACACACCTATAGTCCCAGCTACTTGGTAGGCTGAGGCACAAGAATTGCTTGAACCTGGGCGGCAGAGGTGGCAGTGAGCCAAGATCACGCCACTGCACTCCAGCCTGGGCAACAGAGTGAGACTCAGTCAAAATAAGAAAGAAAGAAAGAAAGAAAGAAAGAAAGAGAGAGAGAGAGAGAGAGAGAGAGAGAGAGAAAGAAAGAAAGAAAGAAAGAAAGAAAGAAAGAAAGAAGAAAGAGAGAGAGAGAAAGAAAAAGAGAAAGAAAGAAAAAAAGAAAGAAAGGAAGGAAGGAAAGGAAGGAAGGAAGAAAAAAGAAAGAAAGAAAGAAAGAAAGAAAGAAAGAAAGAAAGAAAGAAAGAAAGAAAGAAAGAAAGAAAGAAAGAAAGAGAAAGAAAGAAAGAAAAGAAGGAAGGAGGGAGGGAGGAAGGAGGGAAGGAAAACACTGCTATGAGCATTCACGTGTCTGTCTGTGTGCATGTTTTCAGTTCATTTCACCTAGGAGTGGAATTTCTGGGTCATATGGCAATTCCATCTTCATAATCATTTTGACTTCCAGCTAACAATACACACACACACACTTTCAGATTTGCCCAGAAGGCCAAGATGGAGTAGAGATCAGGCAAGCATTTTGTACTTATGCATTTACAGAGAGTCTTAGAATCATAAGGTTTTAGAAACAGAACTTTAGAGATCTTCTGATAAAACCCTCATCAGTTCACAAATGAGGAAACCATGGTCCCAATTAAGCAATGTTTCCAGGTCACTGCATCAGTTAGAACCGATGTTCAGCTGCAAGCAACAATGGCAATGGGTTATTTTTTCCTCTCACTTAAAAAATATAATGTAGTGGCACACAGCCCGGGCAGTGTAGCTTCACAACATCCTCAGTGTACCCGACTCTTCTCTTTCTTTCTGCTCTTCTGAACACCGCCAGTGGCTACCATCCTCAAGTTCTCCTGCTGCAGGATGACCACTGCAGCTCTGGCCATGGCACCTGGTTCCAGGCAAGACAGAGAAGGAACTGGGAGGGAAAAAAGTCACCTTCCAGCTGAGCTGGTGTCTGCAGATCTGTGCCAGGATCCTCTCAGTGACTTCTGCTTGCATTTCTTTGGCCTCACCTTTCCCACAAGCTGACTGAGCAAGATGATCTTTAAGCTGGGTACATGATCTCCCAGCAATTTAAAGGTTCTCTTAGGAAGCAGAGAATGGGACCTGCACAGGTAACCAGCAGTCTCATCTGTAAACAGATAGTGGCTAAGAAGTGGCACTAAACCACTCTCTTAGCACCTCTTCCAGTGCTCTTTGTAAATGTAAGATTGCAGTGTTTCATGCTAACAAGGAGCCCTCATTTTCTAAAATGCCAAAGACTAAATGAAAGATTTCTTGGTCTGAATTTCTGATTCAAAATGTTTTTTCTCCTTACATTTAGGCCTAACCTTTTTTTTTTTTTTTTTCTTTTTTTTTTTTTTTTTTTGGACAGAGTCTCTCTTGTCACCCAGGCTGGAGTGCAATGGCACGATCTTGGCTCACTGCAACTTCCGCCTCCCAGGTTCAGGCAATTCTCCTGCCTCAGCCTCTCAAGTGGCTGGGATTACAGGCATCCGCCACCACACCCAGCTAATTTTTTGTGTTTTTAGTAGAGATGGGGTTTCACCATGTTGGTCAGGGTGGTCTCAAACTCCTGACCTCAGGTGATCCACCCGCCTTGGCCGCCCAAAGTGCTGGGATTACAGGCGTGAGTCACCGCGCCCAGCCCTTTGTAACTTTTAGTCAACTGATGACAACTTCTCAGAACTTTAGGGACGTTCCTTTCTATGACAGACAATGGAATGTTTATATCAGGTTACGCGTTGGGCTTTTCAAAAATAAATATGTTCACCGTGACTCGCATGACTGACCGCTGAGGAGAAAGAACCAAGACTACTTCGGTGAATTGTGTGGGAAGAGGATGCACCCGGGTGCACACTGGTCATGAGCAGCCCTGGGACCACATGGTCTCTCAGAGGAGGTTGTCCAGGGAGAAACTGGCAGACAACAGGGACTAAAGGCAAGTCTGAGGGCTGGAGGGCAAGTCAGTGCCAGAGAACATGTTAGATGCCCACGTTCAGAAGTGGCTGAAAATCTGGAAGGACAGCTGAGAGGGGCAAGCCTTGAGGGGTTGAGACAGGAAGATACAAGCGTTCAAAAGGTCCGATCATTCAAAGATAGATCTCTGAAGAGCAAACTATACCCAAGGGAGGCAGAATGTAGAGAAGCCCCTTACAACTTCTGCTTTCTTGTGAATCTCTAGGTAGATAGGCATGAGTTGAGGATCTTGGTTTACAGGAAGGGGGAAAGGAATTCATATTTACCAAGTGTCTGCTATGCGCTAGGCACGTTACTATCATCTATAGTGTCGGGTGGAAAAAGAGCTCTACTATGTCATGTATTAACTTTGGAACCTTTTAGCAAGTTACTTCCTCTCTCTCTAAATCCCTCTGTAAAATAGAGTTCTTGGTATCTGCTTATACAGGGGATAAAATGATATTAAGATATGTAGTGATAAGAAAGTAATGATAGTCCGTATATGTTGAACATGTGCCGTTTGTTGCATGTTTTTCTAATTTAATCCTCACAAGAATACTATGTAGTTTGGGTGCTTTTGATTGTGTCTGAAATCAATTCAAAACTTGCTTACAAAAGCGGTAAGGGTGGGAAATTATTGGCTCGCGTAATTGAAAAGTCCACGGGTAGTTCTTCCAGGTTCTGGGAGCCTCTAACGATGTCATCAGAACTTTCTCTTTCTGTGGTACTCTCTTGGCTTTGTAGTCCCCAGTGTTGTCTTTATTCTTTGGCAAGATCTCCCCAGATGGTGGCAACTTTAGGCCTATATCACCCTATTGCTAGAGAAAAATCCATAGCTGGGCATGGTGGCATGTACCTATAGTCCCAGCTGCTTAGGAGGCTGAGGCAAGAGGATCACTTGAGCCCAGGAGTTCAAGGCCAGCCTGGGCAACATAGCAAGACCCTATCTCAACAAAATAAAAATAAAAAGACTGGCAAGAACTGTGTCATGTACCCATCCCCGAATCAGTTCTGTGGTCAGGGGAAGAGGGACAGTGATTGACCAGCCTGGATATTGTGTCTTCCCCTGAGGTGGATAAGGAAGGGCCAAGTGATCAGTAGTCTCATCATTTAGGAAATTGATCCTGAAAGAACTTGGGCTTAGACTAAGAAACTTGCCCTAGAATCATTCAGTGGAGAACCTGGAGAGAAACCCAACGTTTCTGACTGCTTAGTGCATGACCTTTACAACATAACACCTAAAAATGATCACAGAAAGTGAGAAAGGGTAGCCAGAGTGGCCACTGAGGGCCAGGCTCACTCAGAGATAAGCATTCTTCAGGGGTTCCATCTTGCCCACAGGCTGAAGGCTAAATTCAAGGCCCTTGACTACCTGGCACACCCTCTTTACCTCTTTTTTTTTTTTTTTTTTGAGATGGAGTCTCGCTCTGTTTGCCCAGGCTGGAGTGCAAGGGCACAATCTTGGCTCACTGCAACCTCTACCTCCCAGGTTCAAGTGATTCTCCTGCCTCAGCCTCCTAAGTAGCTGGGATTACAGGCACCCGCCACCACACCCAGCTGTTTTTTGCATTTTTAGTAGAGATGGGATTTCACCATGTTGGCCAGGCTGGTCTTGAACTCCTGACCTCCAGTGATCCGCCCGCCTCGGCTTCCCAAAGTGCCGGGATTACAGGCATGAGCTACCGCGCCCAGCCCCTTTACCTCTTAATACTCTCTGAGAACTTTCTGTATGAATCCTGTTTTCCCACTACAAATACCCTCCTTCCCGGTCTCCCACCATCATCTTTTCTTATGCCATTCTCCCTCCCTAGAATTGCCCACTTCATTTCTTCCCAAATGCTTCTCAGCTCTTACAGTCATGTTAAGGCTCCACCGTTTTCGAGAAATCTTTTTTTACTCTGATGTTTTACATGGCATGTTCTTTCTTTTTTTATTAGAATAAGAGCACAGGTCTAGGATCCAGGCAATTTCAGTTCTGGTCATGACATTTTCACTTCAGTTTTGGCTATTGTTTATTGCTTCCCTGCTAAGAGTATTTTTTTAATTCCATTTTTATCTCCACTATTGGTTTCTTTGTGTTTATGATTTTAGTTGTTGCCGTAGGGTTTAAATATACATCTTTAATCTATCACAATCTACCTTCCAGTAATACTTTACCACTTCATGCATAGTGTGAGACCCTTACAATGGTGTACTTCCATTTACTCCTTCTGTCTTCTATGCTTTTATAGCCATATTTTATTTTCACATACAGTTGGCCCTTAAACAATATGGGTTTGACCAGTGAAGGTCCACTCATACAAAGATTTTCTTCCACTTCTGCTACCCATGAAACAGCAAGGTCAACCCCTCCTTTTCCTCCTCTTCCTCAGCCACTCCATGTGAAGATGATGAGCATGAAGGCTTTTATGATGATCCACTTCCACTTAATAAAATATGAAGAGGAGGCTGGGCGTGGTGGCTCACACCTGTAATCCCAGCACTTTGGGAGGCCAAGGTGGGCAGATCATGAGATCAGGAGATCGAGACCACCCTGGCTAACATGGTGAAACCCTGTCTCTACTAAAAATACAAAAACAGCTGGGTATGGTGGCGCACACCTGTAGTCCCAGCTACTAGGGAGGCTGAGGCAGGAGAATTGCTTGAACTCAGGAGGCAGAAGTTGCAGTGAGCCATGATTGTGCCACTGCACTCCAGCCTGGGCGACACAGTGAGACTCCGTCTCAAAAAAAAAAAAAAAAAAGAAATAGTAAGTGGAAGTGGAACATCATAGAGGTCTTCATCCTCGTATATAATGAATGAATATAGTTTCTCCCTATGAATTTTTTAATAACATTTTTTTCTCTAGTTGCCTTATTGTAAGAATAAGTATAAAATACATACAACATGTACAATATGTGTTAATCAACTGTTTATGTTACTAGAAAAGCTTCTGATCAACAGTAAGCCATTAGTATAGTATTACTGGGAGGTAGACTGTTAAGTTTTTGAGGATTCAAAAGTTATATATAGATTTTCGACTGGGGGTAGGGCAAGTGCCCCTAACCCCCATGTTATTCAAGGGTCAACTGTATTTTGAAAATACACATTGTTATTGCTTTTGCTCTAAATGAGGGGTGTCCAATCTTTTGGCTTCCCTGGACCACATTGGAAGAAAAGTTGTCTTGGGCCACACATAAAATACACTGACACTAAAGATAGACGATGAGCTAAAAAAAAAAAAATTGCAAAAAGAAACTCAAAATGTTTTTTAAGAAAGTTTATGAATTTGTGTTGGGCCACATTCAAAGCCATCCCTGGGCCACGGATTGGACAAGCTTGCTTTAAACAGTTATCATTTTAGAGATTAAAAACTAAGAAAAACATGTTCATCCATATATTTAAATTCCAGGTCTCTTCATTTCTTTGGGAGGATCCACATTTCCTTCGCCTTACAGAACAGAACTTCCTTTAACAACTCTTGATGTGCAGGTCAGCTGGTAATGAGTCTCTCAACTTTCACTGGACTTTAAAAGCCTTTATTTGGCCGGGCGCGGTGGCTCAAGCCTGTAATCCCAGCACTTCGGGAGGCCGAGACGGGCGGATCACGAGGTCAGGAGATGAGACCATCCTGACTAACCCGGTGAAACCCCGTCTCTACTAAAAAAAATACAAAAACTAGCCGGGCGAGGTGGCGGGCGCCTGTGGTCCCAGCTACTCAGGAGGCTGAGGCAGGAGAATGGCGTGAACCCGGGAGGTGGAGCTTGCAGTGAGCCGAGATCCCGCCACTGCACTCCAGCCTGGGGGACAAAAGCGAGACTCCGTCTCAAAAAAAAAAAAAACAAAAAACAAAACAAAAAAAAAAAAAACAGCCTCCATAGTTTAATAGCTGCGTGGATCTATAGCCCCCCCTTCTGTTGTTTTCAGAAAGTGATTTTTTTTGTTAATGACCTACTTGCTGAGAGATGGGCTTCAGTGCTCCTTTCCTGATTCCTTTTCACCTGGATCTTCTCTTTCCTTTGCGGCTATTAATCCTATCCTCCTTACTATGGATCTGCTTCCAGCAGTTTTTCCTCACTGCAAGCCTTGTTCTGAAAGGGAATTCTGATTGGTTTTTTTGAGAGTTTATAGGGCTAATTTCTCATCCACTCTGTGGGAGGAGGAAGGTGAGGGCAGAATGGTGAGGAGAGAGTCAAAACTCTGGTCCCACCACCGCTATCTACCACCTATCCCGAAATCGGGTCATTTCTAAAGTCTCCTGAGTCAAATAGTTCCTACTGTCATGTTTCTAGCTCATCATCCTTTTGCTTCAACAAATATCTGCTGAGTACCTACTATGTGCCTGACACTGTGCTAAGGGTGCGAATGTGGATAAACACACTCCAGCCTCCAGAGGTTCCAAGCCAGCAGAGGAGAGAAACATAAGCTCAAGTAAGCACAGCCAGCCTGCGCACGCGCTGTGCACAGAAAACATAATTCACTCGCTGGAAACCAGGGTCACATTCATACAGGAAGCAACAAGTACATCCCCTAAACTAGCAGGTCTAATGGAATTCACGTATTAATAAGAATCTGGGTTCTTGTGGGTGGATGGACTCAAACCATTGGTTCTTGAAACAGCCAAGATGTGTTATTACCGAAAATGCAGCTGGATAATGAGGGCTGTCCCCTTCACAGAGCTCATGCTTCTCTCTGTCATCATAAGCCTGGCCTCCTTTTTTGTTTGTTTGTTTTCCTCTTCCCCTAGCAATGTTGACAGGCCTCTCTCCGGGAGGAAGACAGTATGGCTGTTGCCTGGTGTTGATCCCTAGCTCTTCCTCCCACAGGAGACACCAGATTAGAGCTTTCCATTCCTCTGCTGAAAGAGGAGGCAGCAGGGAGCCTCTCTGCATTCTTGACCTGTGACGTCCAGCCCCAGTCTTTGGCCATCCCATCCCCTGGGCAGGCTCGCAGGCTGGCACACAGTCTGGCATCTCACATAATCATGCCCCTTTGTTTGGATTTTCTCATAAAAAGCCAAGCGGTTGATGTGTGTGCTGGCAGGAAAGAGGGCAGATTGCCATCTGCCTGGCTTCACCCACAGCCGTCTCTGGGGCAGACCCTCTTTAGAGGCCACCAGTGCTTCTGTCCTGCTTCTATTCATCGGAACAGTTTTTGTTTTTTAAGGGTCGAATCCTGTATTCAATTATTCCAGGGTTCAACTGGAAAATTTAAGAAGCCATAGAAGACGTGGTTATCTTTGGAGCTTGCAGTCTTTCCTTAGTCCCTGCTGCTACGGCTTCCTCCAGGACCAGAGGCTCCAAAGTGACCCCGAGACCAGGAGGTGGGAGAGAGAGGAGTGTGACCTCAAGAAGGCCTTCCCCTAGGTCAGTCCCACTAATGGCGACGCAGAGGAGGACCCTGCTAAGGGTAAACACAGCCTGAAGGTGCTGACTGAGGGAGCAGGAGGAGGAGGATGGAGAGTCCAGGAGAGAAGGGATGCGCAGGTTCCCAGCAGCCTCTCAGCCCCGCCCTCTGAGTGCCCTCTCGTCCCTATGCCAGCTTCCTTGGCTCATGCCTAGGCCTTGAGGCAACTCACTGCAGAGTCAGCACTACTTCTGGCCTCTAGGGGTTCACTGACACCTCCATTCTTCATCCAAGTAAGGATGCTCCTTTGCAAAACAGTCCCATAAGAAGAGGTTAGAGGCCGGGCATGATGGCTCACACTGAAATCCCAGCACTCTGGGAGGCCGAGGTGGGCAGATCACTTGAGATCAGAAGTTCGAGACCAGTCTGGCCAACACGACAAAACCCTGTCTCTGCCAAAAAATACAAAAATTAGCTGGGCCTGGTGGAGCATGCCTGTAGTCCCAGCTCCTCAGGAGGCTGAGGCACGAGAAGTGCTTGAACCTGGGATGGGGAGGTTGCAGTGAGCTGAGATTGCATTGCACCACTGCACTCCAGCCTGGGTGACAAAGTGAGACCCTGTTTCAAAAAAACAAAAATTAATTTAAAAAAATAAGGTTAGAATAGCCCTGGAAGAAATGAGAGATTCTAAATCCTAGAAGCAAAGGACTTCTAAGCCACAGGATTCTTATCCTAGCTCAGCCTCCCACAGACTAGCACAGCTGGTCAGCCTCCCATAGACTAGCACAGTCCTAGCTCAGCCTCCCACAGACTAGCGCAGCTGGTCAGCCTCCCACAGACTAGCACAGTCCTAGCTCAGCTGCCCACAGACTAGCACAGCTGCTCAGCCTCCCACAGACTAGCACAGCTGCTCAGCCTCCCACAGACTAGCACAGCTGCTCAGCCTCCACAGACTAGCACAGCTGGTCCTGTCGCAGGCTTCCCCTCCTGCGTCCTCTTCCCTTCCTCAGCACTGTCTGAGTTGGGTGCAAGCAGAGGGTCTCAGTCGTGAGACCGCAGTGGACCTGGGGTGAAGGCGCTTCTGGGCATGGGCCTCCTCCTTCCTCTCATCCCTGGACATAACCCGAGGCTGGACCTCCGGCCTTCGGGTCCTGTTTTGCTCCCTCAGGTTGTCCTTGGGCCACCGGTGAGGAAGACACTTCCTCATGTAGACATTCAGCATTGTCTTTGGGGTGTTCCATCATCTTCAATAGATCCTGGGGGTCTCTAGGGCCCTGGCCTGAGACTCCTCACTGGCCTCATCCCACTTCTCCTGATTCTGCCCAGGTTTCCTCGGGCAAAGCCGCTTGCCTGTGATAGTTCCAACCTTCACTGAGCTCCTCTGTCTGCCCCAGCAGCAGGGGCTATAGCCTGAGCCTGATCATGCTCGAGGTTACAGGGACTCAGTGGGTCACATCAGCTCCTGGGAACACATCCACCCCCACAGCAGCACAGCCCTAACCTCATTCACTTGTCTTAAAACCACCCACAAATCTCTAGTTCCTCTGAGTGGTTTCTTTAGCTTATAGCTCACGCTCCCAGCAATAAACAAAAAGAGCTCATTTGCTAAAGGTTCTGTGTAATTCTTAGAGCATCAAGCAGTTCTGCCCCGCCGGGCCCAAATGATAAGCAGGAGTCACTCCACTCACACGCCCTGCGACTTGGCAAGCTCCTTAACCTCTCTGGGCTTTAGTTTCTTTATCTGTGAAATGGAAATTTCATCTGTGAAATAGGAACAATCATTGTGATTCATAAGGTTAAACCCAAAAGAGTGCCCGGAACAGTGCCTGGTGTATAGCAGTTCTTGATGTTGTTGGTTGTCATCATGGTCACTGCTGAGGCCATTCAAGGTAGGGCAGGAGAGTTCTTACCTCTTACACAGAGTGCCCGGTAAAGCAAGCACCCCTGGGAGCCGTGGCTGGTGCCCAGGTCGGAGAGCAGGAAAGTGGGAATGCCATGTGGTAACTGAGTGAGGGGCAGTCATGAGTCACTCTCTGGGGACTCTCCAAAGTATTAGGTTGAATCTTATGAAATTGCTGGGGCCTTTGGAGAAAACCATAGGTTTCTATTAGTGTGGCCCCACTTGTAGTCTCAAGCAGAGGAGACTGGAAAAACATGGATTTCTCAGGTCTCCCCACTCTTCCTACTTCTCCCGGGTTCTCCTGATGATTCGTCTGCAGGGCAGAGCTTCTGAGTCTACACCCGGCTCCTCTAACCCTCGAGTGCCTACTCATCACCTGGGGATCTTGTTAAACGCAAATTCTGACTTAGCTGGTCTAGGGTGGGGCCAGAAATTCTACATTTCCACCAAGTTCCCAGCTGATGCCGCTGCTGCCTGATTGTGCTGTGAGGAGCAGAGCTCTAGAATGTTGTCAGCGGGCCTTTGACTCATCCTAGCTCCAGAGATCCCAGAAGTCACCATTTCCCTTGCAGCGCTGGTAGATTAGAAAGAGAATGAAACAAAGCGGCAGCAGGGCAGCAGCGTCTGTGCCAAATTCCCCCACCCCGCCTGTCTGGAGAGTTTCATACGTGACACTTTTTGCTGCAAGCCCATTAAGCCTATTAAAAGGGACATTTTTATGGCTGGGCGCGGTGGCTCACGCCTGTAATCCCAGCACTTTGGGAGGCTGAGGCGGGCGGATCACAAGGTCAGGAGATCAAGACCATTCTGGCGAACACGGTGAAACCCCGTCTCTACTAAAAATACAAAACAATTAGCTGGGCGTGGTGGCGGGCGCCTGTAGTCCCAGCTTCTAGGGAGGCTGAGGCAGGAGAATGGCGTGAGCCCGGGAGGCGGCAGAGCTTGCAGTGAGCAGAGATCGCGCCACTGCACTCCAACCTGGGCGACAGAGCGAGACTCCGTCTCAAAGAAAAAAAAAAAGACACTTTTTTCTTTCCTTTCTTCACTGACCATTTGTTCAACAGATATTTACTGAGCACCTACCATGTGACAGATACTTCGCTAAGAAGAGAGATTCCAATCTATGATTTGTACTGCAGCCAGGGCGATTATCAGAAATGAAAACCTGATCCTGTTATTTCACTTCTTAAACTCTCTTCCCTGAAGTATAAAGTGCAAATGTCCTAATACAATGCTTAATCCCTCTGACAGCAGACTTCCACTCTGATCGACAGTCACCCTACCTCCAGCCCAACCCAGTACCTGAAAACTGCCTGCTCCCTGCTGACCAGCCCCCAAGCTTGGGCTCCTGCTCTCTCTCCCTCTCTTTCTTTCTCTCTCTCTCTCTCTCTACCTCACTCTTCCGAGCCTGCCCTTGCCACCTCATCAATCACTCATCCTTTTCAAGATAGAGCTCCTCACCCCGCCCTTCAGGGAATCTTCCTCCACCCAGGTGGATTTCCTGAGCTCCCTTGGTTCTGACAACTTTACATAGAAATTCTGTCAGTTCCTTTCTCCACCGAACTTTAAGTTTCTCAGACATAGAGAAACGTCTCAGTCATTTCCCCATCAGCCAGTGTTTGCAGAACTGCATTTTGGTCTAAGCGCTATGCCGCCTGATAGGAATTCCTTCTTGCCTGCAGGTTTTCCCGTCTCAGAGGTTCATGGCCCCGACCTGCTTCCAGTCATTAGTGTTGGCTCCCAAGCAGCTGGCAAAGGGCTGGGTCACAGACTGCTGAGGGATGGAAACGGTTCCAGGGCAAATGTGCGTCATCCGTGGTATGCAACGTTTTACAGCTCAGCTATGGAGACAGAATCAATAACAACTCATCAGGAAGAGGTGAGGAGAATACTAAGGAAGCAAGAGAAGAACAGGAGGAAGGGCCACTGATGTCTCCCGAGAACCACAGTACCCTTAGAAATGCAGTGTGCCTGGGACCTTAGATACACTCCCACCCTGAAATTCTCTCAACTGTGGATATAATGAGATGAAAAGGGAATCCAAACTCTTTGCAACTTCTAAAACGAGTCCCATCTTGCTTCACCTAATGTTTGGAAGGGCTGATCTTTCCTAATTTGGCAGCTGTCGCAACCATTTCACTTTCGTGTCATTGAATTGCTAAAAATCTTTTCTTTTTTTTTTTTTTTTTTGAGACAGAGTCTCGCTTTGTCACCCAGGCTGGAGTGCGGTGGCGTGATCTCAGCTCACTGCAACCTCTGCCTCCCGGATTCAAGTGATTCTCCTGCCTCAGCCTCCCAAGTAGCTAGTAGCATGTGCCACCACACCCAGCTAATTTTTGTATTTTTAGTAGAGATGGGGTTTCGCCACATTGGCCAGGCTGGTCTTGAACTCCTGACCTCAGGTAATCCACCCATCTTGGCCTCCCAAAGTGCTAGGATTACAGGCATGAGCCACCGTGTCCAGCCAAACCTTCCTTTTTATGAGAGAAGAGTTTGGGAAAATATTTGACTTTTTTGTTCTTCTCTTGAAATCCCAACCTCTGTTACAAATCACACACACACACACACACACACATATGCATGCATGCACACACACAGCAACACTAAACAAAGACCTATTTCTTTTTTAAATTTTATTTAAGAGTAAGGATCTCACTCTGTCATCCAGGCTGGAGTGCCGTGGTGCAATCACAGCTCACTGCAGCCTCAACCTCCTGGGCTCAAGTGATCCTCCTGTCTCAGCCTCCCAAGTAGCTGGGACTGCAGGCATGCACCATGTAGCTAATTTAAAAAAATTTTTTTTTTTTTTGTAGAGACAAGGTCTCCCTATGTTTCCCAGGCTGGTCTTGAATTCCTGGGCTCAAGCAATCCTCCCGCCTTGCCCTCCCAAAGTGTTGGGATTCCAGGTGTGAGCCACCATGCCTGGACCCTAAGACATTTTCCTAGGTTATAAAATGGAACCAGCAACACTGTAATATAATGAAGGCTTGAAGTAATCGACTTGGAAGTGTAAGCTTGTAAACTTCCATGAAACCATCTCTCCAGGGTCATGATTAAGAAGATATATGTGTAGCGTGTTGTGGTGTCGGGAGGGGCAGGGAAGAGAGACTATTAAACTTACTTTTGATGTTTTGGTATTGCATTGCTTTTGCAATTCAAATGCCTGAAAGGAAGAATGACCTTTTAATCCCACTGGCAACAGTGAGAGACGTGTGTCCTTCAGCATTGCCAAGCATATTTGACATCTGCCTCATCCACCAGCCTGTCATCTCTTTGGCTCCTGAGCTCTTGTTCCCCCTGACCCTTGGCTCCCATTACAAACACGTTGGCAGTCACTCTATCTGGGTAAGGCAATGACACATTAGAAGACAGTTCTGATTTTGAAGAGGGTGCTAACATGGCATTAGAGTATTTTAGTCCATTCAGGCTGCTATAACAAAGTACCATAGGCTGAGTGACTTATAAACAACAGAAATTCCCTTCTCATGGTTCCGGAGGCTTGAAGTCTGAGATCAGGGTGCCAGCATGGTTGGGTCCTGGTGAGGGCGCTCTTCTGGGTTGCAGATGGCCAACTTCTCCCTGTGTCCTCATATGGTGGAAAGACAGCAAGAGAGTTCCCGGGTTTCTGTTTTATAAGGACACCAATCCCATTTATGAGGGTTCCACCCCCATGATCTAATCACCTTCCAAAGACCCTATCTCTAAGACTATCACTTTGGGGGTTAGGATTTAAACATATGCATTTCAGAAGGATACAACATTCAGTCTATAACATAGAGTGATGACTTGCGAAGGAAAATCTGGTGATGATGGGAAGGACAGACAAGAAGGGCCAGGAACTGAAATCAGGGAGGCTTAACTGGTTCAATCAGTTTTCTAGGTCATGTGTGAATCATTATGGTGGCTGCACTGGGCTAGCACATTCAGTGTATGCTTCATTAACATAACACATTTTCTTAAGACTCCCACGGTGGCCAAGTTAAGGAAAAAAGTGAAACCCAGTAGTCTGAAGCTCATAGTGTACATAGCAGACATGACGCAATGTGGAGTGAAAGCTGCCTAAGGAAGGAATTGAACACAATGTCGTAATCCCCATAGGGCCTAAACACTGGCAGTACGGGAAGACTGGCTGGTGCTCCTCTCCTTCCTCTACATGTCACCAAGCAAAAACCTCTGGACTAGCCTCTAAGGGGACAGGGCAGGAATGGCTTTGTGGACCCCCAAATCTGATTAAAGTAAGAGTTAGAGGCAGGGCGTGTTGGCTCACGCCTGTAATCCCAGCACTTCGGGAGGCCAAGGCAGGTGGATTACCTGAGGTCAGGAGTTCGAGACCACTCTGGCTGACATGGTGAAACCCTGTCCCTACTAAAAATACAAAAATTAGCTGGGCGTGGTAGCAGGTGCCTGTAATCCCAGCTACTCTGGAGGCTGAGGCAGGAGAATTGCTTGAACCCAGGAGGCGGAGGTTGCAGTGAGCCGAAATCCCGCCATTGCACTCTAGCCTGGGCAACAAGAGCAAGACTCCGTCAAAAAAAAAAAAAAAAAAAAAAAAAAAGGCCAGGTGCAGGGGCTCACGCCTGTAATCCCAGCACTTTGGGAGGCCGAGGCAGGCAGATCACCTGAGGTCAGGAGTTCGAGATCAGCCTGACCAACACGGAGAAACCCTGTCTCTACTAAAAGTACAAAATTACCCAGGTGTGGTGGCACATGCCTGTAATCCCAGCTACCCAGGAGGCTGAGGCAGAAGAATTGCTTGAACCCTGGAGGCAGAGGTTGCAGTGAGCGGAGATCGCACCACTGCGCTCCAGCCTGGGCAACAAGAGGGAAACTTCGTCTCAGAAAAAAAGAAAAAGAAAAAGAAAGAAAGAAAAGAAATAAGAGCCAGAGTCAAGGTCAAGCCATTGTCAGGCAGGCCATAGAGGAGACAGTGCAGCCTGGGGTCCAGACGTTAACTGGAAACTCCAGGGCCCAGGAACTACGACTGTATCTTTGGTAGTCGCTGGAGGAGACAGTGCAGCCTGGGGTCCAGACGTTAACTGGAGACTCCAGGGCCCAGGAACTACGACTGTATCTTTGGTAGTCGCTGGGTCTTTGGAGGGCTTGCCAGCCTCAACTCCAGCCTTGGAAGTTACATTAGCACCGCCAGCCACTGTGGCAAGTCTGGAGTTGCTGAGGTGGCAGCTAGACTCCTCAAATTTGATCTAGACCCTATTTGGAGGGTGGGTGTGCATGAAGATATGTATTTTACTCCCTTTTCTCGTCACGCTTACTTTAAAATCCACCCACATATTTACCATTTCCAGTGATCTTCATTTTTTTGTGTAGATCTGAGTTTTATTCTGGTTTCATTTTCCTTTAGTCTGAAGAACTTCCTTTAGCATTTCTTGTAGTAAGATCTGCTGGTGATAAATTAAGTCGTGATTATCTGCAAACGCCTATTTCACCTTCATTTTTGAAGACCGTTGTGACTGGTTTGAGACTTTTAGGTGGGCTTGATTTAGGCATTTCTAGATGTTGTTTCATTGCCCCCTTGTTTGCCGGGTCTGTGATAAGAATTCAGCAGACATTCATAGCCTGATTTTACTACTGGTTTTCATTAATATGACTATGACTATGTTGCCTTAATGTAGTTTGTTGTTGTTTTCTGTTTATCCTGCTAAGCTTTGTTGCGATTTTTGGACCTATGAATTGATATTTATAATGAAAACTGGAAAAAAATTTTAGCCATAGTTTTTTCATACATTTTCTGCCTCTCTCTCCTGGGATTCTAATTATATGTATGGTTGAGATTGTCTCATAGAGAACTGGAAGTATGTTCATTTTTAAAAGTCTCTTTCTTCTTTCTGTCTTTCAATTTGATCATTTATATTTTCATGTCTTTAAATTCACCTTTTTTCTCCAGTGTCCAGTACTCTATTAGGACCATCTAACAAAATTTTCATTTTAGATATTGTGTTTTCAGCTCTAGAATTTTCATTTTCTTTTTCTTTTCTTTTTTTTTTTTTTTTTTTTTTTTTTTTTTTTGAGACGGAGTCTCACTCACTCTGTCGCCCAGGCTGGAGTACAGTGGCATAATCTCGGCTCACTGCAACCTCCACCTCCTCAGTTCAAGTGATTCTTCTGCCTCACTTAGCTTCCTCAGTAGCTGGGATTACAGGCGTGTGCCACCATGCCTGGCTAATTTTTGTATTTTCAGTAGAGACGGGGTTTCCCCATGTTGGCCAGGCTGGTCTCGAACTCCTGACCTCAAGTGATCCACCCGCCTCAGCCTCCCAAAGTGCTGGGATTACAGATGTGAGCCACTGCGCCCGGTGTCAGCTCTAGAATTTTCATTTTTTTTATTTTTACTTGAGATATAATTCACATACCATAATATTGATTATTTTTATATCTACCATTTATCTCCTCATTGTGTTCAAGTTTTACTTTGACTTCTGTAGTATAATTATGTTAGCTGTTTAAAAATTTTTATCTGATAATTACATTTTTCCCCCTATCATTTCTGGTTGTTTTTCTACTGACTTGATTTTCCCCCTGATTATGGGTCAGATTTTCCTACTTTTTGGCATGTCTAGCATCTTTTGATTGAATGGTGGACGTTTTGAATGTTTCATTGTTGAACATCTGAATTTTGTTGTCTTCTTTTAATGAGCATTGAACTTGGTTCTGGCAAGCAGTTAATTTACTTATTTATCAGTATGATCCTTCTGTGGCTCATTGTTAAGCTCTGCTAGAGTGGATCTACGGTTATCTTTATGCGAGCACTACTTTACTTACACTTTTGAGGGCTGATCTCCCTGCGGTTTCTAATGAATGTCCTGGGTGTTCATTAAGATAGCCCCACGTCACTGCCAGAGCTCAAATGTCTGCAGCATTGTGCAAGCTGCAACTACCCGGGAGCTGCTCTTTTCCTGGTAGTTGTTCTTTGCACAGCCTTGTAGAATCCCACCTGGACATCACAACCTAGCATTCAGCCAAAATCTTCAAGGGTACTATGCGTATTTATGGAGCAATTTATTTGCGTATCTCTAAAAGCTCAACCCCCTCAGCCTTCAAACACCTGTTTCTGTCTCCTCAGCTCAACAAGACCGCTGCGCTCTGCTTGGATTCCTTTTCTCTGCACATGGCTTAGAAAGCTCCTCAGGCAGAAAGCTGGAGTGATTGCAGAGCTCACCCCATTGTTTCCCTTCTTCAGAGATTACAGTCATTATGTTTCTATTTTCCAAAGACCAAAACCAGTTGTTTCATGTATTTTGTCCAGTTCTCTAGTCATTTATAGTCGATCTGGTTTCTCCTTCTCCTTCTCCTTCTTCTTCTTTTTTGAGACAGGGTCTCGCTCTGTCACCCAGGCTGGAGTGCAGTGGTGCAATCACAGCTCACAGCAGCCTCAACCTCGCAGGCTCAAGCAGTTCTCCCACATCAGACTCCCAAGTAGCTGGAACTATAGGCGTGGATTAGCATGCCTAATTTTTGTATTTTTTGTAGAGACAGGGTTTCACCATGTTGCCCAGGCTGGTCTCCAAGTCCTGAGCTCAACCAATCCATGTACCTCAGCCTCTCAAAGTACCAGGATTACAAGTGTGAGCCACACCCAGCCTGTATCAGTTACTCCTATACACCCTTCTTAATGAGGCCTTTTTTAGGGTTATTGTAAAAATAAATAGCACACTGGTTCTGCAAAAGGTTTTCCTTGCTTGTGAAAAATCAGTGGGGCCAGGCACAGTGGCTCATGCCTGTAATCCAACACTTTGGGAGACTGAGGGGGGTGGATCACCTAGGTCAGGAGTTCGAGACCAGCCTAACCAACATAGTGAAACTCATCTCTACTAAAAATACAAAAATTAGCCAGGCATCGTGGTGCACGCCTGTAATCCCAGCTACTCGGAAAGCCTAGGCAGGAGAATTGCTTGAACCCAGGAGGCTGAGGTTGCAGTGAACTGAGATCATGCCACTGCATTCCAGCCTGCACAACAAGAGCAAAACTCTGTCTTGAAAAAAACATAAATAAATAACTTTTTTGGACAAAAAGGACAAAAAGAAATAGTGCCTTTTCTGCCTCTGGAAACTTATGATGCCAGGAACTGTTGCGGCAGTTTTTTCTCTCTGTCATTTCTGTGTGTCCATTTGGTACCATGTGAGGTGATAGGAGGGTTGCTATCTAAGAGAGCGAGTCCATATGCTGAGAATGGCAGAGTAAACAGATAGAAAACAACTGGGTCTATGACAGCATCAGTGAGATGATGTGGTAACCAGTCCTGAAGCTGCGTGGGGTCTACACCAGTGATTCTCAAACTATTTGGTCTCAGGATCCCTTTATACTCTTGAAATTACTGAGGACCCCAGCAAGTTTTTGTTTATGTGGGTTATATCTATCAGTATTTATTATGTTATTAATTGAAACTGAGAGAAATTTTAAATATATATTTATTAATCCATTAAAAATAAACTGATTATATAATAACAAATACATTTTTGTGAAAAAATTGTATCTTTCTAGAACAAGAAATAACTTAGTGACAAGTGGCATTGTTTGACATTTTTACAAATCTCTTTAATGTCTGGCTTAATACAACACAGCTGGATTCTCATATCTGCTCTTGTTTATTTTTATTTTTTCCTTTGTCAAGATGGGGACGGCCGGGCGCGGTGGCTCAAGCCTGTAATCCCAGCACTTTGGGAGGCCAAGACGGGCGGATCATGAGGTCAGGAGATCGAGACCATCCTGGCTAACACAGTGAAACCCCGTCTCTACTAAAAAATACAAAAAACTAGCCGGGCGAGGTGGCGGCGCCTGTAGTCCCAGCTACTCAGGAGGCTGAGGCAGGAGAATGGCGGGAACCCGGGAGGCGGAGCTTGCAGTGAGCTGAGATCCGGCCACTGCACTCCAGCCTGGGCGACAGAGCGAGACTCCGTCTCAAAAAAAAAAAGATGGGGACAAGGCTGGTTTCAAACTCCTGGCCTCAAGTGCCCACGTCAGCCTTGCAAAGCACTGGAATCACAGATCTGAGCCGCCGGGCCCAGCCTCATGTCTGTTCTTATATTCGATCTGTTACAGTGTGTCGGTTTGGTTGAAGTATATTAAAAAAAAAAAAATCTAGTTTCACCCAGATACGTAGTAGGAAAATGAGCAGTATTTTTATGTCTTACCAGATCATTGTAGATATTCTTCATTGACACTACACTAAGAATGTAACAAGTGGTAGTTCCTTAAAGGTCATTTGCAAAGTGGAGTCTGAAATTATCTCCAAAAATGATCTATACACTATGGCAGAGATGAGCAATTTGTTTTCTGGAAAGGGCCAGATAGTAAATATTTTCCACTTCGTGGGCCATTCAGTCTCTATCACAACTGCTGGACTCTGCTGGTGTGGCACAAAAGCAACCACAGATAACGCATGAACAAATGAGTGCAGCTGTGTGCCAATAAAACTTTATTCACAACACATTTGGTAATAAAGTTTTTTGTAAATAAACACTGGCTTCTGCTCTGTGACATTAAAGTCCATCTGCAACTTGCACATGGAATGGACGATTTTGACCGTGTAGTGCCTTGAAAGGGTTTCAGGGACTTCCAGGCATCACAGACCATGTTTTGACAACTGCCACCGTAATGTTTTTGTTGTATGAGATCACAAGTCCCTTATGATTAAAGTCACTTTCAGTTGGGTTTTCTGTTACTTACAGCCAAACACATCACAGCTGATAAACTAGGAGTAGCTTCACAAGCCAGAAATCTGCATACTGGTTTCTCTCTTGGATCCTGGGAAATGGTAACCCCAACCACATTGACAGCCACCAATTTGATGTACCAGCAGTAGAGTAGAAATAGCAAGACACATGTTTAGGCTCAAATGTACCGGGGCAGCCTCATGGAGCCTCACTGGCTCCCAGGACATTGTGGAAGAGATTTGAAGAGTTTTCCCTATTTTCACTTGGAAGAGCACAGAGGTAGGTGAGAGAAGGCTGGGAGAACAAAAGATACCTCATAATCTAGACAATGGGACAAAGCAGGATATGTCAGCATGGAATTTATTATGGAAGGCTCTAGGGGAATGTGGGCATCTTCTCAGGGGCCAGCATGGATTGATGGCAGTGAAGAAGAAGTGCAATGTCCCTCCTCTGCCATTGCTCTGGCATCACACACACCTTCTCTAACTTCACCTCAACCTCAGAGAGACAGAGAAGTTGACTAAGGGTTTCCTGGATTGATAAAGATTAACCAACATTGACTAAGTTGAAGTTGTTGCTGCCAAACAAAAGAAGCCTCTTGAGTTAGAAATTAAGGTCAATTTTAGGAAAGCTTTAAAATTTTTTATACATATGTATTTATGTACTAAGCATTCATATTGTCCAACAACAGACATCATCAAATTAAAAAATGTTGCCAACCTGATGAAAAATGATATCTCATCCTTTAATTTATATTTCTTAATTATCAGTGAGGATGAACATCATTTATATAATTGAGGGCATTTATTTTAAAATCCACCACAGTGATTTTGAACCCAGTGTGATTAATGTTTGTAGTTTAGGATACAGTACTATTGAATCTGCAGACTCACCTATGTGTGCAGACACGGTGCTGCCACTTTCACCTGCAAAGTGAGTAGTTTACAGATTGTCAAGCACTGAATAGGCCACCTAGGAGACATAGTCCTTAATTCCAGTTGACCTTCTTCCCTTCCTGTATGGCAACACGGTCTATCAGGGAAATTATACTCCATTTTCATATGTGCATCGGCCTGCCCAAGACTCCTGCTCATGTGTTTGGCTGGTTTCTGGAAACAAGGCCAATGCACTAGGTGCAGCGGCATCCTAGATCTTGTCACTTCCAGTATTTCTCTTCTACTTCCCAAGGTGAGATAAAATCAACACATACTTCTTTGAATCTAGACTCCATGTGAACAGAAGCAGTAATTCTCAATGTTGTGCATTTCTTTTATTTATTAAGACAGCCTCAGTTTGCTGGCCTGCAGAGGTAATACCCACTTATAAATTCCTTTCATTGAAAACCAAAATGGGGCACACGGTAAAGAAAACTACACCAAACCCCACCACTCTAACACAACTGTTAGTTTCATTTTCTATGTCAACACCTAATCCTCACTCAACTACATAGATATTTTACATACTTACAATGCTGTATCATTAAGTAAGGATCTCCCCCCAAGCATTGAACATCGGTGTGCTATATTTAGTCTACAAACATTATAATTTACAAAAACAACAATATTGTGGATTTGTGTCATCCTTGGCTACTGTGGAATTCAACCATCATCATGTTTCTATTTTCTTTTCTTTTCTTTTTTTTTTTTTGAGATGGAGTTTCACTCTTGTTGCCCAGGCTGGAATGCAGTGGCACAATCTTGGCTTACCGCAACCTCCTCCTCCTGGGTTCAAGCAATTCTCCTACCTCAGTCTCCTGAGTAGCTGGGATTACAGGTGTGCACCACCATGCCCAGCTAATTTTGTATTTTTAGTAGAGACGGCGTTTCTTCACGTTGGTCAGCCTGGTCTCAAATTTCGGACCTCAAGTGATCCACCTGCCTCAGTCTCCCAAAGTGCTGGGATTACAGGCATGAGCCACCACACCCAGCCCACGTTTCTATTTTCTAATTTATTTGTGCATTTATTTATTCAACAAATATTTATGGGGCTAGGCACCAGAGGTGCAAATATAAATAAGATACTGTTCCTGCCCTTAAGGGTCTTACAGTCTAGGAAGAGAAATAGACATCCTCATCTAATTTTTATGTCTTTATTTGTTTGAGTTATGTATTCATAATATATTTTCATAAGCATCAAAATAGAGAATACCTATTTTTTTCATGCTAATTATGAGCAAGTAGCCACAAATGTGTTTTGGTTGGTTGCATTACTTTCTCAAGGCTACAAAAGCAGGACCATGCAGGATCTGGAAGACTTGCTGTCCATTTTTGTAGTATAATCTCTAGATGGCACATGCTTCCACTTCCGGCCACAGGATGGGTTTTCAGATAAAACATTCTTTTGAATGAGAAAAACAATTAAGCATTGAAAATGTGAGAACAAGAAAACATAAGATAAAAATGGAATTCACCAGCCTGTTTTATGAAATATCTGTTTAACTCGTTGAATATAAAGGTAGCAGTTTTACCATATTCCATCCTGTGTGGACTGTACTACATTTAGGATGAGAAGTCAGCAAAGTAGTAGTAACTGGCTGTATCACCTATTCTAGTTTTGAACTCTAGGCCATTTGTGAAGAAAACCGGAAAACTGCTTCATGTTTCAAGCCTAGAACCAATCATTAACCCATTTGGAAAAACTTCAAAAGCTTGTTTTTAAAAAGCCTTATAACCTACAAGTTGAAAGAATAGCACAGTCAATCTCTGCATACCCTTCCTCTGCGTTCTGTAGTTTTTAACATTTGGCCACATTTGCGTGTAAGCTTTTTTTTTTTTTTTTTTTTTTGCTGAATTATTTGAAAGTAGATTGCAGACATCACGACGCTTCACCCTAAATGTTTCAGCACGCACCTCCTGGGGACAAAGGTATTCTCTGATGTAACCACAGTGGCAGCACCACACCCAAAAAATGTATCACTGGTATTCAGTAGGGCCACCTCATCTCCAGCCACTAGCTCTGGCACCCTGGGATTGTGTCAGCCCCACCCTGCTGCTTGGGCACTGAGCCCTGTCCCTGCCGCGTGCCTGCCCCATCCAGAACTAATAGTGTGACTTGGTGCACCATCATGTCCAGAGATGGAGCCTGCTGCCTTCACCCACCAGCTCAAACCGCTGGATCCAATTCCTTCCCAGTGAATACCTGTGTCTTCCCTTCCCTATCCCTGTGGGTCAGCACCACAGCTAGTCTGCTGCCTCTTGAAGGCGACCTATGCCACGCTGCAGCTGACCGTGGATATTTGAAATGGCAAGTGAAGATGTTAATCATTGAGATGGCTTGGATTTGTGTCCCCGCCCAAATCTCCTGTTGAATTGTAATCCTCAGTGTTGGAGGAGGGGCCTGGTGGGAGGTGACTGGATCATGGAGGTGGATTTCCCCCTTGCTGTTCTTGTGTTAGCGAGTGAGTTCTCATGAGATCTGGTTGTCTGAAAGTGTGTACCACCTCCCCCTTCGCGCTCTTCCTCCTTCTCCCACCACGTGAGACATGCCTGTTTCCCCTTTGCTTTCTGCCATGATTATAAGTTTCCTGAGGCCTCCCCAGCCATGCTTCCTGTACAGCCTTCGGAACTGTGAGTCAATTAAACCTCTTTTCTTCGTAAATTACCCAGTCTCAGGTAGTTATTTACAGCAATCCCAGAACGGACTAATGCAACCATACATAATATGACTGGCCACCGACATTTCCAACCTGTTATTTGCACATAATATTGCCGAAAGAAATGGCTTTCAGCAACACCCATGAGCTCGAATGTCATTAATATTTATTTCGGAAGAGAGCTACTCATAAAAGCAAAGTGCCTTTCAGCTTCTCAGAAAAGTATAGAGGAAATGCTTCAGTTGGATGGAGATCAAATTGTTAAAGGTGGTAAGAGTGTGGGCTGCCATGACCCTCATTTCCCTCGCTTACTTAGTCCTTCAACCTAGACCTGTCTGTTGCGACAAGGAAAGGAGAGCAAGTTCTTTAAGTCTCTGTGGCCGTCTGCAGAGACCATCACAGGACGGAGCACAATAAGCAAAGAAGCCACACCAAGATGAATAGACCATGTGACCCAGAGTCATGCTGGCCCTGGGCCTTGTCCTGGTCAGTCCCAGGGCCGGGGACCGGCGAGGACTCTGCAGAGCCCTTTGCCTATCGGGGGAGTGGGTGGGTTGCTCAGATCCTGGCATTTCTCTAGGGGCACAGGCTCATGTGAACAAGGAGGAGTACTCACTCCTTGCTGTGAGAACAAAAAACCTGGGAGAAAAGGAAAAGGCAGGGGAGTGAATAAAAATAGAAACAGGCTCAGTGCTCTGACAGGCAAGATCCTCAATGAATTGGGCCCTTCAGTGAGTGGAAATATCTCATTTGAACTAGAATCCCACGGACAAGCTTTGGGGCTTTCTGTTTTCGCCACATTAACGCCCTGACAAAGGCCTGCACTATTGTTGATGCAGGAAATGAGAGGCGCTGGCTGGATTCCCCCTTCCTCCCTATTTATGCAGACGGTCCTGGAGGCTGCACGGTGGTTACCTAGGAAACAGCTTGGATGTGAAACTTCAGAAAATGTGCTGTCAGGCAGCAGGGGATGCGATTGCTGATTTTTTGCTGGCATTGTGTGATGCCAGGCCATTTTATTAACCCCTGTGAACCAGCTTCCTCACATGTAAGCAGGAGATAA
Source organism: Macaca mulatta (assembly GCF_049350105.2). NCBI lineage: Eukaryota > Metazoa > Chordata > Mammalia > Primates > Cercopithecidae > Macaca > Macaca mulatta. The sequence goes on from NC_133409.1 coordinate 180,079,763, forward strand.
TATCTACCTCTTTGTGTGTGTGTGTGTGTGTGTGTGTGTGTGTGTGTAGCACCATAGCTGGTTGTAGAACCCAGAAGACGTTCAACGTAGATGTTTTTCCCTTCTCTTCTACCATCTCACAAGCTTGCTGCACTTCACAGGCACCACTGAATAAATAGGATATAGATATGATATAGAAACAGCTTTGGCAATGAACGAGAAGTTAATTGAATTTGTGTAACTGGAATTACATTTAAAGCGTAATAAGGAAGTTCCTTATATGGTGCTAGATGACCAATCTTTTGTAAATTGAAAAGTCATTTAAGATACAAATACTTCTAATTCGTCACTTTGGTAAGCTTAAAATTTTTTTAACGTAGGCTGGGCACGGTGGCTCACACCTGTAATCCCAGCACTTTGGGAGGCCGAGGCAGGCAGATCACGAGGTCAGGAGATCGAGACCATCCTGGCTAACAAGGTGAAACCCCGTGTCTGCTAAAAATACAAAAAAAAAAAAAAAAAAAAATTAGCCAGGCATGGTGGCGGGTGCCTGTAGTCCCAGCTACTCGGGAGGCTGAGGCAGGAGAATGGCATGAACTCGGGCGGCAGAACTTGCAGTGAGCCTTGGCACTGGCTCTAGCCTGGGCCACAGAATGAGACTCCATCTCAAAAAAAAAAAGTTAAATGTAATAGTCTGGATGTTCTTTGAACAAGCACAGCCACACAGTAAGGGTTGAGAGACCTCATAACAAGGACCCCTTTTTCCCTGCTGGAGTTGAGACTCAAATGAGAGATGGCTGTGGGAGTCAGATCTAGCAATAGCAAAATGCCTGCATAATCGCGGATGAAATCCACGTTACCGACTTGTGCAGCAACAATAGGCCTTTTAACGTCACCCTCCTACCCCTGAGCTGGAGAGACGCCACACTCCCCCCACAGACAGTGCTGGGTGGCTGTGGCCACTGACGGCCTCGGCGCCGAGCTCCCCGATCCGGCTTTTGCTGCATGGCACAAGGAGCCCCAGGTACATGCTGTCTGCGAGCCGACCGTGGTGGGTCAGCAGTATAACTAGAGGTTGTTGACCAAGTGAGCATTAAAGACTTCAAAGAAGTCAAAACTAGAAGCTTCCGGTTTAACAAAGCAGATGTTACGTGGACCACAGACTCCCGCTTCATATTCTCCCAGCTGCTGGGAGTCGGGGCCACTGCTGGCCCTCAGAGCCCCTCTCTTACAGTCGTCTTCAGCTAAAGAGAGCAGCCCACCCACAGTCGCAGCCCCTCCTCAGGGACGGCTTAGTGCAAGTGCTGGGCAGTGGGGGATAGTGCAAAGGTTTAGTTCCCTTGCCTCAGTTTGGGGCATCTCTGACGGTCGTTTGAGCTCCAGAGACACTTAGGACAGACCAAGACATTTCCTGGGAATGCACCACCTGACTCCTGGCGTCCCCAGTCCTCCGTTTGTCATTCTCTGACATGCTTCACATGCAAATCTCCTTCTGAGTCTGTTTCCCCAGGAACCACCCTGAGACAATTCATTTCAAAGTTACTACATCATATGTGCAGATTATAAGAAGGTGATGGACTTCATCATATAGAATTGTATCTAGAAACTCATGTTCTTTGGTCATTTTTCTTGATACATGATCATGTTTCTCATTTTTAAAAATTATTCTCGGCCGGTTGTGGTGGCTCATGCCTGTAATTCCAGCACTTTGGAAGGCCAAGGCAGGCGAATCACCTGAGGTCAGGATTTGGAAACCAACCTAGCCAACACGATTAAACCCCGTCTCTACTAAAAATACAAAAAAAAAAAAAAAATTAGCCAGGCATGATGGTGGGAGCCTGTCATCCCAGCTACTCGGGAGGCTGAGGCTCAGGAGAATTGCTTGAACCCAGGAGGCAGAGGTTGCAGTGAGCCGAGATTGCACCATTAAGCTCCAGCCTGGGCGACAAGAGCCAAAACTCTGTTTAAAAAAGAGAGAGAGGGCTGGGCGCGGTGGCTCAAGCCTGTAATCCCAGCACTTTGGGAGGCCGAGACGGGCGGATCACAAGGTCAGGAGATCGAGACCATCCTGGCTAACACGGTGAAACCCCGTCTCTACAAAAAAATACAAAAACTAGCCGGGCGAGGTGGCGGACGCCTGTAGTCCCAGCTACTCGGGAGGCTGAGGCAGGAGAATGGCGTGAACCCGGGAGGCGGAGCTTGCAGTGAGCTGAGATCCGGCCACTGCACTCCAGTCTGGGCGACACAGGGAGACTCTGTCTCAACAAAAAAAAAAAAAAGAGAGAGAGAGGGCTGGGCGCGGTGGCTCAAGCCTGTAATCCCAGCACTTTGGGAGGCCGAGACGGGCGGATCACGAGGTCAGGAGATCAAGACCATCCTGGCTAACACGGTGAAACCCCGTCTCTACTAAAAAATACAAAAATCTAGCCGGGCGAGGTGGCGGGCGCCTGTAGTCCCAGCTACTCGGGAAGCTGAGGCAGGAGAATGGCGTGAACCCGGGAGGCGGAGCTTGCAGTGAGCTGAGATCCCGCCACTGCACTCCAGCCTGGGCAACAGAGCAAGACTCCATCTCAAAAAAAAAAAGAGAGAGAAAAATTATTCCTATGGAATTCCTATCTATCCGATGTTGGACCTCCAGCCCAGTCCTCATTTTCTTTCCTTCTTTTCTTTCTTTCTTTCTTTCTCTCTCTCTCTCTCTTGCTTTCTTTCGTTCCTTTGACGGAGTCTTGCTCTGTCTCCCAGGCTGGATTGCAGTGCCACCATCTTGGATCACTGTAACCTCCGCCTCCCATGTTCATGCATTCTCGTGCCTCAGCCTCCCAAGTAGTGGGGATTACAGGCGTGTGCCACCATGCCTGGCTAAGTTTTTTGTATTTTTAGTAGAGATGGGGTTTCACCATATTGGTCAGGCTGGTCTCGAACTCCTGACCTCATGTGATCCACCCGCCTTGACCTCCCAAAGTGCTGGGATTACAGGTGTGAGCCACTGCACCTGGCCAGTCCTCATTTTCTTATCAGTTCTTTCCTGCTTTCCATCTCCTACTCTTCTTACTGCACTTTCTAGGAGGCTCACTTGACCTATTTTCCAAGGTCTCCATGTGTTCACTTGTGTTTTTATATAGTTCTCAAGAACGTTTCCTTATTCTCCAAATTTTATTTTTTTACATCTTCCTAGTCTTATTTCATTAATTCTCTATCATCTCTTATCTGAGGAAATTCACGAGGTTTTCAAAGATGTTTTCTTCCTCCTACATAATTTCCTCTATGTTTCAGTTTTTACTGTTTGCTTGTTTGGGTTCCTATCTTTTCTTTTCTTTTCTTTTTTTTTTTTTTTGAGATGGAGTCTCTCTGTTGCCCAGGCTGCAGTGCAATGGCATGGTCTTGGCTCACTGCAACCTCCTCCTCCCAGGTTCAAGCAATTCTCCTGCCTCAGTCTCCCGAGTAGCTGGGACTACAGGTGCATGCTACCACAACCGACTTATTTTTGGATTTTTAGTAGAGACAGGGTTTCACCATGTTGGCCAAACTGGTCTGCCTTATGATGTCAGGCTCTGTTAGTTCTGTTTCTGGAGAATGCTGACTGATGCCTACACCTTTGAAAGGTGACTCTGCCACTCTGTCAGTCAAGAACTGGAGCCTGTTTCTCGTCTCTTCAGCCTATGTTTGACCACATGATTTGCTTTGGCAGATGGAACATTAGCAGCTGGGGACCTTTCTGCCACCACAAAAGCCTAGATTATCCTGATAGATGATGGAAGACACATGACTGTTGTTCCAGCTAACATCAAGCCAGCCACTGGACAAGACAGTGAGGCTATCCTAGAACACAAAGGCCCAAATGAACTGGCCCAGAGCAGAGAAACTGCTCAGCCAAACTGCAAAGCTGTGATTCACAAAGGCTTCATCTTAACACCAAATTTTGGAGTGGTTTGTTACACAGCAAACACTAACTGATCTAGTCATTATCATTCGCTCTTTCTTGAGCTGATCACATTCCCCAGAGTAGAACACACCGGTGTCCTGCTCCTTATTCCTGGCTGCCAGCACCGTAAGAGCAGAGTGGAAGGCTGCGATTTTCATCACTCAATACGTAAGCATTCCCTTAATTTTCCAAGCAAGTTAGGGCACTTTATGAAGCTTTAGAGGACACACAGTGTCCACATAGAAGATTGCCCTGATTTCTGACATCAAGTACAAGTTTGGAGGGTTCGCCAAACCAACCTCAGCTTCAACAGTTTGCTTGAAGGACTCCCAGAACTCACTGAATGCTGCTGTACTCACAGCTATGGTTTATTATGGAGAATAGAATACAGCTTGAAATCAACCAATGGAGGAGACACATGAGGTGGAGACCAACAGGGGCCCAAATGCAAAGGTTCGGGTTGTCCTTTCCCGGTGGAATCCTGCACACTGTTAACTCTGCCCTCACTGGCATTGATGTGTGACAACGTGCCCAGAGCATCACCAACCAGGAAAGCCCACCTGAGCCTTTGGGGTCCAGAGTTTTTATCCGGACTTGACCACACACTGCCCACATGACTGGCCTTTACTGCCCAGCTCCTCTTGGAGGCAGGGCTCGTACCTTTCATCTCCAGTCCCTGGGAGATTGGAACTGATCCCATGTGGCACAAAGCGTGTGTCATGAATCACACTGTTAGACTGTCTTGTGGCTAAACCCCGCAAAGCAAAGACACTCCAGTTAGTCAGGACATTCCAGGGGCTTAGAGATCACCTCCCAGGAGCCAAGGGCAAAGGCTGGACCTCTCTTTGGGCAAAATCAACTTTTCACTACATAAGCTACCCTCTGGCATTTGGCCAAGACTTTCTTATACAGCAAAACAATCATCTTTGTTTCGGCATCTATAGTTAGTGTAGTGTTTATTAGACAGATAGAGCAATAGTGGGCAACTCGTCTGTCCTATAAAGCCATTACATACGTTTTCATATTTTTATACTGTTAATAATTTGATTACTATTTTCCTCCCTTGATCTGCTGTTATTTGTACCTTCTGATAACTTTATACTGAGTTACTTAGCATAGAAATTAGGTAATGGTCAGTTAAACTCAGTGCTTCCTCAGGCCAGTCATTTTATTACAACCTGAAGAGGTTTTAACTCAGTCTCTCAATATATTTGATCGTCACTATCAGCATTATTCTAAGACTTGTTTATATAAGGTAGTTGACTCTTATTGGTAATAAGGCCAGTGTTACATCACATCACAGTATGGTAACCTGAAAAATAAAAGCCAAAAGACATCATCATGTTACCAGAGTCCTACTTAGTCATTATCAATTACTCTAGTTTCATCATATCGTATGACCAAAATGTCCATCAATCATCAGTCCTATGACCATCAATCATTATATCATATGACCAAAATGTTTCCCGAGTGCTAACACTCAGGTTTGCAGACTTTCATTCACACGGTCAGGTTCCAAAGGCACAGGCAGTCTCAGCAATCCATAGCTCCACCTTTTCAGGCATCAGGTATATAACTGTGGTAAGAGACAGTATTGGCCAGTAGCAGTGACTCACACCTATAATTCCAGCGCTTTGGGAGGCCAAGGGGGGTGGATCACCCAAGGTCAGGAGTTCGAGACCAGTCTGGTCAACATGGTAAAACCCCGTCTCTACTAATAATACAAAACTTAGCCAGGCATGGTGGTGCATGCCTGTAATCCCAGCTACCTGAGAGGCTGAGGCAGGAGAATTGCTTGAATCCAGGAGGCAGAGGTTACAGTGACCCGAGATCACACCATTGCACTCCAGCCTGGGCAACAAGAGTGAAACTCTGTCTAAAAAAACCAAAACAAACAGACAAAATAAAAGAGACAATATCGTCTCTCGCTCGGAGTCTTTCTTGAAGCGCCAATGTAAATATCGGATCTCCCTCATGGTGTAAACCATTTATTCATCCCTCTGCTCTTAGCTGCCTTTCCCCTTCTCTCTATTTATCACTGTATTTTTACCAGCGTTTCCGTCTTTGGAAAGGACGTTAGGTTGGGCCACTATGCCGGGATAGACCACCAGAAGCAAGCATGGTGAAGCAGGGACTTCCTCCTCAGTCCGCTCCCACTCATATAGGATAGGGGCACACAGGCACAGAACTAGTGAGCTCTCCCAACAACCAGGTGACACAGCTGCATTCACCGCTAACCCCAATTTTACCAGACAGGGTGAAGGCCCAGCCCACACCATCAGGCCCCCAGGATTTCTGACACAAGCTTTAAAGGCCTGGTTCTAGCTTCTTGCTTAGGGACCATCCCTCCTTCTGGCACCTACCACTGCTGCCATGATCCTGGAGCTGCTGTATCAGGTAGGAAAAACGGAAGGTGAAGTGACATAGGGAAGAACTGTGTGGTCACAGTAGCATCCCCCCATCCCTGCCTCCCCAGATCCCACAGGAAAGTTGAGGACTGCGTCCAGCGTGCACTCCCTTGGGTCCCTCTTGTGGAGTGTGCACATGAAGGCGTGTAAGCCAGCCCTTCCTGCCTTTATCACCCTGTTTCAGACAACACATGTTTCATCTGCCTGTTCCACTTCTCTATCAAACTTTTATTCTGAGGGTGAAAATGTATTCCAAAGAAACGTAATTGCCTGATCGGTTCATCCTGCTTTCTGACCAGAAAAGCCAATGCACTGAGAATAGCAGATTTTTTTGCAATAGAAAAAGTTTAACGGCCGGGTGCAGTGGCTCACGCCTGTAATCCCAACACTTAGGGAGGCCGAGGCAGGTGGGTCACCTGAGGTCAGGAGTTCGAGACCAGCCTGGCCAACATGGTGAAACTCCGCCTCTACTAAAAATAGAAAAAAGTTAGCCGGGCGTGGTGGCAGATGCCTGTAATCCCAGTTACTCAGGAGGCTGAGGCAGGAGAATCGCTTGAACCCGGGAAGCAGAGGTTGCAGTGAGCCAAGATCGTGCCACTGCACTCCAGCTGGCTCAACAAGAGCAAGACTCCATCGAAAGAAGAAAGAAAAAGAAAGAAAGAAAGAAAGAAAGAGAGAAAGAGAGAGAGAGAGAAGGAAGGAAGGAAGGAAGGAAGGAAGGAAGGAAGGAAGGAAGGAAGGAAGGAAGGAAGGAAGGAAGGAAGGAAGGGAGGGAGGGAGGGAGGGAGGGAAGGAGGGAAGGAAGGAAGGAAGGAAGGAAGGAAGGAAGGAAGGAAGGAAGGAAGGAAGGAAGGAAGAAAAAGAAAGGAAGGAAGAAAGAAAGAAAGAAAGAAAGAAAAAAGAAAGAAAGAAAAAAAGAAAGAAAGAAAGAAAGAAAGAAAGAAAGAAAGAAAGAAAGAAAGAAAGAAAGAAAGAAAGAAAGAAGAGTTTAACAATCACAGGGTTGGCCAAAAGGAAAGAGTTGACTACTAAAATCACTCTCCTTAGAAATTCAGAGACTAGGGTTTTCAAAGGATAATTTGGCAGAGAGGGGGCTAGGGAATGGGGAATGCTGATTGGTTGGGTTGAGGATAAAATCACAGGGGGCTGAAGCTGCCTTCCTGCTGTTCTTGAGTTCCTGTGTGGGATCATAAAACTAGTTGAGCCAGTTTCCCATTCTGGATGGTGCCACCTGGTTCATCAGGATGCAGAGTTTTGAACACCAGTCTTGGGTTTGACAATAGTGATGTTAACCACAGGAGCAACTGGAGAGGTTATGACTCTTATGCCCTGTAGAACAATTTCTAGTTATTGTTTCACTATGCCTGTATCTTAGCAGAGTTCGGACCCCTTCCCAATCTTAATCTGTGGCCTTTCATTAGTGTTAAAAAAGTAATTTGATCCTAGGACAAGGAGGGTGTAGTTTTGGAAAGGGCTATTACCAAGCTTGCCTTAAGGTTAACCTATGAACTAAATTCCTCTCTAGGTTAGCTCAGCCTATGCCCAGGAACGAACGAGGACAGCTTAGAGGTTAGAAGCCAGACAGAGTCAGCTATGTCAGATTTCTCTTACTGTCATAATTTTGCAAATGCAGTTTCAGTGTGATTCAGTGGTCTAAATTGGGGCAATATTTTCAATTCCAGTCCTTGCATAGTATTTTGAACATCTGCATCTACCACTGGCCAACACCCAGTCCAGAGCAGGTGCCTATTCCTGTCAGGAGCCGTTTGTAGACCCCAGGGGCCATCAGCATCAGACCAACCTGGCAGCTCTGGGCAGGGCCTTACCCTGGAGAATCTGCCCCATTGCCATCTGCAGTCTCTACTTCTCTTGCTGGCTGACTGAGCAGCTGTTATTGTGTGCCTCAGAGAGCACAAGAGGAACGTGTCTGGATTCAGCCATGTCTACACCACAGCATCCCCACTACCCCCATCCACTCATTCCATGAACCCAGGTGGCCGCCCAAGCAAGTGCACAGGATGCCCACTTGCCAATTCCAACCACTTTCTCATCCTGGAAGGGCATTCTGATGGGCGCTGACATGTCCTACTTCAATGTAGCCCTCAAATTCTCATAGTGATTTCCACAGGGCTGTGCCCCATATGGGCATCCCTTTAAGAGGCCAGCTTTCCATTGCCATCTGGCTTAGTCTATGGTCAGGCCACTGGCTACTGCCCATGAGTGGGCAAAAACTCCAACATAGGGGCAAACAGCATGCATCTCAGCCCGCTGACCTGATTTGTTTGTACCTTGTTCAATCAGAATGGCGCCTTCCAAACAGGATGCTGTCTGCTCACGTTGGAACTGCCATCCATAAACCAAGTAGCTCTTTGCTGATCAAGAAAAGTTGTTTTTGGGTAACACTCAACTGGTTGTAGGGCCCAGCAGCTCCTCGGGTGGTTCCAAAGCCAATGCTAGTGGAGAAGAGGCTCCCTGCTCGCAAGTGTCTCCTCCTCGCATTCCCCTGGTACCATGATCCTCTATAAACCAGTTCCATTTTATTATGGAGCTTTTCTGAGCACTGTTTTCTCCATTAGAGTGTTTCTCTGACACCGTCCAAGACATTCCGAATATTTCAGGTTTTAAGATCAGTTTATGTCCTTCAGTCATAAGGCAGTTTCAATTAATGTCCAGTAGAAGGCTAGTAACTAATTGCCTTTTGAACGGAATTTTCCTAGTCCAGAAATCCCAGTGGTCATCACTGGATGGCTCTCAGAGACTACCGCCATAAGTTCCAGCCTGCCCTCCACACAGGCACATTGCACAGATAATCTGTCTCCATCATCACTCTAGTAACATTAACAGCCTGCATGGGCTCAGGTAATTTTCTTCATTCCTGTTTTTGGCATCGTTCAACCAATATTGGCTGAAGGGCAGATTTACATGCTTAATGTTTTATAATACTAGGTGAGGGAAGCATTCCCCAGTCAGACTCAATATCCATCTGCTTAATGAACTCAGGTAAAGGAGATACCACCACTTCACATAAAGTCCGTTCAGACATTGCAAATTTCATCCAAACTTTCACTTAATTTCTTCAATATTTCATTCCCATATCCTCTCAATCTAACTATAGCCCCTTAGAACTCCAGCGGGTTTTGGAATTACAGTGCATGGGCCTCCTGTGTCAAGGAGTCCTAGAAATGTCTCTTCTCCACCTGCTGACCATTTACCCACATGCATGCATACACCCTCAGTTCCCCAGCTGAAGATGGGGCCAAGGGACTCAGGCCCTTTTGTCAGTCTTCATCCTGATTAGATTGCAGGACCACTGTCTCGGTGATTCAGAATCAGGTTTCTCATTGTCATCCTTGCTTGCTGGCTTTTAAAATTCCTCCAAACTATGAAGCAGAGTTTGTTTAAAGTGAATAAAGCAGATTTATTTAAAGCCCTTCATGGCCGGGCATGGTGGCACACACCTGTAATCCCTGCACTTTGGGAGACTGAGACAGGCAGATCACCTGAGGTCAGGAGTTCAAGACCAGCATGGTCAACATGGTGAAACCCCGTCTCTACTAAAAATACAAAACTTAGCCGAGCCTGGTGGCATGTGCCTGTAATTCCAGCTACTTGGGAGGCTGGGGCAGGAGAATCGCTTGAATCTGGGAGGCGGAGGTTGCAGTGAGCCAAGATCATGCCACTGCACTCCAGCCTGGGCGACACAGCAAGACTCTGTCTCAACAAAAATAAATAAATAAATAAATAAATAAAAGCCCTTCACTGCTGGGGGATAAGCAGGGGCTCCCATCAGTCCCTACAGTTTCTGAGAGTGCTGCACTAAGACTTTTGTCTTCACTCCATCAGTGTCTGCTGTATTCATCCCATTAATAACCACTGAAGGATTTCTGCCCTGCTGGGATGAGTCCCTTGACTTTCTTCTCTGTCCTTCCCCCATTCTCCTTCACATCTTAGTTATTGGTTTGTTCTGCTTAACTGTTCCCCCTGGTGGTAACACTGACATTAGTGGCTATAGCTTGGACCCACCTGAATCCAAGCTTAGGTCAGCCTCAGGATCCATCCCAATACTCTCACTTTTATTTTAGTTATTACAGATAACAATAACCAAGAGACTGGTACTAGCTTGTTCCTTGTTACTTTTCATTTCCTTATTTATCCCGTACCATCTCCTCAGAAATGGAGCCATTATTTCTAAATTCCTTTGGTAACTTCTGCCTCCAGCAACTAACTGCAGCACAGCATTAATTCCATACCATCGGCAACCCTGTGGCCATCCAGTAATCAAAGGTTCATCACCACCAACCCTTTAATCACCCCCAGCCCTTTCCTCCTTCTTCCTCTCAAACCACATGTTTCAGCAAGTCAGGGTGGGGCTAGTGAATCCCACCTCTGACACCTACTGTGAAGTGTTTTGGCGACCTGTAATGTCAGAGGGAACCGTCATTAAGACCACTGTTGCTTCTGAAACCAATTGCAAATACAAGGGTCTCCAACATCACGCTTAGGTTTGATAATTTACTAGAAGGAGTCACAGAACTTAACTGAAATCTATTATACTTACAGTAATGATTTTTTTTTTACATGGATACAAATCAAAACCAGCCAAGGGAAAAGTGCCTGCAGTGGAGTCGGGGGGAGTCAAATGTTTTTTTTTTGTTTTTTTTCTTGTGGAGTCAGCACACATTACTTTCACAATGTCAACATATGTCAATACACACGGAATGTTACTGACCAGTGAAGCTCACATAAGCTTTGTTGTTCACAGTTTTTACTGTGGTTTGGGTGCATGTTTGTGGATATCCTAGACTACAAGTCCAAACTCCATCATTTTCACAGGCAGCTACCCCTGGAGCGCCTCTTGATTCTAGGGGTGCACACTACAGGCATGGCCTACCCTCAGGAGGACTAACCCAGGGAGAAAGGTCCATTAGGCATTGCAAGTGGGTTCAGGGCAATCTGAGAAGGATATCCAAGCGCCATAATATTTGGAACGTGCTCTTGAACAGGAGTGCAAGCTTTGAGTGAACATGACCTCTTTGATCTACAAATTGTCTCCTACGGGAAGGGGGCTGGACAGGAAAGGAAAAAGCATGCCTGCTGGTTGGAATAGATCCTGTTATTTAGCTAATCCTCTTGGTGCTTTTCAAATCTTTAATTAGCCTGCCTTCTCTTCTTGTCTTAACTACTACTGGATTATCACTGATTTAAGTTTTTGAGGCACTAGACAATCCAAAGAGCTACAAAAACTTTACATCTACAAGCCAAGGCACCGAATCCCAGCCCCAGAAAGAGACTGTGGCCCTCCTTCCTTATCAGGATCCCAAGAAGCCATAGAACAAGAGGCTATAAGATTGGAAGGACCCTGGAAAGGCTTCATGCTGCTGTAGGTCATGGATGGACAAACTTTGTGTCTGGAGCTGCTGGTAGTGGGCCACTCAGTAAGTTCACCCAGGCTCCCACATTCTCCATGCTCTGTTTCAGGAAACAACCAGAACTGTGGAAATCTTACCAAAGACACTAACATCATCACCAGAGGATTAAAGAAATCCAGTGAGTGGCCCACAACAATTGACTGGCATGGGACATGATCCTAGCTTCCCACAGGGCACTTGGGATTGTGCAATCAGAAGTGACCGATGTGCATATGTTTCCACACACCTCTCTGATGTCTATGCCATCACCAAAAATATTCAGACTGCAAACCAGGAAATGCATTGAATGGCCACTATTGTCCTTATACTTCCGTTTAAGGACACTCCAGGCCCAACGTCTCAAGGCCTTTTAGGCTAGCTTCCTTCAAACCTCAAATCTTGGTTACTCTCTAATTTAACTTTTAACCCTTTTCCCATTTACCCTGAGAACACTCGCCAGCAGCACTTCCGGCTGCAGCATTTACCCTAAGATAACTTTGCCAAGAAAGACCTTGGTTTTATTATTACTTTTGCATTTCTCTGGCATATTGATGTTGGAAACAAAAGACATTATTCTATTTATAGCATTCTGTTTTTAGTAGTGGTATTTCCATTTACAAAATATAGTAATCCTTGATCGCTAAAAATGTCAGAGCCTAGAAAACGTAGCATTCCTATGCGTGATGTTAACATCATTAAACGGCTGTTGGCCGAAGACTCATGTGATGAATCCAATTTTTCTAAAATAGATGGCTCAGATGATTCCAATGATTCTGATATTAGGTCTGTTTAGAAATAGAACTTCAAAAACAGTTTTTATATTTTCCTTCCACATTGAAAATCAGTCAGATTTGCTTTGGCCTCAAAGCATGTGTTTATGTAAAATTAAATGAGCACTAGCAGCCAGCTGTACTTTCTTTTCTTTTCTTTTCTTTTCTTTTTTTTTTGAGATGGAGTCTCGCTCTGTCGCCCAGGCTGGAGTGCAGTGGCCGGATCTCAGCTCACTGCAAGCTCCGCCTCCCGGGTTCACGACATTCTCCTGCCTCAGCCTCCGGAGCAGCTGGGACTACAGGCGCCCACCACCTCGCCCGGCTAGTTTTTTGTATTTTTAGTAGAGACAGGGTTTCACCAGGTTAGCCAGGATGGTCTCGATCTCCGGACCTTGTGATCTGCCCGTCTCGGCCTCCCAAAGTGCTGGGATTACAGGCTTGAGCCACCACGCCCAGCCTACACTTTCTTTTCTAAATGGAAAAAAGGATTAATAATTATTATTTTAAACATATGCTAGGTATACCTCTCTTAAATGCTGATCTCTAAGACTCTCTAACAACTGTCATTCTAGAACACAGTCAGCAGATGACACAGCTAGATCTTCCGGGCCATTGAGAACATGAAGGCCAGCCCACCCCTGAGACCTGACTGAACCAGCCTCAACCTTACAATGAAGGTTATTCCATCCCTAACAGCATTGAAGGACAGATTTTGTCTGTCTGAAACAATGAAAGAATAACCACAGGCTCACAGTTGCCAATTTTTTACCAACGACTTTGGCTTGACCAAACTTTAATTGGGTTTTTACCCATAAATCCCAAATGTTGCCTTTCATGCAAGCACTCAGAGGCACACTGTCTTCCTGAACAGCTCAACTGCAAAATCAGCTGAATATAGAGAAAAATATTTCCTGTTGAAGAGACCTGATTTTGCCACCTGTCTACTATCCATTTACCCTCCTCCATAACAAAGCTTCTGCAAGTCCTGCTTACCCCACCCTACTAAAAAAAAGCTCTATCTAGTTAATTTTCGATGCACACAGGTTAATAAAACCAGAGCATTCTCTGTATTTCAATAAGCCTTTTGATTAGTTTCTTTTTTCTTTTTGTTTTTTCTGAGACAGAGTTTTGCTCTTGTTGCCCAGGCTGGAGTGCAATGGTGCAATCTCCGCTCACTGCAACCTCCACCTCCTGGGTTCAAGTGATTCTCCTGCCTCAGCCTCCCGAGTAGCTGGGATTATAGGCACGCGCCACCACACTCAGCTGATTTTGTATTTTTAGTAGAGACGGGGTTTCACCATGTTGTTCAGGCTGGTCTCAAACTCCCGACCTCAGGTGATCTGCCCGCCTCGGCCTCCCAAAGTGCTGGGATTACAGGCCTGAGCCACCTTGCCAGGCCTAGTTTCTTTTTATCTAAGTCTGAATTTCCTTTTTTTTAAGAGACAGGGTCTCTCTGTGTTGCCCAGGTTAGATTTGGACTCCTGGGCTCAAGCAACTCTCCCACCTCGCCCTCCTGAAGAGTCGCAAGTCCAGTCGGAGGCCATTGCTCCCAGCTTGGATTTGTATTTATTTGACCACAGGGTCATCTGACGCCCACAGGCGAGGGTGTCAGATAAACTCCCTTGCTCAGGCACTGTCTAGACATGATGACATATACCATGATGCTCTTGCTGCCCATCCCCAAGGCAGCAGGTGACAGCACTGGGTGGGGGCTATAATTACCAAGCCCAGCAGGGGAGGCAGCAGCCAGACTGGTGCACGGGTGGACGTGGTCTCTTTGAGAACCGCCATGTCGCCCATACAACCTCCCTACTGCAAATTCAGTGGAGCCAGTGCCCTCACCATGGCCAGCTCCTTCCACTGCCACCCAGGCGCCCTCCCAGGCTCCTGCTGCCCTTCGCCCAGTCCCTCTGGTGGTCAGTGCCAGCATGTAGATTGGTGGCATAAACCTGCACTGTTGCAGGGGTGCCTGGGGTCTGTGCCAAGAGAGCTTGATCCCTGGAGGCAGCCACAGGTGGGTCCGCCCTCTCCTTAGTCCTGCCACAACCCGTCAATCATCCCGGATGCAGTGGCATTTAGCCCTGCCTGGGGTGACAGAGCCTCCCTGTACCCCTTCTCGATTTCTCTACCCTCCCCACACTCTCCCTAGAAGGGCATCTGCTGTGCCCCCTCCTCCTCCAGGGCCCCTCCCAGCCTTTCAGTCTATCGCCATAATATGGCCGACGCTCTGCAGATTTTCAAGCCCCTCAGCAGCGGCTGCTGCAGGAAATAGGGGGTGCAGCTCTTTGCTCTCTGTCTAGCACTTACTGTCTGACCACAAAAGCCCCTGTTCCAAGGACATGGGAGGAAGACAAGGCCATCCTTAGTGACATTCAGGATGCAGAGCCATGGTGTGGTTCTTGTTTCATTTCAGTTTTGGGAGGTCATCAGTGATGAGCATGGGATCGACCCCACAGGCAGTTACCATGGAGACAGTGACTTGCAGCTGGAGAGAATCAACGTGTACTACAATGAGGCTGCTGGTGAGTAGCAGGATGTGTGTGCCCAGGAATCCTTGTTTTCCATGATGTGGGAGATGAAATGTCCTAGGAACATGCACGTGACAAAGGCATGCTTCTTGCATATTCATTTCAAATGCCAACTGCTGGAAAAACACGCTTTATGGTTACCTAAGGGTCCTGCCTGTTTGCCACGGTTAAGCACGCTCAGGACCTCCTTTTTCTTAAAAGCAGAAAATCTCCTGTTCTCCTTTTGTCTCAGATGCTGGAATTGAATGCTGCTGTGAGTCCATCCCTAAGCACAGGTCTGAGTCAGTTCTCATTCCCCACAGGTAGCAAATACATACCTCAGGCCATCCTGGTGGATCTGGAGCCTGGCACCATGGACTCCGTCAGGTCTGGACCCTTCGGCCAGATCTTCAGGCCAGACAACTTCGTGTTTGGTATGTAGTCATGATCACTGGGAACTGGCCAAATGACACCTTCTTCCTAACAGCCCTGCAAAGCACAGTTCTTAGTGTTCAGTGCTGAGGTGACACTGTGTCCACAATAGCCCTGAATCCTGGCCTAGCTCCATGCAGTCCATGGGCGGTCATGGCTCACAGATCAACGCCAGCCTGCAGAGGGCTGCCGCAGCCCTTCCGTTGCAGAGCAGCCTCAGACTGGAAGGAAGAAAGAGCAAGGAAAAGCTTCAAGCCAGGCTTCATAGGCTATAGGCAACTTCAAAGGACTTCAAAGAGTCGGGGGCCAAAAGCACAGGTTATGACCGGAGCTAGACAGATGCTGAGGCCACCTTCTCTCCTGGTCACACTGCCTTCACTTTGCCTGTTTAATTGTACTTGAGTATAAAGAGAATGCCTGTTAAAAATGTATGTATTTCAGAACCAATTAAGTTTTCTAACCCTATCCTCTTCCTCAATCAATGGCCTCAGATTTGCTAAACTTCTAACTTTATTATGATCCCGAGTGTTTTTGAGAGTTACTGACATACAAAAATATTTCCGGCCAGGTGAGGTGGCTCACGCCTGTAATCCCAGCACTTTGGGAGGCCAAGGTGGGTAAATCACCTGAGGTCAGGAGTTTGGGACCAGACTGCCCAACATGGTGAAACCCTGTCTCTACTAACAATATAAAAATTAGCTGGGCATGGTCACAGGTGCCTGTAATCCCAGCTACTAGGGAGGCTGAGGCAGGAGAATTGCCTGAACCTGGGAGGCAGAGGTTGCAGTAAGCCAAGATTGCAATGCTGCACTCCAGCCTGGAGGACAGAGCATGACTCCATCTCAAAAAAATACAAAAAAGAAAAAGAAAAATATTTCTTTTTTTTTTTTTTTTTTTTTTTTTTTTTTTTTTTTTGAGGCGGAGTCTTCACTCTGTCGCCCAGGCTGGAGTGCAGTGGCACCATCTCGGCTCACTGCAAGCTCCGCCTCCCGGGTTCGCGCCATCCTCCTGCCTCAGCCTCCGGAGTAGCTGGGACTACAGGCGCCCGCCACCGCGCCCGGCTAATTTTTTGTATTTTTTAGTAGAGACGGGGTTTCACCGTGTTAGCCAGGATGGTCTCGATCTCCTGACCTCGTGATCCGCCCGCCTCGGCCTCCCAAAGTGCAGGGATTACAGGCGTGAGCCACCGCGCCCGGCCAGAAAAATATTTCTTTAGGTAAAAGAAGAGTATTCAAAAGAGAAGAATCTGCCAGTCTAAGACCAGTCCTACCTTCTCCTCTGTAGTCAAAATGACATGTTTTAGGCAGGCCAGAGCGGAGCTGGGAATAACTGGGCCAGAGGGAGCCGAGCTGGTTGACTCAGTCCTGGACGTGGTGAGGAAGGAGTCAGAGAGCTGTGACTGTCTCCAGGGCTTCCAGCTGACCCACTCTCTGGGGGGCGGCACCGGGTCCGGGATGGGCACCCTGCTCATCAGCAAGATCCGGGAAGAGTACCCAGACCGCATCATGAACACCTTCAGCGTCATGCCCTCACCCAAGGTGTCAGACACGGTGGTGGAGCCCTACAACGCCACCCTCTCTGTCCACCAGCTGGTGGAAAACACAGATGAAACCTACTGCATTGATAACGAGGCCCTGTACGACATCTGCTTCCGCACCCTGAAGCTGACCACCCCCACCTACGGGGACCTCAACCACCTGGTGTCGGCCACCATGAGCGGGGTCACCACCTGCCTGCACTTCCCGGGCCAGCTGAACGCAGACCTGCGCAAGCTGGCGGTGAACATGGTGCCCTTCCCGCGCCTGCACTTCTTCATGCCCGGCTTTGCGCCCCTCACCAGCCGGGGCAGCCAGCAGTACCGCGCGCTCACGGTGCCCGAGCTCACCCAGCAGATGACATGCCCTTGCCTAGCATCCATACACTAAGAGGAGAGGGGCGGGGAAAGTGAAATGTTTTGCAGCAGCTGCACAAAGAACCAGGACAGCTTCCTGTGAGTCGCCAGTGTGATGAGGCTCTCCAGTGGTGACATAATCAGACCTGCATCTTCCCAGCCTTCAAACAAGAACAACTAAATGAGTGAGAGCATCTTTGGCCTTTGCATTCAGTTCTGAATCCAGTGCCTCTCTAGATTACAAAGTATTTAAAATCCTGCTTCATGGTGGGTCCAGAGAGGGACTGGAAATGCTTAGCTAGTGAGGAGAGCACTGCTGCAGCATGAAAATGACAGGAATCTGAATGGCAGTGCAGAAGACAGACGTGTCAGCTAAGGGGACACAGCAGGACCAATCGCTGAAGGCCACTGTCAGTAGATACAAGGACTTTCCCATCAACCTTCTTTGTAGCAGACACTGTTGGACCCACTCTGTGCCTTTGGCCATGGTTTTTCTCAGACCTGCCGATGGCTTCTTACTGAAAAAAACTGTGACCTGCCCCAGGGCTCATTTGTGCAGCAAGGTAAACCCCTTTGGAAAGAGGCCCCATTTACTGACAGACTGGAGGCTAAATAGCGAGTTCCCGTCCCCTCAGGTGGGGCAACGCAGAGTGCAGTTCTGCCTTGTCTCTGACAGATGCCCCTGGGTTGAACCCTTGCCACCTGCAGCAGTAACCTGTCCTGAGGCAGCCCCTTGGCTTCCTTCTCCTTCTTGGCTCTGTTCCCTACAGCACTTCCAGCGTTTCCCAGGACAGACACTGCCCTCATCAACTTCCACTCAGATCCTAGCCTCAGGGTGTGCTTTGGGGCACCTGACTTACATCACTCATCAAAGAAGAAATCGTGTACTAGTTTGCTATTGTAACAGGTTACCACAAAGTCAGCAGCTTAACACACCACCTCACAGTTTCCATTGGTCTTGGTCTGGTCGGGAGTGCAGCAGGGCTGGGAGGGCTGCACTCATCAGGAGCTCAGGGGCCTCTCCCATGCTTGTTCACATGCTCAGCAGGGTCCAGGTCGTCAGGGTCATAGGCCGAGGTTCCTGTTTTCTTGCTGGCCTTTGACCAGAGGCTGCTTCCTGCTCCTAAGGGCTGCCTTCTGTTCCCTGCCACGCGGCCCTCTCCGTAGCAGGCTAGCTGATCCGTCAAGGTCATCAGGAAAGGGTCTCTACTGCTTCCAAACTCGAATATCCTTTCTGTCAAAGTGTGGAGAAATCCTCTTCTTCAGAAGGGCTCAAGTAATTAGGGGAGGCCAATGAGATCATCTCTCTATCTGAAGGTCTTGGAAACTTAACTGCATCTGGAAAATTCTGTCACAGCAGTACCTAGATTTATGCTTGATTGAACAACCGGAAAAAGGTGAGTGTTGTAAAACAAAAATAAAATTCTAAGGCCCCCCAGCCATCTGAATGGAACCCTCCTCTCAGCTGAGGTCTTTCAAAGTTAACCTGAAAAACTAATTCAGGCAATGATGGGAAGTGGGAGCTGGACATGTCTCTACATTCCCTCCTCCCTTTTGGAATTGCTAATAGAACAGACTCTCAAGTCTGATGAGAAATATTTACAATCTATTCTCTCTGAGGCCAGCTACCTGAAGGCTTCATCTGCATGATAAAACCTTGGTCTCCACAACCCCTTATCATAACCCAGGCATTCCTTTCTATTGATAACTCTTTCAACCAGTTGTCAGAAAACCTTTGAATCTATCTATGACTTGGAAGCCCCCCTCCCTCCAGTTGTCCTGCCCTTCCAGACCAAACCAATGTATATGTTATATGTATTGATTGATGCCTTGTGTGTCCCTAAAATGTATAAAAGCAAACTGGACCCTGACCACCTTGGGTACATGTTCTCAAGACCTCCTGAGGATGGTCTCATGGGCCATTAGTCACTCATGTTTGGCTCAGAATAAACCTCTTCGAATATTTTACAGAGTTTGACTCATTTTACCAACAGTATATACCATGAGCCCGGTGAATCTTGGGCCACCTTAGAGTCCTGCCTGCCCCAGAGTGGAAACAGCACAGCCTCTGGAACAAGATGAAGCTGTGTTCCTAAAGTAAGTTATGTTTTTTACTTCCTAGTTATATGGCCTTGGGCAAGGATTTTAATGTCTCTGAGCCATAACTTCTTTGTCCCAAAAACGGTGATCATGGTGGCCACTTCAGAAGGGTATTATGAGGATTAAATGAAATGCACATGTAAATTACTCGTCACATGTGTGTGCAATAACTAGCTCTGTAAGAGCACCTTGTCAAGGGAGGTGTTCAAGGATAGGCTATATAACTTCCTGTCAGGGATTCTGCAAAGATAAACCATGATAATTTTGGAATATCTTTTAATTTTTTTTTTTTTTTTCGAGACTGAGTCTCCCTCTGTCAGGCTGGAGAGAAGTGGTGTGAACTCGGCTCACTGCAAGCTCCGCCTCCCAGGTTCACACCATTCTCCTGACTCAGCCTCCCGACTAGCTGGGACTACAGGCACCTGCCACCGCGCCAGGCTAATTTTTTGTATTTTTAGTGGAGACAGCGTTTCAATGTGTTAGCCAGGATGGTCTTGATCTCCTGACCTCATGATCCACCACCTCGGCCTTCCAAAGTGCTGGGATTACAGGTGTGAGTTACCGCACCCGGCCGGAATATCTTTTAATTTTTAAATCTACAATCTTTAGGTTCTTTACAACCAGGAAAAGTCTGTGGCTCCATGTAAACATTCTTGAAAGAGCTTTTCGTCAGAAAAAGGGCTTCATTGATTGGTATTCAAGTATTTCCTTGGGGCCAGGTGCAGCGGCTCACACCTGTAATCCCAGCACTTTGGGAGACTGAGGCAGGAGGATTACTTGAGCTCAAGAGTTTGAGACTGGCCTGGCAACGTAGTGAGTAAAATGTTCTTGTATTGGTTCGAACCCCGAGAGTGCACCAACAGAGAACACGAGGCGGTTTGGAGCCACACACTGTTTTAATGAGTGCCTGGGTGCAGGCAGGCTGAGGCCTAAAATGTCCTCAGCACCAAATGAGGACAGGGCAGGGGTTTTATAGTCTCTTGTAAACAAGAATTGCGTCAGTCTGATGTAACTGCTCCGTGGTACCCGGATAGCCTCTCTCGGTCTTCAGGGGATACGTATCTTCCAGCCAGCTCTCGTCCTGCTTCTACTATCTTGCTGACACACACTCTGGCACAACGGGCCTGGCACCTTGGGACTGGGCCTGGGAAGGGAGGAGTTATTCATTCCTTTAAGTTTTCAGGCCTCGGGGAGAACCTTTCAGTGAGATCTCCTCTCTACAAAAACTAAAAATGAGGCCGGGCGCGGTGGCTCAAGCCTGTAACCCCAGCACATTGGGAGGCCGAGACGGGCGGATCACGAGGTCAGGAGATCGAGACCATCCTGGCTAACACGGTGAAACCCCGTCTCTACTAAAAAAAAAAAAATACAAAAAACTAGCCGGGCGAGGTGGCGGGAGCCTGTAGTCCCAGCTACTCAGGAGGCTGAGGCAGAAGAACGGCGTAAACCTGGGAGGTGGAGCTTGCAGTGAGCTGAGATCCGGCCACTGCACTCCAACCTGGGCGACAGAGCGAGACTCCATCTCAAAAACAAAACAAAACAAAACAAAACAAAACAAAAAAAAACCTAAAAATGAAAGTATTGGCCCGTTGTGGTGGCTTGCATCTATAATCCCAGGTACTTGGGAGGCTGAGGCAGGAGGATCACTTGAGCCCAGGAGTTCAAATTTGCAGTAATCCATGATCATGCCACCACGCTCCTTCCTGGATAACAGAGCAGGGCACTGTCTCTTAAAAAAAAAAATTATAGGCCGACGGCAGTGGCTCATGCCTGTAATCCCACCACTTTGGGAGGCCAAGGTGGGTGGATCATCAGAGGTCAGGAGTTCAAGACCAGCCTGGCCAATATGGTGAAACCCCGTCTCTACTAAAAATACAAAATTAGCCGGGTATGGTGGTGCATGCCTGTAATCCCAGCTACTCAGGAGGCTAAGGCAGGAGAATCGCTTGAACCCAGGAGGTGGAGGTTGCAGTGAGTTGAGATCGAGCCATTGCCCTCTAGCCTGGGCAACAAGAGTGAAACTCTGTCTTAAAAAAAAAAAAAAAAAAAAAAGTGTGTCCTTAGAGTACAGAATTTAAGGGGGTGGAGCCTGTTTGCCCAGTATGGTGGTAGGAAAGTGAGAGGTACAAAAGAACTCTAAATCAAAGAAAATGACCAAGGTGAGTCTCAGTCATTTTAGAGGTTTATTTTGCCAAGGTTGAAGACACACTTGGTGGGGGGGATAAAGAACACAAAACCACGGGAACCTCTGTGATCTGTGCTTTTTCCAAAAAGGGTCTGGAGACGTCAATATTGAAAGGAGAAAGAGTGGCAGTGGGGGAAAGAGGAAAGAAAAAATGGTCGGGTAGATAAAAGGAGAGCATTTCACTGAATGCACATTTTACGTCTGAAAGGAGGAGGTAGAAGGCCAGTCAATTATGCATTTGTCTCAGTGAATCTGCAGTTTTACATTAGATACAGTAATCACAGGGTACAGGAAGCAGCCAAACATGCATTTGTCTCTAGTGAGTGGAGGGAGGATCTAGTCCTGTCTTTGTCCTTTACCTATGAAGATGAGCTGTGAATTCACGTTGTCAGGGTGAAATTCAACAGAACTGTTTTAGGCTAAAGATCTAGGGACCTACATGGAATTTCTTCGTGGGCAAATCACGTGGAAGGTCCCCTAGGGAGGTTTGTGGCCTTCTATCTTTGTAGCTATCTACTTAGGAACAGAAGGAAGGCAGTCTTTGCACGACTCAGTTCCCAAGCTTTTCCCTTTGACTTAACAAGTTTGGGGCCCTGAGATTTTTATCTTCCTTTCACAGAACAAAAAGGAGATGTAACCACCCTTACTTAACAATGTCACTGAGGACTAGTCTGGATCAGTAAGCTAAATTTACAACTGCAGGTAGCTACAATGGAAATCTCTGTCTCAGGCTGGGCTCAGAGTACCAGCAACCTAGGTTTCTCTGAGTCAGCCCTGCAGGGCAGAGGTCTCCTTGTAACCCACCTCTGACATATACATCCTAGTCTCTTTGTCCTGCTTCCCCATCAAGGCCTTTCAGCCAGATCTGAGATTGTGTCACAGATTCTGATTCTTGCATTAATCTCTGGTCATTTTTAGCAGCTCATTTGTTGACTCAGCTCCGGAGCCGCTCAGCCTCTGTCCTCACTCCCTCGTCTCATCCTCAGCCTGGGCGTTCCCCACCATGGATGGCCTCAGCCTATGCTGTTTTCAGCTTCATTTCTCGAAGGTCAGTGTGATATTGTGAAGTATATGTTCAAACTCGTTTTCTGGCATACAACTCCTAAAATCCTTAAAGTCTCCAAAGTGATATCTTTTTATGCTAATGAGTCAGCTGGTGGCTGGCAGTCCCTAGATAGCTTCAGGACGGGGCTGGTCACTGGAAAGACCATGGCATGATCAGAGGGTTGGGACTTTCAGCCCTATCCCCCACCTTCCCTGGAGAGGAGAGGGCCTGAAGCTTAAGCTGATCACCAGTGGCTAATGATTTAGTCAATCAGGCCTACATAATGAAGCCTCCATAAAAAACTAACCCAAAAGGACTGGGTTTGGAGACCTTTAGGTAACTGAAGATATAGAGGCTACTGGGGGTGGGGCATGTCCTGGGAGGGCATGGATCCCTTGCCCATACCTCACTCTAGGCACCTCTTCACCTGTAACCTTTGTAATATCCTTTGTAATAAACCAAGAAATGTAGGTGAGTATTTCCCTGAGTTCTGTGAGCTGCTCTGGCAAATTAATTGAACCCAAAGAGGAGACCCTGGAATCCCGGATTTATAGCCAGTTGGTCAGAGGCACAGCCTGGCACTTGCAGTTGGCATCTGAAGGTGGTGGGGAGAGCCTGGGGGACTGAGCCTCACCCTGTGGGATCTGACACTATCTGCAGGTAGACGGTGTCAGAACGGAACGGAAGTCGAGGACAGCCAGCTGGTGTCTGCTGCAGAATCGATTTCCTGCTTGGTGTATGGGGAAACCCCCCTACACGTTGGGTCACAGAAATCTTCTGTGTTGGGTGTTGTGCCGTGAGAACAGAGAAAAAACAATTGGTGGTTTTTCACTCATAGAGTCAGTATTGGCCTCTCAATGAGATCCACAATGCCTCATTAATTACAAAACTATCCAACCTTAAACGGCATCTGTAAATTATGTCAGTATGCAAGTATTCATGAGTTAGCAAATTTTGAATTTTGAAAGACCAAGTACATAGAAATATCCAGTTGTACATTGCCTCTCTATCCTATCATGCACCCTAACTCTCCCCTCTTCCCTAACCCATGTACAGCAACCAAGTTGCTCTTGGCCTTGAGGCCCCTGAGGGTCAGTAAGGGGAATGACTGCCCGCAACCCCTGACCACCTACCCGATTTCCTCCCAAGGAAACTGGGCATAAAAGGAGCACCTCCCCTTCCCCTTTCCACATTTGCTGCTCTGTTAAATTGCCCTCAGAGGGTGTTTCTCCTGCATATTTGTCTGCATCTTCCTTAATCTTCTTCTTTCTTTCAGTTATTAAAAAAATTCTGGGCGGGCCCAGTGGCTCACACCTGTAAGTCCAGCACTTTGGGAGGCCGAGGCCGGCGGATCACTTGAGGTCAGGAGTTTGAGATCAGCCTGGCCAACATGGTAAAACCCTGTCTCTACTAAAAATACAAAAGTTAGCCAGGCATGGTGGCACACGCCTATAGGCCCAGCTATTTGGGAGGCTAGGGCAGGAGAATCGCTTGAACCGGGGAGGCGCAGGTTGCAATGAGCTGAGATGGAGCTATTGTACTCCAGCCCCGGGGTCACAGCAAGACTCGGTCTCAAAAAAATAATTCTGCCCATTTCTTCATAACCAGAAAATGATACTAAAAGTGGGTGATGAATGGAGCCAGCTGGAGCTCTGGAGGTCACTGGCACTCTTTTGGAGGAACAGTCTCAAATCATATTAAACATGTTTCATTTTCTATTTTAGCTTTTTACATTAATTATAATTTATACATTACAATATAAAAGTTGAGTTGTCTTTGACTAATTGACATGATATATTCTATAGACATTTAAATTAACATTCATGGCCGGGCGCGGTGGCTCAAGCCTGTAATCCCAGCACTTTGGGAGGCCGAGATGGGCGGATCACGAGGTCAGGAGATCGAGACCATGCTGGCTAACACCGTGAAACCCCGTCTCTACTAAAAAATACAAAAAATTAGCCGGGCGAGGTGGCGGGCGCCTGTGGTCCCAGCTACTCGGGAGGCTGAGGCGAGAGAATGGTGTGAACCCAGGAGGCGGAGCTTGCAGTGAGCTGAGATCCGGCCACTGCACTCCAGCCTGGGCGACAGAGCGAGACTCCGTCTCAAAAAAAAAAATAAAATAAAATAAAAAATAAACATTCATTTTACTATTGCAATTTTCCTTTCTTATTTTGGAGTCATCAGTACCCTTATACCCCCCACACCCCAATTCTGATCTCAAACGTTTTCTTAGGTCTGGAAAACTAATTAGCACTGTGCTTGTGGTGACTAATGGTAAAACTGACCATGCCGGGCAAACTTGAGGTAATGGAAGGAACAAATGTTCTTCCTAATTAAGAAGAGACACAGAATATATACATTGGCAGCCAGCCATCGGTGGCATTTCATTAACACTAGCAACAAAATGTGGTGGCATCAAAAAGTAAATTTAACAAAATTAGCCCACCCCCCATTAAAATGTTCCCTATTGTTATTTTTGTACTACAGGGCTGTTAGGCGAAGGCGGAGGTTGCAGTGAACCCAAATCGCGCCATTGCACTCCAGCCTGGGTGACAGACCAAGACTGCACCTCTCAAAAAAAAAAAAAGTACTTTGATATTCTCTTATAGCTCCAAAAAAAAAAAAAAAAGGCACGTCCTATTTTGAGCGCATTTCCCGCCTGGTATTTCATGAATTTGTGGGAATGGTTGTTGCTCCCGCTGCAAAGGCCGTCCGATCTTGACACAGAAGCTCAGGCCGCCCCGGCGACGGGCAGGGTGGGGCGGCGGCGGCCTCCCGGCGGAACCCGGGTCTTAGGGCGCGACGAGGCGGGACTGGCAGGGCCTCCAGGGGGCGCAGCCCCGCCCTCCCTCTGCGCCGCAGGCCCCGCACCCCAGGGCCTCTCCCGCCCGCACGAGGCCCCGCCCCGCCCCGCCCCGCCGTGCCGCGCTCTCACTGCGGGGAGGGGGCCAAGCTCAGCCTTTCCCGAACCGCCGTTTGCCTAGAGCGTGAAATGGAGCGGGTCGCGCGACCCGGCGCTCCTGAAGGAAGAAGGCAGCGTGGTGGCCCCACCCCGAGTCCCTGGCAGCCCAGCCCCGGCGAAGGGTGAAGAAGCCTGGGTCCAGAACTAGGTGGTCAGGGAGTCAGGCAGTAGGAAGCCACGGAGCCGGCTCTCCCGGGTGCCTCGCGCCTCCCAGCGCCGCCCAGCGCCTTCTGCCCTGGAAGGTGCAGAGGTGGGGCAGAGGGACCCTGGACCTGCAGACTTTCGGGGTCTGGGTGGGGGCAAGAGCGTTCCGATGGCGCCTCGGCTCGCGCTTAGAGATCCTGCGCCCGCTCACTCTGCAGCGCCAGCCTCGGGATTAGGGGCGAGGAGCGTAGTGCGGAGCTGGGTACAGAAGAGCGTGCGGCCCGAGGAGACCGCAGTCTCGCCGCAAGGGAGCCTCGTAAGTGGCTCTGGAATTGAGTCCTGATTCATGAAGAAGAGCTCCAGGGATGGAGGGGAAGGAGGGAGGAAAAAAGGGAGGGAAGGAGCGGGGAGAGGACGGGATTAACCAGTATAATAGCTAATATTTATATAACACTGGGGCAGGTGGTATTGTAAGTGCTTTCACATATTCATTCAGGCTTTATCACAACCCCAGGAAGCGGGTACTATTATTACTATCACTTTACGGATGAGGCAACTAAGGCAGAGCGAGGTTAAGTAACTTGCTGAGGTCACGAAGCTAAGAAGTGACAGAGTGAGGATTCGCAGCCAGTCCATCGACTCTAGGCCCTGTGCTCCTCAGCAGTCAGGGAACACGGCAGGAGGGCACTGAGGTAGGGACATTTATTCCAGTCCTCTAAACGGCCTTAGTCACGGGAAGCAGAGATGAGTTTGCTCAGATAATTCAGTATGGTCTGGACACCTCAGATTATGGGGACGATGATAGTTGGGAGTAGGTTACATGTTTTTGAGAATTTGTGAGATTATGTCTAAGTCATAGCATAAGAAGATATAGTATTTTCTTCATTCTTAATGTTGAAGGCAAAAAAAAAAGTTATAAAGGAACAAAAACATCTAAACAGCCCATGAATAGGACAAACAAAAAGGAATATAATACATCAAGCATTAAAAAAAATCTCGAGAACAGTGGAAAGATACACTTGTACTCTTTAGTACTTTCTAAGTGTTTCTAATTTTATAATCAGACAATATGTATATAAGATATATGTATATATAATTGCTGTGTACATTGTATTTTTTTAAAAAATTTTTCGGGTATAGCTTAATGAGAATTTGACATCAAGAATGACATCTTTGAGACCAGCCTGGCCAACATGACGAAACCGTCTCTACTGAAAATACAAAAATTAACCGGTCATGGTCGTGCGTGCCTGTAATCCCATACTCCGGAGGATCGCTTGAGCCTGGGGGGCAGAGGTTGCAATGAGCCGAGATCATGCCACTGCACTCCAGCCTGGGCGACAGAGACTCCATTTCAAAAGAAAAAAAAAAAAAAAAAGACATCTTTCAGTTTTGAAAGGCCCCAGATTGACACTTGTAATATGAATGTCACATTCTGGGACATAGCCCATCCCAGAAAGTGGCTGAAAAAACTTCTGTATATTTACTCTGTATTATTATAGTCATCTGAAAAAAAAAATTGTAAACTTTGGTGGGGTTGATATTTTAAAATTAAATTTAATTGGAGTTCAGACTTTTATTTTAGGTAACCTTTTGAAAAGGTTACATCCCCTTACATGCTTTGAACAAAATTCTTCCATCTTCATAAAGAGATGCTTTTATTTAAAAAATAGCAGACAGGGGCTACAGTGGATGAGTTTCATGGGAAAGAAGTTGGAGCGGAGAGTGCAGCTAGTTCCCTGGGCCTCCTCTGAGGACACAAACAGGATGCAAGACTGTTCCATACGAATTTAGACAATTGTGTTGCTCGGATGGTCCTTGGGTTTTCGTCATTCTGCTGAAGAAACTGGTGTTTTCGAAATTCCAGGACTCTTTTACTTGGACCAACTAAATCTGTTTCAACTAGATCATAATTGTCACCCTTAGAGATGGCATCAATGAACAGTAATGATACCATCATAGCACCACATATTCACAGGGTACTTTTCACTAGAACATTCTTGCCAGGACCCTTCTTGTTGGGCCCTCTGAAGCAGGAGGCAGGAAGGGCAGGCAGAAGGGTAAGAGATTATGTCCTTCTGTAAAAGACAGATGTGGCTCAGCCTCCTACCAGGAACACATTCTCTAGTCTGAATTTTGTCATTACACCTGCCCTTCCTTTCCCCTCCTGCCAATGATGCCTTCAGGGTAGGGGTGGCTCAGACACTGCGTGGCATCCTGTCTAAAGCAGGAAGTGCCTTGAGGCTGGAGGAGGTTGGTTCCCTTCCCCTTCCCCATCCCCCGCCCACCCAACAGCCAGTGGAGCTGCTCCTCTTTAGACACCGAAAAATGGATGAAAGGGGAGCGAGTGCTCCTCAAAAGCCTATTCTAGGGAAGGGGAGAATTAGCAGGCTCCATTTCGTCTGTTATCTGCATTGGTGCTGTACAAGGTGGAGTTGCTTAGTGACAGCAAGGTGGGGTTGAGGATATCTACACTTGCCGCGAGGGAGGGGAGAACAGGAACTCACAGCCTCAGATGAGTCACCGTAGGCAGGGCAGGCATTATTTAAAACTCCGCGTGTGAGTTTGTCTGATTATACACTAACACACATCACGGGCGGCGCCGAGGGAGGAGGGCGCCAGAGAGAAGTAGTCTGGGCGTGAGCTGCCAGGCAGGAGAAGGCTGACTTGGGCAGAACATTCACTGCCAGCCATCCAGAGCAGACAGTCAGGTGCCTGGCCTGCGCCCGTGAGCCCTGCCATGGATTTATTTTCTGTGCGCTCACTGATGTCCAGTTCACAGACAGTGCCTCTCAGCTTCCCAATGTAAGAAAAATCCATTTCCATTCTTCAGATATGGTGAGAGAAGCTCAGAGAGGTGCAGTGACTTGCTGGAGGACTGAGCTAGGAACAGCAGAGTGGTCACATGCTCCACAGGCCGGGAAACGCCCAGCTGGTAGGGGTCCCCGTGTCCCCAGTGCTGTCCCTTTCAGGTCTCATCCTCTGCTCCTATTTGGCCTCAGATTTCACGTTGAATTAAAACACAAAGGCCAAGAAGCAATTATCTCCGGAAAAACCTTTTCAGAACTGTGTAATGAGTGAAGGTACCCCAAGAAAAGCCATTCTCTGGAGAGGTTCTGGAAGGCTCCGGCTGGTGGTGAAGAGCCAAGATGTGGGAGGTGGGGTGGAGGTGGGGAGAAGGTGGAGTCCAAGCTCTGGGTACCTGGGAGCGGCATCCGAGGGACAGGCTGTCCACTGGGGGCCCAGCAGCAGGGAGAGGGGAGACAGGAGGAGAAGTTCTAGGAAATCTGTCCCCACCCTGTGAAGAGGCACTAGGCACCTGCCTACCTACATGCTGAGAGGATGCTGGGCACTTCCTAAAGCTGGGGTGATTAAGACCTGACTTGGCCTAAGAGGCTACTCATAGACATCTGGCTTTATTTTCCACCTCCGATACAGACCAGCTATTGAGGTGGCAAGTAGGGTGCACATTAAGAATGACGGCATCACCTTGGGTTTTACCAAGGCATTTTTGCTCCATAAACTCAGTGTGCTTTCATATATGGCTTCTCATTTCCTACCACAAAGCCAGCTCCAGGGCATCTGTAATTATCATCATTATATAGTCGGAATGTGCTGGGAACCAAAGGCAGTCTCCAGGCCCCTGTTACCTAGTCCACTGTGCAGGGCCATCTTTGTGAATAATTAAGACTGGTCCTTACCACAGCCCACCCAAGCCTTTAAAACTCACCTGGGCTTTCTCTTTATACAAAGACTTTAGATTCCTTCCTTTACTAGCTTTGTGACTGGTCAGGTCTTTCAGCCTCGCTTTCCGAGCTATGAAATTGGGGTAGTAATAATGCTTACCCCAAGCCAGTGGTAGTCAACAAAAATATGCATAAGTGAGCAGCAAATGGAAACCAAGTATGTAATTTTATATTTTCTAATCTCAAAACAAGTCATTTAACACAATGTATCCAAAACACTATTATTTTGATAGATCATCAATATTTAAGAATCAATAATGAAATATTTCACATTATTTTAACTTACTGAGCCCATAAAATCCAGTGTATACTTCACACTTAACAGCACATCTCAGTTCAGACTACCTACGTTTCAATGTTCGGCAGCCACCATGCCTAGGGTCTACGGAACTGGACAGCCTAGCTCCGAAAGCTTCCCTGAGGATCAGGTGACCTAAGGAGTGTAAGGGGCAGGGCCATCAGCTGACACATCAACGTGGCAGATATATTCCTCCTGTCTTTCCTCTCTGACACACACACACACACACACACACACACCCGCAGAATTTTCCACATTTAAAAGGCCTTTACAAGGACGCAGGAGCCCAAAGCAGACATGTGACAAATCCAGCCCTTTTCTAGACCCCCTAACTCCCACCCCAGACCAAACCATCTTCCTTCCCTGTAGGGGCGAAAGGGCGCCCACCCTGCCATCCTGGCATTCCTTTCAGGCAGCTGCCCGTCGGCTCCCCGGGGCTCCACACTCCTCTCCACGCTGCCCACCGCCCCCCAACGGCGTCCTGGCCCCTGCCCAGGATGCGGGAAACCTTTGCTACCCGCTGGAGAGCCCACTGCAAATGGGTCTTCAATTTCCAGTTCCCCACTCCAAAGGGTACTCGACACCTCTCCCCGCCCCTAGGAGGCGAGGACCCTGTTCCGAGGCAGCCCCTCCCCCTGGTTCCGGGGCCCCGGTCTCCAGCCCTCCTTGAGGGTCCAGAGTGGGCGGGGCGGGGTGGGGACTGCGGCGTAAGCGAAGAACCCAGCCCCAGGGGTCGCCCGCGCCCGTGGATCCGGCAGGGGGCTGCGGCGGGGTCCGAGGTCCGGGCACCGCGCTGACCGCGGGACAGCGGGGCCGGCGGCCCACCCCAGACCCAGCGGCAGCCGCAACGGGCCGAGCGCCCCCACACCTCGCACCGCGCCCCGGCTCCCCCTCGCGGTGCCGCAGTCCCAGCCGCACCACCCCCGCGGCCGCAGCCCCGCCCGTCATGACGTCACCGGGCAGGGCGGGTCCCCGGGTATAAAAGCCGGAGCTGGGGGGCGGCGGCAGGTCTCTGCGCAGCTAAGCCCGCCTGTCCACGCCGCGCACCGCTCCGAGGGCCAGCGCCACCCGCTCAGCAGCCGGCACCATGCGCGAGATCGTGCACATCCAGGCGGGCCAGTGCGGCAACCAGATCGGCGCCAAGGTGGGTGCGCTGCCGCGGAGGGACCTGGAGTGGGGACCGAGGGTGCGGGCTGGGGCTGGGGCTGGGGCTGGGGCTGGGGCCGGGGCGGGGGCGGGAGGCCGCGGCGACCCCGGGCTGGCTGGGTGGCACATTCCGCGGCGAGGCCGCCGGGCGGGGCCCGGGAGGCTGCATGACCCGTCAGGATGCCCGCAGCGCCGCAGCTGTGCGTGCGTTTAATCCGGGCCCTTTCGATTTCCCTGGGACACAGCCCTTCTGAGGGACGCGGTTGGCATTCCGCTGGGTGTATTTGTCTCAGAAGCTTGGGTCGGGGCTATGGTCACATTTATTGCGCTAGCTTCATATGAATTTAATTTGTGTATTTATCTCTACGGTTTGAATGAAAACATGCAGTGTCACTGGACTGACAGATGTAACTGAGGCTTCCCTTTGGGTCGTACAGGCGAGAGTGTTAAATTTCCTTGCTCGGGCACTGTCTTGACATGATCACATACAACGCGATAGTTTTGCTGCCAGTCCCCGAGGCGGCAGGTGACTGCGCTGGGCGGGGGCTGCAATTACTGACCGCTGTGTGGGAGGCAGCAGAGGGCCTGGTGCATGAGTGGGGGCGGGAGCCAGTACAAGGACGTGGTCTCTTTGAGAACCGCCATGTTGCCCACCCAGCCTCCCCGCCCCCTCCCTGCCGCAAATTCACAATGGAGCCAGCGCCCTCACCATGGCCAGCTCCTTCCACTGCCGCCCAGGTGCCCTCCCAGGCTCCTGATGCCCTTCGCCCAGTCCGTCCGGTGGTCAGTGCTAGCATTAAACCTGCACTGTTGCAGGGGTGCCTGGGATCTGTGCCAAGAGAGCTTGATCCCTGGAGGCAGACACAGGGTGGGTCCCCCTGTCCTTGGTCCTGCCACGACCCATCAATCATCCCGGATGCAGTGGCATTCAGCCCTGCCTGGGGTGACAGAGCCTCCTTGTACCCCTTCTCGATTTCTCTACCCTCCCCACACTCTCCCTAGAAGGGCATCTGCTGTGCCCCCTCCTCCTCCAGGGCCCCTCCCAGCCTTTCAGTCTATCGCCATAATATGGCCGATGCTCTGCAGATTTTCAAGCCCCTCAGCAGCGGCTGCTGCAGGAAATAGGGGGTGCAGCTCTTTGCTCTCTGTCTAGCACTTACTGTCTGACCACAAAAGCCCCTGTTCCAAGGACATGGGAGGAAGACAAGGCCATCCTTAGTGACATTCAGGATGCAGAGCCATGGTGTGGTTCTTGTTTCATTTCAGTTTTGGGAGGTCATCAGTGATGAGCATGGGATCGACCCCACAGGCAGTTACCATGGAGACAGTGACTTGCAGCTGGAGAGAATCAACGTGTACTACAATGAGGCTGCTGGTGAGTAGCAGGATGTGTGTGCCCAGGAATCCTTGTTTTCCATGATGTGGGAGATGAAATGTCCTAGGAACATGCACGTGACAAAGGCATGCTTCTTGCATATTCATTTCAAATGCCAACTGCTGGAAAAACACGCTTTATGGTTTCCTAAGAGTCCTGCCTGTTTGCCAGAGTTAAGCACGCTCAGGACCTCCTTTTTCTTAAAAGCAGAAAATCTCCTGTTCTCCTTTTGTCTCAGATGCTGGAATTGAATGCTGCTGTGAGTCCATCCCTAAGCACAGGTTTGAGTCAGTTCTCGTTTCCTGCAGGTAATAAATACGTACCTCGGGCCATCCTGGTGGATCTGGAGCCTGGCACCATGGACTCCGTCAGGTCTGGACCCTTCGGCCAGATCTTCAGGCCAGACAACTTCGTGTTTGGTATGTAGTCATGATCACTGGGAACTGGCCAAATGACACCTTCTTCCTAACAGCCCTGCAAAGCACAGTTCGTAGTGTTCACTGCTGAGGTGACACTGTGTCCACAGCAGCCCTGAGTCCTGGCCTAGCTCCATGCAGTCCATGGGCGGTCATGGCTCACAGATCAACGCCAGCCTGCAGAGGGCTGCCGCAGCCCTTCCATTGCAGAGCAGCCTCAGACTGGAAGGAAGAAAGAGCAAGGAAAAGCTTCAAGCCAGGCTTCATAGGCTATAGGAAACTTCAAAGGACTTCAAAGAGTCAGGGGCCAAAAGCACAGGTTATGACCGGAGGTAGACAGATGCTGAGGCCACCTTCTCTCCCGGTCACACTGCCTTCACTTTGCCTGTTTAATTGTACTTGAGTATAAAAAGAATGCCTGTTAAAAATGTATGTATTTCAGAACCAATTAAGTTTTCTAACCCTATCCTCTTCCTCAGTAAATAGCCTCCGATGAGCTAAACTTACTTCTTAACTTTATTATGATCCCCAGTGTTTTTGAGGTCGCTGACACAGAAAAATATTTCTTCAGGTAAAAGAAGAGTATTCAAAAGAGAAGAATCTGCCAGTCTAAGACCAGTCCTACCTTCTCCTCCATAGTCAAAATGACAGATTTTGAAATTCCTTATGTTTTAGTGTCTAATGTTCACTTTCCCTCTGGCAGGCCAGAGCGGAGCTGGGAATAACTGGGCCAAGGGCCACTACACAGAGGGAGCCGAGCTGGTCGACTCGGTCCTGGACGTGGTGAGGAAGGAGTCAGAGAGCTGTGACTGTCTCCAGGGCTTCCAGCTGACCCACTCTCTGGGGGGCGGCACCGGGTCCGGGATGGGCACCCTGCTCATCAGCAAGATCCGGGAAGAGTACCCAGACCGCATCATGAACACCTTCAGCGTCATGCCCTCACCCAAGGTGTCAGACACGGTGGTGGAGCCCTACAACGCCACCCTCTCTGTCCACCAGCTGGTGGAAAACACAGATGAAACCTACTCCATTGATAACGAGGCCCTGTACGACATCTGCTTCCGCACCCTGAAGCTGACCACCCCCACCTACGGGGACCTCAACCACCTGGTGTCGGCCACCATGAGCGGGGTCACCACCTGCCTGCGCTTCCCGGGCCAGCTGAACGCAGACCTGCGCAAGCTGGCGGTGAACATGGTGCCCTTCCCGCGCCTGCACTTCTTCATGCCCGGCTTCGCGCCCCTCACCAGCCGGGGCAGCCAGCAGTACCGCGCGCTCACGGTGCCCGAGCTCACCCAGCAGATGTTCGACTCCAAGAACATGATGGCCGCCTGCGACCCGCGCCACGGCCGCTACCTGACGGTGGCTGCCATCTTCCGGGGCCGCATGTCCATGAAGGAGGTGGACGAGCAGATGCTCAACGTGCAGAACAAGAACAGCAGCTACTTCGTGGAGTGGATCCCCAACAACGTGAAGACGGCCGTGTGCGACATCCCGCCCCGCGGCCTGAAGATGTCGGCCACCTTCATCGGCAACAGCACGGCCATCCAGGAGCTGTTCAAGCGCATCTCGGAGCAGTTCACGGCCATGTTCCGGCGCAAGGCCTTCCTGCACTGGTACACGGGCGAGGGCATGGACGAGATGGAGTTCACCGAGGCCGAGAGCAACATGAACGACCTGGTGTCTGAGTACCAGCAGTACCAGGACGCCACGGCCGACGAACAGGGGGAGTTCGAGGAGGAGGAGGGCGAGGACGAGGCTTAAGAACTTCTGAAATCAATCGTGCATCCTTAGTGAACTTCTATTGTCCTCAAGCATGGTCTTTCTACTTGTAAACTATGGTGCTCAGTTTTGCCTCTGTTAGAAAAATTCACACTGTTGATGTAATGATGTGGAACTCCTCTAAAAATTACAGTATTGTCTGTGAAGGTATCTATACTAATAAAAAAGCATGTGTAGAAAACCTTGTGGTCTCTGTTCTCCCTTCAAGTAATTTTTATTCTTTCTCTAAATGCTTAAGTATAAAGTTTCAAGGTTTAACTTGGTACTGTTTTTATTGTGGTGATCAAAGTTTAATAGCAATGTAGGATTAATAGCATTCCTGCCCTTTTAGTACAGAGCCATGAAAATACGTATTTTGTTCGCCTTTACTGGCCCAAAGTATTCATCTCTCAAAAGTGAACCAGGAGTAAAGAGGGATATGGGGTAAAGCAAACCTGCTTCTATCTGCTGCTGGTCTGGACGTCCTATGATCTTAGAATTGAGGACCTCAGGCACGGACTCTCCCTACTTCTCTTTGAATATGATAAACACAAATAAAAACACAAGTGAAGCTTGAACCTCTCAGATAAAAGGTACAGTATAAATTCAAGACGTCTTAAAATCTCCAACATTGACACTACACATTCTCCAGGTAAAATTTATTTGAAAGTAAATTATGGCAGGAATTCACCTGTTAAGACAATGGTATAACCTATCACAACTTCATATTAGAAAATCAGATTTAATTTTCATAGCTATTGAAGTTAGAGGCTTTATTCCTTTTTTTTTTTTTTTTTTTTTTAAAGACAAGATCTTACTCTGTTGCCCAGGTTGGAGTGCAGTGATGCAATCACAGCTCATTGCAGCTTTGAATTGGCTCAAGTGATCCTCCGCCTCAGCTTCCGGAGCAGCTGGGACCACAGGTGTGTGCCACTTCGCCTGGCTAATTCTAAAAAACTTTTTTTTTTGTAGAGCCAGAGTCTCCCTATATTGCACAAGTTGGTCTTGAACTCCTAGGCTCAGGCAATTCTCCCGCCTCAGCCTCCCAAAGTGCTGAGATTATAGCGGTGACCCACCATGCCCAGTCTGAAGCTAGAGGCTGGTTTCAGTATGTCATTGTTCTCATCTGGTCAGGATAAGATTGAAGGGAGGGGTAGAAAGTTTCCAAGGCGGAAGGTTTCAAAGGCATCATGGTAACAGGCAGCAACACGATGAAGCCCCACGTGAAGGAGCCACCGAGACTCCAGTGCGCACTCTCACTGCAGGAAGCCTTCTGCTAACCTGTTGAATTCATTTGCAAAACGCAAATGCAGGTTGTGTTTGCCTTCTGGCATCAAATGCAGCCTAAAAACAGGAAGAAAAAACGCTTTGCGTCAATGGCACACCATGTAAGAACAAACCCCTCACTCTCCCCAACACTTCACAAACATCTAAAGTGAAAAATTGCCACATTTTCCCCATGAGCACTATCGAGGAGAAAATGGAACCCATCAGCCTTCTAAGAATACAGACAGAAACGTGAAACTTGGAGTTTATGACGACCCCTGAGGCTGACTGTAAGGCGACGACTTAACAGTAGCAGACACATATTATATTTGGAATTGAATCACGTAACAAATGGTTTGACCAGAAAATGGACTGAGAGTTGGGGAGGTGATTTGGTGGTTACTCTAGAAAAATCCATTTTAATGAAGTTGATTTTAAGAGAGGTTGGTAAGATGATAAAAAGAAGAAATGTCCAGAATGCACTGGGCTGGGGCAGGTGAGTTTCTTGGGCTGTCAATGTAGCGGGCAAGTGCAAAGCAGAATGCACAGCCGCCCTCAGCCTGCTGCTCAACGTTCCAAATCACCCTTCCATTTTTGGATTACTGAACAAATCCATCTACATACAAGCCGCCAGACAAATGGCTGTGAGGGTGGTGAGCCCACGCCAGCAGGCCTGTGCTCCAGGAGCCGCTGCTGCAGCTGTCACGGCTCAGCGCTGTGGCAAACACACTGTCCTCGTAAGGCTTCTTCCTTTCAACAGGATTGTGATAAAATGGGACAGGTTTACAGTTTCCTGAATAAATGCAGCCTTCTCTTTGTTCTATATTTGACTTATTAGCTACAAAAGTATAGAAACAGTAAAAGTGTTAAAGGTTCTAGGATGAAAGCCTAAGTTCAAGCCACTTTGTCTACAATGATAACTAGACATTAAAAGGACAATATTGGGGCAGAATGCGTTACCATGTTGCCGAATTTTTTGACTTTCAATACTTGGGGACTGACAGCTCAGAACCTCAGCAGGCTCCAGGGAGGGACTGTGGGGCAGGGAGCTGTCCTTGGAAGATGCTGGGCCTCTTCCAACTCAGCCACCACATTGTGGGTGGGAATGGGGTACCAAGAGAATCAACTTGAAAGGAAGACATATTGTTGGGACCTTTCCAAGGGCCTTGGAAAATTAGTAATGCTATTACTAACAACCAGAACATTCTAAATTCAAATTTAACACTATTCAGAAAAGAAGGATGAGTTGCACCTACCCCAAAGATAGGATCCCAGTTGCCTACACAAGGAACAGGGTTTGCAGGGACACTCAAGGCCTTTGTTTTCAGGAAACAGGAAAGAACCAATTGCCAAGGATGCTGAGAGGTCACAGAAGGTCACGTATAGGCTAAATTGCATCCCGTAATAATCTGCACTAAGCTGGATTGGGAGGCAGGGAATCCCCAGCCTGCCACACGTGAAGTCCTCCTCTGTAGACAGACCAGCCCATCTGGCTACGATTTGTTGGTTTCCCATAAGGAAGGAAGGAGACCCTCGCTGTGAATCCTTTCTTTTTAGCTGTTCAGCACTGTCTGCACTCTTCCTAATCTCTAGATCTTGGGGAAATAAAAATTAGGTTCCCTTCATTAAACTGTGGGAGACCTGCTCTGAATGCTGGATGGATGAATGGACAGATGCACAGATAGACAGAAGAGAATATGAAGACAACTGTTCTCCTTGATA
This sequence comes from Macaca mulatta, assembly GCF_049350105.2. Taxonomy (NCBI): domain Eukaryota; kingdom Metazoa; phylum Chordata; class Mammalia; order Primates; family Cercopithecidae; genus Macaca; species Macaca mulatta. The sequence goes on from NC_133409.1 coordinate 180,117,249, forward strand.
TCTTTTGAGGGTCATTTCAAGCTCCTTCGCAGCCCTTGCCTCCCTTAGGTCTGACACAGGTTTCACTGCACGGAAACTCTACTGTGTTCCTCTTTGGGAACAGGACCACAAGAGACCATCATGAATATCAGCTGTCAAGGCAAGGCAGGAGCTCTGTAGCTGCCCTAGATTCTCACCCAAGTAACAAAAGGATGTAATCACATGCTTTGTGGAGAGTGCTTTTCAAACAATAACATTCTCCAGAAAAAAGAGTACGAAACCCCCCACTGCTACACACATGGCCGAGTGGGACATGAAGGGGCTTCAGAGGATGAACACGAGTTCCTCTGCCCGGGCAGGTTCCTCATTGCATGTTGCACCTTCAGAAACAAGACATGATTCCAGATATTTTGAGGAACTAGAAACTAACCCCAAGATAAATGTATGGGTCACTTTACCTCTGTCAATACAGCTCTTTTAAGTCAAAATGGCATAGGTGAGATGCTGGCCTCGTGACGCTACCTTTCCTGCCCCGCCTGGAGCCCTTTTCATCTTTAGCTGAACTTTCTTTTTTTTTTTTTTTTTTTTTTGAGACAGAGTCTGGCTCTGTCGCCCAGGCTGGAGTGCGGTGGCCGGATCTCAGCTCACTGCAAGCTCCGCCTCCCGGGTTTGCGCCATTCTCCTGCCTCAGCCTCCCGAGTAGCTGGGACTACAGGCGCCCGCCACGATTTTTGTATTTTTTAGTAGAGACGGGGTTTCACTGTGTTAGTCAGGATGGTCTCGATCTCCTGACCTCGTGATCCGCCCATCTCGGCCTCCCAAAGTGCTGGGATTACAGGCGTGAGCCACCGCGCCCGGCCATTTAGCTGAACTTTCACCTGTAACTCAGGGAGTTAGACAGTAACAAGGCCACAAGTAATGCGCTGTGGCGTGTCTTCACCTTGGATCAATGTAACAAAACTTGATCTATGAATCCATAAAGTTGTCAGTAAGTCTGTAATCCGTAGAGTGCCAGTATTTCACACTTTTGTTTTAACTGGAACCCAAAGCAGGCCGCTGGATCTTTGCACAGCATATCTTCCAGTGTGAAACTGGGCAGCAACATGGATGTCACTTCTTCAGGCATTCCTTCTGACACCATCCAAACCTGGTTGCCAGTAGCCCCTTTTTATTCAGAAACTAAATATTGTCCTTTTTCATTCTGCTTCTTCTAGAAAGCACCATCTAAGAAAAAGGTACTAGACCAGGCACGGTGGCTCACGCCTGTAGTACCAGCACTTTGGGAGGCCGAGGTGGGTGGATTACTTGAGGTTAGGAGTTCAAGACCAGCCTGGTCAACATGGTGAAACTCCATCTCTACTAAAAATACAAAAATTAGCCAGGCATGGTGGTGCATGCCTATAATCCCAGCTACTGGGGAGGCTGAGGCAGGAGAATTACTTGAACCCAGTAGGCAGAGGTTGCAGTGAGCCAAGATCCTACCACTGCACTCCAGCCTGGGCAACAGAGCAAGGCTCTATCTCACAACAAACAAACAAACAAACAAAAAGGTAATGGTGGGCCAACCACAAGCTCCTTGCTGCTGCTGAAGCTGGGGGCTGCCTGGCTGGACAGGCTCTCCTCTAGTTAGGGCTGACCAGGCATTTGGGGATGGTGGAGGCAACAGCTCACCGAGAGCTCCTTTTCTCAAATGCAACCATCTCTCAAGCAGTAGACACAAGCATTAGATGCAAAACTGCCCCGGAGGCTACTTTCTGGGCAGTGTGTCGGCTTAAAGTGGGCTGCTAGAGGACCCTCGGGCTGCTGGGTTGGTGCTTTTAAGTGGTGTGTGGAGGACAAAGCCTTTCCAAGTCTGCTGTGACTGTGGGGACCTAGTCAGGCCCTGGACTGCAGGAAAGCTTTCTTCCTCTGACAGTTGGATGTAAACTGGAGGCATCATCGCGGGAGGAAAACACTGGCTTTATGGGGCCAGGACATGTTTTGTCTAACCAGCACAGGGTCCGAACTGACAGGCTACATCCATCTCCCTGAGTCACAATTCCTCATCTGGAAAATGCGGACAGTAACAGAATCTACCCCGCAGAATCATTCTGAGGATGAAATGAGATAGTAGATTCAACGTATGCAGCATAGGGTCTGTGGGTACGTGGTAAGCTTAACAAATGTCTGCTGTTATTTTATTAGTGTATTTGTATTGCACTTTACAATGTGCAGAATTCCTTAAGGTATTAACCTGTGCAGCACATTAAACAATGACTGACTCAGGGGAGCACAATTAATCTACATTTGTTGGCTAACACAACACCTCCAACTGCAGGCTTCTTCTCTTAAGAGTGGTTTTAATATAATCTTAGGTAAGATTTGTCTGGAAAGGTTCAGACCACACTGTTTGAAATATTAATACAAAGGACTCAACTTGATAAGCACTGGCTAATTCTGTGTAGTAAATCCTGTCATGAGCCCACAAGCAGTGTCCGGAGCTGACGGTTTTCCCTTCCACCTGAGCAGCAGCTGGGAGGAGCTGAAAGCAGCACCTGGGAAGAGCAGGGCTGGGATGCCAGTGGCGGGGAACTGTCACCTGGGGCAGTAGCAGAGGAGCGGGCGAACCACTGCGTCCAGGCTGGAGGCAGTACAGAGTGGAAGCTGCAGCCCTGCCTGCCGGCAGCGTCCACCTCCCCACCAGAACCTGGCTTCACTTTTCTATGGAGCTGAAAATGAACCATTGTCACTGGTGTGAATCTTTTCCACCTAAGCCAATTCATTTCACTCCACCAAACGGTAAGGCTCCCACTGGCCGGCCTGGGAGGACTAGGGCCATCTTACCGCCGGCGGCCAGACCCGAACAGCCAAGGAAGCTGCAGAAAGAGGTACTTCCTTCCGTTCTGTGGTTCACACAGAGGACAGGGACTGGCCACTGCACAGACATCCCAGCACACCCTGACGCCTCGCTGCCAGCACACCCTGTGTGAACCCAACACAAGGCCCAGACCTTTGTAGAGATGGCATCTCTCAGCCCTTCACCCTGTGACTGTACACTTTGTGTCAACTTGACTGGGCTACAGGGTGCCCAGATATTTGGTCAAACATTATTTCTGAGTGTGTTCATGAGGGTGTTTCTGGATGGGTTAGCATTTGAATCCACTGACTGAGTGAAGCAGAGGCCCTCCCCAGTGTGGTGGGTCTCCTCCAATCTGCGGAAAGCCTGAGGAGAACAAGAAGGCTGAGAACAGGGAATTCCTCCCACCTGGTGGCCTTCAATCTGCGATGCTGGCTTTTTCCTACCTTTGGACTCAGGCTGAAACATTGGCTCTTCCTGGGTCTCAAGCCTCCTGGCTTTCACACTAGAACCACACCATCACCTCTCCTGGCTGTCAGGCCTTCAGACTTAGACTGGTACCACACCTTTGGCTCTCCTGGGTCTCCAGCTGGCCAACTCACTCTGCAGACCTTGGGACTTGTCAGCTTTCATACTCCATGAACCAATTCCCTGTAATGAATCTCTTTCTTTCTACCTATATATACATACACACATATATGTATTGTTGGTTCTATTTCTTTGGAGAACCCAAATATGCCCATATACCTACACTAATAATGGTGTTGTCTTAGCTATTCAGGAGACTGTAATGAGCCGTGACCACACCACTGCACTCCAGCCTGGATGCCTGGATGACAGTGCAAGACCTGTCTCTTAAAAAAAAAAAGAGAAGGCCAGGTGCAGTGGCTCACACCTGTAATCCCAGCACTTTGGGAGGCCGAGGCGGGCGGATCACAAGGTCAGGAGATCGAGACCATCCTGGCTAACACAGTGAAACCCCGTCTCTGCTAAAAATACAAAAAATTAGCTGGGTGTGGTGGCGGCGCCTGTAGTTCCAGCTACTCGGGAGGCTGAGGCAGGAGAATGGCATGAACCCGGGAGGCGGAGCTTGCAGTGAGCCGAGATCGCGCCACTGCACTCCAGCCTGGGTGACAGAGTGAGACTCTGTCTCAAAAAAAAAAAAAAGAAGAAGAAAAAAGGTATGAATAAGGAGCCACATGACCTCAGATAGGTGAGCGAGCAACTGGAGGGGCAGGCAGAGGCAAGGAAGCCTCACCGAGGAGCTGCCTGAGTCCTGGCCTAAGGGGTGAGCACACACCCAGGCAGGCAGAGGCAGGGCTGAGGGGTGGAGAGTGGCTGCAGGCGAGAGGCGAGAGGCGAGGGGCTCATCATTTGCAGCCAAGTCTGACACCCAGAACCAGGCATCTGGTTCCTGAGATCCGAGCACCTCCTCAGAAGCACTGTGATGGGCTGAACTGTACCCCTCATATTGATATGCTTAGATCCTGACTCCTAGCATCTCAGAGTGTGACCTCCTTTGGGTAGGCCCGCCACCACGCCCAGCTAATTTTTTGTATTTTTAGCAGAGACAGGGTTTCACTGTGTCAGCCAGGATGGTCTCGATCTCCTGACCTTGTGATCCGCCCGCCTTGGCCTCCCAAAGTGCTGGGATTACAGGTGTGAGCCACTGTGCCTGGCCTTCTTTTTTTTTTTTTTAAGAGACAGGTCTTGCGCTGGTTCATGGGTGTTTAAAGAGGTAACTAATTTGAAATGAAGTCACATGAATAGGTCCTAATCTATTACGACTGCTGTACTTATAAGAGAAAATTTGGACACAGGAGGCAGAAAGGCAAAGCCTGCTGTCACCGCTGTCGTTTGAGCAGCTCTCACTGTGTGTTTCGTATCTCAGACTTCGGCGTAAGAGCTTGTTAGAGGAAGGGCTTCAATCGACTAAAAACACATGTTAAAACCACTGAGCTTGAGTGATCTCTAAGGCCTCTTTGCTTAAAATAAAAATAAGCGATTCTTATTTTTCTTCTACCACAAAGAGAGGAGAGAAAGAGAAAATTAACATAAGCTGGAGGCAGACCTGCTGAGCAACTCCACCCTTTATTCAGCCTCCTTCTGAGGCAAGAAAGGCAGTTTGCTGTTTGCTTTACACATAATCTGTATTTCTTGGTAAAAATCTGGGAAGGGATGTCTGTGCCTTTAAGTGTTTTTTTTTGTTTTTTTTTTTTTTTTTGAGACAGGGTTTCGGCTCTTGTTGCCCAGGCTGGAGTGCAGTGGCGTGATCTTGGCTCGCTGCAACCTCTGCCTCCCAGGTTCAAGTGATTCTCTGCCTCAGCATCTTGAGTAGCTGGGATTATGGGTGCCCACCACATCTGGCTAATTTTTGTATTTCTAGTAGAGACGAGGTTTCACCATGATGGCCAGGCTGGTCTTGAACTCCTGACCTCAGGTGATCTGCCCACCTCGGCCTCCCAGAGTCCTGGGATTACAGGTGTGAGCCACCGCGCCTGGCCTGTGCCTTTAAGTTTAATTAAAAGTGTACCTGGCAGCCGGGCATGGTGGCTTGTACCTGTAATCCCAGCACTTTGGGAGGTGAGAGGATGGCTTGAACCCAGGAGTTCGAGGCTGCAGTGAGGTATGATCCCACCACTGTACCCTAGCCTGGGTGACAGAGTGAGACCCTATGTCAAAAAAACAAAAGTACCTCGCAAGGCAATGAAATATCCAGTTCACTGGAAGCTTGCTACACCAAGTTGTTTCCCTGCTGTCAGATGGCTGTCAGATGTGCACACAAGACAGCCGGGTTTTGGTACTCAGGGAATCTGCCTTCGTTTTGCGGATACCAAAATAAACCAACCACATTCTAGGTAGGCTCATGCCCAACATAAAGGGCTCTTACAGCAGAGGAAGGTAATAAGTAAAAAATACAAGCCAGTTTTCTTCTCGGCTCACTGCAAGCTCTGCCTTCTGGGTTCACGTCATTCTCCTGCCTCAGCCTCCTGAGTAGCTGGGACCACAGGCGCCTGCCACCACCATGCCCGGGTAATGTTTTGTATTTTTAGTAGAAACGGGGTGTCACCATGTTAGCCAGGATGGTCTCGATCTCCTGACCTCGTGATCCACCTGCCTTGGCCTCCCAAAGTGCTGGGATTACAGGCGTGAGCCACCGTGCCTGGCGCTACAATCCAGTTTTCGACAGTCATTGCTAATAACACTTTATACTCAACCTATGTCCTCCACAGAATATTGCTTTAAGAAAGTGATCTTCCATAAAATAGTCTACCAAAACAATTAATATCTGCATAGTAAGGGTGTTTTTCTCCTATACTGATGTATTCTGTTGCTAGGAGATGGGCTTAAATTAAACTTTAATTCCTAAATTAAACGTTCTTGTAGACTGACTTTAATTGAACCTGGCTGTTTAAGGGCACATACCACATTTACTATGTATGTCACTGTGAAAAACCTGTCATTTCTGAAGCTGGAAGACAATTAACCAGGTCACCTGGTATCTTATTCTGGGCACGTTACCATCGTACATATTAAGAGAGAAGTGGCAGCTGTACTATGGTGGAAAAGCACCATATTAGGAGAAAAATCTAAGATTCATTATTTACTAGCTATGCAGCCTTGAAAGATTGCTTAACATCTCTCAGCCGTGATTTCTCACCCGTAAAATGGGTAATTTTTTTCATAAGTGTGTCACAAACTATAACTAGATACTATGTAAAAAATACCTTTAAAAATATTAAGTGCTATATGGAGACACCACTTTGCACACTGCAAACAAACACAATCAAAAGCACAAAAACTGAGATTGCACAAAAAACTTTTACAGGCTGGGCGTGGTGGTTCATGCCTGTAATCCCAGCACTTCGGGAGCCCGAGGCAGGCGGATCATGAGGTCAGGAGATCGAGACCATCCTGGCTAACACAGTGAAACCATGTCTCTACTAAAAATGCAAAAATTAGCTGGGCGTGGTGGCACATACCTGTAATCCCAGCTACTCAGGAGGCTGAGGCAGGAGAATCACTTGAACCTGGGAGGGGTTGCAGTGAGCCAAGATTACGCCATTGCACTTCAGCCTGGGCAACAAGAGCAAAACTCCACCTCAACAAAAAAAAAAAAAAAAAAACTTTTGCAAGGATTAATAAGAAAGTATACTATTGGAATTTTGTACCATGACCATGACTTAGTATTATAATTTTGTAAAGTCTAGTTTGAAAATACCTTTTATTGCCTACTAAATACATTTATTTTTATTTATTTATTTATTTATTTATTTATTTCTGAGACGGAGTCTCACTGTGTCACCCAGGCTGGAATGTAGTGGCATAATCTTGGCTCACTGCAACCTCTGCCTCCCAGGTTCAAGTGATTCTCCTGACTCAGCTTCCTGAGTAGCTGGGATTACAGGCGCCTGCCACCATGCCCGGCTAATTTTTGTATTTTTAGTAGAGATGGGGTTTTGCCACGTTGGCCAGGCTGGTTTTGAACTCCTGGCCTCAAGTGAACCGCCCACGTCAGCCTCCCAAAGTGCTGGAATTACAGGTGTGAGCCACTGTGCCCAGCCCCTACTATATCAATTTAAAAACTCCAAGTGAGGCGTGGTCGCTCACGCCTGTAATCCCAGCACTTTGAAGGCCAAGGCAGGCAGATCACGAGGTCAGGAATTTGAGACAAGCCTGGCTAACATAGCAAAAACCGTTACAACTAAAAATACAAAAAATTAGCTGGGCGTGGTGGCGTACACCTGTAATCCCACCTACTTGGGAGGCTGAGGTGGTAGAATCGCTTGAACCCGGGAGGCGGAGGTTGCAGTTAGCCGAGATCACGCCACTGCACTCCAGCCCAGGCAACAGTGCGAGACTCTAGCTCCAAAAAAAATAAATAACTTCTCCACTAAACCTCTTTGTCCACCCGCAAAATAATCCTGCCTAACTCCCACCTTTGCTCTTCACTGACTCTACGCTCTCACCACATGAATTATTTGTTATACAGGCTCATGTGCATTTTTGATTCATGGTTGAAGTGGCATAGGAGGAATGTGTGGAATAAAGAGATGCCTTTTAACTTAAAAAATGCTAAATGGATATAGCATTATCCATTATGGATATAGAGATTATAAAGGTTTATGGTAATTGTATTTTATTATGGAACAGAAACTTTTTATCCTCATTTACAAATTCTCTGAGAAATCCGTTGTTAAATATACCACAGAACAGAGTGATAAGGAAGCAGTGGAGCTGTTTCTGTGCCTGCTTTCCCGGCTGGCCAGAGGGCTTTCGGGACAGGGAACACTACCATTAGCCGTGCTGAGTGGCGCTGCCTGTCAGCAGACATCAGAAATTTGGTTTAACAGATTTTTTAAAATTGGGTGGTCAGTGCTTTCATAATGATAAAAAACTAAACTGAAAATTCCTAAATTGTGTGAAATTATTTCGGTTAATACTGATGGAAATAAACCTGAACTATTACCAAGTGACAGGACTTAGCACCTATGAGCATGTTTGCCACTCATAAAAGTAAGAGCTGACTAGCTGAGCGTGCCTTTCCTTCCGATTATCAATCACCCACAGTTCAGGGCTTCTGTCCTCCGTGGTCCCCTAAATAAAGCGGTGCTACTGACTGCACTGGCAAACAGGGGGGCCGTGTACTCTAAAACTCCAACTCCTCTTGGTTCTTTTCCTTCCAGTAGCTCTGCCCATTGACTCCGAGGCTCTGTGGGGGGGAGCGTGAAGGTGGTGACAGGACTTACCGCGAGCCTTTCACGTGCTCATGAATGAAGTTGGCATGAAACCGCGGGACCAGAGGATCCTTCTCACCGTGCACAATCAAGGTGGGGCACTGGACCTGGGGCAGCAGGTGCCGGCAAATGTTACCTGAAGGATACACAGCACAAGAAATCTGCTTTAGTGCAACCATTCTACGCTGTCAGAGGAAGCAAAGCTCGGCACGCCCTGCCCCTCCTTGGCCCTCAGTTTGCCTATCTGTAAAAACCGTGGTTTGGATTTGACCGTGCCTGGGATCCCTTCCAGCTCTAACATTCTTTGGATTCCCTTTTCTGATTCTGTTTCTTGTTTGTTTGCCTGTTTCTGAGTTCTACTAGTAAATAAGCAGCCTGATTTAAATTCACATAAAATAGTAGGAAAATCAAATATACACCCCACCACTATATTCCACAGTGGCAGTTCCCAATGTGAAAACAGGGGTAGGTGCTGGACACCTGTAGAACTTTTCCCTGGAAATCACATTTCAGATGAGTGTAGGGGCCCCGGCCAGTCCTCAAAGCATATGAGCCTCACAATGAATTCATTATACAACTTGCACATCACTGATGCCTTATCACTGATGCTTCTGTGACACTCCTGACTGACATCCTTTGGAGAGACTGTAAGGACTCACCCCCATTTATGAGAACTTTCCGGAGGCAATGATGGACAGCCTGGGCCCTAGTCCCTGTACTGCAGTTTCCTGCCTCTGTGAGACTGTGGTGGCCCCTTAACCACTGGGAGCTTCAGCCACAAACAGGAACAATCCTAGTTCCCGGGGCCTGTCGTGGGGCTAACAGGAGAGCTGCTTCTACGGTTCGGGCATCCCTAAGCTAGCTCTTTGCTTCCCCTCCCTCCCTTCTCCGTGTGTGTCAAGAAGAAGATGCTGCAGCTCTGAGAAGGCTGGGAGCTGCCCCCACAATGCAGTGCTGCCCTGCCTTGCCCTGGGCCTTTCCCTCCTCTTCAGTGGGAAGTCCCCGCCTGCTAAGTGAGAAGGGGACCCGGTGACTAGGGAAATACTTCTCCAGGTCTCTGACACTTCCCTCTCCTGTCCCGAGATGACACACACTGGCCAACTGCTTCATCATGTGATGATCAAAGTCAATATTCCTGAGTGCTCACTTTGTACCAGGAACTGTTTACACAATTTCATATCTGTTAAACCCAGTAGTTACATGTTTTAACTCATTCAGCATATAAAAATGTTTGTCTGTTAAGTACTTTTGTAATAACAGTAACGCCAACCTTTCATTAGGCACTTACTCTGTCTTTGATCCTGCACCAAAGCTGAACAGATCATATCTCATTTAATCCCCACAACAGCTTTTCCAGGTCACAGACAGGAAACTGAAGCTTCAAGAAGCGAAGTTACCTGCCCAGATCCATTCTAACAGCAAGCCAGGGGCACAGCCAGAATGCACACTCCGGCCCATCGCACGCCAGAGCCGTGCAATGAATCCCTGTGCTATACCAAGCATCCACAAACCTGAGAGGACAGTGAGGAAAACAGGGCTCCTACCAAATTAGCCAGCACAGAAGGGGGACAGAGCATGAGGGCCTCGCTGTGAGAGAGTTTATACACTGCTGCAGCCTCTGTATCAAGAACGTATTTTTGAATTGCTGATTTAACCCTATTTCCACCTTTAAATCTTCCTATCTTTTCACTACTCTCTTAATAAAATATAAAAGTTTACATTTTACAAATATGCCCTCTTTAATGGAGAACTGTCTCAAACATTGCTTTATGGCATTTATTTTTTGTTTTCAGAGCAGAGATTTCCAGGGCCTGTTTCCACGGGAGGATACTGCATCTGAACAGGAGCATTATAAGGCATATATTTGATATATTTGCTGCTTTCAACTCAAACCAGAAGAGTAACATTTCCAAACGTCCTTTTCATTGTGAAAGTTCTGGCAGATGACTCACGCAGGAAATGATTACCTAATAGATCAAATTGGTCCTTCAATCACAACCATTTTGTAACAATGCACTCCAAGATTAGATCTCAGCTACTCTGTTTTCTCAGCAATTAAAAAAGAAAAAGAAAAATGATATTATAAACATAAATAGCTGTATGAAAATAAACTATAATTCAGAATTTCTCTTAAAGATGTCAATTCTTACTTTAACTGGAAATCTTGGTAATTTTTCAGATAAAGAATAGGAGGCTAGGTGTGGTGGCTCAGGCCTGTAATCCCAGCACTTGTGGGGGGCCAAGGTGGGCAGATCATGAGATCAGGAGATCAAGACCATCCTGGCCAACATGGTGAAACCCTGTCTCTACTGAAATACAAAAAAAATTGCCTGCATGGTGGTGCATGCCTGTAGTCCCAGCTACTTGGGAGGCTGAGGCAGGGGAATCGCTTGAACCCGGGAGGCAGAGATTGCAGTGAGCTGAGATCATGCCACTGCATTCCAGCCTGGCGACACAGTGAGACTACATCTTAAAAAAAAAAAAAAAAAAAAAAAAAAAGAATAGGAGATATTTGTTCATAGTTAAGGTCATATCACTTAGTTCTGAAGATGGGAAAAAATTATATTTTCTTCCTCATATTAACTCCATTGAGATTAAACATTAACAGTGTCCTTGTGGGGTGACACATCTAAAAGTGTAAAAAGGAAAAAATATTGTACATATTGTGGTCTATTTATTTTCGAATGACTCATTCTGGAATTAGAAAATAGAAACTGTTCAAGGCTTCTGGGTAATTATTTTGTCATCACACACACACCAAGGATAAGAAGGAAAAGAGAACAGTCTGCTATTAAAGACTCAACAATGTGAACCTTTGGACGTGCAGCCCTATCTCTACGTTAAGCCAGATTGACTACACAAGAACTGGCACAGTACACAGTAACTAGTATTCTCTGTTCTGTTCACACATGAGCGTGTGAGGGCGATGGGCAGATTCATGAATCACTGAGCAATTCTGGAACACTGGGGAGGAACTCGCGCACCCTCTATAACAGGCAGAGAGCCCTTCGAGCCCAGTAACCTACCATCTGGGAGATGTTTAAACTGTCTTATGCCATCCACCCACTTTTCACAGGTTCTGGCAAAGTAGTCATACCCATAGAGGGCTTCTAGAGGCTTTCTTGTTCTCTCACTCCATTTAGAAACATCTCGGATGCCTGAAAAACAGAAGTGTAGGCAAAGAAACATTTAGTTTCATACTGAAGTATTGTCTTTAAGTATTCCGAGCAAGAGCCACTTCTGAGCCCATGCGCTCACTGCCTCGTCTGCTGGAATGCCTCCCTCCTCCCTCTGCTCGGGTTTAGCCCTGGTTGCTGCTTTGCAGTGCCTTCTGGACCCATGACTGAGTGCCTGCCTCCCACTAGGACCAGGTGCAGTGGAAGGGACTTTGCTTTGCTCCTCACTGTACCCCAGGGCCTACGCTAGTGCCTCCCACAAAACAGGCCCACAAATCAGTGCTTACCAAGTGAATGAAATTAAGAGCTGCACTTACTGCTCTCCTTTAAAGAAACAAGATAAAAGAAAATATGACCCTAACAGGGTCACCTGAGTAAGAGCGACAATATTTGCAAAAGAGGAGTTTTTTCTGCATTGCATTTGTATCGACATTGAAAAATGCACACAAAGTATTCATTCTAACTTCTGCTACTGAAGAAATATGGGTGTAAAAGGCTAAGAACCAAACTTCAAACTATATTGTAGATGATTCATTAGTAGGGAAGAATAGCTAAAAACAACCCTTAACATGAACCAACAAATACGATTCCTTAGGCCAATCTTGTCCATATTTCTTTAAATACACTGTGGTAAGTAAAGATTCTAATGTTCTTGGGCATATTAAATGTTGCTTACTGAGAGCTACATGTTACCCATGGAAGAAATATAACACTAATGGCATGAACTCATATGAACACAATACGTACAGGGTCCCGGACAACGTCAGGCGCCTGGCAGGCACTCACCGTGTGCTTAGTGAATTCAAATCACCAAATAGAGGAAAAACTGCTATTGACAATCACAACTCCCTTCCGAGGAGGGAGGACCCCCCATTACAGGCCAGTGCCTGGTGCCTGCCTTTGCTTCTGCTAATTGGCTTAAAAATTCAGAGGTAGGCCCCGTGTGAGTTGAAGATAAAGGCTGAAGAGGATGAACTGCTCTGCACAAGAATGAAAAGACTTGAGTGAGGTACTAGAGACAGGGTGAAGAGGTGGGGAGAAGATGTGTGAAGAGGTGGGGAGAAGATGTGGGAAGAAGAAAACGTTTGGGGGTGGGGGTAAGGGAGAGAGAAGCAAGACAGTGTGAAGATGGCTAGTAAAACGGCCCCGCACAAGTTTCTGCTTGTGGCTGTATGGCAGACCGCACCCTCTGAAAGGCCTTTTTCCAGGGGAATAACTAGATCTTTAACAAAACAGAATTTTGTGGCATTGCTGAAGTTGCCGTGTTAATGGAAACCAGGGTGTGAGCGTGTGTGTGTGTGCGTGAGTGTGCGTGTGCGTGAGTGTGAGTGTGCGTGTGTGTATGCATGAGTGTGAGTGTGTGCGTGAGTGTGCGTGTGTGTGAGTGTGCGTGAGTGTGAGTGTGTGTGCGTGAGTGTGCGTGTGTGTGCATGTGTGTGAGTGAGCGTGAGTGTGTGCGTGTGTGAGTGTGCGTGAGTGTGCGTGTGTGTGCGTGAGTGTGCATGTGTGCGTGTGTGCCTGAGTGTGTGCGTGAGTGTGCGTGTGTGTGACTGTGCGTGAGTGTGTGAGTGTGCGTGTGTGTGTGAGTGTGTGTGTGAGTGTGCGTGTGTGTGTGAGCGTGAGTGTGCGTGTGTGTGTCTGCACATGAGAAAGAGAACCCTGAAAATACAGCAAAGGAAGTAAGCCAGCTCCCAAGGCAGGCCTGCCCTGGGTGGAGACGCAGTGTTCACGGGCAGGCTGGGGGCCCAACCTGAGACTCCTGGATTAAGCTGAGCTAAAAATGGCCCCACCCTGGTATGATCCTGTAGTTCCCAAGAGCAGCAAATGCAAATCTTCTCGGAAGGAAAGCGCTCTCGATGTATGCTCACCGTTTTGTTTGTTTTCAGATTAAGAGTAAGCAAATATTAGCTCCTAACCAAAGGTCACGAAACAAACAGGATTTTTATAAAGTTGATGGAAAAACTAGAAAATTGGAAGAGACATCTAAAGAAATGATGCAGAACACCATGCAGACACAAGAAGATGAAGAGATACGGAAGACGGAAAGACGAGGTCTACAAAAGTCCACTCGTCTCAGAAGAGAATAAGGAGAATGAACGAGATGCCTACTTGAAGAAATAATGGGTGGGAGTGTTTTTCAAAATGAATCAAAGAATCCACAAACAAAAATGCAATGTATTCCAAACAGGATAAGTAAAATGAAATCTGCACTTGGACAGAATATATTAAAACAGCAATATACCAAAGGTAAGGAGAAAATGTGAAAAACAGCCAAAGAGTTAAGACACATCACTCCAAAGCAGGAACCATGTAGACGGACAGGAAACATCTCAACAGCAACGATGGGAGGCAGAAGACTGCAGAATGGGGGAGACGATGATTTTCCGCTTCCATTTCCACACTCAGCTAAACAGACTTGCAGAAAAGGTGGGTGAAAGAAAAGACACTTGTTGGTAAAAACTCAGTTGACCATTAACAGGCTGCCCTTAAATAACTTCTAAAAATAACTTCAGGAAGAAGAGAAGATAAATGCGTTTAGAGGGAACATTTGTGAAGAAAGAACAGGTGAGTAAACAGGCAAACATGTTGGTGGATCTAAAACCAAACAAAATCAGTCAAACCAATGAGAAAATAAAACATTGTGAGGCCGGGCGTGGTGGCTCACACCTGTAATCCCAGCACCTCGGAAGGCTGAGGTGGGTGGATCACTTAAGTCCAGGAGTTTGAGACCAGCCTGGGCAATGTGGCGGAACCCCATATCTACAAAAAATACACAAATTAGCCAGGTGTGGTGGCACACGCCTGTAGTGCCAGCTACTTGGGAGGCTGAGGCAGAAGGATAGTCTGATGTTGAGCAGGTTGCAGTGAGCTGAGATGGCGCCACTGCACTCCAGCTGGGGCAACAGTGTGAGACCCTGTCTCAAAAAAAAAAAAAAAAAAAAAAATGAAAAGGAAAGAAAAGAAAAAGAAAAAGGAAAGAAAAATAAAACATTGTGGCATTTCATTAAGTACTTCTGTCCATAAAAAGGCAAGCCACCCACTGTGAAAAGGTGTTTGCAACACAGTTACCCTAAAAGGGGTTATTAATTAGGATCAGAATATTTTCTTAAAACTGCACAGCAGCAACACTGGGATAACATGTTCTGGTGCTGAGTTGGGTGGAGAGTCGGGGGTTGTTTCATTGTTACATTTCATACGTATACCTAAACATACTGTATTGCACGTATCAATTATTACATAAAAAACTTTTAGCCAATAAAAATACATGAATAGATATAATACAGAAGAAACTCAAATGGTGGATAAACACAGATTTTCAATCTTATTAGAAATACGAAATGCAAATTAAGACCCCAATAAGATAACATCTGACACCCATTTGATTGGCCAGTGAATTAAGAAGTCTGAGAATTTCAAGTTTTTGTTGAAGAGGTAAAAGTTAAGGAATCTCATCTATTGCTGGTGGAAGTGTAAATTTATTTTGCTGGAAAATAATTTGTCACTTGTAATGCAGTATATCTGTGCACAACACTCAGCAATTGCACTCATGGACTTAGATCCTGGGGAGATACTGTTGCTCCTACACCCAGGAGACAGGTACAAGAGCCAGCTGTCCGTCTGCAGCAGAGTGGCCTGTGTGCTCACACGGGCAACGGAGAGGGTGTGGCAGCGGTGAGGGCTTCCTAGAGGATGGAGTGGTGGTTGGGCCATTCTGGGAGAAGGGAAGTCAGCAAACAAGTGAAGGAGTGGGAAGGGAGCGAGAAGGGCCCACACAAGGAGGCTGGAGCCCGCCACCTGCTGCAGGGGGCCAGGTGGTCTCGGATGGCTGGACACTGGTGGTTGGGAGGGGAAAGTGGGGGGAGGGGACATGGAGAGGCAGAGGCCGGGCCACTCATTCCGTGAGCAAAGTGAAGGAGCCTGAACTTCATCACGAAAGTCGTGGGGAGTCCTGGAAGGCTTAAAGTAAGATACCATGAGATGCACATATTGCTGAATTGCTCTCGGAGCATCATGGAAGGCAGACTAGTAGGAGGCAAAGACCTGGACCGGTTGGAGAGGCACAGAATCAGCCCAGGCGGGATCAACGAGGCTGGCGGGAGCCTGGTGGGGGTGTGGGAGGGCAAGATGGGTCCACTCAGAGCCCAGCAGAGGAGCGGAGTGGCTGCAGGCTGCAGTGTGGGGCATGTGGTCTGGAGGGTTTCCTCACTTTTGTGAGCCCCTGTTTTTCACCTGATAAGCAGGCTGAGTATCAGAGATCTTACAGGGATAACACATGGTTATAGACTTTAGCTCATGGCAGGCACTCAACAAATAGTAATTAAAATACTATTTTGAGGGAGAAAGTATATTCCGATAAGTATGATTTATAAAGACAAGAAATGTAGCAGAAGGGACAGGCCTAGAGGGAAGATCATGAATACGGTATTAGACAGACTGAATTTAAAGTATGTATGAGACAACCAGATAAGAAAATTGAATAAAAAGTTGAATAAGGCAACATAGTGAGAATTTAACTCTTTTTCTTTCCTTTCTTTTTTTTTTTTTTGTTGGGACAGGGTCTTGCCTCTGTCACCCAAGCTACAGTGCAGTGGTGCAATCACAGATCGCTGCAGCCTCAACCTCCCCGGCTCAGGTGATCCTCCACCTCAGCCTCCCAAATGGCTGGGACTACAGGCACATGCCACCATGCCTGGCTAATTTTTGTATTTTTTGTAGACACGGGGTCTTGCTATGTTGCCCAGGCTGGTCTTGAACTCCTGGGCTCAAGTGATCCTCCCGCCTCAGCCTCCCAAAGTGCTGGGACTACAGGTGTGAGCTACCACACCCAGTGAGAACTTGTCTCTTAAAAAAAACAACAAGTCGACTATGTGGGGTTTGGGAGTTAGGTGAAGCAAGGAGCTGAGTGAAGCTACTCAGGTGTGAGGGTGAGAGGGGAGCAGAGCACCGAGGGTGATGCCTGGAGGACCCCAACACTGTGGCCCACGTGGGGGTGCAGGCACGTGTCAGCCAGGGAACAGCCTGAGAGAGGAGGGGAAGTCGGGAGAAGACGGTGGCAAGAATTTCCAGACAGAGAAAGCTTCAAGAAGCGGGGCGTGACCGATGGCGCACACATCATAAGCATGTTCCCAAACGCTGCAGAATGAACAAGGAGCCAAGAGGAGGTGAATGGTGGGGGATTGGTTATTGCAGCAGACTGGCGGGCCACAGCCATCCTGACACAAGTTAGGAGAGAATGGGGGATGAGAAAGAAAGGGTGGCCAGGAGGGGAAGTAGACAGATGTCAGAGAGTAAAGAGTGCGTGCTACTGAGAGACTCTTGCTTTCATAAAGAAAGGAAAGTCAGAGCAACTGCACGTGGTGAGTTCCCACTGCAGTGACCGAGGCAAGGGACTGAGTGACGACAGTGTCCAGGATGAAGGGCCGTGACACAGGCATGTGCAATGTGTGGCAGGGTCCAGGAGGGAGAGCACCGCCAGGTCTCAGGGCTCCAGGATGCCTTCCCAGACGCTGAGCCCCAAGGAGCTGTGTCGGGGTGAATACGCCCTGGCAGAGGATGTGGCTGAGGGGAAGGCTGGTGTGAGGTGGCACAGCAGCAGTTCCAAAGGCGAAGAGGCATGAGGGGGTAGCTTGTTCCGGGAATGGCCGTTTATTCCATGTGGGAGAGGCACCGGAAGGATGAGGAGAAAGGGGAGATGGGAGAATGCCCAGTGAGGGGCTGGCGGGAGGGGCCAGCCAATCGGCACAGACTTTGCTGGATAGTGAAGGATTTTAAGTCCTCTAGTAGAATTAAGTGATTCGATTTTTGCCTTACAAAGGAAACGCTCCTATGGAGGACAAACTATAATAAGAAGTTAGCGGCCTAAACCAGGAGAATGGGGGGGAGAAAGAGAGGTGAGGATGACCAGAGGGGTAGTATGCACGTGGTGACAACAGAAAGCATCACAGTTCAATGAACAGGGCAAGGTGGGCAAATGAAGAGGGCAGAAGAGGACTCTGCCCTCTGCCCTCGAGGGATGCGTCTGGGGCTCTACCTGGATGCCAGGTCATCTGCAGGCCATGAACTGAGATAGAGATTATGGGAAAGAACAAGTGGGCAGCGGTCAGTGAGAAGAATTTCAGTAGAGGGGGCCAGAATGGGCCAGAGAGGGAGATGGGGCAGAATGGACTAAAGAAGGAAGGAGAGGAGGATCCCTAGAAGCAGGGAACGCAGGTGGCTCTCTCCATAAGTTTGTGGGAAAGAATAAAGAATGGGAAGATAGCAAATACAGGTAGGAGTGGCAACTTTCTGGAGGAAGAATTGTGCCCACTTTTGCAGGCTGAGAGGACTGACCCAGTGGAGAGAATTCAAGGACACAGGAGAGGGAGGAAGAACTCAAGGCAGCCTGTCCTAGAGGCCGCGGGAGGAGACAGATCCGTAACAGAGCAGAATGGCTTACTCTGCACAAGACGGACACCAGGCAGCAGCACAGACAGGACTGGCAACCACATCAGACTCACCGTAAAAGCTTCATATTCATTTAAAACACAGAAAGACTGTGAAGAACTACGATTCTACAATAGAACACTGCCACTAAGTAGCTTACTTCAAAGTCATGTGAATTGCAGGAGAGCTGAAAAACACTAGACTTCTGATATTCTAGTGAAGAGATCTGTACACCTTTTATGTAAAGGGCCAGAGTAAATGCACATTTTAGGTTCTGCTGACCAGAAACAAAATCAGAGACATTATGCAGATACTCACACACGAGGAGAGAAAATACCTGACACACCTAGTCCTACGTGTCTGGGGCAGGCCATCTGGGATCCACTAGATCACACTTGGGACAAAAGCTAGTGGCCTGAGGAAGAGGGTCCTGGTGGGCCACGCTGGCAGGTGGGGGTAGTAAGGTAATGCAGCTCAGGTTTACTTCTTGTCCCAGCAACCCCTAGATCCTGGTGCACACTTCGCTCCTCCCAAAAGCCTGGTCATCTCAATGTGGGCAGCTTGCTGGAGGCGAAGCAACTCCTGAGCTGCTGACTGAAATTCCATGACTAGTCACCCCTGTGTAGTGACCACCAGTGCAGGTCTGGGGCAGCAATGCTGGGTGATAAAGGGATACCCCAGCTTGGTCTCTGTGATTCACAGCACTAGCCGCCTTGATTGGTACATGGGCTGCACAAAAGTGGGAGGCAGGCTAGGTGTAACGCACAGGCTACAGTTCGCTGGCCCCATTCCAGTGCCCGTAAAAACCTCAGGCTGGGGGCGGTGGCTCATGCCGGTAATCCCAACACTTTGGGAGGCCAAGGTCGGGAGTTCGAGACCAGCCTGACCAACATGGAGAAACACCGTCTCTACTAAAAAATACAAAATTAGCCAGACGTGGTGGTGCATGCCTGTAATCCCAGCTACTTAGGAGGCTGAGGCAGAAGAATCGCTTGAACCCAGGAGGAAGAGGTTGCAGTGAGCTGAGATCACACCATTGCACTCCAGCCTGGGCAACAAGAGCGAAACTCCATCTCAAAAAAACCCAAACCAAAACAAAAAAAACTCAAAGACAGGCTTGAAGGACAACCTTAAAGCATGCAAACAGCACAGAAATTATTTTAAAAGGTTTCATATTTGAATACAGTGATTCTTTTCCACACTCAACATTATTTTCTTTCCTCCCCCATCTCTGTCTCACTCCTGTCACCCAGGCAAAAGTGCAGTGGCACAGTCATGGCTTACTGCAGCCTCGACTTCCTGGGCTCAAGAGATCCTTCTGCCTTGGGCTCCCAAAGTGCTGGGATTACAGGCATGAGCCACTGTGCCTGGCCTCACATTATTTTCAATGAGGTTATCGATAACACTTCACACCACCCCCTCCTTCCTTAAAGTTCATTATCAGTAGTAGTCAATGGAAATAGTGATTTTCCTGAGCCTTTTCCTGAGCCATGAAGTTTCACTCCTGGAAATAGAAAGCTTTAAAACTCAGACTGGTTAAATTGCATTACTTTTCTGAGAACTCGTTATTATTCCTACCTGAGAGTTGAGAACTAGAAGCAGAAGAGATATGACTTGTCAACATATCTCACAACAAGAGATGAGATGCGGAGAGAGGGGAAGGATCTGCTGTCCCAGCATCTCCACTTCGCAGAACCTACCCTCGTATATCATGCTGTCTTCGTCGGTGACGTAGGCATTGGCGCCCCAGATCACCATCTTGTGGATGTAAGACGGATATTTTGCAGCGGCAATGAGTGCGGTTATGCCCCCATCACTCCACCCCAGCAGAGAAACCTTCTTAAACTTCAGCGCCTATGATCATACGATAAAACGCATAGCACAAGTTATTGCTCCTGTCTGTTAAAAGAAACTGAGTCACTAATTATCAGAATCAATACAGGTGTGGGTCTGGAGTATCAATTAGTCAGAAAAGAAAAATCCTAGAGTCCACCATTTGATGACATCATGTTTTCTCTTAATTAGTTTTAGTGGAAATTGTCAAAAAACCTGAGTATATGGTATGGGTTTGAATTAGGAGGGAACTACATCTTCTGGTTGGATAAAAAGCTCAAGGAACTAGAATCAATGGAGACCAACTACTTAGATACGACAAATATAGCGTGCATGTGTATGTGTGAGCGCATATGCATGCCTGAGCAAGGACCTTGAGAACAGTTCCATAGATCAGAGAGGGGACCCTGAGCTCTGCTGGATGAAGTGAAGCAGGGTATCTGGTAAAGCAACTGTGGGAAGAACTGGCAACAGCCAGGCTGTCAGAGAACAGTGTCATGGGGAGGTTATGTGAGCCCGCGGGTGAATCAGCCAGGGTCTGCACATGTGTTTGGCAGGGAAAATGGACAAAGATTACATCTTAGAGGGGCTGCCAAGAAGAAAGAATAGAATGACTGGAAAATTAAAGGTAAAGAATTAATATTAGTCCAAGATATTTGCTGCCTGGACCATAAAATGGTGTAACTACTCTGGCACTATCCTGTAAAATGAACATCTGGAACTTCTATCACCTAGCAAATTGTCTCCTGAATTTGTATGAAATTCTCCCACATGTGCCAGGAGCTCAGTCCAGGATGTCCACAACAATACTGTTTATAGTAGCAAAAAAATGAAAATGGCCAGGAGCAACAGAATATTCACTGCCTGCTATTTATAACAGCAGAAAAAGACAACTTAAAAATTAAGTCAATTATCTACTATTAGAAAACTGGTGAAATAGGCCAGGTATGGTGGCTCATGCCTGTAATCCCAGCACTTCGGGAGGCTGAGGTGGGTGGATCAGGAGGTCAGGAGATTGAGACCATCCTGGCTAACACGATGAAACTCTGTCTCTACTAAAAATACAAAAATTAGCTGGGCGTAGTGGCGTGTGCCTGTAATCCCAGCTACTTGGGAGGCTAAGGCAAGACAATCGCTTGAACCCGGGAGGCAGAGGTTGCAGTAAGCCAAGATCGCGCCACTGCACTCCAGCCTGGGTGACAGAGCAAGACTCCGTCTCAAAAAAAAGAAAGAAAATCGGTGAAATAAGATACAGTACATCCATACAATGGAATAATATGTGCCTATCATACAACTAGTATAAATGCATATTGATTGACATGAAAGTTATTTCCTTGAAAAATTGTTCAATAAAAATAGTAAGTTAGAAAAACGTTAGGTGTAGTACGATGGCATCAATATGAAACTGCGTTTGTGATAGAATAAGACTGGCCAGAAAGCAGAGCCGCTGAGACTTGGTAGTGTCTCTGGAGAGCTGGACTGTGGACTATTCCCACTTTCTTCTTTATACCTATTTGAACTCTGAGTTTTCTATAGCAATCACATGGTATTATTTTGTAGAAAGATATAACAACAAGATTTAAACAAAATAAATGAACACAGGCCCAGCCACCCTTCCTCCCCTAGCCCTTCCCTAAGAGACCCACCTTCATCAAATCAACAGCATCTTTTGCATCCCTTTCAAAAAAGTCTGCTGGGAAATCGCGATCTGGGGGCCTGGAATGTCCATAGCCTCGAGGATCCCAGGCGACCACTGTGAAGAGCTTCTTATTGAGGTTCTTGAGCTGAGGTCCAAAATCTGTCTCTCCACTTCCTAAAAACAGCCACTTGGTTACCCTCAGGTGATCGCTTATCACCTGTCAAACACATTACAGTGAACACAGAAGCAATAACAATCTTAAAGCAAAGTAACTAATTTCTACTCAAAGCGGTCAGAATATAATCAGGAAAGCAGCCTTGCAATGACTTAATCCATCTACTCAAAGAAAGGAGGCAGGCTAGTCGGGTGCGCCTGTAATCCTAGCACTTTGGGAGGCTGAGGTGGGCGGACTGCCTGAGCTCAGGAGTTCGAGACCGGCCTGGGTTTCTACTAAAATACAAAACAAACAAACAAACAAAACAAACTAGCCAGGTGTGGCGGTGTGCATCTATAGTCCCAGTCACTCAGGAGGCTGAAGCAGGAGAATTGCTTGAACCCGGGAGGTGGAGGTTGCAGTGAGCCGAGATCCTGCCACTGCACTCCAGCCTGATCACAGAGCAAGACAGTCTCCAAAAAAAAAAAAAAAAAAAAAAAAAAGGAGGCGGGCTTCCTTTCCCGGCGGAGCGCAGGCCCGCTCCGACCTCCCCCTGGTGGCTATTTCGAGAAGGACAGAGGCCCTGGGTCTTCCTTTGGTTCTGTATTATTTCAGCACTTTCGAAACCTCTTTGGCTTAATCTTCCTTTCCTAAAGAAAAGAATTAATGAAACTGTATAGAAATTAATTTACAGATATGCTTCTGGTTTCTCTTTTCTTCTTAAAACAATGACTTACACATGAGAGGGATCTCTACAATATCTGCAAGCAAATTTATGAGATTTGGTCCAAGTTATTCAAAGTGGAATTCTAAAATTCCAGATTTAAATTTTTTTTTTTACTAAGCTAAGGTGAATAGCCTAAAGATTTTATTTTGTAGTTATATTTAAAAACCAGAAAAACTAAATGAAAACACTGAAATGCAGAAGAGGTGTGGAGGAAAAAAACCAAATCAGTTTCATCAGAAGAGTATGAAACAGCCTATGCTAAAAGCCGAATTCTATTAGTGGGCCTGCAGGGAGCTTGGCCTGCTAGTCCACAGCCCACCACATGTCACTGTAAGTGTGGTGTGTTCACACCTAGTGTGCACAGTGCACAAGGCCACTCTCACAGAGCCCAGTCCAGCAGCAAGTCAGCATTGTATCAGTGAAGTCTGCTGATTTCTGAGGACTTCTATCTCAGGCCACAAATGACTACTAACCACTTTGCCTGATAAACTATATTAGAAAATGTCTTTCACGGTGGTGCAGGATCATTTAACAACGTGAAGGCCTATCATTTTTCCTGGCAAGATATATCTTTCTCGAGATCAAGTAAATCATCAGAAAATTCAAGCCGAAACCAAATGAACGGATCTCCAGCCCACATCTGCTGCTGTGGCCCCTGAGGCTTCTCTCTGCCTCTGACCTGGAGGGTTCTGGCGAGGGAAATACCCTGAAGGAGGGGCAGGAGGTGAGAAGATGGGAAAAAAGAACAGTCTAAAAGACCAATTTCAGAAACAAGAAGGCATTTGCTCCTGGCACACACGTACACATTTGAAGACCAGTGCCAAGAATATAAAACTTTAAAAAGCGTTTAGGGAATATATGTACCTAGTTATCAGCATGTGACACCTGAGAGGCTTGTGGGGAGGGGAACTGGGTGCTGAGGATCGGACAGGAGAGAATCTCCTCTGGTCCATTTTTTTTTATGTTGGAATCATGCTAATATTTTACATAAACAAAAATTAAATTGGGGACAGGCACAGTGGCTCACGCCTGTAATCCCAGCATTTTGGGAGGCCGGGGCAAGTGGATCACCTGAGGTCAGCAGCTTGAGACCAGCCAGGGCAACATGGTGAAACCTCATCTCTACTAAAAATACAAAATTAGCCAGGCGTGGTGGCACACACCTGTACTCCCAGCTACTCGGGAGGCTGAGGCAGAAGAATCGCTTGAACCTGGGAGGTAGAGGTTGTGGTGAACCGAGATCGTGCCACTGCCTCCAGCCTGGGCAACAGAGTGAGACTCCCTTTCAAAAAAAAAAATTAAATTGATAAGTTTTTAGCACCTGGACAATGACTGCAACACTGAAATAATAGAAAGCTAAGATGGGAAATGCTTTTACAGATAACTTTAGCTCCACATCAGCCATGAAAGTCAATGTCCTCATTCATCAGCTTAAGGCAAACAAAGGTGCCCAGCACCATTTGGACGCATGCGCCTCGCTAGCTGCAGCCGTGCACAGTCCGCTGAGGCTCAGTCAAGTGGAACTTTTTCAGCACTTTACTTTTCGAAAGAAGCAAATCACAAAGAAATAAGTACGGTCAGCCTTCCTATCCACGGGTTCCACATCTGTGGATTCAACCAACCTCAGAACAAAAATATCTGGGGAAAGAAATGGATGGTTGGGTCTGTACTGAACATGTACAGGGTTTCTTCCTTGTCATTATTCCCTAAACAATCCGAGATAACAATTATTTACACGGCATTTACACTGCATGAGATATGGTAAGTAATCTGGAGATGACTTAAAGTATACAGGAGGACATGTAGCTTCCATGCAAATACTGCGCTATTCTATATCAGGGACTTGAGGACCCTCAGATTTTGGGATCTGAGGGCTTCCTGGAACCAATCCCCCATCGATACTGAGATTAAATATTAGGATTATTTTACCAAATCAAAAATAAAGCAACAATAGTAATGCCCTTAAAACCAGATTTGGGATATCCTGGAATCACTGGAAATTTTTCCCTTGAACTTTCTACATCTGAACTCTAGTTATGAAAATGAGACTAAAATCCAGTAGGTTTTATTATGGCCCATATATCGAGAGAGGGTAATATGCCAATCTAACTCTGATTTCTAACAAGATTTAAACTGAGTTTTTTTTTCTTACCTCTTATTTTAACTGAATATATTATCAACCACAACAAGTGACCAATCCACCCTAGTTTTAGCACTGAAAGTCCCACATCCTGGAAAATCCCCCCATGCCAGGCAAACTAGGATGATTGATTACCCACTCACCTTCTTCCTTTATCTACACTTTCTTCCCACACCCCTTTCCTTGACCCCTGTCACCCTCCCAAATTATGGGCAACTGTGATTTCATGGTGTACTTGCACAGGAAAACTGGGTACTTTACTAAAGGAATAAAAAATTCAATTCTGAACAGCAGTAGAAAGTTACCTACCTTTCTAAGTCATTTAAGTTTGATTGTAGCAAATATTAAAACATTTCAGAAAAGCACTAAAACTAATAATCAACATTTGGCATCTAGTATTGTGAATGCATCATAGATTTTACAGCATGCAAAAGCATTCCATTAAAAAGTGTCCAGACCCAACATCCCAGGAAGTAGCAGGACTGCATGACCTCCCTCTCCAGTCTGCTGATAATGCAGTTGAACGCCATTCACAGCCACTTTGGCAGAGGTTACCGAGGTTCTAGAAGAGAAAAAACCCATCCCCACAGGGGGAAAGGGGAGACGGAAGATTTCTTAGTTGATTCACAATTCCAGGTAGACAGGAGGAATAAGTGTTAGTGTTCTGTGCCACTGTGGGATGCTAACAATAAGAGATCTTTTCAAATAGCTAGAAGGAAGATACTGAATGCTCCCAACACAAAGAAATGAGAAGTGTTTGAGACGATGGATATGCCGATTACACTGATCTGATCACTACGCTTTGTATGTATGGAAACATCACTGTATACCCCAAAAACAGGTACAATTATGTCAATTAAAAAATACAACTTGAGAAATGTTTAAAAATGCACCCCCAAAGGAAAATCATTTAATTTAAGATGATAAAACTGTCTGTATACGAATGAGTCGCTTCCACATCGCCTCGCAGGCTCCTTGGGTTATTCTGATTTTTCCAATTCTGAACAGTGACATGAGTTTGAATCTTCTTTACTAGACTGCCAATCTGAACTGTACTCTCATGCTTGAATATGCCATTGTGACCAGCCTGGGGCTCACCCTACAAAAACCCTAGCAAGCTTGCTGAATCGGCCACAGAGGCTCACGGCACACGCTGGTGAGCTGGAAGCTGAGGGTACTCAAGTGCAGGCTGGCATGGGGCCTGGTGCAGTGAAATAAGGGTGGACATCGGGGCAAAAACCCTGGAGCCACTCATGTGCACCTCAGCAGACCCAGAGGACCCACCCAGACCTTCAGCAGCCTTGGTGACATTTCCAAAGATGCGATTGGTCTCAAGGTGCTGATCTCCAGGCTGTTCCTTAGCTGTAGGGTATCCTGTGTTGTCTGGCCTGCGCAGGAGGGCCATAGTCAAGACTGCCCATCTGCACTGATAAGGCCTACTGTTTTATAAAATGTTAAAATATGTCTGTGTCAACTACTAAGTAGCCCTGTCCATAAGCCTCCATCTCAAGAGCCTCCTTCCTGCCACTCACCCGCCTTGGCCTAAGACCTCCTAGGATCCAGCATCTAACTGGACCACGCTTAGTACAGGACAACGCCTCAGGACAGGCACAATGCCGGTGTCTGTCCTGCCTGAATTAGGTGTGCTGTACAGGTGTTCTGATTAACCTCTCCTCAGCTGCTCTTCCAGGAGCGCCAGACTGTCCTGGGATATACACCAGAGGGGCACACGGATGGCACCTGCACCAGGACCAGGCTCCACCAAACTTCCCACAGCTTATCAGACAGATGACTGAGTGAAGCACAGGAGGAACATGATGGCAAGTCAGGACAGATGCCAGAAGGAGGCGCTCCTCTTCTCCTGGTGGAGTGCCAACACAACGAAATCAACCACCATCTCCTTTACTTTTCTTTTTTTTTTCTTGCTCTGTCGCCCAGGCTGGAGTGCGTGGCACAATCTTGGCTCACTGCAAGCTCTGCCTCCCGGGTTCACGCCATTCTCCTGCCTCAGCCTCCCGAGTAGCTGGGACTACAGGCGTCCGCCACCACGCGCGGCTAATTTTTTTTTTTAAGTAGAGACAGGGTTTCACTGCGTTAGCCAGGATGGTCTCGATCTCCTGACCTCGTGATCCGCCCGCCTCGGCCTCCCAAAGTGCTGGGATTACAGGCGCGCTCGGGGCATCTTTTTCTTTTACATACTCCCTACCCCTACCTCTGCCCTTAGTCAAAAGATAACTGAAACACAGCCCTTTGAAAAAACGAGGTCCTGTTTTCTCTTTTGGTTTAATCTTATTTGCCAATCTCAAGTAAAAAAGAAACAAACGTGGAAACAGATGTGTTGAATACAGGTACATCTAATCTTAACACACAATTTCTGGAAAAATAAAAGACAGAGTTGGGTAGTAATAAGTCTGACCAAACTCTAAGCTCCTTATCTACAGAAATATTATTAGAGGGGCATCAATGAAGCCAGCAAACAACGGCAATACTGACCCTGCCATTTACTTATTATGATTCCTGCCCTATTCCTCTGAGAAATTCATTTCTATGGTTAAGATAGCTTTGGATCAGCCGGGCGTGGTGGCTCACACCTGTAATCCAACGCTTTGGGCGCCCCAGGCGGGTGGATCACGAGGTCAGGAGATCGAGACCATCCTGGCCAACATGATGGAACCCCGTCGCTACTAAAATACAAAAAAAATTTGCTGGGCGTGGTGGTGCGCGCCTGTAATCCCAGCTACTCCGGAGGCTGAGGCAGGGGAATCACTGGAACCCAGGAGGTGAAGATTACACTGAGCCGAGATCGTGCCACTGCATGCCAGCCTGGCGACAGAGACTCCATCTCAAAAAAAAAAAAGAAACTGCTATTACAATATCATATGTTCAGCTATTTCTTTTGTGTATGTTTTGCAAAGTAGCCTACAATAAAGTATTTGCTACTTTCAGGACTTGAATTTACGTGAATCTTGATGAATTATTTTTACATTTCTTTTTTTTTTTTTTTTTTTTTTGAGATAGAGTCTCGCTCTGTCCCCGGGGCTGGAGTGCGGTGGTGCGATCTCGGCTCACTGCAAGCTCCGCCTCCCGGGTTCACACCATTCTCCTGCCTCAGCCTCCCGAGTAGCTGGGACTACAGGCGCCCGCCACCTCGCCCGGCTAGTTTTTTGTATTTTTTTAGTAGAGACGGGGTTTCACCGTGTTAGCCAGGATGGTCTCGATCTCCTGACCTCATGATCCGCCCATCTTGGCCTCCCAAAGTGCTGGGATTACAGGCTTGAGCCACCGCGCCAGCCTACATTTCTTATATATTGTACTATTATATCAATATTCCCATTGTGCCTACTAATTACTTCATGTTTATTATATCCCCAGGCTTTTACATTCATTGTTTCAAATGCTCACAAAAACGCTGCAAGGCAAGAGGCTCAGAGAGGTTGAACAATCTGCCCACATTCACATAGCTAGGAAGTGGCCACGGGGCCATCAGAACTCCAGAGGCCATGATTCCTCTCTAACCTCATGGCTGAGCAGAGTCCTAAGAGGGCTCAGGCACTGGGGCCACACTCTGACTGCCAGATACAGTGTGGTGCAGGCGTCAGCAGGACAGTCTCTGATTCTCTGGCAGGGCATCCCAAGGTTGAACTTGGAAAATGTTTTTTAGGAAGATTGTTAGGTTATGTGAATTATTAATATCTGTAACTGTACATAATACACAATTTCAGGTAGAAAAGTTTTTTTTTTGACCTGACCCAGGAATAAATCACCTTACAGATTTTGAAATAAGGGTCAAAGTTCCAAACAGCAGACTTACAAACAAGTTTTTGGAACACAAGTCAATTGTAGGTTGGGCAGTGGCTATTCTGAAGCTAAGTTTTTACATGAATCCTTTTACCTACTGACACTGAGCTACAGCTGCGTTTCAGGATTAACTAACACCACTGCCTGTTTTTCTAGATTATATGTCATATCAACTTGCAGCTGCATGTATAAAATGGCAGTACGAAATCCAGAGAAACCTGTTTTTTCAGAGATATTTTAGGAAGAATGACCTGCAATGCAACTCGGTGAATGGGGCCTTCCTCAACCATTAAATAACCTATCAGAACTATATTGGTAGGCCGAGAGCGCCTGTAATCCCAGCACTTTGGGAGGCCGAGGTGGGTGGATCATTTGAGGTCAAGAGTTCGAGACCAGGTTGGCCAACCTGGCGAAACCCCATCGCTACTAAAAATACAAGAATTAGCCGGGCATGGTGGCGGGTGCCTGTAATCCCAGCTACTTGGGAGGCTGAGACCACGAGAATCCCTTAAACCTGGGAGGCAGAGGTTGCAGTGAGCAAGATCACACCACTGCACTCCAGCCTGGGCAGCTGTAGCCATTGACATGTTTTTCCATCTATCAAAATAGCCCTGACCATCTTATAATAATTCTAAAATTAAAGGAGCTAGTCAATTGCAATATGAAATTTTAAAAGTTGGTCAGTTTTGCCCTCTTTTCTCCTCCTAAATCAAGTTTTCAAACTAAAAGTTTCTATGTTGGATCAAGTAAAGTTCTAAACGCTGTGTACCTATCTAGTATTGACTTCATGGAAATAGCCCATCAACAGTCAACTGAGCACATGCACTGTGTACGTTCGTTGTATACGTGCGTTTGCATGTGTGTAGGGATGTATGTAGACAATAAAGTAAAACAAGCTTCATGCCGCTATATCCACATTTCTGCCCAGTATCTCTGGGGACCAAGAACATTCATTTTCAAGACGGAAGGTCAGAAATTAATCCAGTTTTTTGTTATTGTTTTACCTGAAATGGGGGAGAGGTGGGACGACAAATGAGAATAAAGCAGGTTCCTGGGCATCTCCACACATGTAGATCAGATCCTCTGGGAGTGAGGCCCAGGATTCTGAATTTTCACAGTTCCCAATGTGATTCTTTTGCACATTAAGGTACGAGATCAGCAAGCAAAGAGAAGACTTAGGGCTCTCGGGACCCGGGATTAAGGCCTTAGCGGTACTAGAGAGCTAATGGGCACAGTCATTCTCAGGCTGATTTCTGACATAGGAGGAAGAAGAGATTATTGTCCTTATGCCCTTACAGTGTGGACTCTGGACAGAGCAATGGACTAATAAGGGTGTTGGGATTCTAATCCGTGCTTCGTCACGGGTGAGTCTATACTGCGGGCAAAAGTATCTCCCTGGGTCTCTCTGGTCTGCACACTGAAGGGGCTGCACTCCACGGCCCAAGGCCTCTACTGCTCCGGACTCTTTGAACTTAGGCTGACCGAGGCGCATGCACGATCGAGGGACTCGCGCACCAAGCGCGGCTGCACCCCAAGATCGGGGTCTCGCGGCACAAAGGGCGGCAGGGCGGCCGGACCTCGCCCACGCCCAGTGCCCACACGCCCGGAACTCCTGCGGTCGGCACGCGCCCCTCCCGCCGCCCCTCGAGCGCGCGGATGCTGGGGATCCCAGGGGCGGGGTGGCCGCCATTACCCGAAGGCGGCCGCGGGTCCGGCCCGTGGGACGTGGATCCCGGGCTTCAGCGCCGAAAGCAGCAGCCGCAGCCGCAACACGCCTCGGCCACCCAGCACAGCCACCATGGTCACAAGTCGCGTCGCCGGCGGGAGCGCGCATGCGCTGAGACCCAGGGCGGTCCGCGGCCCACTCCGCCCACCCCGCCCACCCCGCCGCTCCATCCTGCTTTGCCCTCTACCCTTCCGGCCCCGCCCCGAAGCCCCGCCCCGAAGCCCCGCCCCGAAGCCCCGCCCCGAAGCCCCGCCCCGAAGCCCCGCCCCGAGGCCCCGCCCCGAGGCCCCGCCCCGAAGCCCCGCCCCGAAGCCCCGCCCCGCCGGGTGCTTTCCTGTGGGCGACGGAAACTCGGCTCGTGGTTTCCCAGTCCTGGAACTGCCTGCACCTGCAAAGACCGTCCCCTCTCGTGCTGGCTCTGGCTCCCGGGCTGAGTGTCCCAGTCGGCGCTGCCCCGCCCCCGCTCGTCGCCTCAGCGACCGTGGCCTTTCCAGGAGTCGAGGCTGCCAACCATAGCGCCCTCGCTGGGTGGGCGTCCACGCGGGGCTCTGGCTCTAAGCCGGCTACTAACGGTGGAAGTGTATTTGCTTTTCAGAGATGATGAGATCTAAATTTTCTTTATACAACTTCACACCCATTAGGATGGCTGCTAGCAAAACCCCCAGAAATTATTGTTGGTGTAGATGTAGAGAAATTGAAGCCCTTGTATATTGCTGTTGGGAATGTAAAATGGTGCAGCCACTGTGATGAACAGTACTGTCGTTCCTCAGAAAATCAGTTATATGATCCAGTATTTTCTTTCCTGGGTATATAACCCAAAATAATTTAAAACAGGGTGTACAAGAAGAAATGTTTTTACACTCATGTTGACAGCAGCACTATTCACAATAGCCAAAAGAGTGGAAGCAATTTAAGTGTCCAAAACCAGATACATGGATAAACAAAATGTTGCCTGTGCATGCAATGGAGCATTTTTTAGCCTGAACAAAGAACGAAATTCTGACACATGCTACTACATGAACCTGGAGGGCACTATGCTGAGGGAGGTAAGCCAGTCACAAAAAGACATACTGTGTGATTCCACTTATATAATAAGGTGCCTAGAGGAGTCAAACTTCTAGGGACAGAAAATACAGTGGAGGTCGTCGGGGGCTGGTGGAAGTGGGAATGGAAAGTTGGTGTTTCCTTGGGACAGTGTTTCAGTTTGGGGAGATGGATTTTCGTGATGGCTGCATAACATTGTGAGTGTACTTAATGCCACTGAACTATACACCTAAAAGTGGTTTAAGTGGTAATTTTATGTATGTTTTACCACACTTAATGTTTGCTTTGACTATATAATTCCAGCTTTATAAATGTTATAGACATTATCTAATTGAAAGCTCAGTGGAGAAAAAAACCACTATTGCTTTAAGTCTATCGTTCTGCCTTAATTGGAAATAACTGGCAGATTTGTGGCTACTGTTGTAGCCTTGGCTTGAATAATTGGAGACAACAGCTTCTTTGCATATTGCATGACTGTCCCTCCAAGAGACCTTTTTGGTGTCAGTCAGTCCTGTGGGCACAGTGCTTGTAGGTGTTACTCATGGAAATGTCTGCCACCTGCAGTGTCCTCACTGGCCCTTTGGAGTTTCTTGAGTAGTAAAGGCAGTTTTGGCCTAAATACAGACTATGCAAAAGTTTTCATATACTCTCAACATAACTCTATCACATTAATTCCTGAATAAAAGGAAAGAGACATATATAATGTTTGAGTGGAATTTAATCATTTGACTTTCAGCAATCTTTGGTGAGGTATTTCCTTTTTTCCTGATATGTTGATTGGGGTTTCATCTCAGAAATGATAAAAATAGCTGTCTGTACAGTTTCAACACCAGTTACCCTAGTGCTAAGCAAAACAGTAGCACTGAGTTTTTAGGTCTTTGGTGTCACTATTTTTTTCTTTTTTTTGAGATGGAGTTTCACTCTTGTTGCTCAGCTGGAGTGCAATGGCGCGATCTCAGCTCACTGCCACCTCTGCCTCCCGGGTTCAAGCGATTCTCCTGCCTCAGCCTCCCGAGTAGCTGGGATTATAAGCACCCGCCACCATGCCAGGCTAATTTTTGTAATTTTAGTAGAGATGAGGTTTTGCCATGTTGGCCAGGCTGGTCTTGAACTCCTGACCTCAGGTGATCCACCCGCCTCGGCCTCCCAAAGTGGGATTACAGGTGTGAGCCACCGCACCCAGCCTGGTGTCACTATTTTTAAGTAACATATCTGACAACCAGTTCTTTATATACAGCAAGATTGTGCAGCTTAAAAAACTGCCATTTTGTGCCACGCATCTTATGATGCATATTTCTTTAATCTTCACATCAGCCTTTTGTGCTATTGCACTCCCCATTTATAGATGAGGCATCTGAGGCTAAGAAAGGTTAGGAAGCAAGCCCTGGGTGACACAGCTGAAAAGTAATTTTGAGCTGCTCAATTTCAGGACTCTATACTTGGATAATGATGGTGAAAGGTTAGGAAGCAAGCCCGGGGTGACACAGCTGAAAAGTGACAGAGGGGAGTTTTTGAGCTCTCAGTTTCAGGACTCTATACTTGCATGATGATGATGATGATGATTGAGGCATGGTGTGATCACAGCTCCCCACAGCCTCAAACTCCTGGGCTCAAGTGATCCGTCCACCTTAGCCTCCCAAGAAGCTAGGCCTACAGGCATATACCACCACACCTGGCTAATTTTTTTTTGTTGTTGTTTTTGTGGAGATTGGGTCTTGCTATGTTGTTTTATGCTGGTCTCCAACTCATGGCCTCAAGCAATCCTCCCAGCTTGGCCTCCCAAAGTGCTGGGATTACCAGCATGAGCCACGATACCTGGTCGTATACTTGGATTATTACATATTGTAAAAATCACTGTAGTAGCATTAACCTTTCAGTGATTTCTCTGAAATCAGCTGCTTCTAAGATCTCGAAGATTTACACTCCTGTTTTTATTTATGCCTTTATTATACTTAGAAAATGCTTTTCCTTTCATAAATACCACATTAAAATGTACCTCAAAATACTGCCTAAAACATTTTGTGATTTATTAAACATTTTATTCCTGAAACCCTAACTTCACATGACAGACCCAAAGCAAAGATGATGATTGTAGCAACAAGTGGAAAATCCACCAAGCAGGACTGTGGGAGCTGGAAGTAGGTCTCTATTACCAGTAATAACCTAGGGTGTGAATGTCTGTTTCCGAACCGACAGTCTCAGTTCTCCTTTGCTGCTCTGTGTCATCCTGCTTACTTGGCTCTGCCTGTTAACCGCAGTGTTCTTGTGGAGCTTGGGCTTTGTACGTAACTCCTCACAGGCAAACCTGGTTCTTCCCACCATGGTGCTGAGAGTGGGGGTGAAGGGAAGGCCCCAGAGCCAGGCGCAGGGACAGCAGTGCTGCTGCAGGCCTCTCATCCTGAGGGCCAAAAGGCACTGGCAGGGAGGTGTTCTTCTCACCATCAGCATCCTGTCACCTGCTTGGCAGCAGGAGGGTAAAAGGGGATTATGCTCAGGAAAGGCAGCCTCCGTGGCAGAGGCACCATGGAGAACCCCCATCTGTCCCAGTGACACACACATCACATCAGTAGCCTGTAGTTGCGGTATAAAATTTTAAAAAGTGTGTTAAAAAATGCCTCGCCCTCTTGCCTTTCAATATTAATTATTCAGCCTCTTTGGACTCTAAGAGATTTGAGAACACCATTTGGATGGTGGTACAAGGAGCAAACGGAACTCACCCAGGCCTCTCCAGCAAAGCCTGGACCCTCCCTCCATTTTCCCTTTTGGGCTGTAGGATCCAAGGCTGCATGGCGGCCAAGTAGTAACCAGACAGGTGTGGACAGGAGAGCCGAGGCTCATTACTTTACAGCAGTGCTCTTCTCAACCGGGGCAATTTTCTCCTTTCCTAGGACCATTTGACAATGTTTAGAGACACTGTTGTCACAACTGGGGGAGGGACGGGGGGAGAACTGTGCCCCTGGCATCTAGTAGGTAGGGGCAGGGATGCTACCAAACATCGTACAAGGCACAAGACAGTCCCCACAAGAGAATTACCCAGCCCGAGACGCCGACACTGCCAAGGCTGAGAGCTTGCTCTGCAGCCCCGTTTCAGGGGCGTGTATGTGTCTGCTAGAGTTGAGGGGGTTCACAGTCAGAATCAACAACACTGTTATCAGCCCAAGACACCAGAATCCATTCCGACAGCCAGACTGACCATCACCACACCCTTCTCGTCCTCCCTCTGGGGATAGCTAAGCACACGGCCTTCCCTGTCTGTTTAGCAAAACGCCAGTGGAGACGCTGAGCGGCCCACCCAGCTTCAGTCTTCTGAACTATTCTAGTTCCTTCATCCACCCCCAGGTTTCAGGTGGACTCTGAAAGGTTGGGTGCTACAGGCACAATTCCCACAGTCAGGAGTTGTCCTTTTTCACTCTGGCACACAGAAAAATATGAAAATACTTTCACGGTACAGAGCAAACCGAGGAAGCCACTCAACAGTGTCAGCCCTGAGGTTCTGCTCTCACCCAGGCGTACAGATCAGCATTTCCTGTTCCCTCTCCAGGGCACCCAGGCTGGGTGAAAGTACCAGAATGCCAGGAAGTAACTTTCAAAGTCAATCAAGAATTTCTGCTGTAGTCACAGTTAGTAGCATTTCCTTGCAACAACTGTCTGGGAGATCTGATGTTTCCCCCCTCCTTGGTACCCCTTTAAATCTGTTCGGTTAATTTGAAAACTGAATATAAACTCAATTAATTTTTAAAAAATCGATAATTTAATGGAGTGAAGACTGCATGTGATTCTTAGAGCCTATAGTGACTGATACAGTATTTGATAGCCATGTTAACAGACTCTGTAACGTGGCAATGAGCTGCAGTTGTGATTCAAAAAGTCTCTGAACAGGGCTTAGAATTTTACTGTACTTTGTTCATAACAGGAGCCTACGTGAAGAAGAGAGCACACAATTTTAAAAGTTGATTTTATGTTCTCTGAGTTTTTCTTCTTGCTTCAGCAAAATTCTAGGAAATGCCATAAGCTGAAAGCAAATGACCTTCCTCAGACATCTCTTCTCTCCCTTTCCAAACCCAATTAGGAGTCATTTTTTGATTGGTGCTAGGCCATTAAGAGGTCTTCCTGCTTACGCTTTCCTCGGAGCGGATTGTTGCCTGGGCGCAGTGGCTCATGCCTGATATCCCAGCACTGTGAGAGGCCGAGGCAGGAGGATAACTTGAGTCCAGAAGTTTGAGACCAGCGTGGGCAACAGAGTGAGACCCCTTTGCTGCAGACTTCTTTCCCCATTCCCCAGCTATGAAATACAGGAAACAATATTTCTGCAGACACAGAACCCCCATCAGTGAGGACAGAATTCTGAATGCTCTGAGGCAGCCAGCTTTCTGGGGTTATTCACTAAGTGAGGAGTCCGCTTCAGCTGCCATAGCCCATCCAGGGTTAGTTCTGGCTGACGTAAATCAAGTGGTTCAGAAGGTCGATCCTGGCACACTGGTGGAGCACCTGGGCCAGCTTCCCCACTGTGGCTCCCTTAATGCCTTCCCTCATCACCCACTTTTGGAGCATCTGGTAAACCTTTTCTTTTAGTCCATCTCGCTCATAGTCATGGTCAATTTCATCAATCTGAGACTGTGTGAAGCCCAGTTTCCGGGCACAGTTTTTCCAGTGCTTTCCCAGATTTTCCCTGATTGGGTCCAGGTGTTTATCGGTCAGACTAGTGGTATTATCTGCCAAATGGGAAAGAGAAGAAGGTGTCAAGCTAAAGCCCATTCAAACATTCCAGCTTCCTGAACTGCTAAAAAACCCAAGTGAAATGAAGAGTACCAGAAGACAGGGAAAAGATAACTTCTTAGTTCTACAGCTGTTGCTGCACTGGAGACACTTCACATGCCTGCTAGCCCACAAGCAGTCTTTATGTGAATTACAATAGGGCATTCCTGGCCTGGCGTGGTGGCTCATGCCTATAACCCAACACTTTGGGAGGCCAAGGCAGGAAGATCACTTGAACCCAAGAGTTCTAGACCAGCCCTGGGCAACATAGCAAGACCCTGTCTCTATAAAAAAAAATTTTTTTTTTTAATTAGCTGGGTATGGTGGCACATGCCTGTACTCAGTTACTCCTCAGTTACTCAGGAGGCTGAGACAGGAGGATCACTTGAACCCAGGAGTTCAAGGCTGCAGTGAGCCATGATTGTGCCACAGTACTTCAGCCTGGACCATAGAGCAGGATGTGGTCTCAAAAACAAAACAAATAAAAAAGAATAAGGCATTCCTTCCTCCCAGTAGACACATCCCTGAACCACAGCTGATGGCTCTGTGAACAAAACCCCTATGTGGCTACCAGGTTGGGTGTTCTATTCAATCTTAGCCCGTGACCCTGTTGGTATTAGACGTTCCTGGATGTAAAGGGAAAAACCACCATTTTTGTTCCTTTTAGACATTTTCCACTTACATCTGGCCAGAGTGAAAGCCACGCAACTCCTGACCACCACCCCCGCCCAACAGTTCACTTTCCTCTTACTTAATCAAGGAATTGTCCAGCAGGTGTGAACCCATTCAGTTACAATGCCTTCTTTGTCTTTCAAGACAAAGGTAACTACTCTTCAAGGTCTGTTTCTGGACCCTTCCCCTCCTTTACTCCACCCCGCCGCCAACTGACATTGCCTCTTCTCAAATAGCCATAACCTCTCTCCTTCTACTGGTTCTTTCCCTTAGCCCTTCGTAAAAATAATAAAAGGAAACAAAAATGTAAAACAACCACAAAAAAATTCCTTAATCCCCACACGACCTCATTAAACAGAACATAAGGAAGAAAATATTTCATTTTTCCTTTCAACCTCCCTTCTTTCCTCAGCCCTCCATAATGTGGCTTGTATTGCCACCAGTCGATTGTCAGCAGTCCAAGAACTTCCCAACATACTTTCCAAATTTTGTCAATATTTCTGTAGGGGGTAGATCCCGCGTTTCATTAGATTCTCACAGGTGCCCTTGACCATTCAGAATTTCTGTTCTAGGTATTTTAAAAGCAAACTATGGCCTGTGGGCCACATCTGGCTCCCTGCCAGTGTTTGTAAATAAACTTTTATTGGAACACAGCCGTGCTCATTCACGTGTGTATTGTCTGTGGTTGCTTTTGCACTACAATAAGAGAGTTGAGTAGTTCCAAGAGAGACCTCAAAGACAGCAGGGCCTAACATTTCCTACTGGTTCCTTTACAGAAAAAAAAAAAAAAAAATAGCCAATCCCATGGTTAATTAGAAAGCTGGGTTCTTAATCAAGTTGTTTTGGCCTCATGACTTTTTCCAGACTGTACTTTGGGATTAGCATTATGGGCCTACACAGTAGAACCCTGTAAGAGATAGTCCTCTTGATTTTATTACAGAAGTGCTGTGGAGGGCACAGTCTTCTATCTTGTACAGGATCTCCTTTGATGAGGGCCTGACACAGCTGTTTCTTCCAGGTCTGACCAGTAATACTGATGATGCTAATGATGAAAGTTTAACACTTTTTATAGAACTTACTATGTGTCAGGCAGTCTTCTAAGCTTTTTATACATACCAACTCATTTAATTTTCACAACAAATCCATAAATACTGTGATTATCTCCATATTAAAAACAAATAAATTGGCCGGGCACGGTGGCTCACGCCTGTAATCCCAGCACTTTGGGAGGCCAAGGCGGGTGGATCACGAGGTCAGGAGATCGAGACCATCTTGGCGAACACAGTGAAACCCCGTCTCTACTAAAAATACAAAAAAAATTAGCCGGGCGTTGTGGCGGGCGCCTGTAGTCCCAGCTTCTTGGGAGGCTGAGGCAGGAGAATGGCGTGAACCCGGGAGGCAGAGTTTGCAGTGAGCCGAGACCTCGCCACTGCACTCCAGCCTGGGCGACAGAGCGAGACTCCGTCTCAGAAAAAAAAAATAATAATAAAATAAATTACAAAGGAATTATAAGGAAATTACAAAGATATTTTGCAGAAGTAACATGAGAAAACTTTCAAGAAGAATTATCAGAGAAATTTTAAGATTCCACTATGTCCTTCTCACAAGTAAGAAAGTTCAAGGTTGCTAGACATGGGGTCCCTCCAGGGTATCTTACCAAAGATAGCTTGGTACTTGGAAGCTGGCTCTTCTTTAAAGTTCGTATTTGTGCTGTCTAGTAGTGATGAACTCGTCCCACCAACCTCCATATAATTGTAGGCTCCAATCTGAATGCCAGTACTATTGTATATAGCATATTTTATAGATTCATCTGAACAAAGAGAAACACACAGGTAAGTAATTCTAGATCAAAAGCAAGAGAAAAAGTACAGCATGGCAAACAAGCAGGGCTTTACCCCAAACATTAAGTTCATTATCCTATGCCACAGTTCAAAC
This sequence comes from Macaca mulatta, assembly GCF_049350105.2. Classification (NCBI taxonomy): domain Eukaryota; kingdom Metazoa; phylum Chordata; class Mammalia; order Primates; family Cercopithecidae; genus Macaca; species Macaca mulatta. The sequence continues at coordinate 180,155,824 of NC_133409.1, forward strand.
TGTTCTTCTTTAAAATCTGGCTAAACCACCTCATACCCATTAGGATGCCTACAATTAAAAAAAAAAAAAAAAAAGACAGAAATAACACATATTGACAAAGATGTGGAGGAAATGAAGCCCCTGTGCACTGCTGGTGGGAATGTGAAATGGTACAGCCACTGCTATAAACAGTATAGTGGGCCGGGCGCAGTGGCTCACGCCTGTAATCCCAGCACTTTGGGAGGCCGATGTGGGTGGATCACCTGAGGTCAGGAGTTCAAGACCAGCCTGGCCAACATGGTGAAACCCCATCTGTACTAAAAATACAAAAATTAGCCAGGCATGGTGGTGGGTGCCTGTAATCCCGGCTACTCAGGAGGCTGAAGCAGGAGAATCACTTGAACCCAGAAGGCGGAGCTTGCAGTGAGCCGAGCCGAGATTGTGCCACTGCACTCCAGCCTGGCGACAGAGCGAGAATCTGTCTCAAAAGAAAAAAAAAAGAGTTATCGTGATTCTTCAAAAAAATTAAAGATAGAATTACCATATGATCCAGCAATTCCATTTCTGAGTATATACCCAAAAGAACTAAAACAGGTTCTAAGAAATGTTTCTACCCACATGTTCATTGCAGTGTTATTCACAAGAGCCGAAAGGTGGAAATCAGCCAAGCACCCATGAGCAGATGAGTGGATAACCCAACTGTGGCCTGGCTACACAATGGAATAGTCAGCCTTGAAAAGGAAGGGAATCACATCACATGCTACAACATGCATGAACCTTGAGGACCTTTCCTAAGTGAATGAAGCCAGCCACAAAGACAAATGCTGCACGATTCCACTCATATGAGGTACCTAGAGTCAGAGTCACAGGAATGGAGAGTAGAATGGTGGTTGTCAGGGGCTGGGAGGGGAGCTGGGGAGTTGGTGTTTAATGGATACAGAATTTTAGTTTTGCAAGATCAAAACAGTTACATAGATGGATGGTGGTGATGGTTGCATAACAATATGAATGTTAGGTAATGCCACTGTAAAAATGGTTAAAATGGTATATTTTATGTTTTTGAATTTTACCATAGAAAAATGTGGCTAAGTCAGAAATCAGAGGTGGATGAACAGCACAGCACAGCTCAGCCACACTTCCCAGCAGGATCCCACGACTCTGAACATCTGTGAAGGGTCCTCCTCCTTTACCTGATAAACTCAAACCTCTCAGGTTCAGTATTCAGAAGCTAGCCACAGCTCTGCCCTACCCTCTGTCTCTGATCTTCCTTTCACTGTCTCCGCCCTCTCTCCACTCCAGAGACTCCAGTCCCACCAGATTTCCCACTGATCTGCTGACATGGTGCTCCTGCCTCTGCCTGGACTGTTGACCTTCCGACATGCTTCTCCCTATCTGTGATTTTCTGCCACAGGCCCAGCACAAATTCCCCCTCCTTCCGTGAGCCTGCACTGTAATCCTAGACTCAGCACTCTGCCCTGGGCCGCTCTGTATCTGAGCTGGGTCTGTCTGACTTCTCCACTAGAATGTGAGTCCCGAGAGGGCAGCAACCATACCCACTTGTTTTTGTATTCCTTACACTCGCTAGCCTGGGACTTGGTACGGGCATGGGCTCAGTGACATTCATGCTGAGCTGAATTTGTCAGGTGTCGGTACTGTCCCTAAAGAGCACTTAGCATATCCTTGTAGGAGAGAGAAGGTGGTCGAGAAGACAGTTCTGAGGAGGGAAATGAATAGCAGCTCCAGGTACCTTTGTCAGCACACCTGACCCTAAGATAGGCCGCCTTCTGGACCAGGCACCGTGCTCATTTGTTGCATTTTCTCTGAGGAAGCCAAGGAAACTAGGGACCCTCTCTAGAGACAGGTGTAAGAAATATAGGATGTGCACGCACACACCATCTGTATGTAGTTCTGGGTGTTTATGAAGCTGCTGAAACTGGGGTCCTTGGAATCCTAGCAAGGAACCGCTGTGACAGTCTCTGAGGTACCTTCCAGCACTCAAGGCTGTCTAGGTGTTCTTGTTAACAGTGATAATAACAGTGCTAATAACAGCAGCTACCATTTACTGAGCACTTATTCTGTGCATCGGCAGGCACAGTGCTAAGCTGCCTTACCCTGTTGAATCCTCCTGGCCCACCACCTCCAGCTTGTACTGACACTGTGTTTGTCACTCACAGTCTGCGTTCACCATGGGCTTACATGGAGGTCTACCCTGCACCTCTCTACTTGGAGATTTGTTTTCTTGAATCAGTGCTTTCTGCCCAAATCTGGCCACTGGAAAAGCCATGAAAGTTATGAAACGGAGCAACGAATGCAATATTAGAAACACACTAGAGCTTACAATGTATAAATTTTCACTCGTAACATTTTCATTGATAATTGAGGAGAATGAACTCTGGAAAGGCAAACGACTTTCCCAAAGTCACCCACTGCAGTGACTGGCACACGCAGGACTCGACTTGGGTCTCCTGACCCCTAGCCCAGTGAGCTTCCCTTTTCTAACCTCACTTCAAACAGCACAGTGAATAGAAACAGTGGGTCTAGGAGCTCTTTCACTGAGACGAAGACTTTTATTTTCCTTTTGTACTTACTGGATACACACACCCTTCTTCTATGGTATGGCAAATTAGAAAACTCACATTTTGGTACAGAGTTAGGACATTTTGATAACAAAAGCAAGCAAAAGACTTATTTAAATTTGCAAGGAGAAACTCAGCGTGTTCATTTACTAGCTCAGTACTTAGCAGGATCATCTTTGGGAGCAGAAACACAGAAAATTCTATTATTTATTATAGATCCAAGTGCCCCCTCCCCCCTGAAAGCATCTCAGAATCCTGAAGAAGCTGGATGCCTGTACATCTGTCACTGGCAGAATCAGGAACCACAGCAAGAGTGAAAACAGAAAGCGATTTTGGCACTAAACTAGTGTATTTGGGTTGCTCATGTAGAAAGAAGATAAAAAATTACACATTAAATATTGGTTTAGGGTCTGCCTTCTGTCTACTAGGATTTAAACTATATGAGGGAAGGGACTCACTCAGGCTGTTGGCTCAGTTATAGCTCCAGTGCCTGGAGAACTGCATGGCACAAAGTGGGAAGTGCTTTGGATTTTTTTTTTTCTTTTTTCTTTTCTTTATTTGAGATGGAGTCTCGCTCTGTCACCCAGGCTGGAGTGCAGTGATGCGATCTCGGCTCACTGCAACTTCTGCCTCCCAGGTTCAAGTGATTCTCCTGCCTCACCCTCCCGAGTAGCTGGGATTACAGGCGCGTGCCACTATGCCCAGCTATTTTTTTTGTTTTTTTGTTTTTTTTTGTATTTTTAGTAGAGATGGGGTTTCACTGTGTTAGCCAGGATAGTCTCAATCTCCTCACCTCGTGATCTGCCTGCCTCAGCCTCCCAAAGTGCTGGGATTACAGAATTTTTTTTTTTTTCCCTGAGACACAATCTCACTCTGTTTCCCAGGCTGGAGTGCAGTGGCATATCTCAGCTCACTGTAACGTCTGTCTCCAGGGTTCAAGTGATTTTCCTGCCTCACCCTCCCTAGTAGCTGGGGCTACAGGCATGCACCACCACGCCTGGCCAATTTCTGTATTATTTAGTAGAGACAGGGTGTCACCATGTTAGCCAGGCTGGTCTCAAATTTCTGGCCTCAAATGATCCACCCACCTCGGCCTCCCAAAGTGCTGGCATTACAGGCATGAGCCACCATGCCTGGCCAACCATGGCCCCAGCTGAAATTTTTATTGACTTAATCATGAATGAATAAAATGATATGGCAATACTAATGAAAAATTTTATCCCCAGACATGAAGGAAACAAAAGGATATTCTGCTCATAGGATTATACATGACTTGGATACTGCTTAATGTCTAATCCAGTATTTTGCATTCTACAGATCTTAATAATAAAACCTATGGAAAAAATCGAGGATGTTTTCAAAGGATGTTTTTGGAGAATTTGGCGTTTTGAAAGAAATTGTAACTAAGCTCTGTGGTTCTCAAAGCTTCCTGTACCTGAGTTGATTTCAGGATCTCCAGGACACTTGTGGGTATCACTGGTAGATGCCGTTCAGGTGGTTAAGGTGATGTTGGTGAGTATTATTTGATAAAAATGCTGGATATTACATTAAATCACTTCCATTCTAGACTGCCAGTAACTACTATCACGTACCTTTTACTTCACCTGATAGATATATGGGAGTTAAAAAAAAGTTTTTCATCACTAATGGTAGTCTTTGAGCTATATAAGGTAAGAAACAAAAATATCCAAAACTGATTTCTTATCTTCAAAAAACAGCAAGCAAGGTAAAAGCAAATAAGCAGATAACTTCCCATTGATCAGAGATTGGGTGAAATAGGACTACTATGCACTCCACATTAGAGTCAAAGGCGCCTGCCAGTCACAAGCACCTCCTGATGCTTGTGGACATGTGTGATGAATCCTAGCCCCAGATGAAACACTCCCAGACCAAGTGGCCTGGCGGAGTCCATTCCACAGCGGCAACTTGCATCTGGCCGTGGACGATACCCTCTGTCCCCATCACAACCCACAATCTACAATAGAGCTGGTTGGTTGCTTTACTTTCTGAAAAATAAAAAAAGACAAGGTTGTGACTATCAAAGACCCATTTACCTGTTAGTGGCAAGGAGGTGAATGGCATCGTGGGTGTGTTTCCTAAATAGTTGGTCTCAGGCACCGGGATTTTATACAGACTAGACATAGGACTTGGAATTGGCCCATACCAAACTCTGGGACCTGCTGTTCCTGGATCCAGCGGTCTTGTTCCAAAGCCATGTGAGCTATATAAAACATTGTTCCGATATGGCACTTGAGGTTGGCTGCTAAGCCCTGAGGGCTGGGGCACTGCATTACCATGACTGGCTGCACTAGAATAAGCGGTGCCTTTTACCTCTGTATTCTGAAAATTCTCATAAGGTCTTTGCTGTGCAAAAGGGTCATGGGAGACCCTTCGTCTCCTTTCCTCCTCTCTGTTGTAAGCCACATTCTGTCTGGGCTGCTGTTTCATCTGCCTGTCCATGCGGCTGCCATAGAGATGGTAGTTTGCTTCCTCTTGGAGTTTACTCTGCAGACTGGGCTCATTCTCTTCTTGCTGGTGCTCCAGGGAGGGGGCAAACCAGGACTCCTCCACAGGACCCATCCCAAGTCCCTGGGAACTGTGCAGTGAACCAGGCTGTTCTGTGGCTGAGAAGAAATGATCAACATTAGAATGGGGTTCGTGAAACATTAAAACGTAAAATAAAATCTGAGCGCCATCATGAATCTGTATCTCAGAGGGACGCACAGAAAATAAGTAAGAGACCAGTCCGAAGCATTTAGGAGATGGTCCTCTTCCCACAAGCTTTACAAATAATAGGAGCTCCTCACTGGCAGTGAGAGAGTACTAGGAAAATTATAGCAAGCAAGAGAAGAGCGGCTGTTGCAGGGATGATCAAGGAAAAAAGGGACTTGGTTTGGAGCAGAGAAGGTAGTTGTCTCCTTGGAGCGATTCAGGTGGAAAATAAGATCTGCGACCAGGCACGGTGTTCACGCCTGTAATCCCAGCACGTTGGGAGGCCGAGGCGGGCGGATCACCTGAGGTCAGGAGTTCGAGACCAGCCTGGCCAACATGGCAAAACCCCGTTTCTACTGAAAATACAAAAACTAGCTAGGCATGGTGGTGCATGCCTGTAATCCCAGCTGCTTGGGAGGCTGAGGCAGAAGAATCGCTTGATCCTGAAAGGCAGAGGTTATAGTGAGCCAAGATCACACCACTGCACTCCAGCCGGGGTGACAGAGGGACTCTGTCTCAAAAAAAAAAAAAAAAAAAAAAATCTGCAGCAGCTCTGTCCTAAGCACGTCCCATGAATTCTTTCATTCTTGAAGAGCCCTATGAGAGGAGGAGCAATGATGATGATTTGATGGGTGAAGTTTAGGAGAGGTTAAGTAATTAGCCACAGATCAGGTAGCTAAGTGGCTGCAGTATCCTACACTCTGCCATCCTTTTTGTTACAGTGGAAAAACTATTCCTACTTGACCTGGGACGAGCCTCTCTGCTTGTAGTCTGGCTCTAAGTCACTACGACCTCCTCAGGGACTTTGCTCTCACATATGTCCCTTACCTTCTTCTGAATCATCACTTCTCCCCATCAGGTATGTTAGGCCTTTTGTTCAGAACACTGACTGGTGAGCACACTGTTACTTCGTATTTCAAATACATGTAACTTGACTCTCGAATATTATAAATTCCTTTAAGGCAGGTGTTCACTTTTATAGTTTCTTCTGTTTCCCATGTGGTCCTGAGTAGCATTTTAGAGCGGAGTGAATGAGTAACCAAACAAATAAATGAATGGATTTTGAGCACAGTGTAATTTACCTGAATTTGACCTGCTCGGAGGCACTGGCACACAATCAAGTTGGAGAGACTGCATTCTCTTCACAACTGCATTTTGGTTTGAATACTCTTTCTGTAATTAAGAGCATAAATACACACTTTAACAACAGAAAAGACTGAGTCCCAGAAAATCATAAATGAGAATTCATATTTTCAGAAGGTAGAAATTTCACATAGATCTTACAAGTAGTAATTTTTTTTCATTATTGTTTTTCCCAAATAGCCAAAATGACCTTTAAAAAGAACAAGGTTGGAGGACTCACAGTTCCTGATTTCAAAACTTACTACAAACCTACAGTATTCAAAACGGTGTAGTACTGGCATAAAGACAGGCACATATGCCAGTGGGGCAGAATGGAGAGCCCAGGAATAAACCCTCCCATAAACAGCCAATTGATTTTTGACAAGGTTGCCAAGACCATTCGATGGGGAAAACTGAATATACACATATGAAATAATGAAGTTGGACCCTTATTTCATACCATATAAAAATTAACTCAAAATGGATCAAAGACTTGATTTAAGGGCTAGTGCCACAAAAATTCTTAGAAGAAAACACAGGGAAAAAGCTTCATGACACTGGACTTGGCAGCGATTTCTTGGTTATGACGCAAAAGCACAAACGAAAGTAAAAAGTAAAAATACATCAGAATTAAAAGCTCTGTGCATCAAAGGATACTATGAAGATAGTAAAAAGATAACCCACAGAATAAGGAAACAATACTTTGGGAGGCCAAGGCGAGTGGATCACATGAGGTCAGGAGTTCGAGACCAGCCAGGCCAACATGGTGAAACCTTGTCTCTACTAAAACTACAAAAACTAGCCAGGTGTGGTGGTGTGTGCCTGTAGTCCCAGCTACTCAGGTGGCTGAGGCAGGAGTATCTCGAACCCGGGAGGCAGAGGTTGCAGTGAGCCACCATTCCGCCACTGCACTCCAGCCTGGGTGGCGACACAGTGAGAGTCTGTCTCAAAAAAAAAATAATAATAATAAAATAAATAAATAAAATAAAATAATGGGGAAAAATAGCAAACCATATATATCTGATAATGGATGAAATCCAGAACATTAAAAAAAAAAAATCCTACAACTCAACAACAAAAAACCAACAACCCAATTCAAAAATGGGCAAAGAACTTGAATAGCAGTTTCTCCACAGAAAATATACAAATGGCCAACAAGCCATGAAAAGATGCTCAACATCATTAGTCACAGGGAAATGCAAGTGAAAACCGCCATGAGGTACACTTTCATACTCCTGAGAGTGACTGTAATATGAAAATGATAAATAAACTGTTGGGAAGATGCTGGAGAAATTGGAATCCTTGTGCATTGCTGGTGGGGAATTTAAAATGGTGTAGCTACTGTGTAAAACAATTTAATAGTTCTTAAAAGTTAAACATGGCCAGGCATGGTGGCTCATGCCTGTAATCCCAGCACTTTGGGAGGCCAAGGCGGGCAGATCACCTGAGGTTAGGAGTTGGAGACCAGCCTGGCTAACATGGTGAAACCCCCATCTCTACTAAAAATACAAAAGAATTAGCTGGGTGTAGTGGCACGCGCCTGTAATCCCAGCTACTCGGGAGGCTGAGGCACAAGAATCACCTGAACCCGGAGGTGGAGGTTGTAGTGAGCCCAGAGTGTGCCATTGCACTCCAGCCTGAGTGACAGAGTGAGACTGTCTCAAAAAAAAAACCAAAAAAAAAAAACACCAAAAGAAACCCCAAAGATTCAAACAATGCAGAATCACACAGAATAACACCCAAACATTCCTTGAGCGCCTTCTTCCATTCCCTTGAGGCAAGCCTTATCCAGAGTGTGGTGCATATCACTCTTATTCTCTCTCTAGGAATTTGCACACACATTCCAGAAATATACTATATATATGTGTGTGTGTATATATATGTGTGTATATATATGTGTGTGTGTGTGTGTGTGTGTGTATTTATATATATATATTTTTTTGAGACACAGTTTCACTCTGTCGCCCAGGGTGGAGTGTAGTGGCACGATCTTGGCTCTCTGCAACCTCCACCTCCTGGGTTCAAGCAATTCTCATGCCTCAGCCTCCTGAGTAGCTGGGATTACGGGTATGCACCACCACACCTGGCCAGTTTTTTGTATTATTAGTAGAGACAGGGTTTTGCCATGTTGGCCAGCTGGTCTCCAACTCCTGACCTCAAGTGATCCGCCCACCTCGGCCTCCCATAGTGCTGGAATTACAGGTATGAGCCACTGCACCCGGCCTATATATATTTTAACATTAAAAGGACCACACGGTAAGTATTGTTATGTGACTTATTTTTTCACTAACAGCTAATCTTGAAGATCTTTCTATATCATTACATGTTAGTTGCCACCTCTTTCTCTTAAATGGCTATTAGTATTGTGTAGTTTAGATGAATCATAATTTAGGGCATTTACTTATGGGCATTTGAGTTGTTTGTAATTTTTCACTCTTATAAACTAAGGTGCAAAGAACGGAAGCTACATCTTTGAGTGTACATGTGAGTGGTACAGATAATACTGAGAGTAGAATTGCAACAAAACTTATGGGCTTGTGGCGTTTGTTGGATGCCACACCTTCTAATAAACTTCTCCAATTTACACTCTTACCAATAGTGCAGAAGACTGCTTGTTATTCTGCATTTTCACCAACACATTGTATCATCAATCTTTTGAAAATTTCAATCTAATGGATGAAAAATCATAACAGGTTCATTTTGCCTTTCTCTGTTGGCAAGGCCAAATATCTTTTCTGAACTGTGTTGTTCAGTTTATTTTTTGAATTGTCTGTGTTCTTTGTCTATTATTTTTCTTTTGAATTATTTGTTTGTTTGTTTGAGACGGAGTCTCGCTCTGTTGCCCAGACTGGAGTGCAGTGGTGCGATCTCAGCTCACTGCAAGCTCCGCCTCCTGGGTTCACACTATTCTTCTGCGTCAGCCTCCCAAGTAGCTGGGACTACAGGCTCCCGCCATCATGCCTGGCTAATTTTTGTATTTTTAGTAGAGACGGGGTTTCACCATGTTGGCCAGGATGGTCTCGATCTCCTGACCTTGTGATCCGCCCGCCTCGGCTTCCCAAAGTGCTGGGATTACAGGTGTAAGCCACCATGCCCAGCCTATTTTTGTTTTTTATTTGTAGGCATTCTATTAAATATTCTAGGTATTAATCCTTTGCTAAACACAATTTCTCCTTTTCAACTCCCTTTCCATTTTCATGAGGTCATATACAATAATCTTTTTCTTTTTTTTTTTTTTTTTTTTTTTTTTGAGACGGAGTCTCGCTCTGCCGCCCAGGCTGGAGTGCAGTGGCCGGATCTCAGCTCACTGCAAGCTCCGCCTCCCGGGTTCACGCCATTCTCCTGCCTCAGCCTCCGGAGTAGCTGGGACTACAGGCGCCCGCCACCGCGCCCGGCTAGTTTTTTTGTATTTTTTAGTAGAGACGGGGTTTCACCGTGTTAGCCAGGATGGTCTCGATCTCCTGACCTCGTGATCCGCCCATCTCAGCCTCCCAAAGTGCTGGGATTACAGGCTTGAGCCACCGCGCCCGGCCAATCTTTTTCTTTATACTTTGCAAATTTTGTGTGCAGCTTAAGAAACATACATGGATTGATTCTGGACTTTGTGGTAGACACAGTGATGGGCCTGTCAGATTCCCCAGCAAGGAGGGAGTTGCTGCCCTGTTGCAAGGAGCTGAGTGAACAAACAGCCTGTAGCTGTGAACTTCTTTGCCCCAGGTACTCCCCTTCTGAGCCAGTGACTGAGAAAGGCAAGGAGATAAAGCCTTGGCCATTTCAGCCTGACGTGGAATAAGCCAGAGGGGCATTTGCTCAGCGCTCCCTGCTGCCAGAGCTCTCTGTTCAGGCTTCGTTGCCCTCTGACTTCTTCCTCTGCTCATTCCTGCTTCCCACTCCTTCCTTGCACCCCAGTCCCCAACTCAGTGGCTGCTTCTGGAAAACCCAACCTGCAAAGACTCACCTTTTCTATTAATCTATTTGATTATCCTTGCTCTAGTCTACACTGTTCTGATCTCCTTCTTCAGAATTTTCTTGGCTATCTTTGTACATTTTTTCTTTCACATAAACTTAAGAGTCAGCTTGTTGAATTCCATAAAGAATTGGTTGTGCTTTTAATTAGGATTGCACTCCTTTGTAAATGACGTTGGGGGAATAGACAGCTTTAGTATGTCAAGTCTTTCCATCCATCAACACATTTCACTGTTTATTTGGATTTATTTCTTGTCGTTTAGAAAAGCCATGTTTGCCAATGTTTAGACACATAATATTATCTTATTGTGGTTTTAATTTGCATTTCTCCAATTACCAGTAAAGTTGTGCGCTTTTTTGGTATATTTATTCTCTTTGGTGAAGTGCCCATTCAACTATTTCATCCCTGTTTTAACTGGGTTGCATATCTTTTCCTTTCTGATTTATAAAATTTCTCTAGATTTTATGTATTCAAGTACTTGGTCAGTTATGTGTGTGTCGCACTTCTCCCATTCTGTGACTAGTTTGCTTGTTTATTATTTATTTATTTATTGGATATGGGGTCTCGTTCTGTAACCCAGGCTGGAGCACAATGGCGCAGCCTCCCAGGCCCAAGCAGGCTTCTCATCTCGGCCTCCTGAGTAGCTGGGACCACAGGTGCACACCACCATGCCCAGCTAATTTCTTTTTTTTTTTTTTTGAGACGGAGTCTAGCTCTGTTGCCCAGGCTGGAGTGCAGGGGCACGATCTCGGCTCACTGCAAGCTCCGCCTCCCGGGTTTACGCCATTCTCCTGCCTTAGCCTCCGAGTAGCTGGGACTACAGGCGCCCGCCACCATGCCCGGCTAATGTTTTGTATTTTTAGTAGAGATGGGTTTCGCCGTGTTAGCCAGAATAGTCTCAATTTCCTGACCTTGTGATCCGCCCGCCTCGGCCTCCCAAAGTTCTGGGATTACAGGCATGAGCCACCGTGCCCGGCCCTAATTTCTTAATTATTATTTGTAAGGAGGTCGTCTCACTATGTTGCCCAGGCTAGTCTCGAACTCCTGGCCTCAAGCGATCCTCCCACCTCAGCCTCCCAAAGTGCTGGGATTACAGGCATGAGCCACCATGCCCAGCCTCCATTCTCTTAATAGTTTATTTTGATGAATAAAAGTTTTTAAATGAATTTATAAATTTAAACATTTTATAAATTTATAAATGTATTAAATGTATCTATAAATTTATAGAATTTTACAATGAATTCATTTACAAATTCATTTTTAAAATTCATTTAAAATTTTATAAATTTTAAAATTTATCAATTCTTACCATTACAGCTAATGCTTTTGTGTACTGTTGAGGATTCCCTGTCCTGATATGAAGAAACTCTCCTATATTTTCCAATAGCTTTATAATTTTATCTTTCACATTTCTGTCAGTAATCAACCTGGAGCTGATTTTTTGGTATGGTGTAAGGTAGAAGCCCAATTTCATTTTTGTACCGTGCGGATACCCAGTTGTCTCAGCACCATTTATTGAAAAGACTGTCATTTCCCCACTGCTCTGCAGTGCCATCTCTGTCAAAATCAAGTTTCTAGGTATGTGTAAATCTATGGGTTTTCAACTCCATTCCAACAGTAGCTGTCCACCCCACACCAATACCACTGTCTTTTTAATATAGCTTTATAATTCTTGATAAGAATCTGATAAGACAAGCCCTTCACTACTAGTCTTGTCCTTCCTCAAGGGCATTTTGGCTGTTCTTACTCTCTTCTTTACCTTTTCATATGGATTTCAGAGTGGGTTTGTCAAGTTCCACTCCTCACACCCACTTTCCACACACACAAAACTAAGTTTGAGATATAGGCCTGGCGTGGTGGCTCACACCTGTAATCCCAGCCCTTTGGGAGGCCGAGGCAAGTGGATCATTTGAGGCCAGGAGTTCAAGACCAGCCTGGCCAACATGGTGAAACCCCATGTCTACTAAAAATAAAAAAATTAGCCGGGCATGGTGGCACATGCTTTTAATCCCAGCTACTTGGGAGGCTGAGGTAGGAGAATCGCTTGAGCGCAGGAAGCAGAGATGGCAGTGAGCTGAGATTGTGCCTCTGAACTCCAGTTTGGGCAACAAAGCAAGACTCTGTCTCAAAAAACAAAAAACTTGACTGGGCACAGTGCCTCACGCCTGTAATCCCAACACTCTGGGAGGACAGGGCGGGCAGATCATGAAGTCAGGAGATTGAGACCATCTTGGCTAACATGGTGAAACCCCGTCTCTATTTAAAAAAAAAAAAAAAAAAAAAAATTAGCTGGGCGTGGTGGCAGGCACCTGTAGTCCCAGCAGCTACTCGGGAGGCTGAGGCAGGAGAATGGTGTGAACCCAGGAGGTGGAGCTTGCAGTGAGACAAGATAGTGCCACTGCACTCCAGCCTGGGGGACAGAGCGAGACTCCATCTCAAAAAAAAAAAAAAAAATTCTTCTTCAGTTGTAATTGTGGATTTGTCTGTTTTTCTTTGAGTTCTGTCACTTTTTGCTGCGTTGACTTTGAGGTCATGTTATTGACGGTGGATTCACATTTAAAGTGGTTATACTTTCCAGATGCATTGGGCCTTTTATCATTATGAAATATTCCTGATTGTTTGAGGGAATGCTTTTTTGCCTTAGAGTTTATCTTAGCTGATTCCAATCTTTTTTTTAAATTATATTTTAAAATCTGTTTGCCTGTTTCATTTGCCGTAGCCTCCTGTTCATGACTATGGGGGTAAGTTGCTGGAAGATGTATGGCAGTAGCTTGATTCCAGAGTCGGCGGGGGCGGGGCAGGGTGGTCTCCATTCTCTTAGTTGATTGGTTCCTAATGAGGCCTTGTCATGCCCCTCTCACCCCAGACAGCACCTCCTTGCTTCAGTCTTGGGCAGATGCTACTGCCATCTGTTGCTAAGTACAGGAGAAGTAGGGAGAGAAGCCAGCTTTCCTAACTAGCATAAATGAGGTTCTCGAGTGACTCCCCTGTCAGCGTTCCAGGTGACTGTGCTGTTACTTCTGTACACTGACCCAAGACTGCCCCTCCGGTACTTCTTCCTCAGCATTATGTCTTGGGTTAGTATTCCTTTTCTGTTATATGTCTCCGCAGAATAAATCTGTGGTCTTTCTATCTTTCAAGAATTCCTCAAAATGACTGATCCACTTATGGTGCTTTCCATTCTTTGCCAGTGACACTGTGCTTTTGTTTTCATACTGCTATATATTTGTTCTCTCATTTCATGAGTTTTGAAGGAGAAATGGGTCCAGTATGCCAACAGGATGATATTTGCAGACAATTGCTCATTTTGTTTTATATGTTTACCAAGCTAGCTTACCTCAAATCTCAATAACAAATCACATTGTTTTGGTTTTCACGATTGACAGTATATATTTTGATATGTTAATATTTCAAGCATCTGCTATATTGCCTACCTTTAAACTCTTCACATCCTCTTCTACACTTTCTTCTAATTGACTTAAATAAAAAGGCCTAAATTTTTCTTCAATGCCTGTAAGAATAAAATGTACTTTAAATTTCTTAATTATTTTCTCACATAAAATAAAAAATATTAGCCATCTATTATCTTTGAATTACTTACCTCAGTCTGTGGGCAAAGCAGTAAAATAAAAACTTAAGCTCCAAATCACTGACTCTGATAGAGACTAATAAGATGAATAGAACAAGGGATGGGCTAACACAGGAACCAGGGGTTTCTGCTGAAACAGCCTGTGCTCTTTGTGCTTTTTATTCGTGCTGCAGTTTCTCCGGCTGCAACACAAACCGCTCCCCGATGTGAGTCCATCTCCAGCTGGACAGGGATGGGTGAACTCCCTGTTTCTGTCCCTCTGGCATCAGATTTATGAGAGGTCGGGATACTCAGAGCAAGGATTTAGAGTAATGGGTTACAGCTGTTAGCCTTCAAAGAAAAAAGAAACTTCCAGTTCCAGGAAGATGGAGTGGACATACTTTCTTCTTATTCTTCCTTCTAAGCACAACAAAAACATCCTCTATATTATTTATAAAACAAACGTACAGAGTCTCTGAAAGGAGAAGAGAAGAAGGCAGACCAGCGGGAAACCTCGGGATCAGATGAAACACACGATAGCGAGTTCACTGGATTTTCTCTTTTCCTCATATCTCAGACTTGGCTGAAAAGGTGGCAACCTCAAACCATCAACGGCCACAGATAAAAAAAATCTCCAACCAAAGCCTGCTCTTTCTAGCCAAAGAACTAAGCAAGGGGCAGACAGAAAACTAACTTTAGTCAGTCTACAGCCATGCCATCCTGAATGTGCCCAAGCTTGTCTGCCCTTGGAAGTTAGGCAGGGTCAGGTCTGGTTAGTACTTGGATAGGAGAAAACTTTTAGTCAACAACCACTCTATTCCAGCCAACCCCCACAGACAAACCCTGTGGCTGCACCCCGACCCACAGCAGCTAAGGCCAAGTGCAGAGCCTCCACATCCAACCGGTGAGACAGTAACAATGTAACTCAACAAACTCAACAAACTCAACATCCCCACCGGGGTAATGTCAGAGAAGGCCCAAAAGGAAGCCAGGGCTGTCCTACCTGCCAGCTGATAATGAGCCCCTCCACTCCTATGGTGTCAGGAGAACACAAGAATAGCCTGGATTTGCCCCACATGGCAGTAACAAGACCCCTCTTCCCCACTGGGGAAGTGTCAGAGGAGGTCTAGTGGAGAATCAGGACTTTTAACATTGTCCAGTCGTAATGAGGTGCCTTCACCTCTGTGTCAGTGGGGACTATGTGGACTCTGCCAGAATTCCCACCCCTCACCAGCAGGGAAGAGGAGCCTCTGACCATGGGCGTCAATAAGGGCTGAGTGGAGAGGCTGAACTTCTACCTCCACCCAGCACTAGTAAGGTGGCCACCACTCTTCCCTTGTCAGAGCAGTCTCAGAAAAGCTCAGCCAAAACAGAAGGCTTAAAGAGGATACAGAATCTCACAACACAGTAAGAAAATGTACAAGTTTCAACAGAAAAATTACTCCTTATATGAAGAACCAGAAAGGTCCCAAACTGAATGAAATAAGACAATCAACAGATGCCAATACTGAGATGACAGCAATGTTAGAATTACCTGTCAAGGATTTTAAAACAGCCATGATAAAAACAATTCAATTAATAGTTATGAACCTGCTTGAAACAAATGAAAAATAGAAAGTCTCAGCGAAAAAGGGGAGAATATAAATTTTAGAGCTGAAAACTTCAATGACCAAAATATAATAAAAAGCTCAGTAGGCCGGGCGCAGTGGTTCACGCCTGTAATTCCAGCACTCTGGGAGGCCGAGGCAGGCGGATCATGAGGTCAGGAGATCGAGACCATCCTGGCTAACATGGTGAAACCCGTCTCTACTAAAAATACAACAAATTAGCCGGGCAGGGTGGCGGGCGCCTGTAGTCCCAGCTACTCGGGAGGCTGAGGCAGGAGAATGGAGTGAACCCGGGAGGCGGGGCTTGCGCCACTGCATTCTCCAACCTGGGGGACAGAGGGAGACTCCATCTCAAAAAAAAAAAAAAAAGGCTCAGTAGATGGTTCAACTGTGGAATCAAGGAGAAACAGAAAAATCAGTGAACTGGAAGACAGAATGATAAAATTATCCAGTCTGAACAAGAGAGAGGAAATTAACTGGAAAAAAAAAAAAAATAGAAAGCCTCAGGGACCTGTGGGACTATAACCAAAGATACAGTTTTTGTTGTCACAGTTCCAGAAGGAAAAGAGAAAGAGAGTGGGGGCTAAAAAGTACTTACAGAAATAATGGCCAAAAGCTTCCCAGATATGGTAAGAGGCATAAACCTACAGATTCAAGAAGCTGAGCAAAACCTAAACAGAATAAACCCAAAGGAATCCACACCAAGACAAATAACTAAATCTCTGAAAAATAAAGGCAAAGTCTTGAAAGCAGCAAGAGAAAAATAACACCTTACCTATAAGGAAAAAAAATTTGGAATGACAGAGTTCAGACATATCCTAAAAGAATGATTAAGGAAAGTTCCCTAAACAGAAAGGAAACAATAAAATAAGACACCTTGGAGAATCAGAAAGGTCTGGTTTTGTTCATGGCAGGTAGCACCTAAAATCCTTGGAGTCTTCTAAGACTGTCTTTTGGGTGGGGTCAGAAAACTAAGCAGCTTCAGAATGGGGGCTAGCAACCAGAAAGACCAAGCTATAATTAGAAGGTTGGGACTTTGAGCTCCACCTTTGACTTCCAGTGAGGAGAGAGGGACTGGAGATTAAGCTCAAGCACCAATGACCATGATTTAATCAATCATGCGTATGTAATGGAACTTCCATAAATCACCTTAAATGGGAAGGTGTGGAGAGCTTCAGGTTGCTGAACACATAGAAGCACCAGAATGTGGTGTGTCCTGAAAGGCTGTGGAAGCTCTGTACACCCTCCTCCCATACCTCACCTTGTACAGCTCTTCCATTTGGCTGTTTCTGAATTGTACCCAGTACAGTAAAAGGGAAGACATAAGCAAAATGTTTTCTTGAGTTCTGTGAGTCTTTCTAATGAATTCCCAGACCTGAAGTGCGGCTTGTGGGAATACTCAAATAAATTTGTAGTTGGCTGAGCAGAAGTGTGAGTAGCCTGGGTACCCAATGCTGGTGAGGATGCAAGAACCTGCATCACGCAGACACCGAATATAAAATGGCACAGCCCCTCTGGGAAAATGTTTGGGAATTTTTTAAATAAACTGTACATGAAACTACCATACAACCTAGCTACTGCACTCCTTGGTATTCCAGAGAAATGAAGACTTATATTCACACAAAAACATGTACATGAATATTTACAGCTGCTTTAGTCCCAACAGTTAAGAACTGGAAACAAGTCTTTCAAGGAGTGAATAGTTAAACTGTGGTACATCCACACCATAGAATACTGCTCAGCAAACATCCAGGCACCTTTCCCCATCCCTGTATGACAGGGCCAGTCTAAATGGCAAAATACTTTCTAAAGATGCCAGCTAAACAAGGGAGGGGATGGAAATAAAAGAGGTGAAGAAGCAAAGAAGGCTGGTGAAAGCCCATACACGGATGAATGGAGAAACGAAATGCAGTCTATTCATACAATGGAATATTATTCAGCCTTGAAAAGGAAAGAAATTCTGACATCTGCTACAACACAGATGAACCTCGAGGACATCATGCCAGGTGGAATCAGCCAGACACAAAAGGACAAATATTGTATGGTTCCACTTATATACGGTACCCAGTGCAGTTAAATTCGTAGAGACAGAAAGTAGGATGGGGGTTGCCAGGGGCAGGGAGAGAGATGATGGAGAGTGAATGTACTGTGGGACTGTACTTACTGCCCCTGAACAGTGCACTTGAAAACAGTTACAATGTTAATTTGAAAGTTATGTATATTTAAACCCAAGTTAAAAAGTTAGTTACAAAAAAAGGAAACAAGAAGGCCTTATGTGCCTTCATGCTTTTGAGAGATGGCTTCTTTGCACTGAACAACATGTTTGAAATCTAGAAAATCAGTTTAAAACCACAAGTAAAGTTGAACTCAGTTTTCTGAGGATTCAAACCAAGTTCCTAACAACATCTTACTGGGAAAATCACCACACAGGATGCATCCTACACAGTCAGAAAAGATGCTCTTACCAGGAAATGTCGGCCGAGCTTCTGGATTCGCTTCCCAGCACAGCTTCATGAGGCTGATAATTTCTCTTGGGCAGTACTCAATGATGTCGTCCACATCTGGCCTGTTCCCCGATTTTATGCACATTATCAGCTGCTGCTCACAGATAGCATCTGTAAAGCAAAGAGGAGCTGAGGTTGAGACTTTCAGGTCTTGCTCCTCTCTCAGGCAGGAAGGTGACAGAACTTGAACAATACTGCTCATTTTTTTCAGCCTCTGGTATGCCTGTGGTACAGCTGCCTCATTCTATAGAGTGGAATATGTCAGCTCTTTGTCTGACATATTCCACTACAGAGATGACCAAACAATAGCTTAATGTCTGCAGATAAAACAAAATTCTCAACAAAGCTACCTGCTGATGGAACAGAGATTATGTGGGCAAGGCCAGTGGCACGCTCCATGTGCAAAGGCAAATATGGGACAGTCCTTGCCTTCAGGAGCTCAAGTTAATGAGAGTGACTTAAAACACAAGAGTGATCATTGCTATTCAAAAAGGATGGGGCTGGGCACGGTGGCTCATGCCTGTAATCCCAGCACTTTGGGAGGTTGAGACAGGCAGATCACGAGGTCAAGAGATCAAGACCATCCTGGCCAACATGGTGAAACCCCATCTCTACTAAAAATACAAAAATTAGCTGGGCGTGGTGGTGCACACCTGTAGTCCCAGCTACTCGGGAGGCTGCGGCAAGAGAATTGCTTGAACTTGGGAGGTGGAGGTTGCAGTGAGCTGAGACTGCGCCACTGCACTCCAGCCTGGTGACAGAGTGAGATTCCGTCTTAGAAGGAAAAAAAAAAAAAAAAAGAATGTACAAGGGGCTCCAGTAGCACAACCCTGACTAAAAAGATCCAGGAAGGCTTTGTTGAGTCCAGAAAAATTAGCAGGTAAAGAATGGGAAAGGGGGACTTAAGGAGGAGAACTCCAGGCAAGAGAAGCAGGATATCAACAGACTAGAAGTCACAGAGATCATGACACATCCCAGAAATTCCTCACTCAGTCTAACTGACAAAGAAGGGAGGGTCAGGGATGAGGCCAGTAGAGAAGCAAAGGCCAGAATATGAAGGCCTTTTATTCCACACTAAGGAATTCGAACTTCATCCTGAACACCATGGAGCATCTGGGAAGGATTTCCAGTATGTGAGGGAAAGGGTCACATGTGCCTTTTAGGACAACCATTTTGGCTGCCACATGAATGGTGGACAGTGGAAGGAGCCTGCCGCAGAAACAGTGAGGGTTTGAACTAAGCAGAGGCCAGTGGGGACAGAGAGAGGCAGATGGGTTGCAGATATATCTTGAGTCATATATATATCTTGAATTCATAGGTTTTGAGATCTGATAGAATGTGGGAGAGAGAGGCAAGGGCAAGTCTGGGATGACTCTAAGGTTTCTTATTGGGCAACTTGGTAAAAGGATGGCCATGCCACTTCCTGAGCATATGAAGAGGAGTGAAGCAGGGCGAGCTGCAGGACAGTGTCAACAAGATGGGTGCGTTTGGGGGATGCTGCTTTGGAGGTTCCTTTGGTGCCTGCAATGGATCTGACCATAAGACAAGTGGATATCCAGGCCAGAGCCAGAGACACAGATTTAAGAAGCATTTGCAAAGAGATGATCATCAAACCACGGGAGCTGATGATCACCCAAGATGAGTATGTAGGAAAACATCCATTAGTGTATGCACTTAACAAACTGAAGAGTGTCTCTGTTCTTCTACACAAGCCACGACTTACTCATCTTTATATTCCCGGTGCCGACTAAAGTGCCCACAGTAGGGACTGAAAAGAAAGAATTCTTGAATGAAGGAGTAAGTGAATGAGTGAAAGTATGAAGTGTATGCCTTGTAGTGTGAAAGGCTAAGTCCTCACAAGCAGAAACAATCAACTTTCCTGTCTAGGAAGAACCCTGGAATTTTACAGCATCTCTCAAGCTAATGACACGTTATCAAGAGTCCTATTCATCCTATGATCACTGATTCCTAAATGGGATTACTCATTCATTCAACAAAAATTTACTGGGCACCTATTAGTTCCAGGCACAGTGAGTGTAGATGCTGAGGAGACGGCAGAGGATAAATCAGATATGGTCCTTGCCCTCACGGAACTCACAGTTTAGCAGGCAAGACTGACATTAAAAGAATAAACAATTATAAACCTTAACTGATTTCACTGAAGCCCATTACTTCATATGGCAGTGTTGGTTCATATCAAACCCCACTCCTCTAATGCCTTACTTTCATATGGCTCCTTATTTGCAAATATCGCCCAAAGTACGACGGCAAAGCTGTACACATCTGACTTCTCCGTGGGCTTTGCGTTGACGTCGTTCAGGTGCTCAGGCGCCATGTAGTAGAGGGTGCCGCCGTTCTTCTTAGAGGTGCCGTCCACTTCCTTCAGCTCATTGTGCTCTTCTTTACTCAGTTTGCTCCACATCTTAAAGGAAGCAAGGCCGAGGTCTGCGATCTGTGAAAGACATCGAGCCACGGGGATTATTTGGTGAAGGCCATAAGCAAATCAGATCTGACTTTAAATCTAGGGCTTGTCCAGTATACATAAGGTATGGTAAATTTTCCTGAAACGGTTTCACTGGGCAGGTTCAAAATGGCGACTTCTCAACAGACTCATAGAAACTGTGTGTCTCCTCAGCCATTTGTAAAATCTCCCCGCAGGAAACGTTACATGAAATTCTGGTATCGCATTCCTTATGCAATAAGGGGGAGGGGAAAAGCAGAAGAGGTTTCTGACAAGAATAACAACCAAATATATTTGTTCTAATTCCCCATTGACTCTGCATATGTTTTTCAACTATTTCTGGGGCTTGGGGGAAAAATGGTTATTTTCTTCTCTGCACATTTATGTAGCAGACAGTGGCTAAGTACTACACCTTCTATTTCCCCAAATGGCGTCCAGAGGCCCATGGATGC
Source organism: Macaca mulatta (assembly GCF_049350105.2). NCBI lineage: Eukaryota > Metazoa > Chordata > Mammalia > Primates > Cercopithecidae > Macaca > Macaca mulatta. The sequence goes on from NC_133409.1 coordinate 180,176,772, forward strand.
GAGTGTCCAAGGATCCCAAAGACACGCTGAGGATAAGGACTGCAGTGTTGCTTGTTTTGAGCTGTAGCCTGAACCTAAGAGAAGAAGGGGTGGGAAGGAGGAGAAAAACAGACAAAAAGCAGAGAGAAAAATACCAAGGTCAGACGCAGAACAAGAACAGAATTGGCAGGGCAAAATGACAGAGCAGTGCAGTGAAGAAGAGAACACAGGTGCCAGTTCCACTTCTGCCTGCAGGAATCCAAGCGAGCATGTGGGGATGAACTGTGGCACATGATTACCTAAAATCCACAGATTCTAACCCACGACATAAGAGGGAAGTCACGAATTTGAAGATAGGTTATGAATGAGGAATTTTTATTCCCAGGCCTTTTTTTAAAGGCCTGTCCAAGACTAGGACAAAGCACTAGACGTAGAACCTGCTGGTGGAGAGAGGCCCCTGTGTGAGCAGCTCCTGAGTGCCTCCCCCAGGGCTGCTTCCCCTTTTGGATGCTTGTGCTTGGATTCCTGCTGCGAAAGCCAATTAGATATGACACTCCCCGCTAGCTAAATCCTGCCCTTGAATGAACAAAAGAAAAATCCCTTTCCCTTGTTCCCTTTATGACAATGGAAAGAACGTGTTCAAAGGAAACTGATTTTTTAAAACACAGAAGCAAATAATCAAATAAAAATATAAAACAAAATTTCAAAGTAGAAGTTTTTGATGCACTGCTGATCTCTCTTTTTTTTTTTTTTTCTTAGAGGCAGAGTTTTGCTCTTGTGGCCCAGGCTAGAGTGCAATGGCACAATCTCGGCTCACCACAACCTCCGCCTCCCGGCTTCAGGTGATTCTCCTGCCTCAGCCTCCCAAGCAGCTGGAATTACAGGCATGCGCTACCACGCCTGGCTGATTTTGTATTTTTAGTAGAGATGGGGTTTCTCCATATTGGTCAGGCTGGTCTTGAACTCCCAACCTCAGGTGATCTGCTCACCTCAGCCTCCCAAAGTGCTGGGATTACAGGCATGAGCCACCGCACCCGGCCGCTGATCTCACTCTTAGGCCATATCTGAACTCTAAAGATTTTCTGCACACACCCTCACATTCCCCTGCATTTCCAGAGGAGGGGAGTCTTGGTGACACATTATGGCACCAATGGCCCATTCCAGGATGTAAAGGGCAACTTTTGAATGTTTCTAACAGAGGAGAAAAACACAATCTAGGAAAGAGGACTTCTCATCTCCCCCACTCAATTCCACTCCTCCCCAAAAGATATGAGTTATCCTGACAGTTATCTCCTGATCCCATCAAGCCTGCGTCTTTCCTTTCAATCGCTGGTAGAGCCCTTCAGCACCATCATCACCAGTTATAAGCTGAGCTAGGTCTTCCTTTAGCTTCTCCAGTTTACAAGAATGGGTTTACATTGGAGAATTAAAACTAAAATCACCCAACTTTCTGGAAGCCTACAGATGATGGTTTACCTTAATGTGGAAGTCATCATCAACAAGGATATTTTCAGGCTTCAGGTCCTTGTGTATCACGCCTTTTCCATGTAAGTAGCACATCCCTTCAATGATTTCCACAATTATCCTTCCTTTTACAGAAAGCGGGGTACTCATCTAAAACAAGTGACATTAAGTCTATGAAATGGAAAGGTAATCAAATAGGCCAAAGCAACTGTTTCATGAAAGGGTGGTGGGATCTGGGCCTGAGGAGAGGGTTACAGGTTTCCTTCCAGCAGACGCACCACAGTGCTGTGGTGTCACTGGAAAACAAGAAAGATTTCATTCTTGGAGGGCAAAAGGTATTCATGTTGTATTTTGTTAGTGTAAAAACAAAAATCCCACAATAATTTGGTAATGTATAAAATACTATAAAATTAAGCTCCTTGAGAACAAAAATATATATTATTTAGGACTGTATCTTTAGAACCTAGGATTATACCTGGAATGCTTGCTGAATGAATGGATGAATAAATATACAAGCAAGCATTTTCTATGGGATACTCATACGATGTCATACTAAGTTTACATTAAGGACATGAACAATGCCATGGAAATGTCACATGTAAAATAACATTAAGAGAAAAAAGAATACAAGGGAACATGTTCACACTGATTACAATCATAGAAAAATCTGAGATAAACATGATGTTAAAACGACAAAGCTTCAGTGAATTAATATCTATTTGATGACCTGGTAGCAGATACTTCAGGCTTTTGTAGAGTCTCAGGTCACTGGTTCCTATAATTGTATTCTTATTATATGAACATCAATATTAACAAACAATTCCAGTTTCTATTATAGTGGTTAAAATAGTTTTGCTTCACAACAAAAAATCAGTATACAAACAAGATGTTTCCTAAAAATTTATATGTATTTTGGTTGTTGGTTAACAGGAAAAAAATTTTAATGACAAAAGTGAGATTCCAAGTCTATCCCTCAAACCATATTTATGACATAGCGCAGCTGAGCGACACTGTTAACAGCTTGCTCACCACCAAACAGAAAGGAGCAGAGATGTTTGCCCTTCCTCTTCGGTATACCTTTGGACTTAGGGAACACTTCGGAGCAAGCAAAGTAAGTTGGTCCCCCTCTCTCTTCTCTTTCTGCTTCTCTCTCAGGTCCTCCTGATGTCCTGACTGAGTCCAAACAGGCACACCTGAACTTTCCCTGATCCTGTAGAATGCCTCATGTCCCAAATGACTTCTCTCTCATCTCAGAAGCTAAGCAGGGTTGCGCCTGGTTAGTACTTGGATGGGAGACCAAAGACTTATTTCCCAATCAAAATGTTTACTTCAAACAGCTGATTTTCTCTCGTTCTGGGGTGGAGAGCAATCTGCTCAAACTATAATACCATGAGTGTAAGTGATCACCTCTTCTCCTTCCCAAAGGTATTTCTGTGAGATGCCTGTTGGCTTGGCAATTGTGGGATAGGAGAAGAAAGTGGAAAAGTGGGAGTATTTGCCACAAAGGCAGCCATATCCCGCCACCCCTCCCCATACCTTGTGCAATCTATGCTCTAGCCAAACCCAGGAATTTACAGTTCCCCAAATTTGGCAGTCTCTACATGGTATTCTCTCTGCCTAGAACACTTGTTCCCTAATTCTCTGCTTCAAAACATCCACCTGTCATTCACATTAGAAGCCCTTCTTGTCTATCCCAAGCTGAGTGGGTGCCTCTCGTCTGCACTCCCACAGCGGACGACGAGTATGTCTATCAAAACACCCTCAGCTGGGAGTGGTGGCTCATGCCTGTAATCCCAGCACTTTGGGAGGCCAAGGCGGTTGGATCACAAGGTCAGGAGTTCAAGACCAGCCTGACCAATGTGGTGAAACCTTGTCTCTACTAAAAATAAAAAAATTAGCCAGGCATGGTGGTAGGCGCCTGCAATCCCAGCTACTCAAGAGGCTGAGGCAGGAAGATTGCTTGAACCAGGGAGGTGGAGGTTGCAGTGAGCCAAGATCGCACCATTGCACTCCAGCCTGGGTGACAGAACGAGACTCCTCTCAAGAAAAAAAAAAAAAACCACCACATAGCTGGGTGCAGTGGCTCATGCCCATAGTCCCAGCTACTCAGGAGGCTGAGGTGAGGGGATCATTTAAGGCCAGGAGTTCAAGCCTGCAGTGCACTGTGACTGTGCCACTGCACTCCAGCCTGAGCAACACAGTGAGATCTCGTTCTCTTAAAAAAGAAAAAAAAACCACCATCACACCATATCACTCATTTAGTCACCTGCCTCCTTTTACTGCCTGCGTCGCATTAGCTATTGATTTATAAGCTACTAGTGCAAGGCCTTCATCTTAACAGGCACATTACCTTTTAAAAATGTTGTCAAATAATTTGATTTTGGTAAACAATTTTTATTTTTGTTTTAAATCCTATCCAGTGTTGTTGCCGCTAATGTTCTATATTTATTTTAAAATAAAACTTTGTTGAATGGTTTCAAAGTGCAACCGCTAATACTCTGTCTGCTCTTACGGTCATTTACAGTGTACATCCTTTCATTAATCAATCCATATTTAATTGTCATCCCATCATGCATATACTCCACATCAGATGATGTCTGCAACGTGAAGACAGGGCCTATCTCTGAACTGTAGATTGTAGAACAGCAGACAGGTATGGTAAACAGCCAATCACATTCCTAAGACACAGACTACGGAGGACTGTCCGCAGGATCGAGAGGATGAAGAGACCACTCTCAGGGCAGCAAAAGGCAAGGAAGATTTTGAGACAGGGTCTTGCTCTGTTCACATGCACCTTGTATTTTTTGTAGAGATGGGATTTCACTGTGTTATCCAGGCTGGTCTTGAACACCAAGGTGCAAGTGATCCTCCTGCCAAAAGTGCTGAGATTACAGGAGTGGCCCACTCACTGGGCCGGATCAAGGCAGAGATGTTTTAAGGAGAAACTGACTTCAGGAAATTGAGCCTGTAATCCCAGCTACTTGAGAGGCTGAGGTGGGAGGATCGCTTGAGACCAGGTGTTTGAGTTCAGCCTGGGCAACATAGCAAGACCTTGTCTCTATAAGAAAAGGAAAAGAAAATTCAAACTACCAAGCAATTTGCAAATTTTATACTAATGAGCTGCAAACACACACCCCAAGGGCAGCCATAACAGACAGCCAGGGCCCAAGCGCTGGGGATCCCCGTGTGGGGGGCACTCTCTACCTCGGCTTTTAGCACGTGCATCAGGTTGCCCCTCTCCATGTACTCCATCACCAGGGAGTAGTTCCCTTCCTCTATGATGACGCCCAGGAGCTTTACCACTCGGCTGTGCCTCAGTCTGTTCATCATCTTCGCCTCCTCCAGGAGGGCCTCGTTGTGCCTGTGGGCAGGAAAGGTGCTATGCTGAGGTTGGCAGAGCCAGCACCTCAAGAGCCTGGTGTACACTTCCAACACATCACTCCCACGTGCTGGGGTTGTGCTTGAGTCTGTACCTATCTCTTCCAGGCACAGGCCAGAAGCATTAGAAGGCAGAGCAGTTTCTCACTTCTCCACAGTTCTCCTGCCCAGTAACTGGCAGTGCATGCTCAAAAAATGTAAATCAATGAAGGAATGAATGAATGAATCAATGAATGAAAAGTACATGAACAGCAGCAAGGTAACCTGAAAAAAGACCGTGCTGGACCGTGTGACTGAAAAAACAAAAAACAAACAAACAAACAAAAACAGCCTCTCTCAAAACCACTCTGACAAAGGAGGGATAGGGGTAAAACCACTCTACTGGTTGCTTTCAAGGGAAGGTTCTCAGAACCTCTCAGGAATGAACTGCCTTTTTATTTTCATACTTAGGGCTGGTCCTCACTGAAAATGTGAAGCAAGTGAATAGGTCTGTCTTCACCCATCCTCCTGTTTCCTTTTCATTGTCCCCCTCACCACACTTCTCTCTTTGTCTTTCTCTATTTCCTTCTTGTTCATGTCTCTTCTGTTACTTACTAGCTGTGAGCCCTTCACGACCCAGCCTCGGAGTCCGCGTCAGCGACAGTAACATAAGAGCCGTCGTCACCCTGACATCTTGGCAGGCTCCCTCTCACTCTACCCACCAGCGGCTCTACGGCAGCCAGCGTCCCCATCCCGCTCCGAGCTTGCCCGCCCACTCACTCTACCCACCAGCGGCTCTACGGCAGCCAGCGTCCCCATCCCGCTCCGAGCTTGCCCGCCCACCCCTGCCCCCACTCACTCGCTGCAGTTGGGCCCCTTGTACACTGTTTTCATGATCACGAAGCCCTGGGTTCTGTGGAAACACAGAGACACCTTCCCGAAGCCTCCGCTGTCCAGTTCTGCCCTCTCCAGGAAGTCACTGGATTTCATCTTAATGACATTCAAGGACATGTCTGGTTGCATTCTGAAGCTCAAGAACACCCAAAATGCTGCCACTTTTCTCCCCCCGTCAGAGCGGTACCCTGTGAAGAAAACAGAGACAACACCTCAGGGCAACAAGAATATATATATAATTATTATTATTATTATTATTATTTTCTCCTTTGGAGACAGGGTCTCACTTTGTCACTCAGGCTGGAGTGCAGTGGCACAATCACAGCTCACTGCAGCCTCGACCTCCTGGGCTCAGGCAATCCTCCCCCCTCAGCCTCCTTGAGTAGCTGGGGCCACAGGTGCACCCCACCATGCCCGGCTGATTTTTCAATTATTTGTAAAGAGTTGGGGGCGGGCAGAGTGGTCTCACTATGTTGCCCAGGATGGTCTCGAACTCCTAGGATCAAGGGATCCTCCCACCTCAGCCTCCCAAAGTGCAGAGATTACAGGTATGAGCCATTGCCCTTGGCAGAAAAGATCATTTTTAAAAACTTTTGTAACATTCCACATGCTTGATGTGCCTTGGATTTTTGAGGATAGACTTACAGTCATCTGATGAGCTAATTTTCATATTTTTAAGAATCACAGAAGACTATAATATTTATTCCCTCAGCCTTTTTATTTCTGGCAATATGGAGCATTAGAAAATTTTAAGAACTCTCCGGCTATAAAGGACATAAGTATGTTGGACAACATAATACAAACATTCACTGAAATGCATACCAGAACTCCGTGGAAAGGAAAAGAATTCTAGGGACAGAAACGGCACCAGAGGCAGGCAGTAGCTCACACAGGGCAGTGCCAATCTCGCCATCCAGAATTCGAGGTTTAGAGCCCAGCTGAGGTCAAGGAATGCAAGAAAAGCAGGTAGAATGAAGACTCCCCGCTTAACACTGCACTGCTCAATGTGCTACCCCTTGATGAAAGGATGAACTAGAAAAAAAGCAGCCTGTGGCAAACAAACATATTTGTCTTGGACTGGGCACAAGGTATTAAAAAAAAAAAAAAAAAGTCTGTGCAAATTTATAACCTTGGGCCTGTCTTCAAATAGATACAGACTTTGAAATGAGAGGATCCCCTTAACTATGAACAGGAAGTGGTCACAGGCTGATGCCATCCTGAGGTTATTGGCTAAAGCAAACAATACCCTCAAGCCAGGCTAGACAGAATTCCCACAAATACAAATTTAACATAAGCTCCCTTTCCAAAATTATAAAACACAAAAGAAAAAATTCGCCGTGAGACAGACCCTGCAGCTACAGCAAACAGCAGTAGTAAGCACCAAAGAACTTCAGTAAATTAACAACTGAAAGGCAGTAGAAAATGAATAGGTTTAAGAAATTATGAACAAAAGGAATCTGAAGAATATAAAAAGAACAATGCAAACTCTAAGAAGAAAATGTGAAAAAGGAGTAGAATTTGGAGAATATCCATCAGGGCTGTGAAGTATACAGCGTCAGATCTCAAAGCACAGCTATTTGCTTCATCCTTCCTCCCTTCTTTTCTTCCATTCATTCATTTTCCCCAAACTGAAATGAAGAATAAAAACCCATGGAGAACCACAATGAGACACCACTACACAACTACCAGGATATCCAAAACTAAAGACTCATAGCACCAAATACTGGCAAACATGAGAAGCAACCAGACCTCTCAAACATCAATGGTGGGAGTATAAAATGGTACAAACACTTTGGGAAAAGGGCTGGCAAAGAGCTTCATGGCAAAACAGAAACCCTATGCAAACCAACAGGACACGGACACACTGGTGTGTGCATGTGAATGTGCATGTCTGTGTTTTGATTTGAGAGTAGGAGGAGGGCTATGAATGTTTTGTATTCCAGAAATACCCAAATCCCAGCTGGGCGCGGTGGCTCACGCCTATAATCCCAGCACTTTGGGAGGCTGAGGAAGGCAGATCACGAGGTCAGGAGTTCAAGACCAGCCTGGCCAAGATGGTGAAACCCCGTCTCTACTAAAAATACAAAAATTAGCCAGGTGTGGTGGCACGCGCCTCTAATCCCAGCTACTCGGGGGGCTGAGGCAGGAGAATTGCTTAAACTTGGGAGACAGAGGTCGCAGTGAGCTGAGATCGTATGCCACCGCACTCCAGCCTGGGCAACAAAATGAGACTCTGTCTCAAAAAAACTAAAATAAAATAATAAATATGTACATCCAAATACAGACCATGAAAAATAACCTTTCTGGGGCATAAAATACTCATAGAAATTTCATAGGCATAGATTTTGTTTATGAAACCACGAACACCTGCACTATGACCCAGCAATTCCAATCCCAAGAGAAATGAAAACGTATGTCGGAAAACACTTGTAAAATGTGCATAGCAACTTTATTCATGATAGCTCCAAACTGGAAACAGCTGTCCATCAATAAGAGAATGAGTGAACACAGTGTGGTATATGAACACAATGGGATACTACTCAGCAATAAAAATGACTGCTGATACACATGAATGAAAACAGCATGAACGAAATGCAAAAACGTGATGAGTGAAAGTATACGAAAGAATACATACTATGTAATTCTATTTATATGATGGTTCAGAAGTCAAAACCAATCTGTGCCAGAAAAAGAACACTGGCCACCTGTGAGCATGGTGAGGCTGGGCGGGCAGGGGCATGAGGGAACTTTCTGGGGTGATGATAATGTTCTAAGATATCAGTGGGGGCTAGGGTTGCAGGCATATGCATCTGCCCATACTCAGCAGATGTACTCCTAACAACTGAAGGTAAATTTTACATCAAAATACAAACCTGTGAACATGTTGAACTCTAGCTAGTGGTATGCATGCTGAAGTATTTAGAGATGTGTACTTGGAAATACATCAAAAAGTCAGATAGAATGATGGACAGATGACGGGAAGGGAGATGGAGAATTACATGATGAAGCAAGCGGTGTTAAGATGATACTCGTGGTGGACGTAACCTTCGGACTTTGGTGTTTTTCATGATAAAATGTTGGAGGGCGGGGAGTTAAAAATGAAAAAAATAAATACCTTGGGGAGAGGGGATTCTGGAAACCCCTTGGCTGCCCATGGTGTTGTGCAGTGGGCGGCTCCAGGTGACTCAGGTAACCAGCATTCGACGCCTCATCTAAAGGCTGTGGGCCAGCTCTGTCTAGCAGAGGAAGCTCACACAGCAGCATCTATGCGCCTTCTTTCCTAGGACATAAGACATTACCAAACAAGAGGAAGTGCCCTCAGGAAACAAGTACATCGGTGGGACATGGGCAGTGGGTGGAGGTGAGGGGCTGCCTAGATGAAGGCCTGAAGACTGAGGGGTGGGGTTAGGCAGGCGCTTGAGGTAAGAGACCAGGGGCCATAGCTCCAAGAGCACCGGCCCTCCACTATGAACGTGAATTCTAGCTCTGTGACTCACCAACCTGTGACCTTGGGGCACTTGTGCCTCAATTTCCTCATCTGCAAAATGAAACAATGACCGCCTCACAGAAGTGGTAAGGATTATGAGAAAAAAAATGTATACATTTATATACGTAGACATATAAATATACATATATTTGTATATGTATAAATATAAATACGATACGATATAAAATATATATTCGTGTATATATACATATATTTGTGTATGTGTATATGCATATATATTTGTATACATAGATATACAGCTATATTTATATATATACACATATATGTGTATTTATTTGTATATGCATATATATGTACATATGTATATATTTGTGAAAACACGTTTGTTACCTGCTTTATGTCTCTGGCTGGCCCAGCCACCCACGTGTTTATCCACACGGATGGTATTTCTTTGGGCTTTGAGAATGCCAACATTTTCAGCTGGGAATCACTCTATCAGCAGGGCCCTACTGAGCAATCCTAGTGAGAATGAGGTAGGAGAGGGTGGAGACAGAGGGCTTAAAAGATAACATTGATTTTAGGCCTCCTTTTTCATTCACTACAGATCACTGGAGCATGCAGAACTGCGGTCTTCCCCATTCCATAAAGGTCATCTGTCCCACCCTCTTAGGCCACATTCTTCCAACTTCTTGCCTGGTTAGGTGTCAGGGAACTGTCATTTTGTCAAGGAAGCCATCCTAAGTCTTCCCATTAGACATTTGCACAGGTAAGACAGTACTGTAATTGAGAATTATTTCTCATGAAGTTCACAGAAGGCAGGAAACTTGTCTTGTGCACCGTTTCCAGAGCCTAGCAGAACCCAATGTATGCCGGCCCATCATCAAATGAGTAACTATTTTAAAAAGAGAACTATTTAATTGTCCAAAAATAAAAAATATTGTTAAATGAATTACAGCACACTCCTAACAGAATATTGTATAGCCATTCAAAATTGTTTTTGACGAATAAATCTGTAAAAATTATATTCACATTTGTGTGAGAGACATATATATGTAAATAAAGATGTAAGTACAGAAAAAAAAAGACATAAAGACACCAAAATGTTAACAAGGATTGTATCTTGATGGTAGGGTGATTTTTGCTTTCTTCTTTACACTTTTACTATGTTTTCCAAATTTTCCCCAGTAGACATGAATTAAATGTAAAATTAAAATTTTTTTTTGAAAGGAATAATTCCTTGACTCAGTATTTCTTTACTCTGAGGGATCAAATCAGAGATGCTGATAAAGATTATGTGCAAAGCTGTTCCTGGTAGCATTACATAGAACAGCAAAAGTAGGTAAAACACTTAGTATGTACAGAGAAGAGAATCAGTTATGCGCATCAACACTCTGAAATATATCTAGCAGTTTGCAAAAGCGATGCTGTAAGAATGTTTAATAATATTAAAAATGCTCACAGACAGTAAAGAAACAAGCAGGAACTACAACATGCCCTGAAAAATGCCCTTTTGGGTAAAAGGTTTCTACTTTATGAGGAGTCCTATCTAGTATCTCTCCTTCAGTCTCCACCACATCTCCTCAAATTTGTCAAGACCAACTAGGACCTGCAGGTGCTCCTGAGTGTGGTGGAGCTTGGGAAGGCCTCTAGTTGGGTCCACTGGATTTTGGGAGCTTAACTCCCGACCCAAGTCAGTTCTCCTTATAGTCTTGCGGTTTGCTAGTTTAGTCTGATGTTAATCTTATGCATCTTTTGCACGGTTTTCAGTGATTTCTTTCGTTTTTGCCATCCACCCCTCTTTTTTCCACATGAAAGATTCAACTTTATGAGCACTGTGTATCTTAGGAAGGCTTTGTGAGTAGTTGAATGAAGGAAATCCAAAAACACTGAATTTAGGCAGCTTATATAGACATATTGCATAACCATATTATTACAAAGCCATGTTACAGAGTAAGAAAGACATGCTGGCCTGTTATATCAACGAATTTTAACTAATAATTATGTCCATTTGAATGCAATTTGTAAATGTTTTCCATAAATAAATATTAATTCAGGGACTCAGGACAGTGAATTTTTTTCTATTGAAATTAATGTGAAATCCGAAGGAATTTCACAAATTACCTTCTAAGGCAGGGTGAGTACACATATCATAATATTCTAATTAACTTTTCCCCATTTTTCTGTGATGACCACACATAACAAGAGAATGGCAGAAAATGCTAGTTGGCCACCTGCCATTGCCCTCTTTCTTCCCACTAACAGAATTCTGATTTTGCTCAGTTATCCAAGTGACCAGAGGATTTCTCCAACTTCCATGATTACAGCAGCCTGATGCTTTCCCTGGATAAACAAAAGTTCCAAGCAAGGAAGAGACTTAAGGACCAGCAAGGAAGGACCAGCAAGAGATAAGAATTGAAACAGAGTTTAAACAAGCATCATGACCCCTGAAGCAAATTTTATCATGATTTCAATTTGCAAATAAAGAAACTAAGATTTGGAACTAAATGATCCACCTAAAGTGGCAGGATCCTGGAATGAAATCTTTGTCCCTTCATTCAAACTTTCACTGTTGGCTCACTAATACATGCTACTTCTCTAGATAGCAAATAATCTGTCTTCGGAAAAATCCAGATGCAGAGACCCACTCTTACAGTCTTACTCATCTATGTTAAATGAATATGCCACAGTCAGAAACACGGAGAAAGTGCAGAATAAATTTTTTAAATACAAGAAGGCGGGGCGAAGGGGTTCATGCCTGTAATCCGGACTTTGGGAGGCCGAGGCGGGCAGACTGCCAAGAGCTTGAGACCAGACTGGCCAACCTGGTGAAACCCTGTCTCTACTAGAAATACAAAAATTAGCCAGGTGTGGTAGTGTACGCCTGTAATCTCAGCTTCTTGGGAGGCTGAGGGAGGAGAACTGCTTGAACCCCAGAGGCAGAGGTTACATTGAGCCACAATCGTGCCACTACACTCCAGCCTGGGCGACAGAGCAAGACTGTCTTCAAAACTAAAAATAAAAATACAGGAAACATATGGCTCAAAATCAATGTTCTACAGATTAATACAGTCAACCATTTTTGCCAGAATGTAATATCCAACTAAAGCATGGGAAGTTAAATATTTTCTTCAGATTCCCAGATCATATGGGTGTTAACAGGTTATAAATCAGTAAGCACCAAAATGTAAGCTGCCCAGTTTGAAACAGGCTATTTAAGAACTTTTCTTAATACTCATTAATATTCACAATCCAGAAAGTACAGTATATCTCTGGGGCTCAGTATAGTGCAGACAGGGGAAAATGAGTATTAAAGTTATCATTTTTGCCATTTTATCAGTAATAATGATACACTCCAAATTTCGTTTTAAACAAGCCTAGTCTTCTCTTCACTTTTTGTGAAGAGCTGCAGTACTCCACATTATTTTATTATTATTTTTTTTGAGACAGAGTCTCCCTCTGTCGTCCAGGATAGAGTGTAAGTGGCACCATCTCTGCTCACTGCAACTACCGCCTCCTGGATTCAAGCCATTCTCCTGCCTCAGCCTCCCAAGTAGCTGGGATTACAGGGACCCGCCACCACATTCGGCTAATTTTTGTATTTTTAGTAGAGACGGGGTTTTGTCATGTTGGCCAGGCTGGTCTCGAACTCCTGACCTCAGGTGATACTCCCACCTCGGCCTCCCGAAGTGCTCGGATTACAGGAGTGAGCCACCGTGCCCGGCCCAGTACTCCACATTTCTAATATGACAATTTCCTCTTGACTCAATCCATCTTCCTAGCAGTCACAGAACGCAGATGAGTACTAAGTCACTGCACATTTCAAAGTTCACCTCCTGCCTTGGCTTCTTCAAGTGTAAATCAGGGAAGAATTAATCGTTGGAGCAGCCTCCTTCTTTGCCCAAGATAAAGAAAGCTCTGATTAAGAGAGAGTCAAATGGTCAGCAAGAGAGAAAGAACAACCCCAGACCTTCCCCTGCCCCTGCAACCCCCGCGTCCCTCTGAGGCTTTGTCAAATGCTGAGGGAAGAAGGATGCAGCCTATCCTCTTCCCAACCCTGAAGAGGGTCTGCAGCACTTCACAAAAGCACATGCCAGTGACCACCAAAGCAGCCTGCTAGGGTTACCACATTCGTCCCCTCAGTCGTCTAAGATCACGCAGAAAAGGTTTTGTTTTTGGAACCTGCTGTGGCCTCAAGTGCAACAGTAAAAGGCCCTTTCAAAGGGTTGGTGGGAAGAGCCCAAACTGTTTTTTCTTAATGATAGGGCAGTAAGGGCCCACCGTCTCCACCAAAACAACAACGACATTAACGGCGTGTGGGACGGCCTATTCCACCCTCACGCCGTAATCGCGGCCCAAACGCAGGTCTCCGCCCGCTACCAGTCCAGCGCCCAGACCTCCGGCGCAGAAGCACCCAGCTGACTCCGGATAAGCTGGGCTAGAGGCGCACCTCCGACTTCCGGGAGCGCCCGGGAGCGCCCGGCCCCGCCCACTACCCGACTTCCGGTACCGGCGGGGCCCCGCCCGCCGCGCGCACGCCGGGCGGAGTCCCTCTCCTTCCCGGAAGCCCGCGGCCGCCCCGGCCTCCGCGCAAGCACCTGAGTTACTTTCGTTTCCGCGGCAAACGTCTAGAGGTCAGGGTAAGGGACGAAGCGGCGGCGGAAGGTTGGGGATTACTCCGACGCTGCGGCAGCCTTGCCGGGCAGTGCTGGGGGACGGCGCGCGAACCCCGACCAGGGGGTGCCGGGACTGAGCGCGGCAGCCTCCGGAGTGTTTCCCGCGCGGTGCCAGCCCGCTCACTGCGCCTCTCTCCGTGGCCGCGCCGTGCAGCCGAGTCCCGCCGCGCTCCCTCGGCCCCGCCCGGATGGCCGCGCTCTGGCGCCCCAGCTGTGGGTCCTCTGGGCTCGCCGCGCTCCGGGAGCTGGTCAGCCGTCCGCCGTCCGCCGTCCGCGTCGAGCGCGCCCGGCAGGAGGGCGTGGACTGCTCGCGCTGCCTCCTCCCCCTGCCGCGGCCCTTGCCAGGGAGGAGGACTGCGACAGCGCCGCCCCGCCGCTCGCGGGACCTCGCGCCCAGGATCTGAATCCCGGAGCTCTCTTGCGGGCTAGAGGATCGCGGACTTTGTTTTACGAGTGGGGCGGCCTACGTAAAAGAGGAAACCGAAACTTCCGCGCGCACGAGAGGGAGATGGGCCTGGAGGGAAGCACTGGGTGACTTACAGCGGAGGCGCTATCCGGAGGATTTGGAGCTGTGCCGGTTAGCATTCCTCTCCCTTCACCTGTAAAGTTGGGCTGTCGAGGAGGAAATGTGATTGTTTTGCAGCCCTTTAAAGTGGTAATTGTGAACTCTCGAGCAAAATTGGAACTTCATGCTATTCATGTTATATTAAAAAAAAAAAGTAATAAAATTATATGCACAACAGGCCGGGCGCGGTGGCTCACGTCTGTAATCCCAGCACTTTGGGAAGCCGAGGCGGGCGGATCACTTGAGGTTGGAGTTCGAGACCAGCCTGGCCAACATGGTGAAACCCCATCTCTACTAAAAAATACAAAAATCAGTTGGGCTTGGTGACGGGCACCAGCAATCCCAGCTACTTGGGAGGCTGAGGCAGGAGAATCGCTTGAACCTGGGAGGTGGAGATCGTAGTGAGCCGAGATCGCGCCACTGCAGTCCAGCCTGGGTGACAAGAGCGAGACTCCATCTCAAAAGGAAAAAAAAAAAAAAAGCACAACAGGATTACATACTGTACAAAGATATGTTTGTCAAGAGTTCGAACGAGCCACATTCACAACACGAGCCACAGACTGGGAGAAAATATTTGCAAAAGACATACCTGATAAAAGACTGTGACCCAAAATATGCCCAAAAAACCCTCTTAAAATGCAACAATATGGAAATGTGCAACCTGATTAAAAGTGGGCAAAAACTCTGAACAGACACCTCAGCATATGTATATGCATATGAAAAGATGCTCAACATCATAGGTCATTAAAGAATTGCAATAAAAAACTGAAATACTATTACACATTTATTAGAATAGCTAAAATTCAAAACACAACACCAAATGTTGACGAGGATCTGGAGCACAAGGAACTCTCATACATTCCTAGTGGGAATGCCTAATGTTAGAGTCACTTTGGAAGACGTTTTGGCAATTTTTGTTTTTTTTTTTTTTTTGAGACGGAGTCTCGCCCAGTAGCTCAGGCTGGAGTGCAGTGGCGCGATCTCGACTCACTGCAAGCTCCGCCTCTCGGGTTCATGCCATTCTCCTGCCTCAGCCTCCCAAGTAGCTGGGACTACAGGCGCCCGCCACCACGCCTGGCTAAATTTTTTTTTTGCATTTTTAGTAGAGACGGGATTTCACCGTGTTGGCCAGGATGGTCTCGATCTCCTGACCTCGTGATCCACCTGCCTCAGCCTCCCAAAGTGGTGGGATTACAGGCGTGAGCCACTGCGCCTGGCCCATTTTGGCAATTTCTTAACCAAGCTCTTCTTACCATAAGATGAAGCAACTCCACACCTTGATATCTACCCAAATGAGTTGAAAGCTTACGCCCAAACACCTGTACAAGAATGTCTATAGCAGCTTTATTCATAATTGCCAAAACTTCAGGGCATCTAAGATGTCATTTAATAGGTGGACAGATAAGCTGTGGCACATCTATACAATGGAATATTAAGGCTCAAAAGAAATGAGCTCTGAAGCCACAAAAAAAAAAATTCTGGAGCAATCTTAAATGTATAAATCTAAGTGAAAGAAGCCAATCTGAGAAGACTACATAATGTATGATTCCAACTATGTGACATTCTGGAAAAGGAAAAACTGTGGAGATAGTAAAAAAGATTAGTGGTTGCCAGGGATTTGCAGGGAAGGAGGGATAGGTAGGTGGAGCACAAGGGATTTTTAGGGCAGTGGAATCTGATATTACAGTGTTGGGTACATCTCATTATACATTTGTCAAATGTATCTTGAATATACACAAAGAGCAAAACCTAACAAGCTCTGGACTTTGACTGATAATGTATATGTTTTATCCATATTGGTTCATTTTTATAACCGTGTATCTATGTTGGTTCATCAGGTGTAACAAATACCCCACACTAATGCAGGATGTTGATGGTAGGGGAGGCTATACAGTCCAGGATGTTTGTGGGAGGGGATATTTTCTTTCTGCTTTGTTTTGCTGTAAACTAAAACAGCTCTAAAAGTCTATTCATTATTTTTTAAAAGATGTATACATACCAAAAAAGACGAAAGGCAGAGCTATTCACTCAACAAAGCTTTCTACTGTATGCCAAATAGGTACTAGATACAAGAGTATCTGGTGATAGATACAAGAGATACAAAAAGGAATTCATTCCTTCAATAAATATTTACTGAGCATCTGTTCTAGGCAGTGAAGCCTCGGTTGTGAATTAAACATAAAAAATCTCTGTTCTGGCTGTGTGGAGTGGCTCCCACCTGTAATCCTAGCACTTCGGGAGGCTCAGTCGGGTGGATTGCCTGAGCTCAGGGGTTACGGACCAGCCTGGCAAACATGATGAAGCTAAAAATACAAAAATTAGCTGGGCGTGGTGGCGCACACCTGTAGACCCACCTACTCAGGAGGCTGAGGTGGGAGAATTGCTTGAACCCAGAAGGTGGAGGTTGCTGTGAGCCAAGATTGCACCACTGCACTCCAGCCTGGGTGACAGAGCAAGACTCCGTCTCAAAAAAAAAAAAGGATAAATAAATAAAAATCTCCGTGTTCCATTTGTGGAACTTGCATTCTAATGGGGAAGACAAAAAGTCATTGCCCATCACTGTCCTCTGGACATCATGTGATCTTGGAAGATTGGAAATGCATTGTTTTTGCTTCATTTTGTTTTCAGTGCTCTAACTCAGAAACATCTATTTGGGAGCTTTACTCATTACTCCCAGCAAAAGCCATGAGTGTAGATGGTACATGAGACGAAGGAACTGGTCCTTGCAGAACACCAGAATGGAAAAGGCAAGAAACAGCCCAAGGTGAGGAAGGAAAACCAGCGAGAACAAAGAGCTAGTACTACCTCTGAAGCTAGTGGAAGCCAAAGTGTGAATGTGAGGGGGTGGGTCTCTTCGCCACAGGTCTGAAACCAAATGAACCCCCACCCCCAGGCTGCAGTTCCCAGTGCCCTTGGAAATGAGACCCTCACTCCTCCAGGTGAGCCTGGGAGACCTCCCTGACCCCTTTCCATCCCCCTCGTCCCCCACACCCATCCCCAAGGCCTGCCCTCTACGCCCACATTTCGCCCACATTTCTTTCCACTTCGGATCCTGTGCCTGGCCTAATGCGCAGGCCCCCTCCCGAGCCTCTGCTCACCTTAGAGCCACTCCTCACTGTCGGGACACCTCATGTGTGCTCCCCAAAACGCCACGCAAAGCACTGGAGAGCCTTGGACAATGAAGACAACCCGCTTCCCTCAGCCACCACCATGCCACAGCCACACAACATCCTCAGAAAGCGGTGTCTTAATCCTCTTGGCCTTCCTCCTAAATCTCCCAGAACCCTTAGGATCCGCTCAAAGCCACCTTGTTAAAACGGTTTCTTCTCCACCTGCCCCCTCCCTTGATCCAGCCTCGCTCAGGTCACAGCCTCCACCTCTGGCCATCCTGAACCCCTCCCAAAGTCACCTCTTCACAAACTCCTGGTCCCCCTTACAAGGCCCCATGTCCATCACGGGATTAATTCTACTCACCCTCAAACACCGCGGCCTGGAGGCTTGATTCCCACCCTAAAGGAGGTTCCCTTGACCCCGCCGGCGCAACCCTCCCCAGCACGACCGTTCGTCCCGAAGGTGACTCCTCATCTTGCTGGCGGTCCCCACAGACCGCAGGCCCTGCAGGCGACGGCTGAGCCTGGCTTCGCGGATTCACAGTCCCTGGAAATATGCTCCGGGGAAGGACGGGCCCCATCCGTTTCGCTGAATTATTGAAAGAATTAGGATGGGTAAGAGTGCTCGGATTTGGAACTGGAGACTGGTGACTTTGAAAGAGAAGTACCGGGACAGACGTCATCCTGCGGATCCCAGAGCAGAGAGGAGCAGTGAGAAAACAGGGCTGGCAGGTGGGGAGGGGCTGCAGGGGAGAGCTTCGGCCAGAGAAGGGCAGCGAGGAGGCGTGGGGGAGGGCGGCGTCCGCGCTGGCGGGGAGCTGCGGAGGCGGAAACCGGCTGCGCGCTGCAGGGGACCCCCCAGAGACCGTTCCTGACCCGCCGAGACACCACCGCTTCCCCGGGGCTCTTGGATGAGCGACCTCTCCTGTCCTCAGGTCTCATCTTTCGGTGGCAGCCGGGGGACCTGAAGCTCGCCATTCCCGTTCCCGACCCCGGCCCAGCGCGGGGACGCCCTCACCTGCCACCTCGTCTCCGTGCCGCGCTCCGAGCCTGGACGCCGATCCCCAGGGCCCAAGACGTGACTCTGCTGCTGCTGCTGCTGCTGCTGTCGCCGCGGACTCCCGCTCGGGCCTTGGCGGGCACCGCCTTTTAAACTGTCTGGGATTGTTAGGCTCCTCCCATACTTGACAAGCCGCCTGACTGGGGCTGCGCCTGCCGGGACTATCCTGGGAGGCGCGCGCGTTCGCGCGGTGGCGGAGGGCAGGGCTAGGAACATGGGAAGGTCAGGGTCCCCCCAGTTCGCCCCGCCCAGGGCGAAGTCCGCGAATGTTCCCGCCGGTCTGAGGTCAGCCAGGTTCCCGAGGCGCGCACCCAGCCTCGCCACCCGCAGCGCCCTGCGCGGGGACGCCCGCACCTACCGCCTGGTCCAGCGCCGCCGCCGTTTCCGTGCCGCGCTCCGAGCCTGGACGCCGATCCCGGAGGCGCAGGACCCGGCCCTGCTGCTGCGCTCGCCGCGGACTCCCACTAGGGCCTTTGCGGACACCGCTTTTATACCGCAGGATCGGGCGCCCCCCCCCCCCCGCCCCGCTTTCTGCCTTCAGGCGGAGCCTGGCGGGACCAGCGCGTGGTGGCCGAGGTCAGGGCTAGGGGAAGGGGCAGGCCAGGGTCCCCCAGTCCTCCCGGCCCAGGGCGAGGTCCGCGAATGCTCCCGCCAGCCTGAGGCCAGCCAGGTTCCCAAGGCGCGCGCCCGGCCTCGGCCACCGGCAGCACCATGGCCGCTTCGGGATCGGGTTCTGAACCCAGAGAAGTTCTGAGCCCAGAGAAGTGGGTGGGAGCCTGCGGGGCCCAGGGCCTCCGCGCCAAGAAACAAGGGGTCTGCGGGAAAGGAGACAGAGCCTGGAACCCTGGGCTTTTCTACCTCAGGAAGCGAAGTCGGGTGACAGCCAAGCTCCATGTTCCAGTGGGAAGGCCCCATGGGTCTGTGTTCCACGCCTCTTGTCATGAATATGAGGGATTCACTTAGAAGCAAAGCATTAGTTCCAGGTCCCACCACTAACTAGTACCATTTGTTCCAGGTCCCACCACTACCTAGTACCATTTGTTCCAGGTCCCACCACTAACTAGTACCATTTGTTCCAGGTCCCACCACTAACTAGTACCGGTCCCGGGCCCAGAACCAGGCTCCTCACTCCTGGCGCCCGAGCCCCTCTCCAGCCACAGGTGCTTGGGCTGCGGTGCGGTGTAAGCAGCCCCATTTTCCCGCGAAGTGATGGGAAGAGACACTGAGTCACATGGGCTCCGGACACTCCTTGTGTCCTCTCTCGGGGGTCCAGAGGCAGGGACTCGGGGGAGTTGATGCAGCAGTTCGTAATGTCACCAGATATCCCCCCCACCCCGCTCCATCCTAGGCTGGACGCAATTGGAAGCATTTCATGTCGGCACGGTGACGTCCAGAGGAAGAGAACGGACCAAATGCCTCTCTCTGGAGCACCGAGTGTCTCCCAGAAGCCGTGTCCTCCTGTTGCGAACTGACCAGAATTAGGGCTTTCTCCTGAGGGCCTGAATTAGGGAGAGCCAGGTGCCTAAGGCACAACATTTCAGGAGGGCCACACTCATAGGTGCCAGCCCTGCATTTGCGTGGCCCTGAGAATCAGAGCCTCCTTCAATTTTATACCCTAGGTGCCTAGCTTGTTTTTTTAATTAACACCCTTATTAAGGTTGGGTAGGTGGTTCACGCCTGTAATCCCAGCATTCTGGGAGGCCAAGGTGGGCAGATCACGATGTCAGGAGTTCTAGACCAGCCTGGCCAACGTGGTGAAACCTCGTCTCTACTAAAAATACAAAAATTAGCCGGGCATGGTGGCGCATGCCTGTAGACCCAGCTACTCAGGAGGCTGAGGCAGGAGAATCACTTGAACCCAGAGGCAGAAGTTGTAGTGAGCCGAGATTGCACCACTGTACTCCATCCTGGGCGAGACAGGGCAAGACTCCGTCTCAAAAAAAATAAAAATAAATAAAAAAATTTTAAAAAACACCCCAAAAATAAATAAATAAATATATAAAATAACACCTTTATTAAAATACAGTGCACATACCATAATATTCATCCTTTTAAAGCATACAGTGGTTCTTAGTATACTGATGAAGCTATCCAACTCTTACTACTATCTAACTCCAGAAGATTTTCATCACCCTAAAAGCAACTGTGATACCCATTAGCAATTATTCTCCATTTCCTCCTCCCCACAACCCCTGGGAACCATAGATTTATTTTCTGTCTCTGTGGATTTTCCTAGTTTGGGGATTTCATGCAAATGAACCATACAATATGTGGTCTTTTGTGACTGCTTCTTTTACTTAGCATAACGTTTTAAAGGTTCATTCATGATGGTTCCAGGTAGCATTTATCAGGCTTTATTTCTTTTTATGGCTGAATAATATTCATAACAATATGTATACATATATCCATTTTGTTCATTCATCAATTGACAGACATTTGGGTTTTTTCCATCTTTTGTCTATTATGAATAATGCTGCTATCAACATTCATGTTTGAATATATGCATAAATATATGTTTTCTTGAACTTATCATGGATATATACCAATGGGTAGAATTGGTGAGTCATATGGTATAACTCTACATTTAACTTTTTGAAGAACTGCCAAACTGTTTTGCAAAGCTACTGTGCAAGTTTACATTCCCGCCAGCAATATACAGGCATACCTCAGAGATATTGTGAGGCAGGTTCCAAACCACCACAATAAAGTGAATACCACAGTAACGCAAATCACACAAAGTTTTAGCAGCCCTATGCATATAATAGTTATATACTATACTGCAGTGTATTAAGTGTGCGTTATGTCTCAAAAATGTAGATACCTTAATCATAACACATGTTATCACTAAAAAAATGATGACAGTCATCTGAGCCTTCAGTGAGTCATAATCTTTTTGCTGGTGGAGTGGCCCACCTCAATGTTGATGAACCTGACTGATCAAGGTGGTGGTTGCTGAAGGCTGGAGTGGCTGTGGCAATTTCTTTAAGTTTGCTTCGTCAATTGATTCTTCCTTTTCTGAAAGATTTCTCCGTAGCATGTAGCCCCATTTGATGGCATTTTATGCACAGTAGAACTTATTTCAAATTGGTATCAATCTTCTCAAACCCTGCCACTGCTTTATCAACTTAGTTTATGTTATATCCTAAATCTTTTGGTTTTTGTTTGTTTGTTTTGAGACAGAGTTTTGCTCTGTCAGCCAGGCTGGAGTGCAGTGGCAGAATCTTGGCTCACTGCAACCTCCGTCTCCCGGGCTCAAGCAATTCTCCTGCCTCAGCTTCCCGAGTAGCTGGGATTATAGGCATGTGCCACCACACCCGGCTAATTTTTGTATTTTTAGTAGAGATGGGGTTTCACCATGTTGGCCAGGCTGGTCTCGACCTCCTAACCTCAGGTTATCTGCCTGCCTCAGCCTCCCAAAGTGCTGGGATTACAGGTGTGAGCCACCACACCCAGCATATTGTCATTTCAACAGTGTTCACAGCATCTTCCCCAGAGGCAGATTCCATCTCAAGAAACCACTTCCTTTGCTCATCCATAAGAAGTGACTCCTCATCTGTGAAAGTTTTGACATGAGATTGCAGCAATTCTGTCACATCTTCAGGTTCCGTTTCTAATTCTAGTTCTGTTGCTATATCCACCACATCTGCAGTTACTTCCTTTACTAAAGTCTTCCATGAGCATTGGAATCAGTTTCTTCCAAACTCCTGTTATGTTGATATTTTGACCTCCTTCCGTGAATCGCAAATGTTCTTAGTGGTGT
Organism: Macaca mulatta; assembly: GCF_049350105.2. Classification (NCBI taxonomy): domain Eukaryota; kingdom Metazoa; phylum Chordata; class Mammalia; order Primates; family Cercopithecidae; genus Macaca; species Macaca mulatta. The sequence goes on from NC_133409.1 coordinate 180,199,082, forward strand.
CAAGAGTGGTGAGAATCTTTCTAGAAATTTATCAATTTACTTTGCCCAGATCCACCAGAGGAATCACTATATCTGGCAGCTAATAGCCTTATGAAGTGTATTTATTATTATTATTATTTATTTATTTATTTTTTGAGATGGAGTCTCACTCTTGTTGCCCAGGAAGGAGTGCAGTGGCGCGATCTCAGCTCACTGCAACGTCTGCCTCCTGGGTCCAAGCGATTCTCCTTACTCAGTCTCCGGAGTAGCTGGGATTACAGGCGCCCGTGACCACGCCCAGCTGATATTTGTATTTTTAGTAGAGACAGGGTTTCCCCATGTTGGCCAGGCTGGTCTCAACCTGCATACCTCAGGTAATCCACCCGCCTTGGCCTCTCAAAGTGCTGGGATTACAGGCGTGAGCCACTGCGCCCGGCCGGAAGTGCATTTTTAAAATAAGACTCGAAAGTCGAATTTACTCCTTGATCCATGAGCTGTAGAATGGACGTTGTGCTAGCAGGCATGAAAACAGCATTCATCTCCTTGTACATCTCCATCAGAGCTCTTGGGTAATCAGGTGCATTGTCAATGAGCAGTAATATTTTGAAAGGAATCTTTTTTTTCTGAACAGTGAGTCTCAACAATGGGCTTAAAATACTTAGTAAACTACACTGTAAAGAGACATGCTGTCACCCAGGCTTTGGTGGTTCACTGAGAGAGCACAGGCAAAGTAGGTTTAGCATAATTCTTTCTTTTTTTTTCTCATTAAACTTTTTAAATGGGTCTCAAAATTCTGTGACAAATTTTTGGTCAAGTTGTTTTCATTAAAAAGTACTGATTTTAAAAACTAATAACTTAAAATTGCCACACGCAAAAAAGAAAACCAAAGTGGTCCACAAAACATTCTCCTTTCCTTCTGAAGGTTTTACGAGGCATTGTTACCATTAACCAGTCTTTTACTACTAAACTTAAATGGCCAATTGAAACAAACAGTTCTGAGACCGTTCTTCCACCACTGATTAAGAGTGGGGTGGCAGGTATTAGGGATAATATTCATTTAACCTTCTGAGCTTTCTGGACAGACTTGGTGACCTTGCCAGCTCCAGCAGCCTTCTTGTCCACTGCTTTGATGACACCCACTGCAACTGTCTGCCTCATATCACGAACAGCAAAGCAACCCAAAGGTGGATAGTCTGAGAAGCTCTCAACACACATGGGCTTGCCAGGAACCATATCAACAATGGCAGCATCACCAGACTTCAAGAATTTAGGGCCATCTTCCAGTTTTTTACCAGAACGGCGATCAATCTTTTCCTTCAGCTCAGCAAACTTGCCTGCAATGTGAGCTGTGTGGCAGTCCAATACAGGGGCATAGCCAGCACTTATTTGGCCTGGATGGTTCAGGATAATCACCTGAGCAGTGAAGCCAGCTGCTTCCATTGGTGGGTCATTTTTGCTGTCACCAGCAACGTTGCCACGACGATCATCCTTGACAGACACATTCTTGACACTGAAGCCCACATTGTCCCCAGGAAGAGCTTCATTCAAAGCTTCATGGTGCATTTTGACAGATTTTACTTCAGTTGTAACATTGACTGGAGCAAAGGTGACCACCATACCGGGTTTGAGAATACCAGTCTCCCCTCGACCAACAGGAACAGTACCAATACCACCAATTTTGTAGACATCCTGGAGAGGCAGGTGCAAGGGCTTGTCAGTTGGACGAGTTGGTGGTAGGATGCAGTCCAGAGCCTCAAGCAGCGTGGTTCCACTGGCATTGCCATCCTTACGGGTGACCTTCCATCCCTTGAACCAAGGCATGTTAGCACTTGGCTCCAGCATGTTGTCACCATTCGAACCAGAAACTGTCACAAATGCTACTGTGTCGGAGTTTTAGCCAATTTTCTTAATGTAAGTGCTGACTTCCTTAACAATTTCCTCATATCTCTTCTGGCTGTAGTGTGGCTCAGTGGAATCCATTTTGTTAACACCAACAATTAGTTGTTTCACACCCAGTGTGTAAGCCAGAAGAGCATGCTCTCGGGTCTGCCATTCTTGGAGATACTAGCTTCAAATTCACCAATACCAGCAGCAACAATCAGGACAGCACAGTCAGCCTGAGCTGTCCCTGTAATCATGTTTTTGATGAAGTCTCTGTGTCCTGGGTCATCAATGATAGTCACATAGTACTTGCTGGTCTCAAATTTCCACAAGGAGATATCAATGGTGATACCACATTCCCGCTCAGCTTTCAGTTTATCCAAGACCCAGGCATACTTGAAGGAGCCCTTTCCCATCTCAGCAGCCTCCTTCTCAGATTTTTCAATGGTTCTTTTGTCAATGCCACCGCATTTGTAGATCAGATGGCCAGTAGCGGTGGACTTGCCCGAATCTACATGTCCAATGACGACAATGTTGATATGAGTCTTTTCCTTTCCCATTTTGGCTTTTAGGGGTAGTTTTCACGACACCTGTGTTCTGGCGGCAAACCCGTTGCGAAAAAGCTAGCATAATTCTTAAAGCCCTAAGATTTTCAGTATGGTAAATGAGCATTGGTCTCAAAGTCACCAATTTGCATTAGCTCCTAACAACAGAGCCAGCCTATGCTTTGAAGCTTTGAAGCCAGGCATTGACTTTTCCTCTCTAGCTATGGAAGTCCTAGGTGGCATCTTCTTCCAATAGAAGGCTGTTTTATCTGCATGGACAATCTGTGTAGTGTAGCCACCTTCATCAATGACCTTAACTAGATTTTCTGGATAACCTGGTGCAGCTTCTACATCAGCACGTCCTGCTTCACGTTGCATTTTTATGTTACAGAGATGGCTTCCTCCCTTAAACATCATGAACCACCTCTGCTAGCTTCCAACTTTTCTTCTGCGATTTCCTCACTTCTCTCTTCCTGCATAGGATTGAAGAGAGTTGGGGCCTTGCTCTGGATTCGGCTTTGGCTGAAGGGAGTGCTGTGGCTGGTTTGATATATGCAGACCACTAAAATTTTCCCCACATCAGCAATAAGGCTGTGTTACTTATCATTCATGGGTTTACTAAAGTAGCATTTTTAATTTCCTTCAAGAACTTTTTCTTTGCATTCACAACTTGGCAGGTTGTTTGGTGCAAGAGGCCTTGCTTATGGCATATCTTGGCTTTTGACATGTCTTCCTAACTTTAATCATGTTTCACTTTTGAATTAAAGTGACAGGCATGCAACTCTTCCTTTTATTTGCAGGTTTAAAGGTCATTATAGGGTTGGTCAATATTGCTGTGTTGTCTCAAAGAATTTGGGAGAGGGAGAGAGATGGGGAAATGACTGCTCGCTGGAGCAGTCAGAACACACAGAATATTTATCCATTAAGTTTGTCAACTTATATGGGTATAGTTTGTGGCACCCCAAAACAATTATAATAGTAACATCACAGATCACTATAACAGAGGTAATAATAATGAAAATGTTTGAAATATTGTGAGAATTACCAAAATGTAACACAGAGACAAGAAATGAGCACATGCTGTTGGGAAAATGGTCCCCAAATCCTGCTCGACACAGTTGCCACAGACCTTCAATATGTAAAATACACAATATCTGTGAATTGCAATAAAGCAAAATGCAGTGAAATAAGGAATGTCTGTATAAGACAAAGAGAAAATCATAAAAGCAGCAAGACATGTACAAGGGATCCTCAATAAACTCATATATCTGTGGCCAAGGGTGCTAAGCGGTATTCAGTGTGGGAAAGAGTAGTCTCGTCAATAGATGACAGGGAAGGACTGTATTTCCACATGCAAGAGTAAAGTGAGACCGTGCTTCACGTCTTGTCAATAGATGATAGAGAAGGACTGAATTTCCACATGCAAGAGTAAAGTGAGACCCTGCTTCACATCTCGTCAATAGATGACAGAGAAGGACTGAATTTCCACATGCAAGAGTAAAGTGAGACCCTGCTTCACACCATATAAAAAAAAACCCTCACGAGTAATGACCTAAATATAAAAACTAAAATCATGAAATTCTTATAAGAAAACATAGAAGTAAATCTTCATAATTTTGAGTTTGGTAATAGGCTCTTAATGTGATACCAAAATCTCTGTCAAAACAACAACCAAAAAAACAAAAAGAAACAAAATCCATTGGGAGTATACTTCATTAAAATCTGAAATTTTATGTATCAAAGGATATTACCAAGAAAGACAACCTACAGAGTGAAGGAAAATGTTTGCAAATCATATATCCGATAAATTCAGAATATAAAGAACTTCTACAACTCAACAGGAATAGACAAACAATCCAATTAAAGTATAAGCAAAGGACTTGAATAGACATTTCTCCAACAAAGGTATACAAATGGCCAGTAAACACATGAAAAAATGATTCAAGTCATTAGTTATTAGGGAAATGCAAATCAAAAACACAATGAGATACCACATCACAGCTGCTAGGATGGCTATAATTTAGAAAAAAAAAGCAACATAACAAATGTTGGTGAAAACATGGAGAAATTGGAACCCTCATACACTGTTGGTGGGAATGTAAAATTGCAGACACTGTGAAATGCATTTTGGCTATTCTTCAAAAAGCTAAACATAGGATGACGATAGAATTGTTGTAGTAGCAATTCCATTCCTTGATAGAGACAAAAACTATTAAATGCAGGGAGTCACACAGATACATATATGCCAATAATCATTGGTACATTATTCACAAATCTCAAACGACCTGTGCATTTTTAATATTCAGCCAAAAAGAAGTGAAGTTCTGACTCATATTACAACACTGATGAAACTTGCCAACAAGGTTTTCAAGGGAAATAAGCTGAGTGTAAAGGCCCATTGTGTAGGATTCCATTTATGTGAAGTACATGAGATAGACAAATCATGGAGATAGAAAGTAGATTAGAGGCTACTGGTGATGAAAGGAGGGGGGAATGGGAAGTTACTATACAATGAGTACTGTGTTTTTATTTGTTCTGTTGAAAAAGTTTTGGAAATAAGTAGCAGGAAAGGTTGTACAACATTGTCAATGTAATTAATGCTTCTGAACTGTACACTTAAGAATGGATAAAACAGCATATCTTATGTTGTACATATTTGACTACAGAAAAAGTTAAAAAGTACAAAAAACTCTGTTATTAAGAGTCAGTTTCCCAAAGGGATGGGGATGCTGGTAGCAGAAGGGAAAGAAAGCTCATTAAATAAAAACAAAAGCAATGACCTCTTCAGGAGGTGGCTCAGCTAGTTTAGCCTTACCTTAGCTCCACAATGGTCCATTTTATTCGGAAGTAGAAACATGGGGCGTTGGGGAGAAAAGATGTGTACCTGCCTCAGCTGCCTCCCTGCCCAGAATGCCGACTCCAACTCTTGCATTCCACTAAGGCTGGGGATTAAATGAAAAGTGAGAATCTGGAAACCCCCAGATATGATGTTTGTCGTTGGAGCTGATTTTGTCTAGTTTTAGCAGCATGACCTCCTCAAACTCAGGATGCAATTATGGTCACATCTCATTTGTTTGCAGTAATTGCTCAGCTCCAATACCAGATTAGCAGTAAGTTCTGTTATTTTCCTTTTAACGATGGGCTCCTCCTGAACTGTCCTGGAATCTACCACCGTTCAGCTTACACGACTCAAAAGACCCAGGGAACTAGGCCAGTCCAGCTTCCAACCCCAACCAGGGAGCAGCTTGCTCAGTCCACGTTGTGATCTCTCCTCGCTGCCACAAGGTGGTGACGTTGCGTCACAGACTCGCATGATGGGCGCGCAGGCGCCAATGCTCCCAGGACCTGCCGTTGCATTCCTAAATGAAAGCTGCTCTCAGGATCTGGACTCACGAGATAAGGCAGCCTGTTCCCCGCTGGGGAGGTTAGGGGCAAGAGGGCATCTCAGAGAGAGGGCACATTCTCACCTCTGAAGACAAGGAGAACATCATCAACACATAGACCAATGCCAGCACTACACCTTAGGATGGGCAGGGCCACTGTGAGTTAAAGCAAAATGAACGAAAGAATGAACCAATAAGTATATGAGAGGGAAAGTCCCAACGACCCTCAGGAAGTGCAATCAACAGTTGCATTTGTTTTCGTTAGGCACATTCTAAACACAGGGGAAACCTTCCTTCCTTCTGCTCTGTTGTTGGAGTGGGACATCAATGGTTCTGGTCTTTATTTGTAGAGACACCAGAAATCAAGGTATAGAGTTTGGAGTTTGGAAAGGGGTCTTGGGGAGGTCACAGTGGCAGGTGACTGCCAAATGAGGTGGCAGAAGCCAGCAAGCTCTAGAAAAAAAGACAATCGGCCCAAACTGTTCACCAGCACCGCCCCTCCCCCAACCCCCCATTGGCTCTGGTTCCAAGACTTTCCATTTTCTAGGTATTTCCTTGTCCTTAAACCATTTTCCTTTAATTGAACTTTTTCTGTGGAGCCATGCACGCTTTATCCGGTTTCCCACAATGGTGGCATCTCACAAAGGAACGTCTGGTATCCCAACGGTGTGTTGCATTCCGCGGGACGCAGATTTCCTTCACAGGCACCCCTTGGGTTGCCTTTTTATAGCCACACCCACCCGCCTCCCTAACTCCTGGGCACCGCTAAGGAGTCCTGCATTTCTCTCCTCTGTTCTTTGGAGAAATTGATCAGCCGTCTGTGATCTTTAGGACTGGTTTCTCTCACCAGCGTAACTCCCAGGGAGATCTAGCAGGCTGATGGGTGCGGAGTACCAGTGGCTCATTCTTTTTGTCTCACCGCAGACTCTCATTCTGTAACCTGGATATCTGCCAGGGATGGGGAGGGGAAGCACAGGGCAGGGGTGTCCCTCCCCGCACAGCATCAGCATCCCAGCACTCCAATTTTTTTTTTTTTTTTTTTTTTTTTTTGAGATGAGTCTCACTGCACTCCAGGCTGAAGTGTAATGGCGCCATCTCGGCTCACTGCAACCTCCGCCTCCTGGGTTCAAGCAATTCTCCTGCCTCGGCCTCCCAAGTAGCTGGGGCTACAGGCGCCCGCCACCACTCCCAGACTAATTTTGATATTTTTAGTAGAGACGGGGTTTCACTGTGTTGGCCAGGCTGGTCTCGAACTCCTGACCTCAGGTGATCCGCCCGTCTCGGCCTCCGAGATTACAGGCGTGAGCCACGGCGCCCGGCCTCTGCGATCCATTCCTGTGGGTCCAGTTTCCACCTTCTCGAAAGCCAGTAGGGTCCTCCCCATCCCCAAAGGGCTGGACGAGACCGGGGGCGGACTGCAGTGGTGTGGCGTGGGCGGAGCTTGGGGCCGGAGGCGGTGTGGGCGGGGCTCAGGGGCGGGGTGCGGCCTCGGCATGGGCGGGGCCTGCGTGTGGCCGGCGAGCTGCTGAAGCAGACCTGCAGTCCTGCGGCCCTGGTCCCGGGTTGCTTGGATCCGTGCGGCTACTGGTCCCCGCGGGTGGAGCCGCAGCGCTCTTGCCTGCTCGGCGTCTGCGGAACGCGGCCCTGTAGCTGGAACCTGGCGCATCTCCGAGAGCTCCTCGCAGAGGCGCAGGTTCCAGTCCTGCGGCTCCTACCCGGGCTTGCGCTGGCCTGAGGGTGAGCGCCCTACCGGGGACCGGGGGACTTGGGAGGGGCAGTTCCCTCCTGCAGCCTCCCCGGAGGTTCTACGCCACCATTCACTGTCCCTGCTCTGAGGCACCTTCCTGGAGCACTTACGTAAAATAGCAAACATTCCCCTGCTGTTTGATCAGCTAGAGTACTTTATTTGCTCATCACTATTAGGTGCCATGGTTCTGGTACTTACCGCCACCTGGAATTTTGTGGTGCTTTCTTTGCTGGCTTTATTGTTTCTTGCCCGCCCCCGCCCCCCCCCCGCCCCGCCCCTTACCCTCCCCGTAGAGTACAAAGTCCATTCCTATCTCTTGTGGCCCCAGCACCTGCCCAGAGATGAGCCCACCTGCCAGGAGGGGTCCAGCTGAACGAACGTGTGTGTGGGTTAGGAACGGTGTCCCTCTCACTGCTAGTAGCAGAGTCAACTCCAGCGGCTTTCACAGAACTCGTAAAGAGCCTGGAGCTTCTCGGAAACCATCACCCGCTCCGGAACCTCCGTGACTCCGGGCTCCATACTCACCTTCCAGTCTTTTTTTTTTTTTTTTTTTAGACAATCATAGCTATTTTTAAAAATTATTATTATTATACTTTAAGTTCTAGGGTACATGTGCACAACGTGCAGGTTTGTTACATATGTATACATGTGCCATGTTGGTGTGCTGCACCCATTAACTCGTCATTTACATTAGGTATATCTCCTAATGCTATCCCTCCCCGCTCCCGCTCACCTTCCAATCTTAGTTTCGCCTCCACGTTGACCTTCAACCCTCCTGGGGTCCTGTCCGTAATAGTGCTTAAGATTCTTCCCCTGGTTTTGGCCGGGCGCAGTGGCTCACGCCTGTAATCCCAGCACTTTGGGAGGCCGAGGCGGGCGGATCACGAGGTCAGGAGATCGAGACCATCCTGGCTAACATGGTGAAAACCCGTCTCTACTGAAAATACAAAAAATTAACCGGGCGTGGTGGCGGACGCCTGTAGTCCCAGCTACTCGGGAGACTGAGGCGGGAGAATGGCGGGAACCCGGGAGGCGGAGCTTGCAGGGAGCCAAGATCGCGCCGCTGCACTCCAGCTCTGGGCGACAGAGCAAGACTCCGTCTCAAAAAAAAAAAAAGATTTTTCCCCTATTTTTAACTTAAGAGCACCTGCCTCACCTTAGACCTGCGCTCCGCTGGCCTCAGGGTCCCTCCATGGTGTGCGCGGTGGGCAGCCGCCTTCCCTCTAGCTTCCCGATAGATTGAGAGTGAACTGAGAAGGTGGCCACGCAGTGGGGAGAAGCAAGTCCTGAGCTTCCTCGTCAAGCCCGCCCGTGGGGTCAGGAGAAAGCCCCTCCTCCTCGGCCTCACCGACCAGACTTCTGCTTCCCTAGGCTGTGCCAGGCCTCCCTATGCGCTGTGACAGCCAAAGTTTGCTTTCTACAAAGTCGCCTCCAGGCAGTGACTGTCTACCAGGGCACTCCTGAGCCTCCCAGCTAATGATGAGGTCATTCACTGTCCTTTCTTTTTCCTTTGAGATAAATCCCTTTCCCGACCCGCTGTTTTGGCTCACAGCCCTACTTAAGTTACAGTCCTACTTCTCACTGCCAAGCGTGGGTGTCACTGCTGGCTCGGGGAGTGTGAACCCTGTAAACTTGCCTCATCGGGAGGCTTTAAGGAGTGACCTCCAGGGACTAGACAAGTAGCTTGTTCTTCACAATCAGTGCCCTCCCAAGAACATCCAGGGGTTCAGCCTCAGTGCTAAGACAACTGTGTCTCCCTGACGTATGCTCGCTGCTGGTAATTCTAGGGAAAGCAGAGGGCTGTGCAGGTGCCCCTGCCCCTAAGCTAGGAGAGCTGGCAAATGCCTAGAGACCCAAAGGCCTCATCCTCAGGGAGGCCAACTCTTCTGTTTTAGTGATATTTTATTGTGATTTACAGTGCAACTGACCGGTTCAAACAATACCACCTGTATTCATAAACTTTCTTTTTCCTTTCCGTCCTCACTGCCCAGCTTTAAGTTCATTCTTGTAAGTGTTGCTGGTGTCAGAATAGGAACCTCCCTGCACTTTGAATGGATGAATGTGACCTCTCCCACATTCTCCGGTGCTGTGATTGCCTTAAACACAGCGCGGTATTTGGACACAAAGCCAGTGCCCAGAGCCCTTATGCAGTTTCAGACTGACAGGCCATAGCCCTCCCTACAGACTCAGTGCCATTGTAGAAGTTCCTGCGTGGAAAATACATAAACACAAATATCTGCGGTTAGCAATCCACCACTGTCTTGCAGCCCCAAGAGAGCCTCAGGAATCCAGGTTCCTTTGGTATTTCTGCTCCCTGTCCTTGGTGCATAGCCTCCATCCCCAGGACGACAAGAAGGCTGGCTGGGCCCTAGCATCATCCCACAGTCCAGCTGGGAAGAGAGCCAGGGACAAAGCCGGAGGGAACTAGCTCCACACCTCCCAGCCCCAGCTGAGTTAGCTTCTTGAGGGTGTTTCCCGGAAGCCCTGCCTGTCACTTCTGCTGACACCTCACTGGCCATCTCAACTGCAAGGCAGCCTAGGAAGTGTAGTGTTTCCCTGGACGCATGGATTCCTGGAATCAATTCAGGGTCTGTCCTTAGGGAACCAGAGTGGGGATATTGAGTCACCAAAGATGCAGGTTCCCAGCTGTCCAGTGACATCAAGAGAACGGGGAAGGGTTTGAACTCACCTTTGGGTGTTTGGAGTGATCAGAGCTGTCTGACTCCTCTTGAGGGGTGACAGTGCCCCACTCTGTTAAACCCCATATTTGCCCCCAACTCAGCTTCAGCCACAATTAGGCTCTTTTCCTTTATGTCCACAGGGCAGCTGGCCTGGATGGAGCCCAATCCTCTGCACCCACCTCACTTCTTGCAGTATTCTGCAGACCCCAGCCCTATGCCTGTGCTCTAGACAGCTGGAGATAAGGAGTGGGCCCTGGAAGATGCTCAGTCAGGCTCTGCTCCAGATTTTAGTTTAGGAGATAAGCACAACCATGTCTCTCTGTTCTTTTTGTTATGCTGTAAAGACAATTGATAGGTTAAAATTGTTGTTTGGACACAACGTGGATCATGCAATGTCTTCACATTAACCCCTAGTCACACACTCTAAGTTGTCTGTTTTCTTCCCCCAATATTTTTATTGTCATAAAAACATGCCGAGTATAAAAACCTTAACCAGGCCAGTTGTGGTGGCTCAGACCTGTAATCCCAGCACTTTGGGAGGCCAAGATGGGTGGATTACTTGAGGTCAGGAGTTCAAGACCAGCCTGACCAAAATGGCGAAACCCTGTTTCTACTAAAAATACAAAAGTTGGCTGCGCACGGCGGCGCCCGCCTGTAGTCCCAGCTACTGGGGAGGCTGAGACAGGAGAATCTCTTGAACCGGGGAGGCAGAGGTTGCAGTGAGCCAAGATCATGCCCCTGCACTCCAACCTGGGCAACAGAATGAGACTCTATCTCAAACAAACAAACAAACACCGTAGCTATTTATCTTTCGAGTTGTGTTCTCCCTGTGTTTTCCAGGCTGGAGTGTAGTGGCTGTTTACAGGCATGATTATGGCACACTGCAGCCTCCACCTCCTGGGCTCAAGTGATTCTCCTGCCTCAACCACCTGAGTAGCTGGGACTACAGGCATGTGCCACCATGCCACGGTATTAACAATTTAAACAAAAATATGATCATCTCAAAGATACAAAAAAAGCATTTGACAAATTCCTACATCCATTTCTGATAAAAACTCTCAGCAAACTAGAAATAGAAGAGAACTTTTTCAACTTGATAAAGAGCATCTGTGAAAAACCTATAGCTAATATCACACTGAGGAAAAAATGCCCTTTGCTGTAGGTTCTACTCAGTGCAGTAAAAGCCAAGAGAAAGAACAGATTGGAAAGGAAGAAGAAGTGTTGTCATTAGTAGCAAGAGATATAATTGTCTATGTAGAAAATTCAATGGCATCTACAAAAGGCTACTAAAATAAGTGACTGTCGCAAGTTACCAAGGTTGAAATACACCTGCTGTGTGAATGCCTGGCTGTCCTCACAACAGCTGGCACTGCACCTGAACATGAGACCCTGCGTGTTCTGCATGTTCTCTCTTTCCAGACTCTTCACCGTGGAGTCCACCACCTCCTGTATCTGCAGCTGCTGCGGCTCCACCATGGCGACCCTGCGCGGCCCTGCTCTGCTTAATTTTTCTAGAAATCTACACTATTCTAAAAAAATTAAGTCTTGCCAGGCACAGACTCACAGTGGCTTACGCCTGTAATCTCAGCATTTTGGGAGGCCGAGGCGGGTGGCTAGCTTGAACTCAGGAGTTCAAATCCAGCTTGGGCAACATGGCAAAACCCCACCTCTACCAAAAATAAAAAAAACTAGCTGGGCATGGTGGTGCACACCCATGGTACCAGCTGTGGGAGGCCAAGGTTGGGAGGATCACTGGAGAGCAGGAAGTCGAGCCTGCAGTGAGCCATGATTGTGCCACTTCAGTCCAGCCTGGGCAACAGTGAGATCCTGTCACGAATAATAATAAGAGTAATAATAATAATGGTCTATTAATTTTAAAAAGGATTAAAAAAGTCTATTGGCCATATGTATGTGGATCTATTCCTCTCACTCTCCTCTCTCTACTGTTTCGTTTATCTTGCATCTATTCCTTTGCCAATATCATACTGTGTTTGTTAATTAAAGTACCTTTAGAGTAAATTTTAAAATTGTGCAGGGTAAATCCAATCTATTCTACTTTTTCAAAATTGTTCTAACTATTCTAGCTTCTTTGCTTTTCTGTATAAATTTTTTGAATCAACCTGTCTATGTCTCCCAAAAATTCTCTGGGATTTTGATTGCAATTGTATTAGTGTATATATAAATTTGGGAAGAATTGTCATCTTTTTAATATTGATTCTTCTAATTCATGAACACGGTGTCTTTCTCCATTTATTTAGACCTTCTTTGGTGTCTTTTATCAGCTATTTTTAGTTTTCAGCATAGAGAGCATGTACATGTTTTGTGAGATTATTTTATTTGAGGATCTACTGTGAATTTTTGCTGGTATATAAAAAGACAATTTACCTTTACACATTGACCTTGTATCTTGCTAAATTCTCTTATTAGTTCTAGAAGAGTTTTTTCTTTTTCTTTTATTTTCTTTCCTTTTTTTTTTTTTTTTTTTTGAGACAGAGTTTTGTTCTTGTTGCCTAGGCTGGAGTGCAATGGCACAGTCTTGGCTCACTGCAACCTCTGCCTTCTGGGTTCAAGTGATTTTCTTGTCTCAGCCTCCCGAGTAGCTGGGATTACAGGCGCCCTCCACCACGCCTGGCTAATTTTTGTATTTTCAGTAGAGATGGGTTTCACCATGTTGGCCAGGCTGGTCTTGAACTCCTGACCTCAGGTGATCCACCCACCTAGGCCTCCAAAAATGCTGGGATTACAGGTGTGAGCCACCATGCCTGGCCTTGTTTTGTTTTTTCTTTTATATATTCCTTGAAATTTTCTACATATACAACCATATGATCTGCAAATAGGGATAGTTTTATTGCATACTTTCCAATTTGTATAACTTTTTGTAAATTTTCCTTTTCATTGCACTGACTAGGTGAGAATGGACATCCTTGCCTCATTCTTAATTTTATGAGAATAGCATAATGATAGCTGTAGATATTTAGATGTCTGTTGTCAAATTAAAGACATATTTTTCGGCCCAACATGGTGGCTCTCACCTGTAATCCCAGCACTTTGGGAGGTTGAGGCAGGTGGATCACCTGAGGTCAAGAGTTCGAGACCAGCCTGGCCAACATGGTGAAACCCCTTCTCTACAGAGCAAGACTCTGTCTCACAAAAAAAAAAGACTTTTTTTCCTATTCCAAGCTTGCTAAGAGGTTCCTTTTCCCCATGAATGGACATTAAGTTTGGTCAAGTGCTTTTTCTACATTAATTAATATGATCATGTGGGTTTTTTTCTCCTTAGTCTATGGTAGATTACATTGGTTGAGATCCAAATATTGAACCATACTTGCATTCCTGGAGTAAACATTATTATGTCTTGCTGTGCTATTCTTTGTATACATTGCTAGTATAATAAACATTATATCATGCTGTACTATCCTTTTTTTTTTTTTTTTTTTTTTTGAGAAAGAGTTTCACTCTTGTTACTCTTGTTGCCCAGGCTGGAGTCGGGTGGTGTGATCTCAGCCCACTGCAACCTCTGTCTCCCAGGCTCAAGTGATTCTCCTGCCTCTCAGTCTTCTGAGTAGCTGGAATTACAGGCATGTGCCACCACACCCGGCTAATTTTTGTATTTCTAATAAAGACGGGGTTTTGCCATGTTGGCCAGGCTGGTTTTGAACTTCTGGCCTCAAGTGATCCGCCCCTCCTCAGCCTCCCAAGATGCTGAGATTACCAAAGTAAGCCACTGTGTCTGGCCTATACTATTCTTTGTATACATGGCTCATATAATAAACACCATTATATCATGCTGTACTATTCTGTTTATACGTTGCTGATTTGCAAATATTTTGTTGAGGATTTCTTTGTATTCAAAAACACATAATGGTGTAGGTATAGTGGTCTATAATTTTCTTTTTTGTACTATCTTTGTTTTTGTTATAATAGTAATGAAAGCCTCATAAAATGAGTTGGAAAGTATCCCTTTTCTATTTTCTGACAGAGATTGTATAGAATTAATGTTTTGTTCTCATTTAAATAGTTGGTAGAATTCATCAGTAAAATCATATGGGCCTGGAGATTTCTTTTTAGAAGTCTTTTAACTATTCATTTGATTTCTTTAATAGTCATAGGATTATTTAATTATGTCTGTTTCATCTTGTGCATGTTTTAGCAGTTTGTAGTTTTCTAGGAATTGGTTCATTTCATCTAAAGTTTATGTGCATAGAGATGCTCATGGTATTTGTTGTGGGGAGCAACGATTATCCAGGACAGTGGTGTGGGAGTATAAGAATTTACCAAGACAGGCCGGGCAATGTGGCTCACGCACTTTGGGAGGCTGAGGCGGGCGGATCACCTGAGGCCGGGAGTTCAAGACCGGCCTGACCAACATGGAGAAACATGGAGAAACCCTGTCTCTACTAAAAATACAAAATTAGCAGGGCGTGGTGACGCACGCCTGTGATCCCAGCTACTCTGGAGGCTGAGGCAGGAGAATCGCTTGAATCTGGGAGGTGGAGGTTGTGGTGAGCCGAGATCACGCCATTGCACTCCAGCCTGGGCAACAACAGCAAGACTCTGTCTCAAAAAAAAAAGAAAAAAAGAAAAGATTTACCAGGACAGTTGTTGGTACAGAAAGGCAGATTTATTAGAGAAAGTAGGAAAATACATTGCCAGAGAGACAATGGACAAGTCAGCAGAAGCTGACTGCAGAGAAACAAAGACTTGTGGAGATTTTCTAGGGCAGTGCTTGTGCTGAAGAGGGTTTGTGTAGTACTGATAATATCAAGATTGCAGTGAATTAACTTGCAGGTGTCCTGTGATAGCTGGGTGCAGGAAGACTGTGAATTATTTGCACAGGAGGGCTGTGTATCCCAGACCTTGAGAAAGGCAGACTTGTAGCTTATCTACTTTCTCTTTTTGCTTTCCCTTGGTCCTGCAAACCTGACTCCCTTCCCCTGGTTAGGACTCCACATCTCCCCACTAACAGAGCAACAATAAGAAGTCTTTAGCATGTGGGTGAAGATTTCATCTTCCAACTGCTTCCTGCTGACCAGAGGCATCGAGCTGGCCCGACCTAATCCTGTTAGTCTGTCAGGAGGTTACAAGGGCCGAAATCCTTGGCTTGGGAGTTAATTGGGCAGAGTCATTGTGTAACCATGGGGTTGGGGGCAGCATTTGTAGCCTAAAATTTTGTCCTGCTGTATCCAAAGGAGAGTCATGGAGTTCTTTTAGTGGCTGATACCCTCACTGCAGTGACATTTTAGTTTGAAATTGTTGTCTTCTAGAAGACACAAAACAAGATATTGCATTAATAATACATAATACAAATAAGCTAATATAAGCATTATTATAGGTGGGAGAAGTGGGGCCTGAGAGATAAGATTTCTAAATGTTAATTCAATAAGAGAAAATCAAGGAAAAGTTTGTAGATGTACTAGTGAGGAGTTAGTTTAGTTTTGACCTTTATTTCTATATATTCCATTCCAGTTGCTGAACTACGTACAGGTATGAAAGAATTACTACACATTTTGCTGGCATTAACTTTATTGTTTCCCCACTATAGAAAAAACCTGTGGAGGTGCACAGTGAACTTGTCTCCCATTCCTGGTGTGTCTGATTATAGTTGAGGGTGTAATTGCAATGGGCTCGAATTAAAGCCCCTAGGACAGGGCCAGACCCCTTGGAGTTTGTGGTGTAGAGGTGAGCCTTACAGCCTCTACATATGATGAAGGCAAACAAATTTTTAATAAGAGGCATTTTTATGGAAACAGAAGAAAAAAACAAATATTAACATTGGGCACAATTTATCCAGATGTTAAACTCAACGCATTTTTAGTTATAGAGGAGGAAGGCAGTGGCCATCTTACCCTTTTCATTCTTTTGCTTGTATTTTAAAGAATGAACTTCAGTTTGCAGGACCTTAGGAAAGAGGTAATAGCAACTCCATTTAGTTTAAATTAGAAAAATAAAAGGAAAAAAATGTTGAATGCATTGGGAACTTGTAGCCCAGAAGGAATTCAGGATTTGGTTAAAATTGTAGAAAATAATAAAAAACTTTATAACAGTGGACAAGACTAGAATTTGATGACAGATGTACTACAGCTTTTTTGAAACATAATTTTTCTTTCCAGTTTACTAAAAACAAATTATAATGGAAAAAATCTATTGGTAAAATAAATTTTCGTCTTATTATACTTGGCTTTAGTATTTGCATAAAGTTAGCAAGAATAATTGTTTTGCATATAGACTCTTCTATTTTTTAAATTTGGTTTTGCTGAAACTTTATTCCATAGAGAATCTCAGATTTAACTTTAATGTCTGAAGCTCAGTTATGGGTTTGTGCCATTAAACACCTGTATGAGTTGGGTAAATTCTTTTCCTCTTGAGGTCCCAAGACAACTTGGGGCTCCTGGGTCTGTCAGAAAGTGACATTCTTTACTTATCACAGGTTAGGAACCCTGCACAGGGGCTGCGTAGATAAGGTATGAGGCCAGCTTTTCCAAGGAACTTTTATTGGCTTTATAAGTTAGCTTTGATGCCGCCTCCCCACCCCTCAAAAAAGCATGCCATTCCAGTTAAAGCTTGGTAAAAATAACCAGTGTCTCCAACTGTGACCTGCTACAAAAGAAAACAGATCTTTTTTCTTTTCTTTTTTTTTTTTTTTCGAGACAGGGTCTCGCTTTATCACCCAGGCTGGAGTGCGGTGGCGCAATATCAACTCACTGCAGCCTCGACCACCCAGGTTCAAGCAATCTTCCTGCCCTAGACCCCCAAGTAGCTGGGACTACAGGCATGTGCCACCATACCCAGTTAATTTTTTGTGTTTTTCGTAGAGACAGGATTTTGCCACATTGCCCAGGCTGGTCTCGAACACCTAAGCTCAGATGATCCACCTGCCTGAGTGCTGGGATTACAGGCGTGAGCCATAGCACACAGCCAGAAAATAGAAAATAGATTTTCACGCCATGGTGTGAGCCATGGCACACAGCCAGAAAATGGGCCATAGCACACAGCCAGAAAATGAGCCATGACACACAGTCAGAAAATAGATTGTTAATGAATATATGCAAATAACTATAGTTTTAATTTTTTTTTGTTTTTTAGTTTTTAGTTTTCCATTAGTTTAGTTTATGTAATTAACTTCTGTTCTGCTCGATATTTATGAACACATTAGCTTTTAATGGGAGTCTGGGAAGTTTCTTTCTTTATTCTAACGTTACAATTTCCAAAGTTATTAGAAACTTGCACTCAAGAGCACCTGTTAGAGTTCTACAGGTGATTATAAAACCACCTTGATCTAAGGCAGACAGAAAAAGAGGACAATAAAGAGCTTTAGAAAGCTTTATTTAACTCTATAAGGCAAGTTAACCATTTGAGCTCTGAATTTTTCTTGTTGCAACTTGCTCATAAGTTTAAAATGTACATGAAAACAGGCCACAATATGCAAGCAGCTGGAGTTTTAAAGAGAACAATAAAATCAAAGATTAGGATGTTAGAAACTGTCTTTCCCTTTTAAGGCTGAATCTTTGGATTGAACAGAAAAAGAGAAAAGGAAAAGAATGAATGGAGAGGCAAGGGTTCAGCTTTACAGGAGGGTTTGTGAGCTTCCCAGTTACTGCACGGTGTGGAGCTAGCACTCTTTTCCACTTTATCTCCGTCATGGAGAGCTTTAGCACTTCAGACCCGCAGAATGTGGAACAAATGTGTCCCACCTCCACAGGTTACTCATTAAGCTGTGCTGCTTTTAGCTGGAGCAGAGAGCGCCTTTAGATTAAAGCCACTGGCGGTTGAATTTAAGTTCTGGGGGTCCTTCAGCTTTCAGGGCAATCCTGTTTCCAGTGGCCAAGCTTGTGGCAGAGTGGGTAGGCTGTGCACAGCTTCTCCCCATTTATTTTATGGGGTAAGTTGCCCTTTAGTGGCCTGACCTTTTGCACAGATGGCAGTTATTTGGAGGAGTGTCCTTAGGGAAACCTGGAGAAGCTGGGGGCTTGTAAAGCAGCCAGCCATTGAGTCTGCCTCTTGTCCCTGCATTTTCATTTTTTTCTTTTTCTTAGCCCTGTTTTCCTTATTTTGCTTTTGATTATAAAGACTGAGGAGGTTCATTTGAGGATTTCCTGAATAGGGGCCACGCTGTGTTACAAAAGAAAATTAGATATTTCTTTTTTTGAGAGTCTGAGGGTTAAATTTGTCTTAATGCTTTAGGATGCAGCCTAGCGGTGAGTCTGAAGGAATAGAAGGGGTGTGTCCCATGGTGGAACTGGAAAACACACGCCTTGGGGGCAGTGCCACTCAGGGTCATGAACTGCCCTTCTGCTTGGGACGTCCTGCCAAGACGAATGCGGAGATGTATGCCAAGTTCCACGGACGTCTGCTGAGGGACTTGGCATGCACCTTATAAAGGGGCATCCCACCTATTAGTAAAGATCATCCAGGGGGCCCTGCGGCTGGACAGCCAGTCCAGGTTCTCACTCACGCCGGGTGATCAGCCCAGGTATGAGGAAGGAGGGGTGCAGGACGATCTCCACCGGTGCTGGTCCAGGAAAGGGAGCGGGCGGGGGATCACTATTCTGAGGCTGTCTGAAATTACCTAATTTGGCAACATCTGGAACAGGATGGCTGGGTGACTCTCCAGAGTTTTTCTTTGTTTATTTCTTAAGGTATAGGCTGATATTATTGATTCAAGACCTCCTTTTCTAATATAAGCCTTTTAATGCCATGAATTTCCCTGGAAACTTTAGTTGCATCTTACGTATTTTCATATGTTGTATTTTCATTTTCATTCAGTTAAAAATACTTCTAATCTCTCTCAAGACTTCTTTGACCCATGGGTCACTTATAAGTATGTTTAATTTCCAAGTGTGTGGTATTTCTTCTATTGTCTTCCTTTTATTGATTTATAGTTTAATTCTATTATGGTCAAATGACATATTTTGTATGATTCCAATTTTCCTAAATTTGTTAAGCTGCAGGATATGATCTATCTTGGTAAATGTTTCAAGTGTGTTTAAAAAGAATGTGTATTCGGTCATTGTTGGATGGAGCGTAATATACGTGTTAATTAGATCTAGTTGATTAATGATTGCGTTAGTCTGCTTTGCATTGTTATAAAGGAATATCTCAGGCTGGGTAATTTATAAAGAAAAGATGTTTATGTGGCTCATGGTTCTGCACGCTGTACAGGCACAGCCCCAGCGTCTGCTTGGCTTCTGGGGAGGCCTCAGGAAGCTTCTAATCATGGCACAAGGCAAGGGGAACCAGTTTATCACATGGTGAGAGAGGGAGGAAGAGAGACGGAAGGGAGGAGGTGTCGGGTTCTTTTAAACAATCAGCTGTCATGTGAACTGGATAATATATAAGCTGTTTCAACTGGATAATAGAGTGAGAACTCACTCATCACCAAAGGAACGGCACCAAGCCATGCATGATGGATCTGCCCCCACATCCCAAACACCTCCCACTAGGCCCATCTCCAACATTGGAGGTCACATTTTAACATGATATTTGTAAGGGACACACATCCCAACCACACCAATGATGGAATGTCATCTCCCTGATGATTTTCTGTCTCTAGTTCTATGTATTGCTGAGATAAACGGTTTCTGATGAGAAATCTACAGCCATTTGAATTGTTGTTCCCCTATGGGTAAGATGTATATTTTTGATTTGACTGCTTTCAAGAGTTTTTCTTTATCCTTACTTTCATGTGTTTCTCTATGATATATCTGGATGTATATCTCTTTTGGCTTATGTTGTCTGGAGTCTGAGATTGTATTTTGGTTATTGTATTTTTCAGTTGTAAAATTTCCATTTGTTTCTTTTTCCTTTATTTTCCTTTTCCAGACAGTATAACTCTGTCACTCAGGCTGGAGTGCAGTGGCATGATCACAGCTCACTGCAGCCTCATACTCTTGGGGTCAAGCAATCTTCCTGCTTCAGCCTCCCAAGTAGCTGTGAATACAGGCATGTGTCACCACACTAACCTAATTTTTTTTTTTTTTTTTTTCATAGAGATGGGTTCTCACTATGTTACCTAGGCTGGTCTTGAACTCCTGGTCTCAAGTGATCCTCCCACCTTGGTCTCCCAAAGTGCTGGGATTAGATGTGTGAGCTATCGTGCCTGGCCTGTTTCTTTTTTATATCTTCCATTTCTTTACTGAGACTTTCTCCTTTCCCCTGGTTTCTAGAATATTTGTAATTGATCATTGGAGGGTATTTTTGGTTTTGGTTTTGTTTTTTCTGTTTCCTTTCCTTCTTTTAATGACGGAATTTTATTTTCTTATAGATCTGGCCAGAAGTCTGAAGTCAAGATGTCGACAGGACTGGTTCCTTTTGGAGGCTGAGGGTAGATTTGTTCCATACGTCTCTCCTGGTTCCTAATGGGCGTAGGTAATCATCAGCGCCCTTGGCTTGCAGCAGCCTCACTCCAGTCTCTGCCTCCATCCTCACATGGCTTTCCCCTTGGGGGCTTCTCTGGGTCTCAAATCTCTCTCTGCTTTCTCTTATAACAACACAGCCATTAGGTTTAGGGTCCACCCTAAATTCAGGATGGTCTCATCCTGAGATCCTTAACTTATTTATGCTTGCAAAGACCTTGTTTCCAAATACGACATTCTTAGGTATCAAAGGTTAAGACTCGTGCGTGCCTTTTGAGGGGGATACAATTCATCCCACTACAGGGAATAATTTACATATGATAAAACTCAACAATTTTAAGTGGCCAGGCATGGTGGCTCTCCCCTGTAATCCCAGCACTTTGGGAGGCCAAGACAGAAGGATCACTTGAGCCCAGGAGTTTTGAGAGCAGCCTGAGCAACACAGAGAAACCAGACCCCACTTCTACAAAAAATAAAAGATAATATTTGCCAGGCGTGATGGTGCATTTCTGTAGTCCCAGCTGTTCAGAGAGATCTCTCACCCTATTTCCACCATGTGAGATAGAACGAGCAGTTGGCAGCATGCAATCTGGAAGACGGCCCTCACCAGGACCGGACTGTGTTGGCGCTCTGATCTTGGACTTTCAACATCCAGAACTGTAAGAAATTAGTTTCTGATGTTGATAAGCCACCCAGTCTATGGCATTTTGTTATAGCAGCTAGAACTGACTAGGACACTCTATTAAGAAATCTGTACTTGACATTCAGAAAATATTGAGAAAGGCAAATACGACCAATGCCAAATTTGGAGCCAGATGAAATTGTTTCTTTCTTTTATTTTAAACTAGAGACTGGGTCTCACTATGTTGCCCAGGCTGGTTTTGAACTCCTGGGCTCAAGCAATCCTCCTGCCTTGGCCTCCCAAAGTGCTAGGATTACAAGTGTGTGCCACCACACCTGGCCAAGGTTGTTTTAGTCTAGTAATGATGAAAATGCATCTCAGGCACATAAGCTTGGCAGGTACCTCCTGAGTAGTGGCTGAGGGCATTTATTTGTCTGCACTTGAACTATGGGTGTATATTTTTACCTTGGAAATGTTAAGGAGTACCATTAGTTCCTTTCTCTAAACCCCTATTCCTGGCCCTCGTTCTGCCATTCAGTATGTGGTCATAGTTGGACAGTTTCTTATGAAGAAAGAAAGTGAATCCTTAAGGAAGAGACTAAGACGTTAATTAATCCAGTAATTCACCAGCGATGTCTTTCCTTATAGCCCTTGGCTCAAAGTCCATGGCATGTAAATCAGACACAGTGACTGTGCAGCCCTGCCTGCTCAGTTCACCCACACCCATGTTATTCAAGGATGCACATAGATGTACACAAGAGGGCACGTAGATGATGACCACTTTCTTACCTAAGTCACGAGCAGTGAAAGAACCTCATGGGAAAAAAGTTCCTCTTAGTCATAATTCAAGGAAGAAGAATGCCATTAGCAAATGCATCGCTGTAGTCAAAGCTGAAAAATAAGACTTTTAGTACACACTCTTAAAATGGTGATCGTTTTACACTATTTTAAGGGATAATTTATAAGGTTTACTTTCAGCTAATTTTACAATACACAGTCTTGGAAAATAAGATGGAATAAATCTATGCCCTCTCCAAATGAAATTACTAAACTTTATGAAAAGTCTGATATAATGTGGCTATTCTAGGTGAGAGGTTTTAGCCTTGTCCTTCTGAGAATAATAATAGTTCATGCTCCATGTTGAATTCACCAGGGCACTGATTTTTGCTCTTAGCCACAGTCCAACCCTGACAAATATCAATCTGATCATAAGAATGTTTAGGTTTTCTTCTCCTCCAAGCACAGGGGAATTTGGTACCTAACACAAAGCAGAAAGAATGGCCAAAGGTCCTGGGAGCCTGAGGCCCATCCTCTTTGGGTGGTGATACAGGTAACGGGGAGAAATCTGGCAGTGGCAATGTCTCACGGCTTCGATTATGTGGGCACCTCACCCACCCCTAGTGTGGCGCATTCTCATTTCAGAAATCCCTATAAGACTTCTCATCTTTCTGGAAGACAAATGGGCAAACAGCTTCTGTGCCAGAGAGAGTTGAATGAAAGGCAAAACGCTGAAGTGTGAGCTAGGGCAACTGCGATTATAATGACAGAGTCTGGATTTGGAACCATCTGTTCAGGCCCTTCAAAAGAAAAAATCTTGTACATAACGCTAAAATCACTGGTTTCAGTCCATCCTACCAACAATAGGAGTTGAGAGTTAAGCAATGTTAGTGTTAAGGTTTTTAATCCTGATCCCCAGAGTCCATGTTTCATGTCTTCTAAAAGTAGCTTAATTTCTTTTCCTGAGAATTTAATTTATGGCACCAGTCTGAATATCGCAAAAGGGAGGAGCCCCTGATAGATAGGCCAGCAACAACCTCTCTAGGAGCCAGCCTCGGTGGGGGCGGGTCTGTGAGGTTGTCCCAGGGCTCTGCTGCCACCTGCAGCCCGTGCAGCTCAAAGGCATATTCGTGACAGCCAGCCGGATGTCAAGTGCTCCTGGCGTCCTCTGCGGCACAAGAGTGGGGATCGGATCCTGGGAGGTCCAGGCTGCAGTGGGCCATGATCGCGCCACTGCACTCCAGCCTGGGTGACAGAGTGAAACGCTTGCCTCAAAACAAAAACGGAAACAAAATCCAGTGAATCTCTTCGGTCCCTAAATGCCCTTAATAACCGCCCTTCCACCCTTAATAGCATAAGAATGCTGAGTGTTTCCTTTCAAACCTTGAGAGGTGAACTGATAGCAAAGTCTGATATAACCACGAGCACGGGTGCTTTGACCCTGCCATTCTGGGGTCACTGTTGAGTTTACATCCTGCACAGTCTCATGGACATGGGTCCACTAGGGTGGACATGCCCTTGAGTGCTCAGGGCTCACACTCCTGAGGAGACCCCGTGTGAACTCTAAAGGTGCCTCTCTTTCAGGTCCATTGACTCAGCTGTTGTCCCCAAAGCAACATGCCCTGCCTCAGTGGTAGGCCTCAAGAGGTTTGTTTTGGCAGGGGAACGAGTGGTGTTTTGTTTTGAGACAGGTTCTCGTTCTATCACCCAGGCTGGAGTACAGTGGTGTGATCATGCCTCACTGCAGCCTCAACTTTCCAGGCTCAAGTGATCCTCCCACCTCAGTCTCTCAAGTAGCCGGGACCACAGGCATGCACTACTATGCTCAGCTAACTTAAAAAATATATATATATTTTGTAGAGATGGGGTCTCGCTATGGTGCCCAGGCTGTTTTCCAACTCCTGGGCTCAAGCAATTCCCCTACCTCAGCCTCCCAAAGTGGTAGGATTACAAGTGTGAGCCACTATGCCTGGCCAAGAGGATTTTTAACACAATATGCACCCAGATTTATTTTATTATTATTACTCTTTCTTATCACAAACTATTTCACATGTACAAAAGTAAGCTTTATAGAAATTGATTTATACATGACAGTGAAATGAATACTTGAATACTCACCATTTAGCTGAAGACAAAGATCATTAAAAATACCTTTAAAGACCTGTGTGCCCCTCCCATCACATTACTATTCTGAATATTTAATTATACTTTTCCACATGAATTTGGCAGGTGATTTTTTATTTGGTATGTTTTTATACTTGAACTGAGTGATATCTAAAACCTGTATTTTTCACTCAACTTTATAATTATGAAATATACACATCTTGATGTGTGGACCTGTAGTTAATTATTTGTTAATTGGGTAGTATAGTGAGATGTGTAAATGCTCAATTTTACAGTCAATTTTTGAACAATGGACACTACCCACCAGTGGACTATGAATTCATCTGTTGACCCACAGTCTTACTAACACCTGGTATTGTCTACATTGCTGGGTGCAGTGATTTTTTTATACCTATGAGATCAATTTTGTTCAAAATTTTTTTAGACAGAGTTTTGCTCTGGTTGCCCAGGCTGGAGTGCAATGGTGCGATTTCGGCTCACCACAACCTCTGCCTCCCAGGTTCAAGCAATTCTCCTGCCGCAGTCCACTGAGTAGTTGGGATTACAGGCATGTGCCACCACACCCGGCTAATTTTGCATTTTTGGTAGAGACGGGGTTTCCTCCATGTTGGTCAGGCTGGTCTCAAACTCACAACCTCAGGTGATCCGCCCACCTCGGCCTCCCAAAGCGATCGGATGACAGGCGTGAGCCACCGCACCTGGCCAATATTTATTATTTTAATGGCATCCACTTGACTACCACTTACTAAGAGATGTGTCCTGAAATCTACCACTCTGAGAGTGGATTTGTCAATTTCTTTTCATAATTCAGTGTTTGCTTTATATACTTCAAAGCTGTTTATTAATGCATACCAAGTTTGGAAGTGGTATAACTTCATATTGAATTGATACATTCATCATTACACAGAGACTTTTTTTATTCCTAATCATGATTTTTGCTCTAATGTCTATTTGTGCTTGATATTAATACAATGATCCTACCTGCTTTTGAGTATTTGCGTGGTATATCTTTTTACATCCTTTTACCCTTAACTTTTTGTGTGGATGGCTTAGATATATCTCTTGTAAACTGAAGGTAGCTAAATTTAAGCTTTTTATCCAGCTAGACTCTTTTAACTGATATTTTTGTCCATTGACCTTTTTTGTGATTACAGATATATTAGGATTTTTTTTTCCACCATTGTATTTTGCATCGCCAATTTGTCCTTCTTTTACTGTTGATTTTTTTCCCTTCATTCTTGTCTTCTTTTGGATGATAGCATTTTTTCTTATTCCATTTTTCTCCTCTACTAATTTGACCTCAATTTCTATTGTTTTAATACTTATCCTAGAAACTTGAATATACATATACCACTTAAAAATCTAAATCATTAGCATTATCCCCCCTCCCTGAAAAAAGAACTGACTGTTTTTATTTGGATTATACCCTCTATATGTTATTTTTGCCCAGGATTATAGTTTTATCTGCTTTTTAACCCTATAAATTAGGCTATATTGTTATTTATTTACTTTTGAGACAGGGTCTCACTCTGTCACCCAGGCTGGAGTACAGTGCAATCATAGCTCACCACAGCCTTTAACTCCTGGTCTCAAGGGATCCTCTCACCTCACCCTTCCAAGTAGATGGGACTACAGGCGAGCACCGTCACAGGCAGCTAATTGTTTTTAATTTTTGTAGAGATGAGGTCTTGCTATGTCGCCCAGACTGGTCTCAAACTTCTGTTCTCAAGCTGTCCTACCACTTTGGCTTTCCAAAGTGCTGGGATTACAGGTGTAAGCCACCGTGCCTGGCTGCTAATCTACCGTTTAATTTATTCAGTCTTTAATTTCAATGTTTATGCATTTCAATTCTAGACGTTCCTTTCAGTTGTGTTTTAAATCTGGTCACTTTTGAATGTCTTTATTTCTTTAAACATTTTGTACGTGGTTATTTTGTGTCATGTGTCCCATAATGCCAATATTTGAAGATCATAGGTGATTAAACCTATTGCTTAGTGTTTTTATTTCCAATCATAATGTTTTGTTTCCTCATGTGTTTGGTCATCTTGCAGGGCATATATTAGACTCCGCTTAATCAAAGGGAATCCTGATAGGCATGAGGTCATGATTTTCTCCAGAGAGAATGTGTGTTTACTTAAATTACTTACTATACTGAAGGTGGCTATCACTTGGGATCGCTTAACTTCTTTAGATTTTGCTGACTTGTGGATGTGGGTAGAATAAATTCCAAATCCAGACCCTATGGAATAGGAGGGGTTTGTTTTTCTACCCAGAGCTGAGACGGAGATAGGCTACCTGCCTGTCTCCCTGTAAGGGCGAACGTATTTTTCTACCCACCTTGGAGCCCCTCTACGAAGTCTTGATTCCGCTGCCCACATGGCACAGCCCCCAGGCCTGGTCTTGCTCCCTTTCGCTCGGTTATCGGTACCAGTATTTGATGCCGACGCAGCCTAAGGTTCCACACTTGCTTTCCAGACCGCTGGCAGCAACTTGTTTATTGTTGTGGTGGCGATGGGGGTGGTGGGGTGAGGGGTGGGGCATGCGCTTGGGTATTTTCCTTCACTTTTTATGATCTTAGTAACACATTTAAAAGTATATTTGTTGTGATTTACTTGGCATCTCGAAGTGTTGCTTCAGGAGAGCTTTTGGATTGTCTTGTCTGCCACGGAACAGGAAGTGAAAGTCTCTGCGTGGTTTTTGACCTCACCCAGCCATGACACAGAAGAATCTCTGACCCACAAAACCTGAGGCCCTTGTAGACCCGGGGACCCCGCCTTAGGTTTCTGCTGTTCTCACTGCGAACTGCCCAGGAGAGTCTCTAAGGGTCGCTTCTTAAAAATGGCCTTTGTTCCGTGCTGCTTCAGTTCCCCGAAGGGTTCCTTGCCCCAGTGGAGCAGAGCACAAGCTTTGGAAAAGGCTGCCTGGGTTTTAGTTTCCACGCTGCCTCTTGTAGGGGTGGAGCCTGGGTCAAGTGACTTGAGCTCTGTAAGTTTCGGTTCACTGTCCGTAAAATGGAGATAACAAAACCTTCTTACAGATTGTCAACTCAGGCTGCCAGACATCAACAGAGGACATACCTTCCATCCACGATTCAAGAGTTCAGATGACACACACTCGGATTCTGACCAGCTTTACCTTCAATACATTCTCATCGAACACATCACTGGCTGCATCGACGTTCCAGCATATCAGCCCACTTTACGGGAAGAAAGAAATGGGGAGAGATGAGCAGAAATCAGACTTCCCAGCAGACACAACCCGAGGCAGGGTCAGCACCTGGGCCGTCGGGATCCCAGACAGGATTTCAAGCTCCGCCTGGGATCCTAGAGGGAAGGTTTCTCGTGACAGGACTGAGGACACGCTGGCACCTAGCGTATCAGGTGGGGCAGCTATGGAAGCCAGACTCCTTTTCTTTCATAGATGGGGAAACTGAGGCCCGAAGAGGTGGGGGAGCTTGTTCAGGGGTACTCAGCTGCTGGCAGAGCTGGGCCTGGATGCAGGACTGCATCAGCCTCTTCTCCCTCTGTCACTTCCCCACAAGGGCAGATTCTTCCTCACCTTTTCCTCCTCCTTCTTTGTGTATATACTTAACCTGCTTCATGAGGAGATATGCTACTGTAAATTTTGTTACAATTTTTTTTTTTTTTTTTTTGAGATAGAGTCTCGCTCTGTCGCCCAGGCTGGAGTGCAGTGGCCGGATCTCAGCTCACTGCAAGCTCCGCCTCCCGGGTTTACGCCATTCTCCTGCCTCAGCCTCCTGAGTAGCTGGGACTACAGGCGCCGCCACCACGCCCGGCTAGTTTTTTGTGTTTTTTAGTAGAGACGGTTTCACCGTGTTAGCCAGGATGGTCTTGATCTCCTGACCTCGTGATCCGCCCGTCTCGGCCTCCCAAAGTGCTGGGATTACAGGCTTGAGCCACCGCGCCCGGCCCTTGTTACAATTTTTATATACCTCTATGAATGTTTTTAGATTATGGTCTTCAGGTTCCAAAATTAATTTGTTTTGTTTTCACTGGAGTACTGCATATTCCCATGTAGATAGTCACCATGCTTGCAGCATTATTCAGGATTCTTTGATTGTAACTGCTATACGCTCAACTCACAGCACTAAGCAAAAAAGGCAACATCTTGCCTCACATAACTGAAGAGCTGAGGAGGAAAAGCTCCAGTTCAGGCAGGGGTGGATGCAGGTGTTCACAGCGTGTCACTAGGAAGTTGTCTCTAGGTGTGGCTTGGCCGCACCGTCCTCTGCCTGGGCGCGTTGGTGGGCCAGTGCTCTCAATGTGTTGGCCCCTGACCCACTTGCCTCATCATAGCTCCAAGTCCAGAAGCAAGAAAGGCCTCTCTTTCCTGATAGGTCCAGTGAACCCCTGAGTTCAGTCTCACTGCCTGGGGTGGTTAGGCAGTGCCTGGGCTAGGCCACGGAACACTGTGGTCAGTCAGGGCTGTGAACTGCCACTCCTGGGTTCGGAGGAGGGGCTAACCCTACGAACACCACACAGCTTGGTGAAAGGACCTGGTTCCCCCACACGCAAAACAAACCAAGGTGTTGCCATCAGAAGGAATGGGAATAGATATGGGACAGGCAAACATGACTCTTCACAGTGTCTGCCCTGTAGCAGCTCAGAGTGCTTCGTCACTACCCCAATCACAGGCACTTTGGTTGCTTCCAAAGAGGAACCAGACACCCTGGGTTCAAACCACATCAGCCCCTCTACAGCTGTGACCCTTGGGCAAATGTCTTTTCTTTTTTTTTTTGAGATGGAA
The DNA here is from genome assembly GCF_049350105.2 of Macaca mulatta. Taxonomy (NCBI): domain Eukaryota; kingdom Metazoa; phylum Chordata; class Mammalia; order Primates; family Cercopithecidae; genus Macaca; species Macaca mulatta. The sequence goes on from NC_133409.1 coordinate 180,227,940, forward strand.
TCTCACTCTGTGGCCAGGCTGGAGTGCAGTGGCACGATCTCACCTCACTACAACCTCCACCTCCCGGGTTCAAGTCATTCTCCTGCCTCAGCCTCCCGAACAGCTGGGATTACAGGTGTGTGCCACCATGCCCAGCTAAGTTTTGTATTTCCAGTAGAGACAGGGTTTCACCATGTTGACCAGGATGGTCTTGATCTCTTGACCTCATGATCTGTCCACCTTGGCCTCCCAAAGTGCTAGGATTACAGGTGTGAGCCACTGCGCCTGGTCTCCTTGGGCAAATGTCTTAGCTAACTTTGCCTCAGCCTCCTCACCTGTCAAGTGGAGACAGCAATAGCTCTTGCTCTGAGGGCTGTTATGGGGACCAGATGGGCCACTAACACACAGAAAGACTGCATCAGCCCTGGCACGTCGAGTAAGCACCCAACATATGTTAGCTGCTGCTTCTCACTTACAATCAGCATTGCTAAAATCAAAACATTTGATTTGCAAGACAGTGTTTACTTTCTCTGTATTTCCCTAGAATCCCTTTCTGCACATGGAATTACCTGGCTAAAGGTCCAGCTGTGTTCAGAGTGCTTGTATTTCACTGCCGGATAGCTCTCGGCTGCACGAGCTGATGATACCGTCCTGGCACGGTGCCTTGTACAGTACAATACACATGACCTTGAGGCCGAGAGTCTTGCAACACTTTTATCATTGTTTTATTTTCCTTTTTTTTTTTTTTTTTTTTTTTAGACGGAGTCTCGCTCTGTTGCCCAGGCTGGAGTGCAGTGGGGCAATCTTGGCTCACTGCAACCTCCGCCTCCCAGGTTCAAGTGATTCTCCCACCTCAGCCTCCCAAGTAGCTGGGACTATAGGCATGTGCCACCACGCCCAGCTTATTTTTGTATTTTTTAGTAGAGACGGGGTTTCAGCATGTTGGCCAGGCCGGTCTTGAACTCCTGACCTCGGGTGATCCTCCCGCCTCAGCCTCCTTTCAAAGTGCTGGGATGACAGGATGGAATAACACTTTCATTTAAGGGCCAGCAAAATCACTTGAGCATGCATCCATCAGAAGGAGGGCGGCTTTTAGGAGAAGTTCCACACAGTGTCCACTGCTGAACTGTTCATTAGCTAGCTTTTTTTCTGCATCCTCATCTTATTGCCATTTTCTGGGGCTTGGTTTTTCCCTCTTGAGAAAGAAATAGGCCTGTGCTTATTTCCCTCTGCCCTGGAACAAGGCGCCATCCACTCTCCTGAGCTGCCGGGAACTTCTCCAAAATTCCTGGTGCTTTCTCACATTGAGCAACATGAGTCTCTTTCCTGTTTTTACCAGCCTCCGCCCATGCAAGGCTCTGAGACAAACTGCGCGACGGAAGACATCTTTCTGAACCACAGAGCCCTGTTTGCCTAAGAAAAAGGTCGCGGGCTCAATCACACACACCTGGCTGCAGTCAGTTCCAATTTTCTTTCTTTCTTTTTTTAATGGCAATTCCTGCTGCCCTGCTGATACTGAATTTATTTTCATTTTAAGTTTTTCAGCAATAAGATCTTAAAAACCGGCTGGGCATGGTGGCTCACGCCTGTAATCCCAGCACTTTGGGAAGCCAAGGTGGGCGGATCACCTGAGGTTGGGAGTTCAAATTCAGCCTGACCAACATGGAGAAACCCTGTCTCTACTAAAAATACAAAATTAGCTGGGCGTGGTGGCGCACGCCTGTAATCCCAGCTAGTCGGGAGGCTGAGGCAGGATAATCGCTTGAACCAGGGAGGTAGAAGTAGTGGTGAGCTGAGATCGTGCCATTGCACTCCAGCCTGGGCAACAAGAGTGAAACTCCATCTCAAAAACAAACAAACAAACTTCAAAACCGGCAGAAAATGTATCAGGGTGCCCGGTACTATGGGAGATGAGATACAGGCTAGAGCCCAGCCCTCGAATTGCTAACAGTTTTGCTTGGGAAGCAGAATTAATGTCTTCCGCATACTCAGGCCAAGGTGACAGCACCTGCTCTCAGAGCAGTTGGATTTCAGGAACTTCCCATCCTCTCAACCCACACGGGAAGGGACAGGCCCCTCGGCAGTTAGAGAACGCACTTGGTCACACTTCAGGGTTGCCGGAGGGAGGGTGGAGGACTTCCTACCTCACGGTGATCTGAGGTCCAGCAACCCTAGGGACCCCAGCTTGAGGCTCTGAAGGGCTGCGACAGCCTCTTTGCCTGCCAACCCCGCCCTGGATGCAGCCTGCTGAGTGAGCGTGGAGAAGGGGAGCTATGTGGCCAAAACACTGAGGCACTGAGGAGCACGAGGGAGCCACCCTTCCTGGCATTTCTCCTGAGGCTGTCTGTCCTTCCCCAGCCTCTTCGGCCTACAGTCCCAATCAAGAGCCAGGCCGGTTTCTGCAAGTCCAGGAGCAGAAGAGAAACCGGTGAAGATTTCACCACTACATATCAGACCAGCGATGGCTGCTCGGTGATGGCGCTGCTCTGCTGCAAACACACGATTGCAACACTGAGAAACTGCCACCAAGAAAAACCCCAAATCCACTGATCCCACAAAGAGGGGAGAAAAAGGAAGGCTTCATGCTGAAGAAGAAGAAATACAAATGTGTATGTGCCGGTTTGCCTCTCGACATTACCGTGGAGGCATTCACACGCCTGTCCATTTGGTATCCTCACGAGCGATCCCCAGAGGAACCAAAGGTCAAGTTTTACAAAGATAACCAAGGACATCTTAAAGGAGACGGGCTTTGCGATCGTTGGAAGAGGGAAGCTGTGGATCTTGCATTCATGCGTTTGGATGAAGATGGGACATTAGAAACTGCACGTTGTAGGTTGAGGTGGCCAAGTTTCAACGGAATGAGAAATACGAGGCTTCAGGAAGGAAATACACGAACCACAGGAAGGCTCTGTCTCTACAGCAGAAGCGGCCACGCCGCGGGCCATCCAAACGCCATGACATGAGTGAGTTGTCCTCATCGAACACATTTCATCCTGTGAATTTTGAGGATGGCCAGAGAAGACCTTCAAGGACAGTCAAGTTTGGACCAACTCGGAAGCTCATTCTCTTTGACAGACACCTGGCTGGCAAACCTGTGTCATGGAGGAATGCAGGAGCAGCTGCTCACTGTATTCAAACCTTTGATGGAAGGTGGTTTGAATGATATGGTTGAGCAGACTCCAAGGCTGAGAGGACGGGCGGCTTCCTTCAGTGTCCCTGAGGCCAACACACTCAGTGCTTCGATTCCACAGAGGGGGTCTTTGGGTGGTGCTGGGGGCGTTGAGGAAGAAAGGGCCCTGGGCACAGGCAGCGGCGCCGTCCTCAGTAGTGGGCACAGGCAGCGGCGCCATCCTCAGTAGTGGGCACAGGCAGCGGCGCCGTCCTCAGTAGTGGGCACAGGCAGCGGCGCCGTCCTCAGTAGTGGGCACAGGCAGCGGCGCTGTCCTCAGTAGTGGGCACAGGCAGCGGCGCTGTCCTCAGTAGTGGGCACAGGCAGCGGTGCTGTCCTCAGTAGTGATGACACGGAGGAGGAGGAGAAGGGAAAAGAGGAGGATATGATGACAAAGATGACATTTAATCCCTTAAACTTGCTTTTAGGGAAGTTCCTCCATCTGCATGTGCCTGTGTCAGGGTTATTATTGGTAGTGTTACGTGAACACATGCACAGTGGTACAATGCCATCAGACTAAATTTTTAAAAAGTTTTAAATTTTCATTGTAACTGGCAATTAATGATTTTTAAATTATTTTTATTTATTTATTTATTTGTTTTTTGAGACAGGTCTCATTCCATCACCCGAGGCCGGAGTGCAGTGGTGTGATCTCAGCTCACTGCAACCTCTGCCTCCCAGGCTTGAGCGATTCTCTCACCTCAGCCTCCAAAGAACCTGGGACTGCAGGTGTGCGCCACCACACGTGGCTATTTTTTTTTTTTTTTGTAGGGTTGGGGTTTTGCCATGTTGCCCAGGCTGGCCTCAAACTCCTGAACTCAAGCAATCTGCCCATCTTGGCCTCCAAAAGTGCTGGGATTACAGGTGAGAGCCATCATGCCTGGCTATTTTTAAAAAGAGTCTTGCTCTGTCATCCAGGCTGGAGTGCAGTGACACAGTCATGGTTCACTGCAGCCTTGAACTCCTGGGCTCACGTGACCCTCTTGCTTCAGCCTCCTGAATAGCTGGAATTACAGGTGCATGCCACCATGCCTAGCTAATGTGTAGTTTAAAATTTTTTGTAGAGATGGGGTCTCACTATGTTGCCCAAGCTAGTCTTGAACTCCTGGCCTCAAGCAATTGTCCTATCTCAGCCTCCCAAATTGCTGGGATTATAGGCATCACCCACGGTGCCCAGCCATTAATTTTTTTTTTTTTTTTTTTTGACGGAGTCTCTGTTGCCCAGGCTGGAGTGCAGTGACGCCAATCTCGGCTCACTACAAGCTCCGCCTCCCAGGTTCACGCCATTCTCCTGCCTCAGCCTCCTGAGTAGCTGGAACTACAGGCACCCACCACCACGCCCGGCTAAATTTTTGTATTTTTAGTAGAAATGGGGTTTCATCGTGTTAGCCAGGATGGTCTTGATCTTCTGACCTCGTGATCTGCCCACCTCGGCCTCCCAAAGTGCTGGGATTACAGGCGTGAGCCACCGCGCCCAGCTAAGCCAATGAGTTTAAAATACTTTAAATAAATAAATTTTGTAATGTTTCACTTAAAAAAAGAGATACAGTCTGAGAAATGTATCATTAGGTGATTTCATAATTAGTTGATTTCATTGTCAAGCAAACATCATAGAATGCACTTACACAAACCTAGATGGTACAGCCTACTACACGTCCAGGCTTTATGGTACAGCCTATTGCTCTTGGCTGTAAACCCGTAGAGATGTTACTGTACTGAATACTGTAGGCAACTGTAACACAATGACAGGTATTTGTGTATCTAGATATAGAAAAGCTACAGTAAAATTACAGCATTAGTCCAGGTGTAGGTGGCTCATGCCTGTAATCTCAGCACTTGGGGAAGCTGAGGTGGATGGACTGCTTGAGACCAGGAAAGACCAGCCTGGGCAACATAATGAGATCCTGTCTCTACCAAGAATTAAAATAATTAGCCAGGTGTGATGGCATGTGCCTGTAGTCCTAGTTACTAGGGAGGCTGAGGCAGGAGGATCACTTGAGCCCAGTGAGCTACGATCATGCCACTGCACCCAGCTGGGGCAACAGAGTGAGACCTCACCTATAAAAATAATAAAATAAATCTTAAATAAATGTTAATAAATAAAATATGGCATCATAATCTTAGGGGACCACTGTCACACGTGCAGTCCATCACTGATCAAAACATCATGCAACACATAACTACATGTGTTAATTGGCTGTTCAATTGAAACTTCATAGTCATAATGTAAATTTAAAAAACAAGAAGAAGAAGAAAATTAAGAAACAGGCCCAAACACGGCAATAAGACAATAGCTATGAATAGATTAAACTTTTCTATGAAAAAATAGAAACTCTCAAGTTCAGTCATAAAATAAAAAAACTAGCAAATCCAGCTCTATGCTCAGAGAATTACCAGAAAATAAAATTACATGAAGCTTGAATATAGGGAGATGGAAAGATATTAGACAAATATTAAAGAAAATCTGGGTCAGGTGTGGTGGCTCACACCTGTAATCCCAGCATTTTGGGAAGCCCAGGTGGGAGGATTACTTGAGGCAAGGGTTTTGAGACCAGCCTGGGCAACACAGTGAAACTCTTGTCTCTTTAAAAAAGAAAGAAAAGAAAAGAAAGAAAAGAAAATCTCAGTGCCTGATGGTCAGAATAGAATTCAACATAACAAGCTCATTATTAAAATAATATTAAAATATTATTAAAATATTTGATCTGGCTGTATAAAATTTGGAAGACACTCATTCACGTACTTCATTAAATATTTCTAGTTTGCTAAAAATAGAATTACCCTTCAGCAATCCCATTACTGGGTATCTACCAAAAGGAAAAAAAAATCATTCTACAATACGACGCCTGCCCTTTATGTTCATCACAGCACTATTTACAGTAGCAAAGACATGGAATCAACCCAGGTGCCCATCAACAGTGGACTGGATAAAGAAAGTGTGGTACACAGACACCATGGAATACTAGGCAGCCATAAAAAAACACGAAATCCTGTCCTTTGCAGTAACGTGGGTGCAGCTGGAGGCCATTATCCCAAGCGATTTAACACAGAAATAAAACCAAATTCCCCATGTTCTAATGTGTAAGTGAGAACTAAACATTGGGTACACAGGGGATCAATAGACACTGGGAATCCAAAAGCGGGAAGGGAGGAAAGGAAGTGTTGAAAAACTATTGGGAACTATGCTCATTATTTGGGTGATGAGATCAATAGAAGCCCAAACCCCAGCGCCACACAATATTCCCCTGAAACAGTACCGCCCATGTACTCCTTAAAGCTAAAATTAAAGACAAACAAACAAACAAACAAAATAGAAAGAAAAAAGTATCTCCAGGTAGCTATGTTGTAATTTTATTTCATGACAGCACCGTCTTCTCTTTGCCTGCGCCTGGGTCTCCTAGTGTGCTGCTTACGTGATGCCCACGTGCCACAGAGTTATTGCCCGAAGTACCAGGGGGCCGTGCAGGGGATGGGCTCCTCCTTCCAGATGGTCTGCAGCCTCTGGGACCATGCAGCCACCATCTCCTTTCTTTCTTCTTCGGATGCAATTTCAGGAGCAAAATTGATCTGAGGGGCAAGGACTTTAAATCCACAGAAGTGTAATGTGCCGTGCTAAAGCCACAGGGGAGGAAAAGAACTCATTAGAAACTACACCTGTTACATACCATTCAGTTAAATGATGTAAGGGGGGAAATGGTGTGAAACAAACCTTCAAAAAATCATGAAACAACCTTAATGTTACAAGGCAAGTGAAAGCTAAACTTCCCTATGGCTTTAGGATGCAAGCCTTGCATAAGAGCAGTGAAGAAGCTGGGGCAGCTGGAATTTCCAAGTTCTATTTTTATAACTGCAATTAACCTACAATCCTTGCAACTGATTCAGACACCAAACATGATAGTTCTGCTTGATTGGGCAAATTATGGTACATTCACACTATAGATTATTCCAGAATGAGGTTATTCTAGCTGTAATGTGTACCATGGAAGTTTGTTCAAGATATCTGTTAAATGAAAACAACAACGAATTTTAAGCAGTATTTACGATATACCATAAGAGCAGTCAACGTAATAAACCTATAATAAAAATTATGTATGTGAGAAAATATATAGGCCTTAAGAAAATAAATCAAATGATTTAAAGTGATTCTTTCTGAGGTGGGGGGATTAAAGGGACTTTCTCTTTTTATATTTCATATTGTCTCTTTCTGTTTGTTTGTTTGCCATAAAATGTACTTCTGCAAACTGAAGAAAAAGGAAAGATTTTTTTTTAAAAGCAAGAAGAATTTGAACCTGGCTAATGACACATAAGAGACCCGTTCGCCTGTGAAGAAGCAAGGTCAGGCTTGTAAATTATGATTTCCTTCAGTAGACTGTAAGGAATTGGAACCACATACTTTCTCCTTTTTTTTTTTTTTGAGACGGAGTCTCGCTCTGTCGCCCAGGCTGGAGTGCAGTGGCTGGATCTCAGCTCACAGCAAGCTCCGCCTCCCGGGTTTACGCCATTCTCCTGCCTCAGCCTCCTGAGTAGCTGGGACTACAGGCGCCCGCCACCTCGCCCGGCTAGGTTTTTGTATTTTTTAGTAGAGACGGGGTTTCACCGTGTTAACCAGGATGGTCTCGATCTCCTGACCTTGTGATCCGCCCGTCTCGGCCTCCCAAAGTGCTGGGATTACAGGCTTGAGCCACCGCGCCTGGCCTACTTTCTCCTTTCAAAGAGGATCACTTTTTTTTCTAAAAATATCACACTCAGCCCTCTGCATTACGTCCTTTAAAACCCACACCCTCACCTAGGCCTGCCCTGTCAGGTGAGGAGTGAGAGGCCCACACACCACTTTTTACATTTTTTTCCCCCTCAGGCAACATGATTTTATTTATTTATTTATTTTATGACTCAGCATGAGAGTTTCCATTTTTTCATAGAAAAGTTTAATCTTTTCATAGCTATTGTTTTATTGCCATGTTTGGGCGTGTTTCTTAATTTTCTTCTTTGTCTTGTTTTTTAAATTGACTATGAAGTTTTAATTGAACAGCCAATTAACACATGTAGTTATGCGTTGCATGATGTTTTGATCAGTGATGGACTGCATGTGCGATAGTGGTCCCCTAAGATTATAATGCCATATTTTATTTATTAACATTTATTTAAGATTTATTTTATTATTTTTATAGGTGAGGTCTCACTCTGTTGCCCCAGCTGGGTGCAGTGGCATGATCGTAGCTCACTGGGCTCAAGTGATCCTCCTGCCTCAGCCTCCCTAGTAACTGGTACTACAGGCACATGCCACCATGCCTGGGAGGTGGGTGTGGGCTGGCTCCATAGGCCCCTTGCCCGTATGGGGGTTGGCATGGCCAGCAGAGGCCAGCATGCGGCCATCAGAATGTAGGGCCTGGGGCGCCACTTGCCAGGGTCCAAGGGCAGTGCTGCTGTCACCAAGCACTGGCAGAGCATGTGGACAGCTTCACCCGCACGGATCACAACACGCGCAGGGCCACCTGGGGGCTTCTCTGCTGACCAAGAGCAGACATCAGGCTAAGCAGGCTTGGCTTAGCTTCTGCCCAAACTATATCAAAAGCTGTCATTAGGGCACATTTTCCCTATCAGTCAAGCTTTTCAAATCTGTCAAGTAAAACATTTAAAAGGGTCAAAATGTTATAATTTTCTGTATCCAGGGGAGTCCAAATGGTGTGGGGCATCACGCTTCCATCCCATCTCATCTCACCCCTCGGGGAGCTGAGGGCATGTATGTGTGTGCACGCGTGTGTGTGTATAGATGTGTGCATCTGTGTCTGTGTGTGCGTGTGCCAACTAGCAAGGGATCCACTTGCAGCTGGTCTACCTGGAGTGGCCACAGGAAGTATCGAAAATCCCCACTGACTCCCGTCTTCGTGTACATTTCGGCCGTGCCTCCTGTGGTTACGGAAAGGAGCGCTAGTTTACCCTGCAAGGGAGAAAGCAGATGCATTTGTGTGGACTCCAGAAGAGGAAGGAAATGTTACTGAGCCTCCAGCACACGGGCTTAGCACAGCCAGCAGGGAACATGCGTGTGGGCACCCTCCAGGGATGGACAAATGCAACACTCCCATCCATAGGTGACAGTGACATCCCAACAGGAGGAGGAGACAATCCAAGTGAATGGACCAAGCCAACACAGAAGCTCTAACATGCCCAGGTTGCTGGTGGAAACCAGGTTTCCATGACGCCATGTGTGATGGATACAGCCAAGGCACTGACCATAGGACAAGGTTCCCAGCACACAGGGCCGCTCAGTAAGTGGTAGCACCATTCGTGGTCCAAGACACATCTTGGTTACTCAGTATGTTTCCCTTACATGCATTTATTTTCTGAAGATTTTAGAATTTAAAAATCATTCCTTTTTTTTTTTTTTTGAGAGAGAGTCTCACTCTGTCGCCCAGGCTAGAGTGCAATGATGTGATCTCGGCTCACTGCAAGCTCCACCTCCCAGGTTCAAGACAGTCTCCTGCCTCGGCCTCCCAAGTAGCTGGGACTATAGGCACCTACCACCATGCCTGGCTAATTTTTGTGTTTTTAGTAGAGACAGGGTTCCATGTTGGCCAGCCTGGTCTCGAACTCCTGGCCTCAAGTGATCCACCCTCCTTGGCCTTTCAAATTGCTGGGATTACAGGTGTGAGCCACTGCACCCGGCCTTAAAAATCATTCTTTTAGTAAGAATTCATAGCTACCACGTGTTGCACATCTACCAGGTTCCAAGCTCTCCTCACCCTGCCATGTGGGTGTCACAGGATCTTGGTCTCACAGCAGGCACATGATGCTCAGGGGAGTGAACGTGTGCCAGGCCAGGACTGGACTCTGCACCAAGAAGGAGGTACTCCCTCTGGAGCCAGGGCTGACCGCTGGGTTGCCCACATAAGGTTGCCCAGGTCCCCCGTTACCTGACACCTGGCCCACTCCCTTGTTTGCCATGTGCGTGGTATGCTGTGGATGTGTCTGCAGCCCCACTAGATAAAAAGCTCCACGACTTCAGACATGGCGCCATGCCCACTGTGTGCAGTACATGGTGCTTTGTACATAGTGGGAGCTCAATGAATATTTGCTAAGAAAAGAAAGCAAACTAGAAATATAACTTGATAGAAGATGCATCCCTCCGTCCCCTCACTCCAACTATCCACAGCGATCCTTTTCCAAGAGCCGTACCTGGAGCAAACCGGAATCGTAGAATCCTGGGATGTCGAAGGCAAAGCCCCGGCACAGCACCCTATCCATCCAGCCCTTCAGGATGGCCGGCACGCTGAACCAGTACAGCGGGAACTGTGGGCGACAACACCAAAGAGAAACTGAGGCTGCGGCTCACCTCAGGTTTCCTAGTTTAGTCTATCTGGTGATTTGGAATGAAGCCCACAGCCCTCCTCTTCCCTGGCAGCTGGGCAGGTGAGGGTAACCCGTGTGGTCAGCTCTGAAAGGTGCAGTGGGGACGTGAGACGGGAAGGGGATGACAGTGGTCCTTGTTGCTGTTGCAGGTAGCTCTGCATCCCCCAGTGATGACAGCCCCTGATGCTGGCTCCGGGCAGGCAGGGAGGGGATGAGGAGCTCTGCATGACGCTGGCATTGGAGCAGCAGTCTCTGACTAAGCCAATCGAAAGGAAGGGTGGGGAAAAGCATGCCCTTTCCCCTGCCTGGGGCATGTTGTTAGCATCTGGGAGTCGGACTGAGTTAGGTGCTAGCGGCTACGGATTTTGACACCAACTAAAGTCATATGTTTGTATTCCATAGACCAGCAGTAAGATCTCCCTATCCCATAGATGCCCTAACATTACATCCAGTGTTGCCGCCTGGGAAGGGAAATAAACATAGGCAATCATCTGTTATCAAAGGTGGAAGCCAATGTCTCATGTGCTTTCAATAGAAAACTCACGACTTGGCATTGAAACCCAGGCTCCACAACCTGCTGTTGTGTGACATTGGCAAGTTACTTGACCTCCTTGTGCCTCCTTTTTCCTGATTCATCAAATAGGGCTACTAATAGTTCACAGCTCACAGCATTCTGGTGAGGATTTGAGGACACACCACAGTGCCCCAAACAGAATAAAAGCTCAGTGAGTGGTGGGCTCTGATATTAGTGGTGTAGTAGTGATGAATGACATTTTTATTAATGTTGAATAAAAAAATAACTTATAATGCAGACCCTCTGGACAAAGTATCAGAAAAAAAGAGAAGGTAGGGAAATGGAGTGAAATGAAGTGAAATAAAACAAAGGCCATTATAGAAAGGCCAGGTCTTAGCCTACCCAGCCACCGGGTTGTGGGAGTGGAGTGGGAGCGAGGAGGAGAAGCGGGCTCCATGTGGCCGGCCGACCCGAGGGGGACAGGAGAAGCAGGGCAGAGAGCTCAGTGTGGTTCTGCTGGGACCACGTGCCCCAGGATACAGGCCCATCGTACTGGCATGGTATTAAAGCACAGATGGTAAACTGCATGGTCACCCAGGCCTGAGGACTATGAGTCCACCCACCTGTAATTAGGACGAAGAATATCCTGCACTTTGGCCGGATTAGCAGCTCACGGTCACTGAGTAAAGAAAGGGCTGGTGTCAGGAAAGGGTGCACAGAGGCAAGCCTGGGTAGGGATGAGGCAGCCCTCTTCCCGCACATGCAGGTTGCTTTTCTGAAGGCTTGGGAACCTCATCATTCTGGACATGTGGTTTTGTCTGGAAAGTGGTCACATGCCCCTTATCCCCTGCCTTGCACTCACATGGTGGGCTCATGAGAACAGTGCTCTCGTTCTCCCACCTATTCCCCATCCTCAAGCAGGGTTGGAAAACAGACACGATCTGAACCAGTCAGATCCCATGCTTGGAAATTCTGGATCTAGGGGATCCAGTCCCTGGCATGCAGTGAGAGAGAACAGAGCCAAGAGGCAGAAAAGAGCAGATGGAAATCCAAGGATGAGAGCAGCTACAGCTCTGCCCTTGGGATCCAGGAGGCCCAAGTGACCAGAGCCCTTATAATAGATTCCCCTTTCTTTCTAGTTGGACAGGAATTTCTGTCAACCCAACCATACCCTCAAAGCTCATGTGTGTACTCTGCTGCCAGGCTTCCACAGTCACAGCCATGCCTGCACATCTTCCTTGCAGGGTGGGAAGTGGCCTGATGAGTGAGCACTCCTGGAGGCCATTTTGTGGGGCCAGTTCACTCTGCAGTGGCATCACCTCCTTCTGAACACATACAGGAAGGTGGCTGGGTTGGGGGTGAAGCAACCACTGAGAGGATAGAAAGCAGAGATGTTCCTCTTAATGATCAGGATATTTAAGTCAGGCTATTTAAGGAGATGCATTTGGCCTGATTTACCCTGATAAACATTTGTGCATAGAAATGTGGTTCTCAAGCAGCCCCAGAATGTTTCAGGGCAGGAACTGGAAGAGAAGGGAAGCAACGAGACTGGCAGGTTTCAGATGATTCTTGGACCACTGGGCTAATGGAAAGATCCTTCATTCCTATTTACATGGCAGTCGGGATTTGGAGTGAGTGATATTGGCTACATGGATATCTTTACCCCATTAGGTAAAGTGTTAAAAGTAGTGTTACAACTAGGTAAAGTGTTTAAAGTAGTGTTGTAACTAGGTGAAGTGTTGTAACTAGGTGTTGTAACTAGGTTATAATATTTGCTCAGTAAGTGTGCAACTGTGCTAAAAGCATTGATGCCACTTCTAGAAGCAGCACAAAACTCAATATTCAGAAAGAGTTTGTACATAAGATGAATCTGATTCAATATATTAATTGAGGAAAACAAACCTGAAATATCACTAGGTCAGCCTCCCGAACCTTTTTCTGCTCATCAGTGATGTCGCTAGCCAGAGACTTTTGCTTGTAGGCTTCGTAGGTTTCCACTCCGTAATTGAAAACCTCAGGATTAGAAAGAGCAGCTGTGGGGGAAGAGACCAAACATTCTCACTCCTAGGTGGGCATCCACAGCCCATCCCAACCATCCCAGTAGCACTGTGTATACCGGACTCCTCAGAGCAAGTCAAAGACTTGCTGCAACCTGACCAGAAGCTGCACCCCGGGTCCAAGCTAGGGAAAGAGAAGCAGTCTGGGAGGGCCACTGACTGAGCTCTTCCTACCTAGCAGGTGCTGTGCTCTACACACATCACCTTTCTTCATAACAACTGGTGAATCTGGTGTATTTCTCAATTTACCGGAGAGCAAACTGAGACCTAAGAGAGGCTGGATGTCCTGTTCAATGCCAAGCAGGTCTAAAAAAATAACTCTACACTTTAATTTCATGCTCACCTCCACATTTTTTAGTATTTGTGTCTCGATTTACGTATTTTATATTGTGTATCTCTAACTCTTAACAGGTCACCGTAGTGATTATTGTTTTTGATAGCTTTGTCTGTTAGACTTAATACTAGCAATGAGTGGATTGCACACAACCTAATAGTATTAGAGTGTTCTGTGTACTTACTTTTACTAGTGGGTTTTACATCTTCAAATGTTTTCTTTTTGCGCATTAGTGTTTTTCTTTCATATTGAATTCCCTTTAGTATTTCTTATAAGGTGGGTCTGGTGGTGGCGAATTCTCTCAGTTTTTCTTTGTTTGGGAAAGACTTTCTCTCTCTTTCAGAGTTGAAGGCTAGATTTTCTGGGTACAGTATTCTTGGTTGACAGTTTTGTTCTTTCAGCACTTTGAAAATGTCCCACTCCCTCCTGGCCTGTATGTTTTCTGTTGAGAAGTCTGTTGCCAGATGAACTGGAGCTCCTTTATATGTTATTTGCTTTTAGGATCCTCTTTTTGTTCTTGACCTTTGAGAGTTTAATAATTATATGCCTTGGGGTAGTCCTATTTGAGTCAAATCTGTTTATTCTATGACCAGGATATTTGTCTCTTTCTCAAGTTTCGGAAAATTTTCTGTTACTATTTCTTTGGATAAGCTTGCTATGCCTTGCTCTTGCTCAGCTCCCTCTTAGGCACCAATCGTTCTTCGATTTGGTCTTTTGAGGTAATTTTCTATATTTTATAGGAAATCTCCATACCTTTTTCTTTTTTATCCTCTGTGTATTTTCAAATTGCCTGTCTTTGAGCTCACTGATTTTTTCTTCTGCTTCATCCATTCTGCTGTTGAGAGCCTCTAACGAGTTTTTCAGGAAATGTATTTCTAGTTTCAAGATTTCTGTTTGATTTTTAAAAAATTATTTCAATCTTTTTGTTCAATTTAGCTGATACATTTCTGAATTGCTTTTCTCTGTCATCCTGAAGATTACTGAATTTCCTTAAAAGTGCTATTTTGAATTCTTGCTCAGAGAGCCCAAACAGTCCCATCTCGTTAGATTCAGTCACTGGTTCCTTGCTTTGTCTATGTGGAGAGGTTATGGTTCCCTGTTTACTGTTATTTCTTGTGGATGACTTCTATTTATTTCAGTCTTCTATGTCTGACTTGTTTTCATTTTTATTACATATATTTGCTTAGAAAGTCTTTGCAATTTTCTTATTAAATTTCTTTTTTTTTTTTTTCCTCTACTAAGTCACTGCCTCCTTTTTGGCACTAGATAGTGGTTTATGCCTGGGTTTGCCTCTGCTCTAGTAACTGTTCTGAGTAATGCCAGTCCTGAATATGAGAGGTTCCAAAGGGGATAGCATGGTAGTGTGGGAAGGCTGGCTAACAGTTCATGCCCAGGAAACCTGCTGAATGTACCTCCACAGTGTGGTGCTGCTGAACAGCCACTCTGGTTTGGCATCTCCTTTGGCTAATTTACAGATGAGAGTTTCCAGGGCTGGGGACGATACTCCCATCTCCCTCCTTTGTCTCCGGCTGTTGTCAGGGATATTTCTTCCTTTAGGCACTCCTGATGTTTCCCGTGGGTTGAGGCAGGAACAGGTCTCCTTCCTGCCTGTTTCTGGGAATCCCAGAAAATTGGGAAGCAGATTGTCCACCTTGATCTCTTTTTCCAGTGTAGAACCTCTGATGTCGGAGGAAATTTCCCACACAGTTGGTGCTGGGTAGTTTGTGAGGAGGGGTGTTGTGGATATAATAGTCCAATCTCTTACTGTCTGCTTGCAGTTTTTTCACTTATGTGGTCTTGGGAACTACTTCATCCTCATATTTGACTTCTGGGATATTGCTGGTGATCATCTCAGTGCTATCTATTTGTTTTTGGAAAGTGAAGCTAGCTTGCTTCTATAATGCCATTTTGCAACTGGAAGTCAACATAAAGTAAAAAACATAAAGATGGTTTTTACAAATAGAGCATTTATCCCATGACTCACCAGTGATATCTTTCCTTGTGGCCCTCGGCTCAAAGTTCATGGCGTATAAATCAGACACTGTGACCGTGCAGCCCTGCCTGCTCAGTTCATCTACAGCCACATTCTTCAAGGATCCGTTGAAAGACCTGGGTTCCTCGTGCGCATAGACAATGAGTACTTTCTTCCCTAAATCAGGGTAAGAAACAGTTCCTCTTGAAGAACAACCTCTCTCTGTTAAATTCAGTGGAGACTAAGATGAAAATTGAACATTTAGGTGTGTCATAGTAATTGAAGCTAAGAAATAGCAAATTTTCTTTTCTTTCTCTCTCGCTTTTTTTTTTTTTGAGACAGTCTCGCTCTATCACCCAGGCTGGAAATGCAGTGGCATGATCTCAGCTCATTGCGACCTCCGCCTCCCAGGTTCAAGCGATTCTCATGCCTCAGTCTCCCGAGTAGCTGGGACTACAGGTGTGTGCCACTACGCCCAGCTAATTTTTTGTATTTTTAGTGGAGATAGGGTTTTGTGATGTTGGCCAGACTGGTCTTGAACTCCTGGCCTCAAGTGATCCACCTGCCTTGGCCTCCCAAAGTGCTGGGATTACAGGCATGAGCCACCGCACTTGGCCAGAAACACCAAACTTCCTTTTCTTTTCTTTCTTTCTTTCTTTTTTTTTTTGAAACAGAGTTTCGCTCTTGTTGCCCAGGCTGGAGTGCAATGGCACGATCTCAGCTCACTGCAATCTCTGCCTCCCAGGTTCAAGCAATTCTCCTACCTCAGCCTACTGAGTAGCTGGGATTACAGGCATGCACCACCAAGCCTGGGTAATTTTTTGTATTTTTAGTAGAGACAGTTTCTCCATGTTGGTCAGGCTGGTCTCGAACTCCCAACCTCAGGTGATCTGCCCACCTCGGCCTCCCAAAGTGCTGGGATTATAGGCATGAGCCCCCGCACCTGGCCCCAGAAATACCAAACTTTCTAATAGGTAGCAGTTTTAAAGTAATGGGCATTTAAAAATCCAGTTATTCATAGCTCAACATCACTTGAGATTACCAATATACAAAAATACAATGGGTCAAATTATATCTCCTCAAAAATACCACCACTAAATCTTTTAAAAGACCAACTTAATTTGATTGTGCTCTATAAGAAGGTTTAGACCAGCTCCCTAACGTCAAAATAAAGAACAGCTGGAATTAATCTTCCATGCTAACCCACATTTACACATATCAGCTACAGGCACCTTTCAGTGTGGCATGGTTCTGCGTCCATCTCCCCCGGTCCATCAAAATCTGACACCTAAACAAAACATGAGGAATCAGACCCGCTGGTCTCGCGGGAAGGCAGGGCCACATGGAGCCCATCTTTCATGGTGATGCTGATAACAAAGAGGACTCTAGGAATAGAATCAGGCCTTCCCGGCACTGGCTGTATCGTTCACACCAATACTGCTTCTGGAGCAGTATTTTCCTCATTGTTAAGAGTCTCCAGGATTATATACTGACTTCCTCTGGGAGGCAGCCTGGTGATTTGCTTAATTAAATTTACCCTGGTAACCTTTAAGAGGATGTTAAACTCTTGATTTAAATTTTTCATAATGAGATTTAAGGAGAAAATACACATATCAGTTTGAAGCAACGGGTTTCAGGGCATTGAGCTGGCTGCAAAGGTTGAATTCTGTAAGTCAGATTAATGGTTAACATTTTAATTTCACTTTCTCAGACTCTTATTTCAATAAAGGAACTATACTCAGGGGCTTCACAGGAGAATAGATGCACATGAAATACCTACACCAGTGGTTCTCAACTGGGGGCAGTGTTGTGCCTGCCAGGGGACATTCTCAATGCCTGGAGACATTCTGGCTTGTCACAGTTAGTGGGGAGGGGTGTTATTGGCATCTGGTGGGCAGAGGCCAGGGATGGTGCTAAACATGGTGCACAGGATAACCTCCCAAAACATAGGATTATCTGGCCCAAAATGTCGGTAGCGCCAAGGTCGAAAATCCTAATCTACACTATAATGTATAGTATAAGGTGAATCTGTGTGTTCTAACATGAAAGGCTCTCCATGTTATATCGTTAGGTGAAATAAAAAAGTTGCAAGATGGTTTGTTCGTGTATATGTGCATGATAAGCAGTTGCAAAAGTAAAGATAGAATCCTACTGAATTTTTACCCAAGGTGCCTCCTGGGGTTCATTCACTTGAGCCCCTGCTATGGCCCAGGGATAATTTCAGGGCCTGGAGGCACAACAAAGACAGGATAGGCGGGGCCCCACTTTTGAGGAACTTACATTCTGAAGGGAGTCGAAAGGAACAATAAAACAAGTGAGAAAATAGAAAACAAAATAATCCAGATAGTTTATACACTTCCATGTGGCTTGGATTTTTTATGACAATGTATTCAATTTCTGATTAAGAGTCTAACTCCTGAGCCGGGCGCGGTGGCTCCCGCCTGTAATCCCAGCACTTTGGGAGGCCGAGGCGGGCGGATCACGAGGTCAGGAGATAGAGACCATCCTGGCTAACACAGTGAAACCCTGTCTCTATAAAAATACAAAAAAATTAGCCAGGCGCAGTGGCAGGCGCCTGTAGTCCCAGCTACTGGGAAGGCTGAGGCAGGAGAAAGGCGTGAACCCGGGAGGCGGCGCTTGCAGTGAGCTAAGATCGTACCACTGCACTCCAGCCTGGGCGACAGAGCAAGACTCCGTCAAAAAAAAAGAGTCTAACTCCGACTTGGAAGGTCAGTGTGGGAGGGTCACTTGAGCTCAGGAGTTTGAGACCAGCCTGGGCAATACAACAAAATCCCGTCTCAAAAAAAACCAAAAAAGGTCTTACTCCACAACAGTGAATCATTACCTGCCATGGCGTAAGAAGATGGATTCTTTCCCTCTGATTTGGTGGGTGGCTGGGGCTTTCATGTACAGTCTCTCTTCCGCGAGCCCAGCAGTCTGAAAGACAAAACGAATCCAGGGGAGGTGGGGAGAGGCACAGGTGAGGTCGGCTGTACCACATCCAGGCGTCACTGCTGCTCCCTGACAGACAGGCAAACACATCAGAGAAAGCCCTCTCAAGAGAGGCCAGGAATCTTCTGGAGACTTAGGACTCAGAGGACAAGCCATGCAGGATGTCAGAACCCACTTTTTTTCTTTTTTGAGAGGACTCCGAAACTTCCATCCAGACAGTCATACAGCAAAGGACCTAGGAAATGAGCCACGGTAGGAAGCAGGAGTTGAGCTCCTTGGCCTTCCTGCCTTCCCCAGTTTTCCCTTCAGATCAAGCAGAAGGCTGGGGGATCAGCGAACCGCCACACGGGCAGCCTGCACTCCTCGGCTGGTGCCAGACACTGGTGGGTCAGCAGTGGCAATTATTGGCCCTTCCCCTCACTTGAAAATAACGGGAGTTGGCTTAGACCCAGGCTCTAACCAGAAGTCTCAGAGATTCTCCAGGGATGCAGCGGAGGCCAGAGGAGACCCCCAAGTCCGACAGACTTGGTGCAATTTCCAGCTCTGCCCGTTGTAGCTGTGGGCCCTGCAGCACATCCCTCCACCGCTCTGTGCCTCAACCTCCTCATCAACAAAGTCACAGCACGGCCCAGAAGAGTGAGGGAGAGACAGTTGCAGCGTGCGGTGGCTGGCACACAATGGGGCTACGGAAAAATGTGAGCTCTCCCCAGGGGGGCCTTTGGCCTCGCCCCCTCCTGGCCATCTCTGAAATTCTGGCTTCCTTCTGGGAGAGACAAGGAACCTCCAACAAACCCACTCTCCCTACCAGAAAAAACAGCTCAGATAAAACTTAACAACAAAAAAGCAAACAACTCAATGCAAAAATGGGCAGAGGGCTTGCATAGACCTTTCTCCAAAGAAGATGTATGAGTGGCCAGTAAGCCATGAAAAGATACTTAGCATCACTAATCATTAGGGAAATGCAAATCAAAACCACAATGACATCCCATCTCACACCCGTTCGAAAGGCTGCTACTACCAAAAAACCAGAAAATAGCACGTGTGGGTGAGGAGGCAGAGAAATTGGAACCCTGAGCACCGCTGGGGAAAGGTCGAGTGCTGCAGCTGCTGTGGAGCTGCTGTGCCCCCAAAAATTACAATTAGTAAGTTAGAATCAACATGTGGCTCAGCAATTCCATTTGTTACTCTGAACCCAAAAACTGAAAACAGGGTCTTCAAAACCACTTGCCCACCCATGTTCAAAGCAGCATTTTCCACAACAGCTAAAACATGGAAGCAACCCGAGTGTCTATCAGGACATGAATGAAAACAGCCAGAAAACTCTACCCTTAAAAGTGGTTAAAACGAGGTCAGGCACCGTGACTCACACCTGTAATCCCAGCACTTCGGGAGGCCGAGGCAGGTGGATCACCTGAGGTCAGGAGTTCGAGACCAGCCTGGCCGACATGGCGAAACCCTGTCTCTACCAAAAATACAAAAATTAGCTGGGTGTGGTGGTGTGCACCTGCGATCCCAGCTACTCAGAAAGCTGAGACAGAGCGAGACTCTATCAAAAAAAAAAAAAAAGAAAAGAAAAGAAAGCGGTTAAAATGGTAAATTTTATGTGAGATGTTCTTTACCACAGTAGGAAAAAATGGGATAAAAAACGAAACAATGCAGAGAGTGTGACTAGGGCTTAGTGTGAGGACACGCATCCTGCGTGTTGTGTCCAAACGACAATGTGAACCTATCAGTGTGTCTTCACAGCAAAACAAAAAGCACAGAGACACACAGAAGTGGTGCTTGTCCACACCAGGACTAGAATCTTGAGCAGGGCCTGAATGAGCATCTTCCAGGGCCTGCTCTCTACCTCCAGCTATCCAGGAGCGCAGGCATAGGTCTGGGGTCTGCAAAATACTGCAAGAAGTGAGGTGGGTGCAGAGGAGTGGGCTCCACCCAGGCCAGGTGCCCTGTGGACATAGAGGAAAAGAAGTTAGTTACATCATTGTGGCTGAAGCTGAGTTGGGGGCAGGCATGGGACTTAACAGAGTGGGGCACTGCCACCCCCCAAGGAGTCAGACAGCTCTGATCACTCCAAACACCCAAAGTTGAGTTCAAATCCTTCCCCGTTTTCTTGACTTCACTGGACAGCTGGGAACCTGCATCTTTGGTGACTGAACATCCTCACTCTGGTTCCCTAAAGACAGACTCTGAATTGATTCCAGGAATCCATGCATCCAGGGAAACACTACACTTCCTAGGCTGCCTTGCAGTTGAGATGGCCAGTGAGGTGTCAGCAGAAGTGGCAGGCAGGGCTTCCGGGAAACACCCTCAAGAAGCTAACTCAGCTGGGCTGGGAGGTGTGGAGCTAGTTCCCTCCGGCTTTGTCCCTGGCTCTCTTCCCAGCTGGACTGTGGGTCGTCCTGGGGATGGAGGCTATGCACCAAGGACAGGGAGCAGAAATATCAAAGAAACCTGGATTCCTGAGGCTCTCTGGGGGCTGCAAGATGGTGGTGGTTTGTCAACCGCAGATATTTGTGTTTATGTATTTTCCACGCAGGAACTTCTACAATGGCACTGAGTCTGTAGGGAAGGCTATGGCCTGTCAGTCTGAAACTGCATAAGGGCTCCGGGCACTGGCTTTGTGTCCAAGCACCGCGCTGTGTTTAAGGCACATCACAGCACCGGAGAATGTGGGAGAGGTCACATTCATCCATTCAAAGTGCAGGGAGGTTCCTATTCTGACACCAGCAACACCTACAAGAATGAACTAAAGCTGGGCAGTGAGGACGGAAAGGAAAAAGAAAGTTTATGAATACAGGTGGTATTGTTCGAACCGGTCAGTTGCACTGTAAATCACAATAAAATATCACTAAAACAGAAGAGTTGGCCTCCCTGAGGATGAGGCCTTTGGGTCTCTAGGCATTTGCCAGCTCTCCTAGCCTGGGGCAGGGGCACCTGCACAGCCCTCTGCTTTCCCTAGAATTACCAGCAGCGAGCATACGTCAGGGAGACACAGTTGTCTTAGCACTGAGGCTGAACCCCTGGATGTTCTTGGGAGGGCACTGATTGTGAAGAACAAGCTACTTGTCTAGTCCCTGGAGGTCACTCCTCAAAGCCTCCCGATGAGGCAAGTTTATAAGATCCACGCTCCCCGAGCCAGCAGTGACACCCACGCTTGGCAGTGAGAAGTAGGACTGTAACTTACAGGGTGAGCCAAAATGGCAGGTCAGGAAAGGGATTATCTTAAAGGAAAACGAGAGGAGAGTGAATGACCTCATCATTAGCTGGGAGGCTCAGGAGTGCCCTGGTAGACAGTCACTGCCTGGAGGTGACTTTGTAGAAAGCAAACTGGCTGTCACAGCGCACAGGGAGGCCTGGCACAGCCTAGGGAAGCAGGCTGGTCGGTGAGGCCGAGGAGGAGGGGCTTTCTCCTGACCCCACGGGCGTGGCTTGACCAGGCAGCTCAGGGGTTGGCCACCTTCTCAGGTTGCTCTCAATCTATCCGGAACCTGGAGAGAAGGTGGCTGCCCCTGGCGCACACGGTGGAGGGACCCTGAGGCCAGCAGGGAGCAGGTCTAAGGTGAGGCAGGTGCTCTCAGGTTAAAAACAGGGGAAGAATCTGAAGGACAATTACGGACAGGCCACCAGGAGGAAAGGTCAAGGTGGAGGCGAAACTGAGATTGGAAGGTGAGTATGGAGCCCGGAGTCACGGAGGTTCCGGAGCAGGTGACGGTTTCTGAGAAGCTCCAGGCTCTTCACGAGTTCTGTGAAAGCCTCTGGAGTTGGCCGGGCGCGGTGGCTCAAGCCTGTAATCCCAGCACTTTGGGAGGCCGAGACGGGTGGATCACGAGGTCAGGAGATCGAGACCATCCTGGCTAACATGGTGAAACCCCATCTCTACTAAAAAATACAAAACACTAGCCGCCGGGCGTGGTGGCGGGCGCCTGGAGTCCCAGCTACTCGGGAGGCTGAGGCAGGAGAATGGCGTGAACCCGGGAGGCGGAGCTTGCAATGAGCTGAGATCCAGCCACTGCACTCCAGCCTGGGCGACAGAGCGAGACTCCGTCTCAAAAAAAAAAAAAAAAAAAAGAAAGCCTCTGGAGTTGACTCTGTTACTAGCAGTGACAGTTCCTAACCCATACACATGTTCGTTCAGTTGGACCCCTCCTGGCAGAAGGGCTCACCTCTGGGCAGGTGCTGGGGCCACAAGACAGATAAGAAGGGAACTTTATACTTTTTGGGCAGAGGGCAGGGGTGGGCAAGAAACAACAAACAAGCCAGCAAAGAAAGTGCCACAGAATTCCAGGTGGCGGTAAGTACCAGAACTGTGGTACCTAATAGAGATAAGCAAATAAAGTACTCTAATGGACCAAACAGCAGGGGAATGTTTGCTATTTTAGATAAGTGGTCCAGGAAGGTGTCTCAGAGCAGGGACCGGTGACCTGGAACCAGCCACGCAAAGATCTATAAACAAAAGTCCAGGTAGATGGGATAGTAAGTTCGGGCCTGAGATGGGTGCTGGTTTCAGGTTCAGGAAACAGCAAAAAAGTCTGAGCTAGGCTCAGTGGCCTATGCCTGTAATCCCAGCACTTTGGGAGGCTGAGGCAGGAGATCACTTGAGCCTAGGAATTTGAGACCAGCCTGGGCAACATAGTGAGATCCCATCTCTACCAAAGATTTAAAAAAATTAGCCAGGTGTGGTGGCACATGCCTGTAGTCCCAGCTGCTCAGGGGGCTGAGGTTAGAGGATTGCTGCACTCCAGCCTGGGTGACAGAGTGAGACTCTGTTTCAAGAAAAAACAGAAAGTAAAAGAAAAAAAAAAAAGCCTGTTTGGCTGAACTATGGTTAAAAAAAAAAAAGAGTTGGGTGGTGGTAGATGCAGTCAGGGAGGTGGGAGGGGTCTGACCTCTCCTAGGGTAGGGGTGAGATTTTATTCTAAGTCTGACAGAAAGCCCTTGGAGCCTCTTAAGCTAGAGAGTAATATGGAATGATGGCCAGTTGTGGTGGCTCACACCTGTAATCCCAGCATTTTGAGGGGCCAACATGGGGCGATCACCTGAGGTCAGGAGTTTGAAACCAGCCTGGTCAATGTGGCAAAACCCCATCTCTACTAAAAAATACAAAAATTAGCCAGGTATGGTGGCACGTACCTGTAGTCCCAGCTACTTGGGAGGCTGAGTCAGGAGAATTGCTTGAATCTGGGAGGTGGAGGTTGCAGTGAGCCAAGATTCTGCCATTGCACTCCAGCCTGGGCAACAGAGCAAGACTCTGTCTCAAAAAAGAAAAAAAAAAAGAGTGATACGAAATGATTTACCTTTGTAAACGTTGCCGGTGTTTCTGCAGCCTGGGGGAACACCTTATCCTGATTCCCAAAGTGATTGCCCGAAGACATGTTGTTTGTATGAAATGCTTCATTTTCCCTCTTCTAGACAGCGCATCCATTCTTCAGTGTCCCCAGCTCACCACACCCTATTGTATTCCTTGGCCGAGTTTACATGTTTACATCATATGCCTGGTGGCATGT
This sequence comes from Macaca mulatta, assembly GCF_049350105.2. NCBI lineage: Eukaryota > Metazoa > Chordata > Mammalia > Primates > Cercopithecidae > Macaca > Macaca mulatta. The sequence continues at coordinate 180,251,771 of NC_133409.1, forward strand.
GAGTCTGTGACTTCTGTCTCCATCCCCCTAGTGGTTAAGAATAAGAATCTGAGGTCCAAGAGCTGAGTGACTCAGCTCTATTTGAGTGACTCAGCTCTATTTTCTATACTATTTGAATTAGTAGAGAAAGACTCCAACCCAGGCTCTCGACTTGCAGTGCGTCACTGTTCACTTCACCCCAGGCACTTCCCTTGGCACCCCATCCACAGCAGTGACAGTTCTCTCCCTTGTTATAAACTATGCACCTACCCAGGCCTACAGGAGAAAAGAGCCATGTGCTTATTAAACTGTACATACCAGGTCAAATGGGCTCTGATATTTTTGATGTGTACGTTATTTGATTTTAATCAGCATGTAGAAGTTATTTTGTAATGTTTTCACTTTATTTCCTGTGCCTCTTTCCATGTGGACAAGTCCCCCTGCTGGGCATTCTAACAGACAACACTTCACAGTGTATTCAGTGTGTATTCATGCTGCAGCTAAACCATTGCCTGCATACCCTTGTGTGCCCATCTTCCTATTTCTGGGACCTTAGATTATTTCCATTTTTTTCCCAGCCCTATAAACAGCACAGCTAGAAGTGTTTATTATCTAATACATATTCCTTTTCATGTATTTCTTTGGCTGAGATCTTCGGAGATTAAAGGTTAAACTGATTTATTTTTTCACAGATTAAAGGTTAAACAAGCTGATTTTTGGCCAGGCATAATGGTTCATGCCTGTAATCCCAGCACTTTGGGAGGCGGAGGCAGGCGGATCACCTGAGGTCAGGAGTTTGAGACCTGCCTGGCGAACATGGTGAAACCCCATTTCTACTAAAAATACAAAAAATTAACCGAGCGTGGTGGCGAGCACCTGTAATCCCAGCTACTCGGGAGGCTGAGGTAGGAGAATAGCTTGAACCTGGGAGGCGGAGGTTATAGTGAGCTGAGATTGCGCCATTGCACTCCAGCTTGGGCAACAAGAGCGAAACTCTGTCTCATTAAAAAAAAAAAAAAAGAAAGAAAAATGAGTTCAAGACCCGCCTGGCCAACATGGCGAAACCCCCGCCTCTACTAAAAATACAAAAATTAGCTGGGCATGGTGACGGGCGCCTGTAATCCCAGCTACTTGGGAAGCTGAGGTGGGAGAATCGCTTGAACCCGGAAAGCAGAGGTTGCAGTGAGTGGAGATTGCCCCACTGCACTCCAGCCTGGGCAACAGAGTGAGACCCTTCTCAAAAAAAAAAAAAAAAAAAACAGGGCCGGGCGCGGTGGCTCACACCTGTAATCCCAGCACTTTGGGAGGCTGAGGCGGGCAGATCACGAGGTCAGGAGTTTGAGACCAGCCTGACCAACATGAAACCCGACTCTGCTAAAAATACAAAAAATTAGCCAGGCGTGGTGGCGCGTGCCTGTAATCCCAGCTACTCAGGAGGCTGAGACGGAAGAATTGCTTGAACCCGGGAGGCGGAGGTTGTAGTGAACCGAAATCGTGCCACTGCACTCCAGCCTGGGCGACAGAGCGAGACTCCATTTCAAAAAAAAAAAAAAAAAAGCTTATTTATTTTTTTTCAGAGAGATTATAGATTAGAGAAGCTGATTTTTTTTTTCCAGACTGCCACAATATCCTTGACAAAGGCAGTGCAAAACAGTGGTTCACCTGCACCTTCAGGGCAGCGCTGGGCAACGCACGGGCCTAAACCCCGGTACCCGCTTTACAGACTGACCTCGGGCCAGCTGATTCCTACTTGTAATGTGACTATGATACCAGCACCCGTTCCATAGGGTTGACGGCAGGTTCAACCAGACGATTCGACACCGGGGCCCTGCGTGCGGGCGCGTTCAGTTACAACCAACTACCATCCTATGTTCAGAATGGTTCCTGGCCTGGGCGCGATGACCCACAGGGCCATATGTCCGGCCAGGTGAAATCCCAGGGAGCGTTCTGGCCCTCCAGTCCGGGAACTGTCCCTCCCAAGTCCCCCGGTCCCCGACCGGGGATCACTCACCCTCCGACCAGCGCACGCCCCAGTAGGTGCCTCAGGGCTGGGACCCGCGTCTCCCCAAGGACCGCTCTCGGAGTTGCCCCAGGTTCCGGCCGCACAGGGCCGCGCACTCGCAGACGCCTGGCGGGCGGGAGCGCTGCGACTGCGCCCTCGGGGACCAGGGACACGCGCCAACCCAAGCAGCCCAGAACCCGCCCCGAGACGCGGGACTGCAGGCGTCTTTCCGCAGCACGCCTGCTACACTGAGGCCCCGCCCACTCCCGGTCCCGCCCATGATCCGCGCCCCGCCCCTCCCCCGCCCACACCCCCATAGCACCGCCCACACCCCGCCCCCATAGCAACACCCCGCCCCGCCCCATAGCCCCGCCCACACCCCATAGCACCGCCCCGCCCCGCCCCCATAGCACCGCCCACGCCCCGCCCCATAGCCCCGCCCACACCCGCCCCGGAGCCCCACCCACACCCCGCCCCGGCGGTGCACCGCCTCGCTCCACGCCCTCCCACGCCCAGGCCCCGCCTCCACGCCGGCGTCCCGCCCCACCCACACTTCTCCCCGGCCCCTAAGCTCTGTCCACTCCCCGCCCCTGAGGTCCGCGCGGGGCCTCGCCCCGCGATCCAGGATTGAGGAGGACCCTACTGGCTTCCAGGGAGGTGGAAACTGGATTGATAGAAATCCAGCGCGGGGACGCTGTGCCGAGAAGAGGGACGCCCCTGCCCTGCGCCTCCCGCTCCCCATCCCTGGCAGGTATCCCGGTTACAGAATGAGGGTCCGTGGTGCAAAAGAAAGAATGAGGCCGGGCGCGGTGGCTCAAGCCTGTAATCCCAGCACTTTGGGAGGCCGAGATGGGCGGATCACGAGGTCAGCAGATCGAGACCATCCTGGCTAACACCGTGAAACCCCGTCTCTACTAAGAAATACAAAAAAAAAAATAGCCGGGCGAGGTGGCAGCCCTGTAGTCCCAGCTACTCGGGAGGCTGAGGCCGGAGAATGGCGTGAACCCGGGAGGCGGAGCTTGCAGTGAGCTGAGATCCCGCCACTGCACTCCAGCCTGGGTGACAGAGCGAGACTCCGTCTCAAAAAAAAAAAAAAAAAAAAAAAAGAATGAGCCACTGATACACTCATCAGCTTGCTCGGATCTCCCAGGGAGTTAGGCTGGTGAGAGAAACCAGTCCCAAAGGTCACTCACCCACGGCGCCGCTGGTGTACTGGTATTATGCAAGATGCTCCCCCAAAGGTCACGCACGGATGGTTCATTTCTCCAAAAAACAGAGGAGAGAAATGCAGGACTTATTAGCGGTACCCAGGAGTTAGGGAGGCGGGTGCGTGTGGCTATAAAAACGCAACCCAGGGGTTGCCTGTGAAGGAATCTGTGTCCCGCGGAATGCAACACGCCGTTGGGATACTGGACCGTCCTTTGTGAGATGTCACCATCGGGAGAAACCGGATAAAGGGCGCATGGCTCCACAGAAAAAGTTCAATTAAAGGAAAATGGTTTAAGGCCAAAGAAAGGCCTAGAAAATGGGAAGTCTTGGAACCAGAGCCAGTGGGGGGTTGGGGGCGGTGTTGGGGAACAGTTTGGGCCGATTGTCTTTCTCCAGCGCTTGCTGGATTCTGCCACCCCATTTGGCAGCCACCTGCCACTGTGACCTCTCCAAGTCCCTTCTCCAAACTCTATACCTTGATTTCTGGTGTCCTAGAAATAGAGACCAGAAACATTGATGTCCCACTCCAACAACAGAGCAGAAGGAAGGAAGGTTTCCCCTGTGTTTAGAATGTTCCTAATGAAAATAACTGCAACTGTTGATTGCACTTCCTGAGAGTCGTTGGGACTTTCCCTCTCATATACTTACTGGTTCATTCGTTCGTTCATTTTGCTTTAACTCACAATGGAACTGCCCATCCTAAGGTGTAGTGCTGGCATTGGTCTATGTATTGATGATGTTCTCCTTGTCTTCAGAGGTGAGAATGTGCCCTCTCTCTGAGATGCCCTCTTGCCCCTAAGCTCCCCAGCGGGGAACAGGCTGCCTTGTCTCGTGAGTCCAGATCCTGGGAGCAGCTTTCATTTAGGAATGCAACGGCAGGTCCTGGGAGCATTGGCGCCTGCGCGCCCATCATGCGAGTCTGTGATGCAACGTCACCACCTTGTGGCAGCGAGGAGATATCACAACGTGGACTGAGCAAGTTGTTCCCTGGTTGGGGTTGGAAGCTGGACTGTCCTAGTTCCCTGGGTCTTTTGAATAGTGTAAGTTGAACGGTGGTAGATTCCAGGACAGTTCAGGAGGAGCCCATCGTCAAAAGGAAAATAACAGAACTTACTGCTAATCTGGTATTGGAGCTGAGCAATTACTGCAAACAAATGAGATGTGACCATAATTGCATCCTGAGTTTGAGGAGGAGGTCATGCTACTAAAACGAGATAGTCAGCTCCAACGACGAACATCATATCTGGGGGTTTCCAGATTCTCACTTTTCATTTAATCCCCAGCCTTAGTGGAATGCAAGAGTCGGAGTCAGCATTCTGGGCAGGGAGGCAGCTGAGGCACGTACACATCTCTTCTTCCCAACACCCCATGTTTCTAATTCTGGATAAAATGGACCATAATGGTGCTAAGGTAAGGCTAAACTAGCTGAGCCACCTCCTGAAGAGGTCATTGCTTTTGTTTTTATTTAATGAGATTCCTTTTCCTTCTGCTACTAGCATCCCCATCCCTTTGGAAAACTGCTTCTTCATAACAACATAAAGGTTTTTGGATTTTTTGTTTTGGTTTGTGGGTAGCAAAATCTGTATAACATGGAATTTACTATTTTCACCATTTTAAGTGTACAGTTCAGTGACATTAATTACCTTCAGAGTGCTGTGCAACTATTACAACTATTTATTTCCAAAACGTTTTCATCATCCCAAATAGAAACACTCGGGTTGGGCGCCATGGCTCATGCTTGTAATCCCAGCACTTTCGGAGGCAGAGGTGGGCAGATCACTTGAGGTCAAAAGTTTGAGACCAGCCTGGCCAACATGGTGAAACCCCGTCTCTACTAAAAATAAAAAAATTTGCCAGGTGGTGTACACCTGTAATCCCAGCTACTCAAGAGGCTGAGGCAGGAGAATTGTTTGAACCCAGGAGGTAGAGGCTGCAGTGAGCTGAGATCGTGCCACTGCACTCCAGCCTGAATGACAGAGACCCTGTCTCAAACAAAAACAAAAACAGGCCGGGCGCGGTGGCTCCCACCTGTAATCCCAGCACTTTGGGAGGCCGAGGCGGGCGGATCGCGAGGTCGGGAAATCGAAACCATCCTGGCTAACATGGTGAAACCCTGTCTCTACTAAAAATACAAAAAAATTAGCTGGGCGTGGTGGCGGGCGCCTGTAATCCCAGCCACTCGGGAGGCTGAGGCAGGAGAATGGCGGGAACCCGGGAGGCGGAGCTTGCAGTGAGCGGAGATGGTGCCACTGCACTCCAGCCTGGGTGACAGAGCAAGACTCCGTCTCACCAAAAAACAAAAACAAAAACAAATAGAAACACTGCACTCATTGGATAATAAATCGCCATTCTGCCCTCCTTCCACTCCTGGTAGCCTCTAATCTACTTTCTGTCTCCATGAATTTGTCTATTGCATGTATTTCTTGTAAGTGGAATCCTACAAGATGTGGCCTTTTCACTCCGCTTATTTCCCTCAAAAACCTTGTTGCTGAGTTTCATCCATGTTGTAGCATGTATCAGAAGTTCATTCCTTTTTATGGCTGAATAATAGAAAAATGTGTATACCACGTGGCCAACGTGGGGAAACCCAGTCTCTACTAAAAACACAAAAATTAGCCGGGCGTGGTGGTGGGCACCTGTAATCCCAGCTACTCGGGAGGCTGAGGCAGGAGAATCACTTGAACTCGGGAGGCAGGGGTTGCAGTGAGCTGAGATTGTGTCATTGCACTCAAGCCTAGGCAACAAGAGCAAGACTCTGTCTCAAAAAAAAAAAAGGAAAGAGAAAGGAAGGAAGGAAGGAAAGAAGGAAGGAAGGAAGGAGAGAAAAAGAAAGAAAGAAAGAAAGAAAGAAAGAAAGAAAGAAAGAAAGAAAGAAAGAAAGAAAGAAAGAAAGAAAGAAAAAGAAAGAAAGAAAGGAGCAACGAAGGAAGGAAGGAAAGAAGGAAGGAAGGAAAGAAGGAAGGAAGGAAAGAAGGAAGGAGAGAAAGAAAGAAAAGAAAAAAGAAAAGAAAGAAAGAAAGGAAGGAAGGAAGGAAGGAAGCAACGAAGGAAGGAAGGAAGGAGGGAAGGAAGGAAGGAAGGAAGGAGTATATACCAGGCATTGTTTATCCATTTATCCACTCATCTGTTGTTTGACTATTGTGAATAATATTGCAATGATTATTGGTGTACGAGTATCTGTTTCAGTCCCCGTGTTCAGTAATTTTGGTTATACACCTTGGAGTGGAATTGTCGGTATTACAACAATTCTATGGTCATTCTATGTTTAGCTTTCTGAGGAACAGCCAAACTCTTTTCCACAGTGTCTACACCATTTCACATTTTCACCAACAATGTACGCAGGTTCCAACTTCTCTACATTCTCACGCACATTTGTTATGTTTCTTTTATTCCCTCTAAATGACAGCCATCCTAGCTAGTGTGAAGTGGTATCTCATTGTGGTTTTGATTTGCATTTCCCTAAGGACTAATGACTTTGAGCATCTTTTCAGGTGCTTACTGGCCATTTGTATACCTTTCTTAGAGAAATGTCTATTCAAGTCCTTTGCTGACCATTTAATTGGGTTGTTTGTCTATTTGTTGTTGAGGTGTAGGTTTTTCGTTTGTTTTTTGAGACAGAGTTTCGCTCTTGTTGCCCAGGCTGGAGTGCAGCGGCATGATCTCGGCTCACTGCAACCTCCGTCTACCGGGTTCAAGTGATTCTCGTGCCTCAGCGTCCCGAGGAATACAGGACGAATACAGGAATGCGCCACCACACCTGGTTAAGTTTGTATTTTTGTATTTTTTAGGGACAGGGTTTCTCCATGTTGGTCAGGCTGGTCTCAAACTCCCGACCTTAGGTGATCCACCCACCTCGGCCTCCCACCACGCCGGGCTGAGTTGTAGGTGTTCTTTGTATATTCCGGATGTTATCAGATACAGGATTTGCAAATATTTTCTCCCATTCTGTAGGTTGTCTTTCACTTTCTTGAAAATGTCCTGTGATATAAAAGTTTCACATTTTTTATGAACTCCGATTTACGTATTTTTTGTTGTTTCTTCCTGGGCTTTTAGTGTCTTGTCTAAGAACCCATTGCCAAACACAAGATCGTGAAGATTTACTCTTACGTTTTCCTCTATATGACTTTAGTTGTTATATTTAGGTTGTGAATTATTTTTCACATATGCTGTGAAGTAGAGCCCAACTTCAGCCTTGCATGTGGAAATCCATTTCTCTCACAGCATATATTAAAGAAACTATTATTTCATCAATGAATGGACTTGGCACTCTTGTCAAAAATTCATTGGCCACAGAGGTATGGATTTATTGAGGATCCCTTGTACATCTCTTGCGGCTTTCAAGATTCTCCCTTTGTCTTATACAGGCATATCTGCCTTACTCTACTTCTCCTTATAGGACTTCCAAAGATGTTGCATTTTTTTACAAATTGAAGGTCTGTGGCAATCCTGTGTCAAGCAAGTCTATCTATATGTGATCAATATTATTATCAATTATTATATTGTGAGTCCTCAGAAAGGTTACATAATCTGTTGACAACTCTAGCATGGGGTGGTGACACATATAATAGATACTGACACCCTGTCTGTCACCGAACTGTGTGTGGATTGATCAAAGCAATCTTTGAGTGAGTCTAGTTTCCCCTCTGGTAAGACCTACCTAAATGGAGAAAAAATATTTTCTCAGCACTTACATTAATCTAGATTTAGATATAGTTGTCCTCCTGTATTTGTGTGTTCCATATCTGCTGATTTCTGTTGATTCAACCAACCTCCAATGGAATATATTTGAAAAAAAAAAAGCAAAACAACAATAGAAAAATACAAATAAAAAATACAGTGTACCAACTATTTATATAGCATTTATATTATATTAGATGTATGAGATTACAATGGAATCTAGAGATTATTTACAGTATATGGGAGGATGTGCAAAGGTTATGTGTCAATACTATGCCATTTTCTATCAGGGATTTGAGCATCTGTGGATTTTGATGTATGTGAGGGGTCCTGTTCCCAGTCCTCCATGAATACCCAGGATTGACTACATATTTTTGGATGTTAAACCACTTTGCAGAACTTAAAAAAAAAAGTTATCAAGTAAACAATCTTCAGGTGAAATAGTCCATATCAGTACCATCCTTCAAGTATTAGTTGTTTATCAGTCAGATTACTATTAAGGCTGACATAACTTTGATCAGACCATGTTTCTGAACAATTCATATGCCTAAACTGAACATTAGTTTCTTGTTCTCATGCAACACAGAGCCTGTTTTTCTTTGCACATTGCCTGATTTTCATATGTGCTTGACACTTGTAAGTTCCTATGGCTTTACTAGTGTGTAGGACTTTCAACTGTATCATAGGACTTGGGAATATGGAGAGAATGGCCGGGCGCGGTGGCTCACCCTTGTAATCCCGGCACTTTGGGAGGCCAAGGTGGGCGAATCACGCGGTCAGGAGATCGAGACCATCCTGGCTAACAAAGTGAAACCCCGTCTCTACTAAAAATACAAAAAAAATTAGTCAGGCGTTGTGTCGGGCGCCTGTAGTCTCAGCTACTAGGGAGGCTGAGGCAGGAGAATGGCATGAACCTGGGAGGCGGAGCTTACAGTGAGCCGAGATCGCGCCACTGCACTCCAGCCTGGGCCACAGAGCGAGACTCTGTCTCAAAAAAAAAAAAAAAGAAAGAAAGAAAGAAAATGGAGACAATGGAAAATGTAAGAAGGAGTGTAGACACTAAAATCTTAGACTCAATACCCTTATAACACATGGCCGCCTTCTAAGGAGGGTAGGTTCCTGTCTTAGTCTGTTTTGTGTTGCTGTAAAGGAATACCTGAGCTTAAGTAATTTATAAAGAAAAAAGGTTTATTTGGCTAATGGCTCTGAATGGTTGGAACGTTCAAGGTTGGGCATCTGCGTCTGGCGAGGGCCTCAGATGCAGATGCCCTACTCATGGTGAAAGGCGAAGGAGAACTGGAGTGTGCAGAGATTACATGGCAAGACAGTAAGCAAGGGAGAAAGGAGGGAAGTCCAGGATTGTTTCTAACAACCAGCTCTGGAAGAACTCACTCACCCCTGAGGGAGGGCATTCATTTATTCATAAGGATCTGGCCCTGCAACCTACTCACCTCCCATTAAGCCCCACTCCAACACTGGTGATCAAATTTCAACTTGAGGTCAGGCTTGGTGGTGCTCACCTGTAGTCCCAGCTACTCTGGAGGCTTAGGTGGGAGGACTGCTTGAGCCCAGGAGTTCAAGGCTACAGTGAGTCATGATCACACCACAGCACTCCAGCCTGGGTAACAGAGCAAGGCCCTGTCTCTATGAAAACAAGAAAAAAGATGAAACAAATTTCAACATGAGGTTTGGAAGGAACAAACATCTAAATCACAGTAGTTCCTGACCTGAAGCTATTATCATATAATTGATGTATATAATTTAGAAATATGTCATTAACAGCCAACACTTAGGTCTAGAAAACTCTTAAAGTGGCCAAAGCAAGTGCTTTGAAACCAAAGTGGCATTTAAAAAAAAAAAAAAAAAAAAAAAGATCTACTGGTTTTCTTAGTAAGTCTTGAAACAATGCACTATAGAGACCCTGTCTTATCTATATAGCTAGAGAGAATAACAAATTTTACTTTTATCACAAATTTTGTCTTAATGTGACTTTTATTTATATTTATCTTTTTACATTTCAAAAACACTATGTTATTCAATTGAATGACTTATAATTCTTGAGTTACCTGGACACTGTATAGTCATTGTCAGTTATTACATTTTGCATGCATTACTTAGTAAAGAAAAATTTTTACCAAGGCCTGATTTCTCAGGCATATTGATATAACATATAATTAAAGGTGTTGTTGATAAACAAGAAGTTTCTCAAGAATATTATTTGTTTGTTCATAAATTACTACGGTAAAATTAAATCCCTCTTTTCTGCTGACTATTTTTAAAATACTTAGGCTGATATTAATGAAAAAACTGTGAAACCCAAATGAAGCCTGGAGTTAATAGTAATGTACCAGTGTTGGGATCTTAGTTTCCACAAATGTATCTATTTTACTTTAATATCTTTAAGATGCAGAGCACCCCCACAATGATTAGGAGACACACAGGATAGAAATAGTTTATTACTCACAGGTCCAGGGGTACATGGCATACTTGGAGGCCACATTCACGGAAATCGGGGAGTGCAGGCAGAGAGACCAAGAGAGCAACCCATGGGCCAACACCTTTATTGGGTCCAGGGTGCTATCCCAACAGGTTTCCCATGGGGAGTTTTATTTGGTGGTTTACAGCAAGCAGGCATGAGTTCCAGGAGGATGCACAGTGACTCAGTGGTGGGCCCTCCGGCATATCTGCACATTCTACATGGGGTGTGAGGGTCAGTGTGGCCAGTAGGTTGTATGCAGCTGTGCCATAAGGAAGTGGTCAACAGGAGGTAGCTGTGTGAGGCAGATATCTGGATCTACCACGTAAAAGAACTGGGAGAAGGTGGAGAACCAGCAACTTTGTCCAGGGTGATTGAGCCTTGATTTTGGTATGGGAAAGTCCAATGTATATTCAAAATGGATGGGGAGGCAACCTGACGTAAGAATTCACAACACTACCATGGTAATATGTTACCACAGGGGAAACTGCGTTAGGGGTATATGGTAACTACCTGTATTATCCAACTTTTCTGTGAATCTAAAGTTATTCCAAAGTAAAAAAAAAAATTGTATTAAAAATAACTATTATAGGGCTGGGCGTGGTGGCTCACGCCTGTAATCCCAGCACTTTGGGAGGCCGAGGCATGCGGATCACAAGGTCAGGAGATCAAGACCATCCTGGCGGTGAAACCCCGTCTCTACTAAAAATATAAAACATTAGCCGGGCGTGGTGGCGGCGCCTGTAGTCCCAGCTGCTCGGAAGGCTGAGGCAGGAGAATGGCGTGAACCCAGGAGGCGGAGCTTGCAGTGAGCCAAGATTGTGCCACTGCGCTCCAGCCTGGACAACAGAGACTCCGTCTCAAAAAATAATAATAATAATAATAATAATAACTATTATAAATAAAAGTTTAGTGACACTAAAATCCCTGCTTTAAAATATCTTGTGAGCTAGCAGAGTAGATTTCTAACTTATATATGCTGTTAACTATGAGAAGATCTCCCCCAAAATCATGTTTTTCTAATTTCTTATAAAAATACAAATACAAACCTGCTTATTGACTGCATCTCATTAGCTGTTATTCTTTTGGACTGATTGAATTATTCTAAGTTGCTTTTCCAGTTTCATCTAATAAAAAGAAAGATTGGATCTGACACCAACGGTGTATAAATTAGTACAAGAAAATCTCTTTTCTGAATCAAATATTGATCCTACAGTTTAGGATTTTATTTATTTGTTTAATTTATTTTGAGACAGGGTCTCACTCTGTTGCCCAGGCTGGAGTGCAGGAGAGCCGTATCTCAGCTCACTGCAACCTCTGCATCCCGGGCTCAAGCAATTCTGGTGCCTCAGCTTCCTGAGTAGCTGGGACTACAGGTGAGCACCACCATACCCGGCTAAATTTTTTATTGTATTTTTAGTAGAGACAGGGTTTCATCATGTTGGCCAGGCTGGTCTTCAACTCCTGGCCTCAAGTGATCCACCAGCCTCAGCCTCCCACAGTGCTAGGATTACAGGAGTGAGCCACCATGCCCAGCCTAGTTTAGGATTAAACAACGGTTCTATGCCTTAATGCCAGATATAGAACATAGTAATAACTATTTTATTACAATTTATGTAATTATTTTAATTATTTTATGTCTTTAAGAAACATTTTGCCTCTGTCACATCTCACATTACAATGGCAAAAAAATTACTTATGTTTGTGTTCTAACAAATTAAAAGTTGTGTGTCACTGTGAATTCAAAAAGAGAATCGGGTGACAAGTGAACTGGGATAATGGAAACCAAATCAGAATAAAGCAAGCCCGGCACAATACTATCTTGGAGGCTGACCAGTTAGAAGGTCTTAAACATAATCTATTTTAAACAAACAGTAAAGGGAAAAAGATTAACCTAGAAGCCTCAGATCATTAAGATTCAGTCAGGCAGGCATTCCCTTAAAAAGTGTTTACTGGCCGGGCGCGGTGGCTCAAGTCTGTAATCCTAGCACTTTGGGAGGCCCAGACGGGCGGATCACGAGGTCAGGAGATCGAGACCATACTGGCTAACACGGTGAAACCCCGTCTCTACTAAAAAAATACAAAAAACTAGCCGGGCGAGGTGGCGGGCGCCTGTAGTCCCAGCTACTCGGGAGGCTGAGGCAGGAGAATGGCGTGAACCCGGGAGGCGGAGCTTGCAGTGAGCTGAGATCCCGCCACTGCACCCCAGCCTGGGCGACAGAGCGAGACTCCGTCTCAAAAAAAAAAAAAAAAAAAAAAAAAAAGTGTTTACTGAGCACCTTCTCTGTGTCAGTCACTATTTGGGGCATAAAGGACTCACTTCTCAGCAAAAACAAACTCTCATTCCCTGGTCTCCTTGAGTCATGGAGCTGGCAAGCTAGTGAGAAAACCGGGAACTGGTGCAAAGAATGACTGCAAAATAAATTGTGGTCACCTTGAAGACACATGCATGCGTATGTGGGTGAAGCTTTTTAAATAAAGAAGCTTTAAGTAGGGGAAATTACACGATTACACGATTTCTTCCCTTAGTGCAAATATATACAGCCTGTCTTTTTGAAAGGGTCACGGTAGATGATAATTATGCTCTGTTAACCTCATTTGTTGTCAGGGAAAATTAAAACTATTTAAGGGTAGTGTCAGCAGGAATCTTGGTTCCTGCCAGTTTTGTTGTTTGTTAGCATATCTTCCTTTACAGGTAGCATGGTTTCATTTTTGTAAAAATGCTGCATAAATATAGCTGGGTCTGTTACCCATCGTAGTGCCTGCTGATTTCTCTGGACCGACTCTGCTTTTGTTGCCCCATGCGATAGCATATGTGACAGAGCTAAATCCCTACTCAGCTTTAACTCTGCTTATTTTCAGGAAAAAGAATGCCTGGGTTCTGAAGTCCCTTTTTAGGATGAAACCAGCTGAAGCTGGCGAAATCCAAGATGACACCTCTGAAGAACCTCTGGCTTCATTATCATCCTGTTTTCACGCTAAGTGACACTCCCACCAGCGCCATGACAGTTGACAGTCGCCATGACAACGGCTGGAAGAGACCAGGAAAATCTCCGTCCTTTCCCAAGAAAAGCATGAATATTCCCCTCCTTGCTCTTAATGCCCAGCCCCTTCATTGAAGAAAACTTACGCCTTTAACTTCCCAGCTCTCACAAGCTAAGCTGATTTCAGATCGTCTAGTTCCACAGCCATTGAATAAAGCCTGAACTGCTTGATACTCACTTTCAGTTTCGTGTATTGGCCTCACCACACAACAGGAAAGACCCCCTTTTGGGATAACCCGGACTCCCAGTAACATTTCCATATATACATATCTTAATATAGGCAAAGACGTCTGGGGGACAACGCAGAAGTCTGTTTCATTCTTTACTTTCTATAATTCTGGATTGCTTGAGTTTGTCACAAGGACACATGTTACATTTGCAACATTTTTAAACTAAAGTGTATGCATTATAGAACAGTCCTCTGGGCTGAGCTTGGACTTCAAGTGGAAAGGCTTACCTTTGCAGAATTAAAAACAGCATCGAAACATTCTGTGGCAAGAAGTCCTGCGAGTCTTCTCGCCCCAGCCCGGTTTCCCGCAGGCCTCAGCCTCATCCCCCAAGGCCCCATCCTGAGAGCCCGCAGGCCCCAGCCTCATCCCCCAGGCCCCATCCTGAGAGCACGCAGGCTCCAGCCGCGTCCTCCCAGGCGTGGCGAGCCGGGTGGAGGGAGCGCTCCGCCACCCGGGGGCAGTGCGGCGCCGACCGCGGGCTGCTGGCCCGTCCCAGGGCACCCAGGCGCGCTCCGCTGCAGAGGGCCGGGCGCTGAGGGGCGGGCCCTTGCCAGGCAGCAGGTGCTCCGGGCGCAGCTGGGAGGAAGGAACGCCCCCGGGAGTGGGCGGCGGCCGAGGGACCCTGGAACGGTCCTCCCCGGCGGAGCGCCCCGCAGCCCCCGTCACCCCGCGCGGACCGGGGGTTGGGGTTGGCCTGGGGTCTCCCACTCCGCGCAGGAAGGAGCCGCTTGGCAGCGCGGGCGGTGCCTGTTGCTTTCAGAATCCCCAAACCGCTTTTGTCTGGGTGTAGCTCAGCTCACATCCCCGATGCAAGTCTCTCCCCGCTCGGCTCCGCCTCCCTCTCGGTGACTCACCCACACCGAGCCCTGCGACTCACCCTGTTGCTTTCTTTGTTCATCCGGGAGTGCGGCGCCATCTCTGAGCCCCGCCTCCCCTGCAGTGCTCTGTGCTGAGGTCGCACGTTCTCTCCTCCCTCTCCGGGCTGGGGAGGCGCAGGTGGAGCTCCCTGGCTCTTGGCCCTTCCCAGGCCACCAGGCAACAGCAGCCTCCGCCTTCGTTTCCCTTGGTCACTTCAGGCGCATGCTTGGAGGATTTTAGCATCTGACTCAGCTTCCCCGCGGTCCTTCCCTCCACCAGCATCCAGTCACGCCTCTGCAGCCTTCAGTGTCCCGGAGAGGACTGACCAATCTGACCATCAGATCCTATCCAGCCCAATTGGAAGGCCACTGCGGCTCAACAGTGGCCACCCACTCCTGCCCCACCTGGAGCCCCAAACTGCTCAGCTCCTTCTCTAAAACTCTCCCCTCTTTTGTTTGTTGTGAATAACTCTCTTCCCTGGTTCTTTGCACACCTCTCTGGCCTCTCCTTGTCTCTTTCTGGTTATTTTTTTCCCTATTCTCCCTTATGCACTGGCCTTCCTGGGGGTCCCTGCTCTCCCTGCAAAACCTCACCACACCCATGACTTCAGCTATATCCATTTCACCTCACGTTAACATCTGGTGCCTAGACCTCTCTCCCAAGCCTTTCACACTATGCCAAAAAGGAAATGCATTTTCTCCTCTAAATTTGCTCACCTTCCTGTTTTCTCAATCTTATTTATTGTCACAGCCATTCCTCTGCTGGTCCAAGTCAGCAGTCTGAGAGTCATGCTAGACTCCTCCTTCCTTATCTACCCATCCACCAATCACCAAGCCCTGTCTATCCTCCTTTTTTTTCAGTCGGAGTCTTTCTCTGTTGCCCAGGCTAGAGTGCGATGGCACCATCTCAGCTCACTGCAACCTCCGCCTCCTGGGTTCAAGTGATTCTCCTGCCTCAGCCTCCTGAGTAACTGGATTACAGACGCGTGCCACCACGCCCAGCTAATTTTTGTATTTTTAGCAGAGATGGAGTTTTGCCATGTTGGCCAGGCTGGTCCTGAACTCCTGACCTAGTGACATGTCCACTTCTGCCTCCCAAAATGCTGGGATTATAGGCATAAGCCACTGTGCCCGGTCATCTATCCTCCTTTTTAAATAGCTCTGCCATCTGTGCCTGTCTCCCCTGACAGCTTACCCTCACCCTATTTGTCCACGTTGCTGCAGAGTCGTCTTTTCCATACACCAGGAGTCCCCAACCCCCGGGCCACAGACTGGACTGGTCTGTAGCGTGTTAGGAACCAGGACACACAGCAAGAGATGAGCCACCAGCGGGTGAGCTAGTGAAGCTGTATCTGTATTTGCAGCTGCCCCCATTGCTTGCATTACCACTAGAGAGCTCCGCCTCCTATCAGATCAGGCAGCATTAGATTCTTACGGGAGCACAAACCCTACTGTGAACTGCACACACCAGGGATCTAGGTTGCGCACTCCTTATGAGAATCTAATGTCTGATAATCTGCCATTGTCTTCGTCACCCCCAGATGGGACCATATACTTGCAGGAAAACAAGCTCAGGGCCCCCACTGAAAATAAAGTGCACAATAAGTGTAATGTGCTTGGATCATCCCAAAACCATCCTCTCCCGTCCATGGAAAAATAGTCTCCCACAAAACCCGTCCCTGGTGCCAAAAAGGTTGGGAGGGCTGCCATATATAACTCTGATGATGAGACCACGAAGCTCAGAATCCTCCAGAGGCTCTCCACTGCCTGTAAGATGAAATAAAACTTATAGGTGTGACTTATCCATAAGTGTCCAGTCTAAACTGCCTTATATTTAATTATGTAGTAAGCTATTTGTTTCCTTAAACATGTATTTTGGCCCATTTCCCAGTCTTCTAGGTTGGAATATGCTCCTGTGTCACCTGGCCAGCTCATGCTCTTTCTCATTCTCAGCTCAAGTGTTAGGGACTGTATGATACCCTTCTTGATTCTCCCAGTCAGACGTATTGTTGCCACTTTTTCTTATCACTTATCCTTTTATCCTTAGCACCATTAAAGCAAATATCACATCATATTTCACTTGTTTGCACATCTGTCTGCCATCTTGAGCCTAGGGACCGTGTTGCCTGTCTTCATGTCCCCAGTCCCCAGTGTAGCTCCCAGCCTATAGAGAGTGCAGAATAAAAGTTTGTAGAATGAGGCTGGGCGCGGTGGCTCATGCCTGCAATCCCAGCACTTTGTGAGGCCAAGGTGGGCAGATCACGAGGTCAGGAGTTTGAGACCAGCCTGACCAACATGGTGAAACCTTGTCTGTACTAAAGACACAAAAAATAGCCAGGTGTGATGGCACGTGCCTGTAATCCCAGCTACTCAAGAGGCTGAGGCAGGAGAATCGCTTGAAACCAGGAGGTGGAGGGTGCAGTAAGCTGAGACCATACCACTGCACTCCAGCCTGTGTGACAGAGTGAGACTCCGTCTCAAAAAAAAAAAGTTTGTAGAATGAATGAAACAATTAGTCACACCACAGTTAGTGAGTCCTCGTTACTTCATCAAGGCTGGGTATTTTGTGTAATAAAGTTATTAAAGCTGATAAGCAGAGATCAAGTTACCCAAAGAATAGCACTGCCCGTAATCTAAAGAACTTTGCCCTCAGGTTGCTTAGGTAACGGGAAGGAAAAGAACTTCCCTCTGTTCTTGGGCGGATCTTACATTGCTTTTGGAAGAGGTAATGGACTTGGGAAAGAAAGGAGTATGTGTATTGAAGGAATGGTTAGGTGGGAGGAGTCAGACAGGAAGGCTGCAATAGCCCGTCACTCAACCCTGGCTGCTTTATCGTTGGGGCTCAGTGAACAGATTATCTGTTTTCATGGTAAGAGGTTGGGGTTCTCTACTTCAGGTGGGCACTGAGAAAGTGAATTGCTCGCCTTTGTTTAAAAATAATGAAAATGGGCCGGGCGCATTGCTCATGCCTGTAATCCCAGCACTTTGGGAGGCTGAGGCAGGTGGATCACTTGAGGTCAGGAGTTTGTGACCAGCCTGGCCAACGTGGTGAGATCCTGTCTATACTAAAAATACAAAAATTAGCCAGGCATGGTGATGGTCACCTGTAATCCTAGCTACTTGGGAGGCTGACACAGGAGAATTGCTTGAACCCAGGAGGCACAGGTTGCAGTGAGCCGAGATCTCGCCACTGCAGTCCAGCCTGGGTGACAGAGCAAGACTCTGTCTCAAAAACAAACAAAAAACCCAAAAATAATGAAAATGTCTGCCCACCCTTCACTAAGTAGACATAATGAAAATGCATATCTTGTGCCCTCTTTTGCTTTTATTCCGTAATACCCAAGCCCACGTTTTGGAATTAAGCCCCACACCCTTTGTGTGAAAGCCACGCGGCTCTTCAAAGGACCCCTTTAGGGGGAGCATTAAGTTTGCCCAAGGAGGCACCCTTCTGGGTCTTCAAGGCCACCTGGCTGCAATGCAGTCCAATTCCAGCCTGTGTCTCCCAGAGCACCCCCTGTGCCAGGGTGGCAGGGTCCGAGGGGTGTGTCCACCATGGCACCAGACACACACCTGTAATGTGTGTCCATGTGAAGAGACCAGCAAACAGCCTTTGTGTGGGCAACAAGGCTGTTTGTTTTACCTAGGTGCAGGTGAGCTGAGTCCGAAAAGAGAGTCAGCAAAGGGTGGTGGGATTATCATTAGTTCTTACAGGTTTGGGACAGGCAACGGAGTTAGGAGGAATGTTTTGCAGGCAAGGGGTGGATCTCACAAAGTACATTCTCAAAGGTGGGTAGAATTACAAAGAACCTTCTTAAGGGTGGGGAGAATTACAAAGAAGCTTCTTAAGGGTGGGGGAGACTACAAAGTACATTGATCACTTAGGGTGGGGCAGAAACAAATCACAATGGTGGAATGTCATCAGTTAAGGCTATTTTCACTTCTTTTGTGGATCTTCAGTTACTTCGGGCCATCTGGATGTGTACATGCAGGTCACAGGGGATATGATGGCTTGGCTTGGGCTCAGAGGCCTGACATTCCTGTCTTCTTATATTAATAAGAAAAATAAAATGAAATAATGGTAAAGTGTTGGGGCGGTGAAAATTTTGGGGGGTGATATGGAGACATAATGGGCAATGTTTCTCAGGGCTGCTTCGAGCAGGATTAGGGGCAATGTGGGAACCTAGAGTGGGAGAGATTAAGCTGAAGCAAGATTTTGTGGTAAGGGGTGATACTGTGGGTTAGAAGAAACATTTGTTGTATAGAATGATTGGTGATGGCCCGGATACGGTTTTGGATGAATTGAGAAACTAAACGGAAGACACAAGGTCCAAATAAGAGAAGGGAAAAACAGGTATTAAACGACTAAGAATTGGGAGGACCCAGGGCATCCAATTACAGAGTGCCCAAGGGGGTTCAGCATAATTACTTGCTTGGTTGGTGAGTTTTTGGGCTCTATCCTTGACCCTCCTTTTTAAGTAGGAGGCTGAGCTTGGTGAAGTGTGTTTTTAAAAGACCATTAGTCCGTTCTACCTTTCCTGAAGATTGAGAACGGTAAGAGGTATGAAGGTTCCACTGAATACGAAGAGCCTGAGAAACTGCTTGGGTGTTTTGACTAATAAAGCCTGGTATGTTATCGGACTGTATAGAGGTGGGAAGTCCAAACCGAGGAATTATGTCTGACAAAAGGGAAGAAATGATCGTGGTGGCCTTCTCAGACCCTGTGGGAAAGGCCTCTACCTTCCAGTGAAAGTGACTACCCAGACCAAGAGGTATTTCAGTTTCCTAACTTGAGGCATGTGAGTAAAGTCAATTTGCCAGTCCTGGGCGGGGGCAAATCCCTGAGCTTGATGTGTAGGGAAGGGAGGAGGCCTGAACAATCCCTGAGGAGTAGAATAGCAGATGGAACACTGAGAAGTGATTTCCTTAAGGACAGATTTCCACGATGGAAAGGAAATGAGAGGTTCTGAGAGGCAGGCTAGCGGCTTGTAACCTACATGGAAGAGGTTATGAAATGATGATATTATAGAATGGGCTTGTGAGGCTGGAAGGAGATATTTTCCTTTGTCCAAGAACCATTTGCCTTGTGTGGGAAGAGACTGATAGATGGAAGTTTCAGTGGGGGAGTAGGTGGGAGTGGCCAGATGAGAAGGAGAAAAACTGCCGTGAGGGATAAAAGTTGGAATGCTAGCTGCTTTTTTAGCTACCTTATCAGCATAAGCATTGCCCTGAGCAATGGGATCTGATGCCTTTTGATGGCCCTTGCAGTGAATGACTCCAGCTTCCTCTGGAAGTAAAGCAGCCTTGAGAAGAGTTTTTATCAAGGAGGCATTAATGATGGAGGACCCTTGCGTAGTGAGGAAACCTCTTTCTGCCCATGTAACAGCATGGTGGTGCAGGATATGGAAGGCATATTTACAGTCAGTATAAATATTGACGTGTAGTTCCTTTGCAAGAGTGAGGGCCTGAATTAAGGCAATGAGTTCGGCTTACTGAGAGGTAGTAGAAGGGGGCAGAGTGGTAGCCTCAATGATAGATGTGGAAATACCATAACATAGCCTGCCTTTGCTGGTGAGTTGCAATCAGGACTGGTGGAACTGCCATCAATAAACCAAGTGTGATCAGGATGAGGAACAGGAAAGAAGGAAATATGGGGAAATGGAGTGAATGTTAGGTGGATCAGAGAGATACAGTCAAGGGAGTGGGGGCCAGCCTAAAACAGTAAGGTCAAGTTGGACAGAAAGGCTACAGGGCATGGTCCCAGCTCTTGTGTAAGGATTTTGATCACATGGCCCTGTACTTTGGCTGTGTGAAATGAAAAGAGTTGAGATGAATTAGGGAGAGCTAGTGTGGGGGCAGCTTCTAGGGCTGTTTTTAAGGAATGGAAAGAGGAGTGGCAAAAGGATTTAGGATCTGTGGGGTCAGCTAGGTTTGCTTTTGTGAGTTTACATAATGGTTTAGTCAGGATGGTGAAACTAGGTATCCAAAGGCGGAAGTACCTAACCATGCCTAGGAAGGAAAGGAGTTATTTTGTAGAAGGGGTTCAGGTTTGTGAGATTAGCCAGACATGATCAGCAGGGAGAGCACGTGTGTTTTCATGAAGAATTATGCCGAGATAGGTAACAGATGAGGAAGAAATTTGGGCTTGACCGAAGTAATGGGGGCTGTCCCTGAAGCCTTGTGGCAGTACAGCCCAGGTAAGTTGCTGAGGCTGATGGGTGTCCAGGTCAGTCCAAGTGAAAGCGAAGAGAGGCTGGGATGAAGGGCGCAAAGGAATAGTAAAGAAAGCTTGTTTGAGATCCAGAACAGAATAACGGGTTGTGGAGGGAGGTATTGAGGATAGGAGAGTATATGGGTCTGGCACCATGGCGTGGATAGGCAAGACAATTTGGTTGATAAGGCATAGATCCTGAACTAACCTGTAAGGCTTGTCTGGTTTTTGGACAGGTGAAATGGGGGAATTGTAAGGAGAGTTTATAGGCTTTAAAAGGCCATGCTGTAACAGGTGAGTGATAACAGGCTTTAATCCTTTTAAAGCCTGCTGTGGGATGGGATATTGGCTTTGAGTGGGGTAAGGGTAATTAGGTTTTTATGAGATGGTAAGGGTTGCATGATCGTCGCCAAGGAGGGAATAGAGGTGTCCTATACTTGTGGATTAAGGTGGGGAGATACAAGGGGAGGATGGGAAGGAGGCTTTGAACTGGGGAAAAGGGCAGCAATGAGGTGTGGCTGTAGCCAAGGAATAGTCAGGGAAGCAGATAATTTAGTTAAAATGCCTCAACCTAATAAGGGAACTGGGCAGGTGGGGATAACTAAAAAGGAGTGTTTAAAAGAGCATTGTACAAGTTGACACCAGAGTTGGGGAGTTTTAAGAGGTTTAGAAGCCTGGCTGTCAATACCCACAACAGTTATGGAGGCAAGGGAAACGGACCTTCGAAAAGAAGGTAAGGTGGAGTTGGTAGCCTCCATACTAATTTAGAAGGGGACAGACTTACCTTCCACTGTAAGAGTTACCCAAAGCGTCTGTGATGGTCCAGGAAGCTTCTGAGGCGATGGGGCAGCGTCAGTCTTCAGCTGCTAAGCTGAGAAGATCTGGGAAGGAGTCAGTCAGAGAGCCTTGGGCCAGAGTTCCAGGGGCTCTGGGAGTGGCTGCTGGGCGAGTTGGACAGTCTGATATCCAGTGGGGTCCTGTACAGATGGGACACGGCTTAGGAGGAATCCTAGACTGCGGGCATTCCTTGACCCAGGGGCCAGATGTCCGACACTTGAAGCAAGCTCCTGGGGGAGGAGGTTGTGGAGGAAGCCCTGGCAGCTGCGGTTCAGGCGTTTGGAGTTCTTGTGTCCTGGAGATGTGGCTGGGGTTTGTCTCACAGTGGAGGCAAGGAATTGCAACTCAGAAATACATTGCTACTTGGCCGCCTCTACTCTATTATTGTACACCTTGAAGGCGAGGTTAATTAAGTCCTGTTGTGGGGTTTGAGGGCCAGAATCTAATTTCTGGAGTGTTTTTTAATGTCAGAAGTAGGTTGGGTAATGAAATGTATATTGAGAACAAGACAGTCTTCTGGCCCCTATGGGTCTAGGGCAGTAAAACATCTAAGGTTGTTGTCAAACGGGCCATGAATTGGGCTGGGTTTTTACATTTGATGAAAAAAAACCTAAATGCTAACTGATCTGGGAGAGGTCAGATAAAGAAAAAGGAGCATTAACCTTGACTATGCCTTCAGCTCCAGCCACCTTTTTAAGAGAAAATTGTTGGGCAGGTGGGGGAGGGCTAGTCTCGGAAGGAAACTGTAAGACAGACAGGGTGTGAGAAGAGGAGGTGATAAAAGGATTATAGGGTGGAGGACTGGAGGCTGAGGAAGAATTGGGACCTGGCTCCGCCTGGCGAGGAGCAGCCTGGGGAGGAGGGGAAAGGACAGATGGGTCCATAGAAAAGAAGGATTCAAAGGACTCAGAGCTTGGGATGGAGACTGAAGGAGAGAAAGAAGGAAGATTTGGGACGAGTGGCATTGGGGGCAGAGACTAGGGAGGGACCAATGGGTAAAAGAATGCCTGGACGTCAGGCACCTCAGACCATTTGCCCATTTTTCGACAAAAATTATCTAGATCTTGTAGGATAGACAAATCTGGCCACTTGGAACTACTGTCCAGTTTGTATTGGGGCCAAGCGGTATTGCAGAAGAAAATAAGGCATTTAAGTTTTAGGTCAGGTGTGAGTTGAAGAGGTTTTAAGTTCTTGAGAACACAGGCTAAGGAAGAAGAAGGGGGAATGGAGGGCGGAAGTTGCCCATAGTGAAGGAAGCAAGTTTAAAGAGAAAGGTAGAGACACGGAGAAGGGGGTGGGTGAGCAGCCCTGGGCTGCAACATGGGTGAGCAACCAAAGCAGGCATCCCCACAATTGACTTTCCACCAAGGGAATGTGGGTGAATGACCAGGGCAGGTGTCCCATGGTGATCTAGAGACACCAGAGTGTGGGTGAATAACCAGGCAGGCGTCCCTGTAGTGATTAAACACCAAGAGAAGGCTGCCTTCCTGAGTCCATGACCGGCGCCAGAGTTTTGGGTCCACGGATAAAATGTGTCTCCTTTGTCTCTACTACAGAGGAAAAAGAACTGGAATTGGAAGGACAGGGAGACTGAAGGATAGCGAGAGAGAGGCTGGAGAAGAGAGTGAAAAGACCGCTTACCCGATTTGAAATTGGTGAGATATGCCTTAGGCTGGTTGGTCTGAGGACCCGAGGTCGTAGGTGGATCTCTTCACGGAGTGAGGGTGAGGACAGGGGACTGGTCTCCAGAAGGAGTCCCTCTGACCCCGGTCTTCGGCACCAAATGTCACACGCGTCCGTGTGAAGAGACCACCAAACAGCCTTTGTGTGAGCAGCAAGGCTGTTGATTTCACCTGGCTGCAGGCGGGCTGAATCCGAAAAGAGAGTCAGCAAAGGGTGGTGGGACTATCATTAGTTCTTACAGGTTTTGGGATAGGCGGTGGAGTTAGGAGCAATGTTTTGGGGGCAGGGGGCGGATCTCACAAAGTACGTTCTCAAGGGTAGGGAGAATTACAAAGAACCTTGTTAAGGGTGGGGGAGATTACAAAGTACATTGATCAGTCAGGGTGGGGCAGAAACAAATCACAATGGTGGAATGTCATCAGTTAAGGCTATTTTCACTTCTTTTGTGGATCTTCGGTTACTTCTGGACATCTGGATGTGTACGTGCAGGTCACAGGGGATATGATGGCTTAGCTTGGGCTCAGAGGCCTGATAACACCAGCTGAATGTAGCCTCGTAATTGCTGAGCCCTGTTCGCAACATTTTTGTTTTCATGTTTACTTTTTCAGTTTTAGGAGCTTTGTTGTCACAGGAGCTTTGTATCCCTGGTCAAAACTACTCTGGTGAAGCTCTCTGGGTGACTCTAACTTGGCACAGGAGGAGCAGTTTTCCTGAGTTCCTCATGCAACTTGACCCCACTCCCTTCAGCAAAGTCCTGGGAGCTCAAGGGAGGCTGCCTAGTCAGCTGCAGCCCATCCAATGCATTGGGGACCTGCCCACTTGGCTCTTAATTTGCATTTTGAAATGTCACCTAAGTGATTTCAGACCAGATAAGAAGATGAGCTTCTCTTGTTATGGAAAAAGGAAGAGAGACAGAGAGAGAAACCTCTATTTTGTTATTTAGCTATTCCTCAAATTCTTATGACCAGTGATATTAAAAAAAATCTCTAGAACAACACAATTATTTACATTTAACTCAGATTTTATTTTTATTTATTTATTTATTCTTGAGATGGAGTCTCTCTGTGACACCCAGGCTGGAGTGCAGTGGTACAATCTCGGCTCACTGCAAGCTCAGCTTCCCAGGTTAAAGCGATTCTCCTGCCTCAGCCTTCCAAGTAGCTGGGATTACAGGTGCCCACCACGTCTGGCTAATCAATTAATTATTATCATTTTTTGAGACGGAGTCTCACTCTGTCACCCAGGCTGGAGTGCAGTGGTGTGATCTTGGCTCACTGCAACCTCCACCTCCCAGGTTAAAACGATTCTCCTGCCTCAGTCTCCTGAGTAGCTGGGATTACAGGCACACACCACCATGCCTGGCTAATTTTTTTTTTTATTTTTAGTGGAGATGGGGTTTCATCATATCGGCCAGGCTGGTCTCAAACTCCTGACCACAAGTGATCCACCCGCCTCAGCCTCCAAAAATGCTGGGATTACAGGCATGAGCCACCGCACCTGGCCTTAACTCAGATTTTAAATATGAGAGTGTCAATTTGTAGGGGTGGAAGAGGTGTGACACCTCTCCTCACACACTGTGTGGGTCACAGCCAAGGCTCCTATCTCAGAAGATACAGTCCCACCTCCAACTCCAGTTCGCCTTCTCATTCATCCCAAATAAGTCTCTTGAAAGAGAATTCTAAGATGACTTTCTCCATGTGTCTTCAGGCCTGGATCGGACTCAGTTTTTGCTCATCCCACCTACCGTCCCTTGGTAACTAATGACTTGGGAATGAGAAATGCCGTTTTCAATTCTGACTCTCCTCTTCCTCTTAGCACCAGCAGCAGATGCTGACCTGGTTCTCTGTTTCTTCTGTCTTCTCCTTCTCTGTCCTCTTCACTATGTGCTCTTTTCAAAGTTGTCTTTTAAAATGTTTGTTGCTGGACCAAGGAGTTTCTCCCCCAGCTTCATTTAGCATCAGTAACTCTTACCTTTGTTGTAATTTCTCCCTGACCTCTGGACATCTTCGCCTACATGTTCACCAGCACTCTAAGCCCCTTTTGACTCGAACTGATTATTTGACCCCTAGGTCCGATCCTCCTCCCTCTATATACTCTCTTTCATGTATCCAGTTCTCTGAGTTAGAATAAATACAAACCATCTGGAACTCTGCCCTTCTCTCTCAAAATCCACTTGGTCAGTATAGCCTGTGATTTCTGCTCCCTAACTAGCTCTCTGTCTCACAGGCATCACCATTGCCAGTGCCTGGCTGAGGCCCAAATTACCTGTGCTCTGGGCTCCTGAGGCCAATTTCTAACCAGCCCCCTGCTGTCACTGTCTTCTGCACCCTGCCCATCCTAAGACCTGATGCTGAAGTTGGGAAGGAAGAAAAGAAGGAAAGTAGCGGGTGTGGTGGCACATGACAGTAGTCCCTACTCTGGAGGCTGAGGCAGGAGGATTGCTTGAACCCAGGAGGTAGAGGCTGCCACAAGTTATAATCACACCACTGCACTCCAGCCTGGACTATGGAGTGAGACGTGGAGGTCGGAGGGGAGCGGGGAGGAGGAAAAGAAGAAAGGATGGAAAAAAGAGGGCAAGGAAGGGAAAAAAGAGAAAGCAATCCTCTCCTCTTATTAAAATCCTGTGCTGGTTCCCCAATGTCTGAGGGATAAAACCCAAATTTCCTAGAATGGCACAAGGACTCTTTCCCAGCCCATCCCTGACACACCATCCAGCCCTACCCAGCCTCCCTGGGGGCCCCTCCCCAGCCCATACCCTTCTCTCCTCTCTTAAAGCACACTCACCCTTTGCCCCTGTGAGCTGTCACACTGCACCTTTCTGTGGCCTGTGGTAAAAAATAAGTGAATAAAGGGCCGGGCGCGGTG
This sequence comes from Macaca mulatta, assembly GCF_049350105.2. Classification (NCBI taxonomy): domain Eukaryota; kingdom Metazoa; phylum Chordata; class Mammalia; order Primates; family Cercopithecidae; genus Macaca; species Macaca mulatta. Next base: position 180,277,838 of record NC_133409.1, read on the forward strand.
GCTCACGCCTGTAATCCCAGCACTTTTGGGAGGCCGAGACGGGTGAATCACGAGGTCAGGAGATCGAGACCATCCTGGCTAACACGGTGAAACCCCGTCTCTACTAAAAAATACAAAAAACTAGCCGGGCGAGGTGGCGGGCGCCTGTAGTCCCAGCTACTCCGGAGGCTGAGACAGGAGAATGGCGTGAACCCGGGAGGCAGAGCTTGCAGTGAGCTGAGATCCGGCCACTGCACTCCAGCCTGGGCGACAGAGCAAGACGCCGTCTCAAAAATAAAATAAAATAAAATAAAAATAAATAAATAAATAAATGAATAAATAAATAATTTGATGATCCATGATACTTATTAAAACACAGTAAAGAAGTCTTTATTCAGGACCAACTCGATAGGGTTAGAAACTGTTGTAGTGCAGGAGAGAGATTGGACTTAACCAGAAACGCAGCCTGAGGAAGTGGGGATTTACAGCCAAGGAAAGGGTGGGGTCAGTGGATGGAAAATGGGTGAGGAGACACATCAGGAGTCAGGGGGATTCTGGCTAAACCGGCCTCACCGGATTCTTGCGGAAGGCAGGTCAGGGGGATCAGACAGCCCCTGGGAGGTGGGGGAGGATGAGGAGCCTGATCAGATACCAAGGGTGATTGTGAAAGAAATCAGGTACATTCCTCCATATATCTCCCAACTCCCTGAGCCCAGCACAAACACATTCCTCCATATATCTCTCTCAACTCCCTGAGCCCAGCACAAACACATTCCTCCATATATCTCCCAACTCCCTGAGCCCAGCACTAACACATTCCTCCATATATCTCTCTCAACTCCCTGAGCCCAGCACAAACACATTCCTCCATATATCTCTCTCAACTCCCTGAGCCCAGCACAAACACATTCCTCCATATATCTCTCAACTTTAGAAAAACACCACCTGGGAAATCTCCGATAAGGACACAGCGGGAACCAATAAAAAATGCTAAATGTATAATGTTAACCAATTGTAATGCTGTAACCAAGAGAATTCCCTTGTTCCCCTGTAACTTTACATATCCTGTTTACATCGGGCTATAAAAAGCAAGCACTCGCATTGTTCGGGGCCCTCTTGTATGCTGTGGAATGGAGGGACCAAGTTCGAACTTGCAGTAAAAGATCCTTGCCGCTTGGCTTTGACTCTGGACTCTGGTGGTCTTCTTTGGGGGAACAAAAGGTCTGGGCATTACAATTGCACACTGAAACTGGGGAGTTCTTTGCTAAAACTAGATTTTACATGGAAGTGCACAGGTAGACCTAATAGAAGTTTCAGAAACCTGGCTAATGGGCCAGGCGCAGTGGCTCACGCCACCAGCACTTTGGGAGGCCAAGGTGAGCGGATCGCCTGAAGTCAGGAGTTCGAGACCAGTCTGGCCAACATGGTGAAACCCCATTTCTAGCAAAAATACAAAAATTAGCCGGACATGGTGGTGCATGCCTGTAATCCCAGCTACTCCGGAGGCTGAGGCAGGAGAATCGCTTGAACCTGGGAGGCAGAAGTTGCAGTGAACCAAGATTGCACGATTGTACTCCAGCCTGAGTGACAGAGCAAGATTCCATCTCAAAAAAGAAACCTGACTAATGTTTGACCAAGCTAGGAATCTTTGTCACTTGCTTGTTCTTTCTCAACTCTGGAAAATTACTCTTCCTATGAGTCTGAGCTCAGCTGATGCCCCAGGGAACACATCCTGAGGCCCGCAGAGCCGTTCTTCCAGGCTTCCGTTCTCACAGGTGCTTGCGTGACCGGTTAGAGCAGCCACATGCCCTTCTGTGGGCACAGTGCCTTTCCCAGCCATCTGAGCTCCTGAAAAAGGAAGGACCATGCTTCCTGCAATTCTATGTCTCAATTCTCTGTGATCTGATACAATGCTCGTGCAACAAAGATTAGTGCACGAAGTTATGGGGAACTAGTCACTAGTTTGTCTCATATGATTTTCCAGCTCTGTTACTTAGTGAGGGAGGGACCTCAAGTATATGCATTTGCTGTGGGAAGGGTTTACAAATTCCAGGCGTAGGAGAGTGTGGCCTGGTTACATTTCTGGGTCTTTCACCCACTTCAATGAACTACTTGAGTTGTACGAGTGAGAGAGACAAGTCCATGCTGGACTTGTCTCAAAATTCCAGGGAGCAGGGAGCAAAGCCAATATTCGGCCTAGATTGAAGGACCGTGGCTTTACCTCACTTCCAGGTCTACTCTCACAGGTAAGGGAAGAAAGGGTCTAGCACTTAGTCCCTGCAAATCTGGAAGGAAGGCTGGGGAGCGATCACCCACAAAAGTAAGTCCCAGTGTCTCTCAACCCTCCACTAAGACATTTCAGAAAATAAGGCAGGTTGTTTGCTTCGGTACTAGAAAACTCTGGAAGGAAGCTGGGCTCTTTGCAATAAATGCAGGAGCGGGGAGCGTGGTGGCTGCTCTCACAAGCTAGGGATGGTGCAGGGAGCGGAGCTTAGGGTCTTCCCCAGCCTGACCTTGCAGAGGAGACACAGAGAAGCCTGGGGCCTGCTTTGTGGTTGGACGCTCACGGCTGGTGAGAAGCAGAGCGGCCTGTCAGCAGCCCCTGAAGTGTTGTTCCAGAAGCTTTCCTGGGGCAGAAAAAATCGGGACCTTAGTCTTCCAAACACTTTTCTCTTAGGAAAGTGGGTCACCACCTCTCAGAGGAAGAGAGTGAATCTTGTATTTGCCGATTGCCTGTGGTCTCATCCGATCTCTGTTCCTTGTGTCTTGCACCACTTTGAACAGCATCTTATTTTAAACTCTCCTCCTTGACTTCCTTACACTGGCAGGAGAGGTTACATGAATTTTGTCCGTATTCATGGCCTTATAGCAGGTTCTCTGCTGCCTGCCTGCTAGGTGTCCTTTAGAAGTGATCCATGATCCAATCAGGTTTACCAAGCGGCTAACTGGGAGTGGTTGCTTTTTTTTTTTTTTTCTAATGGGCCCTCAGATATGAGAGCTACAAAGTGTTACCAGACAGGGGTCCCAATCCAGACCCCAAGAGAGGGTTCTTGGACCTCTCACAAGAAAGAATTTGGGGCAAGCCTACAGAGTAAAGTGAAAGCAAGTTTATCAGAGAAGTAAAGAAACGAAAGAGTAGCTACTCTGTAGGCAAAGCAGCAGCAAGAGCTGCTCAGCTGACTATACTTACAGTTATCACTTGATTCTATGCCAAACAAGGGGTGGATTATTCATGAGTTTTCTGAGAAAGAGGTGGGCAACTCCCAGAACTGAGGGTTCCTCCCCTTTTTAGAGCATATAGGGTACCTTCCTAACATTGCCATGGCATTTGTAAACTGTTCTGGTGCTGGCAGACTGTCTTCTAGCATGCTAATGCATTATAATTACTGTATGATGAGCAGTGAGGAGGACCCAAGGTCACTTGGGTCATCATCTTGGTTTTGGTGGATTCTGGCTGGCTTCTTTACCTCAAGCTGTTTTATCAGCAAAGTCTTTGTGACCCCTATCTTGTGCTGACCTGTTATCTCATCCTGTGACTAAGAATGCCTAACCTCCTCCTGGCAATGCAGCCCAGTAGCTCTCATATTTGATGATCCATGATACTTATTAAAGCACAGCCTTATGTGACCTACCTGTATTCAAGATGGAGTAGGTCTGGTTCAAATGCCTCTGACAAAAGTATAGAAACACTGCTGATTGGTATTGCTATATGTCATTTGGTTAATTTTTCTGTTGTTCCTAGGAAACATTGCAGTGTTTACTACTGTTGATGAAAAGAGGTAAACTCTGTAAAACATTTGAAAATATTTATTCTGAGCCAAATATGAGTGACCAATGACTCCTGACACAGGAAATCCCCAACCCTAGGAAATCCTGAGAACATCTGCCCAAGGTAGTCGGGCTACAGCTTGGATTTATACAATCTAAGGAAACATAAGACATCAATCAATACATGTAAAATGTACGTTGGTTTGGTCCAGAAAGGCAGACAACTGGAAATGGGGGCTTCCAGTTCATAGGTGAATTCAAGAATTTTCTGGCCAGGTATAGTGGTTCATGCCTATAATCCCAGCACATTGGGAGGCGGAAGCAGGAGGATCAATTGAGCCCAGGAGTTCGAGACCAGCCTGGCAACATAGTGGGACATTGTTTCTACAGAAAATAAAAAAATTAGTCTGGCATGGTGGCATGTGACTGTAGTCCCAGCTACTTGGGAGGCTATGGTAGTAGGATTGCTTGAGTCTGGGAAGTTGAGGCTGCAGTGAGCCAAGATCATGCCACTGCACTCCAGCCTGGGCAAGAGAGTGAGACCCTGTCTCCAAATAAATAAATAAATAAAATAAAATAAAATAGACCTCTAATTGGCAATTAGTTGAAAAGGGTTATTATCTAAAGATTTAGACTCAGTAGAAGGGAATGTCTGGGTGTCTGGGTTAAGATAAGGGGTTGCAGAGACTAAGGTTCCTGTCATGCAGATAGAATCAATAGAAGAGAATGTCTGCATTAAGATGAGGAATTGTGCCTGGATTCCAAAGGCAGGTGTGTATAATGAGAATGAGGCATGTTTGGCCTCCCTTTTCATCATGGCCTGAACTAGTTTTTCACACTAACTTTAGAATGGCCTTGGTGGAGAGGTCCATTTAGTTGGCTGGGGTACTTATAATTTTATTTTTGGTTTACATTATCTATAAGGAAAACAAATTAGGTGTAGGTAGTTGCCTAGGAACTTATGTCCTCTATTGGAGGGCAGGGGTTCTAGCTCTGGACCAATCTCAATGTTTGCATTGTAGTTGTATGATAAATATTCAATTAACCAAATAGAGTGAACTAGGATGTTTTATCCATTAGGGTAAGTTTTTTACTCATCTCTGGCCCCAGTTTATTGTTTATTTACCATTTAGACACTGAGCCTTCCTTGGTTCAATTCACTGTGACCTAGTTTTTTTAAAGTATTGCTAAATAAATTCAAATCCATCTTTACCATTAACATCAAGGTAGAAATGCTCTTTAAGTTTTACCAGTCTGTTAATCCATGAAATTCTGAGAAATTTACAAGGAGAATGATAACATTACATAATGTAAGTGTCACGGTGAAATAGTCACAGTTATTCAGAAGAACTCCTTTTCTCCCTTTTTGTGTTAGAGCTGATATGTCAGCAGAACAGAATGTACTCATTCACAGCGATCTCTTAGTTGCTGTTCTTTGATTTGGTCATGGGTGAGTTACAGTGCGGTGTTCTTACACCGAACCTGATTTGTGTTAGATGAGCTGGTTTGTGGGTTACACATTCTTTTTGAATGTGTTTTTGTCAATCTATGATTTCTAACATTTGAAAGGGGAAGTGTTTCAAAAAATAAAGTGGAGCAATACAAAATATTTACTTGCAACAATCCCAAATTCAAAAGTAAAATGAGATGTGTTTAGTACCCATGACCAAGATCCCTAGTAAATCTTTTTTATTTTTATTTTTTTAAGCTTCAGGGACACATGCTAAAGCTGGCAAATCTCTATTTCCAATTTCCTGATTGTAAATTCAGACTGTCTTGTAAACAGCTGTAAACTAAAAATAAAACTCTCAGCTCTGCAAGCATCTGAATGGACCCCTCCTCTTGGTCAAGGGCATTCCAAAGTTAACCTGAAAAACTAGTTCAGGGCATGATGGGAAGAGGGGGCAGGACTTGCTTTCCTCCCACTGGAATTCAGACACAACTGACCAACATTAACGTTAAAATAGAGATCTTAATATTAGTGAAACAGCTGTTTTGTTTGTTTGTTTGTTTGTTTTTTGTAGCAATCAGACACCAAATTCCAGCCTGGCCCTCATATAGCATCACATGACAAACAGCAGGCCCTGAAAGAAATCAAAGTATTTTACCCCAAAATATATTTATTTGGCATATTTTGAAATTGGCCCTGCAAAGCTGTCTCTTGTGGGGGAAATCTACATTTTGTAGAGAATCCTTTCCCTTTTCCAGGTCTTTTTCCTGATCCAGGAGAGAATTAACTATGAGTCTGGCACATTTTAAGTCTGATGAGAGACATTTACAATCTGTCCTCTCTGAAGCCTGCTACTTGGAGGCTTCATCTGCATAATAAGAACCTTGGTCTCCACAACTCCTTATCATAACCCAGACACTTCCTTCAACTGAATTGATTCCAGGTCTTCAGATAAACTCTTTTAAACCAACTGAAAATCAGAACATCTTTGAATCTACCTATGTCCTGGAGCCTCCCCACCTGCTTATAGTTGTTTCACCTTTTCAAACCGAACCAATGTACATCTTATATGTACTGATTGATGTCTTATGTCTCCCTAAAACGTATAAAACCAAGCTGTACCCCAACCACCTTAGGCACGTGTTTTCAGGATCTCCTGAGTCTGTGTCATGGGCACGTCCTTAACTTTGGCAAAATAAACTTCTAAATTGACTGATACTCGTCTCAGATACTTTCTGGTTTACACACCAAGAAGGCTTTGTTTACTTTTATTTCACATGGAGTACTGAAGTCCTTTCAAACCAAAACTGAACTAGTCCCCATCCAAAGAAGTTTGAGAAAAGAAAATGTCATGCTCTTGCTAAGTAAAACCCATGTGTTTTCAGTCACGGTTAGCAGCAGGGACCAATGAAGCTGGTGGGAAAGAAAAAGACTTTTCCTGAAGGGCAGGTCTTTGTTATGGCATCTTATGTTTGAAACGAATTTTCTGAACATTACACCAATGAATCACCGAGTTCCGTGGAATAACGATTGTGAGCGTGATCCTCTGCTAACAGACTAGGACGTCCTGCCTTCAGCTCTCTGGTTTCCTCTAACAGTGGCATTAACCTCTCCTCCAGCCACCACCTGGCACTGAGATAGCTTAGAGGCACCCTGAACTCAGTTTTCAAGACAGCTGCCTGGGACATTTCCTGAGTGAAGGCCCAGTCCCTGAAAAGTTCTGAGGAAAACTAAAATGAGACTCAGAAGTCCACTGATTCACCCCTGCTCATCTTTCCTTCCTCACTCTGGGTCCAGAGAGAGGGCGAGGCTCTCCACCGGGAGGTTAGCCCCAAGGGTACATTGCGTGATTGACCAATTCCCTGTTAAATGAGAAAGAGGAGAAAGAGAAAAAACATAGAAGAGCCTGAATGTTACCTTTAGAACTTCAGGCGTGAGGCTCTGGAGGCGGGTTTTCCAGGAGAAAACTGTCTTTTTTTGGAGAATGCCGGCATCCCCTCTCCTTTCCCCTCTGAAAATGGCTAAAGAGGGGAAAAGTGGCCTGTATGCATTTCCAGTGGTGCCACATCAAACTGCTTTTTCACGAAAACCCAGGCCTTTGTCCCACGAGCATCAGAACCACTCATCGGAGTAGTTCTCCAACTGTGCACTCATCTATTACTAAAAACCTGGTTACTTTTGGTTTTGATTGCTTTTCATTATAAGCCTGTTAGAATACGATGTAATGAAAATGTCATAAACATGTACGAAACAACTTTTTGCCAGATATGTCTCTCTAGGAGGATGCTGAGCCCAGAATTATTAACCTATGTAATTTGGAAATAGTTCTTCAACCTAATTTAAATCCAGGCGGGACGGCAGAGAATGCCAGACTACAGAACCCCTTCCTAGGTCTCCCTGCCCAGTAAATCTATTTTGAGAAGAAGCAATTAAGTTATGAACAACTTGCCCTTTGGTGAAGCCAAAAGGGCTTCACCCTTTCATTTTGTAGATACTAACACCACAAATGGTCAAGCAATTTGCTCCATTGAAGGTATCAGCCAATGCAATCAAATAAGAGAAAACGATTAGAGGGATGAACATTGGAGAAAGAAGTACAACTATTTCTATTTATAGGTGATATAGTATAGCTATGGATGACTTAAAAGAATCAATAAAAAATACAAATAGTAAAAAAATTAAGTAAGGAAGCAGGTTATAAAGTTAATACATAAAAACAATTAATTTTCTCATCCACAAACAAAAGCTAGTTGGAAAATATAATGGAAGAAACTTGCTTACATACAATACCAGCGAAGAGATAAAATAACTAGGAATAAACTAAACAAGAAATGTACAAATCTTACATGAACAAAACTTTAAAGGAAAAAGGAAAAAAATTATATGAATGAACAGAAAGACCCAGCATGTTCTTGGCTAGAACAACTAAATCAAAGTACAAATGTTGGTTTATAACAGGGTAATATGTAAATTCAATATGTTTCTAATAGATTACCAACAAGACTTATTTTTATTTTCATTTTATTTTTTATTTTTATTTTTTGAGATGGAGTCTCGCTCTGGTGATCCACTCACCTCTGCCTCCCAAAGTCCTGGGATTGCAGGCATGAGCAACTGCACCTGGCCTGCTTGACTATAGTTGAATTTTATTTTTTAAAATTTTTATTTATTTTTCTTGAGACAGGGTCTCACTCCGTCACTCAGGCTGGAGTATAATGGCACCATCTTGGCTCACTGCAACCTCTGCCTCCCAGGTTCAAGCAATTCTCCTGCTTCAGCCTCCCAAGTAGCTGGGATTATAGGCACACGCCATCAGGTCCAGCTAATTTTTGTATTCTTAGTAGAGATGGGGTTTCACCATGTTGGCCAGGCTGGTGTCGAACTCCTGACCTCAAGAGATCCACCTGTTTTGGCCTCCCAAAGTGGTGGGATTACAGGTGTAAGCCACCATGCCCCACCAACAAGATTTTTTTTTTTTTCCAGAGCTAGACAAGTTGACTCTTAAGTTTGTATGGGAGAGGCTAGGCGTAGTGGCTCACGCCTGTAATCCCAGCACTTTGGGAGGCTGAGGAGGGCGGATCATGAGTTCGGGAGTTCGAGACTAGCCTTGCCAACATGGTGAACTCTCATCTCTGCTAAAAATACAAAAATTAGCTGGGCGTGGTGGCATGTGCCTGTAATCCCAGCTACTCGGGAGGCTGAGGCGTGAGAATCGCTTGAACTCAGAAGATGGAGGTTGCAGTGAGCCGAGATCACACCACTGCACTCCAGCCTGGGCGACAGAGTGAGACTCCATCTCAAAACAAACAAACAACAACAAAAAAGTTTGTATGGGAGAAAAAGCAGCAAGGATAGACAGGAAAATCTGAAGCAGAAGAGCACTAAGGAGAACGCACTGTACGAGATATTAAATCATATGAGGAAAACTCTAAAATTGAAAGAATCTGACCAGTAGAACCAAATTGAAAGTCCAGAATCAGACCCAAGTATATGTAGCTCTTTGATACATAACATATGTGGCATGTGAAGACATTAGTGAAAATATGGTTTTTCAATAAACAGAGGTGGAAAAACTGAAAGTCACTTGAAAGCGAGTTAAAATTGGATCTATATCTCCCATACACCAGAATAAACTTTAAATGGATCAGCAATCTAAATATAAAAAATAAAACTGTACAAATACTAGAAGAAAACATTGGTGAACTCTATAATCTAGAGGTTTTTTTTTTTTTTCCTAAAAGATACTGCTCCTTGTGAATAGAGAAAGTTTTTCTATGACTCAGAAACAATAAAGGAAAAATCATTAAAGTTGACTACATTAAAAGAGTGTATGCCAAAATCACCAGAAGCAATGTCAGAAAACAGACGACAAGCTGGGGGAAATATTTGCAATTTATATCACTAAAGACTAATTAAGCCACAACTAGGGAGGGGCGTGTGGTTTGCTACTGGCATCCACTTGGTGGATCTCCACCAGAGATTTTGTGAAACATCTGTAATGCCTGGACAGACCCACAACCACAAGTTATGGGGTTCATGCAGTCAGCAGTGTTGATGTTGAGAAACTCCGCCTTAGGGTAAGGACAGAGGGAGTAAAACAGCTCGAGTTCTCAAAATTGAATTCATGTAAAATACCTGGCTAGCATTTTCCCTACTTCCATTGACGCTAGATGTTTGTTTTCCAAGGCTGCTCCATCTGAGATGGCAGATGGAATGGAGTTTTTACACTTCCTTGGCTAACCTGTCACTACCCTGGGGTCTAATCCCTATGGGCCTGGAGAGAACCGGAAGTCCTTAACACACCGCTCGATAGTACACACAATTTATTTTTAAATTAAAAAAATATATATCTATATTAGTTTTTTATTTCCACAGGTTTTTGGAGAACATGCAGTATTTGGTTACATGGCAAGTTTTTTTTTTTTTCTGAGGTGGAGTCTTGCTCTGTTGCCCAGGCTGGAGTGCAGTGGCATGATCTCAGCTCACTACAACCAACCTCCGCCTGCTGGGTTCAAGCAATTCTCCTGCCTCAGTCTCCTCAGTAGCTGGGTCTACAGGCGTGTGCCACCATGCCTGACTAATTTTTTTGTATTTTTAGTAGAGATGGGGTTTCACCATGCTGGCCAGGCTGGTCTTGAACTCCTGACCTTGTGATCTGCCCACCTTGGCCTCCCAAAGTGCTGAGATTACAGGCATGAGCCACCCCACCCTACCAAGTAAGTTCTTTAGTGGTGATTTGTGAGATTTTGGTGCATCTATCACCTTAGCAGTATACACTGAACTCAATTTGTAGCCTTTTATCCCTCACTCCCTTCCCAGCCTTTTCCCCCAAGTCCCTGAAGTCCATTGTATCATTCTTATGCCTTTGCATCCTCATAGTTTAGCTCCCACTTATGAGTGAGAACATACAATTTTTGGTTTTCCATTCCTGAGTTACTTCACTTAGAACAATGGTCTCCAATCCCATTCAGGTTGCAAATGCCATTAATTCATTCCTTTTTACGGCTGAGTAGCATTCCATCGTATATGCACACTACAGTTTCTTTATCCACTCTTTGGGCATTTGGGTTGGTTTCATGTTTTTGCAGTTGCGAAGTGTGCTGCTAACATGTGTGTGCAAGTATCTTTTTCGTATATTGACTTATTTTCCTCTGGGTAGATATCCAGTAGTGGGATTGCTGGATCACATGGTAATTCTATTTTTAGTTATGGAAGGAATCTCCACACTATTTTCCACAGTGGTTTACATTTCCATCAGCAGTGTAGAGGTGTTTCCTTTTCACCGAATCCACGCCAACATCTATTGTTTTTTGAGTTTTTGCCTTTTGGTGATGGCCACTCTTGCGGGAGTGAGGTGGTATCACATTGTGGTTTTGAGTTGCATTCCCTAATCATTAGTGATGTGGAGCATTTTTTCATATGTGTGTTGGCCATTTGTATACACTCTTTTGAGAATTGTCTATTCATGCCAGCCCACCTTTTGATGGGATTGTTTTTTTCTTGCTAATTTGTTTGAGTTTCTTGTAGATTCTGGATATTACTGCTTTGTCGGATGTATAGATTGTGAAGATTTTCTCCCACTCTGTGGGTAGTCTGTGTACTCTGCTTGACTATTCCTTTTCCCTTGCAAAAGCTCTTTAGTCTGCTTTTTTTTTTTTTCCTTTTTTGAGATGGACCAGGCTGCAGTGCAGTGCAGTGGCACCATCTCGGCTCACTGCAACCTCTGCCTCCCGGGTTCAAGTGATTATCCTGCCTCAGCTTCCCCAGCAGCTGGGATTACAGGCACGCGCCACTACACTCGGCTAATTTTTGTATTTTTAGTAGAGACGGGGTTTTGCCATGTTGGCCAGGCTGGTCTGGAACTCCTGACCTCAAGTGATCCGCCCGCCTCGGCCTCCCAGAGTGTTGGGATTACTGGGGTGAGCCACCGCGCTGGCCCCTGGCTGGCTTCTTTGCCGCAAGCTGTTTTATCAGCAAAGTCTTTGTGAGCTGTATCTAGTCGGCTCATTTTTAAATGCGTGCTCTGCACTCCCCAGTGAATGGCCGTGTATCAGGAGCTGGCCCTTTTCTGGAACCAGGCCAGCATTCAGTCTCTCTAGAGGCACCAGAAACACGCCGCTGGGGCCCTGAACTAGTCAAAGCCAAGGCCTCCGGGCAGGGTGGGGTTGACCCGCGCGTCCCGCCCCGCCTCTCTCAGTGCTCCGGACCCGGGACTCCGCCCGCCTCCCCGCGGGTATTTGAGGTCCGGGGTGGCTCCGGCGTCTCTACCCGCCGTTCCACTCGCTCCCCGCCCTGGGGTAAGTGTCTGGCTTGGGGGCCGCTCGGACACGCTGGCTTGGGTTTGCCGCTCCCAAGTCGGGAAAGCCGGGGGCGCGAGCGTGTGTGGCGGGAGAGGGAGTGGGGCGGGGCAGAGGGCGGCGGGGCCGGGAACGCGCGTGGGTCAACGGCGCGCGGGGACGCGGGAGCCCCGAGAATGGGGCGTGGCCGCGCGGGGCTGTGACCCTCGCCGTCCCAGCAGGGCGGGAGCCCGGGCGAGCGTCCGGCTTGGGTTCCCTTCCGGAGCCTCGCAGCTGCGGAGGACGGCGACGCGGCCGGTGGGTCGTGCGCGGCCGCGAGCTCGGCCGGTGACGCCGCTGACGCGGGGACCCCGGGCGCACAGGCCCAGCGCCCACGGAAGAGGCGGCCGGCGCGGGATGGGGGCGGCGCAGAGCCTCCCGGGCCACAGGTGACCCCCGTGGGCCCCGCGGCCTCCGTGACCCCTCGCCTGCTCCGCGACCCGGAGGACGCGTGCTCAGTCTTGGGGCGCCGAGTGTCGGGAGCCCGGCGGGAGGCGGAGAGAGGCCGAGGGATCGGCGCCGAACGCTGCCATCCGGCCCCCTGCGTGTGTTCCCTGGACTGGCCGTGCTGGGCTTGGCCGATTCCGCAGCCCTTTCCAGGTCGCCCAGACCTGTGGAGACAATCGTGTGGTCCAGCCCGGATCTCCTTACCGCTCTGTGTTTGAATTAAACTTCCTACAGGCAAACTATTACGAGCTTTGATGTCTTCAAGGCAAAGAGGAAACTTTAACCACAAATTGGCATTTAAGTTACTTTCTTCTTCTTCTTCTTCTTTTTTTTTTTTTTTACCTAAAGTTTGGCTTTGGAAAACTGAGGTACAGAAAATTAATAATTAATGTTCACATGCTGTCCGAATACTCAGATGCGAGGGGGCACCTGAGTCCATTTTTTGGGCACTTTTGCTTTCTGGGATGCCCTTGTGCCTAATGACAGGGATACGCCCTGCAGCTGCCTGCATCCTTTCTGGTGTGGGTCAGGCCTAATGAGATGAGATCTGATGTGTTCAGTGACCTTCTAGTTAAGGTCCTGGGCCGGCCTTGTATTGCTGGGGCTGTTATGTGTGCTGGGATTAACACCAATGACTGCTGTTATCAGCATAGATGGCTTGTGTTCTCATTGCAGGACCGTATCTGAGTAATTGCATCCATTGTGATGTGGTGCCACCAAAGAGAAAAGTTCTTTGGTCATACTCGACTATGTAAACTAAGTATTTTAAGTTAAGGCCAATTCCAATGCATTTTATTACAATTCAGCATGAAACAGTTAACACAGACCAGTAACAGCAGAGTGAAATTAGAATGAACAGAATCAACATTCTTTTCCATATATGTAATCATAAGGGCACCCAAGCTACTGCAGCTGCGGTCCTTGCACTCCTTGGCTTGAGGCCCCTTCATCTTCAAGGCCAGTGGAGGGGCCTTTTGCTTTATTCTTTGCATTGCTTTTTCCCATGAGATCTCCCCCTGCCTCCCTCTTAGAAGGACACCTGTGGTTACATTTAGGGCCAACTGGACCACTCCAGGATAATCTCCCGTCTCAAGAGCCTGAATTTAATCATGCCGCACAGTCCCTTTTGCCATGTAAGAGGGCATTCACAGGTCCCAGGGATTAGGACCCAGGTATCTTTGGGGCACTTGTTCAGCCAACCCCAGCTGTGAATGTAAAGGCATGCATGGTGGAGAACTGGTTAATTCAGCATCTCCTCACAGGGCCTTCAGTAGGCACCTCCTTCCCTCTCCCATGTGCTCCAGGAAATATCTGCTCCAGCTTCTCGCCTTCCTTGTTCTGTGGGTTCCCACTCACTGCTCAAGTGAGTCACTGGGACTGTCTTAGAATGCTGGCATTCTCCAAGTGGGACATACTCATTTGGTAAACATTTGAGAACTGTGTCAGAGCAGGCAGACCCCGCATCCCTGTATTCCCGCGTCCCCTCCTCCCCAACCTGACTGCCTGTGGGGTCCTTACCTGCCCCTGTCCTCTCACCTGATTCTGCAGATTCTTCTTGAGCAGTAGCCCAGACAGGGCGTTGGTGCTGCGTTTCAAGCCCAGCTACTTCTTAGCTTCACTTCTGTCAACTTCACCTTCTCTCTAGTGCAGAGGGGCATTGAAGGTAGGTCTCTCTAAGGACTTACTGGGCTTTAATACGTTGTGATTCTGTGATTCCGACTTGCCTGAAGATACCCAGCTCCCCCGCCCCGATGATCCAGCTGTATTCCTGCTCTGGACCCTGCTGGGGCTGCCACACCCCCTGCACGGCGGGGCTAGAGAGATGTGTGCAGCCTGACCCTACCCCTGCGCCTGTCTCTGAAGGTGGAGATGGGCACGCCCCCATAGCCCGGGAGGCAAGGTGGTGCCCTGAGTGTGCTGTGAGTTCAGGAGCAGGAAGGCCTGGCTTGTGGCAGCAGGAGGTCTCCAAGCGTGGTCTAAGATTGGGGCTTTGCCACCTGCAGGGATTTCCTAGAAGGAGATCCAAGGGTCAGGAGGCATTTGAAAGGCTTTCACGCATCTTTGTGTGTGGCTTGATTTATCTTCTTTTATTTTAAGGCTCTTGTTACCCTGAAATGGGGTTCTCTCTCTCATTATAAACACATTTGGCCATCTTTTCTTGTGTAACTGTCAGTGAATTTATCATTTTGAATATTTTTCAAATTAAAACAGTACATTTAAGCCCACAAAACACACCAAAGAATACAAACGTAGAAGCCAAAGGCAATACCCTTCTGTAATTCCATCCCAAGAAAGTGACTCCGGGACAGGGCGCCTCCTCCCACACTTTCTCCGTGTGCGGGCAGGCGTGCAGGGAGGAGTCCTCACGAGACGGGGCTGCATTACACATAGAACTCTTGTTTTCCACACTTAACATTAGAAACACACACAATAATTTGGAGGGTCCTAAAAAGAAACACCCAGACTTCTGTGTGTGTGTCTGTTTGCCCGCCGAACCACAGCGTCGGCGGTGACTATCAGTAAGGCGTGTGAGATGCAGTCCCGTGGAAGCTGTGCTTATGTGATTCTGATTTTCAATCTTGTTCCAGGTCTGCCATCATGGATGTTCTCGCAGAAGCAAATGGCACCTTTGCCTTAAACCTTTTGAAAACGCTGGGTAAAGACAACTCGAAGAATGTGTTTTTCTCACCCATGAGCATGTCCTGTGCCCTGGCCATGGTCTACATGGGGGCAAAGGGAAACACCGCTGCACAGATGGCCCAGGTACAGCTTCAGGGCAGCCACGGGTGCTATTAACTGTCAAGTGAGCTGCTCTTCCACATTCCAAATTGCAGAGGGATTGCTGGAGACGGATGACTGTGCAGTATCGCAGGGTGTGGATGGAGAGTGTGCAGGGAAGGGCATGCCGCCCATGCTGGAGCACCCTGGGGACAATACCCTCACTGACCCATAGGGGTGGAGAGGGGGTGCCCGATTCAGGGGAATGAATGATTTCATCATCACATGGCTTAGCTTGTTCATGAGTTTGTAGATGGTTGTAAAGTCACAAGGTTCAGGTTGAGTCCTGTGATGATCTTTGGGTGCTGTCATCTGGTTTTTGGTTGTTAGGGGTCTTTATTTTCTCGTTTGCGTGTAAACCCTTCTTAGAATGGCATTTGTCAGCTAAACATGTTTTCAGTAGTGGTCTGGTTATTTGAGGTTGTGTAACCAGCTCTCCCAGCTCAGCAGCTTTCCTGGTTGTTGAATCCGGGTGGATTGAGTGGTGCTTCTGCACCACTTGGCACTGGGTGGGTCCCTTGTGGGGCTACGTCAGCGGGGGCTCAGGAGGGTGCTTCTCTGTGGCCTGAGGTCAGGAGATCGGGTGCTTCTCTGTGGCCTGAGGTCAGGAGATCGAGACCATCCTGGCTAACACAGTGAAACCCCGTCTCTACTAAAAAATACAAAAAACTAGCCGGGCGAGGTGGCGGGCGCCTGTAGTCCCAGCTACTCGGGAGGCTGAGGCAGGAGAATGGCGCAAACCCGGGAGGCGGAGCTTGCAGTGAGCTGAGATCCGGCCACTGCACTCCAGCCTGGGCGACAGCGCGAGACTCCGTCTCAAAAAAAAAAAAAAAAAAAAAAAAAAAAAAAATTCTGCTTGAAAATGGAACAGTTCCTTCTTTTCATCTTTCTCTTCCCATGTGTTATCCTAGGCAGCAAAAAGAAGCCAGGTTCATCCTGGACCCCTTAGCCAGATGCTGGAGTTCACAGGGGAGACACCCCATCTTCCCTGTCACTGCGGGTGACCTTCTTTCTACTTCTTCAGCTGGTACACGCACGGCCCCCCCTTTCTCCAGCCCCCAGGAGTCATTTCGTCCTGTCCGTCAGGGTCTGGCTGGGTCCAAGGCCAGGGCCACATGTTTTAGGTTTTGGTCATGGCAGAATTCCACTTTGGGATGGCTGCATGTGTCACCTGTTGCCACAAAACAAACCATCCCAAACTTAGTGGCTGGAAATGACAATGATTGATTATTTCTCAGATTCTGTGGCCTGAGTGGGCAGGACTGCTCCCAGGAAGCAGTGCGGGTCTCTCATGCAGCTGTTTCAGTGGACACCTGGCCTGGAAGGTTCAAGAAGGCCTCTCTCACCCCTGAGACCTCGATTCTTTTTTTTTTTGAGACAGAGTTTTGCTCTTGTTGCCCAGGCTGGAGCACGATGGTGTGATCTCGGTTCACTGCAACCTCTGCCTCCTGGGTTCAAGCGATTCTCCTGCCTCAACCTCCCGAGTAGCTGGGATTACAGGCATGCACCACCACGCCAGGCTAATTTTGTATTTTTAGTAGAGATGGGGTTTCTCCATGTTGGTCAGGCTGGTCTCAAATTCCCGACCTCAGGTGATCCGCCGGCCTCGGCCTCCCAAAGTGCTGGAATTGCAGGTGTGAGCCACCGCGCCTGGCTGGAGGCCTTGATTCTTCAAACAACTCTCCCCACAGGTGGTGGCACTTTCTCCAGGGCTTTCCATGTGGCCTTCAGCAGGATAGCTTGGACTTCCTTCTTTCATGGTGGCCAGGGTACAAGAGAGTGAACGTGGCAGCTGCCAGGCCTTTTAAACAGGGCCTAGGCCTGGAACAGCATCACTTCTACTGAATTCTACCTACTGTATCATTAGTCAGAGCCAGTGACAGGGCCATTCCAGACCCACGGGCAGGAGGGAGCCTGCCCCTTCTGACGTCAGGAGCGGCCTGCGTTTGCATAGATGGGAGGTCTGGTTGGCACCCTTGTTTGCCACCAGACTCCAAGTACTGAGCATCAGGAGACTGGGTTTGTGGAGGGCATTGCAGCTCATGCCAGCACTGACAGGGTACAGGGAGGGGCTTTCAAGACCCTCTGGCCTTTAATCTGATGGATCTTTTTTTTTTTTTTTTTGAGAGGGAGTCTCACTCTGTCGCCAGGCTGGAGTGCAGTGGCAGGATCTCAGCTCACTGCAACCTCTGCCTCCTGGGTTCAAGTGATTCTCCTTCCTTAGCTTCCTGAGTAGCTGGGATTACAGGCATGCACCACCAGGCCCGGCTCATTTTTGTATATTTAGTAGAGATGGGGTTTTGCCTTGTTGGCCAGGCTGGTCTCAAACTCCTGACCTCAGGTGATCCGCCCACCTTGGCCTCCCAAAGTGCTGGGATTACAGGTGTGAGCCACCGTGCCTGGCCTTGGATGGATCTTTTAAGCAGTAGTAAGGGTCTGGATGGTTGTTAGGCTGAGTTTGGGGTTGCCTCATTTCCTGAAGTCAGAGCATACAGGAATGATGTGTTTTCATTCTGTTTTTGATTTCAGGTACTTTCTTTCAATAAAAGTGGTGGTGGTGGAGACATCCATCAGGGCTTCCAGTCTCTTCTCACCGAAGTGAACAAGACTGGCACGCAGTACTTGCTTAGGACGGCCAACAGGCTCTTTGGGGAAAAGTCTTGTGATTTCCTCTCAGTAAGTCATACTTGCTGTTATTCACTAAAGAAAGAAAGGTGGCCAGGTGGTGGGGGCTGGGGTCCAGCAGGAAACGTGTGGCTCTAAATGCCACTATGCCATACGTAAGCTTTTGTAATTTGTTTCTTTTCACCTGCCAATATGTTTTAAATTCTCTGCATTTCAATAAGGTAGGTCTACTTCATGCTTTTGAACTGTCTTGTCAGCATCTTGTCAGGCAGCTCCTTGATGCATGGCTGCTCCCTTAAAGGATCCAGCAGTTGGTGAAGTTTGTTTGATATTCAGAGACTGATTCAACTTAGGTTTTTTTTGTTTTTTTTTTTTTTTCTGAGTCAGAGTTTTGCTCTGTTGCGCAGGCTGGAGTGTGGTGGAATGATCTCAGCTTACTGCAACCTCTGCCTCCTGGGTTCAAGTGATTCTCCTGCCTCAGCCTCCCGAGTAGCTGGGATTACAGGCGCCCGCCACCGTGCCCGGCTAATTTTTGTAGTTTTAGTAGAGACAGGCTATCGCCATGTTGGCCAGGCTGGTCTCGAACTCCTGAGCTCACATGATCCACCCACCTCGGCCTCCCAAAGTGCTGGCATTACAGGTGTGGGCCACAGTACCTGACCTTGACTTCGTTTTTAAGCTAGGATTAAATATAGCTAAAGCTAGGAAGTTGTATTTCAAGTTAAGTCCTCATATTTATTTGTAAATTATGTATGTCAATCATAAAATTATAGATTTTCTGATTTGGTGCAATGAAGAAGGAGGCCGTTGGTGTTCATCATTTTTGTAGCCAGGCAGTTACGTCACTCTGTCTATCCTAGTCTTTTAGAGATTCCTGCCAAAAATTCTACCAAGCAGAGATGGAGGAGCTTGACTTCATCAGCGCCGTAGAGAAGTCCAGAAAACACATCAACTCCTGGGTAGCGGAAAAGACAGAAGGTGAAAATGTATTGCTTTCCACTCGTAACAGCATCTGAACCCATTTTATTGTCAGTTCCTTCACAAGACTTCACAATCTTCACAAGATTCTAAACAGGAATGATGTTTTTTTTCTCTGAATAACTGCAAACTTAAAAAATCTGCTTCTGAAATCAGTTGCCATTATTTGACATTTTGGAAATGCTGGATGTGTGCTGTTGTCTCTGGCTTCTCCCTGCGTCCTGAGCGTACCCGTGATGTCTTTCAGTATTTGGTACACCTCTTCTGGACCAATCCACATTTCAATTTTGAGGAGGGGGTTCATGTTAATATAGTTTTCCCTTTCATAAGTAACATAAAAGATTCAGTATGGATCTCAAGCTGCCTCGCTCTTGGGTAGTACGGTCTACAGTTTTCTTTTTTTTTTTTTTTTTTTGAGACGGAGTCTCGCTCTGTCGCCCAGCCCAGGCTGGAGTGCAGTGGCGCGATCTCGGCTCACTGCAAGCTCCGCCTCCCGGGTTCACGCCATTCTCCTGCCTCAGCCTCCCGAGTAGCTGGGACTACAGGCACCCACAACCGCGCCCGGCTAATTTTTTTGTAATTTTTAGTAGAGACGGGGTTTCCCCGTGGTCTCGATCTCCTGACCTTGTCATCCGCCCGCCTCGGCCTCCCAAAGTGCTGGGATTACAGGCGTGAGCCACCGCGCCCGGCCGGTCTACAGTTTTCATACATTGCGTGGGACACCGGGTCATGCCCTGGTCTATCTACGGTTCTTAATTTAAACATTTTTTTTTTTTTTTAGAGACAGGGTCTCCCTCTGTCACCCAGGCTGGAATGCAGTGCCACAATCACAGCTCACTGCAGCCTCAATTCTTTTTCTTTTTTTTTCTTTGAGATGGAGTTTTGCTCTTATTGCCCAGGCTGGAGTGCAATGGTGTGCTCTCAGCTCACTGCAACCTCTGCCTCCCAGGTTCAAGCGATTCTCCTGTCTCAGCCTCCCAAGTAGCTGGGATCATAGGTGTGTGCCATCATGCCCAGCTAATTTTTGTATTTTTAGTAGAGACGGGATTTCACCATGTTGGCAAGGATGATCTCAATCTCTTCACCTCGTTATCCGCCCGCCTTGGCCTCCCAGAGTGCTGAGATTACAGCCTCAATTCTTGGGCTCAAGCGGTCCTCCTGCTTCAGTTTCCCAAGTAATTGGGACTACAGGTAGCACCACCATGCCCAGCTAATTTTAATAATTTTTTTTAAAGAGATGAGGCCTCACTATGTTGTCCAGGCTGGTCTCAAACTCCAGGCCTCAAGTGATCCTCACACCTCAGCCTCCCAAAGTGCTGGAATTATGGGTGTGAGCCACTGTGCCTGGCCTAACCTGTTCTTTAAGCTTATAAAGAACATCTTTTGACTGCCCACCTTTTTGACAATCCTTTAACTTCCTGTCTTTAAGTCATAGGCACCCACGACTGCTTCCTATCTCATGTGTTATGAACTCATCCTGCATAATTAACATGTATTTGTTCACTTTGTGTGTTTTATTCAAATGGTGATGTTTTTCTTATCAGAAGTTTTTGTTGCTTTGCTTTCAGGACACGCATCCCTTTATATTTGGGGTACAGTGGAACTCTCTATCCGTGCACTTGACTGCTGAAGAGGGCCTCAGCCGATTCCCGGAGTGTCCGGGATCAGCAGCCGCTCCTGCCTAACGTGGTCTTTAATTCTCTGCTCAGGTAAAATTGCGGAGTTGCTGTCTCCGGGCTCAGTGGATCCACTGACGAGGCTGGTTCTGGTGAATGCTGTCTATTTCAAAGGAAACTGGAATGAACAGTTTGACAAGGAGAACACCGAGGAGAGGCGGTTTAAAGTCAGCAAGGCGAGTAAGGTGCCGTGACGGGTGACGGGGGCGACTCTCGGAGCAGCGCCTGCGTTCACACGAGCGTCCCGGACTCGGGGCCCGCCTGCCGAGGGCCTCCACGGGCCCTTTCCGCCCCTGCCCCTGCCCCTCCTGTTTGCCATCCATCGGGTGGCCGCTGTCCCTGGGCTCCTGGCATCCGCCCTGCCACCTACAGGGCAAGTCTGAAGCTGCAGCCCCCAGGCTCCATCAAGGTCCTCAAGCTCAGACTCCAGATACGGTGTGCCGTCCTCTAGCGGACATTTCCCCCGGTCTCTAGCGTCATTCTCACCCGGACCTACACGCTCCTTTCTCTCCGGCGGCGTCCCGGGAAGCCCCGGGCCAGCCCTCCCGCCGCGCTGCACACGGCTCCTCCGCGCTGCTACTGCGCCTCCTGCTGGCCGCCGTGCCGCACTGCAGGGGCGGAACCACTCTCCCTGCTGAATTGAGGCTGAGCAGGGAGGACGTCTGAGAAGTGCCAGACACGTAGCTGGTGCCTAGTAAATGCCGAACCAATGAGTGATATTCAGTCCTCTCTTGACAGTCAGGATAAGTACAGATTTTTGTTTTAAAACAACCAAACCAAACATGTAGATAGACACGGAGATTAACCACCTCCAGCTTGGAAGATGTCATTTGCTGATGGCCCTTTATCTTCCTCTCACTGAATCCACTTTATTGTCTCTCATTTTGTTTATCTTTCACTATAGAAATTTTGAACATAGACAGAGTAGACAGAATATATTAATTACAGTGTATTCCTGATCATTGACCACAGTTAGATCTTCCAGGCTAACTTGAACTTGAGCCTTCAGTTTCTCAAGAAATTAATTTTCATTGTTTATTCTCCTTGCAATTCAGAAAGAATTATTTTCTTTCAAACTTTTGTTCTGAAATGAACTGTCCTATTTTCCCCTGGCAAAATTATTTCTCTCTTTAATCATTAACAAGATGTACAAGGGCTTTGTTTGACTACAGGTAACAGAAACCGCAGTTCACCGTGGTTTAGTTCCTAGGAGCTCATCTCCCCTACCAGGAGGTCTGGAGGCAGGTGAGACCTGGGCTGGTCTGGCACCAGCTGATGATCCCAGGGAGTCTGCTCCGCCATCCTCAGCATGTGGTCTTCTTCCTCATGGTCACAAGATGGCTCAACTGGCTTCAGCAGTCCAGGTGGCAGGGACGGGGAGGAGCAAGGGGAGGAGAGCCTAAACCTTCGCCTTGGTGGTTCTGCCTTTCAGAGAGGGAAAGCTTCTTTCTATATGGTGTAGGCCAGAGCTATAGGTCCCGTGGGTTTGGGGAGATGTGGAATCCTGCCGGGCTTTCTGAGCTCTGCAGTGAAGAAGGATGAAGAAGGGGCTGCAGTATTGAGTGTCCCTCCAAGGGAACAGATTTTGAGTTGACACAGATTCTTAATTTCATTTACTTCTATATAAAATGGAACTTGTCTACATAATTGTGTATTTAGTGAATCATTCAGTCACTAAGGTTAGATCTTTTTATATTACAAGATTGGAGGCTTTGGACCCTGAAGCGGTGCAGGGAGGAATTACTGAAGGCAGGGGTCAGCAAACTCCAGCCTACAGCAAAGCCAGGCCACCACCTGTTTTTTTTAAAGTTTATTGAAACACAGCCATGCTTATTTTTTTATTTTTATTTTTGTTATTATTATTTTTTTACTTTTATTTTTCCAAGACAGAGTTTCTGTCTTGTTGCCCTGGCTGGAGTGCAATGGTGTGATCTCAGATCACTGCAGCCTCCGCTCCCAGATTCTCCTGCCACAGCCTCTTGAGTACTGGGATTACAGGTGTGTGCCACCACGCATGGCTAATTTTTGCATTTTTAGTAGAGATGGGGTTTCACCATGTTGGTCAGGTTGGTCTCGAACTCCTGACCTCAGGTGATCCACCCGCACCGGCCTCCTAAAGTGCTGGGATTAGGCGTGAGCCACCGTGCCTGGCCCTTGCTTATTTACTTACTTATTTCCTCCTGTAACAGCAGTTGACTCATTGTCACAGAGACGGTATATGTAGCCACAAACCAGAAAATAGTTCCTGTCTGGTCAGTTACGGAAAAAACATGCCTACCGCTGGCCAAGGAAATGAGTGGGGCCACCGAGGCCCGGAAGACTGCTCTAGCCAAAGGCTAAGGGCCAGCCCAGGTGAGCCTCTACCACGTGAAAGCAGAAAGCTGCCGCTGCAGTGTATTTTGATTGTTCAATTTAACACAGAAGAATGTGCTACACCAGAGACTGGAAACCATGCAGCATCTTTGACTGTGCCTGTTGCAGGGTATTTACTCAACTCACAGGAGCAGCTTGGAGTCAGGAAATGAGAAGGATTGGTGGATGGGGTGTGGTTCCTGGCCTCCGGCCTTTCTCATTGGCTGGCTGGGGTTGGTGACCAGTGCAGTTTTTTCTGGTGAGATGTGTAAATGTTGCCTGGCCTTTTCAGCATCCCAGCTCATTAATTCATTTATGCATTTATGATTTATTCAGCAGAGGTTGACTGAGTGCCTTATTTTTATTTTTATTTTTTTTTTGAGATGGACTCTCGGTCTGTCTCCCAGGCTGGAGTGCAGTGGTGCAATCTTGGGTCACTGCAACTTCTGCCTCCCAGGTTCAAGTGATTCTCCTACCTCAGCTTCCCGAGTAGCTGGGATTACAGGAGTGCACCACCACACCCAGCTAATTTTTGTATTTTTAGTAGAGGTGGGATTTCACCATGTTGGCCAGGCTGGTCTCGAACTCCTGACCTTAGGTGATCCGTCTGCCTTGGCCTCCCATAGTGGTGGGATTACAGGCATGAACCACCATGCCCAACCTGACTGAGTGTCTTCTGTGCATCAGGCATGGTGCTAGGTATTTTTCAGCCATGCACAAAACCAGCAAAGCATGCTTGCCCTGGTGAAGCTTATGCTTTCTTGGGGGAGAGACAGCAAGCATAAATAAGAAAATAGGAGTGTATTAGACAGTGGTAAATGCTACAGAGATATACCAAGGGAGGGGATAGGAAGCTGTTTTTGGGGTGGGGGTGTAGTGTCAGGTAAGATGATCAAGGACAGCTTCTCTGCCAAAGTGATTTTTGAACAAAGACCATAAAGAGGCAGAAGTTCACCCTCCAGGTATTGGAGGACAAGCTTGCTGTGTAGAGATGAGATGAACCGGGTTTGCTGTCAGTGCAGTGAGGAGGCCTCTGTGACTGTAGCAGATAAAGGGAGAGGAAACTGGGCTCAGCTCCTAGAAGCTAAACCACGGTGACCTGGGGTTTCTGTTGCCTGTAGTCAAACAAAGCCCTCGTACATCTTGTTAGTGATTAAAGAGAGATGAGCTATCACAATTCCAGGTCGTTTTAGGGACTTTCAGCTCCTGCTCTGGGTAAACGGGGAGCCAGGGAAGAGTGTCCTGCCAAAGAACCATGTGATCTGACTTAGGTTCTACCCGGTCCCTCTGGCCGCTGTGCCGGGAACGGTCACAATCATATTATCACAATATTCCAGGGCTAGGCTGGCAGCAGCAGAGGCAGAAGGAACAGGTCAGATTTTGGTTATGTTTTCGAGATAGAGCCAATATAATTTACCAGTGAGTCAGACACAGGGTGCGAGAGAAAGACAGGAGTCAGGGCACTCGAGGGCTTTTGACCACTGGACGGTGACGCTGCCCTCAGCTGAGATGGGCAGAGCTGTAGTAGACAGAGCTGACCTGAAGGATCTACGGAGTGCCACATTACAGGTGGCATCGGGAGTTTCTTTTATGTCCAAACATAGGTGTCAGGTGGGCAGTAAAATGCAGGAGTCCCAAGGACAGGGCAGAGGCCCAGGCTGGAGGTAAATTTGGTGTGATATTGTGTTTAAAGTCATGAGGCTGAGTGAGAGCAATGAGAGGAAAGACATGTCGGGTTTGGGCCCCAGGCACGCCGGTTTCTGGAGGCTGCGGTGATGAAGATGGCAGAGAAGGTGCTGCCGTGTGTTCTGGAAGCTGGGGAGAAACCGAGCTGCATTCCTCCCTGCAGAGAGTGGCCGGTTCCGACAGGTTTGTCCCATGTGTCAGTGGGGTCTTGCTTCAGCTTAATGTTTATCTGTTTTCTTTGTAGAATGAGGAGAAACCTGTGCAAATGATGTTTATGCAGTCTACTTTTAAGAAGACCTATATAGGAGAAATATTTACCCAAATCTTGGTGCTTCCGTATGTTGGCAAGGAGCTGAATATGATCATCATGCTTCCGGACGAGACCACCGACTTGAGAACGGTAACAGCTAAGCTGTGAGAGAGGCGTGCTAGCGAGGGAGCCGCTCGCGGGTGTCTGCCGTGGCTGCTTTCCCCACTTCGCGGTCAGCCATTTAACACCAGACCGCTGCTGACCATAGCCACGCTGCCACCGGTGTCCGGCATCCGCAGCACAGCACAGGGCCCTGGTGGGCAGCAGCACCCTAGGTCTTAAAGTCTTCAACTGTCTCCCTCTAGGTGGAGAAAGAACTCACTTATGAGAAGTTCGTGGAATGGACGAGGCTGGACATGATGGATGAAGAGAAGGTGGAGGTGTCCCTCCCTCGGTTTAAACTGGAGGAAAGCTATGACATGGAGAGCGTCCTGTGCAGCCTGGGCATGACCGACGCCTTCGAGCTGGGCAAGGCAGACTTCTCTGGAATGTCCAAGGCAGACCTGTGTCTGTCCAAGGTCGTGCACAAGTCCTTTGTGGAGGTCAACGAGGAGGGCACGGAGGCCGCAGCCGCCACAGCTGCCATCATGATGATGCGGTGCGCCCGATTCGTCCCCCGTTTCTGCGCCGACCACCCCTTCCTTTTCTTCATCCAGCACAGCAAGACCAATGGGATTCTCTTCTGCGGCCGCTTTTCCTCTCCCTGAGGACAGGGCGGCCTCTGTGCAGCCCCTCTCCTTTCTGTCCCCTACACTCCACAGTGTGCCTGCGACCCAAGTGGCCTTATCCGTGCCGTGGTGGCAGTTCAGAAATAAAGGGCCCGATGGTGGGATGCCGCATTTACTCTGTGTGTTTGTGTGCCCGCGTGGGAGATGTTTCCTAGGATCTGAAATGGCTGCTCTGGGTCTGGGTCACGTTAGGGCGGCAGTGACCACTTAGCTCACCCCTGCCTGGGGAAGGTGTTGCCCACCCCCCACAGCCATGGGGACCCCATGACTTCACTGTGGGCAGGCAGCTGCCCTTGAGGGCGGTGGTGCGACTCTTCCTGGGCTCAAGAAGATAAATGGTGCTTCTCTGTCTCCTCTACTCAGTAGTGGAGTCTCATCCCACTTCTAGGGAGAGAATGGGGTGAAATGGGGTGCTGCAAGGAGGTGCGGGGAGCTCAGTTCCAAAACTGCCACAAGCTCTCCGGAAGCCTGCACGGAGGTTGGAGGAGCAGGTGAGCCAGACGAGGGTGACAGCAGTCCCCTGCCCTGTGGGTGTTTCTGTTTTCCTGGGGACTGGTGGGTCACATACCTATTCACACACACACACTGCCCACTTCTGAAAATGTCAAATGATGGTAGTGTTCCCTTTATAGTAATGGAGTTTATGGTGACTTCACAAGTCAGCACCAGATGCCTTTCTGTTTCACTCAAGTATTACAGACAGAAAAGACAGCTAAGGTTTCTGGGGCCATTTGTGTTAGTTGCTGGGAATGTGATCCCTGCACCCAGCCATCCAGGAGCAGAAGGGCGGGTCAGGCTCCAATGGAGGAGCCACGCAGTGTCCCAGGGAGGCAGGAAGGACTTCTTTTGCAGGCAGTGGGAGCCTGCCCCTCCTTTACCTGGTGCAGCTGTGCTCCCACTCTTCCTGGTCCTCTTTCCCCTTAGTGTCCAGGCTGGGGTGACAGATGGGACTCAGGAGCAGCAGGAGATGTGGCAAGGATGAGTGGGACAGCAGGGGAAAGAAAGGCTGGGTAGTGCTGGTTTTGTCCCTCACACTCCCTGCTCTGCACAGCATTATTGTTGGTTTTTTTGTTTGAGGTGGAGTCTCACTCTCTTGCCCAGGCTGGAGTGAAGTGGCGCGATCTTGGCTCACTGCAAGCTCCACCTCCTGGGTTCAAGCGATTCTCCTGCCTCAGCCTCCCGAGCAGAGTAGCTGGGATTACAGGCATGTGCCACCATGCCCAGATAATTTTTGCATTTTTAGTAGAGACGAGGTTTCACAATATTGGCCAGGCTGGTCTCGAATTCCTGACCTCAGGTGATCCGGCCCGCCTCGGCCTCCCAAAGTGCTGGGATTACAGGTGTGAGCCGCTGCACCCGGCCTCAGCTCATCTTGTATTTTTAGCAGAGACAGCGTTTCCCTATGTTGACCAGGCTGGTCTTGAACTCCTGACCTCATGATTCACCCACATTGGCTTCCCAAAATGCTGGGATTATAGGCATGAGCCACCATGCCCGGTCCATTCCTGTTTTTTGTTTGTTTGTTTGTTTTGTTTTGTTTTGTTTTTAAGATGGAGTCTCCCTCTGTCGCCCAGGCTGGAGTGCAGTGGCCGGATCTCGGCTCACTGCAAGCTCCATCTCCCAGATTCACGCCATTCTCCTGCCTCAGCCTCCTGAGTAGCTGGGACTACAGGCGCCGCCACCACGTCCGGCTAATTTTTTGTATTTTTAGTAGAGACGGGGTTTCACCGTGTTCGCCAGGATGGTCTCAGTCTCCTGATCTCGTGATCCACCCACCTCAGCCTCCCAAAGTACTGGGATTACAGGCATGAGCCACCGTGCCCGGCCC
This sequence comes from Macaca mulatta, assembly GCF_049350105.2. Lineage (NCBI taxonomy): Eukaryota > Metazoa > Chordata > Mammalia > Primates > Cercopithecidae > Macaca > Macaca mulatta. Next base: position 180,305,279 of record NC_133409.1, read on the forward strand.
ATTCCTGGTAGTTTTTAAAGAATGGGGACAAGAGGACGTGGAACAAGGGTTCTGAGGGTGGGGCAGGGTCCGTTTATGTGATGCTTCCAGCACCACGGAGAGGGCCGCCGCACCGCAGCTGGCAGCCGCCGCCCCGTGCCCAGTTCTTGGGGAGAGGCACAGGGTCTGCATCCCCTTAGGGTCTGCTCAGGGGCAGGGATGGGGGCAGGCGGTGGGGTAAGTGGAATAGTCTCTAACCATCCAGGTGTCATGGTATCATTCCCTTTCCCCGGGATAAGGATGGCATCAGTAGTGAGTTAAGGTGACATTCAGGGTCCCGTGTGTTACTGACCTCTGACAGGGGAAGAGAACAACCAACACCACACCTCCTGCTCTGGAAGGCTCCCGGGTTCCCACTGAGTTACCGCCCCTTAGCTGTCGTGACCTCACCTTTGAAGGGTTTTCTGTCACTTTAAGATACGGTGAAAGGCACAACCGTCTGAGTAATGCCTCTACATCTTTTACACAACCGTCTGAGTAATGCCTCTACATCTTTTACACAACCGTCTGAGTAATGCCTCTACATCTTTTAGGAAATGGCACAAGAAGGCCTTGGGGGGATTTTTGTTTAATTTTAAAATTTTCCATTGTGAACATGTGTTCTTGGATAATCAGAAAAATATTTTATTTATTTATTCATTTGTTTAGAGACACAGTCTCGCTTCATTATGTGGGCTGGAGTGCCATGATTCAATCTCGGCTCCCTGCAACCTCTGCCTCCTGGGTTCAAGCGATGCTCGTGCCTCAGCCTCCCGAGTAGCTGGGGTTACAGGCATGCCACGCCCAGCTAATTTTTGTATATTTAGTAGCGATGGAGTTTCGCCCTGTTGGCCAGGCTGGTCTAAAACTCCTGACTTCAAATGATCCTCCTGCGTCAGCCTCCCAAAGTTCTGGGGTTACAAGCGTGAGCCACCGTGCCCGGCCAGAAAAATATCTTTAAACTGTGTACAGTGAAGTAAGGGTTTCTATTATATGCAAATCCTGTGGGATTGTTTGTGCGAGGGGAGATCTGTTCTTTCTCTGCCACTCACTGCATCCTCACCTGCTCTTCCTCATGTGGCTCCCACCCTTACCTTTCTCTCCCCTGGGTTCATGCTGTTCTTCTCATTTCAGTTCACTCTCCCTGAAAGGACTTAGCCTTCGCCAGTCTGTGCAGGCATGGTCCTGGGCTGGATGGCCCTCTGAGCTCGGCCAGGCGGCTGACCGTGGTCATGCAGATGGTGGTGGGATCCTTGGGTGCACTCATCTTCAGTAAGGGACTTGGACCTCGTAGTGTTCCTCCTGAAGCTGCGGTGGATAGTCTCGGGGAAGGAAAATGGAATCACTGGCTCAGGCCCGCCTAGGTTGCGCACACACTGGGCCTTGCTTCTATTCACTCCCACACTGAGACTGTTTGCATCTGGATGCACAGGGCACACATCCAGTTCCCACATGGATACTGTGTGTGGCTCTCAGGACACAAATCATTCCAATCTTAACAGATGCAAGAAGTAAAAGGGAGGAAACACTCTTTAGTTCATTGCATATTGACGAGCACAACCTTGATAAGGTTGTGTTTGGAAATTATGTATGGGAAGGGAATTACGTATGGGAAGTAAGCTTAACCCAGGAATATGAAGTGGATGCAGCGTGATAAAATGCATGCCATCTGTTCCATTATAGAAGAAAGAAACAAGATCGTAGGGTCATATCCCTTGATGCAGAAATAGCTCTCTCATTCTAAAGGAGAACACGGCAGCCGATAGACACAAGCCACAGTCCCATTAATTGATAGGGCTGTTTTTTCAGTCAGCCCTGCCAAATGCAAAGGGTTTTACATACACTGAGTAAAATTACATTTCCAAAGCAACCTTTTGAGGTGGATATCAGCTCTATTATTGTGGTTTTTAATCTGTAGACAAAAGTTTGGATGAATTTTTTTATCCTTACAAAAGTGTTCTCTAACCTTTTAGTCATTTAGATACTTTTATAGAATCAAGGGCAATTATGTTACCATTATTCTTGAATTTCACGACTATACAATTATACACTTGGGACAGAAAACTATACCTTAAAGAAAAGAATAAATGAAAGAGTGAAGTTTGAGTTCACTTTTCTGTGTCATTTTTGGAGACTTTCTGGAAGGACAGGCCAGCCATTAGGCCGGTAATCGTGTCTATTCTGGCCGTTTCATCTGGCCATGCATACAAGTTCAAGTTCAATTTTTGGCAAACTTGAAAACACGGTAACTTTATGCATGTTTCTAGTAAAATATCCCCTTTCTTTTTTTTTTTCTTTTTTGAGTCGGATTCTCACTCTGTCACCCAGGCTGGAGTGCAGTGGTGCTGTAGCAGGACAAGCCGTAGACAAAACTCCTCAGACACCGAATTAAAGAAGGAAGAGGTTTTTTATTCGGCCGGGAGCGTCGGCAGACTCACATCTTAAGAACTGAGCTCCCCGAAAAAGAAATACTTGGCCTTTTTAAAGGCTTACAACTTTAAGGGGTCCACGTGAAAGGGTCGTGATAAATCGAGCAAGCATGGGAAACGTGACTGGGGCCTACATGCATCAGCTAACAGAACAGAAAGTTTTACAATGCTTTTTTCATACAGGGTCTGGAATTTACAGATAACACAAGTAGTTTAGGCCAGGGGTTGATGTTATTATTATTACTTTGTTTAACTCCTAGGGCCGGGTGGTGGTGCCAAGGTTGTCTGGCTACTTATCTTACTTTTGTTTCTTTCTCTCTTTCCTCCTGTCTTGTGAACTAGGCAAGGTGGGGGGAGGAGGCAGCAGAAGCAGTAGTGGTCTCCTTCCTTAGTGCGACCTTAGCTCACTGCAACCTCCACCTCCCAGGTTCAAGTGATTCTTGTGCCTCAGCCTCCTAAGTAGTAGCTGGGATTACAGGCCTGTGCCACCACGCCCGGCTCATTTTTGCATTGTTTTTGTAGAGACAGGGTTTCACCATATTAGCCAGGCTGGTCTCAAACTCCTTGTCTGAAGTGATCCACCCACCTTGGCCTCCCAAGGTGCTGGGATTACAGGAGTGGGCCACTGTGCCCAGCCAGTTTCTCCTTTCTTAATTAAAACCCAGAACCTCCTAATTTAGCTCTTACAATATACCCTGCTGGTGGTCAAGGGCAGCTGGGGACTTGGCTTCTCAGGCCCTCCCATGCCCGCCCCCAGCCCCTGTCTCTGCACACAGGGCAGCCAGATGCACACTCATGTGACTTTGCTAAAAGGTGAGGGGCCACAAAGGGAAATTAAAGTTGAAAGGAAGTGCTATGGCTTCTCAGTGAACTTGGAGGTCATTTAAAATATCCTTTTTAGAAATAACACTTCCTCTCCCCCTTATTCTTAGAGGAAACAGATAAGCGCTCAGCAGAAATCTGATTAAAGAACAACCTGCGATTTTTTTTCTGAAAACATAGTCAGAGCTTGCGTTTGTTTCAGTATACGAACCCTGTCGCGGGTGAGCAGCACCTTTCAGGGCCACTGGTGCTGGGGTAAAAGAATTTCCCAAGACAGTTGTAGGTAAAGAAAGGCAGATTTATTAGAGAAAGTGGGATATACATCGCAAGGTCGAAATGAGCAGAATCAGCAGGAGAGGAGCTGAGTGCAGGGAACAAAGGCTTGCTGAGGGTTTTAGAGGATGGTTCTCGGGCTGACTGATAACACCAAGGCAGTAGGCAGCTTGCTTGCATTCTTCTGTCAGCAGAGGTGTTTGATGATAAGTTGGAAGTGCTTGATGATAAGCAGGACGTTTGTGAGTTATGTACATTATTTGCACAGGAGGACCGTATGTCCTGGGCCAGAAAGAAAAGCAAACCTACAGCTTATCTGCTTTCTCTCTTTGCTTTCCCCTGGTCCTGCCAGCCTGACTCCTTTTTCCTTATTAGGACTCCACAAACCCTACATGGCATCTACACAGTAGTTACCAGTTATTGAAGGTTTCACTTTCCAGTGTTTCAGTTACCCATGGTCCAAAAATAGGTGAGTACAGTTCTGTGTGTGTGTGAGAGAGAGAAGGAGAGAGAGATCATATTTACATAACTTCTTTTTTGAGACGGAGTTTTGCTCTTGTCTCCCAGGCTGGAGTGCAGTGTGATCTCGGCTCACTGCAACTTCCGCCTCCCTGGTTCAAGCGATTCTCCTGCCTCAGCCTCCTGAGTAGCTAGGATTATAGGGGTGCACCGCCATGCCCGGCTAATTTTTGTATTTTTACTAGAGATGGGGTTTTAACATGTTGGCCAGGTGGTCTCGAACTCCTGACCTCAAGTGATCTGCCTGTCTCAGCCTCCCAAAGTGCTAGGATTACAGGTGTGAGCCACTGCGCCTGGCCTATATTTACATAACTTTTATTACAGCATGTTATTGTAAACCAAAAATAAAATACTTTTTTTTTTTTTTTTTTGAGATACAGTTTCACTCTTGTTGCCCAGGCTGCAGTGCAATGGCCCTGGGTTCAAGCGATTCCCTGCCTTAGCCTCCTGAGTAGCTGGGATTACAGGCATGCGCCACCACGCCCGGATAATTTTGTGTTTTTAGTAGAGACAGGGTTTCTCCATGTTGGTCAGGCTGGTCTTGAACTCCCAACCTCAGGTGATCCGCCCGCCTCGGCCTCCCAAAGTGTTGGGATTACAGGCGTGAGCCACTGTGCCTGGCCCAAAAATAAAATTCTAAGTGCCCCAACCAAACGGACCCCTCCTCTCAGCCAAAGGCATTCTAAAGTAAACCTGAAACACTAGTTCAGGCCGCGATGTGAAATAGGGAGGAGAGGCTCAGACATGCCTCATTCTACCTTCCTCCCTTTGGAATTCAGGCACAGCTGACCAGCAATTACATTAAAACAGACCTTAACACTGACAAAACAGACTCTATCTGGCAATAAGCTACCAACATAACAGACAATAGGCCCTGAAAGAAATTGAAGTATTTTACCCCCAAATATATTTCTTTGACATATTTTGAAATGGCCCTGCAAAGCTGCATCTCGTGGAGAAAATCTACATTTTGTAGAGAATCTCCTTCCCTTTCTGGGTCTTTCTCCTGATCCAGGAGAGTCTGATAAGAGACATTTACAATAGATACCCTCTGAAGCCTGGAGGCTTCATCTGCAGAATAAGACCCTTGGTCTCCACAACACCTTATCTTAACCCACACACTCCCTTCTACTGATTTCAAGTCTTTAGATAAACTTTCAACCAATTGCCAGCCAGAAAATCTTGGAATCCACCTATGACCTGGAAGCCTCCCCCCGACCACCACCACCTTGGGCACATGTTCTCAGAATCTTCTTGGGCTGTGTCACAGGCCATGGTCACCCACATTTGGCTCAGAACAAATCTCTTCAAATACTTTACAGAGTTTGACCGTATTTCAATTTTATTGCATATATTATATTGCATATGAGTTTAACTCATATTTTATTATGAGTTGTTAATCTCTTACCGTGCCTAATGTATAAAGTTTATCATATATATGTATAGGAAAAAAACCACTGTATATATAGGATTTAGTACTATCCATGGTTTCAGCCATCCACTGGAGATCTCTGAACATGTCCTTTGCAGATAAGGGGGGAACTGCTGTGTACTTCCATATAATGTGCTGCCTGTGAAGTGTAGCCAAAATGGGAAATCTGAAAATGAAAGGGGAAAATGAACACAATTAAGGTTTTATTTATTTACTTTTAGAGATGGGGTCTTGTTATGTTGCCCAGGCTGGCCTCAAATTCCTGGGCTCCAGCAATCTTCCCACCTCAGCCTCCCAAGTAGCTGGGACTACTGGCATGTGCCACCACGCCCAACTTGGGTTGTTTTATTTTTTAAATTTATTTATTATAAACCATGTTGGCTATAATTAAAAACAACACATTATATACTTGAAAATGACTAAGAGATTTGAAGTGTTCTTGTTAACGACGTGTGTCTGCAGCTATCTGGAGGAACTCGGGAGTGGCGACTTTGCAGCAATCTTGGTCCTTTGTACTTCTGAAGGAAAGAACTCAAATGAGAGACAGACAAGGGTTAAAGCACAAGGGAACGTTTATTTTAAGCAATATGAGAGTTTATTGGAGAAAGTAGGCTTGGAAGAGGGTCAAGCAGGAGATCTGAAAAATCAGGTGCTTCTTCCGCTTCAATTTTTTTTTTTTGGACGGAGTCTCACTCTGTCGCCCAGGTTGGAGTGCAGTGGTGCAATCTTGGCTGACTGCAACCTTTGCTTCCAGGGTTTAAGCGATTCTCCTGCCTCAGCCTCCTGGGTAACTGGGACTACAGGAACATGCCACCTCGCCCGGCTAATTTTTTTGTATTTTTAGTAAAGACAGGGTTTCACCGTGTTAACCTGGATGGTCTTGATCTCCTGACCTCCTGATCCACCCACCTCGACCTCCCAAAGTGCTGGGATTACAGGCGTAAGCCACCACCCCGGCCTGCTTAGATTTTTATACCCCTTACCCTTTTCCAGGCTGTCTGTCTCTGCTCTTCGTTCTTCCCCTGGGCGGGCTGTCCCTCAGTTACTGCATGCCCAGTAGCCCTGCCAGTAGGCGCAGGATGCTTGGGAGGAGACGCAGGCGCAGTAGAGTTACTGAAGTCGTGCGCATGCCCATTAGACGCAATTCTCCCTTACTGGTCGAGCGCCCCTAGAGGAAAGTCATCTACCGGGTAAATGTCACCCTTTGCTATTACTGCACATGCTCAAAACCCTGTCTGGGACTGTGGCTTGCTCACTCCAGGTGTCTTCTGTCTGTTGCAAGACTCCTGTTATTCCCAGCGCCAGTCATGGGCCACTTATTACCCTAGAGAGATAGTTTTATGCCCTTCTGTCCCCGTCCCAATGAGAACCAGACAGCTCTGGGGTCCCTCCTTGTCCTGCTCATTATTTCGGAGGGACAGATTTATAATTGTCAGACCGTGGCTTGACAAATGTCCAACATTCTTGGGGACCCTCGCGTGCCCTGCTCACGTCTAACCGCCTACTCTGACATTGTCATCACACACACAAAAATGCAGATGAGGTAACGCATATGTGAATTAGCTTGTTTTAGCCATTCCACTGATATGGAAGGATGTGCTCCCTTTAAATGACATGGAGGGGGGAAAGGGCGTGGTCCCTGGCTAGGGCTCCAACCCTGGGCCTGTGCCCATGGACCTAGTTGAGGACAGGCATTTTGTTTTCCTACCCAAATGTTGCATTTCTCAAGACCACCCTGGCCTGCCACGCCCCTACCGTGTGCCTGTAAAACCCCCTGAGACCCTAACAGGCAGACACACAGGTGGCTGGACATCGAGAGGAGCACATCAGTGGAGGAATACATGAGCGGCTGGACGTTGAGAGGAATGGGACGCACTGACAGGCACTGGCATGCAGGCAGGCCATCGGCCGGCAGAACAACGTGGAGTTTGGCTGGGGCAGGCGGAGGAGAGCCTGGGACGCCAGGCTTACCTTGCACTCATTCTCCAAGCCCACATGTAATCCGATTCTTCTGGTACATCAAGGCAAGAACCCGGGGATACAGAAAGCCCTCTGTCCTTGCGATAAGGCAGGGGCGTGACTGAGCTGGTTAACACAAGCCGCCTATGGATGGCTAAAAGAGCACCCTGTAACACATACCCACTGGGGCTTCAGGAGGGTGAACATTCACCCCTAGACACTGCCGGGGTTGGACCCCACAGCCTGCCTGTCTGTATTCTCCCCTAAAGTTTGGAGCAGCAGGGCACTGAAGAAGGGAGCCACAACCCCAGCACATGCTCTGCAAGGGGAACAAGGGAACTTTTCCCGTTTCACTACCATGTATCCATATATCAAAACATCACATCGTATACCCTGACATATACAATTAAAAGTCTATACAATTTTTACGTGTCAATTTTTTAAAAATTAAAAAATTGTTGACTGCCAGAGCAATTTTTATTAAAGAGGACCTAAAAATAATTCTTGTCAAATATTCTTTAAAAATACATTTTTTCCAAAAGATTAAATTCAACACATCTATTTTTTAAAATCAAAAAGTTTAAAAATATGTTGACTATTGAAATATTTTTAAAGTACAGAATAATTATTTGCTATGGAATGAATTGTGCTCCTCTCCCCTCCACAAATTCATATGTTGAAGCCCTAACTTCTAATGTAATCGTGTTGAGAGTTAGGGCCCACAAGGAGGTAATTTAGGTTAAATGAGGTAATAAAGATGGGACCGCAATCTGATGTAATTTGTGGCTTTATGAGAAGAAGAAGAGAGATCTCTATCCATCATGTGAGAACACAGTAAGAAGGTAGCTGTCTGCAAGCCAAAAAGAGAGCCATCACCAAAACCTACTGTGCTGGTATCCTGATCTTGGACTTTCCAGCCTCCAAAACTGTGAGCGAATACATTTCTGTTGTTTAAGCTGCCTAATCTATGGTATTTTGTATGGCAGCCTAAGCTTACTAAGACAGTATTCTTGGTGCATATTCATATACTGTAATTCATCCCTTAGCTGAATCTACCTTTATCAAACATCACTGGTATTTTTCCTCAATAAGGTATTTTTCAATAGGATCTTATTAAGAAAATTTTTATAAAATGCACTTTATTGTCAATAAATGCAAAATTACTATCATGGTCAATTGACTCTTGTCTGTTGACCATAGGTCCTGTGTGACCTATGCAGCCATGCAGGGCTCCTCACTCACAGGGACACAAACTTGGATGGATGTTTTACTGTCATCATTTTGAAATTATTTATAGTTTTTGAACAGAGGATCCTGCATTTTCGTTTTGCACTGGGCCCTGCAAATCATGTAGCTGTTCCTGCTGTTAGACTATGACATTTTTATGGAGGAAGCATTCTTCAGGAGCTGAGAGATGTGGTAAGCCCAGAGCAAATTCTGACAAATGAAGAACTGTCTCAATTCTATTTTTTCTTATATTAAAATGTACAAGTATTTCAGTCTGAATATTTCCACAGTTACAATCTTTTTGCCTGCATACAATGTGTTTCTTCCAGATACTTTTATCAGACAAAGCTTATGAACTGACTGACTTAAATAATCCTTTTGAAGTTTTCACCAAATTTTTGTGCAGTGAACATTTTGGACATCCCGGTTTCACTGCATTCTAGTATAGCCTATACATTTATCCAATTGAAAATAGGAAGCCCATCTAAAGATTCTTCCTCCAAATCAAGATATGCCAAAACTCAATTATAGAATTTCAGAAAGTTAAGTCCTATATACTATTAAGCTGATGCTGTTTAATTAGTTTCTCCTTTGGTTTCGTAGAACTTTGAATATCTTCCTGTTTGCAAATTTTGTTTTCAATGATTTCAAGTAACTAAAAGCTTCCAAAATTAAATTTTTGGGGGCTTCACTCTGAATATTTTGACTAAATATTCCTAACTGATTTTAAACAAAATGCACCTGAAATTTAGAGGACTCAGTTCAAAGAAGGTTAATAACATGATAGAACTTTTAGGCTGATTTAGAATCGTGCTCCAAAAAAGCACACACAGCTGCATTCCAATTGCTCGTGGGCAGCAAAGAGGAAAAGCAGGCGCTGCCATCAATACATCACCAATATCATATCGTATTTGTATTTATCAGCAGCTTCATCACAAATATTTTGTAGTTGTAACTATATAAAGGAAATTTGTAAATTTTGGTAACTATAAATGCTATTTTAAACAGAAGAATATTGCAGCTTCATTAATAAAATTCAAAATGTGTGTTCGTCTTAACCAACTCCAGGGTTGTGACTCATCAAAATTTGATTTACATGACTCTATGAAAATCTTCCCTGATACACATTTTAACTACATTTTTTTTTTGAGATGGAGTCTCACTCTGTTGCCCAGGCTGGAGTGCGGTGGCGCCATCTTGGCTCACTGCAAGCTCGGCCTCCCCGGTTCACACCATTCTCCTGCCTCAGCCTCCCGAGTAGGTGGGACTACAGGTGCCCGCCACCACGCCCGGCTAATTTTCTAGTAGAGACGGGGTTTCATCATGGTCTCGATCTCCTGACCTCATGATCCGCCCGCCTCGGCCTCCCAAAGTGCTGGGATTACGGGCCTGAGCCACCGTGCCCGGCCAAGTAATTTTTTTTTTTTGAGGTGGAGTCTCACTCTGTTGCCCAGGCTTAACTAAATTTTTAACAGCATTTATTCACAACATATTATATATTTTCCCTGTAGGAAAGGGAACTTCTAAAAGCTTATTTTTAATTCTATCCATGAATTAGATGAAAAACTTACACTGCTTTTTAATTGGAAACATCTGATGAAACTTACTTGAACAAAACAAAAGATTTTCTTCTGCTAATGGAGTCAATGCTTCCATGTATTGCTTTACTTTTTGAAAATGACAGAAATTAACTTCAAATAACAGTCATTTGATAAAATGAACAGCCTGCTTTACAAACTAATGTATAAATATATCCTCTGCAATGTACTTGATAGATTGTTATCTTTGGACAGAAATTTCTTTCTTTCTTTTTTTCTTTTGGAGACAGAGTTTCACTCTGTCACCCAGGCTGGAGTTCAGTGGCATCTATCTTGGCTCACTGCAACCTCCACCTCCCAGGTTCAGGCAATTCTCCTGCCTCAGCCTCCAGAGTAGCTGGGACTATAGGCACCTGCCACCACACCTGGCTAATTTTTGTATTTTTAGTAGAGACAGGGTTTCACCATATTGACTAGGCTGGTCTCAAACTCCTGACCTTGTGATCCACCTGCCTCGGCCTCTCAAAGTGCTGGGATTACAGGGGTGAGCCACCGCGTCTGGCCAGAATTTTCTTAAAATAACTTCTAACTTTTGAAGGAGGTGTTAGTACTTCCTTATAGATTAGCATCGTATAGTTTTTACATGGTCAGAAATAGCACTATGGTACCACTGGTGGGTGGTAAGCAGCAACATTTTGTGCACACTAAACATTCCACCACTTGTGATATGAAAATTCAGTACTTAATTTTTGAGCTCACTGTTTGCTAAAAGGATTTATTGCAAAATTAAAGTATAGCCAAACAAGCTGGGCGCGGTGGGTCTTGCCTGTAATTCCAGCACTTTGGGAGGCCAAGCTGGGTGGATCACCTGAGGTCAGGAGCTCGAGACCAGCCTGGCCAACATGGCGAAACCGTGTCTCTACTAAAAATATAAAACATTAGCCAGGCATGGTGGCAGGTGCCTCTAATCCTAGTGCTCGGGAAGCTGAGGCCGGAGAATCGCTTGAACCTGAGAGGCAGAGGTTGTGGTGAGCCGAGATGGTGCGACTGTACTCCAGCCTGAGTGACACAGTGAGACTCTGTCTCAAAATAAATAAAATAAAGTTAAAAAGTATAGTCAAACAATAAAATAAATAAATGGCTGTAGATTTTCCTATATAATGAATAACAAAACCACTGTAGCAAGAGAGTTTGGGCTTTTTTCTATAATAATTTATAGCTTCTATTTCCACTATTAAATATGCCTCTATTTTATAGAACCTCTATTTAAATATGCCTAATTATAGTTTAAACTATGTACCTAAACTATACTTTTCCACGTTTCCAACTGACCCTGCCAAATGATGACTTCTCAAAAGCCACAGCATGAGCCACGTTACAACCAAGTGGCTCTCAGGGGAAAAGCAGTCCTGAATAATTATCTCCTCAGTACTAGAGTCCAGAAGGACTTAGCTGTCCCTAGCTGCTTGTGAACAAGGATTAAGTTGTTTTATCAGCGACTGAGTTCCTTATGTCCTGTCCTTGAAGGGGGAGACTTCTGGAAAGGATCAGACTCAGAAGTTGTCTGTCAGATTTAACCACAGATTAAAGTGAGCATCCTACGCCTGTGAGTCACCTACCAATTTATTGTCTCTTGGCTCCAGAGCCTCCTCACAGGACACATCTGCAACCCTGGAGTTGCCATTACTTCGCTGGATGACACAATGCTACGCTTCGTCACTAGAGGACGCCAGTGAGACACTGCCAGGAAAGCCCAGTAGGAAGACACTGTCCTTCTAGGTTCTGGTCCTCCTGTGACCACTCAGTGCAGGGTCCAGCAGCCCACAAGGACCATCTCCAGCCACATTCTCATTCTTTCTCCACGCAACAGCCTTTTCTGCAGTCACAACAGCTGCAACCTCAGGCAGCTGTGTCCCTACCTGGCCTTTTGCTTCTGCACATGGCTCTGGCAATGGCAGACAGCTCTTGGTGGCCCACTCTGACCCATGGACTCTGCCAGCGGCAGCTGCATGTTTCTGTGGCAGCTGCATCCTCTTCAAAAAGATCTGAGTCTCAGCCCGAAGTGTGTGCAGGGTGGGGGTGGGGTGAAGTTCTCCTAAGACTTTAGTCTTTCCTCATCCACTCTCATTGAGCCTATGGGTAACAGCTGCTCCTTTTTCGCATGCTACTTTGTGCCCCTTTTCTTAACTAACAATCCTTTCTATTCTCCTCTGTTCACATAACTGATGTGGCTGTGTCTCCTGAGTGGACCCTGACAGGTGTAACTGTAGTGGGAGCTCACAGCACAAAGTAAAGGCCTATCAACCCTCCTCCTGTAGCTGTTACTAACAATACTTCATTGAAAATGAAAAGCCTGTGACAAATGCTGACCCAGGCAGGACACCAACGCAACAGGTATAACTGGGACTGTCCCAGACAAGCCAAGTTGGTTGTATGGTCATCCTACTGATATGCTGTATTCCAAGAGGAGATGAGGATTATATTTCCTATTTAATTTTCCTGTCTGCACTGCATCCAATCAAAGCACCCCGTAAAGGAATGGATACATTTAGAAGACAAACAGGCCTCCCTAACTGCCACCCAACTCTTTGTCATTTAATCCTTCCAGGTAATGCCCCTGGAATTAATAGGGCTTCTCATTCGACAAGGCACTAAGGAGACGCTAATGGCAGCTTCCAGGTGGGATCATGTCTGAAACACTTGCTTCTCTCACCAGCTCCTTCAAACAGAAAAACCCGACAAACTAATCAATGTGATGCTTTTCGAATTGAGGACCACTGGGTTCCACACATTCCCGGGTCAGCAAGCATTCTCCGGCATTTCTCTTGAGTGACCTGCTTTCATTTGCTAATGTTCTCTAAAAAGAAGGTTCGTTAATTTGATATTTACCTTTTTTTTTCTTTTTGAATAGCAAGTATTCAATAATACTTGCTTTTTTTTTGGAGACAGAGGCTCATTCTGTCGCCCAGGCTGGAGTTCAATGGCATCTATCTTAGCTCACTGCAACCTCTGCCTCCCAGGTTCAGGCAATTCTCCTGCCTCAGCCTCCAGAGTAGCTGGGACTATAGGCAAATGTAATGATCTGTTCTGTGAAGTGGCTGTTAGTGGGATACCTAGAAAATATTTTTGAAAAACTACAATTGATTGCCCTTGTGGGTAAAGATGCATCTTATCATGAGTAAGAAAAGAACTGCTTTTTGAAAGAGTGTGGAGTGATCATTTTAAAACACGTATTTGGACGTTTTTCTTTCGCTTGTTAAATGACGTTATTGCTACAAAACGATGTTAAAACTCATATACTCATTTTTAACACTTGGAAATGTAATTTTATAACCTTTAAAAGACTCTTCCAAGGGCTGGGCGTGGTGGCTCAGGCCTGTAATCCCAGCACTTTGGGAGGCCGAGGTGGGCAGATTGCCTGAGCTCAAGAGTTCGAGACCAGCCTGGGCAATACGGTGAAACCCTGTCTCCACTAAAATACAGAAAATTAGCCTGGCGTGGCAGCGTGTGCCTGTAATCTCAGCTACTTGGGAGGCTGAGGCAGGAGAATTGCTTAAACCTGGGAGGGGGAGGTTGCAGTGAGCTGAGGTTGCACCACTACACTCCAGCCCGGGCGACAGAGCGAGACTCCATCTCAAAACAAACAAAAAGCTCTTCTGAAAAGAAGAGGTTTGGTTGGTTTTAAATAATTTAAAATATAAATATATATAATCTTAAATATTATAATTAGACGTAGATTGGCCATCAAACATCAAGGCTTAGTAAACTTTTATCAATGTTTTTACTTTATTTAAATCAACCCATATAATCCCAGTGCTTTGGGAGGCTGAGATGGGAGGATTGCTTGAGTCCAGGGGTTTGAGCCCGAAGTTAGCTATTGTCAGTAAGCAGGAGCCCAGGAGAGCCAGAATAATGCCATTTTAAGTTCAGCTTCATTTTGAGACTAACAAGACACATTCCTTTCCAGTCACCACCCATAGTCATAAGATATTTACACTTAAGGAAACGGCTTAAAGACACCCACAGGGACAGAGTCCTACAGCAAGAGAAAGTCAAGATGTCCCAATGCCCACAGCAATATATGCTTTCAAGATAATAATTATTGTTATTGTTTGAGACAGAGTCTTGCTCCTTCCCCCAGGCTGGAATGCAGTGGCATGATCTCAGCTCACTACAACCTCCGCCTCCTGGATTCCAGTGATTCTTCTGCCTCAGCCTCCCTAGTAGCTATGACTACAGGCGCATGTCACCACACCTGGCTAATTTTTGTATTTTTTAGTAGAGACAGGATTTCACCATGTTGGCCAGGTTGGTCTTGAACTCCTGACCTCGTGATCTGCCTGCTGTGGTCTCCCAAAGTGCTGGGATTACAGGCGTGAGCCACCACGCCTGGCCACTTTCAAGATAATTATATTTATGCTTTGATGTATGTACACACTAACAAAACAAAAAAACAAAAACAAAAAAAAAACAAGGATAGTTTTCTTTAAATCAACAGAATAATAAATTTTGTCATGCTGTCAGCCTACCCACACATAGACATGGCTTAGCTTAGCTTTTACATAGACAAGACCTGCTATATAAGAAAAACTTAAAGATGAGTCCCTCGTTTTGCTTTCTGAGGATGCTGTACTCTGCATCTGAGTAGCTTTCAATGAACAATGTCTTCTCATTGCACCCTGAGACTTGCCTTGAATTTCTTCCTGCATGAGTTCCAAGAACCTCTCCTGGGGTCTGGATCAGGATCTCTTTTTCTAGTAACACTATGATCGCACACAGCACTCCAGCCTGGGCCACAGAACCCACTCTTGTGGGTTTGAGTGTAATTCTGTGTTGTGTGTGTGTCTGAGAAAGTGAGTGTCTTTTTTTTTTTTTTTTTTTTTTTGAGATGGAGTCTTGCTCTGTCACCCAGGCTGGAGTACAGTGGTGTGATCTCAACTCACTGCAATCTCCGCCTCCCAGGTTCAAGCAATTCTCCTGCCTCAGCCTCCCAAGCAGCTGGGACTACAGGTGCGCACCAACTGCAGTGGTGTATTTTCAGTAGAGTCAGGGTTTTGCCATGTTGGCCAGGCTGGTCTTGAACTCCTGACCTCAAGTGATCCACCTGCCTCGGCCTCCCAAAGTGCTGGGATTATAGGCGTGAGCCTCTGTGCCCAGCCAGGTGAATGTCTTTTGTGGGTATCAGACAACGGGATTGGCTCCTCTCAAGTGAGAAATTCCAAATGAATTTTTGTTTGCAGATTGATCAAGCCCAGCCAATGGAGACAGGAAGCACCCAGCTGCTTCAGTTTGGACACTTGGGGCTTGTTTGTTGCTGCATCAGTTGGATTGACCCAGCTGCTTCGGTTTGGACACTTGGGGCTTGTTTGTTGCTGCATCAGTTGGATTGACCCAGCTGCTTCGGTGTGGACACTTGGGGCTTGTTTGTTGCTGCATCAGTTGGATTGACCCAGCTGCTTCGGTGTGGACACTTGGGGCTTGTTTGTTGCTGCATCAGTTGGATTGTGTTTTGGTGATTGTTTGGTGTGTGTCGATACAGTCCTGGGAAATTTGAATTTGATAAACTGATGTTCTTTTGTAATACTGTTTAACCCCAATATTCTTTGGAATCTGGAGTTTGCTGTGGAATGAGAAAGTGGGATGGAGGTCCCTGTATGCAGGTGTTTACGTGGCTGTTCTAAGCGGGGTTGGACCTGGTTAGCAGGTTTCAGGTGTTGTTCTTCTGTGGAGCTGTTTGCCCCCAGTGTTCTTTAGAGTCTGAGGAGGTTTTGGCCTTTAAAAATCAAACTGTCATGAAAATTGCTTTATTCAAAATCTCGGTTCACAGCCTTCATTGGATTACCTATCCAGGAAAAAAAAGTGTAGCCGTGGAAACCAGTGAGTTTGTTTTTACCTATCCAGGAAAAAAAAGTGTAGCCATGGAAACCAGTGAGTTTGTTTTGCTATCTCATGACTAGAGTTCTGAGGTAAAAGCTATTGGATTCTTGTTTATGTGTGTGTATATATGTCTAAATGTGTTTACATATGTACATTTATTATGTCATATGTCGCGTCTACCAAACTGGCTTATAAATGAAAGAGTGCTCAGAAGTAAATCCAAAGTATTTTTTTCAAGTTTATGTGACTTAAAAAAAAATCTTTACTAAACAAGCTGGCTTTCAAATATCTTCAGAATTGTCAGCATACATTTCTGCCTGCGTTTTATATTTGTCTCTACTAGATATTTGGAGGTGTCATAGTTTGATATAGAGGGTTATAAAACAATAAACCCAGCCAAAATGAAATGATCTTGGTTTGTGTGCCGTTTTTGATAAATAAGACTAATTTAATGTTGTTAGCTAAATCTTCTGAGTTATTGGCAAAAATATCCAAATATTTAACTTTAAGGTTCTTCTGTGAACGCCTGATGTTCACTGACTGTTAAAAAAGTTATTAACAAGGAAATTACTAACTTTAAATGATGACTAGCTGTGTCTAACATCTCAGTTTTCAGAAGTCATCTAGGTAAACTGTTTACAATGAAATAACTGAGTACATGTATATAGGATAAATGTTGCAAGTGATCTTTTTTGTAATTTAAAATCTTAAAATTATTTTTGCTGCTCATTGGATGTCTGGAACATTTCCAATTAAGAAGAGGTTATGATGTGGGGAAACATGTTTCTTTTTTTTTCACATATACTTGTCTTTTCATTTTATTTACAAAATTAATATATAGTCCTTTATTTACAAATTTGATACATGGTTTTTTTGTTTGTTTGTTTTTACTATACTTTAAGTTCTAGGGTACATGTGCACAACGTGCAGGTTTTTTACATATGTTTCCATGTGCTGTGTTGGTGTGCTGCACCCATTAACTCGTCTTTTACATTAGGAATATCTCCTAATGCTATCCCTCCCCCTTCCTGCCGCCCCACAACAGGCCCTGGTGTGTGATGTTCCCCTTCCTGTGTCCAGGTGCTGTCATTATTCAATTCCCACCTAAGAGTGAGAACATGCAGTGTTTGCTTTTCTGTTCTTGCCATAGTTTGCTGAGAATGATGGTTTCCAGCTGCATCCATGTCCCTACAAAGCACATGAACTCATCCTTTTTTATAGCTGCATAGTGTTCCATGGTGTATATTTGCCACATTTTCTTTTTTCTTTTTTTTTCTGAGATGGAGTCTCGCTCTGTCGCCCAGGCTGGAGTGCAGAGGCATAATCTCGGCTCACTGCAAGCTCCGCCTCCCGGGTTCCTGCCATTCTCCTGCCTCAGTCTCCCGAGTAGCTGATACTACAGGTGCCCACCAGCATGCCCAGCTAATTTTTTGTATTTTTAGCAGAGACGGGGTTTCACTGTGTTAGCCAGGATGGTCTCAATCTCCTGACCTTGTGATCCACCTGCCTCGGCTTCCCAAAGTGCTGGGATTACAGGGGTGAGCCACCGCGCCCAGCTGTGCCACATTTTCTTAATCCAGTCTATCATTGATAGACATTTGGGTTGGTTCCAAGTCTTTGCTATTGTGAATAGTGCTGCAATAAACATACATGTGCATGTGTCTTTATAGCAGCATGATTTATAATCCTTTGGGTATATACCCAGTAATGGGATGGCTGGGTCAAATGGTATTTCTAGTTCTAGATCCTTGAGGAATCGCCACACTGTCTTCCACAATGGTTGAACTAGTTTACAGTCCCACTGACAGTGTAAAAGTGTTCCTGTTTCTCCACATCCTCTCCAGCACCTGTTGTTTCCTGACTTTTTAATGATTCCCATTCTAACTGCTGTGAGATGGTATCTCATTGTAGTTTTGATTTGCTTTTCTCTGATGGCCAGTGATGACGAGCATGTTTTCATGTGTCTGTTGGCTGCATAAATGTCTTCTTTTGAGAAGTGTCTGTTCATATCCTTTGCCCACTTTTTGATGGGGTTGTTTGTTTTTTTCTTGTAAATTTGTTTGAGTTCTTTGTAGATTCTGGATATTAGTCCTTTGTCAGATGAGTAGATTGCAAAAATTTTTTCCCATGCTGTAGGTTGCCTGTTCACTCTGATGGTAGTTTCTTTTGCTGTGAGGAAGCTCTTTAGTTTAATTAGACCCCATTTGTCAATTTTGGCTTTTGTTGCCATTGCTTTTGGTGTTTTAGACATGAAGTCCTTGCCCATGCCTATGTCCCAAATGATATTGCCTAGGTTTTCTTCTAGAGTTTTTATGGTTTTAGGTCTAACATTTAATTCTTTAATCCATCTTGAATTAATTTTTGTATAAGGTATAAGGAAGGGATCCAGTTTCAGCTTTCTACATATGGCTAGCCAGTTTTCAATATGGGGAAACATGTTTCTAAAAATTGTTGTGGGGAAAAGAGAGAGAGATAAGGTTGTTACTGTGTCTACGTAGAAAAGGAAGACATAAGAAACTCCATTTTGATCTGTACTAAGAAAAATTGTTTCTGCTTTGAGATGCTGTTAACCTGTAACTTTAGCCCCAACCCTGTGCTCACAGAAGCATGTGCTGTGTTGAATCAAAGTTTAATGGACCTAGGGCTGTGCAGGATGTGCCTTGTTAACAATATGTTTGCAGGCAGTATGCTTGGTAAAAGTCATAGCCATTTTCCATTCTCAGTTAAACCAGGGACACAATGCACTGCAGAAACGCAGGGACCTCTGCCCAAGAAAGCCTGGTTTTCCCCACACTGAGACAGCCTGAGACATGGCTTCGCGGGAAAGGAAAGGCCTTACCATCCCCCAGGCCGACACCCGTAGAGGGTCTGTGCTGAGGAGGAGCAGTGAGAGGGAGGCCTCTTTGCAATTAAGAGGAAGGCTTCTGTCTCCTGCTCCTCCCTGGGAATGGAATGTCCTGTGGCTAGAGGCGAGATATGCTTTGTTATTCTTTGCTACACTGAGATGTTTGTGTAAAGTGAAACATAAATCTGGCCTACGTGCACATCTAGGCACAGTACCTTTCCTTGAACTTATTCATGATACAGATTCCTTTCCTCACATGTTTCCCTGCTGACCTTCTCCCCACCTGTTGCCCTGCTACACTCCCCTCACTAAGACAGTAAAAATAATGATCAATAAATACTGAGGGAACTCAGAGGTCGGCACCCGTGCAGGTCCTCTGTATGCTGAGTGCCTGTCCCCTGGGCCCACTGTTCTTTCTCTATACTTTGTGTCTTATTTATTTTCTCAGTCTCTCGTCCCACCTGACGAGAAATACCCCCAGGTGTGGAGGGGCTGGGCCCCTTCGAATTGTCAAATGGTTCTCATCTATAAAATGCTAATATCTGATAGGCAGCTTCCTAGGTTCTCACTATAATTGAAGGTTACCGAGGATAGGAATTATAGTTAATATATAATTCTGTATATAAAATGTGCCAAAGAAGATGTGTTCTTAGTGAGATAAAGAATAATTTTGTCTGATTTAGAAGTTATCTAAAGGTTAATTCAAATTATGGACTTGAAGAGGTTATTTATGAAAAGCGTAGTAAGGAACGAGTAAGTAGGGAAGAAAGATGGGAAGAAAGTTATGTATGTGAAGATGTATTTTTGTTAAGGAAGGTTATAAAGAAAAATAATAATTTTGTATGAGAAAGGATCTTGTATGGTGAATTTTTGTCCTAAAGTAAAATGACTCATTATTAAAAAATAGAGAGAAAATTTAGGATAAAATGGAATATCCAAGGATGTCATAGATGGTCTGTTTAAATCACATGTAATTTTTTTCTGTTTCTGTGTCTGTCTTCATGCACATACCAAAAAAAAAAAAGTTGAAAAAGTTTAGGTAAAATATTCTTTAAAACCTGATATAAAATTGAAGACGTTTGGCTAATTAATATTGTTCATAGTTAAAGCTCTTAGTCTTGATGTAGGCAAAATAAGAAATATTACAAAGAAATACATTGCCAGTGTGGCAATTCTTTTTAAATGTAGTTAAGCATGAAGCCAGATTACCGTGGAGCCAAATTTCACACACATGCTTGCATTGCTTCACACTATATTTGCAATTCTGCATAGATAGTACTAGCACTAAAGTAATTACTGGTTACATACCCAAAGTGAATTCCTTAATTGCACAAAATATATCATGTTACTGATAGACTTAAATACATTGAATTGTATATCAGGAACAAAATATCCATTATGTGTTTCTTTAAGACACTGGTTAACACTTTAGCCTCTAAGATAAACTGAGTAGGAGAACAATTGAGCTTAGTTTCCTGTTTATTTCCTTTTGCTTCTAATTTTCATTTACTAGCTGTTTGTTCTCCTTTGGGTTTTACATATATATGCATATATAAAACCATTGATGTTTTTAAGTTTCCAATGGAAGTCTTTTATTTTGTTCTATAAATAGTCATTTTGTTTCCTATGCATTTCCAACAATTCATCATTTGTTTTATTTATCTAAAATTCCTAAGCCCCTTTGGCAAGCATCCAAGAATTGATAAAGGACATCAGCCATTTAAATTTTGGTTGGTTTTGCTTGATGATGGGGAAAGTTACAAGATCTTTAAGGCTCCTAAAATATATAAAGGCTCCTAAAAATATAAAAAAAGACTTATTTTTGCAACTTCTGCACATTATAATAGCACATTATTTATTTTGTTACTTGAAGAAGTGGGTGAGAATGAAAATATTTAAATGGTGTTTATTTCCAAGGTAATTCAATTCAGTCAATAATTTCAGGTGGTTTCAGATCTTTCCTTTAGGTATTGAGGAAACGCTGGATATGGATACAACATTTTAATGTTCAGGAAAGATTGGCTGTATCCTTAATGAAATTGTATTGCTTAGGATTTTTCTGAAACTAATTTAGTTTGTTGACCATTATTAAAATTTTGTCATATTGGCCATTATTTAGTTGTGTTGACATTCACTTGAATTAAGTAGTAATAAAAAGGTGAGACTTTCTAGTGACTTTTGATCTCAAACGGTTTATCACTGATGGGCTTGCACTTGGAAAAAATATGTATAAGTGTTGCACTGGTTTGAAGATCTTGGTGGTGAAAGTTACTTAATTGGTTCTCAGTACTGTATCTAGGAACCAATCTTGGAAATATGTGATGATGCACTTTAAGCATACCTGAAATGAAATTACTGTGTGCTTGCTCTTATCTCGTTTTGGCTCTGTTGTATACTATTTAAGTGAAAGGAGCTTATTTATCCTCATTGAATTTCCAAAACCGATATTTGCATTTACCATTTTTTAACGATGGAGAGAAAAGACAAGGTAGTTGTTTTGATACGTTTGGCATAGGACCTATCACTTTTGGATACTTTGGGTCACAGTTCTGTCACTAGAAGGCTAGCAACTAGATACATGCAATGAGTAACCTAACTACTTTAATACAGTGGTTTGGAGCGTGCAGGCAGTAACTACTGAATGCCAAATCACGATATTTTAATTTGTGACATGTTAGAATGATAGAACTTTCTGTAGTCTAAATAATATCCCTTTAACTAATCCTTGTGCTGTTAAGTTACAGGTCTTTGACTCCGGGGTCTGAAAAAGACACCAACCCCTGCTAAATTTTGAGCACTGATACCTGTCAAAGCCTCATCTTCAGACCCTCAGATCGGGGAAAAGATGACAATCAAAATGAACTGCTTTTGTGAGACACAGGGCCAGAAATTAATACTATTCAACCCCTCTAGGCCCAGGGACTATTGCAGAAGAGCTGAGCCTATGAGACTGTAAGGGCCAATTCTGAGGGATAACATTAGTTCTATAAATTAAACATTAATATCAAAAGCGCACTGGCACAAGGCTAGCATCTAGGCCCATATGTCTGAATAACAGGGTTTCTTGGAGCATTGATCTGTTCGTTAATAGAAAATCATAAAAGGTTATAAAAAGTATATGGTAATCTTACCTTATGGTCAAATTGATTAAAATTAGATTTGTTTGTAAGGTTTTATCAAAATTAGCTTTAACATTAATAATACACCATACAAAGGTAAAATTCTGATTTTCTCTTTTGATCAAAATATTTGTGTAATATTAGTGAGAGATAAAAGATTTTTGTATACCTTTTATGTAAACCAAAGGGAAAAAACGGAGGGGGAGAGGCAGATTGAGTTGGCCTCATGCTGTGTTTATTAGGTTTTATTGTTTGGGAAGCTGAATCTCCTCTCCATCAAAAGGTAAATGTTTTTGTTTTATCATTTTGGCTAAATAAATGACTATTTTATAGTGACCTGTGGTTCTATTTTGTGATATCAAGTATCTTTTTTTTTTTTTTTTTTTTTGAGACGGAGTCTCGCTCTGTCGCCCAGGCTGGAGTGCAGTGGCCGGATCTCAGCTCATTGCAAGCTCCGCCTCCCGGGTTCACGCCATTCTCCTGCCTCAGCCTCCCGAGTAGCTGGGACTACAGGCGCCCGCCACCACGCCCGGCTATTTTTTTGTATTTTTTTTAGTAGAGACGGGGTTTCACCGTGTTAGCCAGGATGGTCTCGATCTCCTGACCTCGTGATCCGCCCGCCTCGGCCTCCCAAAGTGCTGGGATTACAGGCTTGAGCCACCGCGCCCGGCCAGATATCAAGTATCTTAACACTGATATTTGGCAAACTTTCTAACAGCAAAATTTCAAGTTCTAAATTCAGTCTTTTTGACCTCGAACTGACTTTTTTGAATATTAGATTCCCTAAAGCCCAAGAAAGACAATTTAGGCTTATTTCTTATGTTAGAATTATTCAGAAAGCATTGTCAAATCCGAGGTGGTGTTTAGCTTCCTTTGGGTTATATTTATATAGGTATGTTGTCAATATGCGTTCCAGGATTGTGTAAGATTCCTAAAATTCTGATCTGTCTTAGTATATGTTGTCAGTAAGAATTATGATTATTATGTTAAATTGTTGTATGCCACAGATATAACCAAATGTCATTGACAACTGTATCTTTACAGCTGTCTTAAGACTTTTGTCATTCACAATTGTTGTTTTGCTTTGATCCTTCTCAAAAAGTGACTTCTAATCGGCTATAGTCCAGGGTTTTCTTCTTTGGAGAAGTTCATGAAAAGAACTCTTGAAGGCAGGTTGCTGTTAACTTTGAAGATTGTACCATCGGATTAGAGAGGATATTTCCGGGGTACTAGTTGAAAGGCTGATGTGCTTATAAAGATTGCTAACTCAATATGAAGCGGAGCAGGAGTTGATTGCATGGATTGAACTAACGGAGGACTGAAATAATTTTTTATGGCCTTTTCTGTTTGTTTGTTTGAAGCATTGCTGATTCTTCAGAGTTTGGAGAACATTTTTCCTTTTGAGCTATTTATAGCCTTTAACAATTGAGAAGATTATACTTTTGTAAACTAAAATTAAGGCATATTGTGTTCTCTGCCTAATTTCTCCAGAATTTGTAATTCATTGATGAATATTGTTAATTCATGGCAATGCGTTTGTTTGCATAACTTCAATTCGAATCTGTTTTCTTGTATACTGGGACGCAGTGGAGGAACTGGCTGTTTTCCCAGGGCTTTGACGGAAACGGCCTTGTGAGAGGTTCCAGTCAGTCCAATCTAGGAGAGCCTATGTGCACAAGGATTCTTGCTGTGCTTTGTGTGGGTAACCAGGCCACCTGTACGGGACTGAAGTTTCTTTTGCCTGTAGGTTGTTCCTGCTGTTACTTGTCTTTGGTGGAAGTGAGGCCTGGAGAGAGAAAGATTGTGTTTCAGAAGAAAACCCTGTATTAAGTTAACCTTTGATTTCTGGGTGGCCACATGGTCACCCCTGGTATGGAGCTGCCCACAATGCCGCTCCTCAGCATGAAGCAGCCAGAAAGATCGACAGCCAGATTCCCCAGGGTTGAGGAATTGATCAGTAGAAAAGTGGGACTGAAACCGACCAAGAGTCCCACAGACGGGTTTTTTTGTTTGTTTGTTTTCGTATTTGTTTTATTTTTGTTTTTATTTTTTGTGTAAACATGGAAATTGACCCTCTGATCATAAATCTTGAAACTTGTATTTGTTTTATCTGAATTCCTTCCTCAAGAAAGGACCCCTAGGCCTCTCAGAAGGTATCAAAGGACTGAAACTGATCAGACTGCTGTATGCAAACAATCAGACACCAAACCTCTGGTTCATCATGATTGCTTCTTTATCCCTCCCGAGTTCCTGTTTCCCATACATAGTCCATTTTTCCCTGCTATGTAAACCCTTAGTTTTAGTCAGTCGAGGAGATATTTTGAGATGGATCTCCCATCTCCTTGGCTGCAGCACCCAATTAAAGCTTTCTTTCTTGGCAATGCTTGTCTCAGACACTGGCTTTCTGAGCAGCGAACAGCAGGATCTAGACTCAACCCCTGGTGTTTCAGTAGCAGCAGTGATGGTGATGGTAGTGGCAGGAACCTCCCAAGTGCTGGAGTCTTGGAAGTGTGGGTGCCATGGGCGAGCTAGGACTCCAAGTGAGCTTAGGGAAAGGAAAGGAAGCAGACTGAGGCCTGAGGCAGGCACGGGGGAGTGGAGGGAAAGCTCCAAGTGCAGGGGTCACAGGGAGGAACTGCTGGAGAGGAGGAGTCACAGGTAGGGAGGAGCTGTGGGCAGGGAGAAGCCTTGGGTGGGGAGGAGCTACTGGCATGGAGTTGCTGTGGGTGTGGTGGCTGGGGAGTGGCCATAGCAGTAGTAGGAACAGCACCGGGCAGGGTCCGCCAGCTGGGCAGCAGGCAGCGAGGATGGGCTCATTGCTCAGACATGACGTGCGGGCCCCAGGTAGCAGGGGCAGTGGGTCTTGTTGCTCTGGGTTGGTGTGGGCCAAGGTGTCACCGGATAGGAGGAGGGAAAGTCCTGACATGCTCACCGCCCACAGTCTACAGCAACCGTCTCATGTTTGTAAGCCAAAAGTAAAATTCTAAGCTTCCCAACCATCCGAATGGACCCCTCCTCTTGGCATGGACATTCCCAAGTTTACCTGAAAAACTAGTTCGGGCCAGGATGGGATGGGGGAGCGGGACGTGCCTCATTATACCCTCCTTTCTTTTGGAATTACTGATAGAACAGATTCTTTAAATCTGGTAAGAAACATTTACTTGGCCAGGCACCTGTAATCCCAGCACTTTGGGAGGCCAAGGTGGGTGGATCATTTGAGGTCAGGAGCTCAAGACCAGCCTGGCCAACATGGTGAAACCCCATCTCTACTAAAAAAAAAAAAATACAAAAATTAGCTGGACATGGTGCCTGTAATCCCAGCTAATTGGAAGGCTGAGGCAGGAGAATTGCTTGAACTCAGGAGGCGGAGGTTGCAGTGACAAGATCGTACCGCTGCACTCCAGCCTGGGCAACAGAGTGAAACTCCGTCTCAAAACAAACAAACAAACAAACAAAAACATTTATTTTACTTTAAATCTGATTTTAAAAAAATTTACAATCTATTTTCTCTGAAGCCTGCCACCTGGAGGCTTCACCTGTGTGACCAAACCTTGGTCTCCACAACCCCTTATCTTAACCCAGACATTCCTTTCTGTTGATTTGTAAAATCTTTGGACCTGCTTATGACCTGGAGGTCGCCACTCTGAGTTGTCCCTCCTTTCCGGACCAAATCAATGTACATCTTACATGTATTGATTGATGTCTCATGTCTTCCTAAAATGTATAAAACCAAGCTGTGCCCCAACCACTTTGGGCACATGTTCTCAGGGTCTCCTGAGGGCCGTGTCATGGGCCATGGTCACTCATATTTGGCTCAGAATAAATCTCTTCAAATATTTTACAGAGGTTGACTCTTTTGGTTGATATGTTGCTACTGCTTTTTTTTTAAAAAAAAAATCTTTCATCTTCCTTCTTCATTGGCAGCTCCCCTCAGCTGGAAACACGCCTCTTCCCTGCTGCCCTCGTGTGGCGTCCAGCAGCCCCCTCCCTCCACATCTCACTTCACCAGGGGCTTTCCTGACCTCCCCCAACCTTCCTTCTCAGGCTGCCGCACACTCTCTCAGGTACCCAGCCAACTTCAAATGTTGGACATTCTCCTGAATTGGCTGGATTTCTTCTCCTGGGTCTCCACTATAACCTCCAACTAATTTCCTCCACTTACATAGAACTTCCTGGCACAGGGATGCAGGTGGCATCCGAGGTCTCTCTCTAGAACTGGCACTCATGCCAACGCCCTACTGTTCCTGGAAAGGGGTCCTGAGACAGACTGTAAGAGAAGGTTCTTGGATCTTGCACAAGAAAGAACTCAGGGTGAGTCCATGGAGTAAAGTGAAAGCAAGTGTATTAAGAAAGTAAAGGAATAAAGAATGGCTACTCCATAGGCAGAGCAGCCCCAGCGGATGCTGGTTGGCTATTTTTATGGTTATTTCTTGATCATATACTAAACAAGGGGTGAATTATTCATAAGTTTTCTGGGAAAGGGGCAGGGATGTCCTGGAACTGAGGGTTCCTCTTCCTTTTAGACCACATAGGGTAACTTCCAGACATGGGTAACTTCTTGCTGTGGCATTGGCATGCCATGGCACTGGTGGGAGTGTCTTTTAGCATACTAATGCATTATAATTAGTGGATGATGAGCAGTGAGGAGGACCAGAAGTCATGTTGTCACCATCTTGAATTTGGTGGGTTTTGGCTGGCTTCTTTATTGCATCCTGTTTTTACTTATGTTTTGAGACAGGGTCTCACTGTGTTGCCCAGGCTAGAGTGCAGTGGCACAATCATGGCTCACTGCAGCTTCAACCTTCTGGGCTCAAGTGATCCTCCCACCTTGGCCTCTTGAGTAACTGGGACTGCAGGCGTGTGCCACCACGCCTGGCTAATTTTTAAATTTTTGTTGTTGTTGTCGTTGTTGAGATGGGGTTTTGCTATGTTGCTCAGGCTGGTCTCAAACCCCTGGACTCAAGAGATCTACCTGCCTTAGTCTTCCAAAGTTCTGGGATTACAGGTGTGAGCCACTGCACCGGACCCTGCATCCTGTTTTATCAGCGGGTCTTGGTGACATGTATCTTGTGCTGGCCTTCTGAGAAGGGCTAAATACCTGGGAATGCAGCCCAGTAGGTCTCAGCCTCAAATTACCCAGCCCCTGTTCAAGATGGAGTTGCTCGGGTTCCAACTCCTCTGACACTACCTATATTTACATTGGATTATCCTGGGTTGTCTTTGCTTACAGGTGCAGCTGGGATGTCCCACGTGCCTCCAGTGGAACACCCCCACTCCCACGGGGCTGCCCTGGGTGTAAATGTTGCTGGAGCCTCTCAGAGCAGTCCCCGCCTCCGCCCGCCCCCTGACCTGTGCTAGTCATGGCAGCAGCTCGTGTCCTAATTCTCCAGCTGCATCCCGGCAGCTGCAGGTCTATGGCCGCGCACTGCTGACAGGTGCCCTAGCTTTTCCACACCAGACGGCCGTCCATACGATTTCCCTAAAACTCCAAAGTAACTGCATCCAACATTTGTTTAAAAGCACTCATGACTCTCCAGACGACTCCAGATAGAGTTCAGATGCCTGAAGCCGGCTGCCCTGCCAAGAGGGTTCCTGGGAAGTTTGGGGTTTCCCGTGGGTCTCGCCACTGCCCCTCTGACAGGAAACAGCAGACCTTGGCTCCCCCAAAGCTGGCTCTTCCTGCTGCGGGCGAGCGTGTGGCTGACCCACAGTGGCAAATTCCTGTATGCACCCTCCCCTCTGGTGTGGGCTCCAGATCATGTTCTTCCCCCACAAAAATGTGAGGGAAGGTCTGTATCAGTGCCCTTGGAATAAACTCATCGGCAGGAGTGTGTGTGGGGAGAGAGGAGTGCAGACGCCTTGTTTTTTTATGTGTAAAAAGGAAACTAGTTTGATGCCAATGTATGTATTTACTTATTTATTAGAGAAGGGCGTCTCATTATACTGCTCAGACTGGATTTGCACTCCTGGACTCAAGTGTTCTTCCTGCCTCAGTCTCCAGAGTAGCTGGGACTACAGGCTCATCCTACTGCACCCAGGCTGGAATTTCAATTTCAATTTCAATGGCTGGAAATCAAACTTTTCCTATTGCAGTATGCTTATGGTGCTGTAGTGTTGTGGCGTGGGCACAACCAGTATTGTTTTGTATGCTGTTAGAATGAATGCCTTCCAGATTTATTGGGAGAGGTCCATCCACGTCCAAAGTTCCAACTCTCTTACAATCTTTAATGTGCAAACGGGAGTGGAGTCCCAAGAAGAACCTGAGAGAGGCGGAGAAGAGAGTCACCCTGTTGTCTCCCTCCAGTGTCAGCCTAACCATCAGTGTGAACTGGAACACACCCCCAAGGTGCACTTATGTGTGAGTGTGTGCATGTGTGTGTGTCATTGCTGTGGGGGAGATAATGACCAGTACCTACAGGCTGGAAAGGAAGGAGGCGAGGAAGTGAGAGGGAGGAAGAGGTAAGACAGGAGAGGCCAGAAGTAAGTGACTGTAAGGAATTAAGAGCAATTTAATGGAGAGTCAACATTGACGAGTACTCTAGTGCATTCCTTTGCCTGTTCGGACAGGATGATTACACACACACACACACACACACACACACACACACACACACACACACTCCAGCCTAGGTTTATGACTGCCTCACCTGGATGGCAAAGCTCCACTTGCAGGTAGAGTCAAATTCAAATGGTATTTGGGTCTCTGTCATCTCTGTTTTACTTACTTCTCTTCCTCATTGAGTCTCTTTAGCTGCTGCCATCCCTGGTGGGCCAGTGCCTCTAGTGTGAGTATTTCTTCTGGCTTCCTAGCCTTTTACTTCCTTCAAGAGTAAGGTGAGATTGAGCGTGGCAGAAGCAGCCTGGACACAGACCAGACCCTGCTGTGCTGGGGACACGACAGATACCAACCTTCTAGCAGCCGCTGCCCTGGAAGGCTCCCAAGAGGCTTGATTATTTGAGGACAATGCATGAACTTTCACATTTTGTTCTAGGTCATTATGTGACCTATTATGTGTAGGGTACTCTTGTGTAAATATCACTATGATGGCATTTTCTTGGCTGACATTTTCACTCATTGAAATGAAAAAGAATTTGCACTGATTGGGCTGTTGGTTATTGTGTATTTAAAAATGGCCTTCACACCTTTTTTAAGTTTGAGGCACTCCCTTTAAAAAAAATATTTTAGCAGGAAGCTAAAACAAAACATCTAACAGTGCAGGCGCACTCTTTGAAATAATTGCCTCCCATCTCCCGCCCCATCCACTCAGTTCCTTTTTCCTCCCACCGTGCCCCTGAGAGACTCAGAAGACCCCTGCTAAGGCTTAAGGGAGTATAGCCTCCCAATGTAGGGTGAGGCACTGTGCAGTCCTCTGGGGATCTGGAAGAAGATCAGGGGATGATACAACTGTTTATAAAAGTCAGCATGTGCATGATGATCCTTATCTCTGCGTGGAGTTTTCCATAATTCTTGCTTTGCGTATTTTCTAATTTTCCAAATGGGAACATATATTTCTCATTAAAAAATGTGAGCAAAATATACATGCATATGAAAAAAAGAGAGGATAACATAATATAGAAATATAGCTTGCAGGGTTATTGGATTGTGGATGATTCGTCTCTTCATTTCCTAAAATGTCCTCAATAGTAACAGCAAAGAGATTTTGGGAGACAGAGGCACATGGATGAATTTTAATGTTTTCTTGAATAGTGACCCAGCCGAAGAGAATACCTACTATTATTAGGTAAGGCTTAATAGAAAGATATGATTAGACCAGGTGTGGTGGCTCACACCTGTAATCCCAGCACTTTGGGAGGTCAAGGCAGGTAGATCCTTTAGGTCAGGAGTTCGAGACCAGCCTGGGCATCATGGCAAAACCCCACCTCTACCAAAAATACAAAAATTAGTTGGGCGTGGTGGTGCAGGTCTGTGATCCCAGCTACTCGGGAGGCTGAGGCAGAAGAATTGCTTGAACTCGGAAGGCAGAGGTTGCAGTGAGCCGAGATCATGCCACTGCAGTCCAGTCTAGGTGATAGGGCAAGACTTTGTCTAGGAAAAAAAAAAAATGAATGTTGGACTTACAAAAATTTGCTAAAATTATATTAACTGATAGTAACTTGTAGTAACTTTTGATTTAGTAATGAAGTTTCTCTCAGGCACATCTTTTCCTTCTAGTTTCCGGGGTACACATGGGTGATCCAGCCGCTCTCACATGGAGGCACGCCTCCTGGACCTGCCCCAAGAGATGCATCGGCTGGCTGCAAATCAACGCCTCCAACTCAAGTTTCCACGTGGGATTTGGGCTTCGTGTTTGATGTCTATGCCAAGGCTGCCCTGGACAGCTGCCTCGCCTAGTTCCAGCAACTCCGGGGGAGATGGTACCTCTCTGTGAACTCTCCCTGATTTAAAGTAACCATCTCTTCAACATAGACCATATTTTACATTTCAAATGCACCCTTCAGATTTGGTGAAAACTGTCCAGCTGTTTCACATGACATGGTGACAGAGATGTAGTGTTTAGTTTTATTTTTTAGAAATGTAGCTTTGACCGGACTCACACCTGTAATGCCAGCTCTTTGGGAGGCCGAGGCAGGTGGATCACCTGAGGTCAGGAGTTCAAGACCAGCCTGAGCAAGATGTCAAAACCCCATCTGAACTAGAAATACAAAAATTAGCCTGGTGGCGCATGCCTGTAATCATAGCTACTTGGGAGGCTGAGGCAGGAGAATCACTTGAGCCTGGGAGGCAGAGGTTGCAGTGATCTGAGATTGCGCCACTGTACTCCAGCCTGGGCGACACAGTGAGGCTGTCTCAAAAAAAAAAAAAAAAAAAAAAAAAGACAGAGAGAGAGATATATAGTTTTTATTTACAGAGAATTACATTCTTTATTCACAGAATAGTGGTTATAAATTTTATTCGTGACACCAAATTGAGAAGGAGCTAGCAGCAATCAGGGGATTTTATGGAATGATCGAGGATGCAGGCTGTGGAATCAAACCACAGTTTCCAGCCCTGACTTCACTGACAGCAACCACCTTGGAGATCTGGGACAAACTCAGTCTCCTCATCTTGGTGGGTTCTCACTGCAGGGCCTCAGTGTGTGGTAGTGAGGGTTAGCTGAGATGCACGTGAAGAACTTAGGGCAGTGCCTGTTTGCACTAGCGGCGGGTGCAGCCAGCTGGTCTCTGAGGGTGCCTGTGAGCCCGGCAGCAGTCCTGTTGCTGAGGCCCCGTACTGGCTACTCTGTGACTAAGTCAGTGTATTTGTTTCCCATTGCTGCCATCACAAACTACCTCAAACCTCAAATGGCTGAAAACAATCCAGCTTTACACCATACAGCTCTGGAAGTCGGAACTCCAGAATGGGGCAGCTGGGCTGGTTCCTCCCAAGGCTCTGGGGAGAATCTGCTTCCTGGCCTTTTCCAACTTCTAGAGGCTGCCTGTGTTCCGTGTGGCTCCACATTGCCCTAACCTCTGCATCTGTCCTCACATCTCCTTCTCTGGATGTGACCCTCCTCCCTCTTTCATGAGGACCTGTGATCACACTGAGCCCACCCAGATGATCTGTAAGAATGATTTGTGATCCTAATGTCTAAAAATGGAGTGGCTTCTGTCATGTGTGTAAACCAAAAACAAAATTCTAAGCCCTCAGTCATCTATACGGACCCCTCCTCTC
This sequence comes from Macaca mulatta, assembly GCF_049350105.2. Lineage (NCBI taxonomy): Eukaryota > Metazoa > Chordata > Mammalia > Primates > Cercopithecidae > Macaca > Macaca mulatta. Next base: position 180,337,010 of record NC_133409.1, read on the forward strand.
AGCAAAGGCATTCCAAAGCTAACTTGCAAAACTAGTTCAGGCCATGATGGGAAGGGGAGCCGGACATGCTTCATTATACACTCTGCCCTTTTGGAATTACTGATAGAGCTGATGCTTTAAGTCTGGTAAGAAACATTTACAGTTTATTATCTCTGACACCTGCTGCCTGGAGGCTTCGCCTGCATGATAAAACCTTGGTGTCCACAGCCCCTTATCATCATCCAGACATTCCTTTCTACTGATTCAGAAAATCTCTGATGGACACACCTGGGGAAAACCATAAAAACAGCAAGGAACTGACACTGCCAGAGGCATCCTGAGAATTCCTGCCTGTAGGAACTTAGATGCCGCCTCCGGATGAGACAGCGGCTGCCCAGAGGCTGTGTGTGAGAGGAGTGTCTGCTGTGCTAGCCTTCTGAGCCACTGCTTGGGTTTGCCATTCCCCTCATTACTGCTTTTAGTAATCGGATCATGTCATTCCCATCACTCACGGGAAAATAAACAATGAAAAAACATTGTATTGTGAATGTGTGCTTGATTGGGTATATGTGAGTCTCTGGCAATAAACCATGTTTAAGCATTGCACATTGGTTACTGGGTCATTGTGAAACCTGACTTTGATCTTAGTTAGCACACAGGCCACATAAGAACCCGATTACAGTAACAATTAAAATGAACAAAATACCAGATAACCAGCACGTCTCCCATCTCAAGATTCTTAACTAGAGTGATCACATCGGCAACATCCCTTTTGCCATGTAAGACAGTCACCGGTTTTGGGGATTAGGAGGTAAGACATCTTTGGCAAGGGGCATTATTCTGCCGGCTACACCCCAGTGCCCACTGACTGGGGACTGACGACTAGGTGGCCATAGAGGGCTTGGTTGATGTGCTCCTGATCCAGACCTTCCCTGATGGATGAATTCAGGTGCAGATGGCACTTTTTTTTTTTTTTTGAGACAGAGTCTCACTCTTTCACCCAGGCTGGAATGCAGTGGCGTGATCTCGGCTCATTGCAACCTCCACCTCCTGGCTTCAAGTGATTCTCCTGCCTTAGCCTCCCAAGTAGCTGGGATTACAGGTGTGTGCCACCACACCTGGCTAATTTGTTGTATTTTTAGTAGAGACGGGGTTTCACCGTGATGGCCAGGCTGGTCTTGAACTCCTGACCTCAAGTGATCCACCCGCCTCGGCCTCCCAAGGTGCTGGAATGACAGATGTGAGCCACCGTGCCCTGCCCAGATGGCACTTTTGCCATCAGTTTATAAAGGAGGAGGGTGATGAGAGCAACTCATGAAATGTGTTTTTCTTGCCCCTGAGCATCTCCTCTGCCATGGCCATGGTCCTCATGGGGACAGGTGGCAGTGTACCTATCACATGGGGAGAATGACGGCAAGTTTTCTCCTGTGTTTCCACAGTGGGGCCTTTTCATACCTTCACATCAGCCGGTGAAAGCTGGGGTGGCCTGTAGGTGGCAGGAAGGACCTCATGATAGCAGAGGGCAGACATGGATAGAAAGGTGAACTGTGCAGGATGAGGAATCTCCATCAAGTGATGAAGTTCTTTTCTCTAGACAAAAGCATCCATAAATCATAGCAAAATTGCATCTTTGATAAGTAAGGTAAAGCTATTCCACAAAAAGACAAAGAATTTCAATTTTATGTTTTAAACTTTTGCTAAAAAATGTGTTTAAAATAGAATTGCAGCTGTCAATGAACATTCCGTAAAATGGGTTATTTTTAGTGGATGATAATGAATACGTGAAAAAAGAGAAGAAAAAACACAAATGCGAACGTGTATCTTCTGGAGCATAGAGGGCAAATATATTCTGACTGCTCCAAAATGGATGATGAGGACGATAAGTACAAATGAGGTAGTGACTACTGCTTTAGGGAAGCAGTCCTTAACCTTTTTAGTCTCAGGTTTGTTCAGTAATCTGGGGAAGTGTCTCGGCGCGTTACCACCTGTGCACTGTTGTGCAAGTCACATTAGCGGTATCTGGCTGACCTCTCCAACTGCATCCACAGACCCCAGCTGAAGATCCCCCTGCAGCTGTTTCTTCCAGCTTCTGGTGGAAGGGCCTTTGGGCTAAGGGTGGGAGGGAGAGAGAGGAACAACCTTCATTTTCACTGTGGCTTGACACTTAAATCATAGTGTTACCTAGAGAACTTCTGTAAAATTACTGGTGAAACATTTTCAGTTTGATGTCTGCTCTTTCTTTGTTCCTGGGGCCATGTTAGATTTAAATCTGAAGACTTTTTTTTTCTGTTCTGTCTTCCTCCTGTTATCGAGGCTTCCTAGCATGAATAAATCTGCCAGACCCATGGTTCTTACCTAGGGGGCAACTGTGCCCCAGCCTGGAGGACATTTGGCAATGTCTGGAGACATTTTTGCTTGTCATTATTGAGGGGTAGGTGCTCCTGGCATGGAGCGGGTGGAGGCCAGGGATGCTGCTGAACATCCTACGTTGCACAGGACGGTCCCCAGTGCAAAGAATGATCTGGCTCCACATGTCAGCAATGCGTTGGTTGAGAAACCCTGCGCTAGACAATTAAATCATTTCACTATAGGAGCCTACCTAATTTTCTGTGTAGAGATTCATTTGGAGGTCCCTCTTTAGGGGAATTAAGAGGGCAATGTTCAAAGTTGACGTTGCTGTTTAGTATTACCAGGCACTTTGTTTAAACAAAGAGAAAGATGTTCACCAAGACTTCCAGTCACTTCCCATTGAAGTGAACATATCTTAGAATTGCTGACAGACTTTGGAGAAAAAACATGTTTTAGTAAGTAGTACAATCAATGAAAAGGAAAATAAAAGAGGAACTACAGAAGAGTAGAGAATACACATAATTCTACTGCCGTCACACGTACTTAGAATTGCACTTGTGTAATTATAATTTTGACTTTTTTTTTTTTTTTTTTTTTTTTTTTGAGACAGTCTCACTCTTTTGCCCAGGCTGGAGTGCAGTGGTACGATCTTGGCTTACTGCAACCTCCACTTCCTGGGTTCAAGCGATTCTCCTGCCTCAGCCTCCTGAGTAGCTGGGATTACAGGCGCATGCCACCACACCTGGCTAATTTTTGTATTTTTAGTAGAGATGGGGTTTCACAATATTGGCCAGGCTGGTATTGAACTCCTGACCTCAAGTGATCCACCTGCCTTGGCCTCCCAAAGTGTTAGGATTACAGGTGTGAGCCACTGCGCCTGGTCTAATTTTGATCTTTAATATTGCTTCTAAATTACATCTCTCTTGTTTATTTTTTGATAACTCTCTTCCAATGTCAATTTCAATACGTCCATTCTCCTGCACCCAAATCTGCTTCTCTTCCTTAAACCCTGTCTTCCAGCATGCAGCACAAGGCTCAGCCATCCGGGCCTCCTCCCCCATCTCACCTCTGGGTGCTGGACTGGTTTCCTCTCAAGGCCTCTTACATTTGCCCCCTTTCTGAGTCATCTCTGCTACTGCCTGGGTTCACAATCCCCCTTCAGCTTCTACACTACCATCTTAACTGCCTCTTAACCACTCTCTCCAAGCCCAGCCTGAAACCTCCCCTTATCTCATAAACCCCCATTACTGACAGAATAGTTTTTGTAAATAAAACATCTGTTCATTAAACTGAGGCTTTAAATTTGAGTAGCTTCTATTTACTTAAACATGTATTTACAGTCCAGAAAAAACCCTTCCATAACGCAATACATGAGGTTCAAACACATTCTACCACGTAGCATGCAGGATGATGTTATTTGAGATCCGTGAGCTGCCTGGGGTGATCCTGGCCACCTGACTGGCTGGATTCCAAGGGTTCTTGTGTAAGATCCAAATACATCCCTGTGATCACTGCTGCCGGGGACTGTCCTGTGGAGGTTGCCTGCTCTGGGCTTAAATCCCACCGGGGCAGATTCTGGGCCCTTTGGCTGGATAAGCACCAGTGATCCGAGGAATCATTTTTGAACATTGGCCTGCTCTCTGACTATTGTAATTGGAGAATACTGGGGACACAGGGGGCCACCGGCCACCTTTCTTGTTGCCTAGCCCCTTCTCCCATCCACATCCTCTTCTGTAGAAGCAAGATTGTTTGAGAACAGGAATCCAGGCAGAGGATGGGAGCCTCGTGCCAAGCCCATTATAGCTGAAACCAGGGGAGCACAGAAGGGAGTCGGCTCTGGGCTTCAAAGTATTGCATACAGGCCTTTTCGATTTGACCTCAACATACATTTCAGGGCTCCTCTCCTGCTGCTGTGTTCTTCTTATCCCCCTCCCGACACACGTACTCGAGCACATAAACACACACACACCCTCCAGACCCTTCCAAGTCCATCTTCAGAGACCTTCCTTGGTCCCTGTTCTCTCCAGCCACCTCGATGATGCCGTTTCCCTGTTCGCCCGCTTGTAGATCTCTATTTCTTGATCATCTAATCCCAGTATGAAGCCTCTCAATCATTCAACAAATGGGCTTCAACAAATGTAGTTGTCTCTTGGTATCTGATTGATTCCAGGATCCTAGTGAACACTGAGCTCTGTAGATGCTCAGGTCTCTAATATAACATGGTGTAGTGTTTGCATATAACCTATGCAAATGTAACCTGTGTAACATCCTCCCATATGCTTGAAATCATCTCTAGATTATGTATAATACCTAATACGGTATAAATGCTGTACAAATAGCTGTTATACTGTATTGTTTTAAAATTTGTATTATTTTTTATTGATGTGGTTTTTTTTACTTTTTTTCCAAATATTTTCCATCTGCAGTTGGTTGAATCTGTGGATGCGGAACCTGCAGGTACCAGAGGCCAAATGTACAGTGTGCTAATATAAAAATTGGTAAAGGAGGGTTAGGCTGTCCTGAAGCTCACAGTCCAGTGTGGGAGACAGAACATTTAACAGAAAGTCCCTATGGAGCTTAAGTGTTGGGCTGGGGCGCTCTGGGGGTGTTCAGGGCACCTTGGAAGTACCTCGGTGTGCTTGCCATCTCTCCCTCAGACTGCAGCCCCCTTGGGCCAGATACTGTCTCTTCAACTTGGTACCAAGTACTCAGCAAGTGCCAAGCCAAGCGCAGGGCAGGCAGCCAATTATTTTTTGTTAACTGAATGCGTAAGTCTTAGAATGGAGCCTGACTGTGTCACATGTATGGTAGGAACATGTTGGAGGCAGGGAAATGTTTTCAAGGTTGTGGACACCTTTGCAGAGTGAACAGGGCCACGCTCCATATCCTGCTTTCTCCAGGCCTTTAAGGAAGTGTGTCAGACGCCCACAGGCAGAGCTGGAAAACGTGGCCTTTGCTAAAGATACAGAAGAGCCCGGAGACGCACAATGGCTGGGTCATTGGTGGTGAGGGACTTTATTTGCAGTGGATTTGGAGTTAGGAAGGAAGTTGCTGCTGGGCGGGTCCTCCCTGCGTCCTGCTGCGGCCCAGTGATGGAGGTCTGCTTACACATGTTTGCCAGGTTTTCAGGCCAGCAACAGGATTCTGTTATTTCTCTAGTGCTTGTCTGATCATGAAGTAGTGATTTTTGAGAAATCCTTGGACCTGGTGTGAGGATCAAAGACTCCCTTCTTCTGGACAGTGTTGGAAAATCCTGGAAAAATGCTTCCTCTGGGGCCCTGTGTATCTTCCATCTGGGAAAACCGTTAAAAGCAATCAGGTAAAGAAATATTTTTGTGATATGTTGTGACTTTCTTAAAGTAATAAAGTAGAAGAGATTTTAAATGAAAAATATACATAATTGCAAAATCTCTTGATTCTTAGCTATTTCGGAACAGATTTCATGCCCCCCGTATAACCTTTTGTTGGGGAAAGAGGAGAAAGGAAAGGAAAAACTAAAATCACTTTTGTTTTCATAGTTCTGTTTTTTTTATCCTTTGCTAAACCCATTTTCCATGGTTGGTCATATGATTTGGATTGAAAGGACTTTTCCTCTGGCCTTGGAGCACGGAGGCAGCTAATATGTTTGCGCAGTGGTTCACGCCTATAATCCCAGCACTTTGGGAGGCTGAGGCGGGAGGATCACCTGAGGTCGGGAGTTCGTGACCAGCCTGGCCAACACGGTGAAACCCCGTCTGTACTAAAAATATAAAAATTAGCCGGTTATGGTGGCGCATGCCTATAGTTCCAGCTACTTGGGAGGCTGAGGCAGGAGAATCACTGGAACTGGGAGGTAGAGGTTGCAGCGAGCCAAGATCACGCCACTGCTCTCCAGACTAGGCAATAGAGCAAGACTCCATCTCAAAAAAAAAAAAAAAAGTACATGAATAAATAAATAACAGCTTCTTGTTTAATCAGTTTTCTCTATCGTTATAAATTCTGTCTCATTGACTTATTCTTTAATCTTTATTATTTCTTCTTTTCTACTGATTTTGTGTTTGATGTATTTATACTGTTTCTAGTTGTTTTTTTTTTTTTGTTTTTTTTGTTTTTTTTGTTTTGAGACGGAGTCTCGCTCTGTCGCCCAGGCTGGAGTGCAGTGGCGCGATCTCGGCTCACTGCAAGCTCCGCCTCCTGGGTTTACGCCATTCTCCTGCCTCAGCCTCCTGAGTAGCTGGGACTACAGGCGCCCGCCACCGCGCCCGGCTAATTTTTTGTATTTTTAGTAGAGACGGGGTTTCACCGTGGTCTCGATCTCCTGACCTTGTGATCCGCCCGCCTCGGCCTCCCAAAGTGCTGGGATTACAGGCGTGAGCCACCGCGCCAGGCCTGTTTCTAGTTTTTGAAGGCAGAAACTGAGGTCACTGATTTGAAGCCTTTCTCCTCTCCTAATAGAGGCATTTCATGCTGTAAAATTTCCCCAAAGTACTGATTTAATAACATCCTACAAATTTTGATGTTTTAATTTTCATTTTTTATTAATTTCAAAATACATTCTAATTTCCCTTTTGATTTTATAATATTTTTATAAGTATTTTTCAGTTATGAAAATAAATAAGTACTGATAAATGCTACCTGGAACCATCAAGAATGACCCTTGAAAACATTCTGCTCAGTGAAAGAAGGGCAGTCACGAAAGACCACATATTGTAGGATTCAATTTGCATGAAATCTCCACAGTCGGTCAATCCACAGGGCCAGAAAATAAATCTGTGGAGTACAGAGCGTCTCCCAGAAGCCAGGGGTTGTGAGGAGGAGGAAATGGAGAATAATTGCTAATGGGTATCACAGTTCCTCTTAGGGGGATGAAAACCTTCTGGAGTTAGACAGTGGTGAGAGCTGGACAGCTTTGTCAACATACCAAGAACTATTGAATTGTATGCTTTAAAAGGACGAATATTATGGTCCGTGAATTGTCTTTTAATAGAGGTCTTATTTTAAAAAACAAGCTAGGCACCTAGGGTATAAAATTGAAGGAGGCTCTGATTCTCAGGGCCACGCAAATGCAGGGCTGGCACCTATGAGTGTGGCCCTCCTGAAATGTTGTGCCTTAGGCACCTGGCTCTCCCTAATTCAGGCCCTCAGGAGAAAGCCCTAATTCTGGTCAGTTCGCAACAGGAGGACACGGCTTCTGGGAGACACTCGGTGCTCCAGAGAGAGGCATTTGGTCCGTTCTCTTCCTCTGGACGTCACCGTGCCGACATGAAATGCTTCCAATTGCGTCCAGCCTAGGATGGAGCGGGGTGGGGGGGATATCTGGTGACATTACGAACTGCTGCATCAACTCCCCCGAGTCCCTGCCTCTGGACCCCCGAGAGAGGACACAAGGAGTGTCCGGAGCCCATGTGACTCAGTGTCTCTTCCCATCACTTCGCGGGAAAATGGGGCTGCTTACACCGCACCGCAGCCCAAGCACCTGTGGCTGGAGAGGGGCTCGGGCGCCAGGAGTGAGGAGCCTGGTTCTGGGCCCGGGACCGGTACTAGTTAGTGGTGGGACCTGGAACAAATGGTACTAGTTAGTGGTGGGACCTGGAACAAACGCTTTGGTTCTAAGTGAATCCCTCATATTCATGACAAGAGGCGTGGAACACAGACCCATGGGGCCTTCCCACTGGGACATGGAGCTTGGCTGTCACCCGACTTCGCTTCCTGAGGTAGAAAAGCCCAGGGTTCCAGGCTCTGTCTCCTTTCCCGCAGACCCCTTGTTTCTTGGCGCGGAGGCCCTGGGCCCCGCAGGCTCCCACCCACTTCTCTGGGCTCAGAACTTCTCTGGGTTCAGAACCCGATCCCGAAGCGGCCCTGGAGCTGCCGGTGGCCGAGGCCGGGCGCGCGCCTTGGGAACCTGGCTGGCCTCAGGCTGGCGGGAGCATTCGCGGACCTCGCCCTGGGCCGGGAGGACTGGGGGACCCTGGCCTGCCCCTTCCCCTAGCCCTGACCTCGGCCACCACGCGCGCCGCCCCCGCTGGTCCCGCCAGGCTCCGCCTGAAGGCAGAAAGCGTGGGAGGCGCCCGATCCTGCGGTATAAAAGCGGTGCCCGCAGAGGCCCTCGTGGGAGTCCGCGGCGAGCGCAGCAGCAGGGCCGGGTCCTGCGCCTCCGGGATCGGCGTCCAGGCTCGGAGCGCGGCACGGAAACGGCGGCGGCGCTGGACCAGGTGGTAGGTGCGGGCGTCCCCGCGCGGGGCCGGGGCGGAGCACGGGAGTGGCGAGCTTCAAGACCCGGCTGCCACGGAGAGGTGGGACCGGAGGGCAGGAGCGGTCGCTCAGCCAAGAGCCCCGGAGAGGCGGTGCCTTCTCGGTGGGGTCAGCAACGGTCTCCGGGGGTGCCCTGGAGCGCGCAGCCGGCCTCCGCCTTGGCGGCCCACAGCCAGCGCGGGCCATTCCCTCTCCGAGGTCTCCTCGCTGCCCTTGCCGGGCGGAAGCCCTGCTTTGCAGCCTCCTCCCCACCTGCCGGCCCTGTTTTCTCACTGCTCCTCTCTGCTCTGGGAGCCGCAGGATGACGTCTGTCCTGCTTCTTCTCTGTCCTTTAAAGTCACCAGTCTCGGCCGGGCGCGGTGGCTCACGCCGGTAATCCCAGCACTTTGGGAAGCCGAGGCGGGCGGATCCTTTAAGATCAGGAGTTCGAGACCAGCCTGACAAACGTGGTGAAAACCGGTCTCTACTGAAAATGCAAAAATTTGCCGGGCATGTTGGCGAACGCCTGTAATAATGTCAGCTACGTACTGAGGCAGGAAAATCACTTGAACTCGGGAGGCGGAGGTTGCAGTGCGCTGGGATTGCGCCACTGCACTCCAACCGGGCCGACAGAGCGAGACTTCCTCTCAAAACAAAACTAAACAAAAAAATCCCCCCAAAACACAAAAAACCCCACCACCACCACCAACAAAAAAATAAAGCCACCAGTCTCGAGTTCCAAATCCGAGCGCTCTTATCCATCCTAATTCTTTCAATAATTCAGCGAAACGGATGGGGCCCGTCCTTCCCCGGAGCATTCCTCCAGGGACTGTGAATCCGCGGAGCCAGGCTCAGCCGTCGCCTGCAGGGCCTGCGGTCTGTGGGGACGGCCAGCAAGATGAGGAGTCACCTTCGGGACGAACGGTCGTGCTGGGGAGGGTTGCGCCGGCGGGGTCAAGGGAACCTCCTTTAGGGTGGGAATCAAGCCTCCAGGCCGCGGTGTTTGAGGGTGAGTAGAATTAATCCCGTGATGGACATGGGGCCTTGTAAGGGGGACCAGGAGTTTGTGAAGAGGTGACTTTGGGAGGGGTTCAGGATGGCCAGAGGTGGAGGCTGTGACCTGAGTGAGGCTGGATCAAGGGAGGGGGCAGGTGGAGAGGAAACCGTTCTTTTTTCTTTTTTTTTTTTTGAGATGGAGTCTCGCTCTGTAGCCCAGGCTGGAGTGCAGTGGCCGGATCTCAGCTCACTGCAAGCTCCGCCTCCCGGGTTCCCGCCATTCTCCTGCCTCAGCCTCCCGAGTAGCTGGGACTACAGGCCCTGCCACCACGCCCGGCTAGTTTTTTGTATTTTTAGTAGAGACGGGGTTTCACCGTGTTCGCCAGGATGGTCTCGATCTCCTGACCTCGTGATCCGCCCACCTCGGCCTCCCAAAGTGCTGGGATTACAGGCTTGAGCCACCGCGCCCGGCCGAAGAAACGTTTTAACAAGGTGGCTTTGAGCGGATCCTGAGGGTCCCGGGAGATTTAGGACGAAGGACAAGAGGATTAAGACACCGCTTTCTGAGGATGTTGTGTGGCTGTGGCCCGGTGGTGGCTGGGGGAAGTGGGTTGTGTTCATTGTCCAAGGCTCTCCAGTGCTTTGTGTGGCATTTTGGGGAGCACAGATGAGGTGTTCTGACAATGGGGAGTGGCTCTAGGAGACCAGAGGCTCGGGAGGGGGCCTGGGCACTAGGCCAGGCACAGGATCCAAAGTGGAAAGAAATGTGGACACAGAGTGCAAGCCTTGGGGATGGGTGTGGGGGACGAGGGGGATGGAAAGGGGTCAGGGAGGTCTCCCAGGCTCACCTGGAGGAGTGAGGGTCTCATTTCCAAGGGCACTGGGAACTGCAGCCTGGGGGTGGGGGGTTCATTTGATTTCAGACCTGTGGCGAAGAGACCCACCCCCTCACATTCACACTTTGGCCTCCAGTGGCTTCACAGGCACCACCCCCTTGTTCTGGCGTTTTACTCCTCACCTTGGGCTGTTTCTTGCCTTTCCATTCTGGCGTTCTGCAGGGACCAGTTCCTTCCTCTCATGCACAATCTACACTCATGGCTTTTGCTGGGAGTAATGAGTAAAGCTCCCAAATAGATGTTTCTGAGTTAGCAAGCACATTAAAACCAAAACAAAACGAAGCCAAAACAACACACAATTGTCTAAGTCCCACTTTCAGTGTTCAAGGGTCACATGATGTCCAGAAGCTAGTGATGGGCAGGAGCTCTGAATGGAGTTACTGGGACGTCAGGCCGTGTGGGCCTGGGGCAGGCTGGCTGACTGGGAGCAGACTGGTTCCATCCCAGCTGTCCAGCACACACTCACTTGCCTCTGTGGATGATAGTTCCTTGCCTCACAGCTGTCTGTCTCTGGGTCAGATTCAGCCTCTCAGTGTCTTTTGTGTATCAGCTGAATGACAGGGAGGCCACAGGCTGGTGCCCAGTTGAAAATCTCACAGGGACTCTTTGTAAATGCATACAAGAATAAGAAAAGCATTTTCCTCCTCCTCCCTGAGCCCATTCTCTTCCTCAGATGGGACGATCAGGTCCTTACGGAAAGAATTGGAGTTCACTGCTCCCAGCGCTCTCTCTCTCTCTCTCTCTCTCTGTGTGTGTGTGTGTGTGTGTGTGTGTGTGTGTGTGTGTGTGAGAGAGAGAGAGAGAGAGAGAGAGAGGGAGAGAGAGCTCTGCAGGCGAGCCAGTTCTGTTGCTATTGCTGGTTTGAGCTGCTGCCATCACCACACTTAGCTAATTACCTTAATATTTGCTGGTCCCCAGTTGAAAATCTCACAAGAACTCTTTGTAAATGCATGCAAGAATAAGAACAGCATTTTCCTCCTCCTCCCTTAGTTTTTGGCTGGAGACTAACAGAAAATAAATTTTTCTCCAACTTGAGATACTTATGAACTTTGAGAAGAAAACAAAAAGTACGATTCCAAAATTGCCCTGTAGTAAGTAGGTCAGTAACATTCAGGGAGTGTCAAAACTGCATTTCTCTTTATTCTTCACTTCCAGGCCCTGCATCATGGAAACTCTTTCTAATGCAAGTGGTACCTTTGCCATACGCCTTTTAAAGATACTATGTCAAGACAACCCTACGCGCAACGTGTTTTGTTCTCCTGTGAGCATCTCCTCTGCCCTGGCCATGGTTCTCCTAGGGGCAAAGGGAAACACCGCAACCCAGATGGCCCAGGTAAGCTTGCCTGTGTCCCAGGAGCAGGGACTGGCCTGGGCTGCGTGTTCTGTCACCAGCATCACACTCATACTCCACAGCCACTGAGAAAGGAGGGCAGGACTGGGGCCCGAGTATGCACTGGCCATTTCAGGGAGGCGGGGGTCCACTGGGGAAGAAGCGGGGCAGGGCAGGGAGGCAGGAACTCTGCTCCACCGAGATTTATTTGGGGGAAACTTTCCTCCGTTAATCCCTTGGAAAAGACCATCCAAGCTGTCTTGTCCTGGCATGGAATCTTTGTTTAGAAAATGATACTGAATTTATTTGAAACATAAGTTGCAAAGACCTACCTCTTTTTTGCCGCAAGAGACTGTAACCATCAACTTTCATTGGTAAGGAGGGTTAATACCTGTTTCAAGCTGTTTCTGTACCAACAGCTCAGGGAGGGCATTGACAGAAATTTGCCAGAAGGATTCCAGGGCAAGTGCTTAGTTACCGCTGCACACCGTGCAGGTACTGCTCAGCTTAGTCTCACCAATGCTCAGAGAACCTCTGAAAATGACTCAAGATCAGTGCTTGTCCCCAGACGTTTGTGGAAAGGAGAGGGGACATACACCTGAGATGAAACTGAAAGCTTGCACCATCCCTGACCACAGGCCCCTGGACACGCCTTCATCATGGGAGTTGTCCTTTGTTCAATATGACTCTTTTTTTTTCCTTTGATGACACTTTTCAGTAGCGAATTACTCATTTTAATAATTTCCCAGCTCATTGTGTGAAGGAGGGAAGGTTTATGTATAAAGGCTACCAGCCTTAATAATAAGCACAGAGAAGCTCTCTAAAATATATACATTTGGAAAAAGGGCATTACAATGAAAATACGCATGCCATAGCAAGCTATGTGTGTATTCAGGGAGGTGAAATAACACTAAGATTTTTAAAGGAAAAAGTAAAGAGGATTATATAATCCCTTTGAAATAGTTATTTTTGGCAAAAAGATCAATAACGAAGGTGATGCCAGTGTGAGATTGGATGGGGAGTTCCTGGGTAGACATCCTTGTACAAGTATTTTGTTGTGTAAGGCTGTGATGGCCTTTGTGCAAGAGTGTAGTTTTTTACGGAGTCCTTTGTGATAGTTTTGTTATCAGGCATTCAAGCGTGAGAACCCTCTCTTCATGGCCTTCGCTGTCTCTGTCAAAGTTTTAGTTTTAGTTTTAGTTTTTGTTTTTAACATTAGTGACTCCATTTTGGTTCTGAGGTTCCTTATGCTTAAATCTTATGATCTTTTTCTATATTTTAGACTCACTGATAAACCCTTATAGGAAGCTTTTTTGAGAGCACCAAAATTGTTTGGGTACCGTCTTAGGTGTGACACGGAGCTCTCCATGGCTCCAGTGTTCACCTGGATACTCGTGAGACACCAGACATACTGAGTACACATTGCTACCTGTAACATGAAGGGAAGCATTAATAGCAGCAGAAATATTTTAAAGAATTATTTATTTTTCCTTCATTATATAACCCGTTAAAAGTCCACTATAAAATTAAAAAAAAAATAAAAGTAGAAGGGAGGAAAAAAAATCCTTATGGATCCATCACGCAGAGACAACCACCCTTGATAATGTAAAGCATCTTCCTCCACTCTTATTTCCCCATTTTCTTTTTCTTTCTTTCTTTTTTTTTTTTAAGACAGAGTCTCACTCTGTCGCCCAGGCTGGAGTACAGTGGCACGATCTCTGCTCACTGCAAGCTCCGCCTCCCGGGTTCACACCATTCTCCTGCCTCAGCCTCCCGAGGAGCTGGGACTACAGGCGCCCGCCACCTCGCCTGGCTAATTTTTATTTTTAGAGACGGGGTTTCACCGTGTTAGCCAGGATGGTCTCGATCTCCTGACCTCGTGATCCGTCCGCCTCAGCCTCCCAACGTGCTGAGATTACAGGCGTGAGCCACCTTGCCTGATTCTATTTCCCCATTTTCACTTGACATTTTGTACTTTGGTGATTATATGGTATCTTTACTTTTATAACTGTTTTTTCAGCTCATGTGAGGATTCGGTGAGACAGGCCATGTAAAGCAAGTGCTCAACATGTGTTGGCTGTGAATAGTAATAGTGGTGTCACAGCCTTGGGTGAAATTTGTCTTAGCTTTTGGTTTTGTTCTATTTTTGACAGGGTTTCTTATCAATAGTCTATGAGCTGTCTAAAATAAATTTAGCAGCTTCCTCTTTTTTCTATGTTATAGGACAGTGTGTATTGCATGAGAAATAGAAATTGCTTGAATATTAGAAAAAAAATCCCTCAAAAGATCATCTAAGCCTTTTTAGAAGTAATTCTCGCTCTCTTTTTTTTTTGTTCATTCATTGTGCATTGTGACTGATTGATAGATTCTGTGGGGTTTTTTTTTTTTTTTTTTTGAGATGGAGTCTCGCTCTGTCACCCAGGCTGGAGTGCAGTGGTGCTATCTCAGCTCACTGCAACCTCCAACTCTGGAGTTCAAGTTCACGTGATTTTCCTGCCTCAGCCTCCCAAGTAGCTGGGATTACAGGCACACTTCACAATGCCTGGCTAATATTCATATTTTTGACTGGCGTTTGGTAACTTATAATCTGTACTTTACTGAAAATAATTATATAGCGTTTTTGTTTTAACATTCCCATTGTTTATATTGCTGTAACCTCTTTTTCACATACAACTTTCCTTTGGAGTGCTTTTTTTAATATGTGGTGGGTGGTTGTCTGTTATGTATGTATGTGTGTTTTCTTTTAAAGAACCAGCTCTTGGATTCATTGATCATTTTGTGTTTGTTCCAAAATTCCTTAGGAGTTTTTCTGTATCTTCTCTAACATAATGATGTAAAGTTTTAGCATTTTATTATTTTCTTGGTAATATTGAAAACAATGCTATGTTTTAACTTTCTTTGGCCGAACTCTTTGGTCTAATATATATCACCCATATTTTGATTATTTTCTAAATTATGTGTCGTATACTTATTTAGAAGAATATTGTTTGTTTGTTTTTTGAGGAAGAGTCTTGCTCTTTTGCCCAGGCTGGAGTGCAATAGTGTGATCTCAGCTCACTGCAACCTCTGCCTCCTGGGTTCAAGTGATTCTCCTGCCTCAGCCTCCCAAGTAGCTGGGATTACAGGCAAGCATCACCACACTTGGCTAATTTTTGTATTTTTAGTAGAGACAGGGTTTCGCCTAGTTGGCAAGGCTGGTCTTGAACTCCTGACCTCAAGTGATCTGCCCGCCTCGGCCTCCCAAAGTGCTGGGATTACAAGCATGAGCCACTGTGCCCAGCCTAGAAGAATATTTTAAATATTTGTTTAGAAGAGGGATTTTTTTTTTTTTTGACATGATCTTGCTAGGCTGGAGTGTGGCAGCTTGATCACAGCTCACTGCAGCCTCAAAGTCCCGGGCTCCAGCAGTCCTCCCACCTCAGCCTTCCAAGTAGCTGGGACCACAGCACACACCATCATGCCCAGCTAATTGGAGATGGGATCTCGCAATGTTGCCCAGACTAGCCTCAAACTCTTGGACTCAAACAATCCTCCTGCTTTAGCCTCCCAAAGTGCTGGGATTACAGGCTTGAGCCACTGTGCCTGGCTTGGAAGAGTATTTTAATTGTTACTTTGAAGAGTTAATTATTTAGAAAAGTGTTTTCAGTAATATTTTGTATGTCATTTTCATTTTGTTGGCATTTTGTTTATAATGTTGATTATTTGTTACTACATTGAAGTTAGAGGATATAATCTATATAATTTCTGTATTTCAGAATGTATTGAGACTTTGAGACTTTTCTTATGGTCCAATATGTGTTATATTTTTTGAAATATTTAAGTAACACACACACATATAGTCACTATAGGGTACAATTTTAATAACTGTGTTATTGTCTTATTCATCACATTGCTCATTTAATATCCTTATTTCCTTTTGAGGATTCTGATGGTTGTATTTCTGTCTATGTTTCCTTGCATTTTTTCTGCTTTTAACTTTTTAACTGCATCTTTTTTGTTTTTCTATAAATTTTAGAGGTAATTTTCCCACCACTTAGGGCACATTTATATTTTCCTTTGGATGCCAGATTTTATCACACCCTCTTTTATGAGCTTTTCTCACCCTTGTCATTTTTTTTCTGTTACTCACCTTTAAACCAGCGAGATCCATTCAGGCAGGATGGCTACATCTTTTACTCGCCTGTTTTCTGTCCCCTCTCTCTCCTTTCCCCATCCACCAAAGAGCTATCTTGATAACTTTGAAATTATTTCTCACAACAGGCACTTTCTTTAAACACAGAGGAAGACATTCATCGAGGTTTCCAGTCGCTTCTCGCTGAAGTGAACAAGCCTGGCACACAGTACCTGCTGAGAACAGCCAACAGGCTCTTTGGAGAGAAAACGTGTCAATTTCTCTCAGTAAGTTGAATCAATAGAACAATAAAAGTTGTATTCAACATATCTGGTGATACAGAGTCTGGGAGAAAGACCCTAGAGAAACTGAGACGCTTACATTAACCAGTTAAAAAAATTGTACTTTTTTTTTTCTAAGATGGGGTCTCACTATGTTGCCCAGGCTGGTCTCAAACTCCTGGTCTCAAGTGATCCTCCTGCCTGCTGGGATTGCAGATGTGAGCCACCATGCCCAACCTAAACTTCCTTTCTTTCTTTCTTTCTTTATTTTATTATTATTATTTTTTTGGAGACGGAGTCTCGCTTTGTCACCCAGGCTGGAGTGCGGTGGCCGGATCTCTGCTCACTGCAAGCTCCGCCTCCCGGGTTCACGCCATTCTCCTGCCTCAGCCTCCCGAGTAGCTGGGACTACAGGCGCTCGCCACCTCGCCCGGCTAGTTTTTTGTATTTTTTTTTTTTTTTTTTTTGAGACGGAGTCTCGCTCTGTCACCCAGGCTGGAGTGCAGTGGCCGGATCTCAGCTCACTGCAAGCTCTGCCTCCCGGGTTCACGCCATTCTCCTGCCTCAGCCTCCCGAGTAGCTGGGACTACAGGCGCCTGCCACCTCGCCCGGCTAAGTTTTTTTTTGTATTTTTAGTAGAGACGGGGTTTCACCGTGTTAGCCAGGATGGTCTCGATCTCCTGACCTCGTGATCCACCCGTCTCGGCCTCCCAAAGTGCTGGGATTACAGGCTTGAGCCACTGCGCCCGGCCACTTCCTTTCTTTAAAGACCACAATTCTATAATTACACCTTGCATTAGTATTCCAAAAGCTGTCTCTACTTTTCTTTTTTTTTTTTTTTTTTTTTTTTTTGAGACGGAGTCTCACTCTGTCGCCCAGGCTGGAGTGCGGTGGCCGGATCTCAGCTCACTGCAAGCTCCGCCTCCCGGGTTTACACCATTCTCCTGCCTCAGCCTCCCGAGTAGCTGGGACTACAGGCGCCCGCCACCTCGCCCGGCTAGTTTTTTTGTATTTTTTAGTAGAGACGGGGTTTCACCGTGTTAGCCGGGATGGTCTCTCGATCTCCTGACCTCGTGATCCGCCCGTCTCGGCCTCCCAAAGTGCTGGGATTACAGGCTTGAGCCACCGCGCCCGGCCCCTACTTTTCTTGAAAGGTAAAATTGAAAGGTAAAATTCTCAAGTTCATTTCTGGTTATTCAGGGTCCAATGCATGCCTATTCACAAACGCTGATAATTTAACATATCTTAATATGATCACTTTTAAAGAGTTGTGTGTATTCTTTTTATTAAAAAGAGATAACATATTTAGAATTTTTGGAAGTTTGTTGACATTTGTATTTAGCAATGCAGGCTCACTGAACGTTTTCTCTCCAAAGACGTTTAAGGAATCCTGTCTTCAATTCTACCATGCTGAGCTGGAGGAGCTTTCCTTCATCAAAGCTGCAGAAGAGTCCAGGGAACACATCAACACTTGGGTCTCAAAGAAGACGGAAGGTCAGAATGACAAGTTATTCCACCCTCCTCCCAACCCCTCCTCCTGCAGCTCTTCCTATTCCTCCTTCCCTCCTCTTACATCCTCCCTCCTCCTCCTTTCCCTCCTATCCCTCCTTTTGTCTCTCCTCACCCACCTCCACCTCTCCACTCCGGCCCCTCTAATTTCACGGGTGTTTCAGATGGTCAGAGTAGTGTTGACTGGCAGGGCCTCCTGGCATACTGAACCTTGATGGACTCATAAAGGTTCTGATCAGACATTCAGGTTTTCAACAACAGAGATTTACTTTTTTCTATTCTTCCAGGACCAGAGTAGCTGATACAAATGTCCAAAGAGGGCCAGGGATGGTGGCTCTCGCCTGTAATCCCAGAAATTTAGGAGGCCAAGGTGGGCATATCACTTCAGGTCAGGAGTTCAAGACCAGCCTGGCCAACATGGTGAGACCCTCATCTCTACAAAAATACAAAAATTAGCCAGGCGTGGTGGCCCACGCCATCTGTAATCTGGGATTACAGATCCCAGCTACTTGGGAGGCTGAGACATGAGAATCACTTGAACCTGGGAGGCAGAAGTTGTAGTGAGCTGAGATCACGCCACTGCGCTCCAGCCTGTCTCAAAAACAAAAAACAAACAAAAAACAAATGTCAAAAGAATCTCAGGCCAGGTTTCCAGTTTAATAACTTACATTAAAATATACTCTCCCTGGCCTGTGACATTCACATGTCAGGTGACTCCATTGTCTCTGTGAGAAGGAGATTGATGGACAGACCTTGCCTGAGGTATACACTTGGGCTGCCTCTTCCTAGGTTCTGGGGGACCTCCATCACCATCACCTTTACCTGCTAAGGTCACTTCTGACTTTTCATGTCTTCCACTTAAGCTCCTTTAGTTTGTCTTGCTAAGCCTACATTTGGTTGGTTAACTGCAGACCCTCTCTCAGGGCTGATCAGTTCCACAGACTGAAAATATCCTCCATTTGGGGTTGCACCTTATTCATCCACATTTCAGAAAGTGACATGTTCCAGTCTTGGCCTCCAAGACCAATGATGGTCTGATGAACGATGCAGACTCCTCTGCACCAATGATGCTTAATACCACTAGGAACATTTCTATTTCTGTGAATAAATGAGACGGTAAAGACTGGGAGATGTTCTTCACTTAAAGTCTCAGCAATTGTTCCCCCATTCCTGCTTGGAGTATTTGCCACGGATGCTCTCTTGAGGCAGCGAATTAGCAGAAGTTCATTGAAAAAGTACCACTTGATCTCCAGGGAAAGAAGGGGGGATCTTTGCTTGCCCACATTCTCTTTTCCAGAGACGTCTGGTGCTTTGTTGAGGGGATTCAGCAGGAAGATCTCCTCCAAAAGCTTCTAGAAACTCCCCATGTGCCTAATGTCAGCTCTTCCCGCTTTGAGCCATCCAGTTTAGAACTGGGTGTGATCACGAAGGGTTGGGTCAAACACTCCATTTAACCACGTGAGACAAACACCCCTTCAGCCTATCACATTTCCTGCTGGTCTTGTTCTCCAACCTGGTGTAATTTTTCTACTTTCTACCAACCTGCTTTCCTCGAGTGACTTAGGTGTCTTTCACCATCCTCAACTTGGTGGATGTTCTCAAGGCGTCGGTAATCGTGAATGCCACTCACACGTGCTGTTTTTATTTCTGTACGTAACAACCCACACTCAGCAAATTTGAAAACAGAAGTTTGCTTCTCAACTGGTCACCCAGGATCATCGAATACATCAGGTTCTTACAAAAACAACTGAATGTAGTCTCTACTTTTCTTGAAAGGTAAAATTGAAGAGTTGCTGCCGGGCAGCTCCATTGATGCGGAAACCAGACTGGTTCTTGTCAATGCCGTCTACTTCAAAGGGAAGTGGGATGAACAGTTTGACGAAACGTACACAAGGGAAATGCCTTTTAAAATAAAGCAGGTAGGGGGACGCTTTTTAACATCCTGCTACTTTGATGAAGAAGTTGAATGGAAAGATTTAACTTTGTAAAATCATAAGTGACGTAAGTGTAAGCCAAAAGGAATTTGAAACTTAAAGTATTTCTGAATGAATTTATTAACTCAGTAGAAGAAAACTGAAGGAATAAAAGATATTTGCTGCATATATATATATATATAAAATATATATGTAGTGTTTTATTACTGCTCTTAACTACCTTTGATAATTTCTTATAAACCATTGCTGCCACCTATTTTTGGAAACTAAAGATCTTCCTTTAAGCCCAATTTACTTGGCTAGAAAGCAAAAAAAAAAAAAAGGTGTTAAGGTGGTGTGATATGTGGGAGTGGGAGTGAGGGGCAGTATAGGGCAGGGTAGAAGGAGAGAAGGTGAAAACATATGTCTTTAGTTATTTTTAAAATTAAAGTAAGTTTTGATTTGAATTGTTAACTATCATTAATTCAGTATTTCCAGCTTTTTAATATTAAAACTTCATGACAAAGACCTTAGTTTTGACATTGAAGTAAAACTTAATTAAGGCAGGCATTAGAATAATTTTCCATAATCCTCCAGCCCCTAAAAAGATACCATTTTAATGCAATTAGAAAACGAAAGCAGGTAACCCTCCCGCATTTTTTGTAAGGTGTACTTGAACTTGAAAAAAATTAGTTCTCTAGTTGCAAAGGGTGGGAGGAGGAGAATTCTTCTAACCTTGGTTTTAGAATGATTTTAATTTTTATAATAGATGACCTGTATCAATTTTTAAAAGTGAATTTAGTAAATGTAATACTTTGCTGAACTTCTGTGTGCATATGCCTCTTCTGTATTTTAAAAAAGTTATTTCCTTAGAGTATCATAATTGAAAAGGTTGGGTTAAAATAGATTACTATATATGTAGGTCGTAGGTCATCACTCTTTCTGAGAGAGTGTACCCATTTATACTCCCTGTCATGCTGTTGTGGAACTATAAGTTTGATCCCACTTTATGATTTTTTTTCTCATATGTTGGGTTGGATAAATAGGAAAAACAATACACATTTTTTTCTAATTAAATCAAAACAACTTTGTATTTAATTTCATTTGATTATATTGTTTTCTTAGATCTATTTGCTGAGCACAAATTAATGAGAAAAATATTTCTCCTCTGGAAAATGCAGAGTATCACATTTTATTTTGCAGAATAAAAGCTTTCCCAGGGTAGTACTGTGCTTGCAGTGATGATAGGAAGGAACTGGTTGCCTTTTTTTGTGTGTGTGTGTGTGTTAATTGAGGCATGAATGTGGCGGTTTCCATCACAGGTGCTGGAAACACTATCGGAGGCAACTGCAGCTCTTTTGAAACTTTTAATTGCCTCTTTTAATAATCCTTCCCCCAGGAGGAGCAAAGGCCAGTGCAGATGATGTATCAGGAGGCCACGTTTAAGCTCGCCCACGTGGGCGAGGTGCGCGCGCAGCTGCTGGAGCTGCCCTACGCCGGGGAGGAGCTGAGCCTGCTCGTGCTGCTGCCTGACGACGGCGTGGAGCTCAGCACGGTGAGACCCGGGCGGGAAGAACCCAGGGACGCCTTTGCGGGCAGAACTCGAACGCCACTTGCACCTCTTGTATTTACCTTCCGAGTTGGCCATGTGGCAGACGCACACTGTGCAGGCACTTGGCGTTGGGTTCAAAGTTTTGTTCAAGGCTGACTTTTCCCAATATTGTCTGCGTGATCTGCCAAATTACACATCTCAGTCCTCTGTGTTTTCATCGCTAGAAGGGGTAGGGGCGGTTAAAATGCCTTTTAAAATAAATCCGGTAGGAGGAAACTTATAAAAATCCTGCTAGTTTGATGAATGGCAGACTTTTAACTGTAAAAGCATAAATGACAGCTTAGGGTTATTGCCCGGTAGGGTCATGATGAGGATAAACTGTGGCTAATTCAGGTAACAAGCTTACCACCTTGCCTGGCAAATAGTAAACTCTCTACAAATGTGATCCGTTATTATAATCATCATTCTTAGCATTATGCTTTGAAAGTCTAAGAACCTGAAATAGAGAATGAGGAAGTCTTAACTTTCACCTAACGAGGCTGGGAGAGGGGATCGTGGCATCCGGGGAGGTGTGAAGTCCAGTGCTCGGAGTGTGGGACCAGAGACAGCCTCTGATGGCACATCCAGGCACTCGGCTTCCTTTCAGCATGGATCCCTGCGGTGAGAGAGTCACCCATGGCAAATGGCAGGCAGTGGAACCCCGTGACTTAAGAGGTCTGTGTGTGCAGCAGCCATTGGCTCTGCCTCTGCCCACCTGCCTGACTGTAACCGCTCTGCTCAGGAAACTATGCAGAATCTCATCTGGGGCGGATAATCCTGTTGGAGTGGCTCACACTGAGAACCCTTTCGTTTCCAATCCTTTTCTTTACTAGCAATGGTTTGTTGTCTTTAAAAAGACTATGTTTGAAAAGCAAACATAGTCGCCTGGGCATTGACGCTTGTCACAATACAAGGTGTCTCTGGAGTTGCTGGGTAAGGAGAGGACAGCCACAGCCTTCCTGCCTCTGGCTGCTTGGTGTCTCTCCCCCTTGTCAAGGAAGTGGCGCATGGGATGGCACATGGGACATAGGACAAGTAGGAGCGCTCACACGCTTCTGGCAGATGAAGGGGCCGGTGATCCTATGTGAACAAACAACACCTACGTGCAAGAGGAGGAAGGGGACTGTGTGAGTGCCTGTGGGCTTGTAGATGTGCACTGAAGTCGGAATCTTAAAGTCTATTTCTGGTATTTCAGGTGGAAAAAAATCTCACTTTTGAGAAACTCACAGCCTGGACCAAGCCAGACTGTATGAAGAGTACCGAGGTTGAAGTTCTCCTTCCAAAATTTAAACTGCAAGAGGATTATGACATGGAATCTGTGCTTCGGCGTTTGGGAATGGTCGATGCCTTCCAACAGGGCAAGGCTGACTTGTCGGCAATGTCAGCGGAGGGAGACCTGTGTCTGTCCAAGTTCGTGCACAAGAGTTTTGTGGAGGTTAATGAAGAAGGCACCGAGGCAGCAGCAGCCTCAGGCTGCATTGTGATTGCAGAGTGCTGCATGGAATCTGGCCCGAGGTTCTGTGCTGACCACCCTTTCCTTTTCTTCATCAGGCACAACAGAGCCAACAGCCTTCTGTTCTGTGGCAGGTTCTCATCTCCATAAAGGGTGCACTTACTCTGCACTCAGCCATTTCCCTCTTGCTGTGTCCCCAGATCCCCACTACAACTCCAAGAGGATGGGCCTAGAAAGCCAAGTGCAAAGATGAGGGCAGATTCCTTAGCTGTCTGCCCTCATGATTTGCCAGCATAAGTTCGTGATGCTTTACACTCAGCTCTTACATACTGACCACTCATTTATCCTACTTAATCAGAATCTTGAGAAAATAGACCATAATGATTCCCTGTTGTATTAAAATTGCAGCCCAAATCCCATAGGATGGCAAGCAAAGTTCTTCTAGAATTCCACAAGCAATTCACTCTGGAGACCCCGTGCTTTCCTGAGACCTCAAATACATGCCTTAACCCACTGCCTCAGTGGTAATAAATGCTGCTAGATATTGCTACTAGTTTATAGATTTCCTGGTGCTTAGTCTTTTAAAAAAGGTTTTAAAGTGCACACGTATATTTTGTCTTCTTTTTTTCTTTTTGACATCTACCAATAACCAACCACGCACCAAACACTGCATTTGGCACTGGGGATGCAAAAGGGACAGAGCTATCCTCCTTTTACACCTGGTCTTCAATTCTGTGCCCAACTTACACAGCTTTGACGATGACCAGGTTGGACTCTTTAATGTCTTTCAAGGTATGATGTAATCCTCTTGTAGGGATCACATCTTTCTTTATGATACTGTATTTCTCTACCTCTAAGTCTTAACAGTAAAAACCCCATTCAACACTTAAAGCTCATTTCAAATTCTTCTTTGAGAAGTTTTTCCTTTCTCCACAACCAGATGTACAAATTTTTCACTCAGAGGGCACTTTTTTTTTTTTTTTTTGAGACGGAGTCTCGCTTTGTCTCCCAGGCTGGAGTGCAGCCGTGCGATCTCGGCTCACTGCAAGCTCTGCCTCCGGGGTTCACCCCATTCTCCTGCCTCAGCCTCCTGAGTAGCTGGGACTACAGGCGCCGCCACCACGCCCAGCTGATTTTTTGTATTTTTAGTAGAGACGGGGTTTCACCGTGTTCGCCAGGATGGCGGGCACTTCTTTCTTGGTAGTTCTTTTATTTTTATTAACTCTGTATCCTTAGATAGTCCTCCAACAACCAAGGGTTGGGACCCTGTCTTACATATTTGGGTGCCCCTCATAGTGCAGTAATAAGTAAGTGGGTTATATATGAGCTGTGTAACTTATTTTTTATTTTTATTTTTTGAGACAGAGTCTCGCTCTGTCGCCCAGGCTGTAGTTCAGTGGCCGGATCTCGGCTCACTGCAAACTCCGCCTCCCGGGTTCAGGCCATTCTCCTGCCTCAGCCTCCCGAGTAGCTGGGACCACAGGTGCCTGCCACCATGCCCGGGTAATTTTTTGTGTGTTTTTAGTAGAGACGGGGTTTCACCATGTTGGCCAGAATGGTCTCGGTCTCCTGACCTCGTGATCCGCCCGTCTCGGCCTCCCAAAGTGCTGGGATTACAAGCGTGAGCCACCACGCCTGGCCTGTAACTTATTTTTTTAATGGCTGGATATCACTTGAGTTTATTGTTTTTTAAGAATTTTTTTATTGAGGTAAAATTCACATAACATAAAATTAACTATTTTAAAGTGAGAAGTTCAGTGCTGTTTAGTATTGTTAACAACGTTGTGTAACCACCACCTTTATTTAAAGTTCCAAAAAAATTTTTCTCCTCTAAAAGGAAACCCCATCCCATTAAGCAGATAACGCTCCATTTCTTCTTCCCTCCAGCCCCTGGCAACCACCAATCTGCTTTCTGTCTCTATGGATTTATCTGTTCTTCATATTTCATATAAATTGAATTGTTTGAGACCTTTTGTGTCTGGCTTCTTTCACATAGCACGAGTTTCTGAGATTTATTTACATAAGAGCATGTATCAACACTTCATTTTTATGGCCAAATAATATTGTACTATGTGTTTATAGCACAATTTATGTGTCCACTCATTCACTGATGGACGTTGTGTAGTTTCCTATTTTTGGCTATTGGGAATAGTGCTGCTGTGAATGTTTGTGTACCTGTGTTTGTTTGAGTGCCTATTTTGCATTCTCTTGGGTATACGTCTAGGAGTGGAACGGCTGGGTCATATGGTAATTCTATGTTTAGCTTTTTAAGGAACAGACAAACTGCTTTCCACAGCAGTTGAACCATTCTGCATTCCCACTAGCAATGGGAATGTACTTACTATTTTCCTTTTCCTTTTTTAAAAAAATATGTTATAGCCATCTTAGTGGATGTGAAGTGGTATCTCATTGTGTTTTTTATTTGCATTTCTTATGTAATGAGCTAGAAAGTAAAGTACAAACTAGATGGGACATCCAGTCCCTTTGATAGATAATGCTGAGTAAAAAATGAGATGAAAGATGTTTGTTTGTTTGTTTGTTTTAGAGCAGGGGTGAAAGTTTATTAAAACTTTAGAGGAGGAGGAATGGAAAGAAAGTGAAGTACACTTGGAAAAGGGCCAAGTGGCCAAGTGGACATCTTGGAGGTCAAGTGCCTGGTTCAGTTATTTTATTTTATTTTTTTTTGAGACAGGGTCTCACTCTGTTACCCAGGCTGGAGTGTAGTGGCATGATCTGGGCTCACTGCAATCTCCTTCTCCTGGATTCAAGCAATTCTCTTGCCTCAGCCTCCCAAGTAGCTGGTATTACAGGTGCCTGCCACCACACCCGGCTAATTTTGTATTTTTCAGTAGAGACGGGGTTTCACCACGTTGGCCATGTTGGTCTTGAACTCTGGGCCTCAAACAATCTGCTACCTCGGCCTCCCAAAGTGCTAGGATTACAGGCATGAGCCACTGAGCCTAGCCCTAGCTCAGTATCTTTTGATATTATGCATATGATACATAATATGATACATATCATACATAGTATGATATTATGTATCATATGGGGATACTTACTTACTGCATTTCTTTCATTAGTGGTGAAAGTGTTTTATGCATTTATTGGCTCTTGAATTTCCTCCTCTATTAATTGTCATTCACACACCTACTTTTCTACTCGGTTTTTACATATCTTTTTGCCTAGTAAAGATATTATCCCTCCGTCTTATATTTTTTCTCATTCTTGTATTGCCTTTTAAATTTTGTTACGATGTTTCATTAATAAACAGCATTTTGTTTTCCTCTATAATCAAATCTAGATTTTTCCCTTTGTGATTTCTGACACCACTTCCATTCTTACAAGTACTTTTCCATTCATAAACTAGTTAAATAAAAGTTATTTTTTCCTCTAAACTTTTATTTTTGTAATGATTTAATTCACATGGAATTTGATTTTGTGTTATTGACATTCAGGAGAAAGCATAATTTCATTTATTTCTTAATA
The DNA here is from genome assembly GCF_049350105.2 of Macaca mulatta. Classification (NCBI taxonomy): domain Eukaryota; kingdom Metazoa; phylum Chordata; class Mammalia; order Primates; family Cercopithecidae; genus Macaca; species Macaca mulatta. The sequence continues at coordinate 180,363,114 of NC_133409.1, forward strand.
GCCAATTTCTGGATATTATTTGTAAATCTATTTTTCCCTAGTGTTCATTCCTATTTTTCCATCTTTATTTTTCTAAGTGAACTTTAGAATAATTTTTTAATACCCCAAGTAATTTTTTAACTTGTTGAGAGTTTTTTGGGGGGAAGGGTTAGCATGACATTAAGCATATAAATTACTTGGGTAAATTGATGTATTTACAATGTTTAGTCATCTCATTAAGGAAAATGAGAAGAGTCTCCATTTATTCAAGCCCTTTTGTTATACTACTTTTATTAAGACCTTTTTTTTTTTTGAGTTTTTTTCAATATAAATCCTACACATCTTTTTTTTTTTTTTTTCTTGTTATGGTTATCTCTAAATTTTAGTAACAATTTTAAACAATAGCATTTCCCCCGACCTGATTATGGATGGCATATAAGTAAACCATTGACGTTTATACATTTATCTTGTGCATGACCAATTTGGTATATTCTTTTGGTAATTTAAGAATTTTCAGTAAATCATCTTGGAGTTTCTGCTATATGATTTTGCAATAGGCAAATGATCTTTACTATGTATGTAATGGTATATGCAAATAAGAAAGAGGACATCCTTCTAACTGATACACCTCTAGTGTCTGTTTTTTGTTTATTGTTTTGTGTTCTTCTGTTTTGCATTACCTAGCCATTATGAGACAACATACAATGGTTTGGATGTTTGTACCCCCACATTTCGTGTTGAGACATGATCCCCAATGTTGGAGATGGGGTCTAATGGGAAGTATTTGGATCATGGGGGCAGATCCTTCATGAATGGTTTGGTGCCATCTTCGAGGTAATGAGTGACTTCTGGCTTTATTTGTTCCCCTGAGAACAAAAAACCTGACCCCTGCCCTCTGTCTCTTGCTTTTGATCTATTGCCTTGTGATCTCTGCACATGGCAGTTCCCCTTCACCTTTTGCCATCAGTGGAAGCAGCCTGAGGCCTCACCAGAAGCAGATACTGGTGCCATGCTTTTTGTACAGTGTGCAGAACTGTGAGCCAGTGAATTACCCAGCCTTGTGTGTGTGTGTGTGTGTGTGTGTGTTTTATAGCAACACAAATGAACCAAGACACAGAGTGCACAATCATGACAGAAATTCTTGTTCTGCTCTGTTTTAATTTAGAGATTGATAATATCCAGTGTTGGTGAGCATATGAGAAAACAGGCATCCTTACCTTGTGTGTGGGAATGTGGATTAAGGGTTTTTGAAAGGAAGTGGGCAGCCTTTCCATTTTAAATGGACATTCTTTTTGGGCCAGCATTTCACTTTTAGATGTCTGATCTACATAAGTATTTGCATACATGCTTAGATATGTTGAGGTTTTCTCTGTAGTATTTTTAAAGGCATTTTTGTAGGATTATTTAAAAAATTGTGGTAAAGAAAAACAAAATTTACCATCTTAACCATTTCTAAGCATACAGTTAGCATTATTTTTGAATAGCAAAAAAGGAAAGAAAAAGAAAAAGAAAAGAAGGAAAGAAGGCAGAGAGGGAGGGAGGGAAAAAACAAAGAAAATGAAGTGGAATTAATTCAATTTTAATTTTTCCTTCAATAGGAGAATAATTTAATTGTAGTATGAACTATGCAGAATTTAAAAAATCACAATAGGTTCAAATGCACTTATTGTAAAAGACCATGAAAAATTAAGTGAAAAATGTAACTTGCAATGCAATGTGTATAATATGATCTCATTTATATGAATGAAACCCTGTATATGTACATTCATATATGTGAATCTATGGGAAGAGGTTTAAAAGGTGACACTTTTCACTGCTAACAGAGGTTGTCTCTGAGATAGGTTTGGGGAAGGAGATATGGGAAAAAACCTTCCATTTTTTGCCTTCTATATTTCTGTAATATTTAAAATTTTAACAAGGAAAATCTAATTCTGTAGTCTGCACATAATCTAAAGAAAGAAGAACTCCATTATACAACCACATGTCTAATACTAAGTGACATGGTATTGAAATTGAAATAAAATCCATATAAATGGGTTTTGAAAATATCTTTTTATCCTTGGTTTTTATAAGAGTTTTTAATGAGAATGGCAATTGAACATTGACTTCCTCTTTTCATGAGTAAAGTCTATTTCTGCTTTTCTTTTGTTTAAGAGCTGTTTTTATTTCCTGTTCTGTGAACTGACTTCATATACTTTGCCCATATTTTTCTTTGGGAGTGTAGGTCTACTATGCATGAATGAGTAGAAGCATTTTATGTATTCAAGGAATTAAGCCGAGCACAGGGGCACGTACCTGTAGTCCCAGCTGCTCGGGAGGCCGGGGCAGAAGGACGGCTTAAGCCCAGGAGGCTGTAGTGTACTGTGATTGTGCTTGTTAATAGCCAATGCATTTCAGCCTGGGCAATGTAGTGAGGCCCCCATCTCTTAAAAAAAAAAGGTAAGAAAGAGATTAGCCTTTTGTCTGTGAAATGAGTCATAAATATATGCATATATTGTTATTTGTATTTTATCTTGTTTACAGTGTTTTCACCATGTGAAATTAAAAAGAAGAGCTTTTATGTAGTCAAATGTATGAATCTTCTAGCTTCCAGGCTGTGTGATTGCTTACTTCTTACTCAGCCAACTCCAATCTGGTTTGTGCTCCACCACGACACTAAACAAATGGTCACCAACACCCTCCTTCTTCCTAAGTTCAATAGAAACCTGATTTTTCGGCAGTATTTGACCCTTTTGGAGACTTCTTCCCTAAGAAATACTTTTTGTTTTGGGTCCTGATCTTCCTTCTACCTTCCTGGCCTCTCTTGCTCAGTCTCATTGTCCTACCCTTTCCCTGGCCCATGCTGTAAATATTGCTATCCCTTGTGGGGCTGGCCTGAGTCTTCTTTCATCCACTTTCTCCAAAATTGGTCTGGCCCTCATCCATGGCCTGACTGCCAGCCCAGAGCTCAGATCTCTCTCCTGAGCTGCAGACCCAAATCTCTACTTGCTCATCCCACCCTTCCATTTGGACACACAACAAGTATCTCTATCTCAATGTATCCAAAGCCAAGATTATTACCCACCTTCCCAACACACCTTCTTTAATTTGTCAGCTCTAGGACTGGATGCACCAGAGCAGGAATCGAGTTCACTTCATCAGCTCTGCATACTGGACACCTCACCCACTGTCTTCCGCTCCTTATGAATTATCAGTTGCATTAAACTGAAAGGCAAGACAATCCGTGCAGTTACCCAAGCTGGACTATAGGACACCTTCTTCCCCCTGTCACTCTGTCACGCAAATTTAAATAGCACCTTTTGAGACTGCCTATAGGTTGCCTATAGCAATCACTCAGTTGATTCCTACACATGTATTCTCACTTGTCTTCCTTCCTCTTCTTGCCTCCTCCAACCCATTCTCCACATTCCTTGCAGAGAAGTCTTTCCTGAAAGTAAATCTAGGTAATCCTAGCTGCTGCAACATAAACCTGCGGTCTCAATAGTGTAACACAATAGAAATCTATTTCTTGCTCACATAAAATAAAAAATGATTGTTTCAGGTGGTGATTCAGAGACCTAAGATCCACAAGCATTCACCAATGCCTTCTAAGGATGCTGCAGAAGAAGAAAGAGTGTGGAGGGCCATGCCTGGTGTTGGCCCACATCACACCTACCTGCAGGCCACTGGTGAGAACTCAGTTTCAGGTCCACACCTGATTTCAAGGAGCCTAGAACATGTGGTCCAGTGCCTGCCCAGGGAGAGAACCTGGGTCTTACGACGAGCCTTGGTAGTTTCCCATTGCTTTGAGGATAAAGATCACACTCTTTTATAGGAGATAACAAGGCGGCTCCTGATTTAACTGGCTCTCCTCTCCCACCTTTGCCACTTCTCCACTGCAGCCCTCCACTCCAACCTCACTGAACTATTTGGAGTTTCCTGATGATTCCATACTCTCTCTCACCTCTGGGCTTTGCATTTTCCAACTTCTACCTGGAAACCCCTTCCTTTCCTCTCTTTCCCCTCCACCAGTCTCCAGTCCCGCACCCCATATCACTGGCTAACCCTCACATGATCATGAACTTGAGGGCAGTTTTCCCATAGCTGTACCCTCCACACCTAGCACCAGGATAAGTGGCATCACTTACGAGGCCCAAAATGCAAATGACAGGCCCATTGTTAGAATTTTAGGACACCAACAGCAGCGCATCAACTCCAGGGTGAGCCCTCCTGAGGGTGAGGTCTTTGGGAACTACACAGATCACAGGCTTCTGAAGCCAGCTCTGCCTACGAAAGGCTAATCACACAAGCCAAACATCCACTGTGGCTTTTGTCATTGACCTAAGGTTTGAGATAACATCCAACTTTCTAATTCTTGGCTGGAAAGAGAAAGAGAGGCCACATTTTTTTCTGAATAGTGTTGCAACAGGTTTTGTTTATTTGTTTTATTTTTCCATAAGTTGTCGGGAGTACAGGTGGTATTTGGTTACATGAGTAAGTTCTTTAGCAGTGATTTGTAAGATTTTAGTGCACCCATCACCCTGAGCAGTATACACTGCACCATATTTGTAGTCTTTTATCCCGCGTCCCCCTCCCACTCTTCCCCCTCAAGTCCCCAAAGTCCATTGTATCATTCTTATGCCTTTGCATCCTCATAGCTTAGCTTCCACATATCAGTGAGAACATATGATGTTTGGTTTTCCATTCCTGAGTTACTTCACTTAGAATAATTGTCTCCAATCTCATCCAGGTCACTGCAAATGCTGTTAATTCATTCCTTTTTATGACTAGTAGTCCATCATATATACGTATATATACACATATACATATATACACACATACATATATACATATATACACACATGTATATATGTGTGTGTGTATATATATACGTGTGTATACATATATATATATATCACAGTTTCTTTATCCATTCGTTGACTGATGGGCATTTAGGTTGGTTCCAGGATTTTGCAATTGTGAATTGTGCTGCTATAAACATGCCTGTGCAAGTATCTTTTTCGAATAATGACTTCTTTTCCTCTGGGTAGAGGGAATCCCACTACCCAGTAGTGGGATTGCGGAATCAAATGGTAGCTCTACCTTAAGTTCTTTAAGGAATCTCTACACTGTTTTCCATAGTGGTTGTACTAGTTTACATTCCCACCAGCAGTTTAGAAGTATTCCCTGATCACTGCATCCATGTCAACATCTAATGTTTTTTGATTTTTTGATTATGGCCATTCTTGGAGGAATAAGGTGGTATTGCATTGTGGTTTTGATTTGCATTTCCCTGATCATTAGTGATGTTGAGCATTTTTTCTTTCATTCATTGTTTTTTTTCTTGAGATGGAGTTTCACTCTGTCACCCAGACTGGAGTGCAGTGGCGCAATCTCCGCTCACTGCAACCTCTGTCTCCCAGGTCCAAATGATTCTCCTGCCTCAGCCTCCCGAATAGCTGGGATTACAAGCACACGCCACGACACCCGGCTAATATTTGTATTTTTAATAGAGACGGGGTTTCACCATGTTGGTCAAGCTGGTCTTGAACTCCTGACCTGGTGATCTGCCTGCCTCGCCCTCCCAAAGTGCTGGGATTACAGGTGTGAGCCACCACGCCCAGCCTTGAGAATTGTCTATTCATGCCAGCCCAATTTTTGATGGGACTGTTTCTTTTTTTCTTGCTTATTTGTTTGAGTTTCTTGTAGATTCTGGACATTAGTCTGTTATCAGAGGTATAGATTGTGAAGATTTTCTCCCATTCTGTGTGTTGTCTGTTTACTCTGCTGACTGTTCCTTTTACTGTGCAAAAACTCTAGTTTAATTAGGCCCCAGCTATTTATGTTTGCTTTCATTGCATTTGCTTCCAGGTTCTTGGTCATGAAATCCTTGTGTAAGCCAACGTGTAGAAGGATTTTTCCAATGTCATCTTCTAGAATTTTTATAGTTTCAGGTCTTAGGTTTAAGTCCTTAATCCATCTTGAGTTGATTTTTGTATAAGGTAAGAGATGAGAATCCAGTTTCATTCTCCTACATGTGGCTAGCCAATTATCCCAGTGCCATTTGTTGAAAAGGGTATCCTTTCCCCCACTTTATGTTTTTGCTTGCTTTGTTGAATATCAGTTGGCTGTAAGTATTTTAGTTTATTTCTGGATTTTCTATTCTGTTCCATTGGTCTATGTGCCTATTTTTATACCAGTACCATGCTGTTTTGGTGACTACAGCCTTACAGTATAGTTTGAAATCAGGTAATGTGATGCCTCCAGATTTGTTCTTTTTGCTTAGTCTTGCTTTGACTATGTGGGCTCTTTTTTTGGTTCCATATGGATTTTAGAATTGTTTTTTCTAACTCTGTGAAGAATGATGGTGGTATTTTGATGGGGATTACATTGAATTTGTAGATTGCTTTCGACAGTATGGTCATTTTCACAATATTGATTCTACCCATCCATGAGTATGGGATGTGTTTCCATTTGTTTGTGTCATCTGTGATTTCTTTCAGCAGTGTTTTTTTAATTTATTTTTTATTTCTTAGTTTTCCTTGTAGAGGTCTTTCAACTCCTTTGTTAGGTATATTCCCATTTTTTTTTTTTTTTAAGCTATTGTAAAAGGGGTTGAGTTCTTGATTTGATTCTCTGCTTTGTCGCTGTTGGTGTATAGAAGAGCTACTGACTTGTGTACATTAATCACATATCAGGAAATACTTTTGAATTATTTTATCAGTTCTAGGAGTTTTCGGGAGGAATCCTTCAGGTTTTCAAGGTAAACGATCATATTGTCAGCAAACAGTGACAGTTTCACTTCTTCTTTTTGATTTGATTTGATTCTCTGCTTTGTCGCTGTTGGTGTATAGAAGAGCTACTGATTTGTGTACATTAATCTCATATCCGGAAACACTGCTGAATTATTTTATCAATTCTAGGAGCTTTCTGGAGGAATCCTTAGGGTTTTCAAGGTAAACAATCATATCATCAGCAAACAGTGAGTTTGACTTCCTCTTTACCGATTTGGATTTCCTTTATTTCTTTCTCTTGTCTGATTGCTCTGGCTAGGACTGCCAGTACTATGTTGAGGAGGACTAGTGAGAGTGGGCATCCTTGTCTTGTTCCCATTCTCAGAGGGAATGCTTTCAACTTTTCCCCATTCAGTATTATGTTGGCTGTGAGTTTGTCATAGATGGCTTTTGTTACATTAAGGTATGTCCTTTGTTTGCCGATTTTGCTGAGGGTTTTAATCATAAAGCGATGCTGGATTTTGTCTAATGCTTTTTTGCATCTATTGAGATGATCATGTGAACTTTGTTTTTAATGATGTTTATGTGATGTATCACATTTACTGACTTGCATATGTTAAACCATCCCTGCATCCCTGGTATGAAACCCACTTGATCATAGTGGATTATCTTTTCAATATGTTGTTGGATTCAGTTAGCTGGTATTTTGTTAAGGATTTTAGCATCTATGTTCATCAAGGATATCAGTCTGTAGTTTTCTTTTTTGGTTGTATCCTTTCCTGGTTTTGGTATTAGGGCGATGTTGGCTTTGTAGAATGAATTAGGGAGGGTTCCTTCTTTCTATCTTATGGAATGGTGTCAAAAGGATTGGTACCAATTCTTCTTTGAATGTCTGGTAGAATTATGCTGTGAATCTGTCTGGTCCTGGACTTTATATGTTGGTAATTTTAAAATTACCATTTTAATCTCGCTGCTTGTTATTGGTCTGTTCAGGGTATCTAATTCTTCCTAATTTAAGCTAGGAGGGTTGTATTTTTCCAGGAATTTATCCATCTCTTCTAGGTTTTCTAGTTTATGTGTGTAAAGATGTTCATGGTAGCCTTGAATGATCCTCTGTATTTCAGTGGTGTCAGTTGTAATATCTCCTGTTTTGTTTCTTAGTGAGGTTATTTGGATTTTCTCTCTTCTTTTCTTGGTTAATCTTGCTAATGATCTATCAATTTTATTTATCTTTCCAAAGAACCAGCTGTTTGTTTCATTTATCTTTTGTATTTTTTGTTTTGTTTTGTTTCAATTTCATTTAGTTCTGCTCTGATCTTGGTTATTTCCTTTGTTTTGCTGGTGTTTGGGTTTGGTTTGTTCTTTCTCTAGCTCCTTGAGGTGTGATCTTATATCGTCTGTTTGTGCTCTTTCAGACTTTTTGATGTAGGCGTTTAGGGCTATGCTCTTAGCACCACCTTAGCTGTATCCCAGAGGTTTTGAAAGGTTGTGTCATTGTCATTCAGTTTGAAGAATTTTTAAAATTTCCATCTTGATTTCATTTTTTGACCCAAAATTCATTCAGGAACAGGTTATTTAATTTCGATGTATTTGTGTGGTTTTGAAGGTTCCTTCTGGAGTTGATTTCCAGTTTTATTCCACTGTGGTCTGAGAGAGTGCTTGATATAATTTCAACTTTCTTAATTTTATTGAGGCTCATTTTATGGCCTATCATATGGTCTATCTGGGAGAAAGTTCCATGTGCTGTTGAATAGAATGTGTATTATGTGGTTGTTGGATGAAATATTCGTATATATCTGTTAAGTCCATTTGTTTTTGTTGTTGTTATTGTTGACTTTCTGTCTTGATGACCTGTCTAGTGCTGTCAGTGGAGTATTGAAGCCCCCACTATTATTGCATTGTGGTCTATCTCATTTCTTAGGTCTATTGTTTTATAAATTTTATAAAATTGCTTTATAAATTTTGGAGCTCCAGTGTTAGGTGCATACATGCATAGGATTGTGATATTTTCCTGTTAGACAAGGCCTTTTACCATCATATACTGCCCCTCTTTGTCTCTCTTTTTTTTTTTTTTTTTTGAGACGGAGTCTCGCTCTGTCACCCAGGCTGGAGTGCAGTGGCGCGATCTCAGCTCACTGCAAGCTCCGCCTCCCGGGTTCCCGCCATTCTCCTGCCTCAGCCTCCTGAGTAGCTGGGACCACAGGCGCCACCACCTCGCCCGGCTAATTTTTTGTGTTTTTAGTAGAGACGGGGTTTCGCCGTGTTAGCCAGGATGGTCTTGATCTCCTGACCTTGTGATCCGCCCGTCTCGGCCTCCCAAAGTGCTGGGATTACAGGCGTGAGCCACCGCGCCCGGCCTCTTTGTCTCTTTTAACCACTGTTGCTTTAAAGTTTTTTTGTCTGATATAAAAATAGCTACCCCTGCTCACTTTTGGTGTCCATTTGCATGAAATGCCTATTTCCCCTTCCTTTACTTTAAGTGAGTCCTTATGTGTTAGGTGAGTCTCCTAAAGGGAGCAGATGGTTGGTGAGTTCTTATCTGTTCTGCAGTTCTGTGTATTTTAAGTGGAGCATTTAGGCCATTTACATGCAATGATAGTACTGAAATATGAAATACCATTGCATTCATCATGCTCTTTGTTGCTTCTGTACTTTTTTTTTTTCATTTTTTGTTTTTGATTTTTAACTTGTATTTTTGCTTTATAGGTCCTCTGTGATTTATGCTTTAAAGTGGTTCTGTTCTGATGTGTTTCCAGGATTTATTTCAAGATTTAGAGCTCCTTTTAGCAGTTCTTGTAGTGGTGGCTTGGTAATGGCGAATTCTCTTAGCGTTTGTCTGAAAACAGCTGTCACTTTCCTTCACATATAATACTTAGTTTCGATGTATACAAATTCTTGGCTGATAAATGTTTTGTTTCAGGAGGCTGAAGATAGGTCCCCAATCCTTTCTAGCTTGTAGGGTTTCTGCTGAGAAATTGGCTGTTAATCTAATAGGTTTTCCCTTATAGGTTACCTAGTGCTTCTGTCTCACAGCTCTTAAGATTCCTTCCCTCTTCTTAACTTTGCATAACCTGATGACAATGTGCCTGGGCGATGATCTTTTTGCAATGAATTTCCCAGGTGTTCTTTGTGCTTCTCGTATTGGCATGTCTAGGTCTCTCACCAGGCTGGGGAAGTTTTCCTTGATTATTCCCCTGAATATGTTTTCCAAACTTTTATAATTGTCTTCTTCCTCAGAAATACTGATTATTCTTAGGTTTGGTCATTTAACATAATCCCAGACTTCTTGGACGCTTTGTTCATATTTTCTTATTCTTTTTTCTTTTTTTTTTTTTTTTTTTTTTTTTTTTTTTGAGACGGAGTCTTGCTCTGTCACCCAGGCTGGAGTGCAGTGGCCGGATCTCAGCTCACTGCAAGCTCCGCCTCCCGAGTTTACGCCATTCTCCTGCCTCAGCCTCCCGAGTAGCTGGGACTACAGGTACCCGCCACCTCGCCCGGCTATTTTTTTGTATTTTTTAGTAGAGACGGGGTTTCACCGTGTTAGCCAGGATGGTCTCGATCTCCTGACCTCGTGATCCGCCCGTCTCGGCCTCCCAAAGTGCTGGGATTACAGGCTTGAGCCACCGCGCCCGGCCTCTTATTCTTTTTTCTTTGTCCTTGTTGGATTGGGTTAATTCGAAGACCTTGTCTTCGAGCTCTGAATTTCTTTGTTCTACTTGTTCAATTCTATTGCTGAGACTTTCCAGAGCATTTCGCATTTCTAAAAGTGTGTTCACAGTTTCCTGAATTTTTGATTGTTTTTTTTTTTTCTTTAAGCTATCTATTTCCTTCAATATTTGGATTTCCTTGCATTGGGCTTTGCCTTTCTCTGGTCCCTCCCTAATTTAACTTAATAACTAACCTCCTGAGTTCTTTTTCAGGTAAATCAGGGATTTCTTCTTGGTTTGGATGCACTGCTCGTGCACTAGTGTGATTTTGGGAGGGTGCGGGGTGTTGATGAGCTTTGTTTTGTCATATTACCAGGGTTGGTTTTTTGGTTCCTTCCCATTTGGGTAGGCTCTGTCAGAGGGAAAGTCTAGGGCTGATCGCTATTGTTCATATTTTTTTGTCTCATGGGGTGTTGCCTTGATGTAGTTCTCTCCACCTTTTCCTGTGGATGTGGCTTCCTGTGAGCTGAACTGCAGTGATTGTTGTCTCTCTTCTGGGTCTGGCCACCCAGCAAGTCTAACTGGCTCTGGGATGGTCCTGGGGTTGTCTGTACAGATTCCTGTGATATGAGTTGTCTATGGGTTTGTCAGCTGTGGCCAGCACATGTTCTGGTGGAGATGGCAGAGGGTACAATGGACTCCATGAGCACCCTTAGCTTCGGTGGTTTAATGCTCTATTTTTGTGCTGGTTGATCTCCTAACAGGAGGTAGTGATTTCTAGAGAACATCAGCTGCAGTAGTGTGTAAAGGGACCAGTGGTGGGCAGGGCCCTAGAACTTCCAAGATTATATGCTCTTTGTCTTCCACTAACAGGGTGAGTAGGGAAGGACCATCAGGTGGGGGCAGGGTTAGGCGTGTCTGAGCTGACTCTCCTGGGGCAGGTCTTGCTGGGGCTGCTGTGGGGGATGGGGGTGAGATTCCCAAGTCACTGGAGTTGTGTACCTAGGAGGATTATGACTCCCTCTAGCTGAGTCATGCAGGGGTCAGGGAAGTGGGGAAGAAGCTGGCACTTACAGACCTCACCCAGCTCCCATGCAAACTGAAGGGCTGGTCTCACTCCCACCGTGCCCTCCACAACAGCCCTGCATCTGTTTCCAGGTGACGGGCAAGATGGGTTTGAAAACTTGCCTCAGGCTTTCCACCTCCCAGCTGAGAAACAAAAAGGTTTTAGTTCTTCGCCTGCCTGCTGAGTCTGCAGGCTGGATTCGAGCCCTCTTCCGAGTTCTGGCCAGGAGGCTTCTAGTGGGTTTTAAATTGTTACAAAGTTCAGCTAGAGAAATCCTTCTCCCTGTGGAGTTTTACCCTGTGGTCCTCAGGCCGCCCTCCCAAAGGATCCCGGTGGTGCCAAGCAGGAATGGGCTGCTAGGGGACCCAGCAAGCTCCCAGGGCCTTACTGCTGCTTCCTCTCCCTCCGTTTTTCCCTCAGCTCTCTAACTTGGCTCTGCTCAAGGTAGCGTTGGAAACTTCTCCGCAAACAGACCTTCAGCTTCTCCAGTGGGAGTGTGTGTTTGGGAGACGAGGGTCTCCCTTTCCCACTTCCACAGTTGGGGCACTCGGTATTTGGGGCGTCTCCTGGGTCCTGCAGGAGCAGTCTGCTTCCTTCAGAGGGTCTGTGTGTCCTCTCAGGATTGCTGGTTTGTTCTTGCAGTTTATCTGGAGCTAAAATTCAATGTGAGTCTCTGCAGGCTGCTCTGTCCAGAGTTGCAATCTAGTCCTGCCTCCTGTTTGCCATGATCCTGAAATCCTCACAACAGGATGTTTAAAGTGAGAATCTTTCTGTTTCAGTTTTGCCCCAAACACCCACACAATGGATGTGTCATAACAGAAAGAAGGACAAAGCCAAGGCCATTGACCTGTCAGTCCAGGGCACAGTCAGCAGTTCATGGAGAAATATGCTGAGAGGCAGAGTCCTGAGCTTTGTAAAGGCTGGGAAGAGGCAGCTTCTGGTGGCTGTGTCCATAAAACATCTAACTCTAGTGCTCTGGTTGGGGCAGAACCAAGTTCATTTGTCATCAGTGTGTCAGGTGTGGGTGCCTGGCCTCCAAAGGTCACTTGAGGCTCAGGGTCCAGCTGTTGCTTGCGCCAGGGCGCCACCAGGAAGCCTGACAGAGTTGCCCGAAGCCTTCTAGCTCTATTAGCGCACCGGCCTCCGAGCTGCCCTGACCCCGGAAGAGCAGAACCCTTAGCTGGAAGGCTTAAGAGGGAGAGAGGGACGCCAGGTGATTGCTTTGGCTTTAGGTCACCTCTGCCGCGTGTCTCCCCAGGGATCCCGGGACCCTAAGTTTATTTTGCCTTTGGGGGAGGGCAAGGAAAGACCAATGGTTCTAGGGCTACGGGAAGGACAGGGGGGCAAAGGGAGGGTGTAGCTGACCTCCCTCCCCTTGTGCAGATTGTAAAGGAATGGCCCAGATCCTCTCGACCCCTCAGATGAGCGGATTCAGAGAAGCTTTTGACAGAGTACTGGCAAAGACATTTTTCACAAAAGAGCTGTAGAGGTGCTCATGTCCATGGCGAGCGTGGGTGAGAGAGGGCAGCTTTTCCACTAGGCCACCGGGAGTCCTCCCCACCTGTAGCCTAGGCTGGCACCCCCCCCCACCGCAGAGCGAGTTGGGGGGTGTGTGGGTGGGTCCCCTGCAGCACCCACCGTCCACGGTCCCCGGCCCACCCCGGCCGCCCACCCACGCCCACCCCGTGGCCACGCTGCTCTGCCGGAAACTGAGCGCTGCAGGCGCTTCCTCTTGTATTCTTCAAACAGGAATGTGTCCCAACTGCTCGGGGGCTTCTGGCCAGGAGGGCGGGGGGAGGGTGCAGGTAGCTGAGATCTCAGAAGCGGGACTTCTCCTGGGAGGGTTGGATCCCGGGACACCACCCAGCAGTATCCCCGGTGGGGAATGCCTGGAGTTCAGCCAGGTTTGGCCAGGGGTGATTCCTATTTATTTATTTGAGCTGCTCTCGTCCCCTAGGCTGGAGTGCAATGGCGCCACTGCGGCTCACTACAGCCTCTCCCAGGTTCAAGCGGTTTTCCCGCCTCAGCCTCCGGAATGAGAGGCGAAGCCAGCTGGGATTCTGGATGGGGTAGGGGACTTGGAGAACTTTTCTGTCTAGCTAAAAGATTGTAAACGCACCAATCAGCACTCTGTGTCTAGCTAAGGGTTTGTAAATGCACCAATCAGCATGCTGTCAAAACGGACCAATCAGCACTCTGTAAAACAGACCAATCGGCACTCTGTAAAATGGACCAATCAGTTCTCTGTAAAATGGACCAATCAGCAGGAGGTGGGTGGGGTCAAATAAGAAAAAACAAAAAAAGCAGGCCACCCACCCCCTCCCCCAGCAGTGACAACCAGCTTGGGTATTTTTTGCTTTGTGGCGTCTTTGTTCTTTTGCCGTCTACAATAAATGTTGTTGCTGTCCACTCTTTGGGTCTGTGCTGCTTCTATGACCTGTAACACTCACCGCCAAGGTTTGCAGCTTCACTCCTGAAATCAGTGTGGACCAGGAGCCCACCAGAAAGAGGAAACTCCAGACACATCTGAATGTCTAAAGGAACAAACTCCAGACACAGCGTGTTTAAGAACTTTTAATGTTCACTGCTAGGGTCTGTCGCTTCAATCTTGAAGTCAGCCAGACCAAGAACCCACTGGAAGGAACCAATTCCAGACACAGGAGTAGCTGGGATTGTAGACTCGCACCACCACGCCGAGCTAATTTTTGTATTTTTAGTGGAGACAGGGTGTCCCCATGTTGGTCGGACTGGTCTCACTCCCGACCTCAGGTGATTCGCCCACCTGGGCCTCCCAAAGTGCTGATACTATAGGCGTGAGCCCCTGCCCCTGGCCCGGGTGTGATTTCTTCCCGGATCTCCGGGTGGCAGAACGGGGGAGGGCGAGCAGCTTGGCGGTGGGGACGAGCTTCCTCCAGAGCCCTGTGCAGCCCTGGGCAGCGCAGCGCTGGAGCTGGATGCAGCGTCCACCCTCGCGGAGAGAGGCTGGAGGAGGGCCCGAGAATGGGGGAGGGGGAGGGGAGAACGGGGGCGGGGGAGGAGGAGGACATGAGCCGCTGCCCTAGGGCTGCCCTGGCGTCTCCAGCCTGTCTTGCCCGAAGCCTCCTAGCTTTATTAGCGCGCCGGGCCCCCGAGCTGCCCTGACCCTGGAAGAACAGAAGCCTTAACTGGAAGGCTTAGGAGGGGGAGAGGGACGCCAGGCGATTGCTTTGGGTTTAGGTCACCTCTGCCGCGTGTCTCCCTAGGGATCGCTGGGACCCTAAGTTTATTTTGCCTTTGGAGGAGGGCAAGGAGGGACCAATGGTTCTAGGAATATGGTGTATACCTAGGATTAGAAAATATACAGAGCGTGTAACTGGATGTGTAACTGGGTGTGTAAATGTAGGTGAACCAGCAGGGATGGCTCATCAGTGTCCATTGTCTTACGGGCGCGATTCGATTCCTACTTATTGAGCCCAGTCGCCAGAGAACCCCGGAGTAGAAGGGGGGAGGGTTAGGGTGGGGAGACCATGAGAGCCACGATGTGATGTCCTGGCATAAACAGTGACTTTGATATTGAAGCTGTGTCACCTGCGGGGAAGACTGACTTACGGGCCAGCATTTCACAAGTATGCACTGGTATTGACTCACTGGCTGTTACCATCAACATTTCTTCCAACTGGCCAGTGCCCAGGATACTTTTACTCTGGGGCTCCCGTCTGTGACTGCCTCCCACCTCCTAGGAGGCACCTTTTCCGAGTTGGTGGAGCATCCCAGGACACAAGCTGAAGGTGACAGCCCAGAGTTAGGTTCCCAGGGAAGAGCCCTGTGTGTCTCTGGCCAAAGCCTGGGGAAGCGGAGCCCTCAGACAGGCATCAGCTCATCAAAGCCATCCAGGAGGACCAGGATGGAGGCCAGGGCTGGGTGGAACACAGGTCCTGGACAGACAAGGATGGGGAGAAATTCTGGGCTTACCTAGGGGAAGGAAAAGAAGGGTCTGGGCATGGAAGGAGGCCAGCTGGGGTTTGCCAGAGACCCTGGTCTGAGAATGCTCTGCCAGGGACTGAGCAAACCTCTGCTGTAGAACGTCCCCACCGAGTGGCCTGGAATTCCCGAAATCATGATCCCCTGGGAGTGTTTTGATGACAGCTGTCATGCTACCTGACGTCAGTATGGGTGAGACGTGGCATAGCAGTTAGGTGTGTGAGTTCTGTAGCCAGAGGGCTTGTGTTTGGCCCTTATTCTGCCGCTTACAAATTAAACCTTCTTAGATAAATGACTACAGCTCCCCACACTTGATTTCCTCATCTGGGAGGATACCCCAAAGGCGTTGTATTTAGAATTAGGGTTGTGACATACTGTACTTAGGCAACAGCACATGGACCGTAGTAAGGGCTCAACATAAAAGTTTGTTATTATTATATACTCTTTTTCTTTTAATTTTTAAAAATTGAGACAGGGTCTTACTCTCGTCACCCCAGGTAGAGTGCAGTGGCACAATCTTGGCTCACTACAGCCTCCGCCTCCCAGCTCAAGCGATCCTCCCACCTCAGCCTCCTGAGTAGCTAGCTGGCACTTCAGTCACGCACCACCACGCCTGGCAAGTTTTTTGTATTTTTGGTGGAGACAGGGTTTTATCACATTGCCCAGGCTGGTCTCAGACTCCTGAGCTCAAGCGGTCTGCCCACCTTGGCCTCCCAAAGTGCTGGGATTATAGGCATGAGCCACTGTACTGGCCTAGTTTGTGATTATTTTAAATCAGTTTAATCAGATTGCTGTCTTCTTAATGTGCAGTTAATGCTACAGAGAGTGGAGAATGAAATTTTCTGGGAAGGTGGTGAAGAAAAGAAGGAGGAGGAGGAAGAAAAAAGTAGTTAATTAATGAGTTAGTTAATACAGGTGTTTGGGGCAGAGGCGATGGTTCTGGAGCATGTGATGAGGTGTCTTTGGACAGCAGAGGCGGCATAAGGGAAGGTCCTGAGTGCTGGGCAGGACGGGGGAGAAGTGTGGCTGCAAGTGAGTGGGCAGAAAAAGGAGCAGTGATTTTGGCTCTAACTGGCCTTACTCTTCCTCCCTGACATCAGGTGGCTTCTGGAAGCTGTCAGTCGCATTGCTGTCCCCCTGGCAAGCATAGCCTCCTGCCTCCCTGCCACCCAGCCTTGTCTAGTGGTCCCTCCGCCCTGCCTGTGAGTGAAGAAGAGAGGAGTCTGCTTTTCAGTCACCCCCTCCTCCCCCGAATTCCCCAGGCTGTGCAACAGCCAAGAGCTACTCCTCCTCTCCCAACCCCTCCAACATTCTGCTGGCTCCATCTGAGAAGCTGTTTGTTCTCCTCAAGGATGACAAACTGTCAAACACTCCTCCCTGTGCTCTGTTTCCAGACCCTCCACCATGAGAACCCTCTCTGAAGCAAATGGCTCCAGCCATCATCTTTTAAAGGAGCCATATAAAGAAAACCCTTCATTCAATGTGCTTTTGTCTATCCCGAGCGTCTCCTCTACTCTGGCCATGCTCCTCCTGGGAGTGGAAGGAAATGTGGCCGCCCAAATGGCCTAAGCAAGGAGACCTCCACTGCCTAAGGAGGAGGAATTGTTTGTAGCCGTTAGAGTTGTTTGCCAGAAATTTCTGGATTTCCTCCCTTCCAGCACAAGGTAAGTGATAAGGTCTGGGTCTGTGTCCCTACCCAAATCTCATCTTGAATTGTAATCCAAACTTTAATCCCCCCGTGTTAGGGGAGGGACCTCGTGGGAGGTGATTGAATCATAGGGTGGTTCCCCCATGCTGTTCTCATGATAGTAAGTTCTCATGAGATGTGATGGTTTTGTGAGGGACTTTTCCTCTTTTTGCTCTGCACTTCTCTCATTCTCTCTCCTGCTGCTATGTAAAGAAGAATGTGTTTCTTTCCCCTTCCGTCATTATTGTAAGTTTCCTGAGGCTTCCCTAGTCATGTGAAAGTGTGAGTCAATTACATCTCTTTTCGTTGTGAATTACCCAGCATGAGAACAGGTATGTCTTTGTTAGCAGTATGAGAATGGACTAATACAGTAGGATGGTTCTTTTTGGCTCCCTTTTGGGGTTTTGTGACCAGTTCTGGCCAACAAGTGGTGTGTAGAAGTGACACACACTGAAGTATTTAATGGAAAATTTGAGGTCCTCTAGAATTCTTTTTGTCCCTCTAGCATGACATCAGCCACATACGAGGTGATAACTACTCTACGTGCTTGGGTCTCCAAGTGTCCCTGCCTATTCATGATGGACTTATAGCCTGAAGCACAAATTGACACCTTGTTATCTGCAACCACTGAGATTTGGGGGATTCTTTGTTACCACAGAGTAATCCAGCCTCTCCTGACTGATACAGATTAGATATTTCCTTCCACAGGTTATGGAGCGACTCATGAGCGCTCTTGCCAGTGCTGCTGGAATAGGAAAGGAAGTGAAAAATGTGTTAGGACTTTGCAGACCTGTGATAATTTCTTCCATGGCTCACTTTTTATATAAACTCACAGGTTTCATTGCCTTGTGGGAAGGCAGTCGGCTTTGAGTGAGTTGATGAGCTTTTTTTATTTTTTCCTTTATTATTATTTTTTTCCCCGAGATGGAGTCTTGCTCTGTCACACAGGCTGGAGTGCAGTGGCGTGATCTCAGCTCGCTGCAACCTCCACCTCCTGGGTTTAAGCAATTCCCCTGCCTCAGCTTCCCAAGTAGCTGGGATTACAGGCGCATGCCAGCACACCTGGCTAATTTTTGTATTTTTAGTAGAGATGGGATTTTACCATGTTGGCTAGGCTGGTCTCAAACTCTCAACCTCGTGATCCACCCGCCTCGACCTCCCAAAGTGCTGGGATTACAGGCGTGAGCCACCGCACCCAGCCCTATGAGCTTTGAAGTCCAGGTACTGTCTCTGATTCGCTGTGGAATCTTTCCTAAGCCATATAACTTCTCAGAGCCTTATAAAAGAAAATATCAGCTTGGCCTACCACACATGAGGTGTTTGTAATCCAGCAAAATACATATGTGAAAGTGCTTTATAAACTGTAATATGCTTGTCTAGTAGCAAGAAAATGTTGGCTATGTCTCTGGAGAATTTTCTAGCTCAAAAAATTTCCGTGATTGCATAAGAGTACATTCAAGGGAATGAATCCAACTTTTACACTGGAAACTCATATTGTAGATGGAGAAAGCGTGCCTGATCTGAGAAATAATTCTAACTATTGGCAGAACCATACACTGTAGGTGACAACTTCAGGAATGTGAGAACCTTCTGCCAAATTTGAAACTGATGCAGTTTCGAGGGTCCTCTCTTGGACGCCATCTCTGCTGGGATGCTCCTGTGCCTTGTCTTTTGGAATTGGGGACTCTATTTGACAAACTTCCCTTGTCCCATCAACTTGCTTTCCCGCCTGGAATTGTAGGAAGTCAGAGCTGAATGGATACTGGAGACTATCCAGCCCAGGGGTTCTCAACTTTAGCTACATTAAAAAAATCGCTGAGGGAGCTATTAATTCTATTTAGGCCTTGATATTTTCTCTGTTTTCAGTGTACTCATTGCAGTGTTTGCATTTTTATTTGTCTTGCATGTAGTTTTAACAGTCAATGTAATTAAATCAATAAAAAGAAAATAATTATATATGCACATGAGGTCAGTTCTCTTTGGCCTCCCAGACACAAGAGTGAGCGTGAATGGGCCAATTTTAAGGACTGCCCTTATATGAAAAAACAAACAAAAATCCTACTTTCCACTGAAAAGTCTAATTATTTTAGACTGGTGCCTAAGCATTGGTATTTTTTAAAAATTTCCCCAGACGGTTTCAATGTACTACTAGGGTTGAAAAACCTGGCTCTAGTCCAGTGGTTCTCTGTATGGGCAATATTGGAATTGCCTGAGAACTTGTCAGGCCTCCGAATTCTCAAGCCGCACCCAAGACTTTAGGAACTCTGAGAATGGGAACCTCCGGGTGGGTGATTCTGATGCATGCTATGGGTTGAGAAACACTTATCTAGCCTAACCCCTCCTGCCACAGGTGATAATGAACCTGAGGCTGAGAGCCTAATAAATTCATGTTACTTCTAGTTCCAGCCAAGATGGAATAACAAGTATCAGATTTACCCTCTCATTGTTACTAACTATAAACTGGACAAGATATATGAAACAACTGGTGGTTGATTTGATCTTGTGGAAGCTTGGTCTTATTAGGAATAGTTTAGAGTAATCTTCTAGGGCTATACTAGCGCTAGTCCTAAGGCCTGAGACTTCTGGACTCTCAACTAAATGCCAAAATGTCCAGCATATTTTAAAAAGTCACTAAGCCTATATAGTATAAGTAAATATGACTTATACCAGGAAAAATTAGCAGTCAATAAAAACAGACACTAAAGTGACACAAATGTTGAAATTAACAAAGACTGCAATGCAGCTCTTATAAATACATTAAAGGATTTAAGGAGTAGATGGCATAGTGAGTGAACAGATAGAAAACCTCAACAGAAACATAGAAACTTAAAAAAATTCTCGGGAGGCTGAGGCAGGAGAATGGCGTGAACCCGGGACGGAGCTTGCGGTGAGCCGAGATTATGCCACTGCATTCCAGCCCAGGCGACAGAGCGAGACTCTATCTCTCGCTCTGTCGCCCGGGCTGGAATGCAATGTTTCAAAACAACAACAACAAAAAAATTCTAAAACTGAAACATTTAAAATGAAACATTTGGCAGATGAACTTAATATTGGATTGAACATTTAAAAAAATCAGTGAATTATACACATCATTACTTTTTACCCCTAAATACTTCAGTATGCATTTCTTATTTTTTAAAAGGACATTTTCCTATATAACCATAATACTAACCTCACACTTACTAAAATGAACAGTTAGTTTCTCATACTCAATCCATATTCAAATTTTCTAGCAGTCTTGGAGATATCTTTTATAACTTGTTTATTTGAACAACAGTCTTGGAGATACCTTTCATAGCTTGTTTATTTGAACAAGAATCCATTCAAGGGTTATGCATCAAATTTCATTGTGATGTTGCTTAAAACTCTTTTAATCCAGAGCACTTTCTCTGAGCATTCTGTCTCCTTCATTTTCTGGCACATCGACTTAAGAGCTCATTCTTGTACAATATCCCATGAACAAGGTTGCTGTTGGTATTCATTTTAGTTGATTTCAGCCAGAATAGGGTTGGAAGAAAAGATGCATGAAATAAAATATGTCTGGATCTTCGTGTCTTTAACTGTGAAATCAGAGATACTGTGCCTATGCATAATTCATGCAACAGAAAATCACATGGACTTTGTTAAATATCTGTCAATACGTCTCTCTGGCATCATTTACAATGGCTACCTTGTGTTCCATTAGGTAACTTAACTATAATGTATTATTCAATTATGTAAAGATAGACATTTCAGCTATTTATATTTTTACCATTATAAATATCACTTTGATAATTTGATGGGAGGAAAATCGCATGTCACCATTATTTAAATTTTCATTTGTTTATTAGTCATTCATACTTCTTTTAGAATTAGCCTATTTTTATTATTTGCCTACTTTTGTCCTTGGGATATTCATTTTTTTCTCTTGTAGTTTTTAAGCGCTCTCTACCAATAGATTTTTCTCAATGTTATATACATATTGCAAGATAATTCCTGTGCTTTTAATTTGCATTTTAGTGTTATTAATGTTTTAAGTAAAGCACTTTTTATTTAAATAGTCCGCTTTACCATTTTTTCATGTTTTCTTCCTTCAGAGTCTTGCACAGAAAGTCTTCTTGACACTCAGATTATATACATATTCACTTGTCTTTTGCCTTAGAGCTTTTATAATTTTGTTTTTTGCATTAACTCATTTGGAACTTCTTTCAGACTAACATATGAGAAGTTTAATTTTTAAGGTAATAAGTTTTATCGTGTGCATTAAAAATACTGAGGCTGGGCATGGTGGCTTACACCTGTAATCCCGGCACTTTGGGAGGCCAAGGCAGGAAGATCGCTTGAGCCCAGGAGTTCAAGACCAATCTAGGCAAGTAAGACGGGTAAGTCAAGCCTAATGAAGCCATAACTGATAAGAAAAAGGTGTTATGAACTTACCAACACTATCAGTAAGTGGTAATAAAGAAATTTAAGAGTTTTATTCCTCACACCAATCAGTTCTTTGACACCACCTGGGTGTCCAACAATTCATTTCAATTCTGACAATACTTACATCCAGTTAGAGGGCTCACCCCCCAAGACAGCCCCCTCTTCAGACACCTGTCACAAATGGGGTTCCCAGGCTATTCACGCTGCTGCCTGGCCAACTACAAATTTGGGGATTCCCATAACCTCCCTCAGGCTTAATAATTTACTAGAATGAATCACAGAACTCAAGAAAGCAATTTACTATTATTACCAGTTTATTATAAAGGCTACAATGGAGAAACAACCAATGGAAGAGATGCAGAGGGCACGTTAAGGGGGGTGGGCGGTGCGTGCAGAGCTTCCATGTCCTCTCGAGGCACTCCACCCTCTCAGCACCTCTGTCTGTCCATTAACCCACATGCTCCCTCAACCTGGTCTTTTGGATTTCTATGGAGGTTCTGTTACATAGGTGTGACTGATTAATTCATTGGCCATTGGTGGCTGAACTCAATTCCCAGCCCTTCTTCCCTCCCCAGGGGATCACCAAGAGCCGCCTCATCAGCACAAACTCACGTGTAGCTAAAGGGACTCATTTTGAATAGCAAAACACCCTCCCATTACTCAGGAAATTCCAAGGGTTTTAGGAGCTCTGTGCCAGGAACTGGGGATAAACACCAGGTATATTTTTTATCATATCACGACCCTAAATGAAAGTAACCTCTTAGGAAGCCTGAAAAGGGATGAAAATAACTAGTTAGGAGTTGTCGACTTAAAGGAAAAGAAACTGAGGCAAAATGAATATAGAGAGTTTATTTGGGCCAGGGTTGAGAACAGCTGCTTGGGAAACACTTTCAAGTTGTCTTGGGAAGTGCTCCGGAGAACAAAGGATGAACCAGGAGAGGAGGCAATTACCAACATTGTTGGTTAAGAATTCTCATTGGTTTACAGAAATAACATTGATTAGTGATCGGCTAGGCATTGTTGCACTATAGGTTATAAGTTATGTTGTCCAGCATATGCCATCGTTAGGTTAATTTGTAGCTATTGGTGGTGGCATTGGGTCAAGAGTCCACATAGCAGGCAGATTACATACATACACAGCTCAAGTGGTGAGTGAGGTGTGACTATTGTCACATTTCAGTGCCTGCCTGGACCTGATGACTTAAAGGGGCTCACATTCCTCAGATGAAAATTTCCTTTCTGGCCCGGACTGGTGGCTCACACCCGTAATCCCAGAATTTTGGGAAGCCAATGTGGGAGGACCACTTGAGGCCAGGAGTTTGAGACCCGCCTGGGCAACATAGTGAGAACTTGTCTCTACAAAAAAATAAAGTTAGCCGGGCGTGGTGGCGCATGCCTGTAATCCCAGCTGCTCAGGAGGCTGAAGTGGGAGGGTTGCTTGAGCCCAGGAGGTTGAGGCTGCAGTCAGCTGAGGTTGCACCACTGCACTGCAGCCTGAGTGAGAGTGAGGTCCTGAGAAAGAAAGGGAAGGGGAGGGGAGGGGAGGGCAGGGGAGGGGAGTGCAGGGGTGGGAGGGGAAGGGAAGCAGAGAAAGAGGAAGGGGGGGAGAGAGAGAGAGAGAGAGAGAGGAAGGAAGGAAAGAAAGGGAAAGAGAAAGATTCCTTTCTTCCTCAGAGACAAATACTCAGTGAGTTTTTCTTATATATATATACTTTAAGTTCTAGGGTACATGTGCACAACGTGCAGGTTTGTTACCTATGTATACTGTGCCATGTTGGTGTGCTGCACCCATTAACTCGTCATTTACATTAAGTATTTCTCCTAATGCTATCCCTCCCCCTCCCTCCACCTCACGACAGGCCCTGGTGTGTGATGTTCCCCGTCCTGTGTCCAGGTGTTCTCATTGTTCAGTTCCCACTTATGAGTGAGAACATGCGGGGTTTGGTTTTCTGTCCTTGCGATAGTTTGCTCAGAATGATGGAATGCTCAGTGAGTTCTATCCTAGGTGTTGCTGGGTGAAGGGAGGGGTCACACAATCATGATAGAATCCCATCTTTAAGGAGCTTAAAATTTGGTCATGGAATAAGATGGACGGATGGGATGATTATTTTAGGATTGACCCTCCCACAACAGGCTGCCCCGTCTCCATTTGGTGATGCCCGGTCCATTGCTGCTATTGCCCTCTCTTCTCCTTAACACTCTGGGATTGTTGGTAGCTGACTCTCTCAGGACAGTTTTTAGGGTTTTCATTTCTCAGAAAAGTTGTTTCTGACTATGGAGAAACAAGAAAGATTGTAGCAATGAATAGAATTCTCATTCCTATGCAGGCATAAAAAGGATGGGTCTTCCCCCCAAAACTTTAAAGAATCGTGTCAGAAATCGTATCAGGCCAAGCCAGAGGGGCCATCCTTTGTGGAGGCCGCAGAGGCGTCCATGCAACACACACAAATGCCTAGGTGGTGAAAGCAGCAGAGGGTGGGGTCTTTAATTTTTATGTTGTTTTGTGTTGTTAACAACATTGTACTATATAAAGGACAGAAATTTATTTCCACAACTATTTCTACTACGTATAAATTGCCATGTGATAGATAAGAAAATTATTAGGTAAGGAAAAGCAATCAATTTTTAATTATTCTGGGAGACACAAAACAAAAGACTTTAGAACAATAGTCATCAGCAAATAATTTCTTTTTTTTTTTTAAACCGAGTCGGCTCACTGCAACCTTCGCCTTCTGGGATCAAGCAATTCTCCTGCCTCAGCCCCCCGAGGATTACAGTCATGCGCCACCACGCCTGGTTAATTTTTTGTGTGTATTTTTAGTAGAGACGGGATTTCACCGTGTTGGCCAGGCTGGTCTCAAACTCCTGTCCTCAAGTGATTCACTCCCAAAGTGCTGGGATTGCAGGTGTGAGCCACTGCACCTGCACATTTCTTTAGTTACATCTTACTTAATGATGGAGGAGGCACATGCCTCATAGCTCAGGGCATGGCAGCCAAAGAATCCAGTGGTATTTGGAGCAGTTTCTTCCAGTTCAGCTTAGTTTAATAAACAGGTAGGAATGTTGACTTTGGCCCAGGTCCTGGGGATATAACGATGAAAAGATAATTCTGCGTGGTAAACTCTTTGGCTTACAGGACAACTGGGAGTGATCCTGCATTCAATGGGTCAAGCCCACCTCCCCTTGGGGAGCCTTAAGAAGCCTCATCCTGGGGGGATTGTGTATGGCCTTCCTCCTAGAAGATGTGTGTGGAGGATTAAATCCGTGAGTGTGTCTGAGTCATTGGTGCAATGCCTGGAGCAGGATAGGTCCAGCGAGGTTGGATGTTGGCATGTAATCCCAGATACCCCACCTTCCACAGCTGTCCATCAGTGTTTCAAGGGAAAGTGATCTACACAGTTTTATTAAAAAAACAACAGCATCAACTTGTGTGTGGAGTGGGGAGTCTTTTAAAATTAGCAAGGTAAGGCTAGAATGATGTCTATCTGTGCAGAAACTGTCTTGAAACACTAGGACACTGTCATGGGCTGAATTGGGTTGTCCTTCATTGCCCTCAATTCATATGTTAAATTCCTAACCTCCGGTATCTTGGAATGTGATTGTATTTGGAGACAGGGTTTTTACAGGGGTAATTAAGGCAAAATGAGGTCATTAGGTCATCCAATATTAGTGGTGTCCTTATAAAAGGGGTAATTTGGACACGGACACGTACAGAGGGAAAGACACTAAAGAGCTACAGAGAGAGGAAGGCCATCTGCAAGTTAAAGAGAGAGGCCTGGAACATGTTCTCTCTCTGAGTCCCAAGAAGGTACCTACCTTACTGACACCTTGATCTTAGACTTTCAGCCCTCAGAACTGAGACAATAAATACCTTTCTGTTGTTTAAGCTGCCCAGCCTAAGGTACTTTGTTATGTATAGCAGCCCTAGACAGTTAATACAAATATTAATATCAACAATCAATCACAATGATTCCTTTTGGGTTTTTAAATGCAAATGAGATGAACACCAGAGATGATTTTCTCTTTAGCTGAATCACATGAGGATTCTGAGTCAGGTTTATATTTTTAATAAGTTAAAACATTTTGCCTTCCCCTTTCCATTATCTGGTTGTGGTCATCTGATTTAAATAACATCCGCTTTCTTTTAGAATGAGAACAAAACCGTTACACTCATATAGAAAATACACTCTTCTCACCACCTGTTTTGGGGGATTAGTGATAGTTTAAAAATTAAGTGCAACTCAAGTTGTGGCCAAGCAAGGCCGACTGACTTCCTGAAATGTCAGGATCCTGTTCTTGGGGCCACCTCATTTGCTTGCATGGCTCCAGAGAACACCTTTCACATTGGGTGTGACTGGAGCATCATCCTTGAAGGTGGGTGACTCTGCAGCCCTGCCTACCCTCCGGTGACACGGAAAGTGTTGTTGATAGCAGTTTTAATTCGGAGGAACTCTACACAAATGTCTTGGGTACTCCTATGTGCTGAATACTGTGGGAAGACCATTATTCAAGGAGTTTACGATCCACTCCAAAGATGGAAGGGCAAGTCCACCTTCAATATGGCATAGAACATGGTAACAAAATAGGTGTGTAAAGCCCTTTTGCTACTTAGAAACACTTTAGATCCATTTGACTATTTGAATTTTTCCAGTTTTCTTGAGGTATAGTTGACAAACAAAAATTGTATACATTTGCAATGTACAATGTGGTGTTTTGATATATGTCTTAGTCCATTTTGTGCTGCTATAACAGAATGCCACAGACTGGGTAATTTATAAAGAACAGAAATTTATTTCCTCACAGTTCTGGAGGCAGGGAATCCAAGATTGAGGGTCTGGCATCTGGTGAGGGCCTTCTTGCTGCTTCATCCCATCGTGGAAGGTGGAAGGTGGAAAGCAAGAGAGGATGAGAGAGAAAAGAGAAGGCCCAACTTGTCATTTTATAAGGAACCCACCCCCCAGATAAATGCATTAATCCATTCATATGGGCAGAGCCCTCATGACCTGATCACCTCTTAAAGGTCTCATAAATTACAACATGAGTTTGGGAGGGGACAAACATTCAAACCATAGAAATACACAGATACATTGTGAAATGATCACATAGTCAAGGAAATTAACACATCCTTCACCACATATAGTTATCATTGTGTGTGTGTGTGTGTGTGTGTGTGTGATGAGAACATTCAGGATCTACTCTCTTAGCAAATCTCAAGCATACATTCTCATGAACTTTTGTCACCATGCTGTACCTTAGATTTCCAAAATGTGTTAATTTTGAGTAACTTAAATTTTTTTTTTTGAGGTAGAGTCTCAGTTTGTCACCCAGGCTGAAATACAGTGGTGTGATCTCAGCTCACTGCCACCTCCACCACCTGCGTTCAAGTGATCTTTCCACTTCAGCCACTCAAAGTACTGAGATTACAGGTGTGAGCCACCATGCTCAGCCCATAATTGAAACTTTATACCCTTTGACCAACATCTCCTCATTCCCATGTTCCCCACCCCCTGGCAAGTCCCCTTCTACTCTCTGCTTTCATGAGTTCTACTAGTTTAGATTCCAAATATAAATGAAGTCATTCCATATTTGTCTTTCTGTGCCTGGGCCTGGCTTATTTCACTTAGCATAATGTTTTCTAAGTTCATCCATGTTGTCAAAAACGACAGAATATTCTTTTTTTTTAAGATTGCATAATATTCTATCAGTTGTATGTACACCACACTTTCTGTAGCCATTCATTCATGGACAGACACTTGGCTTATTGTCACATCTTGGCCATTGTGAATAGTGCTGCAGTGAACATGGGAGTGTAGATACCACTTCAGGGTAAGGATTTAATTTCCTTTGGAGATATATCCAGTAGTGGAATTGCTGGATAGTATGGTAATTCTATTTTTAATTTTTTGCGGGACTTCCATACTGTTTCCCCGAATGCTTGTACTAATTTAAATTCCCAGCAACAGTGTGCAGGTGTTCCCTTCCTCCACATCCTGACCAGCCCTTGTTATCTTCATTATTTGGTTTTTTTTTTTTTAATTTATTTATCATGCGATTTGATTTTTAGAACAATTGTAAGCCGTGGGCAAAGCAGAAGCCATTACCTTCCTTTCACAGATGGGGAATCGAGGACAAAGAGATTTAGAAACCTGCCTAATATTCCACTAGACACTTGTCTAAGATCACACAGATAGTAGACTTAAATTTAGATGTCTGATGACGCAGAGACACAGACAACAGGAAGAGGATGGAGGTTAAACCCAAAAGCTCAAGCAAAGGGCTGCTGAGCTGAGAATCGTCAAGGCTGCACCATGCGGAAGGGCCTGCATGAGCGACCGTGCGGAGAGAGAAGACCCGTAAGACAGTTACCGGAGGGACCAGCCCAGACAGAGAAGGGGCAGGGGACAGAGCCATTGGGCTGGAGCCATACAGAAGAGGAGTTGGAACTTTTTCCAGGACCATCATTTATTATCAGTGGAGTCACATGATCTCCTTGGAGGCTGGGACACTGTTTAGTCCTTTCTCATCTTCCCGGAACCTAACCTGATACTTGGCTCTGTAGTAGAAAGTGCACAACAAATGTTTACTGTCCAAACCAGAGGCGATCTCTGGCTCCGAGGATGATCTGGCAGCAGAAGGAGGCTGGTTTGGGTGTGGGGGAAGAGGCAGGGTGGGTCGAACAGAGGCGGGGCCGTGAGAAAGGGGCATTCACTTGGAGAACCACTGTCAGTTGGAGAAAACAAACCAAATTATTTTTCCCAGGCCTTGAGGCAGAACTCTCTTTTTCTAGAAGCATGATAAAAGAAAGAAGGGGCCAGGCACAGTAGCTCATGCCTGTAATCCCACCACTTGTGGGAGGCCGAGGGGGGCAGATCACGAGGTCAAGAGATCGAGACCAGCCTGACCAATGTGGTGAAACTCTATCTCTACTAAAATTGCAAAAATTAGCCAGGCATGGTTGCGTGCGCCTGTAATCCCAGCTACTCCGGAATCTGAGGCAGGAGAATTGCTTGAACCCGGGAGGCAGAGGTTGCGGTGAACCCAGATCCCGCCACTGCACTCCAGGCTGGGCAACAAAGTGAGACTCTGACTCAAAAAAAAAAAAAAAAAGAAGTAAAGGAAATAGAGAGGGAGGGAGGGGGAGGTCAAGGGGAGGGAGAGAGGGGGAGACAGGAAGAGAAGCAAAGATAGCAATTCTTAAGGCCTGTTATCTATTACTTACCCTTGCCTTGGCTGCAAACACAGCTGAGTCCTAATGCAGACGTTTCCAAATCCCCTCTCCCGCCTCAACAGTGATCTCTCCTCCCACTTCGAGAGTTTAATTCAGTGCTGCTTTCACTTTATGCCCCCATGAAAACAGGAAAACAGTTTGCAGCTTTATCATAACCTTGCTTATGTCTGTTGTTCTGTGTCTCAAATACCCTGTCCTCAGGACGGCCCACCAGCACTGGCCGGCCTCCAAGCTCCCGGGCCTCTGCTCACGTACAGGTCCTGATCTGCCCTGCCTCTGAGTTACTGTGGGTCCCTGCCCACTCGAGAGCACACAGCTAGTCTCACCCCCAATTTTAAAATGGCAGCCCCCTTGCCTTTATTTATAGACAGGTGCTTTCCCATCCTTAAGTGACTTTTTGGTGAACAGGTCATAAAGTTTCCTGTCATGGCATGGGGTGGAGGGGACTGCCCTCAGAGAGGGGTGTGGGGACCGTGGCTGGCGGTCACACATCACACTGGTCCCTCCCACCTACAGCCTTGCCCTTTGCAGATGACTCAGGTGGGGAAAGCTCAAAAGGAAGGCCACAGTCTGGATGCCCCACCCCACACGCAGAGTCCAGCTCTTCAGGGAAAGCAAGCAGGGGATGCTTCAGGGGACTTTGCTGAGGCCAACCGTAGGCATCTTTTTTGAAAAGACATTTGTGCCCCTTTGCTCATTTTTTTCATGATCAAGGCGGGTCCTCCCAGGCTGCCCTTGGTGGACCCCTTTCCTTGTACCCCGCCAACCTTGTCCTCTGGCTTCCAGCAGGTCCACTCCTCTTTCCTGCTTCCTAAACCTCGCTCAGAGCCTGCAACCCTCTCGCCCTGGCCCAAACTCCCAGACACAGATTTGGAGCAGCGCAGCCAATGCTGTTTTCTTTATGTGGCTTCCTGGGACACTGCTTAGTGCCTCCTCCCATGTCTTCCTCGGGCTCCAGCATCTCTCAGGGCTCACAGAGGCCCCTCTTTCTCCAAGGGGACTTCTTGGTCTGTTTCACAGGCCAGGAGTGTTCAGATACATCCCTGCCGTGTGTTTCTTCCACAGCAGTCTGGCCTGCCCATGAAGAGCCTCCGTGTGAGCAAATTGAAAATAGGGCTTCCGGCCCCAACCTTCCATGGAAACGGCTGTGGTTTCAGTCTCCATAAAGGTCACTTGCTCTCTTTCCAAAATCCAAAAGGACGGTGTTAACTCTGTACAAATTGCACCGGCCATTTGGTCTTAGTGTAAACTTTTTGGACCATGTTTCATTTTCATTTTTGAGATGAAAGAAAATATCAAAGCCTCCTAGCATTTTGAAACTACTCAAATATCAAGTGCAAAACTGCTGATGGGATCAAAGATGCCGACTAAATTCTTGGCCAGTAAGATAAGACTCTTTCTTGTCAGCTGACCAGCAATACGTGAATATGTGCAGGGTAGCTGATAATCTATGAAATTATCAGCCGGGCACAGTGACTCATAGCTGTAATCTCAGCATTTTGGGAAGCCAAGGTGGGCAGATCACCTGAAGTCAGGAGTTTGAGACCAGCCTGGCCAACATGCTGAAACCCTGTCTCTGCTAGAAATACAAAAATTAGCCAGGCGTGGTGGCGGGCACCTGTAGTCCCAGCTACTTGGAAGGCTGAGGCAGGAGAATGGCTTGAACTCCGGAGGTGGAGCTCCCAGTAAGCCGAGATCGTGCCACTGCACTCCAGCCTGGGCAACAGAGTGAGACTCCATCTTAAAAAAAAAAAAAAAAAAAAGAGAGAGAGAAAAAGAAAGTAAAAAAAGAAATTACCACCAATTAATGGGTTACTTGAAATGAACTTGATCCTTGTCTTAAACCAGCAGTGTGGTACAGGAAACTTGAAGATTCTTGAGCTGCAGCTCCATTTTGATTTGTAGTTTTTGTTGCAATACACACCTCTCTACTAGGCACAGGTGACACATGGGATCTTGTGTCAGGACATGTGGGGGCCCTGTACAGAGTCCAGACCTTGAGGTGCCAGGCAGCAGAGCCTGTGGCTGGGAGTGAGGGTGCGTGGGGCTTATCTTGGGCCTCACAAAGGGCCTCAGAGTTAAAATGTTAAAACTATTTCCTAGTGATCTTACTAAAGAGTCTCAGAGACAGATACACTGAAAAGATGGACAGAAAAGGATTACTTTAACGATAAAAGCTAAGCTCATGTTCCATGAAAGAAATGCCATAAGAATGTTTTCTAAAGCCTATGCTTAACTTCGGAATAGCACAATTAGATTGCATTGCAGTTTTGAAAGATCACTTGTTAAATACAAAATTTTAAAACATACCACAATGTTTGGCACTTCATTTTCTTTATTAAACAAGGAGACTCAGAAAATCATGGTGGCCTGGGCCCATGTGAACCTCTGTGAAAGCCTCCCACAGCGAGAGAGGACTCGGATGCCATGGTCCTCAGTGGGAATGCGGGGAGCAGTGTAGGCCTCGGTGCTGACCCAGTGCTGGGGTCCTAGGGCTCTCTCCTCTTTTCTTCCAGGTGGAAAATAAGCTTATATATGAAGAAGTCAGCGAGTGGACAGAGCCAGGCGCAATGGATAGCAAAGATGTGGAAGTGTCTTCTCAGTTCAAGTTAGAAGAAAGCTGCAGCATGGCGTCTGCTCTCAGCTGTTTGGGAATTACTGATGCCTTTTTCTAAGCCAAGACTGACTTTTCCAGAATATCACCCAAGAGATAGAGCCGTCCCTGTCCAAGTTTGTGTGCTGGCCCTTCATGGAGGTCAGAGAGGAAGGCACAAAGGCAGCTGTGGCCTCGGTGGTCACGGTGTCAGAACGCGCAAGCCCCATAGAGAGGTTTCGCTCAGGCCACCCATCCCTTTTCGTTCTCCAGCACAATAGGACAGAGAGCGTTCTGTTCTGCGGAAGATTCTCCGCTCTACAAGGCAATCCCTCCAGCTGCTTTGCTGTATTGCGCTGTCTCCTGTCACCCTGTGAATGCAGTGACCTCAGCCAGCAGCAGGGAGAAGCCCCTGCCCCCTGAACAAAAGACCTCATGTGAAATCCTGAGCGCGGAGCTTACAGACGTGTGCACTTTCACTTACACAGGCCGTGACTTTCAAACAACTTCAGGAAACTAGGATCTCTGGGGTACACTGGAGATTACAGCAGCGTAGAATGTTCATTTGGATTTAGAAAGAAAATGCTTATTTTCTATTTGGCCGCTCCCTAACTGTCCCCAGACTTCCTCTCCAGTGATTACCCCTCCACTGCCCTGGGATTCACACCCTCACCCTAACCAAGTCCTCCACGGGGTCCAACCACACATCGCTTCATCTCTGTAGTGACGACTTCCTGGCCTCTGCCCTGTGGGTAAAGACCCCGGATAAAGACGCCTCCGTTGCTGAACTCGTGTGAATACATTGAAACATTGTGAAAGCAGAAGGAAAGGAGACAGAGGATGTGGGAAAATAAAAGGGATGATCTGCTTGTTGGGAAACATTTTGAGAATGCCCTTTCCTAAGAGAGAACAGTCAAAGTGAACGATACTTCCTGGACTGGGCTTCGTAGGGCTGGGCTGGGCTGTTTCTCACGGGAGAAGTTCTCGTCTCCCCGGCGTGCACGTCCCAGTTTGCCAGCCCGGCCTTCGGTGCGGGGGTATCATGGTGCGTTCCCAGGAGGGAAGTGCTTGGTTAACACTTCTGCTCGGGTTCGACTATCAGTTCTGGTTTCCTTTAAGGTACAGGATCTTCCCTTTAAGGCACAAACACCCCCTTGACACAAAGTAGGGGACAAGGGAACTTGAAACCGTTTGGAAACCCAAGCGCAATAGGCTGTAGGTTATAAAAAGAAATTACAAAGGTAATTTTACCTGGAAGAGGGAGCAGTTTAACTTCCGTAGGGTAAGATTCAGATTCACTTTGGTAACTTTACAGGGAATTTTCTAAATGTTTTGGAAATGCCGAAACATTTACTATCGGTATTTCACAGAGACATTCAAAGTTCCCTAATGTTAGGTTCCGCTGTGATCACTCCCAAGGCTGCTAAACAACCTCAGTAATTAGCTCGATTGGGGAAACGAAACTGTGGGAGACTCGGGGCTTTCACTCCCCATGATAGGGAGACCAGGCAGGAAATATTGTCTCCTCAAGTTGCAACTAGACAGTATTTCTTGCCTGGTTTCCCTATCATGGAGTCCTGGTTGGACTCTGCTGTGCGTCTCTTGATGAAATGTGATACTAGCAGCTGAACAATTAAGAAAATGGATGGTGGGTTGTGAAGCGGTTTGTCACTGCTGGAGTTGCGGAGGCGCAGTGGGGGAACCCGAGAAACGCTGCGTCCCCCAGGTCATCACCACGTCAGCACTGATTAGTCATGTTGATGGCATGTACCCTGGATGTGACATGGCACTTGACCTCTGTGGCCTTTCCCCGAAAAAACATAACCCCTGTCTAACCATGAGAAAAATATAAGGCGATGGTACAGGCAGGGCGTTTCAGGAGAGGGTCAGGGAAAGGGGAGGGGGTCCCAGGGGAGGGTCAGGGAAAGGGGAGGGGGTCCCAGGAGAGGGTCAGGGAAAGGGAAGGGGGTCCCAGGAGAGGGTCAGGGAAAGGGGAGGGGTCCCAGGAGAGGGTCAGGGAAAGGGGAGGGGGTCCCAGGGGAGGGTCAGGGAAAGGGGAGGGGGTCCCAGGAGAGGGTTAGGGAAAGAGGAGGGGGTCCCAGGAGAGAGCCACGGGAGGGGACTTCAGGAGATGGCCAGGGAGAGGGTCAGCACCGCGCCGTGTGAACACGCTTCATACAGAGGGTCAGCACCGTGCCGTGTGGAACACGCTTCATACAGAGGGTCGGCACTGCGCCATGTGAACGCGCTTCCTACAGAGGGTCGGCACTGTACCGTGTGAACATGCTTCATACAGAGGGTCGGCACTGTACCGTGTGAACATGCTTCATATGGGTCACTGCACCATGTGAACACGCTTCATAGAGAGGGTCCGTACCACACCCTGTCAACATGTATCAGCGCCATACTATTTGAACATGCTTGACACAGTGATATAGATGCATGTGGCACAGCTGTGAAATGATGACCTACTGCAGACAGAGTTTGTACGTTGTGCTATCAGCCAACTGGGCAAAGGTGGACAAGAGTCCCGGCATGTCTCATTCGCCAGGTGTCTGTCAAATTAAATGGGCTGAACTGGATAATGGCGAAGGACTTCTGAGACTGTAAGGTGTTCTGTTTCATGAGTTCTCAGGTCTTCCAACAGACAGCGCCGGTCTGATCCGTGATTAGTGCCTGAAAGAGCTGAGTTATCCCGGAGTGTAGGCGTGGGATATTGAAAAGTATATTTGGGCTGGGTGTGGTAGCTCACGCCTGTAATCCCAGCACTTTGGGAGGCCCAGGCAGGCAGATCACCTGAGGCCAGGAGTTCAAGACCAGCCTGGCCAACATGGTGGAACCCCGTCTCTACAAAAAATACAAAAATTGGCCAGGTGTGGTGGCTCACGCCTGTAATTCCAGCACTTTGGGAGGCCGAGGTGGGCAGATCACCTGAGTTTGAGACCACGCTGGCCAATATATAGTGAAACTGCAACTCTACTAAAAAATACAAAAATCAACTGGGCGTGGTGGCACACATCTGTAGTTCCACTGACTTGGGAAGCTGAGGCAAGAGAATCGCTCAAACCTGGGAGGTGGAGGTTGCAGTGAGCTGAGATAGTGTCACTGCACTCCAGCCTGGGTGACAGAGCAAGACTCCATCTCTCAAAAAAACAAAAACAAAAAACAATAACTTAGCCAGACATGGTGGTAGGTGCCTGTAATCTCAGCTACTCAGGAGGCTGAGGTATAAGAATCGCTTGAACCTGGGAGGTGGAGGTTGCAGTGAGCAGAGATCGCACCATTGCACTCCAGCCTGGGCAACAAGCGTGAAACTCCATCTCAAAAAATAAAAATAAATAAATAAATACGTAAAATAAAAACGAAAATATATTTGGTCTTAGTTCTTGGTTCCTGGCACAGAGCTTCAACACTTCCTGGAATTTCCCAAGTGATAAGGGTGTCTGTTTATTTGTAAGGAGCTCCTTCTGACTATGCCTGAGCTTATGCCAACGAGGTGCCTCAAAGTGGCCTTTAGAGAGCTTCAAGAGAGGGGCTGGCCATGCCAGAGAGATCAAGTCCATATTTAAAGGGCCAGAATGTTCAGCCCCACCCGACCTCTGCAGAGGGGAGAGGGATTAGACACTGAGGTCATTCCTGCTTACATGACTAAATTTTATTTGTCCCTCTCTGTCTCTTTTTTTTTTTTAAATGAGTATAGGGACCTGGCACACTGGCTGATACACGCCTATAATCTTAGTGCTTTGGGAGGCCAAAGTGGGAGGAACACGTGAGCCCAGAAATTTGAGACCAGCCGGGGCAACATAGCAAGACACTGTCTGTACAGAAAAAAAAATTAACCAGGCATGTACACCTGTAGTCCCAGCTACTCAGGAGGCTAAGGCAGAAGGATCACTTGAGCCCAGGAGGTCCAATCTACAGTGAGCTATGATGGTACCACTGCATTCCAGTCTGGTTGACAGAGCAAGACTCTGTCTCTAAGAAAAAAAAAATGGCTTAAATTTTTACATTTTAGCTAGAACTTACTGAAACTATAAGTACCCTTGAAATTCATAATATCTTAAACAAGCTGGGTGTGATGGCTCATGCCTCTAATCCCAGCACTTTGGGAGGCCGAGGTGGGTGGATCATCTGAGCTCCGGAGTTCGAGACCAGCCTGGGCAACATGGCGAAACCCTGTCTCTACTAAAAAATACAAAAAATTATCCCAACTACTTGGGAGGCTGAGGCAGGAGGATTGCTGGAACCTGGGAGACAGAGGTTGCAGTGAGCTGAGATCGTGCCACTGCCTTCTAGCCTGGGCAATAGAGCGAGACTTGGTCTCAAAAAACTAAAATAAAAATTAAAAACTATTAAAAAACATATACCGAGGAGAAAGTGCTTAAGGAAATGAAATGAGTTACATATTCTGCTCTGCTTTTCCTGTAAAGGAAATGTCAGAAGAGACAGGGAAAGGGTCCCAAAGGCTGTCCCCCGGCAGATCACCAGGTCAACACTTGGGGTGGGAGCTGAGAACCCTGGTGTGGAGCTCAGGTCTGAGCCATCCCCTACAATGCTGCTGTTACACAGAGTCCTACATCAAGGCTCCCAGGTGCATAGATAGATAGATAGATAGATAGATAGATAGATAGATAGATAATTTTTTTTTTGAGACGGAGTCTCACTCTCTTGCCCAGGCTAGAGCACAGGGGGCTTGATCTCAGCTCACTGCAACCTCTGCCTCCTGGGTTCAAGCAATTCTCCTGCCTCAGCCTCCTGAGTAGCTGGGATTACAGGCATGCACCACCATGTCTGGCTAACTTTTTGTATTTTTAGTAGAGACGGGGTCTCACCATGTTGGCCAGCCTGGTCTCAAACTCCTGACCTCAGATGATCCACCTACCTCGGCCTCCCAAAGTGCTGGGATTACAGGCGTGAGCCACCGCGCCCGGTCCCAGGTGTTTTTAAAAAGCAGGTGCGTCCGCCTCTGCTTTGTCCCTTGCATCTGTCCGGAGTGCTGGGCTGTTGCTGGGTTCCTTACAAAAATGTAGCCCAAGTTGCTGAATTCATAGACAATTTAGAATTAAGAACAACATTTAGAACTTTGATGTTAACTCATTCACTCTTGGTCCAAAGTAAAAATTTCCTCCTCACTATCCCTGAGTAGATTATCAAGTTGGCTTCAGTGACAAAAACGAGCATCGCATTTCCATGGAGGGCTTCCCGTTCGTGTATGAGAAAGTTCTTGACATCACACTGCTTCTGACACATCCATCATCAGTCCCCAGAGCCACGCAGAAGGAGCCTGCTGGCCATGACACGGTGCTCCATGCGACAGCACCTACACTTGTGGAAGGTTGACTAGGTGTTCCCCACCCAGGTGGTGTTGGAACAAGCATTCTGGTCTGTCTGTCATCTAATCTCACTGGTTGGTAAGTGTCTGTCGTGAATTGTGCTGTGTGTCGCCAGTGGGTGGGGCTAGAGGTTGTGGCTCCTGGGCCGTGCTCTCATTTGCATTCAGCTTCCTGTTGCCATACCTGAAACACGCTTAGGCAGCCTAAGCTCCAACAAGCAGTTATTGCACGTGGACTGCGGGCGACGCAAGTGCTCTTGCACCTTCTGGACTGTGTCTAGATTGATCCTAACCTTTACAGACATTTCATTTAATCTACCCAAAAACCTTAGGAGATTGCCGTTACTATCCCCAATCGTAGATGATGCAGCCGGGTCTGTGAGGATGTGAGAAATTCGCCTCAAGGACCCAACCAGTAAGAGGCAGCACTGGGATTCAGACCCAGGTCCTCTTGCCACGAAAGCTTCCTTCAAATTTCCGTATTGTGTTGTCCAGATCTTCCTGATGGTTTTCTCTCATTTCAGCATCTTATCCTTTGAATGAAGCAAATCCAATTCCTTCCGAAATTCCCCCACAGAATATCACCCTCGTCTCCCTCTGACTACGGGTGGCACCCTTATCTGAAAGCCATCTCAGGTCAGGTCAGGCCAGAGTGTGGGGCATGGCCCCTCCCCCCTTACTGGATGTGGCTGCTATGCTTCTATCAGTGCTAAAACTTTCCTCACCATATTGGTGAATATTGAGTTTGTGAACAGTTAAAATTTCAGATTTTTCTTCATGTGAAGTGCTACTAAAATAGGCCCCCCATTTCTGGCATTGGCAGAATTGATTTTTTTTAAATCTGAATTTAAAACATCTATATTATCATTATTACATTTCTTCGTATTGGTCTGGGATGACATTTCAGCTAGTGGAGTTCTTTCAAGTCTCGATTCTGTCATCCACTGCAATAGGCCTGTGCGATCTGAAAATTTCCTCTTCGTGGCTCGCTACGCTTCCATCAGAGTTGTTTGTGAGAGGGTGAGACAGGAGCACACACAGGCAGAGCCCCCTGGTATACCTTCAGACACCTCCCTCCCAAGTGAGCCACAATTTTAGGTCACTTCTTTTCTTTCTTTCTTTTTTTTTTTTTTTGAGACAGAGTCTCACTCTGTTGCCCAGGCGGGAGTACAGTGGTGCGGTCTTGGCTCACCACAACCTCTGCCTCCCAGGTTCCAGCAATTCTCCTGCCTCAGCCTCCCAAGTACCTGGAATTACAGGCGAATGCCATCACGCCCAGCTAATTTTTGTATTTTTAGTAGAGACAGGGTTTCACCATGTTGGCCAGCCTGGTCTCAAACTCCTGACCTCAGATGATCCACCTGCCTCAGCCTCCCAAAGTGCTAGGATTACAGGCATGAGCCACCACGTCTGGCAATTTTGGGTCATTTCTATAGCTAGCTAACAATCCTTTTTTTTTTTTTTTTTGAGACGGAGTTTCATTCTTGTTGCCCAGGCACCATCTCAGCTCACTGCAACCTCTGCCTCCCGGGTTCAAGCGATTCTCGAGCCTCAGCCTTCTGAGTAGCTGGGATTACAGGTATGCGCCACCATGCCTGGCTAATTTTGCATTTTTAGTAGAGATGGGGTTTCTCCATGTTGGCCGAGCTGGTCTCCAACTCCTGACCTCAGGTGATCCACCCGCCTCAGCCTCCCAAAGTGCTGGGATTACAGGCGTGAGCCACCGCGCCCGGTCAATCCTTTATTCCAACATCAGCTTACTCTTGTTTATCTTGTCCTCAGAGTAATAATCGGAGGCTTCGGTAAATCCCTCTTTCTTCGTTCTGAATTCCTAGGCAGACTTTTTGCACGATGATTATGCCATGCATATCGTTTCTGTCATGTACTTTGTTTCCTGTATCTTGCTATTTATACTGGGACCTGAATTCCTCTTGTTGAAGCTCCATTTTCATTCAAATTGGTTATTCTATACATGCAGTTTAGAGAGCTTTTTATTCTCCTTGTTATTCATCAAGAAACTGAACTGAGCAATGCCATATCATCTGTCCACATGGCTTGGTTTGTTCTGAGCTATAACCTTCATTCACTTATTCGACAAACTTTCCTAAACAACTACTATATGCTAGGTGTTTTAGATACTGGGGATGCAGCAGTGAACAACTGGGTCAAAGTCTTATTCTCCTGATGCTATGTTCTCTTGAAGGAGATAGGCAACCAGTTTCTGATGGTGCCTGAGACTACAAAGCAAACAGAAAGTAACTCGGGATGAGAACAGAAGCCAGGGAAGAGCTCAGGGAAGAGGTGGCATTGAGCCGAGACCAGAATTAGAGGAAGGGGTGAGCCATCTAGAAAGAGGCAATATCAGGGACAAAGATCTGAAAGAAAATGAGCCTTCTAAGGTGAGACACTGAAAGGAAGCTGGTGAAATGAGGGGGAAAGGAAAAGGATGCAAGGTCAGAGGAAGTCCCCAGTGGACTGCTTACATGGATATTTGCAATAGAAAATTAAATTATAGACCTTCTAGCTACCCCAGTGAGAGGACCAAGCTTGACTGAAGAGGAAAAATTACATGATGTCCTGGCATTTACGTCTCAGCGGAAGCCAGTGATTTGTATTTTATAAATGATGGAATTCTGCCCTCTGGAGGATGAAGCTATGTTGCACAGCTGAAACTTTAATGCTAGGTTTGTTCCATTATTTGGCAGAAAATAAAAGGACTAAAAGAATCCCTGGCCAGGCGTGGTGGCCTGCTTGTAATCCCAGCACTTTGGGAGGCTGAGGCAGGCAGATTGCTTGAGGTCGGGAGTTCGAGAACAGCTTGGCCAACATGGAGAAACCCTGTCTCTACCAAAAACACAAAAAATTAGCTGGGCATGGTGATGCACACTTGTAGTCCTAACTACTCAGGAGGCTGAGGCAGAAGAATCGCTTGAACCTGGGAGGCGGAGGTTGCAGTGAGCAGAATCAAGATCACACCACTGCACTCCAGTCTGGGTAACACAGCGAGACTCTGTCTCAAAAAAAAGAAAAAAGAAAAAAGAAAAAAGAAGAAACCCTGAGAGATTATTTTATCTGTTTCTTTCATTTCAATCACGTAAGCTGCTTAAGATAGGAAAAAGTAACTGATTTTAGACTTTCCTGGAGTGTCTTGTTATCTGCAACCACTGTCCAGGGGCCAAAATTATTCACTGTCATGAAATTAGTCTCACCCAAAATTCTCAGACTGTTATAAGAAAACATTATCTGTAAAATAATTTTGTGTTATTTTTCTAGTTGTGTTTATAAGTTACAAATTAGTTTTTTGGTGTTTTTTGTTTTTTTGTTTTTGAGACAGGTTCTCACTTTGTCACCCAGGTTGGAGTGTAGTGGCGCGATCCTAGCTCACTGCAGCCTCACGCAACTCCTGGGCTCAAGTGATCCTCTCACCTCAACCTCCCAAGTAGCTGGGACACAGGTGTGTACCACCACACCTAGCTAAGTTTTAAAGTTTTTTAGAGATGGGGTCTCCCTATGTTGCCCAGGCTGGAAAAATTATTTATTAAAATAAGTTTAATAATTATTTTCATATTTCTCCTTTGCTATAGTAAATACAGGCTATGGCACATAAAAATTGCTTTTTCTTTAGTTTAAAATGTTTCCAATTGCTGAACTGCTAGTGGATTACTACAAATTTTGTGTTTTGAGGAATTGAGCACCTAAAATAAAATACATTATCCAGCGAGCACAATATGGAAAAATTTACCCACAAGAATTATATTTAACATATTTACAAAACTCTATTGTGAGACTTTTAATTTCACCATGCTGCAAGTTTACTCAAAGTGTCACAATTCACTTAATAGCACTTTCTTAAACTGAACAAGAAAACAAGCTAATTCAAAATGACTTTTGAAGAGTGAAGAAAAAAATTCTCAAGATGCTTCTGAGAGTTCTGGGTGATCAGTAGCAGCTAGTTTGAAGGGCCAGAAAAAGTCTAAGTTCTACTTTCAGGAGCTGGGAGCAGGAGGAATAATTCAGGAATAATTCCAGGTGAAGGAGAATAAGGAAAAACGCTTAGGAGACTGACACTTCTCCGTATTATTGTCGGATGAGATGAGCTAGGAAGACTCAAGGGGGCAGTAATGTGGCAGTGTCCACACATTTCTCCTAGACGAGGGGGATAAGAACAAATCCAGCTTCTCAAGAAGAGCCCTTGTCGTAGTCTTTTCCTGCTGCTTTATCAAAGCACCTTGTAAACACTAGACACCGATTTCTTACAGTTCTGGAGGCTGGGAAGTCCAAGGCTGGGAAGTTCAAGATCTGCAGGTGCGCACTCAGTGTCTGATGAAGGCATTTTCTTGTGGTGTTCTCATCTGGTGGGAAAGGCAGAAGGGACAAGTGCTGTGTCCTCACATGGCAGAAGAGATGTTATGGGCTGAATGTGTCTCCCCAAAATTCGTATGTTGAAAC
Source organism: Macaca mulatta (assembly GCF_049350105.2). NCBI lineage: Eukaryota > Metazoa > Chordata > Mammalia > Primates > Cercopithecidae > Macaca > Macaca mulatta. Next base: position 180,404,175 of record NC_133409.1, read on the forward strand.
TTTATCACCAATGTGATAATTTTAAGAGGTAGAGCCTTAAGACGTGATGAAGTCATGAGGGCAGAACCCTCGTGGGTGGAATTTGGGCCCCTGAAGGAGTGCATTCATCCCTTTCCATCCCTCCCACCAGCACATGAAGACACTGTATTTCCTCCTTAGATGCATTAACAAGGTGCCATTTTGGAAGCAGAGAGCAGCCCACACCAGGCACCAAATATGTTGGTGCCTTATTCTTGGACTTCCCAGCCTCCAGAACTGTGAGCAATAAATTTCTGTTTTTAATAAATTGCCCAATCACAGGTATTCATTTATAGCAGCAAAAATGGATGATGACAGAAATTGATACTGAGAAGTGGGATGTTGCTATAACTAATACCTAAATATGTGGAAACAGCTTTGAAACTGACTAATGGGTAGAGGCTGGAAGAAATTTGGAGATGCATGCTGGAAAAAGCCTATATAGACATGAACAGAGCATTAAGGGAAATTAAGGGTGAGGGCTCAGAAGACAAGGAGAGCTGTAGGGAGAGTCTAAATCTTCTTGGAGATTAATTAAGTGGTCATGATCAGAATGCAGTTAGAAGTATAGATGGTAAAGACAGTTTTGATGAGATCTTAAAAGGAAACTGGAGGAAAGGTCATCCTTGTTACACCGTGGCAATGAATTTGGCTGAATTGTGTCTGTGTCCTAGTGTTTTCTGAATGGCAGAACTTAAAGGCAATAAACTAGGATATTTGGTGGAAGAAATCTCTGAGCAAGGTGTTGAGAGTGCAGCATGGCTTCTCTTGACTGCTTATAGTAAAATGTGGGCAGAGAGAATGAATTAAAGATGGAGTTTATAATCAAGAGGGAAGCAGAGCTTAAAGATTTGGAAAATTCTCAGCCTGGCCATGTAAAGAATGAAAAGGCATGTTTGGGAGAGAACACTAAGAGTGTGGTCAGGATCACATTTGATAATAAGGTGAGTATGTATAGAAGGAAGCCAGATGCTATTTATCAAGACAATGGAAGAATGAACCCAAAGGCATTTCAGAGGTTACCGGTGCTGGATCTCCATCCCCATTTCAGAGTGCCAGGATCCTGAGGGCAGACGGTTTTAAGGGAGGACTCAGGACACCATGGAACCTTGGGGCTTGCTGCCTAGGGCTGCCTCAAGTCTCTGCCCACCCCCGTCCCTCCACATTCTGGTGCAGCACTCTTTGGCCACCATCTCAGGTGTGGCTCATGCAGGCCCTTGTCAGGCTACCCTTCCTGTAAGCCTTGGCGTGTCCACGAGATGCTAACTCTGCAGGTGTACAGAGTGCACGAACTGTGGAGATACGGCCACCTCCTTCTAGATTTTGAAGGATGTCTTGGGGAGCCCGGGGGCCCAGTCAGAGAATTGTCACTGAGGTGAGGCTGCTGCAGAAAGCCCTCACTAGGGCAATGTTTAGTGGAGCAGTGGGATTGGGGCCACTGCAGAGAGCCCCAACTAGGGTAATAGCTAGTGGAGCTGTGGGAACAGGGCTGTCCCTGAGAACCCAGAACTGTACAGCCACGAGCATGCAAGTCTATCCTGGGAGAGCCTAGACTTCAATCTGTGAGAGTTGCTGCATGGGTTGCACTGGGCAAATCCATGGGAGTGGGCCCCCTGGACCCTAGGGGACCCAGTCCCCACCCCCATGTGCTCGGAATGGGGGACACAGCATCGAAGAAGATGATTCTGAAGCCCCAAGATGTAATGCTGTTTGCCTTATTGGGTTTGGACTTACTTGGGACCAGATACTCCTTTATTCTGGCCTGTTTCTCCCTTTGGGAATGGGAATGTCCGTCCTATGCCTGTCTCACCACTGTATTTTGAAGGCATGTAACCTGTTTGATTTCACAGGCTCATAGCTGGAGGGGAATTTCACTTAGGATGAATTGTACCTTGAATCTTATGCCTTTCTAATTTAGAAGAAATTTTTTTTTTTTTTTTTTTTTTTTTTTTTTTTTTTGAGATGGAGTCTTGCTCTGTAGCCCAGGCTGGAGTGCAGTGGCGCGATCTCCGGCTCACTGCAGGCTCCGCCTCCCAGGTTCACGCCATTCTCCTGCCTCAGCCTCCCTAGTAGCTGGGACTACAGGCGCCCACCACCTCGCCCGGCTAATTTTTTGTATCTTTTAGTAGAGACGAGGTTTCACCGTGTTAGCCAGGATGGTCTCGATCTCCTGACCTCGTGATCCACCCGTCTCGGCCTCCCAAAGTGCTGGGATTACAGGCTTGAGCCATCGCACCCGGCCAATTTAGAAGATATTTAGAAGAGACTTTGGACTTACATTTTAAAGTTGATACTGGAACTTTGGGGGCCACTGGGATACAATGCATGCATTTTGTATGTGAGAAGGGCATGAATTTGGAGGACGGGGGCAAAATGCTATGCTTTGTATGTCTGTGTCCCCTCCAAAATTCATGCTGAAACAATCCTCAATGCAATGCTAAGAGGTGGTGCCTTTAGGAGGTGATGAGATCATGAGGACACCTTCCTCATGAGTGGGATTAGCCCCTTGTACAAGAGACTTCACATGGGATTTGGCCCCTTTTGCCCTTCCACTTTCCACCATTGAGGATGCAGCAGCAAGCTGTCATCTTGGAAACAGAGAGCAGGTGTTTGGAACTGGTTCTGTTTTATCTGATTCTGGGGGTCCCTCTTTTTCCCTATGCAAGATCCCCAAATTTTCTTCCTTCTCTCAAAGAAAGCTTCCAATATAGATAGGACTCAAAGGGAGTCATTTGCCCTCTAAGAGGTGTCACACTATGTCGTGTCAGTCATTCACACCTTAGTAAGAAAAAGCTCTTCAGGTCCTTGCCAGCGATTCCGGGAAAGGCTTAGAACTGAGAAAGGCGCGGATGCCCCGAGGAGGGCGCTGCCCGGAAGCCACGCTCATTTCTGCTTCCACTTAGGCAACCCCGGGAGCTCTGACTCCTCGGCGGTCCCAGGGAAGGGCCGCCGCCCCGCCCGCGGCTGCTGGCCCGGGTGGCGCTTCCGCATGGTATAAGGGCAGCGGCCCTCGGTGCTTCCTCCCACAGCTCGCACCCAGCTCGGAGCCCGGAGCGTGCCTTGGCAGCGTATCGGGTAAGGCCGGGACTCGGAGCGGTGGCGCGGCGGCGAGCTGGGGGGAGAGGCCAGGCCCCCTCGCTCAGCTTCCAGCCCAGCACCCCACCCCCGCCCCAGGCTCAGGCCCATCAGCCCGGAAGCTCCCTGCGCGCCCCCCACCCGCTTGGCGCCCCCATCCCTTCCGGGCGCCGCGTCCGAGACAGGCGACCTCTGATCCCCCGCCCTTGCCTGGGCGCAGGCCCGGCCAGCCTGGGAGGGAGGAGGGAGGACGACAGATGCAGGCGGAAGGGCAAGACTGAAACCCGAGATTAGAATGTTGTCCTTTCTCCCTGAATTCCCTTCCTCCCAGAGCTGTTTGTGACAGTTTCCAGGCAGCTCAGGGTCGAGCACTGCTCCTATCTGCAGCTGCAGGGAGAGAGAGGAGGAACCCCGTGCGATTCTAGAGACGATTGCACAACAAGGAGAAGTCAGCTGCCCAGCGGGCAGTACCGTTCTTCTTTGCCTGTCCTTGGGGAAATTAGGGCTCTGAGAGTGGAGATCCAGATGGGCTAGTGGGTGGCGGATGGGATGCTGCACCGCCAGACCCTGGACGGTGGTGGGTTTCCAAACTGGCACATCCTACACCGGCTCTGAGACTTTGGGCACTGGACCTCTTATGCCTTTTGAACCTCAAAAATAAGGAAGACTTATATTATTATAATAATTACAGTGATACCTTTGCCAGAGTTTTAATGCATAGTAGGTAGCTATGAGTCTTTGATAGAATGCTGTTAGTTCAGGTGAAGGTAGGCAATGGATTCATTGCCCAGTGAATCAGACTTGAATCACAGGCTCAGAAGCACCTGCGCTCCCAAACATAGGTTGGGAGGACCCAGGGCTGGGTGGCTATGCTAAAGCTGGGGTGGCTAGGGCCTGCCCCACCCCACCCCACCCCCCAGACTCACCTGTCCGCAAGGCCAGAGCCCTTTAGGGCTCCCCTGGGTGCCCTAAAATCCCCTGTAACTGCTGAATCCTTGGCCAGCATGGTCCCACATTTGTGGGCCTGGGAAAGTGTTCTTGCCCTGCTGGAATAAAAAGGCGGAGAGAAAGTACAAGATCAAGGGTGCCACAGGGTGGCTGGCAGAAGTGGAGGAAGCTTCTGGGGGAACGAGTGCTGCCTAATCTGCTGGCATGGGCAGTGGGCACCAGGGGGACCCTGTTCTGTGTTGCAGTTTTCACCATGGAGCAGCTGAGCTCAGCAAACACCCGCTTCGCCTTGGACCTGTTCCTGGCCTTGAGTGAGCACAATCCGGCTGGAAATATCTTCATCTCTCCCTTCAGCATTTCATCTGCGATGGCCATGGTCTTTCTGGGGACCAGAGGGAACACGGCAGCACAGCTGTCCAAGGTCAGCAGAAACGACAGAAAGGGTCTGCTTTCCTTCCATCTCCCTACGAATGGACGGTCTTTATGGAAAGGTTGTGCCTTTGAGCCCTTAGTGTGTTTTCGAAACTGTATTTTTATGAGATCAGACTGTCAGAAAAGTCACACTTGTAGGCAGGCTTTCATTCATCATCAGGTTTTTCCTAAGTACCTACCACATACCAGGAACTGTTTTTTTGTGTTGCTGCGGAGATAGCAGTGAGCAAAGCTGACAAAAATCCCTGCAGGGCGAGTCTTCTGTTCCAGTGGATGAACCTGGCAACTTTCCTGAAAGCCATACTACATCCTCCTGAGCTAGCAGCTTCCAGTTTTTGCTTTGCATATGGTGGATGATATGCAACTCATAAATATTGCCTGTTACATAACATGATTCAAGCATAATGAGAGGAGTGAGACATAGGGAATGCATTATAGTGGAGATAGTGGCATTGCTTTTTTCCAAGGAAAAGAGAAAAAGTGACCCTGTGGTTCTATAGTCCCAGGGTGCTGAGCATGGCTTAGTGGGCTGTGGCATAGCACGCCCTGCAGGGGAGGTGAGGGGGACACCCAGCAGCTTTGGGAGCAGGACCCAGCCCTTGGCAATGTGACAGGTCACTTCTTGTCCTTCTGTGTTTGATACTCTTTAATTCTGAGAAGAGAACTCTAGCTCGCTCTCTCGAAGGCCAGCAGAAAAGAGTGGTAAAAGTAGGGGCTCTTCTAACATACCTGCTGTGAATGACACGGCCCCTGTTCCTTGACAAGGTGCAGCCCGGGATTCAAGTTCAAGGGGCTGCGAAGCTTCTATTACTCATCGCGTTAGATATGAAAGCATTTTAAATATATTTTTAAATCCATTAAAAAAAAAAAAAAACCTCTGTTACTCATTGTTAGTTGCTTCTTGCGGGGTTATATCAGTTGCTAGCTTGAGGCTTTCCAGGGACTTGAAAACCTCAGCAAAGAATAGTTTTAAGGACTCCTCCCTCATTTCCATTAAAGCAGATGGAGCGTAGGCACAGTGCAAACATTCCATATCTCAGTGAGTAATGTGGACTTCCTACCCTACGCAATTTTGTTCTTTGTGTCATAATCATAAAGGAACCAGCCTAGGTCTCATAAAACCACAAAGGGCCACTTGATTTGTAACTGATACATGGAGAATTAAACTTTTGCCAGAATGTTAAGTTTAAGGAAGTTATTTTAAAATAAGTGAGTTACTGATGTTAATAGGGTAATAAAATTTTAAAAGCCTCAGTCTAATATCTTTGTGGTTCTGAATAGAGGATGAATCCTATTTTTACTGCTTATTTCTGGGAACGTTCAGTAAAATTATATTTGATACAGAATATAAATATGAACATACCATTTATTATTTTCTTTGGAAAAGGCAGACATATATAAATATTTAGTGTATTAACCATCCACATTTGTGGACCTGCTAGTGTAACAAAGAGTGATGTAAAAGCAATGTCTAAAGTTGTAATCATTCTGTCTCACAAAGTCATACATTTTGGATTTCCTATTGTTTGTTCTGCAGTGACAAATTAATGAAGTGTTGGGTTTGGGATCATCAATAATTAGTAATAAAAACACATTAATTTGATAGAAGGAAACACCAAGGAATCACTTTATAGTTTCAAAATAAATGGCTGTAGAAAGAATGTTTCCTTTATTTTAGACTTTTCATTTCAACACGGTTGAAGAGATTCATTCAAGATTCCAGAGTCTGAACGCTGAGATCAACAAACCTGGAGCGTCTTATATTCTGAAACTTGCTAATAGATTATATGGAGAGAAAACTTACAATTTCCTCCCTGTAAGTACTTTGCCCTTCACATTCTAAAACCCCACTAGACAGTGCAGATATTTTTCTAGCACAATCAAGTCATGAAAGTCAGTTTTAATATTTGTAAACTTTCAGAAAAACAATACAGAAGGCAAACATGGCAAAAACAATCCGGAAGGCAAACATGACAGAATGCAAACTTTAAGTGACTTGATGATTTTGTGTTACAGTCTTAGTGAAAACATAGCTCCTGGAGGTTTTACTGAAGCAAGAGTACAATCAGTATTTGTGAAATCTTAGTCAAAGATCAGAAAAGAGTGGTAATTTTTATATAACAACAGCAGTATAAGGGTTAGGCTTACCACTACTGGAATGCACAGTTAAAAATGGCTAAGATACTAAATTTAATGTTAAATGTTTTTTACTACTATAAGAAAAACTATAAGAGTTTGAAATTTTGTGTTATATGGAATTGTAGCCTTTTAGGACAATTTCTGTTGCTTTTCGGGATTGTAGAAAACAATTTCAACATGGAGTAGGAGTATATTTCCTTTCTCTTTTTTTAAATAGGAGTTCTTGGCTTCGACTCAGAAAACATATGGTGCTGACCTGGCCAGTGTGGATTTTCAGCATGCCACTGAAGAGGCAAGGAAGACCATAAACCAGTGGGTCAAAGGACAGACAGAAGGTGAGCGCCTGGGCAGAATGGAATCATTATGCGCTGGTCGTGTCATTCCTTTCCTCAGTCCGCCTTTCACACCTGCAGTTATTCCCTCCCCAGCTCCCACAGTCCTGGCACACATTGTGATTACAGTCAGAGGACACTCCCGGTGTGTGCACTCTGCACTGCACGTTGCTGGACAGCTCTCACATGTTAGAAGTTCACCAGAGAGGAAACTTAAACATGATTTCACTCAAGCAGCTAAATCCTTTTTTCTTACCAGCTCCCCAAAACTTTTAAAGTTACATTTTAAAGTTAAAACCAACATTGGCGGGGCACGGTGGCTCATGGCTGTAATCCCAGCACTTTGGGAGCCTAAGGCAGGTGGATCATTTGAGGTCAGGAGTTCAAGACCAGCTTGGCCAACATGATGAAACCCTGTCTCTATTAAAAACACAAAAAGAATTAGCCGGGTGTGGTAGCGCACACCTGTAACCCCAGCTACTCTGGAGGCTGAGGCAGGAGAATCTCTTGAACCCGGGAAGTGGATATTACAGTGAGCCGAGATCATGCCACTGCACTCCAGCCTAGGCAACAGAGTGAGACTCCATCTTAAAAAATAATAATAAAAATAATAAAAAATAAAACATAAAGTTAAAACCAACACTGAACACAGCAAAAAAAAGGAATTAAAATTTTGAGGAGAATCCAGCCTGCCAAAAATTACCTAATACACATATGGGAAGAAATGTCCTGGAATTTCACGGAAATACCTGAAATCAATATTCACAAACTACTGTGGTCATAAATTTTTTGCCAACATCTTGTCCAGTAAAAAAGGTGTGGTAGGTGGGGACTGACTTGCTCTTAGGGTGCAATTTATTTCTTTACTACATCTCTCTTCTTATCTAGTCCTGTATTAGTCAACCCACTCCAGTAGGCGTGTCTTCCGTTATGCAAATTGTTCCCGGCCATACTTGTGGTCACCAAGGTGACCTTTATTTCCATGGAGTATGTTCTGCTGGGTTTTTTTGTTTGTTTGTTTTTTGTTTTTAAGAGACAGAGTCGGCCGGGCGTGGTGGCTCACGCCTGTAATCCCAGCACTTTGGGAGGCCGAGGTGGGCGGATCACAAGGTCAGGAGATCGAGACCATGGTGAAACCCCGTCTCTACTAAAAATAGAAAAAATTAGCCGGGCGCAGGGGCGGGCACCTGTAGTCCCAGCTACTCGGGAGGCTGAGGCAGGAGAATGGCGTGAACCCGGGAGGCGGAGCTTGCAGTGAGCCGAGATTGCGCCACTGCACTCCAGTCAAAAAAAAAAAAAAAAAAAAAGAGACAGAGTCTTGCTCTGTCGCCCAGGCTTGAGTGCAGTGGTGCGATCATGGCTCACTGCAGCCTCGACCTTCTGGGCTCAAGGAATCTTCTCATCTCCACCTCCCAAAGCGCTGGGATTGCAGGTGTGTGCCACCATGCTTGGTCTTGTTCTGCCTTTTGGATATTGTTGAAATGTTTTTTGTGAGAGTAGGCATCTACTCAGCGATTTGAAGAAGTGATTTACTGATGACTAAAGACATCTTCATTAAGAATTTTTTTTTCTGAAAAAGAATGCTTGTTACAAAATAAGGCTCATTGTTTATCATACAGTCCAGAAAAGGAGAATTTTCCTGTCTTTAGTCTTTCAGCACATTTGACTGGTTTAAAATGTCAAGTCCTTTGTGGGAAGTTTGTGTGTCATCCTGGTCTGCCCCACAGGTTGTTATATGTAAAGTAGAGACGTGTTAGTGAGTAGGGCTTTCCTAATTTAGTATCTTGTTAAATGAAAATTAAGTAGAAAGTATATATTTGAATTGCATTTCCGTGCTAATATATTGTCAGTTCAAATTTGAAATTCCAATTTGGATTTTTTTTTAAGCTAACTTGATTTTTTTTAGGGAAAATCCCAGAACTGCTGGCTTCAGGCACGGTTGATGACATGACTAAACTTGTGCTAGTAAATGCCATCTATTTCAAGGGAAACTGGCAGGATAAATTCATGAAAGAGGCCACGACGAATGCACCATTCAGACTGAATAAGGTGAGGTGAGGTAACTGTACAGAGTCATGCGTTGCTCTAAAAGAATGCAGAGAATAATTTCAGTGATTTGTTTTAACTATTCAGAAAGACACAAAAACTGTGAAAATGATGTATCAGAAGAAAAAATTTGCATATGGCTACATCGAAGACCTTAAGTGCCGTGTGCTGGAACTGCCCTACCAAGGCAAGGAGCTCAGCATGGTCATCCTGCTGCCGGATGACATTGAGGACGAGTCCACGGGCCTGAAGAAGGTATGGCTCCTGGGCTTTGTGCTTTGTGGTTCCTCCGGTGTGTGTGTTGCATGGTAGGCAGGTGCTTGTTAAGTGTTCACTGATGGCTCATTTTCCAATAGTTTGTCATTCCTTTGTAAATGTAGCCCATCAACACTTGCTACACCAAAGCCCAAGTTAATTTTTTTTTTTTTTTATTTTTTACATTTATTTATAGAGACAAGGTCTCACTATGTTGTCTAGGCTTGTCTAGACCTCCTGGCTTCCAGCGATCCTCCTGCCTCAGCCTCCTGAGTAGCTAGAACTAGAGCTGGGAGCCACTGTGCCCGGCTGACGTTTCATTTTTCAAGAAAGACGGCCCTCTACTTTCAGTGGACGCTTGTGATGGGGTCATCAAAGATCTATACTAAATCTAATACTGGTTAGTGGCAGCCCATGGACAGGCTCTTGAATTAACTTTAGAGGAAATTACAGTAAGATGAGGATTGTTTTACTGAGGAAAAAGATTGAAAAGCCCCAAATAGTGTAGCATCTATCTTCATCATGTACTATACAATTCTATTATTACCCTGTTCATTCTCATCACAATTCATGTAGACAGTGAATTAAATTTTCAATGGGTACAAGACAGAAAAAGCCTCATGTGACACGTTAGGCCTATTTACTCATGTGAACTTTGTATGAGGTTTCCATTATGTGTAGGGACCCTAGCCTGCTCTGTATTCTCTGTCTCCTCCCCAGCTAAACTTGCCATCAGGAAGGGGGTCTAATATTAATCATTTGCATGTACAGACTTTTAATATATTGTATAAAAATCAATGTGGTCTTTCTTTCAGTTGTATTTTTGCATTAGTTTTTTTTTCTGATTGTAAAGTGAAAATCTCTAGCCTCATAAAAGGAATGATCAGCACCATTAGAACAAGTAGAGTGATGATTCTGTTCCAGTCCAATAGCTATAACAATAGTAATGATAATAGCTGACATTTATATAGCACTATGGGTCAAGTACTTTATATACATCATTTCATTTAATGCTCTCGACCGTCTATAAGGTAGATATAAGTAATGTCCACGTCACATTTCAGATGAGGAACTAGATCCAGTGCATAATCTGCCTTTTAAATTTTTACCTAGGAGCTAAAGTTATTAGATATTACTTCAGCTCCAGTGAGGTTCACCGATTACCACAGCTTCAGTGGGATCCAGACTAAATAGAAGAAATACTTTAAATTTCTTCTAGCACTACTCGACCTGGAAGTAATAGCAGCTGTCATGGCCTATCACAGTAATCCATTGTGGTAGGAGTTTAGTAAACCCTGGATGAATGGATGGATGGATGAATGGGTAGATGGATGGGTGGATGGGTGGATGAGTAAATGGGTGGATGGATGATAGATAGGTAGATAGATTGTTGGATGGGTGGGTGGGTGGATAGGTGAACGAATGGATGGATGAATGAGTGACTGTGTTGCTGGGTAGCTGGGTGGATGGATGGATGGATGAGTGAGTGAGTGGATGATGGACCCAATGTACAAAGTTCCTGTACTTGAACCTTTGATGACTTGGAACACCACCTCTGCCCTATTTCATCAATTGCCAGAAAGAAATAAAATTCTCCAAATGGAATCTGTTTTGGCACAAAACATGAAGGAAACTAGCAACTGATATTATGGGTCCTTTGATTCAAATAATACTTTATTGCCTTACTTATGTAAAATTGATATCACTTCTTCTTTCGCCTCATTTTAATTGCAGATTGAGGAACAGTTGACTTTGGAAAAGCTGCACGAGTGGACCAAACCTGAGAATCTTGATTTCATTGAAGTTAATGTCAGCTTGCCCAGGTTCAAACTGGAAGAGAGTTACACCCTCAACTCAGACCTTGCCCGCCTAGGTGTACAGGATCTCTTTGACAGTAGCAAGGCTGATCTGTCTGGCATGTCAGGAGCCAGAGATATTTTTATATCAAAAATTGTCCACAAGTCCTTCGTGGAAGTGAATGAAGAGGGAACAGAGGCGGCAGCCGCTACAGCGGGCGTCGCCACCTTCTGCATGTTGATGCCAGAGGAATACTTCACTGCCGACCATCCATTCCTTTTCTTTATTCGGCACAATTCCTCAGGTAGCATCCTGTTCTTGGGCAGATTTTCTTCCCCTTAGAAGAAAGAGACTGTAGCAATACAAAAATCAAGCTTAGAGCTTTATTACCTGAGTTTTTAATGGTGCCAACGTTCTTCTATCTTTACCAATAAAACCAATATCCAGAAACAAATCTTTTATTTTCTTTTTAAGTTCGGCTCTGTTGGCTGTTTACACCCATGAATTTTGGCATGGGTATCTACTTTTCTTTTTTTACATCGAAAAAATCCAGTGGTTGCTTTTGAATGCATCAAGTAAAAGAGAAAAAAAGAATACATCAGATGTGTAGATTCTTGACCATGTTGTGATCTATGAAATTGCTATATCCTCCTGACAGCTATGGGAAAACATGATAAGATGGTCATTTATTTTGCAGTTAGAATTTTGGGAGCCGTGAAATAGACAGACACCCTGACTGTTGAAGGGAGGTTTAAAAACACATATTCAATTGAAATATAAGAGAGCACCCCAACTGAGAGCCCAGGTTATGAAGACAAACTTGTCTCGCCTGATGTTTCTATCCGTTGTTCTGCAGGATTAGTATTCTGTTACAGCCCTTTAGTTTTTAGACTCTTCAATTAAAGGGCCAATGGTAATAACCTGCATTCCTTTTTTTGTTCTTCTTTATGTATAATATGTAGTTAATGTGGCAGTGCATGAAATCAAGAAGTGGGTGTCTTAGGATAAAAGATGCCAAGAGTCTACAAAAATAACCATGTAGTAAGATAAACTGCTGAACAAAGGTTTTATTGTTAGCCACCTTCACATGTATTTTCTCTTTTTTTCTTTTTTTTTTTTTTTTTGAGATAGAGTCTTGCTCTGTTACCCAGGCTGGAGTGCAGTGGCAGGATCTCAGCTCACTGCAACCTCTGCCTCCTGGGTTCAAGTGATTCTCTTGCCTCAGCCTCCTGAGTAGCTGGGATTACAGGCGTGCACCACTAGGCCCAGCTAATTTTTGTGTTTTTAGTAGAGATGGGATTTTGCCATGTTGGCCAGGCTGGTCCTGACCTCCTGACCTCAGGTGATCCGCCCACCTCAGCCTCCCAAAGTGCTGGGATTACAGGCATGAGCTCCCGTGCGTGGCCTTCTCATGTGTTTTCTGATTAAGGCTCTTGACTTCCTTCATCCATACAGGTTGTTATGCTAATAAGATGGTATTGTGCGGGGCTATGTGGGGAGATGGGGTGGGGGCTCTTGGACTAATATAAAACTTTGTCAAATGTAGTTCTTTGAATGGGGCTTGAAACACTGCATTTTCTTGCTCTCACAAGGATAGTGGGCACCACGAATTAATAAAATGTCCGAGGATTCTGCAAGCCAGCCTGGTCTCGGGCCTCTTGTTACTGCTCTTATCCTAGACAAATGAAGGCTGCCAGTGGGGATTCTTGGCCTTGCAACATTGTTGGGAGTAAGGAATTCCATAGGTTAACAACAAGATTTTAGCAACTCTCTTGTCATCACACTTTCTTTCTTCCCCCTTTCTTAAAATACTTACCATATTTCAGGTTTTCAGGAAAAGCACTGCCTTCTGTAAGTCTTTTCTTTTGGTTCCTCATCCTAAAATCCACTCTGATTTGGAGTAAATCATGTTCATTACGTAGAAACTGAATTGTAGGGGCCCAAGTGAGCCTGCTCAAATTATATATGAGGGAACAGGCCTATAGGCTATAGGTACATTGTTGAAGGTCAAAACAATTGGTGAGTTCCAGGGCAGAGACTAGAATCCAATTCGCATTTTATGTGGAGAGCATCTAATTTATGTAGTGGCGAGATAGTTACCTCAGGCCTCTGAAGACAATTAGAAACCCAACAAATAAAACAAGCATCAGCCCAAAGGCAAGGGAGGGCTAATCTGAACATAAAGAATTACTGGGCCAAGATCCAGAACAAATTGGAAATTCAGAGAGGTGAATCTGGAAATTGGGGCCACTTCTGCCCCAGGGCCATCTGCCATCCAGAAGAGGGAAATGAGAAGTGGTAGACAGAGTTTGAGCCCCTCAAGAGTGGGGGCCCCATTATACTGCCTCTGCTTTTGTTTGGCATTTTAAGACCTATGCCCTATGGATATGACAGAGTCAGCTCAGAATGCAGCCCTTCGATGAGTCATTGGAGAGCCCAGAAATTTCCAATCCCTAGAAGTAGATTATTTTCATTCTAGTTTGCTGCTACTCATGGGCACACTGCAGAAGCAAACAAAAATCACATTTTGGGGAAAATTACCCATAAACCACAAATCATGTTTACCATCAGCTTTTATAATACAATATCTGACACATAATCAAAGATAATTGGACAGTTGAGGAGCCATGACAATGTAAACTAATACCAGCACAAAAGATAGACAACAGAAACCCCAGTACAGGGGCTCCAAATACCAGAATTGTCACACACAAACAGAAAAGAACACTGTTTTCTATGATCAAGATGATTAAAGACAAGGTTTAACATTTCAGCAGATAATTGGAAACTTAAAAGAGACACTGCATATTTGAATAAAAATAAGACAGAAATTCCAGAGCTCAAAAATACAATAATAAGTGAACTCAAAGATTTAACAAAAAATTAGATGGCTAAAGAGAGAATTTGTGAATTTTAAAGTTCAAAGAAATTATTCATAGTTTCTTCTAGAAAGACAGATATGATAAATGAAACCTCAAAAGGCAAAAGAATGGAAAATACAAAAGAGAGGATAAGAGACCTAAGGTAGTCAATAAGAAGATGCTTAATGGGAGAAGAGAAAGTATAGAGCAGAATCATATTTTATTTATTTACTTATTATTAACTGTTAATTTTTAGACACAGGGTCTCACTTTGTTTCTTAGGTTGGAGTGCAGTGGTCCTCATGGCTCACTGCAGCCCTGAACTCCTGGGCTCAAGCAATCCTCTCACTTCAGCCTCCCTAGTAGCTGGGACCACAGGAGTGTGTCACCACACCTGACTAATTTTTAATTTATTTTTTGCAGTGACAGGATCTTGCTGTCTTGCTCAGGCTGGTCTCGAACTCCTGGCCTCAAGCGATCCTCCCACTTTGGCCGCCCAAAGTGCTGGGATTACAGGCGTGAGCCACCACACCTGGCATCAGAATCATATTTTAAAATCTAACATTCAAATGTTTATACTAAAACACATAAAGAATGTCAATTCACAGAGTCTGGAAACCCTACTCAAACCCCAAGCAGGAAAATACAAAGATATCCATCTCTAGACGCATCCTAGTTAAACTGCATTCATCCAAAGACTAGGGAAAATCACAAAATGAAAGCAACCGAAGAAAAGGCCAAAGTACCTTTAAAGAAGCAGTGATTACAATGTCAACACATATGTCAACAGAAATAATAAAAGCCAGAAAACCATAGGATGATTCTCTCAATATGTTGGAAAAAACAAAACCTAAAAGCCCGGCCAACCTAGAATTATTATATGCCCAGGAAGAACATCCTTCAAGATATTTTCAGACAAAAACTGAGAAAGTTCACCATCAGCAGACTTCCCCTGAGAAAAAGTCTAAAGGAGATTCTTTATGCACAAGAAATGTCAGAGTTCTAACAATAACAAAAAAAAGAGCAAGAAAAATTAGTGAATATAATAAGTTTAAATGAATATTGACCATGTAAAACAGAAGTGATGGCTACGAAGTTTCAAATATATCCAGACTTAAAATAAATGATAACAGAAGTTGGGGAGGGAAATGGAGTCAAAAGTTCCAAGGTCCTTGCATTGTCTAGGAAGAGAATAAAGTACAATTACAATTACATTAGAGGTTGATAAAGAATGACAAAGAATACCATCATCTGTCTGAAAGAAGAATAGAAAGACAAGAAAATGATACAAGAGCAGGTATGACAACTAGCAAGATGGTATAGTAGACTCTAAATAAAATGAACATTGAGTAAATGTCCCCGTTCCAGTTAAACGACAAAGATGATCAGGCTGGATTGAAAAAAATACTATACACTATTTAGAGGAAATAGATATAAAACATAAGACTAGGGAGAATTTGAGAAGAAAAGAATAGAAAAAGACATATCATGCAAATGCTAACCATAAAAGTAAGTGTAGCCATAACGGCATTAGTGATAATGTACAGAGTCTCAAATATATCCAGAATTAAAATAAATGATAACATAGAAGTTGGGGAGGGAAATGGGGTTAAAAGTTCTAAAGTCCTTGCACTGTCTGGGAAGAGAATAAAGTACAATTACAATTACATATTTCCTATTCCTATTCTAGAGATAAGGACAGACACTTCATAACAACAACAAAAAGATTCAGCTCACTAGGAAAATGTAACAATTCTAAACTTGTATATACCCAACAACATGCCCTCAAAATGAAAAAACAAAAATAGAAAGAAACTAAAGGAGAAATTGGTCTGAAGTTTGAGAACAAGACAAGGATGTGCTATCACCACTTAATAATTTAATGAAGATCCTAGTTGATACACTAACTCAAGAAAAAAAAATACAATGATTTGAAAGAAAGAACAAATCTCACAATATTTCAGATTATTTTTATAGAAAATCTAAATTATTAGAATTTAAGTAAGTTAGGTAAGGTTGCTGGTTATAAGTTTAATTTATAAAGCTAGTTTGTATTTCTAGGTAACATCTGCAGTTTAAAAAATTTTAATACCATTTATAATGACATCAAAAAATACTTTAGTGTCTAGGGAATGAATCCAACAAGTTGTTTGGGACTCTATACAGAAAACTATAAATGTTATTGAGAATAAATGAAAGAGATTTGAAAAAATGAAGGGCTATGCCATAGTTATGATGCAATACCTTAAATATGTCTATTGGGCTGGGCATGGTGGCTCACGCCTGTGACCCCAGCACTTTGGGAGGCTGTGGGGGGAGGATCTCTTGAGCCCAGGAATTCTACGCCAGCCTGGGCAGAAGACTTCGTCTCTACTAAAAATAAAAACAAAAAAATTAGCCAGGCATGGTGACATGTGACCATCCCCACTCCTTTGGAGGCTGAGGCAGGAGGATCACTTGAGCCTAGGAGTTTGAGGCTGCAATGAGCTATGATCATGACACTGCACCACACCAGCCTGGGTAACAAAGCAAGACCCTGTCCAAAAAAAAAAAAAAAAAAAAAATAGACAATTGGTCTATAGAATCAATGCAATCCCAATAAAAAACGCAGTAGTTATTTTTGTTTGGTTTGGTCTTTTTTTCTGTGAAATATGGCAAGTGGTTCTTTTTTTTTTTTTTTTTTTGAGACAGAGTCTCACTCTGTCACTCAGGCTGGAGTGCAGTGGCATGATCTCTGCTCACTGCAACCTCTGCCTCCCGGGTTCAACCGATTCTCCTGCCTCAGCCTCCTGAGTAGCTGGGACTACAGGCACGCACCACCAGGCCTAGCTAATTTTTGTATTTTTGGTAGAGATGTGGTTTCACCATGTTGGTCAGGCTGGTCCCGAACACCTGACCTCGTGATCCGCCTGCCTCGGCCTCCCAAAGTGCTGGGATTACAGGCGTGAGCCACTGCACCCGGCCAAGTTGTTCTAATGGTTATATAAATATGTAAAAGTCAAAAATACCCAAGACAATCTGGAAGAAGAATTAGTAAGAAGATGGTCGTAACTGAATCAAGACTTATTCTAAAACTGCAGAGAATAAGATAAAGCAGTTTAATGGATATAATTGAGTTGGCTCTATGCCATGAAAGCAAATGCTATTCAGCATTAGACAATCTAGTATGAAGAAAAACAATATAATGAGAAAAAAATTATAATCATTATGACAAACGGTGAAAAAGCATTTGAAAACACTTAACACGCTAACTTGATAAGGAACTTTTGCTAGAAACCCATAACAAGATGCTTAGTGGTAAAATATTATAGGCATTTCCATTAAAGTCAAGACCTTTGTTAAGGATACCTGCTATCACCAACAGCAATAAATTTTTCTAAATGTTGCAGACAGTGAAATGAGTCAAGAAAGAGAACTGAAGTATGAATATTAGAAAAAGATAAAGAAAATATCTAGAAAATTAGGGAATCAATTAATAAACTGCTATGATGAATAAAGGAGACCAATAGGATAGCAAGATTCAAGGTAACTGTTTAAAAATTAGTAGCTTTGCTATATAACAGTAGTGGTAAAGTAGAAATTAGAAAAAAATCCCATTTACCATATCAGAAAAAAAATCTAGATATTAAGAGAGGTGCAAGAGTAGGAAGAAAAGGACGAAACTTTAGTGAAAGGTACAGAAGACAGTGAGTAGAGCACCACATTATTAGAAGACAGACTCAAAATGGCAAAGACACCAATCTCCCCAAATTAATCCGAGGTTCTGATGTGATTCCAATCCTAATTTGACAAACCAATTCTAAGGCTTTTCTGGAAGAGTAAATGAGAAAAATAGGAGAAGTATTTTTGAAAGAGGGGGAAATGAGAAAGAATTAGTCCTCAGTGAAACACTGTGGCTCTGACTCAGAAATAGACAAACCAATAGAGTAAAAAACCATCAGGTAATAAAATCTGTGAGAATCTGTGAGAGTTCTTTGTGTGATTAATGTGCCACCTCAAATTTGGGGAAAGGGTGGACTAAGTGGGTATTGAGGCTGTTCTTTGGGAAGAAGTAGTTCTCTACTTTGTACCCCGAACAAATTTCAGATAGATCAAAGTGATCAATTTAGAAGATAAAGCCACAAAAGTACTAGAACAAGATACTGGAGAATATATTTTAAATCCTTGAGTGGGGAAAGGACTTCTCAAAGAAGACAAAAGATCCAGAAAGTAGAAATTTAGCCATAAAGTAGAAATTTAAAGATTTGATTCCATAAATTTTTTCTACTACCCATATAAAATAATTGCACAATATGTAACAAAGGTGCGGTACCCCTGAGACATGTGCCAGGAGGAGCGATCACTGTGTCCCGCCATCGGGGACAGAGGTTGTGTGAACGACCCCTCAGATGCCTTTGTCCCTGTGGTCCTGTGATCCCAGGAAGCTGCCTCACCAGGACCAAGATGGTAAGTCCTCTGTCTACCCCTCATTGCCCTAGATGCTGAAGATTAGCATTATGAGTAAGAAAAGTGGTTCCTTTGGAAGGTGGTCATCTATCTGGGGAGATAAATACCACAAGCTGGAGGCAGGGACATCCACTGCATTTTGCAGCACAAAGTGGGAAGTGACTCACTTTGCCCTGGGGAGGTCAGTTAAGCCTGGAACTGGGTTCTACACATTACTATAATTCTCTTTTTGCTTTTTTTTTTTTTTGAGATGGAGTCTTGCCCTGTCACCAAGACGGAAGTGCAATGGTGCGATCTCGGCTCACAGCAACCTCCTCCTCCCAGGTTCAAGTGATTCTCCTGCCTCAGCCTCTTGAGTAGCTGGGACTACAGGTGCACGCCACCACGCCTGGCTAATTTTTTGTATTTTTAGTAGAGATGGGGTTATACCATCTTAGCCAGGATGGTCTCAATCTCCTGACCCCGTGATCTGCCCACCTCAGGCTCCCAAAGTGCTGGCATTACAGGCGTGAGCCACTGCACCTGGCCCTCTTTGCTGTTTGATGATGTTGGTTTTATTTAATCTTTGCAACCATCCATTTTTCTAGCAAGGGAATGCTTTTATTTGACTTCATGAAACTTAGAAAGCTCTTTACAAACAAATGAAAAAAAAAATCAACACACCCATGCATTCAGCACCCAGATCAAGAAATCGAATTCTTCCAGCACTCTGGGGACCAGAGACTCCTTCTAAAGAGCATAGAAAAATTTTATCTATATACTGTCTTAAATGTATTACTGTTATATTTTGTGTATACATGTGTGTGGCATCCATGATCAATCTATTTTGAATGACCAACTACCCTTGTAAAGAAAGTAAATCCTTTAGGACTGAAGTTCTGTATTTGGCTTTTAGGTGGATATAAGTTCGTACCAAATTCTAGCCATCTTTGGTTTTTCTTTCCCTAGCCTGCTCTTTTCTCTTGGATGTTAACAAACCCTTCTAGATGTGAGCAATCCAGCACCAGTTAAGCAGGAAACCATTCTCTTCCTGAACGGTTCAACCACAGTTTTGTCATGATGACCCATCAAACTCTCAGGAAGGCCTCTTTGCCTGTTACTTTTTAGAAAAAATAAAAGCTTACTTTTATTACATGTCAAAATCAACACTGACACAGAAAACCACAGTGAAGAAAAGACAAACAATTGCTTAATTTCTTCTGCTAAGAATCACCACGCCAGCAATCAAGTGGATCAAGGGAGGAAAGTTAAAAACCCTAAAGAAAAGGAACGGTGCCTGTGTTCCCCCAAGCCTACCCACTCCCTGTTTCCTCTGGCTTCAGTTTTGAGCACAGCCCTTCCAAATTCTAGTCTGTCACCCTGTGGAGGCTTTGTGTTGACATGATCGACGATGACATTGACATAGATTGAACTCTAAGAGGAAGATAATATCTCACACTACAAAGTGCTGAGGTGGCAGGAACTTTTCTAAGTTCTAGGAGCGTATTTAATCCTCTCAACAATCTGATGAGTTGGGTGTGACCTGCGTCCTCGTTTGATGGATGGTGACACTGAGACACACGATGTTAGGTATGTTGCCAACAGTCACAAAGGGCCAGGGTTCAACCTAG
This sequence comes from Macaca mulatta, assembly GCF_049350105.2. Classification (NCBI taxonomy): domain Eukaryota; kingdom Metazoa; phylum Chordata; class Mammalia; order Primates; family Cercopithecidae; genus Macaca; species Macaca mulatta. The sequence goes on from NC_133409.1 coordinate 180,424,134, forward strand.
ACTGTCTGGCCCCAAAGCCTATGCTGTTTTCTTTTTTTAATCTGTATTCACTTATTTATTTTCATCCTTTAAAAAATAATTTTACAGCCGGGCCTGGTGGCTCATGCCTGTAATTTCAGCACTTTAGGAGGCAGAGGCAGGTGGATCACAAGGTCAGAAGATCGAGACCATCCTGACTAACATGGTGAAACCCCGTCTCTACTAAAAACACACAAAAAAATTAGCCAGGTGTGGTGGTGGGCGCCTGTAGTCCCAGCTACTCTGGAGACTGAGGCAGGAGAATGGTGTGAACCCGGGAGAATGGTGTGAACCCAGGAGAATGGTGTGAGCTGAGATCGCATCACTGCACTCCAGCCTGGGCAACAGAGCAAGACTCTGTCTCAAAATAATAATAATAATAATAATAATAATAATAATTTTACTTTTATTTTGGATTCAGGGGTGCATCTGCAGGTTTGTTCCATGAATGTATTGCATGATACTTAGGTTTGGGGTACGATTGATCTCATTACCCAGGCAGTGGGCATGGTACCCAAGAGATAGTTTTTCAGTCCTTACTCTCTCCCTCCTCTGCACTCTAGTGGTCCCCAGTGTTCATTGTTCCCATCTTTATGACCATGTGTACGCAATGTTTAGCTCCCACTTACCAGTGAGAACATGCGGTATTCGGTTTTCTATTCCTGTGTTAATTCGCTTAGGATAACTACCTCCAGCTGCAGTCATGTTGCTGCAACAGACGTCACTTTATTTTTTCTGTTATGGCTGAGTAGTATTTCATGGTGTGTGTATACCACATTTTCATGATCTAATCCACTGTCGATGGGCACCTGGGTTGAATCCATATCGTTGCTATTATGAATAGTGCTGCAATGAACATCCGAGTGCATGTGTCTTTCTCACAGATTGATTTGTTTTCCTTTGGGTATATACCCACTAATGGGATTGCTGGGTCACTTGGTAGTTCTGTTTTAGGTTCTTTGAGAAGTCTCCAAGCTGCTTTCCACAGTGGCTGAACTAATATACATTCCCACTAGCAGTGTATAAGTTTTCCCTTTTCTCCTCAGCCTTACCAGCGTCCGTTGTTTTTTGCAAAGTCTGTGCTCTTATCCACTTTACTGCCCCCAGCATAACACAGGCTGGTAAGGGAGGAGTGGCACTTCTTCACGTGCTCAAGGCAGCCTGTGGCAGACCAAAATCTACTATGCATCTTGAAGATTGTTGCTCAGATCCACGTATTAATGTTTCTGAATCCTGGAAACTGCTAGTGGCTAGGGACCAGGAATAAGTATAGTGGAGTCCTTGCTGGCAAGAAGTCCTTTAACAGAGGAAAAAGACAGGGCAGGAGGAGCTCGACTGCACAAGACTCTGAACATAGGGACCAGATTCTATTTGGAGCTGTTGACTCAAAGAGCAAAAGGAGATGGTCGTTAGCGTATCAGACACAGAAGCCACATTCCCTATGGGCAAAAATGAAGAATGTTCTGTAAGGGTCCTTCAAGCTATACCACCCTGTGGTCCTCACTAGTGTTCATGATCCTGTTAAGGGATGGGACACGCTGGCCAAATGCTGGTGATCAAACCAGCAAAGCTTCCCCAGGCAGGCAAAACAAGGTATCTGGCATAATTTGGATACATCACATCACTGCAGTTCATTGTGCTGAGTAAGAATATTACACACAGCCCGGGCATGTAATAAAAACAAAATATAAAAAAGCAAAAGCCACAAAATGTCCCAGCTAGCAAAGAGACTGCACTCCAAATGGAAGGGATCTTGGACAGGAAGCACAGTTCATGTTTATGGAATAGAACGGGACAGTTAGATGCTCTGGTTTTTTGGGCGAAAGTATTTGGCGTAACCCAATCACAACATATATATTTTCTAACTCCGGGATTCACGAGTTATTATTACAGATTGCTCATGGTTATTGGTGAAGGTTGCTCTGTCTCTTTGACAACCATGTTGCTGGGCAACAACTTCCTTGTTGATTTCATTTCTCCTCTTATCATTGTCTCGGTAATTTCAGCAAATCTATCCATATTCTGTTCTCTCCCACACAAGATAAAATCCCTTTACATTCCTGAATTATGAGGCAGCAGAAGGAAAGGTGATAGATTCATCAGGCTTAATTATAAGATAAGATTCTGGAAGTTTTTCTGCTATTTCCGCAGTCTCAGCTTTGGCCCGAGTTTGAAGCATTATGGGTCAAAATTCCTAATGATTTTTGAAAACGCTACCTGCGAGGCCCGTGGCAGAGCAAGCAGGTATACTGGGGGGAAGCAAAGATAAAATTTCAGAGTTCAGGTTCGTGTGCTGTAAGTGATTCGGTCAGAACTGGATTTTCCTGGAGAGCAGGAAGGTTATGATAACCTTTGAATTTTCAACACAAATCAACAAGGCGTGTTTCCTTTACAGAGTGTGAAAATGTTGGAGGATTTGGGAACACTGAGTGTTTATTGTACCTGAAACCAGGCTCATCTAAGCCAAGAAGAAATGTCGATAGTCTACAGCGATTCCCAGAGGAGTCCAGTTCCTTTGCTTCCGGAGATCTTGCTTATCCTCTGACTAATGCCTGAAATTCCATGGTGAAGCTACACCTTGTTACCTTAAAATCTTGAGTCTTCTTTACTATAAAAATGCTTACTACAGGAATGATGGTTTTTAGCCACCTTTTACATCTTAGTAAAGATTAGTCATTTATATCTTTGTAGGAATGAAGAATCTGAGAGCGAGATATGAGTGGCAAGAAACACAGAATGAAGTCTCTGCACTCTGGATACAATGACAAAATAACAGGCCTGAAGCGCAAACTCCGGAGGAAACACTGACCCTAAGACTGTCCCTCATGTGAGCACCCTCGTTGTCTAGGGATTCCAAGCATGAGCCACTGTGCCCAGCCTAAAATGCCTTCTTTTAAGACATGTTATAAAGATCCAGTAATCAAAGTAGTGTGATGCTGAGATTAAGGATATATATGTACACGTATATATATGTATTCCATATTATATATACATATCGGACAGAATAGAGAGTCCAGAAATAGACCCACACATATACGGTCAATTGATTTTTACAAAGTGTGCCAAGGCAATTCTATGGGGAAAGTAAAATCTTGTCAACAAATGGTTCTGGGACAATTTGACAGTCATATGCAAAAATATGAATCTCAACACTATTCCTTGTGTATAATTTTAATATGCAAAAATGAACTCCAGAATGAAGCATAGACCCAAATGCAAGAGCTTAAAAAAGCATAACTTCTAGAATAAAATATATAAGAAAATCTTAGTGACATTGGGTTTGTCAAGGAAATCTTCAGTATGATATAAAACAATCAAACTATTTTTTAAAAAAACAGTATATCGGATTTTATCAGAACCAAAAACTCTTTTCTCCTCAGAAGCAAGCCATAAACTAGGAGATAATAGAGATAATATTTGCAAGACATATATTTGACAAAGGACTTGTATGTAGACTGCATAAAGAATACTACATAATACGAAGACAAACAGCCCAATTTATTTATGTTTTTAATTTTTATTTTTGTAGATGTATGGGGTACAAATGCAGTTGTGTGATACAGATTTATTGCATCGTGGTGAAGTGTGGGCTACTACTGTACCCATCACCCGAATAGTGTCCATTATGCCCAATACATGGTATTTCATTCCTCACCCCCTTCCTACTTCCCACCTTTCCGAGTCTCCAGTATTTATTACTCCACTCTGTATATCAATGCATATCCACTTTTTACAAAGTGGGCAAAAGATGTGAACAGACACTGCATCAAAGAAGATACATAGATGGTAAATAAGCACATGAAAATGTGCCCATACTAAATGGTTGACTACTTTCACCCTATGATAAAAAACAAGGCAAGGACCATCATTAGTCATGTAATGATTGTCATTAGGGAATTGTAAATTATAACCCCCATGAGATGTATACCCACTAGAATAGTTACAATTAAAAAGACTGACCACACTAAATGTATAGTCTGGGAGCAATGTGAACTGGTACACCACTTTGGAAAACAATTTCTTTTTTTTCTTTTAGAGATGGGGTCTTACTATAGTGCTTAGGCTGGTCTTGGACTTCTGGCCTCAAGTGTTCCTCCCACCTCAGCCTCCCAAAGTTCTGGGATTATAGCCATGAGCCACTGTGCCTGGCTTGGAAAACAATTTCCTAAAAAATTAAATATATACCTGACATGTGACCCAGTCATTCCACTCCTATTAATAGATGTTTACCAGAAAAGAAAGCATAGACCCACACAAAGACTTGTATGCACAAACTAATAGTTTTATTTTCAATAGCCAAAAACTGAAAACAACCAAAATGTCATTTAATAGATGAATGAATAAATAACAACAAATTGTGATATAGTCACACAGTAGAATACTACTCAGCAAAAAAAGAAAAATTATTGATAAAATTTACAACATAGATGAGTCTGAAAATAACTATGTTGAGTGAAAGAAGCAAGACGAGAAAAGAGTGTATGTTACATAATTCTTGTAATTGCTAACTAATCTGCAGTGACAGAAAGCAGATCAATGATTGCCTGGGCTGGGGAAGGGAGGGAGGGGTTATAAAAGGGAACAAAGAAATGTGGGGGGCTAATGGATATGTTTGCCATCTTGATTGTGATGATGATTTCACAAGTGTATACATATGTCAAAACTCAGCAAACATAAACCTTAAATATGGGCAGTTTACGATATGTCAATATACCTCAATAAAGCTGTTAAAGAAATCTGTCTCCAACCCATTCCTTCTTTTCTTCTTTTTTTCTTCTTCTTTTGTTTTGTTTTGTTTTTTGAGATAGAGTCTTGCTCTGTTGCCCAGGCTCAAGTGCAATGGCGGGATCTTGGTCCATTGCAACCTCCGCCTTCCAGGTTCAAGTGATTCTCCTGCCTCAGCCTCCCGAGTAGCTGGGATTACAGGTCTGTACTACCACACCTGGCTACTTTTTGTATTTTTAGTAGAGACAGGGTTTCCCCACATTGGCCAGGCTGGTCTTGAACTCCTGACCTCAGGTGATGCACCCGCCTCAGCCTCCCAGAGTTCTGGGATTACAGGCGTGGGCCACCATGCCCAGCCCATTCCTTCTTTTCCATTCCCACTGACACCATCCTATGTTCAGGCCCTAATTATACCCCACCTCTGCTAACACCTTCATTGTTGTTTACTGTTTAACACCCTCCAATCAACCATTCATCGATGCCACAAGATCCAGCTTCCTAAAATCCAGCCATACCAACATACCAACGGCCTGCTCCAAAATCTTCAACAACTCCTATTATCCACCGATTTAAGGAATGATGATAGCTCTATGTGCCAGAAACTTTACATACATTATCTTATTCAATCTTTTCAGTACTCTTTCAATGTCAGTGTTATTACCCTCATCCCCGTTTTCAGGCAGGACGTGCCCAAGTTTGCACAGCAGCACCAGAAAAACTCCGTGTCCGTCTGACTGTGTGACCCTCCATCACCTCTTTACGATCCATCCTGGTGTAGTCTAGTCTGCTTGGCTTTCACAGTGGCTCTCTGGTTTGCCTTTCCAGCGTGTCTGTTGCTACCTGTATCTTATAGGGTCTACATTGTTGAGCCATAGAAAGGTGCCATTTTTGTAGGTCAAAAATGATGAAATACAGACATTTCAAGTGGTTCAACTATATACATGTATATATATTGGTGTACCTATACATTTATAAAGAAACATGTACAGTTTTGCATATTACATATACATACATATATGTGCAGTAAGTCTTCGCTTAACTTCACCAGTAGGTTTTTGGAAACTGCAATTTTAAGTGAAACAATGTATAGGGAAATCAAGTTTTTCTCTCTTTTATGTTATAACAACATGATGTGAATGAAATGATGTTATTGGAGGACCTGCTGCACATTGTCAGTTCTCTTGAAGTCAAAGTGCCTTGGACAGTTACTATATATATATATATATCTCCTCATGTATGTGTCTGTGTGCATGTGTCTGTGCGCATGTATGTGTCTGCATGTGTCTGTGTGCATGTGTGTGTCTGTGTGCATGTGTGTGTCTGTGTGCATGTGTCTGTGCGCATGTATGTGTCTGCATGTGTGTGTCTGTGTGCATGTGTGTGTCTGTGTGCATGTGTCTGTGTGCATGTGTGTGTGTCTGTGTGCATGTATGTGTCTGCGTGCATGTATGTGTTTGTGTGCATGTATGTGTCTGCATGTGTCTGTGTGCATGTGTGTGTCTGTGTGCATGTGTGTGTCTGTGTGCATGTGTCTGTGTGCATGTATGTGTCTGTGTGCATGTATGTGTCTGTGTGCATGTATGTGTTTGTGTGCATGTATGTGTCTGCATGTGTCTGTGTGCATGTGTGTGTCTGTGTGCATGTGTGTGTCTGTGTGCATGTATGTGTTTGTGTGCATGTATATTCTGTATCAGTAGCTCTCATCCAAGGTGGTTTGCCCCCAACCCCAGGGTCAGTTGGCAATGTCTGGAGATACTCCTGGGTGTTGCCACTGGGGTCGGGGTGTCACTAGCATCCAGTGGGTTGACAGCGGGATGCCGCTAAATAGCCTACAGCTCACAGGACAGCCCCCGCAACAAAGAATTATCCGGCCAAAATGTCAGTCATGCTGCAGCTGAGAAACCATTTCTTCTACTGAAGCAGAGCTGTGGATGCCCTGTCTTCTTTCTGGAATGCTGATTTCTACCATCTCCACCTGTTGAAATACTGCTTACCCTCCAAGATGCCTTCAATGCCCTCTGCGCCTGGATCTCTTCCTGATGGAGAGGCATCCTCGCTCATGTCCTTGGCCCTCCACTGCTATTTAACGTGTGCCACATATTACTTTTTTGAGTTACCATTCGTGTTTCTGCCTTAAAGCTGAAAATCTAATAGACTTACCGTAAACTCCACAAGGGCGAATATCCACTTCTTGCTTATCTTTGTACCTTCTTCAGATCCTAGTAATTTAACTAAAATACAAAGCAGACCATGAAAAGCAATAGAATATTAAAGATACTGTACTAGCCTTATTGGACTGTACAAAAAAAAATTAATTCTGCTCGGAAGACTTCTCCTAGGAGATGGCGTTGAACCTGCCCTGTTCCTAGCGAATTTTCTCTCTGACAAAGTACCAACTCTTTTGCAATTATGTGTGAAAGTGTTTAAGCTTCCAGTCTGTGTGAGTGTTTAGGGATCCTTAAGACTGCTAGGTTCATTGGAGTGATGGCTTTTCTGAGATGCTAGATTTTATAACATTCAGGACCACACCTGAATTACAGAGCACAGTGCAATGTCCAAATGATGACTGAAGCCTGCCTCTGTGGGTGATAAGGCATAGCATTGCCTAGCTGGGGGTCACTGAGGCCTGCAGTATTGACTATGGTAAGATGATTGTGAAACAGTCTCCACACATTTGAGAGACACTCCCTTTCATAGAGTAAGAAAAGCTAACCTGTAGGACAGTCAGCAACCTCCATTACGCAACTGTAACCTCAAGCATAAGTTTGTAGAGTTCCCAGAATTACCCTCGCCATCCGTCTTGGGAGTTACCCTCTTTCAGAAACCTCTGGACTCCTTTCTGTTTCAGCAGAAACTGAAGGGAGGGAGGGAGATGCCCAAATCCTTAATCAGAAACTTCATGACCACACCTGTGCCTTACCCTCTCATGAGTAGCACCTGTTCCCCGGGATAGATACCTGAGTCACCCTCTTAGTAATCCTCCTCTGGCCAACCCCCAGAATCTCTCAATCCCGCTCTGTCCTCACTCGCCTTCATCATGGGAGATTTCACCTTCTCTCGCCCAGCCCATGGGAACAGCCCGTGATCCAACCCCACTGCAGCCGCAGTTCAAAATATAGAATTCTAATCCAAGGAAGTCGCTCTTTTGACTGAAAATCTTCCATGACTCTCCATTACCTACAAACCACTAGGGCACGATTATAACTCCAAGTACGAAACCGTTTTCCCCACGCCAGGTGTTTCTCTGTCTTCTCTCCCACCGCATCCAGGGACACCCCTGGTGTACAGAAAAACAAAGCTAAAGATGAAAAACTGCTGACTTTGATGCCATGGTTTCTAAGTGCAGCCTTGAGGTAGGAAGATTTGGAGGCATATTTGAGTTTCTCTGATTGCAAACCCTTGATAAGACTGGCCTGGACTGAAAGACGAGATGCTGTAAGTGGTTGGGGGGGGGAATTGGCACAACTGAGGAAGGCGAGAGGGGAGTGAGGCCCTCTGCAGTGAAAATGGGTGGAGGAAGCAGAGAGCAGAGATAACTTGGGCCAAGTTGTTCTCAGACTAGTCCATTGCCTTGGACAGCCTGTCCTCCAATAGTCCTGGGTGCAGACAGCGCCCTGAATAGAGGGACTTACACGGGGAATCAGCCTTGAAGGGGAAGTTGTGCTCATCAATGGAAGTTGAACAGAACGAAATTGGTAGAGAACTGATTTTCACTTAGGGTGGGTGAGGATTTAGCTCTCGGCTCCACTATTCCCTTTGCTTCCAATCACCATCTTCTTTGGTTATAATTTTGGATTAAATAATATTTGGTATTAACATTTTTATAATCACACAAGGGTTATTCACAACTGAGCAGCAAGGTAAACTCTGATTGTTCCCTTCTTGCTTTGAAGTTTTTCCTGAGTTTAATAGTTGCCTTGTTTTTCATTGCTCAGTTTCTTCGTGCCTATAATTTCCCCCATGCTTTCCAATAGCCTCTCAGTGCTATTTTCAGCAAGGTCAATAACATCAGTTAATCAGCTGGGTCCCCTTTGTTTGTGGAGATATCCCCCCTGCAAACCTCTTTGCTCATCTGTCTGGAATGATTGCATAGGTCGTATCCTGGGACTTCCCTTTACATCCCCCCACCCCAGCTTTATTGAAGTATGATTGTCACATAGAATAAAATATATATATATTTAAAGTAAATAACATGATTAGATATATGTATGCCTTGTATTCCTCAATCAAGCTAATATATTGATCACTTCACATAGTTACGTGTGTGTGGAATTTCAAGGGTACAGTACATTATTAAGTGTAGTCACCATGCTGTACATTAGATTCCCAGAACATATTCATCATACTACTGCAAGTTTGCACTGCTTGACCAACGTCTCACCATTCCTTTCCCTGCTTCCCAGCCCTTGTTCATCCCCATTCCACCTGCTGTTTCTAGGAGTTTGACTTTTTTAGGTTCCACATATAAATGAGATCATATAGTATTTGTCTTTTCGTGTCTGGTTTATTTCACTTAATATTATGTCCTCCAGGCTCATCCATGTTGTTGCAAATGCAGGATTTTCTTTTTTGTTAGCAATAAATCACATTTTATTGTATATATACCACATTTTTAATCTATTCGTCCATCACTGGATCCTTAGATTGTTTCATTATCTTGGCTATTGTGAGTAAGGCAGCAATAAACACGGGGGTTCAGAGATCTTTTACATCCTTTGCATATATACACAGAAGAAGGATTGCTGGATTATGTGGAATTTATTTTTTATTTTTTATTTTTTAAGAGACAACCTGTCACCCAGGTTGGAGTGCAGTGGTGCAATCATAGTTCACTGCAGCCTCGACCTCTCAGGCTCAAGCAATCCTCTTGCCTCAGTATCCTGAGCAGCTGGGACTACAGGTATGTGCCACCATACCCAGCTAATATTTTTACTTTTTGTGGAGATAGGGTCTCACTATGTTGCCCAGGCTGGTCTTGAACTCCTGGCCTCAAGTAATCCCTTCTGCCTCAGCCTCCCAAGGTGCTGGGATTACAGGCATGGGCCACTGTGCCCGGCCCCTCATAAGGCAGTTTCATATTTAGTTTTATTTTTGTGGAGCCTCTATACTGTTTTCCATAGTGGCTGTGCCAGTTTACATTCCCATCAACAGTGGGAATGTTTCCTTCTCATCGCATCTGGCCACTTGCTATCTTTTGATTTCCCTCCGGCTGTATTTAGACATGATTAACAAACCTTTTTACTTTAACTCATGGAATTCCTTCTGGCATTTTCCTGCTTGGATTCTGTATTTCTTGCATCTCACATCTTCCTATTTTTTGACTTTGTCTCCTTGGTTGGTGGAGCACATCCTCCCATTGTTTCATCCCAGGGAGGAGGTGGCACAAGGCTGAGGGGGCAGTGACATTGAGAGCGGCGTGCCACCTCAGAGTCACACGGCCTGCTCTGGCCGGGGTGCCCGCTGTGCCCTGCACTTATGTGTCATTGCAGAATTTGTTTTGTTCAGCTGAAGATTTATATCATCCGAGATTTCCTTTTCCTTCTAGGTTGGGCTTCTTAATATTCTCTATTTCATGTCTTCCTGTATCTTGGCTCATTCTCTTCTTTGGGGGAAGCTACTCTCTGGCTGCTTCCTGGAAAGTGATTCGGGCAATTATTTTTGTTGTTGAGAACTTACATGTCTGCACCGGTTTTTTTTGTTGTTTTTTTGAGACGGAGTCTCACTGTGTCGCCCAGGCTGGAGTGCAGTGGCCGGATCTCAGCTCACTGCAAGCTCCGCCTCCCGGGTTCACGCCATTCTCCTGCCTCAGCCTCCCGAGTAGCTGGGACTACAGGCGCCCGCCACCTCGCCCGGCTAGTTTTTTGTATTTTTTAGTAGAGACGGGGTTTCACCGTGTTAGCCAGGATGGTCTCGATCTCCTGACCTCGTGATCCGCCCGTCTCGGCCTCCCAAAGTGCTGGGATTACAGGCTTGAGCCACCGCGCCCGGCCGTCTGCACCTGTTTTGCGCTACCATCAGATCTGATTGATAGTTGTGGTTTAGAATTCTACTTGGGAAATCATTGTCCTGTTGAATTTTGAAGGCAATACTCCGTTGCCTTCTATTTTTCCAGTGTTGTCATTTGCAAGTCCCCGATCCTTTGTATGTGGCCCATCTTTTTCTTTGGAAATTTGAAACATATTCTCTTTACCCTTGGTATTCTGAAATATCATTTTTCTTGGGCTTCTGACAATTGGTTATCCTGTGACTAAGAGTCGGGGACTAGACAACTGATTACAAGCTCTGTGGGACTCTAGGTTTTTCCTCTTTCTCTGATTAGAATCCCAGGGGAGACTCCCAATTTCCTGCCTAGATATTAAAGATCTGGTTGCCAATTTTCTGGGAAGCAAGTGAGGAAGAAGGAAGTGAGTTTCTGCATTGGTGTTTGGTATGCACAGGTTCATTTTATCTCCACATAGGCCAAAGACCCTCTGTTTTACTCTTTCCAGACTTCTCTGGGCGGCTTTCCTGAGCCTTGGAGTTTAAGCGTCCAGTGCATTCCTCTTGCCTGCTGTCCAGATAGAGCTGATTTATCAAGGCAAGGAAGTTGAAATAGAGAAAGAGTTTTGCACACGTAGAACTGGCTGAATGGGAGGTCAAGGTTTTATTATTCCCCAAATCAACCTCCCTGAAAGTTGGGAGGCTAGAGTTTTTCAAAGAGAGTTTGGGGTGAGAGGAGTGGTGGCTAGGCTGGGTGTTTGCTGCTGATTGGTTGAGGCTGCCGTCACTGTTTGCTGCTGATTGGTTGAGGCTGCCGTCACTGTTTGCTGCTGATTGGTTGAGGCTGCCGTCACTGTTTGCTGCTGATTGGTTGAGGCTGCCGTCACTGTTTGCTGCTGATTGGTTGAGGCTGCCGTCACTGTTTGCTGCTGATTGGTTGAGGCTGCCGTCACTGTTTGCTGCTGATTGGTTGAGGCTGCCGTCACTGTTTGCTGCTGATTGGTTGAGGCTGCCGTCACTGTTTGCTGCTGATTGGTTGAGGCTGCCGTCACTGTTTGCTGCTGATTGGTTGAGGCTGCCGTCACTGTTTGCTGCTGATTGGTTGAGGCTGCCGTCACTGTTTGCTGCTGATTGGTTGAGGCTGCCGTCACTGGGCTGCGGGAAATGGTTCTCCTGGCGCTGAGTCACTTCTGGTTGGGGCTACAGGAGTGGTTGGTGGGTCCCAGTGGGGCCATCAGTGTCAGACACGCAAAAAACCTGAAAAGACATCTTAAAAAATCCAATCTTAGGTTCTACAATAGTGACGTTGTCTTCAGGATTAACTGGGGAAGTTGCACACCTTGTGAACTCCACAATAATGTCTGGTAATAATTTACGTCTACGCCTTAGCAGAATTTGGGCTCCTCTCATCCTCCCAGCTTGGTGGCCTTTCATTAGTTTTACAAAAGCAATTTTGTTTGGAAAAGGACTATTATCATTTAAACTATAAGCTAAATATCTCCGAAATTTAGCTTGGACCAAGCCCAGGAATAGTTAAGGGCAGTTTAAAGGCTAAAGGCAAGAAAGGAGTTGGCTAAATCAGATCTCTTTCACTGCCATGATTTTCTTACTGTTACAGTTGTGGGACAGGCTCACTATGGGCTCTGGGCTTCTGTGTTTTCTTGCCACCTATCTACAAGCAAGAATCCCACTTCACGTAACTAGCTTTGGGGTGGGGTGGGGGTGGCGAGTTCTGTCTCACCAGACTCAGACAAGTTATTAACCAGTTCCCTGTGAACTTACTTCACAAAACTGGCCCAGTGAGCAGGGTCTGCTCGGACAGGACCATGGCTTCTTGGCAAAGTGGGAGGGTGGTACCCCTCAGTACCAGCCCAGGCAGAGACGTCAGCCTGGGGGTGTGGGGGGCTGGACAGGAAGCTGGAAGTTTTATAGAGAAGGAAGAGTGATAAGTGGAACAGAGGTCACCTTCCCTACACACACACACACACACACACACACACACACACACACACACACACACACACAGATGAGAGTGAGCTGGCTGCAAGGACTGAGGTGGGGAGAAAAGAATATGGAAATGAGAGCATAGCACACAACCCCCTGGTTGCTGGGCGCTTACATGATCACTCATTCCCGGGGCTGGACAGCTCAGGAGTGGGTACTAAGGGGGACCCCGGGGGACCCAAGAGGGAACCCACATGCACAATGTGGGTCTTCACAGAAAAGGAGAATTTGGATCTAAGGGATAGATGTGGGCGAAATGCAAGAGAGGCCGTGTCAAGGCTCTCTGGGGTAGCTGATGAGAGCGGACAGAATGTTTTGCTGTCCCAAAAGAAATGGTGCAATTAAGGGTGGGGACAAGGTCTCCAGGCCCCCACCATGCTCCTGTCAAAGAAGAGAAAAACGAAACTGATGCTATTGGCAGGTTTGAGGACAGACATGGCAAATGGCAGTGCCTATCTGCTGTGGGTGGGGCCCTTGGGGCCATTTTGGGTGCAGTGACCATGGTCCCCACCTCTGAGTGCACTATAACAGGCGTCCCAACCCCCCGGGCTACAGACTGCTACTGATCTGTGGCCTGTTAGGAACCAGTTCACACAGCAGGAGGTGAGCGTGGACAAGGGAGCTTTACCACCTGCGCTCCGTCTCCTGTCAGAAGAGCGGAGGCACTGGGTTCTCATAGGAGCGCAAGCCCCATTGTGGACTGTGCATGTGAGGGATCTAGGTTGTGTGCACCGCATGAGAATGTTATGATAAATATAATGGGCTTGAATCATCTTGAAACCATCCACTCCCCTGTCTTGGAAAAACTGTCTTCCACAAAACCAGTCCCTGGGGCCAAAATGGTTGAGGACCTCTGCCTTATAGGCACTGACACTTGGGCTGCTGTGGCACAGAATGTCACACCACCTAGATGGCACTCCCTCCCAGCAGCAGTGCCTACCACCTAAGCTCCCCAAGCCCCAGCGGGTTGTTCAACAAAAGCCGAAGTGCAAAGTGGAGAACAGGACTTGGTGTTAACTCTGATAAAATGTTACAAACCATTCTGTCACAATGTGACAGTTGACTTTGGCTGGTCAAAAAGACCTTCAGGGGATGGAGACCAACAATGGACTGTGGCAGGCTGAACGCCGAGGCCACTCGGGCAGGAAGCCAAAGAAATATCCCAGATGCCATCAAGCAAAAATTGTTGGCCTGGCGGCGTCCACTAATAAAGAGGAGGTCCCATAGCAGGTAGGTCTCTTCGGGTGCTAGAGATAGCATATACTCACCTTGTGTTATTTGGCCCCCCTTAGTCAAGGTGATGGGCGCAGCTGCCAGCTTTGAACAGGGCCCTTTGCAATAGCAGGCCTTGGAAGTCACTTAACAACTTGTGTCCCAGGCACTGCTTCTAAAACTTTTAGAGCCTGCTAGCCCAGTGGAATTACAGGTGTCTGCCATCTGCACACGTGCCGATTGGAGCCTCTTGCAACAGGAAACTGCCACGGGGTGCACCGGCCTCAGGTTTTGGACACATAATTCCTAAAGCAGCCCCCAGATATACATCTATTGAATGGCAACTCCTTGCTTGCTACTGGGCACTGGAGGAGACGGGAGAGCCACATGTGATGTTGTAACCTGAACTGCCCAACTTGAATACTTACAAATTCCACCAATAAAATCAAATAGGCTCACCAGAGCTCAACTGTTAAATGAAAATAGTACATTTAAGATTGGATCCAGCCAGGACCTGAGGGGCCGGTGGGCTTCATGAATAATGGCTAGCTTGACAGAAGGTACCATGTGAGCTGATGGGGGTGCTTCAGCTCCTCCTGGGGATGCCTGGAACCCAAGATTCAGATTCAGAGATTGGACTGCCTATGATACGGCATGGTTTACTGACAGCTCTGCAAAGCAACGAGCAGACAGGGTCCACTGGGCTGCGGCCACTGTCCAGCCAGAGAATGGCTGTCTTTGGATTGAGACTGCACAAGGATATGCTGTCCAATGGGCTGGACCACAGGTAGCGGTGATGGCCACGCAGGCCACCACCATATCTTGTTAGATAGTCATTGATTCATGGACTGTGGCTAACAGCCTAGATGACTGTTCAGGAGGATGACTGCTGAGCGGCTGGACTATTAACGGGTTTCCTGTTAAAGGACTATGATAATAGCTTGCTGCCTGGAAGGGACAGAGATGTCACTCATGTGGATGTTGAGACTACCATGGCTACCACTGAGAGGAGCTTCTGTCATGTTTTTGGATATCCTGGAACCTCAGTCTGCCCAAGGAACATCCTTCACTGCCTTAGCAGTACAACAGTGGGCGCCTACTCACGAAATACGATAGACTTTCCATGCACGCTGTCACCTGCAGGCCAGCGGGGCTACTGAAGGACGGAACCATCGCCCACAAAGAAACCAACAACAGGACATCAAGATGGCCCGCTAGCGGGGCGACACCATCTGACTAGGGCATTATGGACCCTAAACTCTGTACTCCCGCACAAGGGAAGCATGACGCTGCATGAGAGACACTGGGCTTGTAAGGGTGACGGCAATGGGGGGCGGCAGGCAGCCACCTGATTAGGCCACACCTGTGAAACCTGTGAAATCCCAGTCTCAGCATTCCCAACCATTATTTTTCCCTTCTCCTTTTACAGTGTAAGTCCTGAAAGTGGTTTGTGGTTCAGGCTGCCATAGTACCCCACACAGGGCCCCCAACTTGAACCTGGACTCACCTGGAACCCCGGATAGGGGAGGGGCACTAACGTGTCTCTGCTTTTCCGCAAGGATGTGGCAGCAGAGGCCCGGGAGCGCAATGCCTTGTCAGGCTTTCTGAGCTGTAGCCCTCCCAGACAACCTGGCAAAGTGTTAGATCTGCCCTCTGGACCTCATTCTGTCCCTGACCAGAGCAACCCTCTCATCCCAGCAGTGGTGAATGACATCTGTGTGCCTGACACCACCACACATCCAGCAGAGCCCCAGCCGTGGCTGACCGAGGGAGGCTCTGGCACCCAGGCGTGGGAGGGAGCTGGAGGTGCCACGTTTTAACTTAACCGATTCCGCAGCAAAATGGCACGAACACAACCAATAAACCTCTCCATGGGCTGGTCCTTTGACACACCACACTCCTTTGTTTCCATGGACAAGAGGTGTCCCCGTGCAACAAAGAAAATAAGAATTGGATTAGTACCAGCCCTCTCTGCACGGGAGACTGAGCTCAGCAACTCTGCGTCCATGAGGCTTGGCTGGTGAACGCCAGTGCCTCCACACCTCCGAGTAGGCACTGAGCAGTAACGTCGGGGAAGGGCTACACATTTCTCTGGGGGCAGCCCTGGGATGGGCAATGTCATGCCAGCAAAGCTGGTGGATGGTGGGATCCTGCACACTGGGTGTGCTGGGAGCAACCTGGCTGTCACCCCTGGGAATGGGTCATACCATTGGGCCAACAATCTGGGGCTTTACACCAGACTCACTAGGGACCTGCCAGGAGGAGTAACAGACCGGGTTTATGTCCCCTAAGGGATCTCTGGTACCATCGTAGGAGTCAGTGCTCATGAAAACACAAGAAACCTGTTCCTGAGCGTGGCAGGTATCACTGCCTCCACCGCCTCTGCCTGGGCAGCCAGCAGCCAGCCCTTGGCTCCTTCTGGAAGCCTGCTTCAGACGACAGGATTGCTCAAGACTGTCTTCCCTGACCAAGAAGAGTGTGTGTGTCAGGGATTGCAGAGACACAAGGAGAGGAGATCTGGAGGCAGACCCACTGGGTCACAGTGGGGCCACCCAAGGACCCTTCTCCAACATTGTTACCTGAATTGCTGGGATCCTGGGCCAGACTGCTGCTCCCGGCAGGCCTGGCCATCCTGCTGTGGTTGTGGTCCCCCGGGCCTGATGAAGTGTAACCTGGCTATGGCTCAATGACATTGCACTGAGCCTGTGTCCATCAAGGTGTTACATCGACCTGACAAGACGTGCCTCTGCCTTCAGATCTGGAGAGGTCGGAGGGCAGAGGCAATGGACTGGCTTTGTAGAAGGGGCTACCTGGGTTGGGAGGTGGACTGCAGGACAGCTCTCCTGGGTTGGGAGGTGGACTGCAGGACAGCTCTCCAGGTAACCCTGGACTAACCCAGTTCTGCTCCATTTCTCACTCATAGCTGTCAAGAATAACCAAAGAATATGCTGGAATGCCACATCCTGAGATAGGGAGGGACTGACTGGGCCTGCCTGGGCTCTGTTCCAGTCTCCCCTAGAAACAGGACGTCCTTCAACATTGCAGCCCAGTGTGTCCTGGGACTCCAGGGTATAAAACCCAGGGCAGGCTGCTTTCTGGGGATCCCTCAGCTGTGGTGCAAGTAGGGTACACACAGATGAGACTCCACCTGCTCCAGGCAGCTTTCCTGAGCCTTGGGGACTGGCTTGCAATGGAGACACAGCCTCTGCAGTCCCTTGCAGTCCATCTGTGAGTAAGAAATTCACTTCACGGTGCTTGTTGAATTTGACTGTGTTCTGTCTCACCAGGCTCAGACATATTCACAAACTGCCCAGTGACGCTGCTTCCCAAACCCCTTCTCGACCTTTCTCCAGTGAGCCTAGACCATCCACAGAAACTCCGAGGGAACTAAATGGAATATCACGGGAGGGCATAGGGTCAGTGGAGGAGTTACCTTGGTCTGTTACTCACGTACTTAGTGAAGGCAGTCAGGTTTCCAGTTAAAGTCTCCATATCTGTAACCTATGGTCACTGTGCTAAAAATAATGTGTCATTTTTTATTTGCAGGCAGAAGTATTATCGAGTTGATTAGATTAGGGGTTGGTGTTTACTACCCACATTAATGGAAAAAGTTACGATCAGACACATTATCTACCAAACTATCTTTGATTTTGATCTTTCCTGTTCCCACCATGGTGTTTCTGTCACATTGTCAGTCGATGACACGTGATTACTGTGGAAACTGGATTAAGTGACTCAGAAGTTCCTTTCCAGTCCTGTGATGCTATGTGACATGGTGCCGGTTATCTGTAAGTGGTCTAATCTTAGGGCTCGAACGCAGACCGTCACCTAGCTCCATTTACTTATGTATGTTGTAAAAACACAGGAAAAAAGACCCCCAGAAGCGAATGCCCCAGAACGAGTGTTTGACACTCCTGACTTCGCAGGTGGACAGAAAAACCACATCTGTCCGGGTCCCAGCACAGGAGTATGATGCTGGCCACTTCTAAAAACGCTCAGGATCAGAGAGAAAAATCTTTACTTTGACTAGAAAGGGTTATTATACAGGAGATGTTCAACATCTGTAGCAAGACGGCTTCTCCGTGCCATGCGTTTTGTATTCGTTTTTGAACTCCTCTTCGGTCTTATACGTCGGTTTCATTTGTTCAGTTTTACGAATGAAGGATGGAGGTTCAGGGTGTGGCTGCAATGAGCCAGGACTGAAAACCAGGTTTCAGTGCAAAGCCCATGCTCTCTCCACAGCCTCTGCCTCTTGGTGAGGGATGTGGTATCAGGGGATGGGGCCTGAGGGAGAGGGACAGAGATAAGGGAGGAGCAGTTTCCAAGCCTGGCTGCTTCTGATTGAAGTTCAAACAAACAAACAAACAAACAGACAAACAAACAAATACTAGAGTAGAAGGACATTCCCACCAGACTTTCATAGTTCTTGAAGACAAAGACACTCTGCTTACCTCCATTTCAAAATACATTTTGAGTTTTCCTTTTTCAATAGAAAATCCAGGCTGGCCATGGTGGCTCACACCTGTAATCGCATGATTTTGGGAGGCCGAGGCAGGCAGATCACCTGACGTCAAGAGTTCCAGACCAGCCTGGCCAACATGGTGAAACCCCCTCTCTACTAAAAATACAAGAATTAGCTGGCCATGGTGGTGCGTGCCTGTAATCCCAGCTACTTGGGAAGCTGAGGCAGCAGAATTGCTTGAACCCAGGAGGCAGAGGTTGCAGTGAGCTGAGATCATGCCACTGCACTCCAGCCTGGGCAACAGAGTGAGACTCCATCTCAGAAAAAAGGAAAAAAAAAAATTCCAAATTCCTAAGTTCCCAATAAACCAAGGTACCCCAATGGGTATGAGGTTTCTGGGGCTGCGCTCCGTCCACCCTGATGGCTACCGCACCTGTGGCCTCATGGGACTCTGCACGGCTGGAACGCACCTGTCCCGGCTCCGCCCCCACACGAGCCCTGCTGTTCATTGGTCACTACTCCTCTTGGTTGCCAGTTATTGAAACCCAATTTAAACTGGATTAAGAGGAAACAAAGGAAGGGATTTTTGGAAGCTTCAAGCTACCACAGAAATGGCAGGGGTGTGGCGGGTGTCAGAAACACCTGTCACTTGGCCTGGCACGGGCCCCGGCTGCCTCCTCTCGGCTGGGTTCTTCCCAGCCTTGTTTCCTCACACTGGCTTCCTCACATAGCGGGAAACACATGTTCACATCTCTTAGCGTCATGACCAAAGAATCGGGGCTTGCTCCTGTGTTCCTCGGGAAGAACTTAGGGCGAGAGCCAGTCCTTGGGCAGAGTGACTGGGGCCTGAGGAGGGGGCACCAGAGGAGGCCACCTGGAGGGAGTGTTTCTCCTGTGCTGGGCGGGGCAGCCTGGGTCTTGAGGAGTCCACAGCTCCCCTCACATCACATGCTTAGAGCAGAGGAAGAGTAAACGTCCCTGGAGAAAGGGGTTGCTGTCATGTGTATGTAGAATCCTCCATGCCCACGGTAGCTAACCAAGCGGATCACTGCAAATGTGTCTCCTCCACCGCCCAGTAGAGGGGTCACATCACTGGGCATGCAGCGGGAGCTATCTATTTAAGATACTGCAACTCACTGCAGACAGTGATTCCAATCAACAGGGGGCTTTCTGTGAATTTTATGTTTAAAATATTATTTATTTCAAAGTTATCACTACCTCACAAGTATTTTAGCAAATATTTATTTAAAAGTATCTTCTTGATGCAAAAGAAAAAAAAAAAGAAAGAAACTGTGAGCTTAAACATATTTGAATGGAGAGGAGGAATTCATTTGAAGTTAGTTTGATGCGTTAGCTTGAAGTTGCAGCAGAGGCCGATTTTTTTTTTTTTTGAGACGGAGTCTCTCTGTCACCCAGCTGGAGAGCAGTGGTGCGACGTCAGCTCACCGCAAGCTCTGTCTCCTGGGGGCACTCCATTCTCCTGCCTCAGCCTCCCGAGTAGCTGGGACTACAGGCGCCGCCAACACACCTGGCTAGTTTTTTTGTATTTTTAGGAGAGATGGGGTTTCACCATGTTAGCCAGGATGGTCTTGATCTCCTGACCTCGTGATCCACCCACTTCAGCCTCCCAAAGTGCTGGGATTACAGGCGTGAGCCACCAAGCTCAGCCAATATTGTTTCTTAAAATGAAGGGGGCACAAAAAAATCTCTTGAGCTTTTGTTCACACAGATTCCTTAGCAATTCGGGCTGAGTTGGCCAAGCCTGGACATTGCATTCTGCATTTCTCACGGGCTCAGGCACTGCTGGCTGCTGGTCCAGGCACCACACCCTGGGCAGCATTGGCTGAAAGCATGGGGCTGGCGGTCCTGCAGGGTCATAGATGTGCCACTCATCTGGAGGGCAGCTCGTACTCCTAGTTCAAGCCTGCCTTGCAGAAACTTTTGCAATGATTTCATAAGCCTTGCTGTTGTGACACCCCATCTGTTCTCCTTCCTGGTCTGTGTCACGGTGACAACCCACAGGCCAGAGGAAACTAGAAAAGAGGTTTCTGGTGTGAACTGTCCCGAGGGCTCCTCCCCTCTGCTATTTCACGATTTCCGCACCATCACCGGGTTCAGCAGTATTCTTTGATGATCCTAAATTCTCTAAATTTAGCTTCTCAATCAAGCCTGCTTCCAGTTACAGGAATGGGCAGATGGAGTGGGCAGACAGGCAGTAACAGATCCTTCTACATCTACCCAAGAGGCCCAGACAACTCCTGCTTACAAAAGACAGCAAGCACGTCCATCAAAATCTGTGGCCATCCAGGTCTGTTCTCTCCCAAGGAGGAAGGAGCCAAGGTTTCTCCAAGGAGGGAGAAAAGGAGACAAGGAGAGAGGAAGGCACAAGGCACACTGATCATTTTCCCATTGGAGTTCATTCCATTCCTATTTGAATATCATGCGAGCTAATGAAACAATTCTGACTTCCATAGCATCTGGCTTCTGAAAACTGCTAATATTTATTAATGCTTTCCCATGTAAACAGTCAAAATAATCGTGCCTTAATTTTATATAGCACTTGACAGTTGACAGAATATTTTTATCTGCATATCTTACTTGATTTTCATAAGAAACTTCCAGTGTAAAAGTGGCCCTGCCAAAAAATAAAAGTGAGCCAAAAAATAAAAGTTATACCCACTTCCAAGCTGAGAAAAAGGAGGCCTGAATGAGTGAAGTGACTTACCAGAGACTGAACAATGGCCTTGTCTCAACAGCCAGTTTTCTCAACATAGAAGCTTGTTGGAAGGATGTAAAATATGTATTTCATGACCCCTTAGCAAAATGGAGAGTTTCCTTTAAGTGGTTCTGATGATACAGATAACAGCTATGTTTTGCTGTTGGTGGTTTGTTTATTTATTTATTTATTTATTTACTTTTTTGAGACGGAATCTCACTCTGTCACCCAGGCTGGAGTGCAGTGGCACGATCTCGGCTCACTGCAAGCTTCACCTCCCGGGTTCAAGCAATTCTCCTGCTTCAGCCTCCTGAGTAGCTGGGATTACAGGTGCATGCCACCACGCCCAGCTAATTTTTGTATTTTTAGTAGAGATGGGGTTTCACCATGTTGGTCAGGCTGGTCTCGAACTCCTGACCTCGTGATTCACCTGCCTCATCAACAACAATGTATTTTTAAACTGCATGAGTTGGGCCGGGCGCGGTGGCTCAAGCCTGGAGTCCCAGCACTTTGGGAGGCCGAGACGGGCGGATCACAAGGTCAGGAGATGGAGACCATCCTGGCTAACACGGCGAAACCCCGTCTCTACTAAAAACACAAAAAATTAGCCGGGCGAGGTGGCGGCGCCTGTGGTCCCAGCTACTCGGGAGGCTGAGGCAGGAGAATGGCGTGAACCCGGGAGGCGGAGCTTGCAGTGAGCTGAGATCTGGCCACTGCACTCCAGCCTGGGCGACAGAGCGAGACTCCTTCTCAAAAAAAAAAATAAATAAATAAAAAATAAACTGCATGAGTTTTTAGAGATTAATCTATCCTCCTTTAAGAGATAAGGAAAGTGAGGCTTAGAGAGGCTGATATACTATGATCCAGAAGTTGTCCAAATCTGTTTTATGATTTATGACCTTAAGCATGTTAATTATATTTTAAAATTCTACTTCATTAAAACATCATGGGAAGGTACAGCAACACAACATTTGTAATGAGGTTATTGCATAAACAATCATAAGGCAGAAGGGATGTGAATCCTCTTTTTAGCACACTAGTAAGAAATTCATACCACATCCTAAGCTACACCAGTCATTCCACCCTGCAAACCAGAGCATGAAAAATGATCTCAGCTCATGACTAATCCACTGCCCGAGCTAGGCGACGTTCACACCTACACTATCTGCGACATGGAGTTGTCTATTCTTGAAAAGCATCATCTTCTGTAGCAAGGAAAGTCAGTTAAGCAATTACTTGCTGAAAAGGTCCTAGGAGCCAAACATTGTGGAGGGAACATGACTATGACTGTGCTTGCTCTCAGAAGGCTTAGAACCCATAGCCAAAAAGACAGAACCTATGCAGTGTGATGTGAGCAGAGGAACGACAGACTTAATGAAGTGGATCGTTAGATGAACACTTCACTTTTTTTTTCATAGATCATGGGGGAAGGATTTCAAAAAAAATTAGAGAATGGAAGAAATATGGAATTCTAATTCAAATACTTTCTGCTTCAAACAAAGTTGGCTAGTCACAGAGATGGCAGTTGAGTAATTTTTGTGCAGAGTAAAGAAATACCACACCCAGGACTTTGTAGGTTGCTCAAGCAGATGGCCACATGGACCCTGGCTTCCTCAGAGCCTGCTGTGACTAGAGCGCAACTAGTACAAGTGACAAGAGACCTGCCCCATGTGTGCACTTGCTCCTCAAGCTCCTGACATTCACCATTCCCCACACTTGGGGGATCTCGTACCAGAAAGTCTATTCTTGGCCCAATAGACTTTCTGTTCCACTGTGCTCGTCTCAACGACCTGCAACAGTGAGGTGGTGATGAGGCAGGTAGATAATTTGCAGGCTACAGAGTGGAATTCATATGTTTTATTCCTCAGTAAGGAGCCAAATGAGTAAGAAGGTGTGTTTTCACTGGAGGCCACAAGCTAAAGCAAAATAGGCAAGAAGCATAAATGGACTTGCTCAAAAGCCTCTCTCTTCCCTCAGAGCCCAGCTAGCCAATGTGTGCCTTTGTGAGGCTCAGAAAAAGACGTCCTCTCCTCTGGATTTCTGCCTGCTCACCATTGGCCCTCAGCCAGACCCCCTGGGCCTTGCCCTCCCCACACAGCCACACAGCAGCCAGTTCCCCACCCATGCAGCAGTTTCAAGTGTGGATGAAAAACACCTGGAAAGAAGCAGCAGCTGGTGTTAGAAGGGATGACAGGGGAAGGGGAAGAAGAAGGCAAGCCCAGGTAGCATGGGACTTAAGCAGGACTCAGGACCTCCTTAAGGCCTCATAAGTCACCGAATGTGTTTAGAGCAAGGAAGAAAAGATAAATGACAGCTACAGGTAGGGAGGCAGGAGGTGGGTCTGAAAAGAGCCTGTTTGCCACCAAAAACTTATTTCTAGGCTATTGACGGCAGGTCACATAGCACAGTGAAGTGGTTCTCAAAGTGTGGTCCGTGTGGACCAGTCCCATGAGCACCACCTGAGAACTTATTGTTAGAAACACAAATTCTTAGGCCCCATTGAAGATGGACTGAATTAGAAATTCTGGGGTTTTTAATGAGCCCTCCAGGTGATTCCGATGCATGTAGGAGCCTGGAGCCACCGGCAAGGTGGCCGGGCAGGTCAGGCTCTGGGGGTTTCCATCCTAGCTGACTCTCAGGAAGTCGCTTTGCCATCTTAAGTTGTGTGCTCCTTTTCTCCATAGAAAATAGACATACTAACAGCATCGGCTTATGTAGTCTTTTTGGAAATGGAGATTACATATGGAAAACGTTCTGCATGGTGCCCAGCATATGGCACGCAGGGAATACATGTTTGCAATTGCTGCTGCCAGCCAAAATGAAGCAGCAAGTGTGCTTGGAAGACTGCAGGCCTCCGCAGTCCCCAAGTTCAGCCTGTCCCCTGAGCAGAGAAAATGAAAGAGGATGCAGGCCGGCATCCAGGGAGAGCCCAGAGGGAGAGAGCAGTGCCCAGTCCATAACCACCCAAGGCCCTGGAACACCACAATGGCTCAGAGCCCAGGTGAGCAAGAGTGCCTAGGGCTGCACAGAGCTGGGCTGGGAAACCGACCCAGCCTGAGGGCTCAGCGCAGGCTTTGAGAGGAAAGCGATGCTTGAACTGAGATGGGGAGAATGAGTCACGGCAATACCCAACATTTATGGACTGTGTGCCAGACATGACTTTAAGCAATGCCAGATTTGAATCATGTAAGCTCCATTGTGATTAGGTAATATTTTGATACCCTTTTTATCATTTTATATATATATATATATATATATATATATATATATATTTTTTTTTTTTTTTTTGAGATGGAGTCTCGCTCTGTCACCCAGGCTGGAGTGCAGTGGCCGGAT
Organism: Macaca mulatta; assembly: GCF_049350105.2. Classification (NCBI taxonomy): domain Eukaryota; kingdom Metazoa; phylum Chordata; class Mammalia; order Primates; family Cercopithecidae; genus Macaca; species Macaca mulatta. The sequence continues at coordinate 180,448,586 of NC_133409.1, forward strand.
CTCAGCTCACTGCAAGCTCCGCCTCCTGGGTTCACGCCATTCTCCTGCCTCAGCCTGTAGATGGGACTACAGGCTGAGGCAGGAGCGCCTGTAGATGGGACTACAGGCGCCCACTACCACGCCTGGCTAATTTTTTTTGTATTTTTAGTACAGATGGCGTTTCACTGTGTTAGCCAGGATGGTCTCGATCTCCTGACCTCATGATCCACCCGTCTCGGCCTCCCAAAGTGCTGGGATTACAGGCGTGAGCCACCGCGCCCGGCCGATACCCTTTTTAAAGATGAGGGAAAAGAAAGAAAATAACCTTGACCAAGGTCACGGAGTGAAGTGGCTCAGATAGGATTTGAACCCAAGCAGACAGACTCCCGGGCCCACATGCCTCACCAAGTGTGGCTGGCTGGAGAGCTGAAAGAACCCTGGGGGCAGGGCGCTGAACGAGGGGAGAGTGGTGTGAGGTTCTCTCTGTTTCTCTTATTAAATCCAGTTCTAGGCCAGGCGCGGTAGCTCACACCTGTAATCCCAGCACTTTGGGAGGCTGAGGCGGGTGGATCACCTGAGGTCAGGAGTTCGAGACCAGCCTGACCAACATGGTAAAACCCTGTCTCTACTAAAAATACCAAAATTAGCTGGGCATGGTGGCGGGCACCTGTAATTCCAGCTACTCAGGAGGCTGAGGCAGGAGAACTGCTTGAATCCGGGAGGCAGAGGTTGCAGTGAGCTGAGATTGTACCACTGCACTCTAGCCTGGGTGATAGAGTGAGACTCCATCTCAAAAATAAAATAAAATACAATAAATAAATCCAGCTACTAGGTGTCCGGTGTGTCCTACCCCCTGTGGATGGCGCGGCCAGTGGGGTGCAGCACAGGAGGGGGTGCAGCTCCCTGGTGGTGGCTCCAACTCAGTCATGAAAAGTCACACGCTAAGAGACTAATTCCGCATGTAAGAAATCATGTGAGGGGGTGAGAAACAGCAAGCAATAAACAGATGGTGTAGTCACACACACATACACACACACACACACACACACTCTCTCATTGGAAAAAATTCCCAAAGGACACACACTAAAATGTTTATACTGGTTATCACTGAGAAAAAATATTAAACATTAAAATTGATTTTTACTATCTTTTATCTGCTTTTTGTTTTTTGCATCTGCTCCTGTGCCTATGTGCAATGATCATGTATTACTTTTTCTATCAGACAAATACATAAGCTCTACTTTAAAACTGTTTATTAATCTACCCGGTTAATGACAAATACTGAAACTCAGTCTTGGCCTGAACCTGGTGACCTGGACCTGGTGGAAGCCCTGGTGACAGACAGCTTGGACACTGGCTCGCTCACTCCTGGCTGAAGCCTGACTCCTGGTGGACGGAAACATCAACGACAGACTTCTATTTTCAAACGCCTACATACACATCTTAGGGAAAGTTCATTTATCCCCTCATTTTGTCATTCAACAAATATGTACTGATCACATTCTACGTGCCAAGAATGCCGGGAAGGTAAAAACAAATTTGAGATGAAGCCTTTGAGGAAGACGGCTTCTACTTTCGTTCGCATTTTGTTTTGTTTCAATAGTCGGGAATAGTATGGTAGTTTTCTTCATGTAAGTCCTGCTCCTCAGTTACAATTCAGGTTCTTCCCAGGTTGCTACTGAGAATGGACTATTCTTCTTGGTGTCTTTTCTGATTACAGTAGTGACCCAGAAGCTACGGATTTTCATTTGTTGCTTCCATGTGGCCACTTTACTGGAGGATAAGCTGTTCGGACCATTCTTGGTTCTCAAGGTATACAATCACACAGAAAGAATTTTGTTTCTCCTGAAACAGAGCAGTAGTAGTTCTCATTTCAGAGATCTGTGCACACTGGTTATTCTCCACCCTTCTCGCCCGGCTTTTTAACCAGGGAAACTTCTGGTTGGTCCTGCTAGTGGGAGGGACTGGCAGCAGGAGATGAGAGGGCAAGAGAGAGGAGTCAGACCGTGCATTTCCTCCGCCTAACCCCAGGTTCCCTACTCAAGAGCTGCCTCCACTCAGGGCCGCAGTTCCTGTCTGAAGGCTGCTGGCCGACTCTTGCTCTCCCAAGGCTCCCTGCATGCTCCCACCCCTTGCCTCTTCAGGCCTTGCCAGGGAATAGCTCCTCACCTTGTGTTGGTCGCCTGAACCTTCCCCATACCTTTCTAATACTTGTGATCTCTGATTAAAAGTTTCTCAGTGGCCTGAGAGGACCATCTGCGTCTTCCCTGGAGCCTGACTGGCTTAAGAGCTTCAAAACATTTAGTTTTAAATGATTGCTTTTTATGAAGATTTGTTAACTCTATTAAAAATATTTCCTTCTGCTTGGTTTCTGCTTAAGTTATAAATGCCTCCGTGGGCTCAAACTGCCTGGAATCGCACCTATGAACGTGTAGCGGTGCTTTCAAACTGTAGTCGCTACACAAAGGTTAATTCATAAAAAAGTAAGATATCCATGGCATTTACATGAAAGTACAGGAAATTCATCCTTTCTCATATAACATCAGTATGAAAAGGCGGGTTCTGTCATTTGGAATTAATTGATAACATTGTCGGTTTGAAGACTTGTATCTGGAAAAGATGAGTTAACAACCATTCTTGTAACAACTGGAACAAATCTCTGCAAGTCACTATTCTTACTGTTATTAAATTCGGGTTTGGCTGTATGAGGGTGAACAAAACTACAAAATACACTGGGAGCATAAGGAATAAATTGTGTTTGGTGGTTATATTGCTTTTTCAGAATCAGAACATAATTTGTGATATTTATTTATTTACTTATTATTATTTTTTAAGATGGAGTGTCTCACTCTGTCGCCTAGCCTGGAGTGCAGTGGCACAATCTCGGCTCACTGCAACCTCCACCTCCCAGGTTCAAGCGATTCTCCTGCCTCAGGCTCCTGAGTGGCTGAGATTACAGGTGTGCGCCACCACGCCTAGCCAATTTTTATATAGAGATGGGGCTTCACCATGTCGCCCAGGCTGGTCTCAAACTCCTGACCTTAAGTGACCTGCCCGCCTCAGCCTCCCAAAGTGTTGGGATTACACGTGTGTGACACCGCACCTGGCCCATAACTTGTGATATTTAAACGGCATCATATGGAAGGGCTGCCCCTTCCCAATTGTTGAATTCTACTGTAAACAGGCCAGAGATGGGCCTCCCTCACCGGAAACTCTGGCTCACCGCATTAGTTTTTCCCAGGGTTCGGCTAATGGTGTACTTTCACAGTCGTGCTCACTGTGGTATGTGCTAGGTATTCAGGCAGGGAATATCTGCTTTACAAAACGTTAAAAATCTGCTTTCACATAATAAGATTCCTTGAAACCAAAAGACAAGCATTTCCAAACTTTCAAGCTTGATTTTACGGTTACAGAAAGTTGGCTGCTCAGCGCCCCGCTGCTGGATACAGCAAGAAACGTGCTGCAGGCTCTGCCCAGCACCACACGCTCCAGCACAGGCCCCGCGTGCGTGTTACATGCTGTGTGTTCAGGGCCACATGTCTAACAGGATGACGGATCTCAAAGAGCTCTCATCATTTCTTTGTTGGCTTGAGTTACGATGCTCATATATTCTCCTGGCATACATTCACACCTGTGCCTTGACCACCACTGGGATCCGTCCCTCAGGAAACTGGCAGGAGCGAGTCACAATTGAAAAGCTTGTTTAGGAGTTAACGTCACCTCTGGTTACATCACAAGCACACTTCTTATCTGGAAGTAACTCCATCCCCCAACAAAAATGTGTGTTTTTTTTTTTTTTTTTTTTTGAAACGGAGTCTCGCTCTGTCGCCCAGGCTGGAGTGCAGTGGCTGGATCTCAGCTCACTGCAAGCTCCGCCTCCTGGGTTCATGCCATTCTCCTGCCTCAGCCTCCTGAGTAGCTGGGACTACAGGTGCCCGCCGCCACACCCGGCTAATTTTTTGTATTTTTAGTGGAGATGGGGTTTCACTGTGTTAGCCAGGATGGTCTTGATCTCCTGACCTCATGATCCACCCGCCTCAGCCTCCCAAAGTGCTGGGATTACAGGCTTGAGTCACCATGATCAGCCTGTAAAAATGTTATTTTTAAAGAATCAAAATTGGCCAGGCATGGCGGCTCGCGCCTATAATCCTAGCACTTTGGGAGGCCGAGGCGGGCGTAATGCCTGAGGTCAGGAGTTCGAGACCAGCCTGGGCAAGACGGTAAAACCTTGTCTTTACTAAAATACAAAAAAATTAGCCAGGCATGGTGGTGTGTGCCTGTAGTCCTAGCTACTCAGGAGGCTGAGGCAGGAGAAGTGCCTGAACCCGGGAGGCGACGGTTGCAGTGAGCCAAGATCACGCCATTGCACTCCAGCCTGGGAAAAAGAGCACAAGACTCCATCTAAAAAAAAAAACAAACAAAAATCAAAATTAAGAAAAAACTGGGCTATACATTTCTTAATGAAATACTAGTAAAGATAATGGATTGGACACATGTGTAATTTTATTTCCTCCTAAGCCTCCACCAAAAATACAATAAAGGAATCCTTAAAAGCCATCAATCCTTAAAAGTGAGGAGAACAAGGGAAATAATGGCAACATGATGCTGGAGGTGGAAACGTGACGGGCAAATGACAACTGACCTGGCAAGTCCAAAGGGGAATGCCAAGGCATCAATGTGGCAAACATCTCAGAGGCTTGGAAGGTGGCAGCAGGTAGGGAAGAGGAAGATGGGTCCCCAGACACCCTCTTCTACTCCAGGCCATGGGAAGATCTCTGAACCAGCGGGCCCCAGACAGAGCCAGGGGCTTGGGCACCATTTCAGTCAGAAGATCAAAGTGATAGGCACACACTGATTGATGAATGACGACTTTCGTCTATTCCCTACCTGGCACTCAGAACGCAGGGAGCCATGCCTTGACCTACCTGACAGAAAAGATGAGCCTGGCCCTACCTACCGTCTAGTCTCAACACTGTGGCAAGGGATCCCTACAACATCAAAGTCTCATCACGACACTCCTTTGGGGGAAACCCTGAGTAAAAGTCAAAGTCCTTACCAAGACCTAAAAGGTCCCACCTTATCTGAAGCTCCATGATCCTCGGCCTCGGCTTCTACCACTGTTTCCTCCCCTCCGGCTAGACTGGGCTCCTTGCTAGACACTGAACCCACCCAGCCGTGCTCCCTCCCTCAGGCCCTTTGCACTTGCCTTTCCCTCTGCCTGGAATGATCTTTTCCCGGGTGTCTGAAAGTCACATTCACTTCCTTGAAGTCTTGGCTCAAACACTTTCTTTGGTGAGATCCACCTTGGCCACTCTACTAAAACTGCACCCATACCTCCCTACCCTTTCCATATCCAATCTTTCATTCATTTTCTCCTTAGTCTAGCACTTATCACTACTTGGCATATTAACATAATATTTTTCATACCATAGGCTTCAAGAACACAATTTTGGTCTCTTCTGCTCATGATGTGTCTCCAACATCAACAAGAATGCTTAGCACAAAACAGGCACTCAATATTTATTGAGGCCTGGCGCGGTGGCTCACGCTTGTAATTCCAGCACTTTGGGAGGCTGAGGTGGGTGGATCACCTGAGGTCAGGAGTTTGAGACCAGCCTGACCAACGTGGCGAAACCCTGTCTCTACTTAAAATACAAAAATTAGCCTTGTGTGGTGTTAGGCGCCTGTAGTCCCAACTACTTGGGAGGCTGAGGCAGGAGAATCGCTTGAACCTGGGAGGTGGAGGTTGCAGTGAGCCGAGACCGCGTCACTGCACTCCAGCCTGGGCAAAAGAGCAAGAGCTGGTCTTTCATAAACAAATAAATTTATTGAATAAAAAAAGAAACTTCCTGAGAACTGAAAGACAGGAATTTCCAGGTTGAAAGGCCCACCAAGTGCCCAGTGCAGACTTTTAAAACACAGGGAGCAAGGACAGAGTCTACAAGCTGACAGAGGTTACAAACCAAAGACCACACACATCAGGATGCCTTCAAACTTGACAGCAATGTGGGTAAGTGTAAAACGATGGTAATTTCTTACCTGCAATTTATTCCTAGCCAAACTCTCAGACGTGTCTGAAGGTAGAATAAAAGCATTTTGAGTCTCTCGAGGTCTAAAAATATTTTTCCTCCACACATCCCTGCTCCATGAAGCTACTAGAGGGTACAGGCCACCTGTGCCAGAGAGCGCAGTCAGTCCTGTCATCAGACGGGGTGCAGGGAGAGGTAAAGCAAAGCTCCGGGGTGATGACGAAGGGAGATTCCGGGGTTGGCAGCTGCACACTACGGTGCAACCACTCCAGACAGAACGAGGGAAGCCAGTCGGGGCCAAGCCTCTGCCATGTAGTCCCTCCAGCCTGGTACAACTACTAGAGGCTGGGCGGCACTGAAAGAGTGGAATAAACCAAGAAGGCAGGATGGAGCATCCAGAAAATGGGAATCTCACTCAGAATAAAGGCAGAGGACGTCCCAGGCCAACAGCCGGCAGCCTTCCAGACAAGGCAGGAGGACCCTAGGAGGGACTGCACAACGGCGGGAGGAGAACCCACCAGGCCAACAGCCAGCAGCCTTCCAGACAAGGCAGGAGGACTCCCGGAGGGATCGCACAACAGCGGGAGGAGAACCGACCAGGCCGACAGCAGGGAGCCTCCCAGACAAGGCAGGAGGACCCCAGGAGGGACCGCACAACGGTGGGAGGAGAACCGACTACCTGAAGGGGCCACCCTTGTAGGAATATGCACAACATGCGACTAAGGAGAGGGAGAGGAAGTGGCAGTAGGGACAAGTAACGCTCAGCTGAGCGGGGAGTGGCGTATTTTGTGTTCAGGACACACAAAAAGTAAAAGAAAAATGACTGTTTAGAAATACGGAGCTGCAAGAAGAAACCGGGGCAAGTGGGGAGGAATGGGCATGGGACTACTGGAGTCTTCTACAAGCCATTTAAAGAAGAATTCTTTTATGTATTCCTTTAAAGAAATCAGAGTTAACTTTCAACAAGATAACGCTGACTTCTCAACTAAGCTCCCCACGCTTCCTACCTAGGGTGATTTCTCCTTCCCAGTATCCACCGCCCAAATGCAATGGTGACAGTGCTGGTACCCAGCATCCAGGCAGGAAAACCATGACAGAATCCAAGAGTACTTTGAAATAGTTTTATTGGCTCATAAGACCTTTGCATATAAAAAAAATACCCAAAACACTATGCAGTATTAAATCACAATTACATTTTCTTTTACCAATTAAAACTACCCAGAATATACATTTTTTAAAGAAAAAAAAATCCTACAGAACTGAATTCTGAAATGACATTATGACTTAAATACTATGACAAAATAGATAATTCCTTATAACATTAATTCATTGCACAAAGCTGCCAGATATTTTCATAAGCATAACCGCTGCACCAAGTGCAAACGAACACAATTTCAAAGTTACACATTTAGTTGAAATAACTGTGCCTCCACCTATGAGACTCTTAAATTTCTGGCACGAAATGTTGGTCTGTTCTAACTTCCACCAGGCAACCAACTTTGCAATCCAGTTTCTTTCTTTCTGGCCCTCTCTTAAAAAAAGCAACATCCTTCTGCTGTCACGGCCTGAGGAGTCAGCACCTCCTCTGCTTGAAGAAATCGACTCCCCTCAACTCTTCAGGCAGGTACTCCTGATCCACAGGCTCGCTGTACATGGGGTTGTACTTATAGCCTTTGCCATAGCCCAAATCCTTCATCAGCCTCGTGGGCGCGTTCCTCAGGTGCAGGGGCACGGGGGGCAGGGGCCCCTGGTGGTTCCTCAGGCAGGCTTTGACGTTGTTGTAGGCGCTGTACACCTCAATGGACTTTGGAGCTCTGGCAAAGTAGACCACACACTGGGCCAGAAGCACCTAATGACACAGAGGACACATTTTACTAGCAAGATGCCGAGCTTCCATTCTGCAGAGCCCCTCCTGGCACAGCTCTAGGTACTTCTCAGAAGATCCCCACACGCTTTCATTAGCCCCTTTTGTGCCTACAGTCTGGATAACCACCTATCACAGAGAGAAGCACCTAAATGACACAGAGGACACATTTTACTGGCAAGATGCCGAGCTTCCGTTCTGCAGAGCCCCTCCTGACACAGCTCTAGGTAGTTCTGAGAAGATCCCCACATGCCTTCATTAGCCCCCTTTTGAGCCTACAGTCTGGACAACCGCCCACCACAGAGAGAAGAAACTCCCATGAGGTGAGAGGCAAAACAGGTGAGTGGTTTTCATTTCTTTTTAACAGAAGGACTTTTTACTAAATTAAACTTTTCTTAAGCCCCCAATGTATATAACAGAGATGAATATGAAGCTGCTCTGGGGGCAAACTTGCAGAGGCTTCCCGTTCAGCTCCTTTAACATTTCCGCTCCCTGGAAAATGTGGAGCATGTGCTCTGAACCCCGGAATCCTGAGGACAGTCTGAAACATGACCTCGCTGACACAGAAGGCTTCCCTCTCTAGGAGTCTAAGAGTCTACAATTGGAATTCAAAAGCCAAGCAGCATACTCAGTGGGCCCAATACATCAATGGTGAAGGAGGGACATTTATTCAAATCTACAAAGGGACAGAGCGTAAGAGAGAAAGGAAGTGATCTGCAAGAACTGAGCTGATTACTTTACCTCACATTCGGGCATGCCTATGAAGTGACAGCCTTGGTAGGCAGCAACCGCTTGTGTTAATGCAGACGGGTCTGCCAGACCTGCCACACACAGACAAAGGAGAGCTTCAGTCATGACACACACTGTCCTCCCGGCCTAAGTGCAGGCGACCACAGACCACCACTGCTTGTACACTTGGTGACCCAAACAATCCCATGTAGCAACACGGACTGACTTACCTCGAGTCTCTGATCACATGAACTTATGCAAGAAATGTTTAGTGAGTGGTTACTGTGCGGTGTTAAGAACTGTTGCCGTGTGGATAAAAACTCTACATCTAGAAAAACATGAGTCTCTGTACAACAAACACAAGAAGTGAAGGCTATGGAGACATTCGCCAGGATGGAAACACTAAAAACAAAACATCCCCTAAGACCAAAGAAGAGGAGACTTTCCTGATCTTCTTCACATAGTGTCCAGAGTCTTCCATTTCTACCTCGGGAGCTGCCCAAAGAAAACCTTGAACACCCGACTTCAAAGCAAATTTAAAAGCGGCTCATCTTATTGCAATACTCTGAATAGCCACTCATGTTAGTAAAAACATTCCCGAACAGGAAACAGAAAATGGTGACTTTATGAACACAAACATTCAAAAGCACATACACCAAGAAATAAACGACTGAGCTCAGGCATAGTCTTACCTCTGCCCGTCTTCTCCTGCCGGTCTCACACAGCCCCGAGACATTCTTCCCGCCCCTACCCACCCCGCCCAGCCACGCCTGACGACGCCACGAGGTAACTGTCAGCCATTTCCCCACCCTCACGGACACAGGGCTCTGGGACCCTCCAGTCACACTCACCTATGTCCTCGCTGGCAAACCTGACGAGCCTCCGCGCCACGTAGAGCGGGTCCTCCCCTCCCTCCAGCATGCGAGCCAGCCAGTAGAGGGAGGCGTTCTGGTCGGAGCCCCGCATGGACTTGTGCAGGGCGGAGATGCAGTTGTAATGCTCCTCACCTGACATCACAAAAAGCACCACTCACACAGAGCTCACAGGAGGGGCGCCCAAGCCATCTGCACCCCCGCTGGCTGACTTCCAGGAAGCCTGAGCTAATAAAGGCCCCGAGAAAGCCGAGGAGAGGTTTGGGCAGCGCCTTAACTGTGCTGAGTGGGGTGGACCGGCTGCTCGGGCTTAATCCCAGGACATGCCCCAGCGCTGTTCTCTGTGGGGCCGGGGAGCCTGTTCAGTAACCCAGGTCTATTCAGCGGAAGAGGCTGCTGCAGCAGACACCTGTGGCTGCCCACATGGACCTGCACACACAGGCACAGAGGCGGGGGGAGGGGACGTTCACTGGGAAAGGTGGTCCTCCCAGCCGGTGGATTTGCCAGAGACAAGAGTGGAGGGAGGGCAAGTCTCACGTTCTGGCTCCATCCCGTGGCCTACCATCTACCGGAGGAAAATCAACGGTGGGCCTGGTCGGAGCCAGGAGGATATAGAGCCAAGTGGCAAGGGCAGCTGTTATAGCCCATCTGTTCCTCAGTGTCATTTCCAGCTGCCTTTCTGATATCCAAAGCCTGTGGTCATTTAAACCTCCTTCTGCCAGCCTTGCTGTGGGGACACCTGTGTGGCGGGGTCCCAGAAGGATCGACAGACACATGGACTGCCAGCTCCCGCCCTGAAAGTATGGAAGTCCACTCTCTCACTGCCTGGTCTTATCCCACTTTTACCCTAGATTCACACGAAATCAGTGAAATGTGCTTTAAAAAAAAGGCATATTTAAGGGCAAAAGTGACAGCTAAACAGTTCTCAGGAACTAAGCAGTGGCACCTGCACACATTTCACTATTCTCTGGCCATTGTCCCTTAGGTAAGTTCAAGGAGGGGGCGCCCTCCTCAGGAGAAAGCACAGGATGGTGTTCCTGTGAGTCTCACTCCTCCCAGAGGAGCACCTGGTCTGTGCTCAGCATAAGCCCACGTCCACAATACGACTGGCGCCAGTCAAATCCTGGCAGCTGAGCTCGCTGGTAAGATGACAGCTGGTCTTCAGGTGGAGAAGAGAGCAAGCAGAAGATGCTGGCCGCCCACAGGGGAAAGACCTGCAGGACCTACGGTTCAGCCCAAGTGATTCTGGTTTCTGAGAACCAGGGCAGATGGACGGGTCAGTCCAGCTACTGGATTTCTGAGGATGAACTGAGTGTCTCCTGTGCAGGACTCCTGGTGCAGTCAGAGTGCTATGGACACTGGCAGAGAGGGTGTCCTGGATGAAATCTGCATGCTTCTGGCCCACTCCCTCATCCTGCTGGCCCAGGCACTCTGGCTACGCTCTGCTCCTTCGCAGGGTGGAGGAAGGCGGGGAAGAGGGTAGCAGATAACAGGCCTGGCTAAACTCACGGGCACGGGGGCCGGAAGAAACGACCCGGGCCACTTTATGTCAAATTTAAACTCCCCCACACAGGTGAGTCATCTTTTCCCACGTTGTCAATGTCAGGGCAGTACCAGTACCACCAGTGTAACGGACAAGAGCACAGCCTCCGGGACCAGGCAGCCTGGGCTGGACCCCCAAGCTCATGGGCCATGGGCAAGTTCCTGATCCTCACTGTGCCTCAGGTTTCTCATCTGTAAAATGGGAACAACGAGATCACTTACCTCACAGGGCTGTATTAAATAACACACGCCTGGCACAGAGCAGGCACTGTAGAAAGATTCTTTTGCAACAGTGAAAGATACTAGTATTATTCTATGCCACCTTCCATGTTTGCTTTGATTACATACTGCTTTATAACCTGAACTTCACCGATTTATATAGAACCCTGACGTCAATGCATGGCAAAGAGTTTGCTCTCATTTAGAAATTCCTTCACTTTGATGCAGAAACATCACTGGATCCTACTAGTGGGTAACTATGTACTAGGTGACATATAAAAAAATAATAACAACTCCGGGGGTGGGTCTTTGTCTCACTCAAGTTATAAAAAGGCCCAAGAGTATAAGCTAACAGGTTTCCAGGGCAATGCTTCCACCACCCCTATTTATAGAGCAAAGCCTGGAAAAGCAGCTTTCTCCAGGATCCGAATGATATTTACACGTCTGCGGATCTACTGTGGGGCAGACATGCTGCACTGGGGTGGGGTGTGTGAGCTCATACTAGGAAGATGTGTAGGATGTGGGGTTCTTAAGGCTGTGGCACGAGGCAGCCTCCACCGCCCCCCAGCTCCGAGCTACAGACAAAGTGATCCCCACTGTGCCGCGTTCTGCAACGTGGGGCTCCAGAAGTGGGATTCCTAGGACTGAACCCCTCCAAGATCCGCCCTGTGTGTACGTGCTCTAATGGGTGAGATCAGTAACAGCATGGCAAGGCTGGTGGGAGGCAAACGCGGATGGGGGGAAGGACAGTCTTGGGGACCAGTCAGACCTGGATTTAAGGGTCAGTTTCACTGCTTGCTTTGTGAACGCAGGCAAGTTTTGTTATCTTAAAATGGGGGTAATATTAATAGCTATCTCCATAAAGTTATTTTGAGAATGTCAAAAATGAATATACCTATAAAATACTCGATGGCTGAGTGTTAGTGAAGGCCATGTTATACAGATCTCAACTGACAGTCTGATAAAATGTCGAAGAACAGTCCTAGTCGTTCCAATCAAAACAAGGCAAACCCTTTGGGACACCTACAACAAGGGAGAGAGACCGCTGCGGCTGCACCTGAGAAACCATGGAGATCCTGGCATGGTGAGATTTTTTAATGTCTTAAAATCTTTTATCTGGTTCATATCTACAATTTTTCTGTTTGGCCAAAAGTTAAGCAGGGCTCTACACCTAGAACGCGTTGCTTTCCAGACTTTGCAAGCATTCCCATCGTGCTCCAGAGCACAGGGGAGAGCCAGCCATGTGAGAAGGCCCCGCTGCGGGCACACTCACGCCACAATGTAGACAGGATTGTCTGTTCAACTTGCCAGTGTGTCCTTAGCACTAATGAACAGCCCCGAGCTGCCATCAGCTGAGGCACGCTAAAGCCAGAAAGCTTTGGTCAGCCCCCCAAGGTCATGCAGTGGGTGTGCTCACCCACAAAGAGGCAGTGCCTGGAACCAAAGTCATTCTTAAGCCCCTCCACCCCTTCTCTAACCAGTAAGGACTCTCCACTGTCACGTGGCACAGCCTACGTGAGATCTGGAACATTCAATTATCAGCTTCCTTTTCTGGCACAGCCTTTAAAAATGTGGAAATTATATTCCACAGTTACTGCAATATGACTCCATCCAAAGTCCCACAAATGCTCAAGCAGCAGCAGTTTGCTCATCTACAGTATGTTATCTTCACCTCCCACTTCTTTTATAAAAAGATGCAAACGTGCTGTGCTAATGACATTTAATATTGGCAGGTCACAGATTTAATAAGAGCTGGTATCAAATCTGCTATCTGTAAATGCAGTTCTACACAAACAGATTAAGTGCACACAGCAAAATTAAATTTTTGAAAAAGCTACTACATAAAATAAAAACTTCAAGATCCATGACAATTTATTTTTTAGTATCGACTCTAGAAATAAAGCATTTTAATTCTCAATTCAAACTAGTACGTCATTATGGCAAAAGCCCTCTTTTTATTTACTGCCACTGTAAATCATCACAAAACATATTCACTGTCAAGTGAAGGCACAGGCTTTCAAAAGTGATTGTATTCTACAAGGTGGGGAATAGCCAACTACCTTCTAAGGTGAATGTGCAGCCTGCCATTTCCAACCCCAAAACTCCTCTAGATTCTCAACAGGGCAGCCTCTGCTTCATGCCTCTCTTTGGAAAGGTCAGCCCTGTGTGGAAGGCTTAATACCAACATGGAGATCCACCTGAGAATCACTGGAATGCTTTGGACCCAGCTGAAAGTCAGGCTTCTGGAAATGAGAATGTGTGCACACACTTCTTTCCATACAGTCTCACTCTTTCCACAGGTCAATGACTTACCTGCCCGGTCGTATAAAATGTGGGATCGCTGTAGGCCCTCCTTCACGTCATTCTCTGTGATCAGAACTCTACTGGGAGAATAGGATTGCCCACTCTTCTTACAGAACATCTTCCTAGAGCTTAACCTAGCCAGCACCGCCAGCTGCAGTCCGTTCAACCCAGCTCGGGCGTCACCGTCACTGAGGTAAGCCAGGGTGTCTACTGCTTTATCCTCTATGAACATGGCCGGCCTGAAACACAACCAGGGTTAGTTACTGTCCCACTCAGGCTGCGTACTTCTTATTCTGCACATGTCTTAGAAACTCATACTTCTCGGCAAGGATGCTGAAGAGTTCAAGGCATTTGCCTCTTATTCTCACCTTTGTCAACGTGCTTAAACATCACCAAGACTACGAACTGGCTGGGTCTCCTAAGTCACCAGGTTACTGCCCTGTATCTTATGAGTGTCGAGGGTATCTCACTGCATAGGTTCACACATCTAGGTTTGTGTGAAACAGACACTGACTGGCCTGGAAAGTCACTGTTGACAGGTGGTCTCTCTGGTTCTACCCTACAGAACAGCGAAAACTTTATTAGAAATGCTAGCACCTCATCACCGTGTATGGAAAACATGTTCCAAATGCGGCCCACATCCCTGTGAGACAGGCGTGCTCAGACCACTTTCCACACAGGGGACAGACAGCATTACATCTGAATACCAGCTCTGAAGGGCTCCAGATCACGCAGGTCAATTCCTTCATTTTAAAAACAACAAACTGGGTCCCTCGTTACTGTGAGCACAGCAGGTCCTAGAAGCAGGTCTCAGGAATCTTGGCCTGGGGCATTATGGAGGCTGCAGTGGGTCATCTCACAGTGGGCACTAATCATGCAAAATCCGCACAGGGTAGCAGAGAGGTCATGAGCCCGGGAAGCGACGAGAAGGCTGCTGGTACATAGCCATGAGACCCTGGGTAAGCCACCTCGCCTCTCTCCGAACATCGGGACTAAAACTAACAGCCACATTTCTAAATTTGGACCCTCACAAATAAGATCTAACTATGATCAGAAGGCTGATTCAGTAAAATTTTCTATTCCTAGTCGAGTTAAACAAGATATCTAACACATTTCATGACTTAGTGGGGTCTTATATTATTCCTGGCTGAGCTGCTAGCTGCAGATTTGTGCAGCAACAAAGTAATTTTTCAGTTACAGTTCACCATGTCACTATCAACATTCAGCCGAGAACATCTACAGTAAGTCAGTCCATCAGGACTGTCCGAATCAGCTACCTGGAAAACAGCGTGCAGGCACCAATGGGGGCTGGACCGGGGAGGGGTGGCGGTTTCCAAAGGGGACCCAGCTTGTCTGCTGGATCAATGCAGAACCCCTCACCATACACCCACTCACTGACACTACTCTGCTCACTGAGTAACCCGGATAACACCAATCTGCATTTCATTCATGGAAGGATTTGTTCCTAATGTCTTAAAGATGCCTCGTCTCACCCCCACATTTACCGAAGCTGATTTCCAGTTATTCCTTGTGGGTCTCTCACCACACCTAAGACACCTGGCCAGCACCAGCTTTACAACAAAGGACTCTCTCCTTACTCGTGCCAATTGCCTGGGCCCCACCCACTGGTGCAGCCCGGAGACCCATCTTCCTCTCTCCTGATGGTGGCATTCTCTCAGCAGGCCTCACCGGAACACCAGAAAACACACACCAAGGCCGTGTCGCTGGCACTCTACGAAGCCTGTGATCACTTCTCAGCCAGAAGTTAGTTAGCAAGTCTTCCGGAAGATGATTTAGAAGATAATGACGGACAGAACATACACTAAAGAAAATGTACGGGGAAGGACCAGTATCAGAGGGTGTGGCAGTACGTGACATGCCTGAGAGGGAAGGGTGCACTCGGCCCCTTACTGCACTCAGCCGGTGTGGGAAGACAGGCAGGGAGAACAGAAGCTGCTTGGGCATCTCATTTCCGCCTCAGAACTAGTAAAAACAATGGATTCTCTCTCCTTGGAAAGCTGCCTAGCAACAAAAAGCCTTTAGGACAATTGAGGGAAGAAAAAGGAGTCAAAGCAGGAGCCCCAGTGGATCCTAACAGACTGAACCAGCCTATATCCTGCACCATGGTTGGGTTGTGTGTTGATTACGTTACATTCATCATGTCTCCATCCCTACTACATGTTGAGCACCTCAAGGACAGGAATATTTTATTCTTTCTTTGTATTCCCAGACCTGATAGATGATAGGCATCCGATATTTGCACAATAAACAGACTAACTTCAGTTTCATCATAATCTCAGAGTGAAACCTTTACTTCTTATAAATTATATGGAAAGTATAGAGAAAACAAAAAGAATCCTTATTTCCAGCACCGAGAGATAAAAATGTACCTGTTATTTCACGGGAGAACGAAAGCTACTGTGTCAATTGTTGAATTTATGACACACTCACCCATGCAGCCATCAACCTTACGGCTAACTTTTAAAACAAAAATTGGGACCATATTTTGTATAGTTTGACATCCTTAACCATTAAATAAACGCAAGCTTCTCAGACCTGTCAATATTTACTTATAAAAAATTTACATTAAATTTTAAAAATAGACAAAGGGAGAAAATTCACCTTCCCCTAGACTACCTTGACGTTAGTATTTTGGTATGTATCCCTTCTCCATGAATTTGTCTTCTGTATGCATTTACGGGCATGGCGTGCTCTTGGGACAGTGACAAGATGGGTAGCCTTATATACCATGGTATTTACTAGTAGAAACAGCCTCATTTCCATTAATTCTCATATACAGAGAGGGAGGCAGGCCGCATTAATGAAGAGAGAAGCCGACTAGCAGTCTGCTCCACAGATTTACGAACAGTATGCTGTGAGTCAGTCTTTAGCAATGATTATGGATTTTATGTGGTTGGAAAATAAGGTCTTCCTTTGGCTTTTAAACTCCTGACCAAAGTACAAGTGGTTCCACTCTTCTGGTTTGGAGTCATGGGGAATGGAGGTGCTGCCACAATGAAAGCTACCTGAGCTCCCGCCACTCCCTTCTTCTTCCTCCCCTTGGGCATAATCCACATTTTAAATTTCAACCCTGTCCAAAAAAAGGAAGAATTTCCAGGCCCAGATCAAACTGTCGGCAACTCTGTCCAAGTAATACAGGAACTGCTGACAGCACTCACAAGGATCACACAAGAAAATTAAAAAATGGAGACTCACTGTGAAGAAGGCTGAGCAGGAAAGGTTCCACTTAAACACCAAATAGATCTTGAACTCCCATTTACTAAGTTCTGAAGAACAAGGTAGGATATACTAAAATACCTTGAGATCTTAGAATGGGGAGCCCATGAGAGAACTCATGCCAAGAATGATGAAGGGATAGTTGCACTGATATTGGCAAAATCCCTCAGCAAACAGCAACTGCTGCACAAACTATTTTGAAAGAGTGTTCCCAGTCTAGAGAATTTACAATTATTTTTAAATTTAAGCATATATTTATAAAATGTTCAGAATTTAAAAATAACCTTCCAAAGGTAGAATACAATAAAAAGAGATGAGATCTATTCTGGGGATAGACTGCCCAAAATGTCATAACATCCTACATGGAAATAAACAATAGGAAGTCAATTATGTTATAATAAAACACTATTCATAATAAAATTGGTTAAAATAAATGCATTAGAAAAGATTCTATTTCTAGTTAACAAAACCTAGAGATAAAAGCAGACTTAGAGAGCTTAGCCTCTCCAACTGACGAGAAGGGCTTTAATCTTAAAGAATATAGGAAGCTCTCTTCTTTCTTCTTCTAGGTGCCTAAATCCTGAAGTTTTCCACACATTGGGTAATACTGGGATTTGGAGGACACTACTTAGATTGCTTGATGTGTAAGTTGGAGGAGTGTAGTAAGTAAAAATGTACCTGTTATTTCATGGTAGAACGAGAGAATGTGCATGGCTTGGTTAAACTCTCCCTCTCTAAATTACAAACCAACCCCCACAAATCTCTTTCACTAAGGAAAAGGAACATTTCATGGTCAGGGTGATAACTGCTGTGTAGAGGTTCTCCACTAGGGATATGTATCAAGTGAGACACAAATACAGCCATATGTACCTTACCTAGCATAGACTGAGCTCCAATCTCCAGGGACAGACCCTGGGCAAGGTATGTTTCTACAATGTATCCCAGGGAAGCCGGATGTGCAGATTTGGTTAAAAGGCTCTCCTGCTGCTTTACAGATGGAAGGAGTTTGTTCCTAATCCATTACAAACGGATACAGAGTTGCTCTTACACAAAGAAGTGCCAAGAGAGAAAAGTCAGAATGGAAAAGCCCAGCAGCGGGTCCATCCTTTGTAAACCTGGCACCCCAACCCCTTGCAGCACTTGAAGTCAGTGAGGAGAAAGACGTGCCTTAAACACTGGTTCCAGCACATTGAAGCTGGTGGGTCTTGGGCGTTACTTAACCTTTTTGTGCCTCAGTTTCCTCATCTAGTAAATGGGAGGTAATGAGACTTACTTTGCAGAGCTGTATTGAGGACTGAATGAGCCTAAGATGTGGAACGCGTAGAGCAGTGCCTGCCATGTCATGAGACTGGACAAGCACTGCTATTGGTATCAACAGTGAGAAGAATCACCCTCATCAGACTGTGCAACAGCATACTCTCCAGAACTGCACATACTCAAGGGAGAATCCCAGATGCTGCCGCTTCCATAACACCAGGGTGAAAGCAAAGCAAAACAAAACTGACTTTCTCCACAAAGAGAGAAGGTACATTTCAGATGATGGCATCTTTCTGTTTAATCCCATGGAGGTACATGCCTTTCCAAATTACATTACTTGGTAGGGGTCTGTAGTGGGTTGAATAGTGACCTCAAAAGATGTAAGTCCTAATCCCTGGAACCTGTGAATGTGACTTTATTTAGAAATAGGGTCTTTGTAGATGTAACTAAGGGTCTCAAGATGAAATCATCCTGGATTTAGAGTGTACCTTAAATCCAATGACAAATGTCCTTATAAAACATAGAAAAAGAGAAGACATAAGGACACAGAGAAGGCCACCACATGAAGATGGATGTAGAGACTGGAGTGACATGGTCACAAGCCAAGGAATGCCAAGAGCCATCAGATGCTGGATGAGAGCATGGCCTTGCTGATACCTTGATTCTGGTCTCCGGCTTCCAGAACTGTTAGGATAAAGCTCTGTGTTCTGAGCCCCCCGGTTTGTGACAATTGTTACAGCAGCCACAGGAAATGCATCCAAGGACCATGAGATCTGTGGTTCTGGCTGCTGGTACTTTTATGGCATTATTTTAATGCACCCTTACATTAAAAACAGCTATGTTAATGCACTATATTAATTGTACTTAAAACACATTTTTAAATAAAAATATTGAAATCTACTCTATACCAACCATTTATTCTGGCCAGGACCTTGTATTCTAGAGTTCTACTACCTTTCTTTCTATTCAATGGCAGAAAAGATTACTTAAAACAATTTAAACTTTTATAAAAAGAAGAAAGAATCCACAGCCACCTCGCATGGGGGCCAGTTTGTCAGGGGCTCTCCTCTTCAGATGGTTAGAGAAAAGCCCCAGACCCAGTTACGCCACAGCCCTTACCCAGGGACAGACGCCACTTTCGGTCTTCCAGCCACCTCTTGGAACTCAGCCTAGCTAGGCAGAGGGCAGTTATGGCTTCTCATTGCACTGTCTTGATCTCCAAAGACTTGTATCCTCTATCTGGTTCACAAAGAATTGATTCTTTAGGAGTGTTTTTGAATATGTATATATTCTATGACCTAGGAATCTACACTCCTTCAAAGCAGCAAGTAGTGCAGGATGATGAAATGCTAGTTTACTTTTTCATTTTCAGCAGCACAAGCTCATTCATCGTATCACGAATCATGGACATTTTTTTCCTGGCTTCCAAAATTAACCCGGAGCAGATAGCATGCTTCACTGTTAGTACCATGTGACCCAAATATTTTTTGGAGAGCAAAATACCTGAACACTGTTGCTTAGCCATACAAACCAAAGCAACTATGGCATAGACAATGAGATTTCTATTTCACTCAGTTAAATTCCATTTATCCTTCAAAACTCAACTCCGCATCCCCTCAGCTAGGAGGTGAAATACTGGATTTCACATATTCTGAATGCTTCTTCTCTATGCCCACCATACTTGGCGTATAAGCATGGCACTGGAAGTGGACCTGCTTCCCTAGCCTTCATCATACTGTGTTCCCTGTCAAGGCACAGGAACAAGCTTTTCAACCCTCAGCCAATGCCTAGCATATGCAGGAGCTTCAATTTTGACTGAATAATAACTATAGGAGGGACTATTTTTTTTTTTTAAAAAGGAACACTTATTTCACTTTAATGGGAATTTATCACTTACATGAGTATACTGTGTGACAACTCACAATTCCTCAAGTGCAATCAAGAACGGCTAAGCGGCAGCTTGATTAGTTTCCAAATCCAGTGCCCTGCTCACCTCCTCTCACGTGCAGTTCAACAGCCTGGGACTTCTCTGTAAATGTTCTAGTTGCTATCTAGGGCACCAAAACATGACACAAGAATACAAATGCACACCAATAGCTTCCCGGAGAGAGAAAGTCAGTATTTGGGGTTAAAAATCTTATCTTTCAACTAGATTAGCATCACCAAATCTGATTTATATGCACAAGGATGTATATATAGCTGTCAACAGGGATTGGAAAGCAACATTTTACCTAAAACAACTAAAAGATATCATAATCCACTCTTCATTATCCATGACAGATGGGGTGGCAGGTACTTGTATTTGGAAATCACTTGTAAGAGTTCTTTCTGTGGCCTATGATATCTCCTAACTTAACTTCTTGCTAGAATTGCTAACAAGTAGACCAATTAATGGATTTAAGCTTAATATTCTTTCATTTTACTCTGCTTGCTGCTGATGAAAAGGGCAACAGTATTAAAGAAAAAGGCTCCTGATACCTGGGTAATTATCCCTTATGCTGGATAATACAAAAAATATTAAACTACTTTTCTCATATTGAAAGCTAGGATTTATTCATTTCCAAACCATTCATCAAGCACACAATGTGCGCCAGGCACTGTGCTGGTGACGTGAGCAAGGTCAAGCTCCTGTCCTCACAGTCTTCCCAGGAAAGCAGGGGACACAAGACGGCACATATAATTGGGATCAAGTCTAAGTAAGTGGTAGTGGAAATAGTAAATCATTTACTGGATATGGGAGGTTTTCTCTGAAAAGCAATTTTAGCAGATTAAGAATCTCTAGCTCATTTTTATATCAGTTTCAACAACTAAATCTTAACTATTTCACTTGATCTTCTCAAACTTTAATGTGCCTGCAAATCACCTGAGCATTTTTAATAATAAAACACAGCAATTCTTCTCACAAGGATGAGCTCCTTGGCCGCCGCCTTTCTCATTTCATTTAAATTCTTGCAGGGAAGTGACTAGGGAGAGGCGAAAAACCTGAGGGCATCTGAGTAAACTGATTATTATTAACTTCACGTCATCAATATTAATTATTGATTTCATATTCTATTTCATGAACTGATGACATGAAATCAATAACGATCACCCTAGACAAGTAGCTCCATGCAGAATATTAAGCTGCAGACACATTACAATAACCAGTACCCAGAACAAAGCACACACACAAACATGAAACAAGTCAGGATTTCCCCCTTTTCCTTCGGTTTGTCTTTACCATGTGGTTCTATGAGTCTGTGATGAGATTTCTGTTACAGGAAAGCTACACAGGTTGAGTATCCCACATCTGAAGTGCCTGGGACCAGAAGTGGTTTGATTTTCATATTTTTTTGATTTTACAATATTTGTATTATATACTTACCAAATGAGCAACCCAAAATCCAGAAATCTGAAGTGTTCCAATAAGCATTTCCTTTGAGTATCATGAAGGTGCTCAAAAAGCGTTAGATGTGGCAGCATTTTGGATTTCAGATTTGGGATACTAAACCTGTACTAGATGTGAGGAGCTGGCAGCCCCCTTAGGGTCTGACAAATGCCCACCACATAAAGGGCTTCTCAGTATGAGTCCATGTGGCTGGTAACAGCAGGTTCCACACACTGCTTGTGGCCACAGATCTCATGGCTATCCCCATCACAACGGGATTCCAAAACGAGGCCACTCTGTCCTACCCAGTGGTCCACGGGCCAAATGTTGCAAGGCTTTCATGAGACACGGCAGAATTCTTCCTCCATCTCAGACAGGAGCAAATGGGGCCAGACACATAGGGAGAGCCTGTTGAAACCTAAACCCTGAGCCTAAAACTATGCCTTGTACTTTAATCCTCACAGAAAAGTGGCTCCAGAACTTGGCCTCAGGGCAGGCGGGAGCAGCTGCAGAGTCCACAGCAGGAGGAGGTGGGCAACAGCCCCTCATCAGACCAGATTATGTCCCCCAGCAGTACTTCAGCCAGCACAAGAACAAATACCATCTGAAGAACATGCTCTCATACGAAAAAAGGAAAACCTCTGACCCAAGAAATCAGACTGATTACCTATGATACATACTCGGTGCATTAATGAGCTCATGTGGTACTCCTCATGCAGAAATAGGTCACCAAAAGGATAGGGGCAGCCTCTAATGTCATTTTCAGTTAACATTCCTTTACTTTCATGAAGTTGAGTTTCAAGCATGTAAAAATGATTGCATAGTTTTAAGGTTACAAGTTACATTAATTTTTACCTGATTTTTTTTTAACAAAATACTAAACTGCAGGTTAAAAAGAAAGTGAAACAAGTTTACAATGCTCAAAAGAGTTGTGTGGTAAATCTGGGGAGTATCTATTTACTTGTTCTATTCAGTGAGGGACATAAACCCTTTCAAATCATCAATGAGGGACATAAAGCCTTTCAAGTAATCAATGCGGCTTCCCAAAGAACCCTAAGCACAAAAGCAAACACCCAAGAACTAAAACAACAAAGCAAAGTTAAAGCTTGAAGAATTATAGAAACACACATTAGAGGCTAGAAAATGCATCTTAACGTTTGCAGGGATACCTTTGTTAGGTATAATCGAACATTTCCCTCCTCTTTTATTTTCATTACGGGCAGACCAACATTTCTTCTCTGTCCCCACCCTCTCCTCACTGATGCCCGGCCCTTTCTGGCCCCCTGCCAGAGGACTCTCGGGGAGGTGTGTGCCCCCGGGACGCCGCACACTGTCAACTTACTCTGAGCTGCTGTTGCTGCTGTGGCTCAGAGGGTCAGTGGGACGGCTAGAGTCTAGGACGTGGATTCCCAGGGAGTTGATCGCTCGCATTAAAATAGTCACCATTGCCTCTACTGGAAGCTTCTCAAGAACAATCACTCGACAGCGGCTCAGAAGAGCAGCGTTGACCTGGAAGGAAGGGTTTTCAGTGGTTGCCCCAATCAGAGTGATCGTGCCACATTCCACGTGAGGAAGGAAAGTGTCCTAATCATGGGAGGAAAACAGAAAAAAGTGATTCCAGTCAACAGCCACCGGCAGAATCCTATGTAAGTTGGCTATCCATTCCTTTCTTTTCCTCATTTTTCTCTCTCGAGTTCAGGAATAGCAGCAGCCTTATATTCATTGAATATGGACGCAATATTTGGGGGAGTACGACTCTTGCTTTTAAGTCTAAAACACATCTTCTGGAATGACTGTCTACGCCTGATCTCTTGCTGCTACGTAGACTAATAGCTTTAAGTAGAATTCTAACTTAGTTTCAACATAAATGATTTCTTTACTCAGAAAAGCATCTTCTACCCAAGGCTGAACTGGCACATAGCTTGTATGTAACAGCTATTTATTTACAGACGAGAAAGAACACACAAAAACATTAACACTTTCAGAATCTTATTCCACTGCAAGTACTCAATCATAGTATTATTCCTGACAAAGTTGGTCATTATGCTGTTTTATGGGAAAAAAATACTAAGATGAGCCAATGGTCCAGTATGACACCTAGAATGCTAACATTCCATCAGAACTTTAAAAGGGTCTGTTTATTAAAAAAGGTTCAAAAAAGGCTTAGTAGAGTTTTGTGAAACAGTCTGTGTATGATTAAAAAGTTGCAACAAAATACACTAAAAAGTTACGCCTAAACTTTATTTTGTTTTTATTTAGAGTATAGCTCCCAGATCTTAGCCTGGTAAAATTTTAATGTCTATTTTTTTAAATCCCAAAGTGGCTTTGTTTATAAAAACAGCTTGTGCCTTTTATTTCAGAAAGCCATTTAAATAAACAGTAATCATTAGCTCTTCCAACACTCACCTTGAAGAGAGCTTAGAGTTACAGAAAATACAGATTAATTTTGAAAATAAAAATACTGTTAAAGAAATTTTTAAAAACCTGTTAAAATAATGATCTTAAAATCATTATTTTACTGTTCACAATGACTCCTAGTATTTAGATTAAAAACTTTGAAAACTGGAAAATTTGATTCAAAGCTGCTTTTCTGATATGTATAGCTCAGGGATATACCAAACATTTCATTTATCAGATAGAGAAAGCATTTTCTTATGACCAAAAAACACTAAGTATGGGGAAATAGGCTTGAAGGAGATGGGTTGACAAGCCTATGCTTCTTTGTAAACAAAGCTCACAATAATAAGTCTCTAGCATTTGTATAGTGATCTCACATACTTTATATTCTGTTTGATGTTCACAACGACTAAAAGGTAGAAGGAAGTTAATATACCTGCTGAGATTTATTGAACCGATGAATCTCATCAATAAAAAGGACGGTTTTCCTTTTGAAAAAGCTCTTTTCATTTTGAGCTTGTTTTATGACATCTCGCACATCATTTGTCTTGGCATTTGTTGCAGACAATGTCACAAACCTTATGCTATGTTTCTTGCTGTTGTTGGCTATGATGTGAGCCAGAGTGGTCTAGAAAAGATGACATAGATAGAGTTTGAAAAGCTGGTAAGACACAGAGAGACCAGCACCCATGGGAACTACTACAAGCAGCATCACTATTTGCCAAACGACTTGAACTCTGAAGAATGCTTAGCAGCACAGATACAAGTAAAAATACCACAGTACATTTACAAACAAAAAAACAAAAACCAACATTATAAATAAAACAGGAAAGTAGCTAAACCTTAGGCTAATCCTGACCTTTTCTCCTCTGTCCCTAACTACCTTTGATTCCTTTTTGGGGGACTCATTAAGATCTCTGGAATCCCAGTAAAGAGCAGCTGTCTTGATTTAGCAGAGTGACAGCTGTGACCTCTCACCAAAGAGAAAATTCTCCTTCCTCCAGCCAAGACAGCGCTGCTGCTGAAGGACCTAGGTGCAGAGCTCATCACAGAACCACAACTGGAAGCTCAGCACAGCTGAGAAAAGGAGGGTGAGGGAGCATCTGCCTTGAGACCAATGACATCCACCCAGCATTTGAGATGGCTGCAGGCCATTTCTGCATGTTCACTCTGGTAGGAGATGAAGGGCAGCACTGGGGTCACATTAGCACTTACTAGAAAACCAAGGAGACCCAAGTAAAGCACTTCTTGGGTGCTCGACAAATATGTATATGCTGTTATTAATATGAATGTTGTTATTGTTATTAGCACTAAAGGATGAGAATAAAGAAAAACGGAAGACTGTTTAATGAGTGGGACGAATCTGCACCTGAATGGAAAGGTGGCACTTTTGTTTTCTAAAAGTTGTAGAGCACCCATTCTGTGGCTGCTTCTTTACCAAATCCCTGCTAGCCTGCCTTTTGGAATCAGGTTAGGATGTCACAGATGCCTAGGCTTGCAAATGACCAACGCCCACCTCACTGAGCAGCCTGAACCACCCAAACCTCTTGCCTGGCATCTGGTAGGTGGGATGAGCTCACCCACTCGTCTCCCTAAAGACCTTCTTGCTGTCTGGGGCCACCAACAGCTGATTATCCATTCTCATGATCGTATGTAAAGACTTCCCAATTACTAAGAATGATACTGTTCAATCCCTTAAATGGGGTTAACAACTAAATCCATGGGGACAGACGTCAACAATTTGACCACCATCATCATAAAATCTTATTTGGGATAGATCTGGTTTATTCCTGGCCAAAGGGAAGGCATGAGTGCGAACAAGAAGGCAGAAAAAGGGCAATTCATTCCAGGAACTGGAGTTTAAGGGGGTGTGGGGGTGTGGTTAAGTTGTGGGAGATAAAGCTGGAAAGAAAAATAGGAGAAAAATCATAAAAGCCTTGTGTGCAAAGGAGTCTGAATCTCAAAGCTACAAGAACTCTCTACAGTTTGACCCCTGAATTCTCCCTTTCCCTCCCTGATGCTGGTTCTCCCTTATTCTGGATAAAAGAGCATCCTGTACTTAAGCACTTCTTAGCTTTCTCTGTTTTCTGGCTCACCTCCTCCATTTTTTCTCAAGTGTTTTTCCAATGACATGCTTTCTAGACTCACAATATCCTAACTGCCCTCGTCTGGACTTGTGCTAACCCCTCACGAAGGGACATAGAACTGGACACCAAAATGCACGGATATTTCTTCTCTAGAGTACAAGGCATTATGAGAAAAGTTACGGAAATACCGGATGAAAATGACTTGCAGATGAAAAAGTTTTTATGTTAGTTTTGTAAATATATGTGAGTATATTTAGTAAAATAAATATATCCTCAAGAATATAAGAATGTTAAATAAACATATTCTCAAGAATAAATAAATACCAGTCTGTTAAACCAACAACTAGAGGAAAGGGAAGGAAGCACAACAGAATTCGTTTTTTTTTCAAAGCTGAAACCGTTTTACGTACAAACGGAATATACACGTTTCTTTACAATTTAAACACGCTGATTCCTTGCGAATTCGGTTACTAAATCAAAGTCTGGGGAGAGGGCGGGGAGAACGATAAAGGCAGATCAAATCTAAGAGTCCATATCTTGTAAAACTATGGATTCACAGACATCGTCCTTTTGAAAACCCGGCAAGCCTGCCTTCCGAATCTGGGGGTGTGTACCCTTTTCACGCCCATCACAGACTCCACCTGTGGACCAGGCACTGCCCCAGCCCAGCCTGCGTCTGCACCCCTGGGCCCTCTTATCCAGGAGAGTCAGGCGGCTTCTCCGGGGGACAGCACACCCGGCTCTCCGACCGTCAGCTGCATCCACCGCCGAGTGAGCGACGGAAGCCCCGCGGCCAAGGCTGCACTCACCTTGCCGCAGCCCGGCGGCCCCCACAGGATAAGCGAGGGGATTTCGTTGGTCTCCAGCAGCGAGCGCAGCAGGGTATCCTGGCCCACGGCCCTGCTCTGCCCGAAGTAGTCCTGCAGCGTGTCAGGACGCATCGTGTCGGCCAGCGGCTTGCCCTGTAGCATCTGTCGGATCTCCTCGGCCGCCAGCGCCCGGGGGTGCGGGCGGCCCCCGCCACTGGCCCCAAAGGCGGTGGCGGCTTCGGCAGCGTCCGCGTCCCAGTGCCCCGGGTCGTCCTCGCCGTCCGCGTCCGCGTCAGCGTCCCCGTCGCCATCGCCCACAGCCTCCTCCTCCTCCTGCGCCTCCGCCTCGTCCCAGCTGCGCGGAGACGCGCTCCCCGCCGCGGCGGCGGCCGCCGGCCTCTTCCCCGACCCCTTCCTCCCGGGGCTGCTGGAGCGGGCCACCGGGAAGTCCGGGATGAGGCGGGCGCCGCTGGGCGTGGGCGGCGCGTCGTAGCTCTCGCGGCTCTCGGTCTCGCCGCCGTCGTCGCCCTCCTCGCCTTCGCCCTCGCTGCTCTCGGCTGCCGTCGGGGTGGCAGGCTGCTTCAGCGCCGAGCTCTCGGACAGACGCCGCCTCTTAGCGCCGGGCGGCGAGGGCCCCTTGGCCCGCTCCCCGGCGCGGTGCGACCCGGCCGCGGGTTCCGCGTGCCCCGCGGGGTGGAGCAGCAGACAGCGGTCCAGGTGCGAGTTGATGTGCGCGGCGGGCATCATCTGCTGGCACACGGGGCACTGCACCTGGTGCAGCTGCGAGAGGAAGGGGTCGTCTTCCGGCCCGCTCACCTCCATGGCGGCCGCCGCCCTCCCCGGCGCCAGGCGCTGCCGCAGCAGCCCGTGCACACGCCGAGGCCTCCGATGCCCTCCGCTAGGCCCAGCGCCGCGCGACCCTCGCTCGGGGAGCCAGCAGGACGCTCGCGGGCCGGGGGAGGGCGCCGCTCATGCCTCACGTCCGCAGCTCCCGCGTCCGCCCGCCTTCGGCCGGCCGCTGGCAGCGCCTCGCGCGGCGTGTCGGGAAGTGTAGTCCGCGGCCGTTTGCCCCGGAGGCGGCGCGCCTCGCGCGGCATGTAGGGAAGTGTAGTCCGTGGCCGTTTGGCCCAATCGCCGCCGATAATACCTCGCGTGGCACTTCGGGAAGTGTAGTCCGCGGCCATTCGCCCCAGCCGCCGTGCGTCCTTTTCCGACTCAGAACAGCCTTTGTGAGGGGTCGCGGGGCGAGCGTGGTGCGCGTGCGCGAGGTTCGCGGGGGAGGACGCCGCTGTCTCCCTGGGCCTGCGAGGCGCGCGAGGGCGGGCGGGAGCCGCGGACTGCGCGCGGTTGTTGGAGCGGCGAGTGCCGCTTTCCTGGCTTTCCTCGCCGGGCTGTGGAATGGGCCTGTGGGGACGAGCAGGAGGAGGCCGCGGCGGGTCGTTTGTAACGAAAGGGAAATGGGGGAAAAAACCCGAAAGCCCCCAATAGAAAACCAGTTTTCTATTGGACCTGAACAGCAGAAGAAATACAAACAACTACGCGGGTGAAAGAAATGCTCACCTCAGTAGTGGTCAGAGAAAAGTAAATAAAGGGTCTCTCGCCCCCTTTTAGGTTTGTTGGCCTTTTAGTCAAGGGCGGTTCACCTACAGCGCGCTGCGAGCCAAGAGATGCTTCTCGCGGGCCGCTGTGTCATGGTGGCAAATCGGAAGCACCAGCCTCTGTCTCCTTAGCAACCCAATGATGGGAGGTACCCGTGTGCAATTACGTCGTAGACAGGGATAGAAATGGAAAGAATATCAGATTAAAACAAGTGTGGTATTCTGCGTCTTTGAATGAATTACCGTGTTCTGTGATTTTATTTTCTGCTTTTCTGTGAATCTCCCGTTTTAAAACATGTATCTTAAACATGCATTTTTGGTAACTAGAGGAGGTAAATGAGGGAGAATGAAGACTTTTCTGAAATTTGGCAAAAGTGGAATTTTTATTTAATCTGGGCAAAGGCAGATTCTGTTGCCCAGGCTGGAGTGCAGGGTCGCGACCGGAGCTCACCACAGCTTTGAACTCCTGGACGCCAGGGACCCTCCCGCCTTAGCCTTTGGAGTCGTCAGGGTTATAGGCTGAGCCACCACGCCTGGCTTGATGGTTAAGAGTTTTTCTAACTAAGAAAGTTAGGCTCAAAAATAAGATGAATAGAAACGCTAGAGAAACAAGTTAAACTTTCTTTAATCGTCATATAATTTGAAATCGTACAAAAAGAGCATCTGGAGCTTTTTAAAATTATCATTATTATTATTATTTTTTTTTTTTTTTGAGACGCAATTTCCCTTTAGTTGCCCAGGCTGGAGTGCAATGGCGCGATCTCGGCTCGTTGCAACCTCCGCCTCCCGGGTTCAAGTGATTCTCCTGCCTCAGCCCCCAGAGTAGCTGGGATTACAGGCACCCGCCACCTCGCCCAACTTATTTTTTGTATTTTTAGTAGAGACTGGGTTTCTCCATGTTGGTCAGGCTGATCTCGAACTCCCGACCTCAGTTGGTCCACCCACCTTGGCCTCCCAAAGTGCTGGGATTACAGGCATGAGTCACCGCACCGGGCCATGAGTTTTTATTTTTATTTGTCCCCCAGAAGGACCATCACAGGAGCATCACAGAAGCAAGTACTTCTTGGAAAAGAAGTCCTAGAGCCGACCTCAAAACAGGTTTTCAAGAAAAGTGTTACTAAATTTGGAAATACACTACACTGATTTTAAACATTTATAGAAATATATGGACACATGATCACTCTTAACCCATCCAAAAAATTTTAACATAGTGACAACAAACTAGACAACTGAAGTTTCTTGAATCTCTTTTAATAAATGTAAGGCCTAAAATTTCTTTTTTTAAAAAAATAATACATGCTATGGAAAATCTACTTGTAATCATTGTTAGTATTTTAGCACCTTTTCCTAGTCTTCTAAGATGTGTTTCAAGATTAGACAGTATAGTTGCATATAGATGTAATTCTATGTCCAACTTTATTGTTACCTAATATGTGTTTTCAAAAGTATTGTCATGGGAAACTGTTATGTACTATGGGAGTAACAATTAAGGATACAAAACTAATACATACTCCTGTAATCCCAGCACTTTGGGAGGCTGAGGTGGGTGGATCATGAGGTCAGGAGATGGGGACCATCCTGGCCAACATGGTGAAACCCTGTCTCTACTAAAAATACAAAACTGAGTTGGGTGTTGTGGTATGCACCTGTAGTCCCAGCTACTTGGAAGGCTGAGGCAGGAGAATCGCTTGAACCCAGGAGGTGGAGGTTGCAGTGAGCCAAGATCACGACACTGCACTCCAGCCTGGTGACAGAGTAAGACTCCGTCTCAAAAAACAAAAACAAAACCTGATATATATAGTATAATCCCACTTTCTTTTTATACTTGTGCTTTTCTAATCTATATTATATAAATAAGAAAAAGGAAAAATACAAAGCAAAGATTGTGTGTGTGTGTCTGTGTGTGTGTGTGTGTGTTTGACTCCCATAGCCACATGCATGGATGAAGTTGAGCTATTTGGATGACCTATGAGGTGAAAATGACTCTAGACCTTGAGTTCAATAACCTGGGTTTTGAGCTGTCCATCATGTGACCTTGGGCAAGCTACATAACTTCTCAGACTCAGTTTCCAAATCTAAAGGAGAAATAAGAATGCCTACCTCACAGTCTTTCATGAGAATTAAATGAACTTGTCAATGTGAAAGTATTTAGTACAGTGCCTGGCACCCAGTAGGTCCTGTATTAATATTTTTTCCTGAACCCTAGCCCCCTCTGTCTGAAGTTCAAGGTTTTCTCCACTAGGTGGTGATGATAGAAAAATAAAGGAAAAAAAGTACTTCAAAAATCACCCCTCCTCTTAGATTGCTTTGCCAGCCAAACTTAAACTTTCTTTTCGGATCAGCATAAATACAAATAAATTTAAACTCATATAGTATAAGGTCCCAGGAAATGAAATCAATGTAAAGCAGAAACCTAGGCTTCCATTTTCTCCTTTAATACCTCACTGTTTAATTGTCTGCAGCTGGCCTCGGCGGTTTACTTTTAAGTGTGTAACCATCTTCTCTGTCTTCCTTCCCCGGAGTCAGAATGGGGAGGATAGATTCAGTGGTGACGCAAATAGACCTTCTGTCAGTAACCACAAGTAGAGTCAGCCTGGCTGCAGTGCTTATGAGCAGGTATTTTATAAGCCTACTACTGTTAACCAATCTTTGGGCATCATCTTGCACCTTCATGTTCATACCTAAGGTATGCTGGACAGTTGAGTCCAGTTAATCCCACATGACTCATATCCCTGCCATCTTTAGTCAGTGTCCTAAAAGTTAGTCCTATGGTTATCTATTCTTCCTACTCTGATTACTGCCCCCTAACCCAACCTCATGTTCCTTTCTCTTCTTGACTTTCCGCTACATCTTCTGGAATCTATGCCACATTTCGTATTGTTTATCCTAACGCATTTTATATATTTTCTTACTATTGTAAGTAGAACCTTTTATTTACTCTATTTTCTTACTGCCCTTTATTGATAGAAAAGAAACACATTGATTTTTTCGTTAATTTATTTTGTACTTGGCCTTTTTGTGAACTCTTGTTAGTTTTAAGTGATTTTCCATTGATATTCATAGTTTAAAAAGGAGTATATTCAGCCTTTCTCCCTGGCTCCTGGCACAGATCTTCAGAATCCCGTGGGATTTCCTGAGTGCTAGGCATGCCTTTATAGTGCTAATGAAGCAACTCCTAGTGGCTCCCTAAGGTTGGAACTTGGGACCAGCCCAATCTTGGGGGCTAAAAATTGAATTTGATTGCTTGGCCAATAATTTAATCAATCATGCCTACACAATGAAACCTCAATAAAAACTCTGGAAACAGAAGCTCAGTGGAGCTTCCTGGTTGTGAACATGCTGATGTGCTGGGAGGTTGGTGTGCCTGGATTCTACAAGGAGAGGTCGTGGAAGCTCCATGTCTGGGACCCTCCTGCCCCTCACCCTATGTGTCTCCTTTATAATAAAACTTAATAAAACTATGCACGTACTCCATATATTTTAGTCATCTCTAGATTACTTATGATACCTAATACAATGTAAATGCTATATAAGTAGTTATTATACTGTATTGCTTTTTTATTTGTATTACTTTTTGTAACCTATGCACATATACTCATATTTTAAATCATCTGGATGTTACTTGTGATACCTAATACAACGTAAATGCTATATAAATAGCTATTATACTGTATTGCTTCTTTATTTGTCTTATTTTTTGTTAATTGTACTGCTGTTTCTTATTTTTTCCCAAATTTTTGATCCACTGTTGGTTGGATGAGTAGGTGTGGAACATGTGGAAATGGAGGGCCAACTGTATTGTCAAATTATTGGAAAGATCAGTTCTTTGTATCTTATAAAGTGGAATGTGAAGTGACATTTGACAAAAGTCTACTTCAATCCTTGATTTAAAAAAAAACTCTAGTAAAATAGAGAAAGTTATCTTCTTAACATGATGATTTTTTTTTTTTGCCCTCAAACGAGCACCATTATCATGTTGAATGGTGAAAACATCATTGATGAAGGGAAAGGTGTCTTTTTAAACAACGCACTACTAACCACAAAAGGAAAAGATTAATATATCTTACTATACAAAAACGAACATCTGTTTATCAGAAGATACTACAAGAGTGAAAATAGAAGGCACAGAGAGGGAGAAGGTATCTTAAACACACATTGCTGTCAAGCACAGTGTGTAGGATGTAGAATAAGTCCTACGTAATGATAAGAAAATGGTAGAAAATGTAATTAAAAATGAGTAAAGAACATAAATATGTACTTCATAAAAAACAGAGACCAAGTGACCAAATACATATTTGAGAACATCTTGACTGGGCACAGTGGCTCATGCCTGTAATCCCAGCAGTTTGCAAGGCCAAGGCAGGAGGATCACTTGAACCCAGGAGTTCAAGACCAACCTGGGCAAGAAAGTGAGACCTCCACCTCTACAGAAAATTTTTTAAACATTAGCTTGGGGTGGTGGTGTGCACCAGTGGTCCTAGCTACTCGGGAGGATCACTTGAGGCCAGGAATTCAAGGCTACAGTGAGCTATAATTGTGCCACAGCACTCCAACCTGGGTGACAGAGTAAGACCGGTCTCTAAAAATAACAACAAAAAAGAAACCCTTCAACTGTTTAGTAATCAGAGAAATGCAATTTAAATTTATAAATGATATACTATTGCACACCCACTAGAGTAGCAACAACAAAGTGTTTTTAAAGCTATAGAGCAACAGGAGAATTCTGATAGTGCTGGTGGGAGTGTAAATTGGTATACATATTTAAGTGTGTGTACGTCATGTGTGCACATTGGTGTTCACAGCAGTCCCGAATGGAAAACAGCCAAATGTCCATCAGTGAATAAACACATACATTTTGTAATATTCATACAACAAAATATTACATAATAATGAAAACTAACCGAGACATCTATACACATTATATACAATAATATGATGGATCAAAGACAGTTTTAACTGGAAAAAAACCTAAGAAAATAATACAAATAATATGAATACATTCAAACAAACTAAAACTGCCAAAGCAAAGGTGTATATTTAGAGTGCACATGTAAATGGTAAAATTGCGAGAAAAATCAAGGAAATTATTTAAAAGATTCAGATTAGTGGTTAGCTTGGGAAGGACAAAAGGATGGAATTTTTGAATTTGGGGATTCTTGACCTCGTGGTGGCTTTATTAGTACTGCTTTTATAATTATTTATTAAATAGTATTTATGGTTTTATATACTTTCCATATGTATATCTTTCAATAAAAGACATATATCTTTTATTGTTATATATGTTACATATTACATATCATGTATACTTAGGTAACATTTTTATGTTATTTATATTATCAAAAATATGTATTTCATATATACATATGTAATATATATTTAATATATGTGTCCTGATAAAAGAAAAAATATTCTAAATTACTGACTTCATTTTATATCTTTTATTGTTATATATCTTACATATTATGTATCATGTATACTTATATAACATTTTTATGTTATTTATATTATCAAAAATATGTATTTCATATATGCATGTGTAATATATATATTTAATATATATGTCCTGATTAAAAAAAAATTATAAATTACTGTGACTTCATTTTGTAGCTGCTAAGGCCCTGGTATACAATAACAGTAAGTGATGTTACACTGTTGATTAAGAAAACTGAGCTCCTCCAGAATATTTTTCCTCTTTAGAATCTTGGCTCTAAATTTTTCAGCCAAATAACCTTTTATTTCTTAGGAGATTTGGTAACATGAATAACAATAATATTACCAATGATAACCATAAAGGCTGTTATTTATTAAGTTTCTCTGATGCATCAACCATTTTTATCTCATTTTTCACTCCTCAACAACCCCATAAGGTGAATGTTGTTATCCTCACTTAACAAATAAGAAACACTGAGGTTCGGGAAGACTGAGCAGCTCTTGAGTCAACACAGCTAGTAGAGCTTGAACTCAGGCCTAGGCTGTGTGTCTCCACTGTCCACGACTTTCCCACTAGGCTGGGAAATTTACTTTGGCAACTTTTTTACATTAAGAAGGAACTATATGTTTATTTTAGAAACACTGGTAACTCTAGGAAAGCACAAACCATACTTGGTGTAGCCATCTTCTCTATCTTCTCTATTTAGCTATGGATCACAGCATTATCATTCATCTGCTGTGGATTGACAGTGCATCTTTTTTTAGTTAAAATTCAGATCCTATTGCATCTACTGTGCCTTTTTCCCTAACTATAAGATTGACACATGACCAATAACCCTAGTTTTTTTTTTTATGGAAGTATCCTATCTATTATACTAACTCTTGTACATTGGTTCTATTTCAGTGTTTTATATCTAACAAATAATGTTGTGATGATATCCTCAGAGATAATATTTTGTGTACAACTCTATTTCTTTGAGGTGAAATTCTTAGAAATGTGATTGCAGGGTCAAAGGGCATGACCAAGTTGCCTTCCATAAAAATGAGAGCAATATACGTTTTAACCGGAAGTGTACAAGGCTGCCCATCTGCCCTCTCCCTCCCAGGCTTCATTCACACTGAAGATGTTTTCCATATACTAACTGGGGCTTATAATGCTTTTTACCATTTTACGAGCTGCCACGGTCCTTTCGTATCCCAGATTCTTCAATACTTTTGGACATGTAGAATAAAAGCTAGCAACCTATTATGAGTCATTACCTAATAGCTCAACTTATTTTCAACCTAAAAATACAACTTTTATCTTTAATTAAAAAAAAAAAAAGGCACACCTCTGAGAGTGTGTTTTCACCAAACTGCCCATCAGCCATTAATGCACGCCTCATGGCAGTGTTTTTCCATGTGGAAAATTTCTCCTCTCAACCTTACCCTCTTGGGACAAGGAGGCCAACATTTGGTCAGAAGAGCATGACTTGGACTTTGCACTTCTGTAATTTCATGCCTTGTTACCATCATGAGCTTATTCTAGCTCTGAAATCCACTTCCAATTTAGAAGGTAGGAAAGCATTCCCGAGAACGTAAATATAAACATTCTTCCTCCAGTTCCTGAAACTAGAAAATGATGATTCATGCTGTAGCATGGGATTGTTAAATATTTGAAATGAACACACTTCAACTTTCCTCGTTTAGAATGGATAGTCACAACAGTAGCATGAATTTTACCTTGTAGCAAGCATTTTATTTTGTGTTTCCTCATGTTTAAAATTTTTAGACTTAAAGAATCAGTGGGAGGGGGTTGTGCATGTGGTATGGGGAAAAGGTGGAAAGAATCCTATGGTGTTGGGTTGGAATTAGAAATATATCAATATGAGTGTGAACTCATGATTTAAAAAAAAATTATATTTCCTCGCTCTGTCCTCTGAAGTGTCTAGGAGCAGTGACACCCCCGTAGCAAAAAACACTCCTGGTGCCCAGGGCTTGATTTCTAAATACCATTCTGCCTAAGAGGAAGGAGGCCTCCTTGAAGAAATGGCAGAATTCAGAAATAGGGTGAAAACAGTACTGAAAGTAAGGAAGTACTCAAAAAATAATAATGACATGTCAGAAGTACATAGGATCCAGCTCAAAGGCGCTTCCATTGGCCAATATGGGACAATTTGAGCATCAAAATAAAGAATGAAGGGAGTGTATGTCCGTTTTTAAAAGGCCATGAGCTCATCCTGATACTAAAAAGAGTGAGGTTCAGGATGGGGATGGAAAGCTCTTCTTTATAAAAGAATACCAGTTAATAAGTATAGAAGAAATGGTAGAATTAGAAAATCATTTCAGTCACTGTGGTAATCACTGATTCTCAAGAATAGATACCGAGAAAAGTTGGGCGATGCATTGTTGGGGAACGTGATACCTATAAATTCCCACACGTTACTTATCAATCACAAAAATAAAAGGGTTAATTTTATATTTGAGAAGTCTGGTGGACACAACCTTAATCAGATCACCACATTTAATATCATGAATAACGGCACAAACCCACATCATGTGCCACCTTTTGTGATGTTCTGAAAAAGATACAGTGTCACTTCTGTAGTTTTCATGCTCAGGTGTGACCTGGTTCCAAGCATGAAGACACAATCAGGAAATTAGAATTGAGAGACATTTTATGAAGCAATTTGTCTGAAGACTTCAAAAATATCAATGTCATGAAGGATTACAAAAAAAGAGAGAGAGACTAGGAAGCCTCATCTCCACAAAACATACAAAACTCAGCCCGGTGTGGCGGTGCCTGCCTACAGTCCCAGCTACTTGGAGGGCTGAGGCAGGAGGATCGCTTGAGCCAAGGTCAAGGCTGCAGTGAGCTGTGTTCACACCACTGCACTCCAGCACAGGCGACAGAGTGAGACCTTGTCTCAAAAAGTAAAATAAAATAAAATAAACGGAATGACCATTTCCTAAATCTATAAAAGGAGACTAAAAAGACATGGTGATTAAATGCACTATGTAATTTTTGAGTAGATTCTGTTTGTGAGAAAGTATCTTTTTTCTCAAGAAACATATACCAATTCATATAGGGGTAAAGTTTCATGAGATATGCAACTTACGCGCAAAAGAGAGAGAGCAAACATGGAAAATGCTAACATTTGGTGAATATGGGTGAAGGATGTATAGGTATTCATTGTACTATGCTTGCAAATATCCCTTAGAAAGTTTAAGGGATATAATTAAAGGAACAATTTGTGTAGCCACTATAGAGGTAATAAACTGAAACATGTAATATTTCTGAAAAATATTAATTGTTAAATGATCCAATCCATATTTTTATCTAATTTTAAAACCTATTTTGTTTTCATTTTTTCATTTCATAGTACTTAGCTAATTGCTGTCATTTAGAAGTTTTAATGGTCTCATATAAAAATTTCCTATAAATAAATCTGGATATTCTATAACATCATTATCTTTCTTGCTCAAAGTATCCTATCTCCAAGCAGAAAATAAAAGATGGAAATTACTTTTTAAATTACTATTCATTTTTCTGTTAATTACAAAATCTTATATTACTTGATATTCATGCCAGGAGAAGAAAAGCGTGAGAGTCTTAACCGTCTCCTGCTCACCATTCCTTTTCTTTGGCCCT
Source organism: Macaca mulatta (assembly GCF_049350105.2). Lineage (NCBI taxonomy): Eukaryota > Metazoa > Chordata > Mammalia > Primates > Cercopithecidae > Macaca > Macaca mulatta. Next base: position 180,485,937 of record NC_133409.1, read on the forward strand.
AGGTGACCTGGCAAGTGTGGAATATAATTTATATTTCCCTGGATCCCAGCCTTGGTCACTGGGGACAGATGGCCACAAAGTGTTCAGTTTTTTCCTCTCCTTTTAACAAGCTTACTTTTTGTTAATCATATTATTGGGTTTTCTTTTTTCTTAATGACTCTATTGCAGTATAATTTATATATTATAAAATTCACCCATCTCAAGTGCACAATTCTGCACAGTTTTAAGAAACTGAATGAGTTGTACGGTCATCACTACAACACATCATCTGGTAAGATTCTATTTACAGTTAACCCCCATTCCTGCACCCAGCCCCAGGCAACCACCAGTCTGCTTTCTATGTCTATAGATTTGCCTTTTCTCGGCATTTTATACAAATGGAATCGTACAATCTGTGGTCTATGTTTCTGCCTTTTTTTTTTTCCAGTTAGCACAGTGTTTTTGCTCATCCACGTTGTAGTAGATGCCAGTATTTCATTCCTTTTCATTACACAGTTTTCCATTTGTATGAGTATACCACATTATCCTTTCCCAGTTCCCAAACCATCTGATGGACATTTTGGTTGTTTTCAGTTTTTGGCTGTTGTGAATAATGCTGCTGTGAACTTTCATGTGTCATGGTTTCTGTGTTCATATGTTTTTATTTCTCTTGGATATAGATACCTAGGAGAGGAATTTCTACGTCATATAGGAAATAACTTTTTAAGAAATTGCCAACCTCTTTAATAAAACACCTGTACCATTTTATATTCCCATCAACATATTTGGTGAGGGTTCTAGTTTTTCCATATCCTTGTCAACACTTGCTTTTCTCTGTCTTTTCTTTTTTTTTGTTTTTTTGGTAGAGATGGGGTCTCACTATGTTGCCTAGGCTGGTCTCAAACTCCTGGACTCAAGTGATCCTCCTGTCTTGACCTCCCAAAGCGTTAGGATTACAGGTGTGAGCCAACACACCCAACCTATCTTTTATTTTTTTTTTCATTATTATTATAGCTCTCCTAGTGGGTGTGAAATGATGTTTCCTTGTGGTTTTAATTTGCATCTCCCTGATGACTGAGTTTGAACATTTTTTTTATGTGCTTATTAACCATTTTTATATCTTCTTTGGTGAGGTCTGTTTTAATCTTTGGTCCATTTAAAAAACTGGAATGTTTTGTCATACTATTATTAAGTTATATATACTGGACACAGTCCTTTGTCAAATAGGTGACTTCACAGTACTTTCTACGCATCTGTAGCTGTTCTTTTCATTTTCCTAATAGTGTCTTTTCAAAGGCAAACGTTTTGAATTTTGAGGAAGTGCAATTTATCAATCTTTGTTTTTATGGGTCATATTCAGTGGTGATTTTTGAAAGTAAGGAAGTTCTATTTTAATGCGGATAACAGGGATGCAGTAGCTTTTTATTTGCATTTTGGTATTTGTGCTGTTGCTCCACTTTTGTGTGTAAACATTCAAGAGGCCTTGTTCTGGAAACATTCAGAACGCTGTGTGGAAACAGAAACTCGTAGTGTAATCCGGCCGGGTTTCAAAGCCAACCAGGAGACAAGAGCTATCGATGATGTTTCTTCATGTGGCTCCTTTGACACAGCACAGTCTCTTACTCAGCTAACGGAAATGCCCCTTGAAAAGAATCAAGGGATTCTTTTCCATGGCTCTGTAGGGTGCTATTTTCCTGATGTTGGTATTTTTTAAAGAAGTGTAACTCCAAAATATGCAGATACTGGAAAAGTGATCCTGGGCCTGCTCATATTCCTCACTAATGAATTTTTCCAGGTATAAGAGCATTTTAAGCATACAGAACATTTTATGGGTGTGGACTGAGGGTCCCGAGGCTAGGCGGATAGACCAGAATGATGATGCATGTATAACTTGTTTTTTTGTGGTCAAGTGTTGTGCCAGCAGTGTGCTTGTCCTGTCTGCCATCGGAAGCTGGGAACAGTGTGATGTAGCAGAACCAGACAACCAGAACCAGACACTAATTTTAGAAGACAAGTAGCACGGATTATTTTAATTGACTTGTTTTTTAGGGCAAGTAGACACAATTAAAGATCATTCTGTCTAGTAATTAATCAAATATGTATTGAATGTATATTGTGCATGGAAATATCTATATGTGGATGCCTTCCAAATTCTTTTCTCCAGCCTACACCCCTCCCCTGAACTCCAGTTTCTATCTCCACAGCCTACTCAACTTGAGCGTTTAATGGGCTTGGGCTTGCCAGAGACTTCATGCCTGACCTTTCCCTCTAGAGTTGCCCTTCCCACAGCCTTCTCCATCTCAGTTAATGTTCACTGTCTCTTTCAAGTGCTCAGGAGAAAATTTGCAAAGGTGTCTACCATCTTTCTTTCACACCCCATACCCAATCTATCATAAATCCTACTGATTCTAAATGTAATGTGGAATCCTGCAAGGGATTCTGGAGCAGAAAAGGGGCATTTGGGGGGGAAAAAACCCAACAACAATAAAGTATTGAGTTTAGTTAATAATAATGTTCACCACGGTTCATTAATTGTGACAAGTATACCATACCAACGTAAGATGCTAAAAACGGAGGATTTGGGGTGCAGGGCAAGGGGAACTCTGAGCTACCTTTGCCCCTTTTCTATAGATGTAAAACGGCTCTAAAAGGAAAAGTTTATTACAAAACAGTAAGCAAAGGAGCAGATTCTCCTGGCCTCTGGCTCACTCGAGCCTGCGGTTGGTTTGCTGGAGCCAAGTTGATGGCAAGTCTGCTTCTGCGTGGTGGTGGTCTGGGTGGAGGATGTGGTTGGATCAGCAGCAGCCCACACACATTTTGCTTCTGGCAGGGCATTTGTTGCCTTATCAGTACTTCTACGCAATTTAATTATACTAACAAAATTGGTAACCTCAAACCAGCTTAGTCTTTATATAATAATTTTGTCAGATAATTTATCTCTCACAAATTTATAGTTCCACTTCATTACTTTTCCTGAAGAACAAAGCTCTCTAATCTGAAAAATAACAAGCATTTTGTGTTTTAAAAAAAGGTTTTGCTATAATTCATTAATACTACATAGAATGGAAAAATGTGTGTTTTAATTTCACATGGAATGCATTGATCTGAATTAAAAATAAGGAATTTTTTTTTTTTTTTTTAAAGAAACAGAAGAGCAGCAGAGGCTGGTGTTATAATGGGGCATAGAGGGGCTAGCACAGGCTCCAAATAAGAGGTGACAATTGGCCAGGCCCTGAAAAATTGCAGAGTTGTCTAGAGTGCAAAGTCCAGCCTCTGGGCAATTAAGGTATTATGTCACTTCAGTGAATCGAGGGATGCGCTACTGTGAGAGTCGGGCAGGTGGGCTGACACGCCCCTTTCTTGGTCTGTGCAAAAAACTACGGGGGAAGTCCTAGTGTTGCTTAAGGAAAGTTTATGAAAAATTTATTCCTGTTTCCTGGATGCCTGTGCCTTTGACCTTTCCCTAGAGCTGTAAATGTTTGGAGACTTTGCAAACATCTTTAAGAACTGAGAAAATTAAAACAAACTTGCTAACTGCTTTCAGAAGATCTTCTATATTACAGTTGGATATGCTGAAAGCATAAGATGGGCAAACAGAGGTGGCTGTGGGGTTGCCACACCTGGCATTTCCCCGACTGGGGGAAATTTAACGAGCACTTAAATAATCCTGAGTCTGAAAGGGGCAGAAGGTCCAGGCAGATGATTGCTGAGGACAAATCCAGCTTTGTAAATCCAGGAGTATTGACACAATGATATGAGGGAAAGGTGAAGGTGATATTTCATCCAGTGTTCCCGGTTTATCCTCTCCTTACCTGACCTCTGAAATGGAGCCATTGGCCTTGAAAAGCCTGGTGTCTAAAATTAATATTCTTCCCCATCTGACTAAGAAGGCAACAGCTGAGCAACATGAGATCAAGAGCCATATTAATTTAAACAGAGGCTCAAAGTGGCATTTCAGAGAGAAGATACTTCCTCTCGTAGTGGACACTTGTCTTTTCAGAAGATTTATACGACTGAGAGTCAAAACTGTCACCAGAGACTTCCATAGTCAGTTTGAATTCTGCAAAATTTCTCTTTATCTTCTGGAATGTATGCTCTACACTTGGAATGGCTCAAGCTCTTCGATGTTATCCTATCAATGGTAATTATCTTTGTTTATTGTTATAACCTCTCAAATCTCCTTCCCTTTTTTCTAAGTTACCTTCAATAACAAATTGTACCAAACTTCAGGTAGAGCTTAATATTTAACATTTCTTTGCAAAATTATTGTATCTTAAACCTAAACTTTTGTTTTAATGCATTAATTTTGTGTGGCTTCCTGATCCAATTTGAGTTTCATCTGCAATTAACCATAGTATTTTAGTTGTAGTTTGCCTTAGGAATAGCCATGCATTTGTTTCCTTATTTTAATAATTTTTTCAGGGCAATTTGAAAGAATGCTAAGCATGGTCTGTGTTGTATCTGCAGAGCTCTGGTTGATAGTATTAATATTTGCATTTTTATTTGTTTGAATGTAAGCTCCTTATGTGGATAAGTATAATTTTTTAGAGCAGTGAACTTTAAACACTTTGGAACTGAAGAGTGTCATTTTACTGTAGGAGCTGAGAAAACAAAATATTAAGTTTTGTGGTGAGAATCATAATATGGTTTTTAAGCTGAGAAAATGCTGGAAGAGGCGCTTTTCAGAAAATGTCCACCAGGGGGCCTCAGTTGTCAGCCATGCGGAACCAGCACAAATTCAACTCTCTCCATCTCCCTGCATCTCTGTGCAATCAAGTGATGGGTCCATACAGACATGTGTATATGTCTCTAGTATCAAAGCGTATTCTGTATTCTGCATCGCTTCATTTGTGAGGAAAGTATTTTAAGGAGAGTGAAAAGACCGAACTTCTCGGTACATAGCTGTTAATGCAGAGGCAAAGAAAGGTATCTGGGGTGTGCTGTCCACGTGAAAGGACTGTAAGGAAACAAATTTCTTTTCACAAATGAACACCACACATTTTAAGGCATAGGTAGAGAAGAGATCTGGAAAAGGACTCATTTGCGGGAGATCCCTCTGGAGAGGGAGGCCAGGGGAAGCAAGAGAGACCCCTTCTGTGACAAGCGCTTCCCACTGGGCTGCAAAACCTGCGGTTCCAATTAAGCCCAAAGATACTTTATACTTCACATTTAAAGTGGCCACTTGATCTGCAGCTTATTTTATGCAATGAGGAGCATATTTCATCATCCAGTGAAACTTGACATTGCTTCTTACTGTTTGCTTTTGTAATTTTAAAGTAAAAAAAATATTTTTCCTTTTAAAGTTCCAATGTTGGAAACTCAATATGAATGTTAGTATTTCTTTTCCTAATTTTGGATCCTCTCTCCAGTTTAAACAGAAGAGACTTCCAAATTCTCACTGGTCATTTTCCCAAGAAGTCAAATGTGTGAATAAGTGATAAGAACTTTCTGTGTTTCCGTTCTCTGCAGTCAAGAGAAAGAAGCACTGAAGAGTCAGAATCGTGTCTTGATTTATAAATCGGAGACAGAGGGAGACGAAAACCACACTCCAGAAAGTAGCTTAATTGGACTCACTACTAAGATGTTGAAAGTGAAGAGGCTGGAAGAATTCAACACGTGTTACAACAGCAACGAGCTGGAGAAAATGGCCTTTTTTCAGTGCAGGGAAGAGGTGGAGAAAGTGAAGCATTTTCTGGAAGAAAATTCTGGGGACCAGGATTCAAGACCTGAACATAATGAGGTAATCATGTGCTAATTTAGTCTCCTAAAAATATTCACTCTGTCTTATCTTTTCTAATGTCATGGAGCCATATATCAACCCTTTCCAAATTCTGTTTTGTACTTGTGAGTACAATTAAAGAAAGTTTATGAATAGGCACCATTCCATTTTGCTTCACCGAGAAGCGTGCGTGTCAACTATACAATTGTGTTTGGTAAATAATTAGGAGGCCTTTGAAGCTGCATTTCTGCCAGCAGTCTACTTCACTTTATAGTTAGTGGCTTAGGAATTATACAGTCAGCTTGCGGAAATGAAGAAGAATCCTTTAACATGATGGATTTGGGCTTGAAATTCAGAAAAGGGCTGTGAGAGGCACAACCTTTCTGCTAAAAGAAGTTTCTCCTTTCCTCCAGACCTTGAGTTCCTCACGGGGTCGATGGCAGAGCTGTTAATAGTGAAGTTCAGCGAAGGGACAAGAAAGACTTGCTGATGGCATGACTGGGGGGCTCGTATCCTCCTCTGTGCAGAACGCGAGCTCTGAGCCCAATTCCAGCTGCTTGTTCTTGGGAAAAATATTAATTTAACCAAGGGCTTGCCACATCTGAATTAGTGAGATAATAGTAGTTGTGAAAATTAGGTGTGATCACGTCTGTAAAGCACTCCGCCTAGTGTCTGTCCCTAGAGTAAGCCTTTAATATGTGTTAGCAGCAGCATCAATTCCCTCCCCTGCCTTGGCCCGGTCAGTTCCTGCCCATCATCCATTGACTCCTTGCCCGGTGGGAGCATCAAGCATTTTGCCCATGCCTTCATTCCAGCACATGCGGTGGTTTTGAACATGTTGATCACCTTTCTCTAGACAAGGCTCCTTAACGTTGGGACCTTGTGTTATTTGTTCATGTTTTCTCAGTTGCTTTCCCAGTAACGGGAACAAATAGGCACCAAAAGTGTTTTTGGAACAAACAGATCTGTTTAAGTGAATTCTGGTTGAGGGCTGGGAACCATTATTTTTGATAATCAGAGCAAGTGATTCTTATCAGGCAGGTCTGGAAAACATCCTTCTTTGCCCACCTACTGTTCTGAAAAACACTATTCAGGTAGGAAGGGCGTTTCTAACAATGCAACAGACAATGAAATAGAGATATTGTATGTAAAAGGGCTAGGAGGCTTTTTATTGTAAGTGAGTAAGAAATGACAAAATGTGCTGGAGAATGAGTCAGATTGAAACAGATTTTTTTGAGACTTCTGCTTTCCCCATGAGTTCAATATAGACCAAGTAGAATTATCTACAGGCAAAATCAAGTGAAACATGACTTTCTCATTAGGGTTCTTAGTGGTACAAACAGGATAATTTTTTCTGTTTATTAATTTCGGTAGGACAGAGAAGAAAAAATATTCTTCTTGGATAACTTTGAAATCATCAACTAACCGTAATAGTTTATATGAATTTCGTTATCTTTCAAGTACTGTTTTTCTTCAAATTCTGTGATACAATTTTTATAAATGGGCAACATTCTAAAGAGTGAAAGAAGCTGGAGGCAAGGACGTACGGCTCACACCTGCGATCCCAGCACTCCGGGAGGCTGAGGCAGGAGTGGACGCACGGCTCACACCTGTGATCCCAGCACTCTGGGAGGCTGAGGCGGGAGTGGGCACGTGGCTCACACCTGTGATCCCAGCGCTCTGGGAGGCTGAGGCGGGAGTGGGCACGTGGCTCACACCTGTGATCCCAGCACTCTGGGAGACTGAGGCGGGAGTAGACGCACGGCTCACACATGTAATCCCAGCACTTTGGGAGGCTGAGGCGGGAGTGGATGCATAGCTCACACATGTAATCCCAGCACTTTGGGAGGCTGAGGCGGGAGTGGACGCATAGCTCACACATGTAATCCCAGCACTTTGGGAGGCTGAGGCAGTAGTGGACGCATGGCTCACACATGTGATCCCAGCACTTTGGGAGGCTGAGGCGGGAGTGGACGCATAGCTCACACATGTAATCCCAGCACTTTGGGAGGCTGAGGCAGGAGAATCACTGGAGGCCAGGAGTTTGAGACCAACCCAGGTGACATGGTGAGACATCTATTTCTACAAAAAAAAAAAAAAAAAAAAACAAATAAAATAGCCAGGCATGGTGGCACACATCTGTAGTCCCAGCTGCTTGGGAGGCTGAGGCAGGAGGATTGCTTGAGCCCAGGAGTTCAAGGCTGCAGTGAGCTATGACCGCACCACTACACTCCAGCCTGGGCAACAGAGCAAGACTCTGTTTCTGAAGATAAAAAAAAGAGTTAGATAGTGCTAAGTTGGAACATAAATATATGTAGGGATATCACTTTTGTGATAGCAAACTGCCTCCAGAAGTTGATAATTTGGAAGTTAAATATTTTTAGGGTGTTTTTGAGGGAAAACTTGAGACCGTAATTTAACCCCTAGAAACCATCAGAGAATGTCCTTTGTAGTAAGTCTCATATCCCTTCTGAAACTCGGGCCTCCTGGCTTCGGTCCTGCAGTTGACACCCTGCGGAAGGTGGGAAGGAGTCACTAGGAGCTCCATGTATCCCATTCAGTTTCTTACTTGTAAATGGAGAAGGGCCTAGAGATGTCTGCAATAAATTTTCCTGTCTGCGTCCACGTGGAGAATGGGTAGGTGCACGTGTTTGGGGCACAGAGTTCTCCTCTCCATGGCCTGGAGCCCCTGCCTACCCAGTTGGTGGGTGCCAGGGCAGCCAGCAGGCTTGGCAGTGGGTGGGTGGAGAAGGACATTCCGGGGGCTCAGATGTCTTCAGGTATGCAGACAGAGCTAGATTAACACATCTTCATCTTCTGCTGGGCAGCAGTAAATCTTTAAAATGCCACTCTTTTCTCTCCAGGGACTATAAAAAAATGCTTGTCGATTTTCTCCACCTATTCCCTTTTCTCTCTCATCCCTTCTGTCTTTGAGAAGATTAGCACGGCTAATCATAGTAGGAACATCCCTTGTGGTGCACTGGAAAGAATTTACTCTCAGTTTCAGGCTCTCTGGTGACATGAAAGCTTTGTTCTGGAATCTTTCTGTGCAACTTCTTTAGAGCCTGGAACTACTCCCCAGTCCCAATAGGGGAAGAATTTTATATAGATTTAACAACTTATATTTGTTAAAATAGTTTGATAAAACTCAGATTCTCTTTTTTTTCCTGCTTTTAATCAGATTGTTCTATTTCTTTTATTTTTCTTCTACTGAATTTATTTTTAACTATCTTCTTTCTTTCCTCTATGTTTTATTGAGTTTATGAAACACTTCATAGCCTACTTTTCTTCCTTCTACTTAAGTTCTTGTTCTTTTAATTTTTCTTTTTTTTTGTTTTTGTTTTTGTTTTTTTTTTGAGATGGAGTCTGGCTCTGTAGCCCAGGCTGGAGTGCAGTGGCGCGATCTCGGCTCACTGCAAGCTCCGTCTCCCGGGTTCACGCCATTCTCCTGCCTCAGTCTCCCGAGTAGCTGGGACTACAGGTGCCTGCCAACACGCCCGGCTAATTTTTTGTATTTTTAGTAGAGATGGGGTTTCACCGTGTTAGCCAGGATGGTCTCAAACTCCTGACCTCGTGATCCACCCACCTCAGCCTCCCAAAGTGCTGGGATTACAGGCGTGAGCCACCACGCCCGGCCTCTTTTAATTTTTCTTACTTGTTTCCTTTCTTTTTTTTTTTTTGAGACAGAGTCTCACTCTGTCACTCAGGCTGGAGTGCAGTGGTGTGATCTCGGCTCACTGCAGCTTTGACCTCCCTGGCTCAAGTGATCCTCCTGCCTCAACCTCCCAAGTAGCTGGGTCTAGGCATGCACTACCACCCATGGCTACTTTTTGTGTTTTTTTGTAGAGACAGGAGTCTGCCTGTGTTGCTCAGACTGGTCTTGAGCTCCTGGGCTGAAGTGATCCTCCCGCCTTGGCCTCCCAGAGTGCTGGAATTATAGGCATGAGCTACTGTGCGTGGCCTATTTTTCCTACTTTCCTTTTTATTCTGTTTTCTAGTGACTTTTCTCATTCTATTATGTTCCAAAGGCTGTTCAAAATCACCTAAATTCTACCTACCATGTAAAATTTTAAAAGTTTTCAGCAGATAACCATAGGCCATAATAAACTAGATCTAAACATACATACATGGCGTGGTGTTGAAATCAAGTAAAATTTTCAAATTGGTCTGACTCACGTGAGTGATGAGCTTGATAGCTACTGTGTCCATACCATTAAGTTATAAATGATGAACAGGTTTCATAACTGTAATTAGTATTATTTTTGTACAATTGAATCCGGGTTTTTTTCTTTTGTCAGTTCTCTGTTATCTATATAGCAAATAGCCCTTGTGTTGTATTTCCCTCAGATTTACTTGAATATTTAGTAGGATCTCTGTCTCATATACACCACCACACCCCTCTGCTTGCTTAATGAAACACAGGTGTCCCCAGTAATACTCCCAGTCAACCATTCGGCCCCGTGTGCTTCTCGCTGCTTTCCTCCGTGTACCACCCCCATCCCTGCACCTGAGGCCCGGGGTTGTCTGTGCTCACCTCCTCGTCCCTTGGTTTTCCCCTCCTTCCTGTTCACCCCTAGTTACTCATCCTCCATCCAAAAGGCATGGTCCCAAGTACGAAAGTAGGACACAGGTTGTGAATACTCACTCTACAAAAATATGTCAGCATGGCCCACCGTTCCACATCCGCGCCTGAATTGATCCTAACCCTTGCTGATTTGTGTTTAAAAGCCTGCCGTCATAGGGAATAATTCTTTTTTAAAACCTGGCTTAAGTTCTTCCATATCCCAACCAGGGGGTATCCCAAAGCTGTGAGGGTAGAAACAAGCACGGCCCCGGCAGACTCAGGACCACACAGTCCCTGGAGTGTTTAAATGGCTGGTACAAATGTCCCCAAGACCAGGCAAAGCACAATATTTATTAACAGGATGTACAGAGAGATGGAGTGGGTTGGAGTAAAGTGTGGATCTTCCTATTTTGATTGCAGTTGGTGGATTTCACACCAGGTGGCATTTCCTGACCATCTGCTGTGAAATTGTACCATCAGCACCACCCGTAATGACTATAACTTAGATCTCAAAATAACAAGTCTGAGGGCAGAGGTTTTGTGATTTTTAAAGTTGCATTTCCCCACCCCCATCCCTGTGCTCCTCATCCTGTAAGGGCAGGAGAAAGCTCCCTGGCGGTGGCCCAGCCTTGGCAGCCAGCAGATGCCAGATACAGTGGTGCTAATTGTCCTTGAACTGGGAACCAAAGCGCGTTCACGGCGCTGTAAATTATTGCCAGCAGGTCTCCCGATGCCCCTACACCTGTTTCAGATCTGTCACACAAGGCCGTCATATTTTTCCTTTTAAAGAGGCAGATTATTTGCTGATCACGCAACTGGAGACGTCCAAGCAGGACTCTGCAAGAACTCTCTGTAATTCGGTGACAGCCACTCCTCGGGGCAGAGCAAAGGGTGACACTACTTGAGAAGTGCTGGTGCTAGATCAGGGCAGGGAAGGAACATATAAGCCAAGCGACATCCACAGCTGCTCCCAGAGAATGGACTTCACACTCAGAAGAAAAGACGTCTGGGTTGTAGGTAGCGTGTGCCTTCTCTCGTCTTCAGTTCTCTGGCGCTTGATCCGGTTCGTGATGACCCGGGGAGGCCATTGGCAGGCTCCTGCTCTTGAGGATGTGCAGGTAGTAAAATCAGTTTGATCTAAGACAGATTCATTTTGTTTGAATGTTTCCAACCTGGGAGTGGCACTTGCCAAAGAAAATGGAATGCATGCCCTGGCTGAATCTCTGCCCAGGACCCTGGCCTTAGGGGCAGTTGGGGTAATAATAGTGGCATATGGCACATTTCAACCTTTCAAACACTTGCACCAACTTTTGGGGAACCTCACGGGCAGGGATTCCCTGTGCATATTAAAGTTGGTGATCTGTTTTTATTTGTCAGAGCTAAAAATAATGTCCATATGTCTTCATTCTCCTACTTCTTATATGACTTAAGAAAAGAAAATAAAACATAAGCAAAAGTGCTTTATTCTTACTAAGAAATCGATCGCAAACACAGCACGTGCAGTGATCAGCGCTTCTGAGCATAGCCTTCTCTGCTTTCTCCTTTGAGCCATTGCCTGATAAAGCATTTCATGTAACACCATAGCTATTCCGGAATGGAATTCAGTCAGGAGCGTAGCAGAATTCTGGAAGAAGAGAAATAATTCCTATTCTAAGAATGTCAGCACTTTTCAAGAGAGAGTATTCAGTTCTGGGAAGACAGCTCTTTGCACATATTTAGCTCTCTTATCAATTAGCATGTGATAAATTATTTTTAAAACAATACACAACAGTTTAGAAAGCACTATGGAAGACAGTCTGAATCATTGTTCTGTCTGAAGAGGGGTTTATGGCAGCGTTTCTCAGCCTTTCTTTCATTATCATCCACCCCCTCTTAGACCTTTTAGGGTTTTTCCCCCTTAGTTGACTCCTCCCATTCAATTTTAATACCACATATATACTGCATACCTGTTGATGCCTTGTTTGCATATCTGTGCTTTATACAGATGGCAACCCCATGGTGGGCCCCTAGCTTGCACTCTATGCCACCATCAAGGATGTCCCGCTATACCCAAATATTACAGATTTGTAATATACAAATCTTACAAAAGAGTAAGATTTTTTTCACACACCCCCAGAAGAACCAATTTTCATTCCTTTGGGGTGCTGTTGGCCCATCGACAACGCATGCAGTTAAAAAAATTTCTCTAGGGGAGTTAGACAATCTATCCCTGTACCTGTGTATAAATGCCGTATTTATTTCTTATTCAATAAGAAGCCACCAACTCTGCCTCTTGCTGGTGTTGAGAAGTCGGAGAGGAGTTGGGCTTTCCCCATGGCCTGAGCCTTCCCAGGGAAGCTTTCCACAGCAAATATTTCTGGAACATCAAGTTCATATTAAGAGGAATTACCCAGTCTTGGAATGGCTTGTCAATCATCTGATCTGTCTTAGTTGAGGACAAAGTGAAAGACATGGAAGAAAGGAAGATTTTTTTTTTTTAAGTAAGCAATCACAAAATGTTATAATTCTCTGCAGGTCTGACCTAGCATCATGGTGAAGTCTATGTTTTTAGGCAGTCACTGTTGCCCAAGGGTTAATCATTTTTCGCTGTTTGTCGTATCTCCTGTGGGAGATGCCAAGAGGATTACATTTCTCCTATGGGAAATACTATGAGGGCTTTCATCTTCATCTTCCATGTGGAATAGAATGTGTTACTCAAGCTGTAAGATTGTAGCCCTCATAGTATTTCCCAGTGACAAAGTCAACAAGTTTTGTGAGTTAATTAGGAGTATTGTAGATGTATATTTCAGAATGTTTTTGCAACTTTTTAGCCATAAAGAAATCTCTCTTAAATTAGAGTGTACATGTCCTCATAGCTTTTCTTATTGCTAATGGATATTCAGAAATGTGAGCAAACTATTGTCTTTGAAATATCTACAAGCATAGCAGTTTTAAGAACTATCTTTTGTCACGGTATCAGTGAATCCTACTTATGATATGAATGTGCTCTATCTCCATTCAAGACAGAGAGCAATAAAAAGGTTTTCCAATGTACTGTGTGTAGATACCTGCCCATGTAAATTCTGAGTGTCCTTGACCAAACGCACAGATGAGTCATACTTATGTCTATGTTGTTTCAGCTTCTTAGAGTAATTAAAATTATGATAGTTTTATGCCATTTCTGTTGTTTTAACATGAGAAAAAGATCTTTATTTGCTCTCTCTGAAAGTTAAAACAACATTGTCAAAAACACAAATGTTGCAAATCAAGTCTGTGTTTCCAAGTAAGAGAATGGTTAGCATACTTGATAACAAAGTCCCTAAATATAGATGCCCAAACTACGATCCTATCCACTTACCTAAAACATAATGGTCATAAAATGCACGTTTATCTATTCATTTTCCAGATCTTATTTTCACACACCACTATCATGATTTTTGCTATATTTACGCGCTATCTTTATTCCTATTAATATTTTTCATATGTTGAGTCACTTAAGACATTTTTAATCAAAGCAAAAATAAAGTGAAATCATGGTTTTGATGTTTTATTTATAGATTTTCTAATGCACAATAACACACACATAAGTTTTAAAAATGGATTGTTACTGTATGATCTAAAACCACCTAAAGCCTCTCGCGATGAAGTGGCCCAAAATCAGTCTCTGGACATCCGACTCAGGAAGCTATTCCAGGTCTTTGCCCTGTGGTATTCGGCCCTTTCCCTTATTTCTCATTTTCTGTCCACCACATGGTGACAACAAAGACCACTTCCCTCACGACAGCAGACACGGAGAAGGCAGATCATAGGCAGCGTTTAGTATAGAAAATAGGTAACAGGTAAAGTTTATGTAGGATTTCTTATGTACCCAGCACCACGTCTCTACGATGTCATTCCTGAGTTCCTACCAGAAAGCAGAGCCCAAGCATGCATGAGGGTGGCTTGTTTTGTGAACTGACTCCAGGGAATAGGTGTAGGGGCTTGAGGAGTATGAAACAGGGAAGGAGAGAAGCCCCAGCAAGGTTGAGTTGCCAAGCTGCCTACTTCAGACAGGATGACTTCAGAGCCGCCCACCCATAGGACTGACGCAGGCACTGGCACTGATTCCCTGGGCGCCATCTCCACCATCGGGGGGTCTTGCGGGGTGACTGTCCCCCTGGCATTTTCAGTTGCATATGCCTAAATGCCAGTTCCCAAGAAGGTCCCGCAGCAATGCCAGAGAACCCTGGAAAGAGGGTGTAATGCGGTGGCCTGAGGTGAAGCACTTTCAGACTGCACCTCTGTGGAGCTGGTTACCACAGTACTGGCTGGAGCAGAGGTGGGGGAGAGCATGCGCGGAGGACGAGGAGAGGTGCCCCTGTTCTGATGCCTTTAAAGTCTCACTGTCAGCCATGAGGTAGGTACTATTTCCTCCACTTTACAGACCCAGGAAGGCTCACTGACCTGCCCAAAACCCACATACAAAAGAGTTGGGCTTTGAACCCCATGGTGGGCCCCTAGCTTGCACTCTATGCCACCATCAAGGATTGTCCGGCTATACCCAATTTCGTCCTTCACAGTTAAATATCCTGTTCAGGATGAACCACGGGAGTCAGGAGATGCAGCTTCCAGTCCTGGCTCTGCCCTCTCAGGGGAGTTCTTTAAGTTCTTCACTCAACAGTACATGCAGGTCAGTTTCTGCAGCTCTGTCTACTGCACAGCATTGCTCTTACGGCCAAATAAAGTACCATGCCTGTGTGAAAGTTCTCTGTAAAATGTAAAATGCTGTATGTTAGTACTGCTGTCAGTACATTTCTCTTATGTGCTTAAGTATCTCTAGGCCCTAGGTCTTCTTAAATATGGAGATACAACCTGTACAGTGCATCCTGGCATTTTATATTAATTTTAATGATTTTTTTAAAACCTCATTTGCCATTTTTAATAGGGAAAAGTATCTGATTCGCCAGTCCATTGAGGGTGATAGCATGCTGCGTGCTCAATTGGATACCAGTATAAACATGACTCATGGCTTCCTCCACTTGGGGTTTCAGATGCACACAGGTTATCATGGCATTCCCATAGTGAATGGGACACTGAAGGCTGTGCTCTGACTCACAGGCTGTGACTCAAAGATTAGGGACCTTAATGCATAGATCCTAAGGAACTTTAGGGGTCAGCTCATCCAAACCCTTCTCTGAAGAGAAACAAAGTCTGGGGGAAGTTAGATGGACTCACCCAAGATTCCTTAGTGTCTAAGCATTTCTTTAAATATTTATGCCTAGATTCTGTATTAATTTACTCAGCAAATAATTACTGAGCCCCCACTGCACAAAAGACACGGTGTTGGTTCTGGTTGGGGTCTCCAGTAATGGTTGCCCAATATGATTCTTATTTGGAGGAGAAATTCTTGAAACCCAAAGACAAGTGAGACAGAGTAGGGACCCTTCTTCAGTGCCTAATGGGCACCCCTCCCCTCCAAGCGTGGAAATAAAAAAAAATTAAGTTTCTTCAAAATAATTCCAGACATCTAGCTAGCCCTGAATACTAAACAACTTAGTAAACAAAAAGGTAATAATAGCATAAAACTATAGCCAAGGAAGTTTGAGTGACAAAATGTTTGGTTCCCTATTAAAACTAAATATAACATCTTAACATATGTCCCTGGGTTGTTTTTCAGAAACCCAGATCCACACCAAGTAAAGAAATGCCATCTGCTGGTTCATAGACCTCAGATAAGGGGGAACTGAGGACTAAACTTTAACCACTGCTCTTTGTTCTAAATTTCTTCCTGAGAGGCCTAGAAGAGGTCATGCATAAGCCAGACCTCACATTGTTTTCTGCTCTTCTTAAATTTTTAGACAAAGCTTTCCCTCCTTAATCAATCACAAATAGGAAAGTCTTTAAATACATCAATGATCTGTGGGCCTTCGCTTCATGATATTCCACCTTTTTAGGTTAAACCAACGTAGAGCCTCAAAATACTGATTTATGACTTTGCCTATAACCTCTGCCTCCTGTCTTCAAAAACGCTTACCTATAAGCCATCTGAGAGTTTGGGTGTTAAGTATAAGCTGCCCGGTTCTCCTTGCTTGGCAGCCTACAATAAATGCCTCTCTTCTCTCGCCAAAAGCCCAGGGTCAGTCTCTGGCTTTGGCTTTGCCGGGCCAGGTTGGCAGACCCAAGTTTGGTTCGAGAGCACAAGTGGTTTCACCTATTAATGGTTACTGATGGTCTTAAAAAGAGACAGAATCTGTTCAAACAGGATCATTTCTTTAAAAGGTAAACATAGACACATAATTCTGTTTGTGAAGTGCTTTTGTCCTTGACACAGAGATGCACGCCCAATGTTAGGATGTCCCTTAGACTACTTGGCAATCCAAGTAATTTAGAAACTGAAAAACTGACGGTGACAAGTGTGAAGTCTTACTTCTTTTCTGCCTGCTAGAACGAGCATGTTGAGTTGAGATGATAATACAGATACGTTTCTTTTCTGCCTGCTAGAATGAGCATGTTGAGTTGAGATGATAATACAGATACGTTTTTACAGTCTTAAAGTTGTGTTCGTGTGTAACCTATTTTGGATTTAGGTTTTTAATTTGGGTATATTTATTTATTCACTCATTTTATTTGACAAATGTGTAAATGGTTCTTACTATGCTCCAGACCTGATTCTAAGCGCTTTGCAAATGTGAACTCAAACACTGCCACAACCTCAGGAGGTAGATACCCCCCGGACTGGCTCAATGGATGATAATAGTGAATGCTAATGTTTCCTGTTGCATTAACTGTGTTCCAGGCTCTGTGCTAAGTACTTAGTGTGGAATCTTCACAGTGGCCCATGAAGTTGGTATAATTCTTTTTTTTTTTTTTTTAGCTGGAGTTTTGCTCTTCTTGCCCAGGCTGGAGTGCAATGGTGTGATCTCGGCTCACTGCAACCTCTGCCACCTGGGTTCAAGTGATTCTCCTGCCTCAGACTCCTGAGTATCTAGGATTACAGGCACCTGCCACCACAGCCAGCTAATTTTTCTATTTTTAGTACAGACAGGGTTCCACCACATTGGCCAGGTTGGTCTCGAACTCCTGATCTCAAGTGATCTGCCTGCCTTGGCCTCCCAAAGTGTTGGGATTACAGGTGGGAGCCACCGTGCCTGGCTGAAGTTGGTAGAATTCTTATCTATACCTTGTAGGTGAGCAAACTGAGGCTTAGTGAGGTCAGGAACTGGCCCAAAGTTATGAACCTATATACCATCTGATCTTTGAAGGCATTCACTTTCCCTACATATGAAACAGGTGCTTAGGTGTTTTTGTAGAAATTTTAATTGAATTAAAAATATTTATCAACTATCAACAATCCCAACAGAGTGGGACATATTTTACAATTGATAAACTTACACTAACATATCATTATCACTCAGAGTCCATGGTTCACATTAGGGTTCACTCTTGTTGCACATTCTGTGGGTTTGGACAAATATGTAATAACATGTATCTACCGTTACAGTAACTTAAGAAGTGTCAAGATGAAAGATTAAGGATTCGAAAACAAGCTGCTATCAATGATGAATTTTCTAAGGACAGTTTATAGCCACATGATCTGAAGTATGTTTTAAATTTGATTGTTGCTTTGGTTGGTTGGTTGATTTCTTTATGCAACTACAGCCAGCCTACATAGAGGGAAACGTCCACTTTCTTTACCACAGCAAATTGAGGGTCTTCTCTGCAACTGCAAGGTAACAGTGACCTCCAGTGGGGAAAAGTTGCAAAAGTTACTGCAGCAATGCAGTGAAGTCACAGCATTTTAAGCTAATCCTAATTGTTGAAACCAATGCCAGGCCACCCTCAGCTCTCTGTTCCTGGACACACAAGCTGCTGGGAAAGACTACACTGGAACTAATGATTCCCTCATGCATGTAGAATAAGGCTGGAAGATTATAAACTAAATGCAGTTTGCCAGCATGCTCTAAAATACTTTGTTTCGTTAAACAATGTATTAATATGTTTCCCATGCTCAGTACTTTTTAAATCATAATTCAGTCTTGACTACAGAGTGGAATTGACATTTCACTAAAGATAGATCAGGAAGGTGGGTAATCCAAAATTTATCCTGTTTAGCTTTTTATAGTGTCACTCATTTGCTAGTTTTGTAGGGTTGCCTGCTCACATGTTTTGCCTGATAATGAGAAGTTACATTGTGACACATTCTTACTGTGCAATCTAGTTTCACATAAGACCACCAGCTTGAATTTCATTTTCTGCCTCTTGCTACTTCTGTGACACCGAGGATATTGTTTAGCCTCTCTCAACTATTTCCTCATCTGGGGTTAATAACATTGGCCCCACAGAGTTGTTGTACAAAGCAGTTAACACAGTGCTTGGCTTAGAGGAAAAAAAAGCTACATGAACAAAACAATACGCTCTTACTATTAATGTAGCTAAACTTTACACCATCTGCCATTCTAGTAATTTATAGGGCATATTGTCTATGACCCAATATCTTTCCTGCTCAGAGTCCTACAGATCTAGTTTCCTGAAGGACATTTCCTTCTTTCACGTCTTTCCACACTTAATTTCTTTCTGTGTGTGATGCTGTCACATTTCTCACGCACTGGGCTGGGATCCTGGCATCATGATGCCACATTGCCTGGAGCTATGGACTCCCCGTCCCTCCTCTGTCACATCCTGTCAGATACCAAATTCTGCATATGATTTCTTGAAAGGTACAGTCTGTTAGAGTGTATTTTCAAATGAAATTAGCTGGGCATGTAAGGAAGAATGGAAAGCCACCAGGCACAGTCTTAAGCTAGTTCACCATAACATAATGACTTATCATTGAAACTCATCAGAGTCTACTTCCCATTATTCTAATTTCAATATTGTGTTTTTGCATGATCAATATTCTCTTATGTGAGATTTTAAATATTATTCCAATACATAATATTAGAGATTTTCAATGCAGGTTAGAATGTTAAAGGCTCTGAGAGGCTTCTGTTAAAAACTTAGCTGGATGTAGTGGCGGGTGCCTGTAGTCCCAGCTACTTGGGAGGCCGAGGCAGGTGATTCACTTGAACCGGGGAGGCAGAGGTTGCAGTGAGCCGAGATCGCGCCATTGCACTCCAGCCTGGGTGGCAGAGCGAGACTCAATCTCAAAAACAACAGCAGCAGCAACAACAACAAGAACAATGACAAATATTTTAAACCAGGCACATGGGAAGCGTGTAATAAATGTTAACTTTATCTGTAACAGTATGATCATTTATCCTGAGAGCTTTCAAAATTTATTTGACTTCTGACTTTTTCTATCTTTTTTTTTTTTTTTTGAGAAGGAGTCTTGCTCTGTCGCCCAGGCTGGAGTGCGGTGGCGCAATCTTTGCAAGCTCTGGTTCCCGGGTTCACACCATTCTCCTGCCTCAGCCTCCCAAGAAGCTGGAACTACAGGTGCCCGCCACCACGCCCGGCTAATTTTTTGTATTTTTTTAGTAGAGACGGGGTTTCACCATGTTAGCCAGGATGGTCTCGATCTCCTGACCTCGTGATCCACCCGCCTCAGGCTCCCAAAGTGCTGGGATTACAGGCGTGAGCCACCACGCTCGGTGACCTTTTCTTTTTCCTGACTCATTATTAACATCTCAGGGAGCCATAAGATGTGCTTTGGGGTGTGCTGGTTTAGGGTGGACTGATGATTGGCTTTGATATCAAATAGGCCCAAATTCAGATCCCTATGGAGACCACCTACCAGCTGTGTGACTTAAGTCATTTAACTTTTCTGAGTTTCAGTTCCTGGTTCATCAAATTGGTGTAATAATGCCAACCTTGCAGGATTATTGGGAGGATTAAATTAGCAATTTGTCTGTTAGAGATGTGACCCAAAAACTTAATTTCTGTTCCACTTCATTGTTTTCCCCCAAACCTGTTCTCATTCTCTCTCCCCTTCTATGCCTTTTAAAATCCTTCAAGGCCAGATTTAAATCCCACCACAGTTGATTCTAATTTTACCTCCCCAGTTCGCATTGATTATATACGCTGTGCCAGGTGTGTGCACAGTTTTGAGGCCCTGTGTGATAAATGCCATTTCATGGGTTTGGACCTCCATTCCTGAAAAGCTGGAGCTCACTGCCCATGGGGATCATTCTCTGTATTTCTTTGTATCCTTCACATGAGACATGTCCATTCTCAGTTGTGTTCTAGTTGTTACCAATACATTTTAGGCATAATTTTTTCTTTGATGTCTTAGAAGTGAGGATAATGATTAATGTACTTATTTCAAATATTTAAACAATGTAATGAATAGGGCCAGCCTTCATATAGGAGAATATTTGGAATAATATACCATTTGTATATTTTTTCCCAAGAGCTTCCAGGATTGGAATTTTAATCATTTCTAGACTGGCAGACTCAATTTTGAGCAGTCAGAGTGGCCTGACATGCCCTGGCTTTTTTCACTTACCTTCAGATCAGAGTGTTGAAAATGAGAGAAAAATACCTGTAGTTGTGGGTGCTTTCTGTCCCCTTATGAAGAAGGCAACCTGATTCTTGTAAGTCAGGACTTGTCTGTTAACTCTTACTGAGACGGCTCTAACACGGGAAGAGCTGTTTGCAGTGATGGCTAAGAGGCATTGCCCAGATTCTGAAGTTCCTTCTGAATCATCTAAGAAAGAGTGCCTTAATTTGAACTTAGTTTTGTTTGTTTTTACATATTCTAAGCTTTGATAGGTGCTGTTTTATGTGTGATGCAAACGTGGTCATCTATCACAAGCTGGAATCTGATTGCTCAGAGTGGCTCCTGCATTCCCTGGGAGCTGGCTACAAATGCAGGCTCTCAGGCCCCATCCAACCTGCTGAATAGGAATCTGCATTTTATCAGGGTCCCTGGATGACTCATGTGCACATCAAAGTGTGAGAAGCACTAGAATATTCATTAACTCCTGCAGTCGAATAATGAAGTTTACTTCAAAAAATGGCTGAAAGAAAAATAAAGGTAACATGTACTACTGCAGTTGTGAATATATGCTTACCTAAGTAATATTCCTATGTGTATTACATTTAAATACACACACATATATGCACATATGTTTAGGTGTATATATATACACACACACACACACACTCATATATATATAGTCTCTCAGGCTATTCCTTGGGAACCAGGCAGCATCCTTTTTTGAACATTTTAAGAGCATATTTTCCTTGATAAGATAAATATTTCTAATAATAGTCCTTTCCATTAGATTTCCCAGGCCGACGAAACACGGAACTTGTCCTGCGGCCAGTTAGATAAGCCCCGGTGAGAGGACGTGTGAAGTGGCAGCACTCCCCTCTGCCCTGGGAGGGTCACATTGGTCCCCTGGAGGGTAGGTCTGGGTTCCAAGTTCCTCGCCCATTTAAAGGGTGGTGGCCCTGTGACAGCCGCTGACAGCATGGAAATTCCTTGGTCTGCCCTTGTCAGCAAAGCAGCAGATGGTTTAGCGAAAGCCACATATGTGCTGGCTAAGGGAACAACCTGCGAGATTCCATCCTGTAACAGAGTTGTTTCTGGCAGGTGCCCGCTAGCAAGGGTTTGCAAACACGAGTACGTGTGGCGAGGAGCAGCTGAATACCATTGCATTCTACTGTGGCTGGTTTTACCATGTTTTTTGGCTCATAAGTTCCCAGGGTTGAATGGAAAGGTCACTAGTGTCTGGAGTTTGTGGTCCATTTGGGCTTTGGCACTCACATTAGATAAGTGACCTTGACTTTGAGGAAGTTGTGGGATGCTCTGACATTATTATTTATTTATCCGGGATGACAACCACTGTAGATAAGAATCACCTGGGGTAATAGGTTAGCATCCAGATTCCCAGGTTCCCCTAGAGCCACCAAAGCAGCATCTTCATAGGTGGAGCTTGGGAATCTGTGCTTTTGATAACCCTCCAGGGGTCTCATGAGAAGTGTGGTTTGTGCTGTTGGAGGGAATCCACTTGATTCCTATCCACTCACTTTCCTCCTTCATCCTTCTAAACTCACTCATACCAGGAGATGCCAACTGACAGCTGAGAGAGTGATATGGTTTCATTGCTAGGAGTTGGTTAGACTATAATAAAAAGTGTATTAAATTTTAAAACATTTGAGCTCTATCTGGGCTGACTGTGCATCCTCTCTCCCTCTTACAGCTCAGTTAGTCTTGTGACCACTTCGGCTTCCTTCTCTGCGAGTGAGGCTGATGACACACGCCTCTTAGGTGGTTCCTCGTTCTGAGTGAACACTCCATGCTCATTTTGGCTGATACCATTGAGTGTCTAGCTCCTCCCATTGCTTGGTTGGTTTCTGAGGTCTGTTGGTCTCTGGGGATTATGAATTCACAGAAAACTGTAGGGACTGTAGTTTTTACACACGTATTTCTATTTCCACCATAACTCTTCTGCCCTTGCACCAGCTGCGCTATGACTGAAATAGGAGAAATTTTATGGGGATAAAAATTTGGTTCTCTTATACCTAGTGAAGTCAGAAACCTTTCTCTGACAGAAAGCTGGCTTCTTTTACAGTTTGTGTAAAAGACCTAATATGTGGTTGAAGTAGCAAAAGCCCATTTTTGCAAGGTAAAACCAACAGATTATAAATAATTCAAAAAGAAGAAGGATATAATTTGACAGTTTAAAGAAGACTTGAGACCATTTTTTGTTCTGTGTGAAAGCAGG
This sequence comes from Macaca mulatta, assembly GCF_049350105.2. Classification (NCBI taxonomy): domain Eukaryota; kingdom Metazoa; phylum Chordata; class Mammalia; order Primates; family Cercopithecidae; genus Macaca; species Macaca mulatta. The sequence goes on from NC_133409.1 coordinate 180,508,828, forward strand.
TAGAAGGGCCATTCTCTGCCTGAATAGTTATAATAAAGTCAACCTTCCTTGAATTGACTTGAGAAATTGAATGAAATCCAACTCCAGTGTTATTTAGCTCTAAGCATGTCCACAAATAGATCAAGGGAGCAGATGGGGACAGAGGGTCAAGGAAGGTTGTGAGTGAAAGAATGTTTGGAAGGAACAGCCAGGGCTAGGTGGAGTGAAGCCCGAACTCTCTGTGATGTAGGGTCACCACCCAGGATGTTGACCTAACATCCTGCTCAGGCTCTCTCAGCTCCAGTGGGTCTCAGGGGTCACTTGGCATGATAGACACAGTGTGGTGTTCCTAGGGCCACTGCAGAGCTGGCCGATAAACTCTGTCAGCCCAGGATCCACTCAGGCTGACTCTGTGGCTGTGTGTGTAGACCTAGGTAGAAGCTTCTGTAAACAGAAATACAAGGACTTGTTCTACCCTGCTCTGGCTAAGTTGAGAGGATTTATTGAGTACTTCCTGAGTGCTCAGATATCCACTAGGATCTATAGACAAGGCCAAAGAAATGGGGTTTCCAGTGCCCATCATGATGAGGTGCTGGACCTATGTAAATCTCCGCAACTTGCTGAGTGGGTATTTGAAATATGGGGTTAACACTATTGTTCTCATCTGGGCTGCTGTGCAGGTAAATATATATTGTGCATAAAATGCTTGGACTGTGCCTGGCACAAAGTCAGCACTCACTAAATGGTAGCTAAAATCATTATTAATGGTATTATTACCATCACTCCAGAAACTTGCCATTTCTTGGAAGCTGGCATGTGTGATTACATGAATCAGGAACAAAACAAGGTCTGGCCAAAGCCCAGCATGGGTCTTGGAGGCTATAATCTTCCAGGTGCGTTTTGCAGTTGTATGAGCAGGCTGGTCCAGGCCAATTTCCAGGTCTGTTTAGGCTTCCTCCCTCTCACTTCAGTTTGTGCAGCAATGGAATGCACCTTCTGCTCCCTGGAGATGGTCAGCCTGACTGCCTGTGGACGGCCTCCCCACTGCTCAAAGGATGATGCCATGGTCACCTACTTGCTGCCACTTGCTCTTCCTCATCAGTCTCCTTAAAATGCTAACTTTGGAGCCAAATCTCAGGTCCTTTTATAATAAAAGATAACCTAAGCATATAAAACTGGACTCACAGAAAATAGCATTGCTTCATTTTACCAGCATTCATTAAGCACCCAACGGGTGGATGTGGGCTGGATGAGTGAGGGAGGCTGAATACAACGATGAATAAAGAAACAGTCCCCTCCGCCACCAATCTTAGAGAGAATTCAGCAGTGGAAAAGGGCGCTCAGGGTTAAGACCAGAGCAGTGGAATTTTATCTAATCTGTAGGGATTAAGGCAGGCATCTCTGAGCAGGTGAAGTTTCATCTGCACCTGGAGGATAGCGGGGACTGAAGCCGGGGCACATTGGAGGCGCTCAGCAAAGGCTCAGCACGGGGTGAAAGAATGCGGCCAGGCAGAGGGAGAAGCACCTCCAGTGGCCATGGCTCAGTGACCAGGTTTCAGACCTGCCTACCTAGAGTCCAGAGAAACTGGGGCCTCTCATCCAGCCCCAGAGCCGAGACACCAAGGTGCAGCCTGTTTTCATCCCCTTGTCATGTCCCATTTCCTGATGATATTCCTACCATTTTTTGTCACCCCTAAAAGTTAATTCTAGCAGTTCCAGGATTCATTCCTGGGACTTCTTAGAAATGAAATTATGCTTGGTACCATTTCCCTTCCTTCTGAAATTACTGTCGCTATATTTTTAGTATGTTTTGGGGCAGTGAAAAGCATTACTTACCTCTAGTTTTCCATATAACCTCTTCTGATGACTACCCCTTTTAAATCTTTTTTTAAAAAGGCTATCCAGCCTGAATTAGCTTTTCTGTAAGGAAAGGTCTTTCGTGGTTTATAAATTTTAATGCAGGATGCTAACTGCCAGGATATTTTTGGACTACAACCAGGGGTTTAAGCAGCCTCCCGTAACAGATGAAACGAGGCCAGCCTGAACTGCACCTGGACACAGTGGCCCTTTCATCCTTCACGTTCAAAGTCATGACACCTCCCGCTTTCAACCTTAGGATGTTGAGAATTTTCTTTTTAAAACTCGTTTCCTGGAAATAGGTCTTTGCTGTGCTAATGGATAATTTTTCACTTCATATTTTTTTAAGATGAATAAATTCTATTTTTTTTTCCTTTTGCAAATAAGAAAAAAAACAGGGTGTGGAGGGGCTGTGGTAAGCATCTCCTCTGTGTTAAATAGCACAGGCCATTACTGTCCTGGATTTTTAAATGTTTCATTAGCAACAGGGGATTCCTACACTGCCCTATTCATTCCTCCTCAGACACTGGACTGATTATTTTGACTAAAAGTGCTGAGTAAGAGAATGTTGCCTGGAAATTCGCCTGTTAGGTGAACGCCAGGGCCTTTAACCACATGGGGACCTGCGCTTGTGGCTACTTACAGCCCCTCATTCAATGTTGCAATGAAGGAAAACTGCCGTTTTCAGAGTCAACCCCTTGCCTGTTTTCTGCATCCTTCCTCCGGCTATGCTGGACAATTCTCCGAGAATAATGGATCCGTCCAAGCCAGCAGGCACAAAATTAAAAGAGGGGCTCCCTCGGGGGCAGCAGATTGACAGGGATATCCTTCTACGTGCCCTGTTGGCTCACATCTTGGCCAGCTGACAGCGCTCCCCCTCCTTGGATTTGGCCAAGGGAGCACACACTTGCTTTGAGTCCCTCACCTCCCCGAAGGGCAGCTCCGCGGAGGGTGTGAACCGCATGCTGCGGGCGGATGGCCTGCTGGAACACTTCCCCAGCACGCTGTTCTTAGCTACCTGTCCATTCATGATTGTCGAACCACTGACATTTTATCTGGGAGACCCCCAAATCACGAAGTTTTGAAGGAAGTATAGTGAGTTTTTCAGTAAGGCGATGTGCTGTAGGGAGAAAATCCAGCATTTGAAGACTGCCAACTGTGTTTCTGTCTGGATGGAGGGAAGAAGTTGCCTTGGGCCCAGTGGCCCAGCTGGGAGGGACTGCTCCAGTCACCCTTCTTGCTTATGTAAATGAAAAACAATCACAGAAGCCGCTGCCTTCATATAGGTCCTAACAGGATCCTGTGTAGATTGTCAGAAACCTCTCTCCCAGTGGTCTTGGTGTGTAAATGCTGAAAAATGCTTCCTAGAGAAGAACAGCATGCGGCCTTCACCCCCTCCCCAGTGAGGTTCAAAGTCACTAAAACACATCGGATCCACTAAAGTCCCCAGTCTGGAAAGCATCCCGAGAGGCCTGAAGAGAAACGTTCCTTGAGGGAGCTTGGTCCCTGCTGCAGGCAAGGTTTAGGGTCAGGGAACTAAGGAAATACGGGAACCCTTGGTGAAATTGGAATATCAGATAATGGTGGATCACGTTTAGTGTAAGTTTGTAATAATTGGTACATACACCAAAGTTGTTTGCTGCTTATCTGAAATGTGAAATTTGCTGGGCATCCTGTATTTTTATTTGCGTGATAATAGGGGCATGGCCTGTAAGTGGGGCTGGCACAGGAAGTGTGTGTTGTAACTGTGGCTTTGCAAGAGTGTGAGCTAAAGAGCTGGAACCTTGGGAGCCCAGGCGTGAGCACAGTTGGTGGATTGTGAGCCAGGAGGGAGTGGGTATCTCCTTTGAACCATGACGTGTGTGTACACATAGCAACCGGCAGTTTCCATTCTGTTGCTGAGCCCTATGATAGCAAAATGGTGAGGTAGCAACAGAAGGCAGAGACATAGCAAGCCAGGATCTGCCATCCACCATGGAGATTCTCTTTCCTCTGAGGTCAGCAGCAGAGGTAGCTTCTTGGGGTGGGCGTGGATGGAAGAAGAAAGAGATGCCAGGGACCCTGCGATTGGGAGGTGGGCGCTTGACAGATTGGTTTGAAAGATCAAGTCATAGCAGATGTGAATGTGCTTGGTTTCCAGGTTGGTGGAATTTTGGCCACTGTGATAACCAGGACAGAAAGACAGAAGGGAAACACATTCTGTGGCCCCCACGGGCTTCCCAGCTGCAGCCTCAGCTGGAGTGCCAACCTCTCTGGGCATGGCTGGGGAGCCCGTGGGGCCAGGAGGGTGAGCAAAGACAGATGGAAGAGAATTCGGGGACCAGCAAGCACATGGGCGTAAAACAGGAAGTGGCAGAAGATGAGGATGCCAAGGCAGGTCAGCTGCAGGACAGATCCTGGCAAAGGAGCTCGCACCTCTCCAGGGCTGGGCATCGTCAGACTGTTTTTTTTTTTTTTTTTAAATAAAACTCTTCAGACAATACATGATGAGTTAAATAAGGGACGTAAAAGTGGTTTCTTCAGAGAGACGAGGACCCAGACCCCTCTCATTCCGTAGAAAACAGTAAGGTTCCCCTACACTGCCTGTGTCTTGCATATGACAAACACCTAGAGACAAATAAGGAGAAACAAATACAAAGTCCTGCAGCAGTATTTTCTGCCCAATGTCTGATGCCATTTACTGGGACTTCGTTTTTCAAAGTGTGGTGCCTGGATCACGTTTGAAAACAGAGATATCAGCTCTACTACTCACTACCTCAGTGACCTTGGGCTCCTTACTTATCCTTTCTGTGCCTCCCTTTAATTGTGTGTCGAATGGGGGAAAATGGAGCCCATACAAGGTTGAGGTGAGCACTACATAAGGGCTGTACCAGGGCTACTGTAAGCCCGCAGTAAAGGCTACCTTTTTTTTTTTTTAGACGGAGTTTAGCTCTGTCTCCAGAGTGTAGTGGCACGATCTCGGCTCACTGCAGCCTCTGCCTCCTGGGTTCAGCCTCTCGAGTAGTTGGGATTACAGGCGCACCACACCCAGCTAATTTTTGTCTTTTTAGTAGAAACAGGGTTTTACCATGTTGGCCAGGATGATCTTGAACTCATGACCTCGTGATCTGCCCACCTCGGCCTCCCAAAGTGCTGGGATTACAGGCGTGAATTATAGCCATTATTAATAATAACGATGACAATGAGATATGAACCATCTTATTACTTTTTATTTTAGAACCCCATTCCAGTCCTATGAAATTAAAACTTCCGATCCTTCTGTCCAAATGCAACCTCGAGCGGTTTGTAGGCACTCTACAATTTTGAAGCACTGCCTGTCATTTTCTGGGAAAAGCAGCTGTCTTTGGGGGGGCTTCCCACTCACCTGTGCATGGGTCAGGGATCGGGGCCCCTCCTGAGACTCTAGAGAAGAAGGCAGAGTTTTTCAGCGCCCCTGCCTCTAGCTCTGGGCAACCCTTTTCATGGCATTCCTCCAGCTCTCCCAACTTCCACGTAACGCTGACAGCACTGTGGGGCTTTCCAGGGTCTTCTCTTTCCTTGTGGACAGAATCTTAGAGTAGTGGAATCCAGGTTTTTATGTTTAAGGCTGAGCAGTGGCTTCATTTTGCTTTAAAAGGGAGCAGGCTTTGATTGACTTAGTTAATGGAGCCACTTCTTTAAGATCTGTGAAAAGCGACCGTGAGACCAGAAAGAGCAAATCCTCTAGGTTGGGTTCCACCTGTCCTGCCCACATCTCTGAAGCCGCGCAGCGGGCTGAACAAGGCCAACTTTCAGATCGCAGAATCTGACACGTTCACAATGTCAAAGTATTTTGTCACGAAGCCGTTCTCTTCTGCTGTGAGATAATGATACAGTTTTAAGATATTTACACAGAAATTTGTGTTAGCCCAGGCAATCCTTTAGTTAATTACATAGTAGGTGCCCGGGCGCGGTGGCTCACGCCTGTAATCCCAGCACTTTGGGAGGCCGAGGTGGTGGATCACCTGAGGTCAGAAGTTCAAGACCAGCCTGGCCAACATGGTGAAACCTCGTCTCTACTAAAAATACAAAAATTAGCCTGGCATGGTGGCAGATGCCTATAATCCCAGCTACTCAGGAGGCTGAGGCAGGAGAATTGCTGGAACCCAGGAGGCGGAGGTTGCAGTGAGCCAAGATCACACCATTGTACTCTAGCCTGGGCAACAAGAGCAAAACTCCGTCTCAAAAAAAAAAAAAAAAAAAAAAAATTCTAGGCACAGCTAAGGATGTGGAAGCCACTTTAGTTTGGGGTTCCTTTGAGCCACTCTGGCTTCTCACTTTGCCTTCTCATATTTGGTAAGGACCTAACAACTCTGGGCATGGCTTTTGTCTCCTCTAAGTTGGAGTGGGTAATTTTCTCAATGACTGGAAGGATGCAATTTACGGAAGCAGCACCTGAACGCTGAGATCTGGTTTCAGGCCAGCTACTCGCCTAACAGTCCAAAAACACCTAAAGCTACTTCCTGGCAAGATGGCTGCCACTCTGCTGGCCCTGGGCTCCTTCTCTCCTCTCACCTACTACATCTTTCTGCTTTTTATTGCATCGGTCTATAACCCAAAACATTTTCCTTTTTTGTGATTTTGCTGTTAGAGAGTCTCAAGATAATCTTTGGACTTTAATAACAGCATATGTTTTCCAAACATACTGGATATGTAGATTATTTCAGTCTTTTTAATGCCTTAACTCCATGAGATGTTTGCAACTGATAACGAGAGAAGTTGGCCAGAGAAAGGGACGGCTTAGCGCTTACTGGCCACTGCTTACTCCTTGGAAAACCCCCTTAAAGTCTGTCTTAAGATAAGAGACCAGGGTTTTCTTACTCACCTTGTTATATAAAAATAGACCTTCCAAACACTGAGCTCGTTCCGTGCTAGAACGCCTTATGAAACAGAGAGCTCGTGGCTGGATGATCAGTTGTCAGGTATGTTATTAATATCACAGAAGGCTGAGTGAGATGCACTCACTTGTCCCTCCAAACTGCAGGATTCTTTGATTTTTAAAAATGTTAAATTCGGACGTACTTTGAGTTCTGATGCATATTCTCCCAGAACACATGAAGTTATTTCAAGAAGTGCTCTGCCTATCAATAGTTAAAAGATAAGCTTTACATTCTACTTATCTACAGCATATTCTTTTTAAAAATGTTCTTCCTTTCTCTTTCTCCTTCCTTCCTTCCCTCTTTCCTTCCTTCCTTCCTTCCTTCCTTCCTTCCTTCCTTCCTTCCTTCCTTCCTTCCTTCCTTCCTTTTCTTTCTTTCTCTTCTCTCTCTCCCCCTCTCTTTCTTCCTTTCTTTCTTGAGATGGGGTCTTACTGTGTCACCCAGGCTGGAGTGCAGTAGTGCAATCATTGCAATCATAGTTCATTGCAGCCTTAAACTTCTGAGCTCCAGCAATCCTCCTACCTTGGCCTCTCAAGTAGCTCGGACTATAGGTGTGTATCACCACGCCATGCCTGAATAATTGTTTTAATTCTTTTTGTGGAGATGGAGTCTCCCTATCTTGCCCAGGTTGGTCTTGAAATCCTCGCCTCAAGCAATCCTCTCAATTTAGCCTCCCAAAGTGCTGGGATTATAGGCATGAGCCACCATGCCTAGCCCCATATTCTTTTTTTGTTTGTTTGTTTTTGAGGCAGATTCTCACTCTGCTGCCCAGGCTGGAGTGCAGCAGGGCCATCTTGGCTCACTGCAACCTCCACCTCCCAGGTTCAAGTGATTCTTCTGCCTGAGCCTCCCGAGCAGCTGGGATTACAGGTGTGTGCCACCACACCCAGCTAATTTTTCTATTTTTAGTAGAGATGGAGTTTCATCATGTTGGCCAGGATGGTCTTGCACTCCTGACCTCAGGTGATCTGTCCCCCTTGGCCTCCCAAAATGCCCAGCCTATTCTTAATTATATAGTTTTACTATGCTTCGGTTGTGTGACGGGCTTTAACTTAGAAAATTGTGCTTCTTGAATTAATAGAATATGAGGTCTCCTTGTCACATGATCTTAATCATCAAGACATTTGCTAATTTTCTATTTGTGTGTTGCTGTGCTGTGTCCAATATTCAAAGACAGACCAGGCTGGGCTCTTTGTTCACCCCATCATTACAAAATGAATTCCCTCAAAATATCCTGCAAGAAATGCACTTTGGAGTAGGCTCAAATGTCTTGGACTTTTTAGCAACTGACCACAGAAGTCTAAAGGATGGATTTCCGTTGTGTGATTTTAACTTGGGAGTAAAAAGCTTTATTCTTCCCTCCATGATTTCCCTTTTGGCTTCTACTGACCCTTCACACTTCGTTTCTCCAGCACTAAGTGACGACAGGTCCCTATATACCTTTCTCCCTGCATTAGTGATTGATTTCTCCCCAACTGGATCCAGTTGGAGGAACCCTTTCATAGCTCCTATAGATCTGAACCCTCTGGGACTTCTTAACGTGCCCCTATCCAGGACAACTCCTTTTTGGAACCTCAGGAGCAGGAACATTGGGAGACATGAGTTTTTGGTGACAATGACTAAGCAGTCACTGGAAAGTCCTCTATGTGTATCGCCCATCTGTAGCAGACGCTGGGTAAGGGAAGGAAAACAAGATCATCTTTAAAATAATCAGTCAGCCAGGCATGGTGCCTCATGCCTGTAATCACAGCACTTTGGAAGGCTAAGGTAGGTGGATCATTTGAGGTCGGGAGTTCAAGACCAGCCTGGTCAACATGGTGAAACCCCATCTCTACTGAAAATACAAAAATTAGCCCAGTGGTAATGGCACGTAATCCCAGCTACTCAGGAGGCTGAGGCAGGAGAATCACTTGAGCCTGGGAGGCGGAGGTTGCCGTGAGCTGAGATCACGCCACTGCCATCCAGTCTGGATGACAGAAAGAGACCCTGTCTCAATAATAATAATAATAATAATAATAATAATAATAATAATAAAATAATCAGTCAACAAAGCCAGTGTGAAGGGCATCAGAAACTGACAAAGTAACTGCGTAGAAGATAACCAAGTTGTCTTAGATCCCAGAAATAGTGGGGTTTCTATGAGTGCTGCCAGCCTAGGGCGTCTGTCTAGCCAGAGATGACTGGAGCCAGAGCTACCCACAACCCGACCACTTCCACCTGAGCTCTTATTGAGGATGCAAAAAGCCAAAACTGTAAGTTTACGAGGTGCTCTGATGGGGCCATGAGTGAAGAGGAAATATGGAAAATTGATTCTAAGTGAAAGAACAAATGCAGACCCTGGGGTGCCAGTGAGGGCGAGAGAACCTCAAGCTAACTCAGTGTGAGGGAGGTCAGCAGTTTTTTTGAGAAATCTTTGCATCTGTTTTATTCCCCAATATTTGAATGCTCAATTGCTTCAGCAAATTTGTTTCAAATTAGAGCTTGAAAATAAATTCTTCCCCATGTTTCACAAGTATGGAGAACAGAAAGTTTTCAGTTAGAACCTCACTGAATTATCTTAATAATTATCAGCATTCACATAGCTTTTTCTTTTCTTTATTTTTGAGATAGGGTCTGACTCTGTCACCCAGGCTGGAGTGCAGTGGCAGGACCTCAGCTCACTGCAGCTTTGACTTCGCAGGCTCAAGTGATCACTGCACCTCAGCCTCCTGAGTAGCTGGGAGTACAGGCATGTGCTACCATGCCCAGCTAATTTTTTTTGAATTTTTGTAGAGATGGGATCTCACTATGTTGCTCAGGCTGGTCTTGATTTCCTAAGCTCATGCAATCCTCCCCCCTCAGCCTCCCAAAGTGCTGGGATTGAAGGTGTGAGCCACCATGCCCAGACTCAGCTTTTTAAAAAAACGTAAAGCAGCAAAAATATGAGAAGCTGGTATATTATTGAAAAAATGCATATGAAGGTGATACAATAGGTTCTCAAATTGTCATGCTAAGAATTGGGGCAATTCATTCATAAAACATTATAGGATGTATAAAATATTTTTACATAAAAATCTTTCTATTTTTATATTCATTATGCATTTACATAATTTGAAGAGTCATAATGTTTTCAAAGACTTTGCTAAGACACAGCAGTTCCTACCCCTTCTGTCCCCATTCTCCCTCACCAGAGGTAAACATGTTCATTTCCTTTATCTGATTCTTTTGTTATTTACCTCCATGTGTCTAAATAATATGCATATGTTCATTTTTCTTTTCATATTTGGGTTTTAAAAATTGACTTCTGTAGAGTGGAAGATGAGGATTAGGTCTCTTCTGTTTTCCACCTTCAACTTCAACACACACACACACACACACACACACACACACACACACCTTTTATGTCCTACTTCTTGCCCTCATTTTCTCAACATAGTTATATTATAATTTTTGGTTAAATAAAAAGTGCTTCAATGATTGTGATTTTGAAAATGTTATTATTCATGGCTGAAAGCTATGTAGAGTGCTACTATAAATTTTTATTTCCTGCTCAGCTTTTTCTTTTCCCTGGAGTTATTGATTGCCTTGATTTTTAAAAACTTGCTTGTTTTTGAAAAACACATCTCCAACTCTAAACCACACTATATACTAATTGTCAAAATCCTTTCTATGTACCTTCAGATTTATTAAATATTCTATCAATTTTATATTCTTGAAGAAATTTCCCCAAGAGACTTCTAACCAATATGGGCTTTAGTCTGTTCTACAGTAGTTGCCCTCTAAGTCTGAAGCACAGCTGGTACCTGAGGATTTCAACTCTCCAACAGTCTGGAAAGACCCTGTCTCTTTATGCTCTTTATGTTAGATATCTTTTGCTTTCCTTTCTTATTTTACTCCCTGTTTAGATGTAATATATCTTCCAGTAGTTTTCTGAGAATGATGGAGGGTTGTATATTTTTGAGACCTTACATTTCTGAAAGTGTCTTAATTTTACATGCACACATTGATAGTTTGACTTTGTTTTCCATTGTCTTCTAGCTTTCATGCAGCTGTTGAGAAGTCCAAATACATTCAGAATCCTGATCTTATGTATGTGGCCTATATTTTCTCTCTCTAGCAATTTGGGAAACCTTTTTTTTTTTTTTTGAGACGGAGTCTCGCACTGTCACCCAGCCTGGAGTGCAGTGGCCAGATCTCAGCTCACTGCAAGCTAATTTGGGAAACCTTCTATTTGTCCTTGTGTTGGGAAAAGTTTCTGCCAGAACCAAGACCACTGTCCATAAGTGGAGAGAAGTTCAGACTGAAGAAAGGGGCAAAACCACTCTAGGTTGGTAGGTAGTCAAAGGTTTATTCAGGAGGAACTTACATCTGAGGCCGTCTTGAGTAGCAGAAAGAAAGGGTAGATCTCCGAGCTTGCGATGCATGCCTCTCTAACCTTTAATACCACAAAAAGAAAAGGGAAAGAAAATAAAAGTCACAGATGGTGTGTTAAACCATCCAGTTGCTTTCTTAATCTATTTACTTTCTACTTAAAGAAATTGGATCCCCTACAATCTGGTCAACACTTCTAAAGCAGGGCCAGATATTCCTGGCAGCAACAGTTACCTTGGTCTCCCAGTCACTGTGTTCTGCAACTCACTTTGAGGTCACGTACCCAGAATACAGCTTCACAACATCTGGATTTTCTGAAATCTCACAGTGATAGGCTTTGTATGAGTGTTTCATCCATTGTGCTGGACATTTGCTGGGTGCTCACATCCTTCAGTCTGGGAACCTTTCTTGGATAGTTTCATGTTCCCTTATTGTTTATGTATTTATGTATTTATTTTTGAGACAGAGTCTTGCTGTGTCACCCAGGCTGGAGTGCAGTGGCGTGATCTCAGCTCACTGCCATCTCCACCTCTCAGGTTCAAGTGATTCTCTTGCCTCAGCCTTACAAGTAGCTGGGACTACAGGCATTCACCACCACGCCTGGCTAATTTTTGTATTTTTAGTAGTGATGGGGTTTCACCATGTTGACCAGGCTGGTCTTGAATTCCTGACCTCGTGATCCACACACCTCAGCCTCCCAAAGTGCTGGGATTACAGGTGTGAGCCACCACGCCCAGCCCACATTCTCTTATTCTTGTTCTGGAACTCCTGTTATTAATATTTGGATGTTAGATCTCCTAGTCTAGTCCTTTACGTTTCCTGTCCTTTTGCTTTTATTTTTCTTCTCTATATCCAGTGGCTCTGCTTTCAGGGAGACTTCTTTATCCCATTGTGGAAACTTTCTTTAAATTTTCTTATCTACTATCATAGTCTTAATTTCCAATAATTTCTTTTTATTCTCTGAATGCTTCTTTACACGAATCCTATTCTTGTGACGTAGATTTAATACATTTTCTTATTTCCCTGAAGATATTAGGTTGGCGCAAAGGTAACTGCAGTTTTTGCATTACTTTTAATGGCAAAAACTGCAATTTCCTTTGCACTAGCCTAATATCAACGAGTAACTTTTAAAGTTCTCATTTCCCTGCGTAATCTCTGTTGTCTCCAACTTGCTTTGTTTCATTAGTTTTAGTCTCTGCTTTCTTTTTTTTTTCTTTTGTTGTTGTTGTTGTTGTTGAGATGGAGTCTCGCTCTGTTGCCCGGGCTGGAGCGCAGTGGTACGATCTCGGCTCACTACAAGCTCTGCCTCCGGGGTTCAAGCGATTCTCCTGCCTCAGCCTCCTGAGTAGCTGGGACTACAGGTGCCTACCACCATGCCTGGCTAATTTTTTGTATTTTAGTAGAGATGGGATTTCACCATGTTGGCCAGGATGGTCTCGATCTCCTGACCTCGTGATCCACCCGTCTCGGCCTCCCAAAGTGCTGGGATTACAGGCGTGAGCCACCGCGCCCAGCCTAGTCTCTGCTTTTTTAAAAAAAATGTTAGGACAGTGGTCCCTAAACTTGTCTGTGTATTAGAATCACCTGGGAAATCTTTAAAAATTCTAAAGATCAGGTCAATTAAATTATAATCTCTGGGAATAGGACTGATTTTTGTATTTTTAGTAGACATGGGGTTTCGCCATGTTGGACAGGCTGGTCAGGCTGGTCTTGAACTCCTGACCTCAGGTGATCCGCCTGCCTCAGCCTCCCAAAGTGTTGGGATTACAGGCGTGAAGCACCACATCCAGCCCAGAGTAATTTTTCTGATGACAAATGCTGCTTGTTGATGTGAATTCTGATATGGCACACACTTGAGCCTCACTTTGTTAGCTATTAATTTGTGTCACTGAATTTATAGGCCTGGAATACAATTTGTGCTTCTTTTTAAATAAATTTCATACTTTTAAAAAAAATGAACTTGTAATCTACCCGAAGTTGGAATTGTTGAGGGTTTACACTAATGAATATAACAGAAAGACAAACTGTGAGATATAACATGCCATTTATAATTAATAAATCACCAAACAGAGGCAAAAATTCAAGGGCTATAAAATGCCACACATTTTCACAGATAGTTAATAATAAATTATTTGGTACAGGCACTTCTGTAGCTGGGTAGGAAGTTACTGTATTTAGCTGCTTTCAAACTCATAATTCTACCTGTGAAAGGGTGGCCCTCTTTGGACTCTTTCAAGAACTATTATAAAACATGAGGTGTTTGTGTGCATGTCGTGGGCAGATTATGCCTCATCCTTCTAGTTTACAGAATTGCTGCTGGTTTATTTCTTTTTAATACCATTGGTCTGGTCCTCCTCCCCTCCCCGCCTTTCTCACTGATAAAAATTCGATGTACTGGTCTTTATGAGTGAAGCTGACTGGAGTGTGTTTTCTTGTATGTGGGTGGATGTGATTCAAGAACGTAACTCAAGATTTAGCTGCACGTCCTGCCCTTTGAAGAGCCTTTTGTAGAGAGTTCTAGCTTTCCCTAAGAAGCCCTAGGACTTTTGTTCAAAATGAGCGCCCTGTATTTCCTTGCTAATACGGTCTGTCTGCAAGAACAGTCCAAAATGACGTCAGTGGGATGGTGGAAAGAGGACCACATCGTGAGTCCAGGTAACTGGCCTTAGAAAGTTACTTTGTGGATCAAAGGAGGTTCATGACTTCTAGCCATATCAAAAGGTGTTCTTAATGTAAAAGAAAAACATTCACAGACTTCCTTATCATAGCAGCTGTACTTTTGTTATTTCCTGTTGAGAAAATACACGACTAGTAGCTATTTTTATTCAGTTGTTCTTTTGAATAAATTTGATTCTTACTAACCACACCAGTATAAACAAACATCCAAACAATGGTAATACATTCAGTAGTGCTAATATTTAGTTAGAAATTGTATGCAGCTTCTAGAAATAGAGCTCTATGCATGGTGGATTAAATATTATACATAAAGATATCAGCCCTCACAATAAAGAAGTCCAGAGGTGGTTTACAGCCAAGGTCTCTGAAATTCTCTGACCTTTTCTTCATGGTCCCAAAGGGGCTGCTGGAGCTCCTACCATATCTGCTTTTCCTGCAGCTTGAAGAAGGAAGGATGATGGAAGGGCAAAGAGTTTTCCTTGAAAGGTTTTTATGTTTTTTATGCTTATTTACCAGTGACTACCCCTTATTCAAAAGGGGCTAAAGGATGTAGTTTTTTAGGAGAGCACATTATCCAGGTATCTGTTAGGATAGAAGAATGGAGAAGGATATTGGATAGACTACTAGCAATCTATGACTCACTCAGTCTGCAGACAATGCTGGGAGTGCATCTGGAATCATGGGCATGGTGGGGATTCTTGGTGTAGGTTTGGAGACTGCAGCACTGGATGTCTAGGATTTCCTTTTCTTTTCTTTTTTTTTTTTTGAGACAGAGTTTCACTCTGTTGACCAGACTGGAGTGCAATGGTGTGATCTCGGCTCACCGCAATCTCCGCCTCCCAGGTTCAAACGATTCTCCTGCCTCAGCCTCCGGAGTAGCTGGGATTACAGGCATGAGCCACCATGCCCGGCTAATTTTGTATTTTAAGTAGAGACAGGGTTTCTCCATGTTGGTCAGGCTGATCTCAAACCCCTGACCTCAGGTGATCCACCTGCCTCAGCTGCCCAAAGTGCTGGGATTACAGGCGTGAGCCACTGTACCCGGCCGATGTCTAGGATTTCTTGTATCTCTCACACAATGATTCTATGAAGCCGACATCCTGGGGTGCTAAGTTTAAGGCAATTCTCAGAGGAGACAGCATGGAGCAGTGAGAAGAGCACTAAATGTGCAGTTGGAAGACATGGATCTAAATCCTGAACTATTATCAGGAACTCAGGCAAATTTTTTTGACTTCTCAGAGGCCCAGTTTTTCTCCTATAAAATGGAAAAATAATGTCTACCCACAAGTTTCTGCTGAGGATTGGATGAGGGCATCTTAGTGCACTATCTCAAACATGTAGATGTTTACTCAGTGTGCCCTTAAGTTGAGAAGCCCAAGGTTATAGTCTAATGCCAGATCTGGGGAGAGCCAGGGAAGTGTGACCTGCAGGACCAGCCCCACTTAGTGGGTGCTGAACTGGATCGCCCAATGCCCAACAGCCGTATTGTACATTCCCAGCCCCAGAAGCAGGTGTCAATTGGATTTCGAGAGGTGTGAGGCCTGCTCCATTCTGCATGTCTGCTCTGGAGGTCTGCTTAGGGATCTGCTTTATATTTCAGGATTTTCATTTTTTATACTAGCTCATTTACAGATGTTTGATCAGGTGTGAACTTCTACCAAGAAGACCGTAAAAAGAAAATTTAACAAGTGAGTCTGAAATGCCGTAGGAAGGGTCAGACTTTACACAAATTACGTACTGGACTTTCAAAACGAACAAAGCTGCTCTTTCTTTCTCATTTCCTTGAGACACTCCTGGAAGGCAAGTTCAGGAGTTCACCTTGCCTGCGTTGGCTGCTAACCAGGCAGTCATACCAACCTGCCTCTGCTCATGCTGCCCCCTTCTGTTGAAATGTGGTTTCCCTCCTCTTACCTGGTAGAACACCGCTTCTCCATGCAGGCCTAGCTCAAGCAGCATCTCCACTTTACAGCCTTGATACCCTGGGGCCCAGACAGAAGATAATCGCTCTTCTATTGGTGTGATGCCTGTCTCATATCTTTACTATAGTAACCGCAGGCATAATTGAGAGCTCACTGTGTTCCCAGCACATCCTAACTGCTTTACATACATTCATTCATTTTATGTTCATAAAAACTCTAGCAGATGGGAACTACTATACTCCTTTTACAGATGAAAATTGAGGTACAGAAAGGTATCGCTTATACAAGATCACATGGCTAAGAAATTGCCAAGTCAGGATTTGAACTTAGGTTCTTGACCAATTACAGTACACACATGGTAACTAATAATGTGTGGATCAGTTTCCCCTACTAGGTGATAAGGAATTTTCTGCCAGGGCTCTGTCTTACTCCTCTGAGCATAGCCAGGTTTTATCTTGAATGAATGAATGAATGAATGAATACCACATACTAGCACGTGGTAACAAATTCAAACTACAGAAAATGCTGACATGGAGTACTCTATGCCCTCGATTTAAGTTTCTATCTGCATAACAAACACAGTCAATAGCTTCTTGTGATTGCTTTGATATGTTTTAATGCACACACCAGCATATACTTATTTTCCTTAAAGGATTGAACCAAACAGGATCACACTTAAACACATTCTGCTCCTAGCTAATAATACAGGTATAAAGATCATTTTCAACTTATGACAAAGTGAAAACCCAATGAAGGGGCGATTTATGATGTTTTGGTTAACTATGATACTTGAAAATTCCTTTGATTTTATGTCCATAAAAATAGTTGTTCTGCCCATGTGGTAGTAACCTCAAATCCTTTGGTGATGAGGGAATGAAATTAGGAAACAGAGATGATTATCTGTCGTAACCAATGTGCTTGTCCACAATGTTCAGAATCACTGAAGGATTCTTCCTGTAGTTTCTGTTATTCTGTATTTACAAAGAAACATTTACTAGAGTTTAAGGCAGCAGAGAGCTTTGACCTGAGTGCAAAGGCTCTGGAATCCCTGGGGCAACAGTTGTGGTAGCCTGGGTGGTGGCGGTGCACAAGGAACCATGGAATCCTGGCTAGCAGGGAACAGGTCCCATAAATCTTGGACTTTCCAAGGGCCTGGAGTTTCACGCGTGTTCTGAGTTATTTGACTGTGCATACATTTCATCTCCTCTGGCAGGGAAAACCCTTTCATATTCCATATGCTACAAATAGGCCCCTCTCTCAGAAATGGGGAGACAGCGAGAATTTCTGCATTCGTGAATCTGAGACTAGCATGTTTGCTAGTGGTTTTGACCCTCACCTGTAAGCCAGACACTTGAAGCAGAACTAGCTCATTCTTGGAAGTCAACTTTGATTTAGATGCCTTGTAGGGAGCTGCTCTTTTCCCCTAGATCCAGCAAGCCTCCTGTACTTGGACAGGAGAGAAAAATCTCTTGCTCATACAACAGGTAAATCTTAACACCACACTTTTCTCTGTCCACCATTGTTTGGATCAGCCGATTTTCTTCTCAGAAAGGTTCCAAACAGCAACGTAGATGAAATTGGCTTTTATGACTTTAAAAAAATTATGGTAAAAGACACGTAACATAAAATACCATTTTAACCATGAAGTGTCCAATTCAGTGATGTTAAGTACATTCACATTTTTGTGCAGCCATCACCATCATCCATCTCCAGAACTCTTTTCTTCTTAGAAAACCGCAACTCTGTACCCAATATTTTTTTTTTTTAGACCGAGTTTCGCTCTTGTTGCCCAGGCTGGAGTGTAATGGCAGGATCTCGGCTCACCGCAACCTCCGCCTCCCCAGTTCAAGTGATTCTCCTCAGCCTCCCAAGTAGCTGGGATCACAGGCACCTGCCACCATACCTGGCCAATTCTGTATTTTTAGTAGAGACAGGGTTTCTCCATGTCGATCAGGCTGGTCTAGAACTCCTCACCTCAGGTGATCTGCCCGCCTTGGCCTCCCAAAGTGCTGGGATTATAGGAGTGAGCCACCGCACCCAGCCAACTCTGTACCTATTAAAGACCAACTTCCCATTCCATGACCCCAGTCCCTGGCAACCACTATTCTACTTTCTGCCTCTATGAATTTGACTACTGTAAATGGAATGATACAGTATTTATCTTTTTGTGTCTGGCTTATTTCACTGAGCATAAAGCCTTCCAGATTCGTCCATGTTGTAGCATGGATCAGAATTTCCTTTCTTTCTCAGGCTGATTCATATTCCATTGTGTGTATACACCACATTTTGTTTAGCCATTGAGCTGTCAGTGGATGCTTGGTTTGTTTCCACCTTTTGGCTATGGTGAGTAATGCTGCGCTGAACACACGTGTACAAATAGCTCTTCAGATCCTTGTTTCAGTTCTCGTGGATGTATACGCAGAAGTGGAATTGCTGGGTCATATGATAATTCTGATGCAGGACAGGCGAGCCCCCAAATTGGGGCTTTGCCCAGGAAAGAAATTCAAGGGTGAGCCAGTGACGTTAGTCAGCAATCTTTAATCGAATGGTACTACTCTTTGCAGAGCAGGGCTGACTCACAGGCAGTGTATCCAGAGTGCAATGTATGGGGTATTGGCAACTGTGTTTACACTCATTCAAACTCGCTTTCAATGACATGCAAATTAAGGGGTGAGTTAATGCAAATTGAGGGGCAGGTTACTTAGAACTTTCTAAGAAGGGAGTGGTAACTTCTGGGACTTTGCCATGGCATTTGTGAACTGTCATGGGCCGGTGGGATGGGTTATGCTAATGAGCAATGGGGCCAGCTCTAGGGATTGCTTTGGTTGCCATCTGCTGGTCTTGGCTGGTATCTTCACTTCCTCTGTCCAGGTCCGGGAAACAAGTCCTATCTCAATTCCATGTTCAGTTTCTTGAGGAACTTCCACACTGCTTGCTATAGCAGCTGCACTATTTTACATTCCAAACAACCGTGCACAAGGGCTCCCATTTTTCCACATCCTTGCCAACGCTTGCTATTTTCTTTGTCAGTAGCCATCCTAATGGGTATAAGATACTATCTCATTGTGGTTTGGGCTTGTGTTATTTTTCACCCAAGAAAAATCATTCTTCATCCTGGGTTTGAGTGGGAGTGGCCGTGATTTACTTGTATTTTGAAGAGGAATTTTTACAAAGCCGGATTCTCTACTGAATGGGAGCTCAGGGCAGCTTTGCCAGCCTGTGCGTAGGCCTAAATATGGGATACGACCTTTAAAAGGTACTGGCTGTACCACCTGGCCCTGCTGGTCCTCGATGACCTCCCCAGGGCATTGCTGACGGTTAAATCCTGCCCTGACTCGTGGGGTGGGGAGTGAGTTCTCTCTAACATAATACCAGGGCAGCTTTGTGCCTCCTGTTACGTAAAGGGAGAGCGTGGTTCCAAGCATCAGGGCCATGCATGGACGCGCCTCCTATTTCACCAAGCAGTGACAAAGACTCCACACTGGGACACACACAGAACCTTCTCTTTTGGCCATGGAGAAAGCATTCTGTGCACTGCTCCGTTTGTGCAGAACTTGAAAATGCTTGTTGAAGGAAAGAAAATCGGGTTACTGTTTATGTTGTTTTTCTTTTTTCTTTTTTGAGATAGAATTTCACTCTTGTTGCCCAGGCTGGAGTCCAATGATGCGATCTTGGCTCGCTGCAACCTCCACCTCCTGGGTTCAAGCAGTTCTCCCGCGTCAACCTCCCAAGTAGCTGGGATTACAGGCATGCGCCACCGTGCCTGGCTAATTTTGTGTTTTTAGTAGAGATGGGGTTTCTCCATGTTGGTCAGCTGGTCTCAAACTCCCGACCTCAGGTGATCCACCTGCCTCAGCCTCCCAAAGTGCTAGGATTATAGGCGTGAGCCACCGCGCCCGGACTATGTTGCTTTTCTTTTTCCAAAAGCGCTTTCACATGTGTCACCGTATTTTGGCCTCACAATAATCTTTGGATCCAGTAGAAAGTATGCCCATTTGACAGAGAAGCATAGTCTTTGAGGTGTTAAATGCCTTCCTCAAGGGTACACATCTCTTTAGCAGAAATGGGATGAGAACCCGGCTTCCTGGCTGTAGATCAGTCATTGGTTTTGAGAGAGAGGATCCCATCCAGGAGTTAACATTTTGTGGATTTAAATGGACTGCTTTCTTCAGGACTTTTCAGGGCTTGAAGCAAGGTACCCTGTTGAGTGGGAGCAGAGAGTAGCTTGTGTCCAATTTTTTCTCCATAAAATCCTGTTGTGTGAAAGCCCAGTGCAGCAGTCCGGCTCTGTGAAGAGAGGCACATCTCATCCGGGCCTTCTTAACCTCAGTGGGTCCTGCTTAGTGTACCTCAAAATCATTGGAGATTTCAGAGATTCTGTTTATTTGATTCTGCTTAGCTTACGTTTAGAAGCTATTGCTTATGACTTTTGTGATCATTAAATCTGTTTCTCAAAACCTGAATGTCATAGACTAGTGAATTTGCCGGGTTTTCATTGTTATCGTTGGTCTGTTTAGTGCAAGCCAGAGATCACTTGACCTTTTACATCACTGGCGATGTGCTTTGAATGCCTGTTGGCTCTCTACCTGAGTTTAAATGGCCTGAAGCAGACACACGGGTCTGGGCAAGCCTACCCATATGTGGCCTGTCTTCTGGAATTTGCTAGCCAGGACCTGCACGTCAGAGAGAGTACGTGAGTGCTACTGAACACAGCTGGTGACTGCCGTTGATGGACAAAAGGGAGCCAGCTTAGATTTATAGCTTCTCTCCACAAAGGTCATTTATCATCTCAGGTGGCCTCTGCTGAACATGAGCCCCAGAACATGATGAAGCTGTTGTTAAGGGAGACGGGCATCCATGCTTGAGGCCTCTAGACCGCAGTAAGCATTAGTGGAAACATGGTGGTGCTGTCTTTAAACAGTTAACAGCAGTCCCTCTTCTGCTTTAAAGCAAAAGATGAGAAAAATCTACTTCAAATGGCCAACTCTGAATATATCCTGATATTTACCTGCATAATGTATAACTTGTATTTTCATGATTTACATACATCTTTACAGAAGCACATTTTGTCAAGGATATCATGATTGGAGGAAAGAGCTTTAGTTATTTTCAAAAACATTTATCATTTGTATGTCGCTCTTTCAGATGAAATGCGTAGAGCCTACTTTAAAGTTATATACTTTAAAATTTGCCTTAAAAAAAAAAACAATGATACCCAACTTTAGCATTGTTAAAAGTTGTTTTCAATTAATGGATTACATACTAAATACATGTCTCAGATGCCTTTCCAAAACATCTTTGCACTTCTTAGCTTATCAGATAAGTGCTGCCCCGTTAAAGTGTGTTCCTCTGCAGTCATGGTCCTTCCATAGGGCTGATACCCCATAGCAAAGCTCATGTAGGATAAACAGAAAATCATCCTCCTATGTCACAGTAGTGCAAAGTTTGAAAATAAAAGGAACATCTTCCCCCCATTTCATTTTATCTTTATTGAGTCATAGGCAAGAACATTTAATGAGAAGATTCTGAAGTAATTGGAACCTAAGAATATTTAGAATATGGAACCACCTGAGCATGAAGGTAGGAGGATGCTAACACACCCAGAACACTAACAATAATTTGTAACTTGAGTTCATTAAGAAAACATCATGCTAAAGTCATCTTACTTCCTTTTCTCCATGGTTACTAAACTAGTTGTTGATGGTAATACCATGATTAGATTAATTTCTGCAACTGAGTTTCTTACCATGTCCTTGTGGGAAATTCAGAGGCATGGAAACTGGATAACAACAGCTGGGTGAAGTTGTGGCACGGATACGTGTTAATTAATGGACTGATATGAGCCTGAAGCAGCGGTTCTTGCCATTTTCTGTTGTGGCACACATGGAGGAGGATGTTCCCACCCTGGTCTCATGTACACAGCTGTATGCGGTTATGCATAAGCCAGCAGAATGGCCACAGTTCCTCCCCTGTGTCTCCCACTCAGGAAAACAATCCTGGAGACAAGTAAGTGCAAGAAATGTTATTATAAGGAATAAACTTGAAATCACTGATTTGAAAAAAGAAAGGCTGGCAGATTTTAGCACCTCGGACATTGCTGGTAACAAATTATTGGTGATATTATAAGCTACTATAAGACAGTCTGTGCTATGACACAGCCCTTCATCCTGTTCAGCCTTTTAAACACCAACTTTAAAGAATACTGAAAGCCATGTGTCTAATCTTATTGCAGGAACAACAGGGGTTTGGTCTAGGTCCCGTTGCTTGCAGCACAGAAAGTCAGTCACTGAGACTTCGAGTCTTCTCAAGGAAGAAGGCTTTATTTGGGTGCTGCAGCCAAGGAGATGGGAGATCTGTTTCAAATCCATCTCCTCAACCAGCTGAAATTAGGGGTTTTTATAGCAGCGAAGAAATGTAAAACAGGAATTAGGGAGGGGTAAGGAAGAGGAGTTGGGTTGGTCAACAGGAAGGAGGTATTGTTTAGGCAATCATGACGGATAAGGAGTCTGGCATTTCATTGTCCAGATGTGGTGACCTGGTGAGTTTTAGTTCTTTGATACTGTCTGGGAGACCTGATGGTTGGTTTCCTGGGAAAGGAACTCAGAGAAGAAAAATGTAACTTTTTTAAGTTTTAAGACTGGGGGAGGGAGTGGGGGCTGTAAATTTCTAATAAGACACTATGAACATCAGTTCTGTGGGACAACTGGGCTGATTTCAATCTCCTAAGGAGCCACATGGCTTGAGAGCTGTAACACCAATGTTGGGGGGATCAATTTCTATGTTTATTCAACACAGCCTGCAGGAGTGAGGCATCATTCAAAACTGGAAGCACCATTCAATGTCAGAAAACTTATAAGTGAGAGAACATTTATGTTAGTACTTAAAAGCTATTAATTTTTAAGAATATATTTTTGATGGCTCCATCTAAAAGGGTTTTATTTATGTCTTATTCCAAATTGACATCTCTCCTAAGCAGAAATGTCAACATACACAATTACTACTTAAATATTTTAAAGAAATGATTTCTTGTTTTAATAAAATATGTATTCAGGTATGGAAGATTTTATTTTATGTCAGTTCCATACTGTTAGTTTCTTGAGGACAGAGACAGTATTTTGTTTATTTCTCTGCTGTCAAATCCTAGCACCTCCCAACACCTACTCTTAAAGTTTGGTGAATTAAACCATCATTAACCAAACCTGAAAGAGAAATCTTGGCTGGAGCTACAGAATTCACTTTCCATTTAGCACAAGCTTTACAAATTAGAGAGATTGTACATTAGCAAGCTAACCCTAGGGCAATTGTTTCAACCCTTGACTGAATGTTGGAATCACATAGGTTGCCAAAGAAAAATGGGCAGAACACTAGTTCAAATGGAAATGCAAACAGCGTTTCCCTGGGTTGCCACTTGCTGTGCTTGCTTGTTTGTTGAATTCCTGGTGCCATTCATGAACCTCAGTCCTGGGGCTTGCTGTGGCCCTGAATTCTAAGGTGGTGAACCTCCTTTGTGAGCTATGCCCAGTGGGAAGGTGCAAGGCACAGATCTGCCTCTGTCTGGCTTTGAGTGGGACCCCATGCCTCATGGGCAGATTCACAAATAAGATACAAGTCTCGTGGCACCACTGACAGAAGTTAAAACAATAGGAAGGCAAGCTAATATGGGGTGTAAGAAGTTGATGTAAAATGATGTTTTCTTTTTGATATGTAAAGTTTGAGATCATTACAGCATGACCAGATGTTAAGATCTACTCATCGTGTGATAGAAATAAAGACCAAATTTTGGAATGATTGGTGCAGAGCTGAGTAGAAAGGGCTCATGAGTTTTCCAAGAGGAAGAAGTCTCAGTTCACTATTCATAGATGACAAGTAGACTAGTAGATGAGAAGACCGATAAAGGATTATGATGGCCAAAGTGGGAAGAAATGTCAAATAGCAGTGAGTTGTTCTAATTAAACATAAATGGTGAGTACCACTAACAGGCTAAAGGCCATAGCAACCATGATCATTCTGTTATTATCAAGCTGAAGAAGGCAAAATATCTTCTAAAAGAATGGGGACAATCTGAAATTTTATAGGTACATGGTTTGAGAAGGGAGGTTAAACTTTTTCAAATTTTTAAAATAGTAGCTTATTTAGGAAGAAATCAGATACTGTGTTTAAGGCTATGAGAGAATATATGGAGACGCAAAAGCTAGAAGATGAACCCAGGCTTTCTGATAATGTTGACTTCTGCCTTGAGGGAACCATGTTTCTTCATGGGAACTGGGACTTTTAGTTATGAGTCAGAGTACAAAGTAATAGGCCAGAAGATTAAGTAGAGTAGAACATATAGTCCTGGGTTTAACCAAAACAACAAGCTTTGTGAGAGTTGAGTGCCGTCAGAATCCCTAAGCATGTTAGAATAGCCGATTTACTTTGGGGCTGCCTGAGACTAACGGTTTAAGTCGAAGTAAATACAGTTGTTTTGAGATTGGATGATTTCTCTACTTTGTTAGCAGAGGAAATGGAAAGGTGAGCCATGATTTTTTTCTCCCATAGCCAAAATTATGATGAAGGTTACATTGTATGGCAAATCTGTGAAGATGAACTTTGATGAGCAAATATCAGCTCTTTGGTATTCTCTGAAAAATCATTCACGAACCCAGTAGAAGAGAATGTAACAAAATGTAACGCTCAAAGGCAAATTTTTAAAACTGAGGTTTTCATCAGGGAATAATAGTACTCAGAAGCACGCATTTTTATTTCTAAGTATGAATATGTTTGTAGATTCAGTGTCAACTTTCCCAACTTTTATTTTGGAGTTGGTGTTCTTTGATTATTACTTGAACTTAGTAAGGAAACTGACTTTAACATTATTAATTATTAAAATAAAACATTGTTTTGAGAAAGTGTGTTTCCCTATAAGGTTGAGATTAATACCATAAAAATTCCTATTTTTGAGTTTTAATAAAGATATTAAATCATCCAGGGGAAAAGATTATGTACACTCTGTGAATGTGAATATGGTTAAATGAGTATTGATGGGAGCAATGTTTTAATAAAAATATGATGCTTATGAATGGTACACTATTTCACTAAAAATATATATCCATGTTTTATAACAAACTAGCCTCAGTTACTTAATCACTTGAAAAAAATAGATTTTAGGATTTTGATTTGTTGATTTTTATTGCATCTGGAGTCTCAATTTTATAGAATGTGGATTTTCTTAGGTGTTGTAATCCTTATTTGGTTCATTTTCTTTAAAATTCAAAAGAAAAACCACATTTGACTTTGACATTTATTGTCACAACTTTTAGTGGAGAAAAATTTGGGAGTGATACTAACTAAAACTAGAATTCATAAAATGTGCTTAACACTTTTTATAGCATCTACCTGGGAACTGAACTTACTTATTTTAAATAACATCACTTCTCTATGAGGAGAAGTTCATGCCATTATGATTAATTTTGTAGAGGTGGACAGAAAATGAACAACAGCAAAGTAATAGCATGCGAACTTTTCATGTTGTGATTTGACTGATGTTGCTGTAGTAAATTATGTGTGTGTGTCAATGTGCGCCACCAATAATGAGATCGGTTTGAAAATATATTGCTATATAACTGAATTAAATCAAAATGAAAAATTTTACAGTGATTGTTAAATGCCAAATTGAACTGATCTCATTAAATGTGAAATTCAAGTATATTTATACTGTGGCCTAAATTTTAATACATGGAAATAATGAGATATGACCAGAATAGTTGGAAAAAGTTACTATTCTTAAAGCAGTTTTTTAATTTCACAGTTTAGGTCTATTTTCTGCAGTTGGGTGAAATAGCTTAGGACGTGAGTATGCAGTGTGTAATATCTCTCAGTTAACAGAGGAAGAAAAACGTACACTGTCCTGTGCTGCTCCGTGCAGATATCTTCCTGTGATACTTACCTCAGGTTGCTACCTTTATGTGCAAGTGGACGTTCACAAAGAAGAAAAAGTTCATTAAGCACTTTGAGAAAGACGCAGCTGCATGTAGTAAATACAGATGGAGCCCTGTTTTATGTGGGGCTCCTAACTGAAAACAGACTTTAATTCTGTTCTTGGAATACCCATAATTGAACTTTCCGTCTGTGATCGTGTGTTTCTGCTGCAGAGGCCAACTGTCACCTCATCGTAGGCATTGATTTACTTATTACTGCTGTGAGTGTAGTTTAGCACGTTCTCCGTGAAGGAGGAAGAGCCAGTCTGCATTGCTGTGGCTTCCTATGGAAATACACGCCCTGAGTGATACTGTGCCTCTCTCTTCCTCGGAGAATTCCAAGTGGGGCCTTCTGCCAATCAAGGAAATAAGCCAGCCCCTCCTGGCTCCTACACGCCGTCTAGTTTCTCTTTAGATACCACAGGTGCTAATATAGTTTTCATAATCCTGTCCATTATTATAACTATATTCAAAAAGCTTCATTGAGATATAAATTTATATATAAAAAATTACACATTTAATATACACATTTTGATGAGTTTGGACATATGCATACATCTGTGATGCCATCACCACCATCAAGTTACTAAACTTATCCATCACCTCCAAAAATGTCCTTTTGTTCTTTTGTAGGTTTTTTTTTCTTGAAAAAAAAAAAAGTTGCTTTAGAGTGACAAATAATGTGCTTCTCACTATAGCAACCTGATACCAAAACATAAATTAATTTTTATGCTTATACAAATACCTAACACAAATTAATCTATAGTTGCATACTCTTCTAAACATCACAGAAAACTAGTGTATAATAACAGCTGGAATGTTCAGAGCTGTGTGTGCCTTTGAAAAATGCATTGTGATGTTTGGATGTTTAATCAGAGAAAAGATCATATATTGCGATGTCCTATGACATTTTTAAAGATGAAAGTGTGGGAAAAGAGCATTGGTATTATTCAGTATTATCAACAGTCATCCCTTTTGGCAGAAACATTTTAAACGTTATCAAAATTTCCCATAATTAGGTGAAATTGGGTAGAATCTCATTTCAAGTTGAACTGATTGAGCTACAATGCTCTTTAAAGTTGTTTTTTTTTCTTTTTTTTCCCCGAATTCAAATGGATTACATAATTTGAGAAATTTTCCCTTTCTTTGTCTTATTTTGAGCTTCTAAAATACTATGTTCTTTTGCGGTAAATTGTGTGGTTGGGAATACAAAACAGTTACCTTTCTAACCCATGGACTGGGAGGCAAACTCCTTTCATTCCCGTAATTTCTTTGTAATATAAAATTTAAATGTGATGTTAAATCTAAGTTGTTTTTTCAGATTTCTTCTTGTTCTGCCTTCAGCCAACATGGAAAATAAATAACTGATTTACCCAACAACAAAAAAATCCTACTTTTTAGGTTTGTTTTGGTTTCATTCACCAAAACAGCAATTTCCTGCTTTGGAGAATAAGAGATTGTTATTCTTATTTGAATCAGCAAATCAAGCTCCCTGCTTAAACAGGGAAGACAGGCTCATTGCTATGGCTGACTGGGACCAGGAATTTGAAAAGGACCTGGAGGGGCGTGTGTTACAAACTCAGACTCTGCATACCCCCATCCCGCTTCACTGATTACTACCTCCAAACAATGCTTGAGAAGAAACTTGAGAAGAACCTCAAGACTACTCCCATCGCCCTCCCTTCCCTTTGTAGAAAAGGGAGTGGGAAACTTTGTTGAGAAAGTCCCCAGTAGAACGATTTCCGTGTTGACAGTTCCTAATGCAATGAAGAGAACCTGAGAACTGAACCCAAGCGAAGCCCTCACCTACCGAGAAATGGGGAAGGACTAAAAACACTAAATAAATCAATAAGCAGCACAAGGCTAGCCAAACAAACGTCTTGCTTTTTTCTGTGATCTGTCATAAAACATTTTTGCTGAGCAATCTGGTTACTACTAAATTATAATCACACCAGAAGACAGATTCCAAGGGTGGAGGTATTTGGAAAAGCACCCAAGAGGGGTTGTCTTGCAACCATATAAAGCTTCTGAGGAAACTCCTTCACTGTGCTTTCTTCCAGCTTCTGTGACATCCTAGAATGTTAAAGCTGAGGGGACATTAGAGTGATGGATGTGATGTCTAATTGGACTGGCTACTTATTTGCCATTAGAAATATTGCAAAGGACTTTAATAGTAAAATGCAAAGACATTATTTAGCATCTGATTTGATGTCGGGTTAGGTGATGTACAAAGACATTTAATCAGGCATTTCAAAGGAAAGAGCTACTCTCTGCTCTCGCCTTCTGGCGAAATTAGTTTCCATAATCCTAATAAAGTAAAATGTGGCAGCAACAATCTCTAACTACAACCTCATTTCCCATGATCAGAGGTATTCTTGAAGTTTCTCTCTGTGCTAATATGTCAAAGCATACTAAAGAAGTTACAGCCAATGCAGAAATATGAATAATAGATCTTAAAGATATACACTAAGCAAATGAGTGTTTATAGTACATGTTCTGATTTTTAATAGGTCTAAGAAATTTGAGAAGGCGATCAAATGGTAAATTACTTCAAAAACCATATTGAGGATAGAGTTTCAGATGCTGCTGGTGACACAAACATTTGAATTTCTACAAAGGTCTTAGAAGACTTAACTTTTTTTCTAGAGGTCTAGGACAACCAATTGCCCTGCATGGACGTGGGACTTGTAGGTACCACAGGAGTCTGGGAGCTGGACTTCAAAGTTTGATGTTGAGGAGGATGTAATAAGGGGCATGTAATGGCAGCCCTTGACAAAAATTTTTATACAGGTGGTTGACATGCTTAGTAAATACATCCTGGCATCAGTTCCCCCACCCGACCTTCTAATCAACAAATCAGTCAATCAATCAGTGTCTGTCATGAGCTAACACTGAGTTAGATTCTAGAGATACTGAGATGCCTTGAGGGGGTCAGAAATGCAAACACATCATTCAACACAGTGTGATAAATCCACAAAGATGTGTGGCCAACAGAGGCAGAGAGAAGGTGGACTCCTCTTTAGGTAGACCATATGGGAGGGGAGTATTTAAGAAATAAATCACCTGTAATCACAGCACTTTGGGAGGCTGAGGCAGGCGGATCATGAGGTCAAGAGATGGAGACCATCCTGGCCAACACGGTGAAACCCCATCTCTACTAAAAATACAAAAATTAGGTGGGTGTCGTGGCGTGCATCTGTAGTCCCAGCTACTTGGGACGCTGAGGCAGGAGAATTGCTTGAACCCAGGAGGCGGAGGTTGCAGTGAGCCGAGATCGTGCTACTGCACTCCAGCCTGGCGACAGAGCGAGACTCCTCTTAAAAAAAAAAAAGAATTCACAAAGGGAAACCTTCCTGAATTGGGTCTTGAATAATGAGTAGGAGTTCCACCTGCTTTCTCAAAGTAGGGTCACTGGACCACATGCATCAGAATCACTCCCAGAGCTCATGAAAAATGTCCTTGGGCTTCAACCCAGACCTACAGATTGAGAATTTCTGGGGAAGGAGCTTTATAAATTTCAGGGCCACCATCCCAGGGCCTAAGGTAGGTCAAGGCATTGCTGGTAGTAACTCTTTTACCTTTCTTCACTGTTGTCCATTGCTCTCTCCTTGACTTTCAAAGCACACTTTGATTCCACACCTAATAATTAACTTGCAGGGATAGTGTAAATATTTTTTAAAACTTCTTATTTAAATATTAAATATTACATGGCCAGCAGCCTGTTGTTGTGGCCATGTGCCTTCATATGATACTCTTGTTCCCTGGTGTGTACACTAATAACTGGGAGTCCCCATTTGCTCACGTATCAGGGTGTACTGCATTGGACCAGGGTCCTGGGGGCCCCCTCCATGCTAAATACTGACACTGTAGTTACTCGTCTTAGGACAGTCCTAAGGCTGAAAGGAGGCAAGGTTGGGAGGATGGAGGAGCTCCTGGGAGTCTCAGAAAATCCCCTATTTACCAGCCAGCATGGAGATATTTCCATGTTTTAATAACTAAGACAGTACCAGCATACCAGCTGAATATTTCCACCACGTCCACAATCAAACAAAGGACGAGACAAGAACCCAAAGAGTTCAGCATGGTGTTCATGTTCTTCATATATTGAGGGCTTAAGCATATCTTAGGAGTAAAAGCACAGACTGATCGAGGGTGTTGGAGGGTATGTACTAGCTGTGTACTTAACATTTTTAATGAACTTATTTTTAATTGACAAATAACAAGTGTATATTCATGGGGCACAGTGTGAAGTTTTGATCTACGTATACGTTGTAGAGAAGGTCAACCAAGCTGATTAACCCATCCACCACCTCACCAACTTAACACTGTTTTGCGGCGAGGATGTTAAAGATCTATTCTTTTAGCAATTTTGAAATATGCACAATATGTTATCAACAACCACGGTCACCAAGCCATGCAAGAGTTCACTAAAACTTATCCCTTCACTCTGAGACTTTGTACCCTTTAATCAACAGCTCCTCTTCCCGCCTTCCTCCCCCACCCCACCCTCCAGCCTCTAAATTTTGGTTTGTAAGAACTGTGCTAAATACAATTACTTTTATTTTCTTTCAAGTTGATAGTCACCTTTATCGTAGCCTGGTTACAGCACTTGTATTAATCCTAACTGTATTCTTTGCATTAATCCTGACTGCATCATTTGCATTTTGGGGCCCATCAGAATACATTCCTAATTCTCTAGAGCTTGGTTTGTCTTGGTTTTCATCCTCTCTTTGGGCCTTAATGTTTATCTTCTCTGAGGCCTGAGTTTGGGCAATCTGTCGACCCCAGAGATCAGTGGAAAGTCCCAGGCACATGAAACCTAGTCATGCATGCTCTTCCCTGAGCCCCAGCGGGAGTCCTGGGCCTCCTGAGCAGCCCATGGATGTTCCACACAGTGCTGGGTCTCCACCGACTGCTGCCAGCGAGGCCAGCAGCATGTGGACCCTGCTGAGTGCTGTCTCGACTCCCTCCCGCCTCCTCACTGGCTTCCCTCTGAGCTTACCCAAGTATGAGATTGCTCTTCAGACGCCTTGTGGATGGAGGCAAGATGTAAACAGACACACGA
Organism: Macaca mulatta; assembly: GCF_049350105.2. Lineage (NCBI taxonomy): Eukaryota > Metazoa > Chordata > Mammalia > Primates > Cercopithecidae > Macaca > Macaca mulatta. Next base: position 180,539,528 of record NC_133409.1, read on the forward strand.
GGCTGGGACACATATTTTGTAAAATGCTTCTTCACACCAATTCATGACGTATATTAACTAGGTCAACACATCTGAAATTCTAACGTGTATGGGAACCACCTGGCCATTGGTTAAAGAGCAGATTTGGATTGGGTGGGTGGTGGGGAGGGGCTGAGGTTCTCCATTGCTAGCAGGTTCCCAGGAGATGCCATCGCTGCGGGTTCACCAGCTCACTTTGAATAGACTGGACCAGGCCACTAAATGTTGGGGACAGTCATACTGATTAGTTTTTTACCTACGCAGTTTATATTACAGACAAATGCGTTCATTTGGAAACATTTTTTAAAGAGCTTTGTCGTATCTCTTTGCTTTTCAGAGGTAGCTTTTTAAAAGTCACTCAGCTTTGCAGCGTGTGTTTCCTGTGTAGGGGAAGATGCAGAAACGCAAACCATTAGGAGGTTAAGCAGTTTGCTCAGTGAGTCTCTAAGCGCAGATCTCTAAATATTCCTGCAGTCCAGGGACCACACCTCGCCTCACACTAGGTAGCACCAAGCCCCTCTGAGCCTCGGCTGGCGTGTCCCACTGCAGGGAGCCAACGGGGCTGGGGGAGGCTGAACTGAACTTAGGCTCTGAGTGGGAGACAGGAGATGAAGTGATAAAAAATGAACTTAAAATAAAAATTAAAAAGCATACCAAGAACCCCATGTGAAATGAAGGCTCTTAAAACTGTCTGCGGCGGGAAGAAATCAAAGAGTTTTATTGGGTGATGAAGAAACACTGTAAACTTCAAGCGAAAACATTCCAAGGTTTGGACTTGTGTTATGAAAGGGAAATTTTACAAAGTAAGACTCATTTTAATGAAACGAACATGAGGAGCTGTGATTCCATTTGAAGCTGGTTGACACACACATGCACTCACGCTCTCAATTTCTTAGTAGCCTCACTGCACAGTTTTTGAAATGCTCAGGTGCTATTCCGGTGACGGAATCCCAAGAAGGCAAAGCATCCCTTGATGTATAGTTTTTAGATATACTTTTACGCAAAGTGCTATAAATACTTCTATGCCCTGAAAGGTGATATTTCTCCACCTCAGCCTGAGTCTCTTCTGCTTGCCTCCATTTTAATGGAGGAATTAAATCACTTTCAATTAGTAAATTTTGGCCAAGAAGCAAGGCAGAAAGCTTTCAGGCAGAGGACCAGAGACATGGTTGGGAATGCTGGATTTTTTATTTGTTGCCCTCCCAGGATGCCCCGTAGATCATTTTTGGAGGGAGGTTTTATGGTTCTCAGGGCCGGTTACCTTGGCCTCATTTCCACACATGTATCTCTGGGTGGAGGATAAGGAGGAGGCAGTGATTTGCTAGATAGTCCATCCTGGATAGGATCAAAGACTTGCTTGTCGGGGGGAGGAAGAGAGATTCCAGTGTTGTTACAATTGCTCCAAACTGTGACCAGAGGGAGCCTGGCTGGTAAGAAGGCCTCAGAACAAAGGCCAGAGTGACCGGAGGCGACAGAGGAAGTGGGTCCCCACCCTTTTAGTACTTTACAATCCCTGGGGTGTGGGTGGATTAAAAAACACCGGTATTCTGGCCCCACACAAGACCCAGTTTATCAGAATCTTTAGGGGAGGACCCAGGCATTAATAGTGTCCAACATCCCCAGGTGGTTGAGAGCCACATACTAGAACTTAGAAGAGTTTGGATAACAAAAGCAGGTGGGGTGGTGGGGCGGCAGGGTGAGCAACGGGAGTTTGAGAGGGTAAGAAAGAGCGGCCTCAAGTCAGAGGGCTCAGCGTTTTCTCTGTGGGGAGGACAGGTAAGGTGGCAGTGGGAAGAAAATAACAATATCAGACTCATTATAAGGTGTCAGCACATCCAACAGGTATAAGATGGGGGAAAATAAAATCTGTGTTACCGAACTACTCACTGTGGCCTCCTAGGTAGGTGAAGGTTCTTAATTTGTTCATTTTAAGTGGTTTTTTAAAAAATTGATGGAAGAATAGAGAAGAGCAAATATTTGTAATATTATGTAGCTGGGACCCACAGCCTGGACCCCGATCGTGGCTGGTAGATGTTAGGGGTTGGCCACCCCATCTTACAGCTCTGTCCTCTGCCACCAGGCTCAAGTGTTGATCTTTTCAAACCTCCTCTGCTCCAAACATATCACCCTTTCTATAACAAGGGAGCATATCAGGATAAGAAAACTTGGAAGTATATTTATAAAAAGTTTTGATGTCAGTAAGGAATAGCCTAAAGGAGTAAATTTGACCATCCTGGGCTCCACATGATCTTTTCTTGTTAGCAGAGGCTGTTAAATGTGGTAGCAGCCGGGCGCGGTGGCTCACAACTGTAATCCCAGCACTTTGGGAGGCTGAGGCGGGTGGATCACGAGGTCAGGAGTTCAAGATCAGCGTGGCCAAGATGGTGAAACCCCGTCTCTACTAAAAATACAAAAAAAAATTAGCCAGGTGTGGTGGCGGGCGCCTGTAATCCCAGCTACTCAGGAGGCTGAGGCAGAGAACTGCTTGAACTTGGGAGATGGAGCTTGCAGTGAGCCAAGATTGCGCCACTGCACTCCAACCTGGGCGACAGAGCGAGACTCCATATGAAAAGAAAAAAAAAAAAAAAAGTGGTGGCATGCTTTCTCTTATGATACAGCTCGATATATAGTATAATAACATAAAGTAAAATTATCCGTTCATCTTCATGTGATGGATGATCCAGCTAGCCTTTCCTAAATCCACACCTTAACTTCAGGCCCTTGCTTGGTCTGTGTCCTTGGAAGGTCCCATTGACTTGGCTTCCGAGTGAAGCGCTGTGCACATAATCGTGGGCGCGTCGAGAGGCTTTGGATTTCCTGGCGGGGTTATTTTCTCAGGTGATTGATTCTACCTGATGTCATCAGCAGCCTGGGGAGGATCCGCTTGCTGAGTTCTGAGCACAGGTGCATACTTTCCCTTTCTGGGTTGGGTCAGTCAGATTCTGTCTTGCCTTGTGCCATGCCAGTCCCCACAGACCATGAAACAGGCTGTGCTTTGTAAGAATTCCTTTTATTACCCAGGACTTCAGGGTTTTCTCGCTTCGTGCATGGAGAGTTTGAGTGTGTGCTGAGGTTGAAGGGGAATAGATTTACTTTACAAACAATCTCTAAAAGTATCTTCTATGCTCAGGCAAGAAAATGTTTTCATATTTCTTCTGAAAATTCATCTCTTTGTATTCTTTTAGGATTTATTCATTTTTCTCTCTCCCATTAGAAACCTAATCAGAGTTTAATAAAGTCATTATAAATTGTTATAATTTTGTTTAGGTATTTCCAGAACTTAGGTTAAGATGGCCAAAAATTGTTCATCTTGGCATCTCCATGAGCAGGAATACGAAAAACTGCTATTCAGGGTGCACGACCTAGTATCCTCTGCTAGCAAGAAAAGACTGTGTGGAGCCCAGGACGGTCAGATTTATTCCAATAGGCTATTCTTTTTGACACTGAACTTTCAAAATTTAAATACACTTTCAAGTTTTCTTATCCTGATAACTCCCTTGTTGTAGAAAGGCCAGGTGGGTGATATATTCAGAGCTGAGGAGGTTTGAAAAGATCAATGCTTGAGCCTGGCAGTAGAGGACAGAGCTGTAGGACAGGGTGGCCAACCTCTAATGTCTACCTGCCACCATCAGAGTCCAGGCTGTGGGTCACAGCTACAAATTATTACAAATATTTGCTCTCCTCCATTCTTCTGTCTGGCCTGTCTGCAACAGTTTTAAAAATAACCAGGAATGCCCTATATATTATGTTATGAACACAATTTTCTGTAGCAACTGTAATCCCAAAATGCATGGCCGTTGATACGGCTAGCCATCAGCTATGTAAATTCAGGGCTGTGGATATGAGCCACCGTGGCAGGGATGCATCTGAGATGGCCCCTAGGGCAGCCTGGCTTTTCAGGGGTGCAGCCTGATGACAGAGTGTTCTCACAGTGAAAGTGCCATTCCAGAAAGCACTGTTTTCGTCATCACGCATTGCTTCACCAAGCACTTTAGAACCTTACCCTCTGTTCGGTGCTGGGGAAACAAAGGAGAAGAGAAGGGTCCGTATGCCAGTGGGCAGACAGGCATATTGAGAACACTGCAGTAACACGGAAAATGGTGGTGGTATTGTTGAGGTCCTCCTCTGGAGGACCTTTATGATCTTTTAAGGTCAAATCTGTTTTATTAGTTGATTTTTATTGAATGAAAATGAAAGAAGGATTAGACAATGTTGTTCAATTGAATTAATTTCCCTTTCAGTTATTCCGCCACTTTCAGGAAAAGTAGGGTTTTGATGTAGTACTGGGACAGGTCTGTAGCGTACGGCGAGAACGCACTCATGCCCAGGTAGCCGGCACACACCTGTGGACCAATGCCACTCTCCTGTTCAAATCTAGATCTTATGGCAGTAAATGTAATGGTTAACGGAGAAAAGAGGATAAATTGCTTACTTAAAATTGCTTAAATAATCAAAACTGTCATGCAAGCGATGAATACTGAACTCTTAAAGCAGTACTTTGCAAAAGGAGAAAAAGAGTTTGCAAGAATTGAGCTGATAGTTCTAATTATGTTCTTGCCCTCAAACCTACTAATTAGAATGGTCCTTCTCCAAAACACATTTCAGAAAATCAGAGTATGAAGCATGGTGTTATCTAGAATTGTCTCCAAATTATTTTGATTTTGCACTGCTGTTAGTAAAAAATTTTAAAGCGCACCCCAATATAGTTATTTATAAATTATGTACATTGATAACCACTACATGCACTTTATTTTATTTTTGAGATGGAGTCTTTCTCTGTTGCCAAGGCTGGAGTGCAGTGGCATAATCCTGACTCATGGCAACCTCTGCCTCCAGGGTTCAAGTGATTCTCCTGCCTCAGCCTCCTGATAGCTGGGACTACAGGTGTGCACCACCAGGCCCAGCTAATTTTTGTGTTTTTGGTAGAGATGGGATTTCACTATGTTGGCCGGGCTGGTCTCGAACTCCTGACCTTGTGATCTGCCCACCTCGGCCTCCCAAAGTGTTGAGATTACAGGCATGAGCCACTGCGCCTGGCTGCACTTTTATTTTTATAAATAACATTTAACATGTCAGAGATACTTTTATATGTGTCCAATTGTATCAACATATTTTTAAAAACATATGTAAAATTAAAATGTTAAAAGAATGGTGTCTTAGCTTGGGCTGCTATAGCAAATTATTCTGGACTGGGTGGTTTAAACAACAAACATTTATTTCTCACAGTTCTGGGGGCTGAGAAGTCCCAAATCAGGCTGTTGGCAGATCCAGGGCCTGGCGAGGGCCTGTTACTAGTGTGTAGTGGCCTTCTCCTCATAAAGAGTGAGCAAACTTTCATGCTGGTTCTTATAAGGGCACTAATCCCATTCATGAGGACTCTCCAATCATGACCTAGTCACTTCAGAAGGCCCTACCTTTTAATAGCATCACCATGAGGGTTAGGATTTTAATATATGAATTTGTGTGTGTATATTGGGCGGGGGATACATTCAATCCATAAGAAATGGAATAAATTGAAATGAGTTCTAGCATGTCCTTGATACCCTCCAAAGGACTACTATGGACACTCCCTGGGTACGTATGCCCCACTTACGAGACCAGTCTAGGAAGCCAGACAGAGTGGAGAGAGATGAGCTGTGTTTTGAATACTTGGGCAACTGGACTACATAGGCTTTCTTCCCTGCGTCATTCTACATCCGGATAAATTATTATAAAAGGAATTGGTAAATAGTTCCAAAGGAATCCATATGCAAATACAGAAATTTTTTAAGTGAATTTGCATGAAAGAGGTCCTTAGGTTCATCCCAGCCATCGATGTGAATTCAGCAGAGGAACATAGTCACTGACATGGTTTTCATCCCATTAACTGGGGATGGTCAGGATTGGGTCAGAAACTTCATGCTTAAGAGCACTGGTCCTGTGCTGTTTAATTGGTAGAAGACATACTTCATTTTTGTACAACAAATAAGATGTATCTACACACTTGAACTTTCTATTTTAGCAGTTTCTAGGCATAACTTAGAAATACAAAGTAAAAACGTTTCATATTTTTGGTTGCCGTCCTGGAAAGAAAAGGAGAAATACAGCTTCCGTCCTGGAAAGAACAGGAGAAATACAACTTCTGTTTGTTGGAAACTCTTCAGTTCAAAGTTCCTCTAGATGTCAGTATTACATAGGGAAATGAAAACATAACAGCCTTTGGCAGTGAATAAAGGCCTTCTTACATTATTTAAATAGAAAAACATATGTGATATATAATTACTAAACAAAAAAGCAGCCTCACTTGGAAGCTGGCTTCTTATATTCCTCAATACTGACAGCTTCTCCTGTTGGTCAAGTCCGACTCCGAACTCAAAGAATATTGGCCCAGCATGTGGACTTTTCCACCTGATACTCAGGTGGCTTCAGAGGCAAATGTGGATCTATCAGTGCTCCACGGAGTCTTACAGCCAGCTGCTCAATTTTATGTACTTTGATGGGCTGAAATTGACTGATACATACCAGTTTTCATTATTAAATCCACGTATGCTTATATCATTGCGTTCATGCCACACAGAATAAACCCAGAAGCACAATGTCTATTGATACACCAGAGTTTTCATTTCAAAAGGGAAGAATAAAGGGACAGTTATAAAACATCTTAAACACAATTTGTTAAACTGTCTTATTCAACTAATTTGGATATATACTTTCAAAATTGGACTTAAATTCTCTGTCTTCTTTTCTTTTTTTTGCTTCTCTTCCATGTTAATTGTAATCTTTTGACAAATATTTATCTCTTCACTCTGCTAATTTGTTTTTGATTTATGACCTTCTCTCTTAATCATTTTTCTTTTCTCCTGTGGTGCCAACTATGTAGTAGATCTCAATAAATATGAATCATGTAACTTGGCTGTAGTCTTTCTATATTTTATACTGTCTTTCTATCTACCCAGAAAGACAGTATAGTGTGGTAGTTAGGTGCACAGGCTGAAGTAGACAGCTGGGTTAGAATCCTAGCTCTACCATTTCTAAACTTTATAACCTTTGGAAATTACCTAACTTCATTTATACAATGGGGCTAATAGTATCTATCTTAAAGGGCTGTTAGGAGCAGTAACCAGGTAAACAAAGTGCTTAAAAGAGTGACTGGTACATAGTGTGTGTGCACAATACATGGTAGCCATCACCACTACCACCATCATTACCATGATCACCACCATCACCACTACAACCACTATCACCACTACAGTCACCACCATCACCACTACCACTACCACCATTGCCACCACCACCACCAGCACTACCACTACCACCACCATCATGGCCACCACCATCATTACCACTACCACCATGACTACCACCACAACCACCACTACTACCACCACCACCACTACCACCATCACCACCACCACCACTACCACCATAATGATCACCACCATCATGACCACTACCATCATCATCATCATCACCATCATCACTACATACTGGTCTCTGAAGTAATCGCCAGGAAGTCAAAGATGAACCAGGCTTTGCCCACTAGAAGTCCACAATCTCATGGGAAATTGACCGGAAAAAAGGCTTAAAAGTGTTATAAGGAATACCAGGGTTAGGGCTATGTGCTGAGTTTTGTGCAAGCACAGAGGAGGGAGCAGTCGGCTTTGCTTGAAGCAGCAGCAGCCCATTTTCCCTGCAGAGGGAAAAATAGGCAAGTGCCATCTCTGGACTTTCACTTACAGAGAAACTTTAAGAGAAAGAGAAACTCTGAAGCTCTCACTTCCAGCCTTGGCTTTCCACAGGTTTACTAAACATGCCTTCATGTTGTAAGTTCACCATCTGAAGAACGGAAATACTCTGAATCCATGGAGCTGCCCCCTGAATTGTTTAAAAGCACATTTGTGGCCGGATGTGGTGGCTCACACCTGTAATCCCAGCAATTTGGGAGGCCGAGGCAGGAGGATCACCTGAGGTCAGGAGTTCAAGACCAGCCTGGCAAATGTGGCAAAACCCCGTCTCTACTGAAAATACAAAAAATTAGCCAGGCATGGTGGTGCATGCCTGTAGTCCCAGCTACTCAGGAGGCTGAGGCAGGAGAATCGCCTCAACCTGGGAGGTGGAGGTTGCAGTGAGCCAAGATCGCGCCACTGCACTCCAGCCTGGGCGACAAGAGCGAAATTCCATCTAAAAAAAAAAAAAAGAAAGAAAGAAAGAAAGAAAGAAAGAAAGAAAGCACATTTGCAGTTTGTCTTGATATCTGTGCTCTGAACTTCCATGGTGTTTCATGCTTGCAAATCAGCCGAAGGCAAATTATGTTGTGTTTCAAAGGGGAAATAAATACTGTTTTTGGACATCTACACAATGTCATTAATTTATAATGCATAACTTTAGGAGTTGTGATAATTTGGGTGGATTGGGTTAATGTTTCCCTTTTATATGGGGTACATTAGCTAACAGTTTGCTCAACTAATTCAGAGACTCCAGGACTGTGAGAAGAATGTTTACCCTCTTAGGAAAAAGGCCATCTGTTCTAAGCACTGTAAAGGTTCCATTTATAAAGCTGACTTTCATCTCCTACTCTCTGGTTTACAGAGCCCATTCACATGTATCCTCTCATTTCTATTTGATTTATATGTAAACCATATCAAGACAATTTAAACAGAAGTCAAGGGTGATGTACACATTATTATATCCTTTCATCTATTCATGAAGATGGGCTTTTTCCCATAATGACAGTTTTACAGAATTTCTTTGAAAATAGTGAGTTCATTTCAGATACTGTAGTCTATATGGCTTTCATTAATTCAGACAGCTCTGCCCTCTACCATTACTATTAATTTTACTGTTTTTTTTTCTATGTTTGAATCGTATAATATAGTAGTTTTCACTCTGGGGTAATGGGTGATTTTGCTCCCCATTTATGGATCTCTGGAGACGTTTTTGGTCATCACAACTGGGAGGGAGGGTGCTACTGGCATCTGGTGGATAGAGGCCAGTGATGCTGCTATTCTGTAATGCTCATGACATTCCCCACCACACAGAATTATCCCCCGCAAGTGTCAGGAGTGCTGAGGTTGAAAAGCCCAGATGTGATATGTAACTTCAGTTACTCAATTGTGCCTCCACAGGCGAAGGAGGTGTGGTCAAACGCCGACCTGATGGAAAGGATGCCTGTCAAAAGCAAAAGGACATCAGCCCTTGCAGGTAACATCTTTAGAAAACTAGATAGTTATGAATAAAGAAAGTCCTGTTATAAAAGTCCTGTTGTTATTCAGAGGAAGTTGCACATTCATAAAGCCCTGTGTAGGAAGAAGTGATGTTTGTATTTAAAAAAAAATACCCCCTACCCCCACTTTTTTTTTTTTTTTGCTTGTCTTTGGGTCTTACTACTTACAAACAAGAAAATCTTTTGGAACCCAATTGGTCATATTTCCTTCCACTTTGCTTTTAAAAGCTTATATCTGCTGATAAAAAGAAACCTGGATAAAGATGCCAGTATAGAAAGCCAAAATTATACTGATCACCTACATTCTCCATTAAAATATTTTGTGTCCTATGGTGGCTTCTAGAGAGATCTACCCAGAAGAATCAGCTCTCCTCTGAGAAAGAAAAGGTTAATAAACTCAACAAGAAAAATGCTGAGAAGACCAATGCCTCTCTAGTTCATAGAAGTTTTGCCATATTTCATACAAAAAGACAAGACAAAGTAGAAGATTTTGCTCCAAGAAATTCTATAGATCCAAGAGAATATAGATGGAACAGACATTTCAAGCAAAGAGAGCCTGAATAGACAGGAAAGTGATAGTGCTGTGAATGAAAAACAAGCCACTGTGGATAAAAACGGACACCCAGTGTTCGAAGAAGAGAAAACGGGTTTAATTATAAGGAAGATGCTAGTGGAAGAGAAGCTGAGAAGAAAAGAGAACTGGCAACTGTACATGAGACAGTGCTGGACCAATGTCCACATAAAAATCAATACATATATCAGACTAATGGTGACCAATTTCCTGAAAGGTAGGGTTACAGCATTGCATATCCACAGCAATGCTTTCTGTAGATCTATGTGCCGTTGCAGTTTAGGGCCTTATTAAAAGGATAAATGAAGAGAGTTTTGAAGCTATGATTTAGAATTCAGTTTTCCAGCTTACATGAATTTTTCATGGCCACATTTTCTTGCCATTATTTTTTCTTCTTGCCTGTAATATTTTCAGGCATTTTATTATTTTCTATGTTTTCTACCAACTGGTAGATGATGATTAATAGTGCCCACAGGAATCAGTATTTTTTAAAGATCAAGTAAAACATTTTTATTTTTAGCAATACAGAACATATCCTTCCTAAGGACAAGAATTAAATAATGATTAGATTTATCTGTAATTTAAAAACCTAAATCTGAGAAAGCTTACCTACTCCATTATAAATAATAATTTTCCCAAATATAGTGAGGATGAAATATAGTGAGGATGAAGTAAGATGTAGATTATTGAATGACTTTCTTTCTCAACTACACAGTTTCACATGTAGATTAAGGTAATATTGTAGCCAATTAAAATGAACTAAAAGTTATGAGTAATCACATATCACAGTATCTATTTGGAACCAAAAGTATCAAAATACTTGTGTGGTCTTTTTTAGGGATTTAAAACATAATTCTCACTTCATTTTTTAATAATGTATCTGAAACCTCATCTTGGAGAAATTTAATTTTCCAAGAATTAAGCATAAATACTAATGATTGCTAAGAAAGAAACTTTATCACTGCCAGATGCGTTCAGTAAGTTCGAGAGCTGCTGAGAAATGGAAATTAGGTCAATTCTTCCACTGATAATCGTTGAGTCTTACTGCCCTTAAGATTCAGAGAGATTGGCTGGGCGCGGTGGCTCACGCCTGTAATCCCAGCACTTTGGGAGGCCGAGACGGGCGGATCACGAGGTCAGGAGATCGAGACCATCCTGGCTAACACGGTGAAACCCCGTCTCTACTAAAAAATACAAAAAACTAGCCGGGCGAGGTGGCAGGCGCCTGTGTTCCCAGCTACTCGGGAGGCTGAGGCAGGAGAATGGCGGGAACCCGGGAGGCGGAGCTTGCAGTGAGCTGAGATCCGGCCACCGCACTCCAGCCTGGGCGGCAGAGCGAGACTCCGTCTCAAAAAAAAAAAAAAAAAAAAAAAAAAATTCAGACAGATTATTGCTTCTTTTATCATGCTATAATTTAATAATTTCTCTCTTCTCTAAGGAAAGGAAGTGAAAAAATGAAGATCAGATTAGTTAGGTATTCACAGAATGACGGCTTTTGTTAAGGTTTGGCCAGTGGAGACATTCCCTGGGACCCTGGTTATCTCACCCGTAGCCTCGATGGGGGGCATGCTGCTCCATTTCCTCTCCAAGCACCGAAATGGTCCCCTCTGTCACGGAGCTCACGTCCTCCTCACCAAAACACTGTTTTTTGTGTTTTTTTAAAGACGGAGTCTCGCTCTGTGGCCCAAGCTGGAGTGCGGTGGCGCCATCTTGGCTCACTGCAAGCTCCGCCTCCCGGGTTCCCGCCCTTCTCCTGCCTCGGCCTCCCGAGTAGCTGGGACTACAGGCGCCGCCACCACGCCCGGCTAGTTTTTTGTATTTTTAGTAGAGACAGGATTTCACCGTGTTCGCCAGGATGGTCTCGGTCTCCTGACCTCGTGATCCACCCGCCTCGGCCTCCCAAAGTGCTGGGATTACAGGCGGGAGCCACCGCGCCCGGCACCAAAACACTGTTTTAAGAAAAGTCTTCGGTCTAAGAATTTTCACCCTCTGACTATGTTCTTCTTGGAACTTTGAGAGCTGCAACTGGACTTGACTTTCCGGGAGTGTCAGCAGCAGAGGGGCCATTTCTAGCCCCACGAATCCCGGGAGGTTCCGCAGCAGGATCCGTGTTCTGGAATGCCGACCGGAGTGCCCGGGCAGCAGTCAGCGTAGAGTGGCAGAGGGCGCCTGGCCAACCAGGGCAGCGAAAGCGCAGGGTAGACGTAGTGGGCACGGGGGAGAACCCACGTGTCAGAAGACACAGGCAAGCGGAGGCGCTCCCAGGGCCGCCTCGGGAGCCCGCGGGGATGAAGACCTGTGGGCAAGATGCCGCCACCTGTTTGGGTAGGAAGTGGCTTTTGTACGGGCCTTTTAAGGCTCTTTAACCTTTTCCGGCAAGCACTGCAGACTAAATTTCATTTAGTCTAACAGCCCGCAGGAGATAGAACGCCATTTCAATGCCGCTTGTGTATTTAACTCCCTCTTTTATTAATCTGAAACAGTGAATGTTACCAAGACGCTTCTCGCGTGACTTCAGTTTTCAGCATATTTACGCGGTGAGAGGTGATGTCCATATCAAATCAGATTCCCAGAGATTTATATTCTGAATTTTAAAAAATATTAACACTTGGCAGAGTGTCAAATGCTCAAGAAACATTTGTTAAATAAATGTAGATTTTTTTTGGAAAGCAAAGCTGTTATTTACTTACCTCTCTTTGTATTCTCATTGTATGCATGCAGTAGCTGCTTAATAAATGAATTAGCAGAGAATGAGCAGGTTCACGGCAAGCCAATTTTAACAGCAGTAGTCATGGAAAGGTAAAAGAATACTGGGAGGAATATCCCTGAGCAATTCTGTATGTTAGAGCTGTTGCTGATGTGGACGAGCGTTTAAACACTTAAGGTGGAAGGGGAGAAAGTGGGAGAAATCTGATCACTGTTGAATACACACTTACCTGGTTTTATTGGGTGTTTTATTTCCAGCCAGCCAGGAAAAATTCATCTTTGTGCCTTAAATGTGTCTTAAATAAAGTCCAAGACATTTTGGAAAGTAATATATAATATCAAGCATTTCAATAACATGAAGAAATGTTTCATTTTTCTTTTTTCTCTCTGCTTTAATTAAAATAATGGATTATATCAGTAATGCATTTAAAAAATGGATCAAACAATTTCTCACGTTTGAATTTGAATGGTCTCAGGCTTGGAAGTATTACCTGTTTGGACTGTGTTGGGTTGGAAATTTTCAACTATTTTAACATTTCCAAAAGTGATCTTGAAGATGGTATGGACAACCATTGAGCCGCCCTGACACTGCTTCCCAGAGGTGTCAGGATCACCTTTATGAGTCACAGCTCATAATCTCAAGTGGAAATTTATATCCCTGGATCATTAGGAATCAAACAGATGGCTTCTTGTATTTTATTATTAAATGAGCACATTTTTACTATGAGGCCCAGGCTTGCTGCCTTAACGAGGTCAGCCTGCTTGACAGATGGCCCTTCTGTTTCTCTCACCTTCTAGTTGACATCCCGGCTCCTCCTGCCCCATTTGATCATCGTATTGTGACAGCCAAGCAAGGAGCGGTCAACAGCTTCTATACTGTGAGCAAGACGGAAATCCTAGGAGGGTGAGTCATGCTGAATATTATTAGCGTTCTCTCAACAAAAGAGGAGAGTGTGCAAAGACACGGAGCCAGATGACTTCGTAAATGTCTGCCTGTCTTGACCTGAGAACTAGAAACGTTAGAAACAAACATTTTAAGAAACCGTATCCATTTCTGAAAATTGTCACTGATGCCAGAAAGGTTAATGTGGTGACTAAACTCCACGTTTATTATCTGCTTTACTTCCCATGTTGTAATGTCTAAAAGAAAGAAAAACCCATTGTGAGTCACCAGAAGGTTGACCAGCTGTCCAAAGCCATAGTGCAGCCTCCAGGAGACAGAATATAGAAATGAGTCAACAGCGTGTAGTTCTGGTGGCCTGTATTAGGTCTTTCTGTTATTGCTGCTGGTTTTTCATTTATGTTGTTACTGTATTAATTATTATTATCCATTTCAATTGATTACTTTGCTCAGCAAATAACTTATTTTAGGGACATTTAAATGCACACTCTCCCTAAAGAAGGAAGATTAAAGGCCGGTCATGGTGACTCACGCCTGTAATCCTAGCATTTTGGGAAACCGAGGCGGGCAGATCACTTGAGGTCAGGAGTTCGAGACCATCCTAGTCAACATGGTGAAACTCCGTCTCTATTAAAAATACAAAAATTAGCTGAGTGTGGTGGCACATGCCTGTAACCCCAGCTACTCAGGAGGCTGAGGCAGGAAAATCGCTTGAACCAGGGAGTCGGAGGTTGCAGTGAGCTGAGATCAGGCCCCTGCACTCCAGCCTGGTGACGGAGTGAGACTCTGTCTCAAAAAAAAAAAAAAAAAAGAAAAAAGAAAAGAAAAAAAGAAAAAAGAAAAGAAAAAAAGCCAGAAAGAAAATTAAAGTCCATCAGGGCCCAGCTTCATGCTGGGGGTGGGGAGAGGTGTTCTTTCTTCTACTTCTTTCACAACCCCCCTATGATATCTTGTAACTCAAAGTCTAAATTACAACGTTTGCTGCCATCAGCATGTCTGTGTAAAATAGGAAGAGGAAGGCAGAACATCTGCACGTATGCATACAAAATGTACTCACCAACACAAAGAAAGCATGCATTGCTACTGCAGCTCAGGCTTCTGCAAGTGGTCTGCAGGGAGTCATTGATATTCGTGAAGTCCCTTCTTCCTCTTCCCACTCTGTATTTCTTTGCCCTCCGCCGAATGGAACCACCTGGACTTTGCTTTCCTCATCTGGCTGAGCTCATAGAATGCCCCATGAGACTGCGGGGAAGGGCTGAGGGAGAGACAGGAATTCCACAGCATGAACTGGTGCCATGGAAGCCTGAGGTATTTGGGTCTTCAGGGACATCAGTGGCAAGCCAGCAAGTATTTCTCTAACCGAGAATAGTTATTTGCAGAAGAAGCTTTGAAAGAATTCCCAGGATTTGTGCTGTTTTTCTGGTCAAGGTTTGTCAATTGCTCCCTCGAAACTTCCTTTCTGTCTGTTTGGGCACCATGGGATCTTCTCTTTGGTACTGCAGTCTAGACCAGCTGCCCGTCAGCGCTTGTTATGGGCTTCACCAAAATTGGCAGCCATAATTCACTCAGCAAATAAGTTAGAGGAGCATGATCAAATGTGCGTGGATGCCTTCAAAATGCAGACATCACCAAGTGCTGCACCTCCTTTTTAGTGGTAGGAGGTTCAAGATGCAGCAACTTATCTTTTACTTTTGGCAGAAATATTGCAACATGCCAAGGATCACTGGATCCCAAAACACCTGCCCACAGGGGCAGGCCCCTGAATTTTCCTGGGGGTTCATCTCCTGCCCTGTGACCTCAAGGGTATCTATCATCCCTGCTTGGCATGTTCAGTGAGCATAAGGTTATCACTGTGTTGAACCAGCATGAATCCTGGGAGTTGGCCTCAACCTTCAGGGCCCTTGCAGAATAAATCAGGGGAAAGAGTCAGAGGGTTGAAGGAGCCGGGAAGTCAGACAGTGATGGGCACCACTGCTGGCTCAGGAGGTTCTGGGGCCATTGCTAGTGAAAGGAAAAACAAAACAAAACATTTTCATAACAGCCGCTTAAGAGGTGGCTGGGCCTGTGTCCATGTATTCCCATAGAGACTCCATCTGGAACAGAGGATGGAATTGAAGTCACCCCGTGGCTATGTTTATGGTAATCCTGTGTCATTCTCCAAGATCCATCTGCCTCTGTGCTGGGTGTGGAGCCCCAGGATGGGATGTGGCGGCCGTCAGTGCTCCTGCATCTGTCCAGCGTTGCCATGACTTTCATCGTTGAGGTCCTCTGCCTTGTCATAGGGCTTGCCTCGGGTTCACTGTGTTGCTAGGGAAGCTGTTCCTCACTCCCGACTGTGACATCCACCATTGCAGAGCAGGG
This sequence comes from Macaca mulatta, assembly GCF_049350105.2. NCBI lineage: Eukaryota > Metazoa > Chordata > Mammalia > Primates > Cercopithecidae > Macaca > Macaca mulatta. The sequence goes on from NC_133409.1 coordinate 180,555,287, forward strand.
ACACGTGTTCTAGCTTATTTTACTAAATAAGAAATCAAAGTAAGCAAATTAGATTTAAAACTGCTCTCAACTGTGCACATCTGTATGTGATTATGGAGGTAAGAAGCTGTCTTACGATTATATTCGAGCTCATAGGTGACTGGGCAATACGCAGTCTTGACTATATGGATATATATGCAGTACTGTTACATATGCAGTTTTCAAAAATAATTTTATATATCTGAAGGTGGGCTCTCTTGTTCATATGCTGACAAAGCCCAGCTTATAACATTCATATGTATTTAGAAAGGTTCTGCATTGTCTGTAAAAGTGGTTCTCAAATGTTAGGGTGTATATGAATCACCCAAGAAATGTGCTGAAATGTAGTCTCTGGGGCCTATCCCTGGATTCCTGCCTCAGGAGGTCTGGGGTAGGGCCCAGAATCCTGGATTCTTTTTTTTTTTTTTTTTTTTTTTTGAGATGGAGTCTTGCACTGTCACCTGGGCTGGAGTGCAATGGCGCTATCTCCGCTCACTGCAACCTCCGCCTTCTGGGTTCACGTAATTCTCCTGCCTCAACCTCCCAAGTAGCTGGGATTATAGGCGCGTGCCACCACATCTGGCTATTTTTTTGTATTTTTAGTAGAGACGGGGTTTCATTATGTTGACCAGGCTGGTCTCGAACTCCTAACCATGTGATCCTCCCGCCTCCGCCTCCCAAAGTGCTGGGATTACAGGCGTGAGCCACCACACCCGGCTGAAACCTGCTTTCTTAACAGCTCCCAGGTGATTCTGATGCAAGTGACTCAGACCACACCTTGACAAATACTGTTCTAGAAGCTTATGGAAAGAACTCCTCATAGGGCTGCTCATCCAGACTTAGCAGGAGAAATACTGGGGCCACTGTGTGCTGTCTACATGGCAGCTGACCACAGGGCCTCATGCTACGCCGCTTCCTCTTTTTTGGCAGAGGGCGTTTCGGCCAAGTTCACAAGTGTGAGGAGACGGCCACAGGTCTGAAGCTGGCAGCCAAAATCATCAAGACCAGAGGCTTGAAGGACAAGGTACAGCCTGTGGGAGGTGGTCCCCTCTCTCCCTGCCCTGTCTTGGCCACACTAATGCACTGTTTCCTGCTTCTCAGGAGGAGGTGAAGAACGAGATCAGCGTCATGAACCAGCTGGACCACGCGAACCTCATCCAGCTGTACGATGCCTTTGAGTCTAAGGACGACATTGTCCTGGTCATGGAGTAGTGCGTATCCCCTCTGCCCCTCCCTGACCCACTCATGACCATGACTGTGCGTCAGTAGCTCTGTCCTGCTGCACCGGGGCCAGAACCAAGCTTGTCCCAGCAGACTCTGATTCGCGTGGATCACACAATGTCATCAGTTCTCGAAGGGAAATGACTTGGGATTATGCATCTCCATACGGGATTTTATTGATAAGAAGTAGCGGGACCAAGTAGATCTAGCTTTGTATCTAAGCTGTTTGTCAAAAATCAAGCTTAAATACTAGCCAGGGCAACCTGGAGGAAAGTGGTTTTAGAGCTATATCTTACTTTCACCGTATTCACATGTCAAAAACGGTTGATGATTCGGGCTAAGAAGCTTCCATTTAAACTCACCTTTATAAAAACGTAAGGACTGGTTAGTTAGAAACCGAGTACAGTCATTACTTGGAATCTGAGAGGGTCCCAGGATCCCCACAAATACCAAAACCAGAGGACACTCAAGTTCCTGATATAAAATGGTGTAGTCTTTTGCATATAACCTATGCCCATCCCCCCGAGTACTTTAAATAATCTCTAGACTACTTATAATACTTGATAAACTGTAAATACCACGTATACAGTTGTTATACTGTATTTTAAAAAAATTTGTATTATTTTTGTTGTTGTATTGTCAATGTTTATTGTTTTTTGGTCAAACATTTTTATCTGTGTTTGTTTGAACATGTGGAAGCAGAATCCATGAATAGGGAGGGCGGACTGCAATTCCAACACTGAATCGATATTGTGATTCCGTTTTGTTTTTCATTCTGCAATCAGGCATTTTGAATAAAAAGTATAGGTTCGTGGTCCTCTCTTATCCATACTTTCACTTTCTATGGTCTCAGTTACCCTAGGCCCCAAAATATTAAGTGGAAAATTCCAGAAGTAAACAATCAACAGGTTTTAAATTGCACACTGTTCTGAGTAGCCTGATGAAATCTCCCACCGTCCCGCTCGGTCCCACCCAGGACGTGAATCATCCCTTTGTCCAGCGTCTCCACCACTCCCTGCGGTTAGTCACTTAGTAGCCGACTGGGTCATCAGATCGACTGTGGAGGCATCGCAGTGCTTGTGTTCACGGAACTCTCATTTTACTTCACAATGGTCCCAAAGCACAAGAATAGTGCAGCTGGCATATTGTCATCATTGTTCTATTTTACCCTTAGTTATCGTTGTTAATCTTTACTGTGCTTAATTTATGAATTAAACTGTATCAGAGTTATGTATCTATAGAAAATAACATAGTATATACAGGGTTCAGTACTATCCACAGTTTCAGGCATCCATGAAGGGTCTTGGAAGGTGTCCCGGAGGATGAGGGAAATTACTGTGTCTAGCACCAGCCACACAGAAGCACTGGAGAATTAGAAGGCTGAGACCCTGACTCAGGGCTTGGAGTTCCCCTCCCAGAGTTCTTAGGGTCCTCTTTCTCTTCAGCATCTTTAGAACATGATACATGTGGGCTCACCCCAGAGCTGAAGACACTGGATAAAGGGGCTTTGAGGGCAGGTGCGGTGGCTCATGCCTGTAATCCCAGCACTTTGGGAGGCCAAGACTGGTGGGTCACTTGAGGTCAGGAGTTCGAAACCAGCCTGACCAACACTGAGAAACCCCATCTCTACTAAAAATACAAAAATTAGCTGGGCATGGTGGCGTGTGCCTCTAATCCCAGCTACTTGGGAGACTGAGGCATGAGAATCGCTTGAATCTGGGAGGCAGAGCTTGCAGTGAGCCGAGATCCCGCCACTGCACTCCAGCCTGAGTGACAGAGTGAGACTCCGTCTCAAAACACACACACACACACACACACACAAAAGATGGAGGGTTGGCTTGAGGATTTCCATTTGTGAGATTGAAGGTATATAAAATACAGGCCTTCAAGGTAAGAATCATCTAAGTAAGACAGCAAAGAAGGCAGAGAAATAACTGCACATACACCTTTCAGAAGAGGTAGCAGAACTTGCATGCCAAGTCACTACAAGAAAAGCACGTGGTGGTTAGGAAATCAGGACTGAGGGCTTCGCTCCTGTTCCCTGTGCAGCGTGGACGGTGGGGAGCTGTTTGACCGCATCATTGATGAGAACGACAATCTGACGGAACTTGATACCATCCTGTTCATGAAGCAGATATGTGAGGGCATAAGGCACATGCATCAGATGTACATTCTCCACTTGGACCTGAAGGTAAGATGTTTTGTGTCCTGTGAGATTTTGTATCCTTTCCACCCCTTGCTCAGTGAGTGGGCCCTGTCTGCTATTCTATGCCAGCTGGGGAAACTGGTACAGTCACTTCAGAAATGAATAAGCATCTGAATTGTTACCCTCATCTCCTTCTCAGCTTCTGTCACTCCCTAATATTTGCATGTTCCATCTTCAGGGGCTAATATTCAGATTCTTGTAATTTGCCTGCGTTAAGGAAATCTATATGGCAATGGTTTCCCTGAAAGTTTAGAGTTAAAACAGTCACCACCACGACCAGCACTGCAGCGGTAGCCATGTGGTATCCCTCTTGTCAGGACAAGTAGGTGAGAGGATTTTAGCTAACTCAGAATTCCCTAAGTAGCAGCCAACCTTTCCAGGTCTCCAAGAATCGCCGGCAGCTCCTCGAGTCACTCAGGAAGCTCCGGACTTTGGGACTTGTTTTCTATGGGTTTGCTGCCCCGTGGAATAGAATCCTATGGAGAAGGGAGCAGAGGGCAGTCGGAAGGACGGGCCGAAGTGCTAAGGAGCAGACAGGGTGGGGCGGGCACCCCACTGCCAATGGTGGAAAGCACACATAAGCCAAGCCGCCTTTCTTTCTCCTCCTATTGATCGCCCCTCCCTCTTTACCGCTCTCATTCTCCTCCTATTGATCGCCCTTCCCTCTTTACCGCTCTCATTATGTCTCACTATGAAATTCCTAGAGTCAGACTGTACGTAGTCTTAGTTACAACCAATGAAAGACCTAGGCCCAATAACCCTGATCAAGTCCCACGTTGGGACTAAGTATCATAAAGTACATCTTGTGTGGCTTGGTCATTTTCTCATTTCCCTGTTTGCACAGCATGACAGTAAGGTAAAATATATATTCTATATAACATCCCATCTATTGCATGTCACCAGGGATTGCATAGCTAAATAAATTTAGCCTCCTTAAATAGGTTTCCATGGGCCTCTCTTCCTATAACTTGGCTTCCCTCACTGTCTTGATTTATGTGCCTTGCCTTTCCCATTCACTTTTGAGCAGGAGGAGAGCAGGAGGAAGTGGTTTATAAAATGACAAAGTCAGAGGTTAAAAATCATTAGCAAAACCCTGGCTATGAGCTGGGTTTGATAATACATGCTTTCACGGAGCATTTTCATTGACTGTAGATATTCTGCAGATATCCCTAAAGGGATTTGATTGGCAACTGGAACTAAGAGCAAACCTATTGTAAGTCAAATGACTCCATATGGGGCTTCGTAACATTGATTGAGGACCTGCAGCGGGCAATTTTAGTTATGGCTTGGATGCAAAGATCATAAAAAAAGTGACAGCTGGATGGGTCATTAAGGAGCTGCTTTTCTGAAAGATCCTTGGAAGGAAAAGGGCCAAAAATATTAAGAATGATTGTCACTATGTGGGGGGAGATTGTAGGTGACTTACAGTCTGTTTCATATTTTTCTGTTTTGCAAATTTTATCCAATGAACATTCTTTAATTTTATCATCATAAAAAGGCTAACTTTTTGAAATGCCCTCAAAACGGTTTCTCTATATCCTGCAAACTTTTTGATGCCACAGTACTCCTTCACAATTGGACAGCTTTATACATGATCAATCAGTTATTTAAGCACGAAACCAAATGTTTCACATAACACCCCTTCTCTATAATGACTTTGACTTACAAACATCTGTTTTAGAGATATTTTAGAAAAGGCCTTCCAAAGATATTCTACCCAACCAAATGTACTATTGAATATTGATAAGGAGACGCTGTGTCATTTCATAATGTGTCTCTGAATTTGTGATCTCATTGGAACCTCTTCTCCATCCGGACAGGTTGGGGAGGGGGAGCCTGCTCCCACTAAAGGCTGAGGAATGGGATCCTGGGCATTCGCCTTCTGGGCTGGTGCCCTCCAGCTCATAAAGAGTTGGGCCTCAGGGTTCTTAACTCTTTGAAAACTTTTTTTCTCTTTTATAAATGGTCTTGACTTTAAATCAAATCACTTACTTTCCCCAGACCTCCGTTTTTCGACCCCAATAAACATTAGGTGCACTTGTCGGACATTCTGTGAGCACTGAGGCTGCGCTACAACCTACTTGTCTCCCCTACACCCCAAGGCTGTCAGGTTAGCAGGCTAAGGCCTTACCAGGGCCTAGCTCCAAGGGAACACTTAGTCAGGGGATTTAGGCATTGAGACCAAACTCAGCAAAACCTCGGAACTGCCGAGACCGAAGAATGACTGGAGAGAAAAGCCCTCGTCTCCCGTGCGACTTTCCCCTAAGTGCTGAGCAAAGGGAAGCTCTGGAGGCCGGAACGTTCACAGTACAGTGCACGTTCAGTGTGGCTGTTTAAATGGAGCAGGTCAGTTCTCTTGGAACTCATAAATCTTGGGAAAACTATTTCTCCAAGAAGGGGAAATTCATACTCAATAATTTAGAGGGGCAGATGTCAGGTCTGAGCGGGCTTCCACAGTGCATTTGGGAAGGACTGAAGCAGCCTCCTCTTCTTGCTCCCCTCAAGGCCTCTGCCTGAACTCAGGCATCAGGGTGAACGGTGAAGCCGTGGAGAGGACTGGGTAATGCAGGGTTGGCAGGATACCCGCAACCTCATCCACCACATAATTAAAGGAGAAAGTGCCCACACGGACAAGCCCGCCCCCCCAAAGTGAGAGGCCTGATACGTTTTTTCTGAGCGTCGTTGTATTTTTAGTTGTGGTTCAAGGACAATTTGAGTGAATGATGGTTGTTTTCATTGCTAATGTGTCTCTTTCTCCTGGCAGCCTGAGAATATCCTGTGTGTGAATCGGGATGCTAAGCAAATAAAAATTATTGATTTTGGATTGGCCAGAAGGTATGTCTATTTGGACGTAGGTGTACGAACGGAGGTAGGGGACATGATGGGTGCCCTTTCTTTGCAAACATATATCTGATCTGCTCCTTGGTTTCATGATCTCATTTATAATTAATTTAACAGAAATTATTATGTTTGGCCTTAACTTGCTAAATTTGAGACTTGAGTGTTTAGAAGTTTCTATAATGCATGCAGTAAAACGTATAAAAAATTAAAACCTAATGCAGTGACGTTTATTAAATTAGAAGCCATTAATGTAGCATTTGCAAGTGTTTGTCCTCATCTTTCGTATTTGTTCCATCTGTACAGAGAAGATTTACTTTAAAAATATTAACAATGTAAGCAAGATTGCAAAGCGTTCTGGCACATGTAAGATTCTTACAAAGAGTTTACGTGGACACGTTAACAATTCAGCACGTCAACGATGTGTATAAAATAGATGTTGTAAATTATTGCAGTACTCTGTTTATTCATTAATACAGGCTTACTCCAGTCATCCCCGTGTCAATGACTGTATCAGGTTTCCTCTTGTCATCATCTATAATTCAGATGTTCTAATTATTCACAGTGGCTTCTCCCACAACTGGTTCAACCTATTAAGGTTTCCCAGTATGAATTTTGACTTTTAAATTTTCTGGGACCGCTGTACAAGTTTTTGACACCCTTTCTTCGTTGTTTGGGTTCCTTTAATGTTTGTTTAGTTGAAGTTTGCTGTAGGGCTGAAGTTATTTTGTCTCATAGACTGCATCATTTCAGTGTTCATGATTTTTGATTGACACTTCCATCCTCCCACTTTGTCTCTTAAATCGCAGATACAAACCCAGAGAGAAGCTGAAGGTGAACTTTGGAACCCCAGAATTTCTCGCCCCTGAAGTTGTTAACTATGACTTTGTTTCCTTTCCAACCGACATGTGGAGTGTGGGGGTCATCGCCTATATGCTGTGAGTAGCGCTCCCCGTCTCTGACCCTTCTCCATCTCCGTGCTTATTTTCCGAGGTTTTGCCATTTTAAATAAAAGCCCCAATTGAGGTCCGTAAAAAATAAATAACACTGTCCCATCCTCAGTTGCTTTCTAGGTTCTGTTGAATCCTGTGGGTGAAAGGACTGAATTCTTTCCCTGCACATCATTTGGAAAAGTAAATGTGTGTCCTCTTCATTAATCACTGTAACTCCTAGGACACAACCTAAAAACCAAAAAATAATTTAAAGAGCTCACATGGCCCGGCGCGGTGGCTCATGCCTGTAATCCCAGCACTTTGGGAGGCTGAAGCGGGCAGATCACAAGGTCAAGAGATCGAGACCATCTTTGCCAACATGGTGAAACCCCGTCTCTACTAAAAATACAAAAATTAGCCAGGTTTGGTGGTATGCGCCTCTAATCTTAGCTACTCGGGAGGCTGAGGCAGGAGAATCACTTGAACCCGGGAGGCAGAGGTTGCAGTGAGCCAAGATCACGCCATTGCACTCCAGCCTGGTGACAGAGCGAGACTGCGTCTCAAAAAAAAAAAAAAAAAAAAAAAAAGCTCATATCCTGATCTGCTAAGTGACTCAGGCTAGCCCCACCCCTCAGAGATGACCTGCCTGGCGTTTGCCATCTGAGCATGTAGTAGCACTTTGCGAACTGTAAAGTGATTTAAAAAGGAAGCTGATATTCATATTCATATTCTGTTGCTGCTGTCTTTATTGCCACAGTTGTTTAATTAGGAGTTGGGTGGGAGTGGCAAGCATATTCTTGATTGCAATAATATATTATAAAATTATGCTTTCGGATTACGTTATTTTCCTTCTCTCACCTTTGAATGGCAGAACCAGAAAAGCAATCTGTATGGAAAGGGATTGAGGCTGTTTAAAAAATACTCACTCTGGACCCTGTGTCCTCCAGACTTAGCGGTTTGTCCCCTTTCCTGGGTGACAATGATGCCGAGACGCTGAACAACATCCTGGCCTGCAGGTGGGACTTAGAGGATGAAGAATTTCAGGACATCTCAGAGGAGGCCAAGGAGTTCATCTCCAAGCTTCTGATTAAGGAGAAGAGGTAACCCAAGTTCGTCCTGTGCTCTGGGCACGGTAGGGATGATCAGGAAGCAGGGCGTACCACCAAGGCTGTTAGAATTTATTCCCTCACTAACATCTGTGATGCTCGTGCAAAGTCATAGATAGAATGAGGTTTGATCCTCTTGACCCTCTCTACTGCAGTCTGGGACTGCTTTGGTCATGAAGCTACATAAACCTTTCTCCTCCTGCCATTTATCATGCAGCCATGGGCTCCTGCTGGGCCTCAGTTGACTCACTGTCAAAATGAAGGACTTAGGAGAAGTATTTCTAGGATTCCTTTCACCTCTACGAAGCTGTATATGGTTCTGTGTAGCTGAATCTTTAACTACCATTTCATTTGAGAACCTACTATGGTGGTTTTTCCATGATCACACCACCAGTAATTGGCAGAACGGAGGCTCAAACAGATAGTTCTCCTTCCCCGACGGCCACACACTTGGCTGTTATCTATTACATGGGCCTCTATTTTCTGTTATGCTAAAACCACATTAATTCAAAATTCAGTGGATGAAAAAGAGTGACACTGGAATATAGGGATTTGCGTTTTAGAATCAGAGCGGGAGAAGGGCATTGTGATTAACCCATCAAACACTCTGTTTCAGATGGCTTTCTACCTGAGCCATAAAATGATTGAATCTGTTAAGACTTTCAGGACCAACAGCACTTGTCTTACCGTTTTATTATCTTTATGGCTTTAAAGTCACAATACACATGGCCATGGATCAACAGGTAGGAGGGTGTCACAGGGAGTGGGGAAACAGTGTAGGCAGGGGGTCTGGCACAGAGCCTGGCAAGAGATGCCTTCATTCAAGTGTCGATCACCTACTGTGTGCCAGGAAATGTGTCATGTGTTAAGAATAGATGCACATCCAGTTCCTACCTACAGTAACTCACCATGTAATAAAAAGGATAGGTATTTTTTTAAAAGATGTAATAAAATGTGGTTAACACAAAGATAAGGCCAGAACTGAGTCCCTAGAGAATGAATAGAACCTAGCCAGGCTAGGAGTATCAGTCAGACAAGAGGGACAATTCACAAATAGTGGATTAATAATAATAATAACCTTGATGGAAAAGCACAATAACAGCCAGGGTTATTATTATTAGCACATTACCCTTCCCAAGGCAGTGAACAGATGGAAACCGTCAACGCTTTCAAATCTTCGGAGGACGAGAAATCCACATTTACTGCGAACCTGTTTTACACGTGTACTTTTGTGTGTTATCTTATTTGGCTTCTGGATAATCCTGTGGTCTGTGGAGACCATCATTTTACAGATGGGGAAACTGAGGCTGAGAGCAGTGCTGCATTCACATGGCCAGCTCAGAGCAGATGCAGAGGTGGACCCAGTGGGCTCCAGTGCTGCTCACTCCTTCAGTCTGAGGGCTTCATGAATGCCCAGGGAGCATCAGATACCCATCTGGGCCGATGGCAACAAGCTTAGAATTCCAGTCAATGCTTGGATGAAACTAAAGCCAAAAGCCAAACACCACTATCATAGAATAAATTTCTGGGGTACAAAAATAAACTTGAAATGTTATTAAAAGTTTAATTATTAGTACAATGTTATTGCTAACTTTTTAATAGCCAGATTTAAGAAGTTCGACCCTAGAGTGCAGAATCATCATTTTTCACCTTGGTCAGCCATTGGAAGGCTCTGGAGATCCAGAGCTGAAAATGTTTGACACTAAAGCAGAACCACACTTCCAACTGAGGTCAGTGGAAATCAAGAGATTTTTAAAAATTACCTCTGCCTGTTTTTTGGCACTATAATGGTGATGTTGTCACCAAGTTCATTGACTGTAATAAAGACTTATCTCCTTTTCAAATCTTATACTTAAATATTTTGGTATCTGATGAAGCGATTGCATTGAAGCAATCCTACACACTGAAGCTTCATTAATGCTTGGAACTACCTCTTTGACTTCAGACTGTTGCAGTCACTTACAGATTTTTTTTTTTTTTTTTTTTTTTTTTTGAGACGGAATCTCGCACTGTCGCCTAGGCTGGAGTGTAATGGCACGATCTTGGCTCACTGCAACCTCCACCTCCTGGGTTCACGTGATTCTCCCGCCTCAGCCTCCTGAGTAGCTGGGATTACAAGTGTGCCCCACCACACCCAGCTAATTTTTTGTATTTTTAATAGAGATGGGGTTTCACTATGTTGGCCAGACTGGTCTTGAATTCCTGACTTCATGATCCGCCCGCCTCAGCCTCCCAAAGTGCTGGGATTACAGGCATGAGCCATTGCGCCTGGCCTACAGTTTTTATTTTGAAAGGTTATTTGTTTTAATGTGATAAATCTTAGCACATCAAACAAATTTATAGAACTTAGAATTCGAATATAGTAAATCTATATTATTATTCTTCATATTATTTCCCAAAATTGTATAAACCTTTGCTAGCTCCAAAAGGATATTGTTTCTTTGTAAAAGTATCTAATGGTCCCTCTCTTTTTTTTTTTTTTTTTTTTGAGACGGAGTCTCGCTCTGCCGCCCAGGCTGGAGTGCAGTGGCCGGATCTCAGCTCACTGCAAGCTCCGCCCCCCGGGTTCCCACCATTCTCCTGCCTCAGCCTCCCCAGTAGCTGGGACTACAGGCGCCCGCCACCTCGCCCGGCTAGTTTTTTTTGTATTTTTTAGTAGAGACGGGGTTTCACCATGTTAGCCAGGATGGTCTCGATCTCCCGACCTCGTGATCCGCCCGTCTCGGCCTCCCAAAGTGCTGGGATTACAGGCTTGAGCCACCGCGCCCGGCCCTGGTCCCTCTCTTAATAATTACATCGACTCTATTTCCCTACCTATTTAACTCAAAACTTCTTAATTCAAAAGTTAGTAATATTTATTATTCAAAAGTTTTAATATGTAAACTGCTTTGGCAATCATCAAGAACCATTGTAGCATTTTGCTCTTACAATAATAAATATATATTTATCTTTCAACTGACTGATAGGAATCCACTTTACTAAGTTCAAATGTTATACTACAGAAATGGTTACTTATATTTGAAAGTAAGTGTTCAGTTATTAACAAGGATTTTCATTATTTGCCTTGTTTGTCTTTACTAATGTTTTCCTGATTGGATTTGATAGTCACCTGTGCCATCACTGATAGCACACAATTCAAGAGAAGGCAGAACTGACCATGAGTTTGACATTCGGCCATCTGGTCTCCCAAAGGCAGAGGCTGGAGCTGAAATTGAACAGCAGATGCAGGCCTTCTTTGGTGTGTTTCTACTAATCACCGTCTGAATTTCCCTCTAGTTGGCGAATAAGTGCAAGCGAAGCTCTCAAGCACCCCTGGTTGTCAGACCACAAGCTCCACTCCAGACTCAATGCCCAGGTGACCACGGCTTCTTACTCTTCCTCTTTTCCTCCTGTCTGCCTGTCTTTTGAAGATCAGATGCTAGAATCACCTTAACCTTAAATAAGGTTCTTTCTCATTCCTTTTCTCACGGACTACTAATCTTGTGTGTGTATTAAGTTACTTAAAATGCATTTTTAAAAATATTTATTTATTTATTTTTATTTTTTTATTTTTTTTTGAGGCAGAGTTTCACTCTTGTTGCCCAAACTGGAGTGCAATGGTGTGATCTCAGCTCACTGCCACCTCCACTTCCCGGGTTCAAGTGATTCTCCTGCCGCAGCCTCCCAAGTAGCTGGGATTACAGGTGTACACTACCATGCCTGGCTAATTTTGTAATTTTAGTAGAGACAGAGTTTCACCATGTTGGTCAGGCTGGTCTCAAACCCCGACCTCGTGATCCACCCACCTCGGCCTCTCATAGTGCTGGGATTACAGGCGTGAGCCACTGCACCTGGCCTTAAAATGCTTTTTTGGGCAGTTTACATTTTAAAAATAATGTATTTGTTGTTTAATTGAGTATTTTCAGCACAACTGTTTATTATTAAATTGTTGTATCCATTATAAAATGAATTAATTCATTGTCTTATGTGCACATACATACAGACATATAACCTATAAACATATAAAGTTCTGGAGAATATATAGTAATATTCATTCAGGAGAAATATGCCTCCTTAAAACAGAATTCAGAATTCTAAATACCGTGCTCACCTGGTTTGGTCTGCTCTGGGCACCGAATCTAATTATTAGATAACTCGAATCTATTAGAATTATCTAATACTCAGCTTGGTCCAGATATCTATACAAGTCTTTGTGTAGGAGACTCTTAGACTACAGACTGAGTATGGTGAATAACCTAGCTCACTCTCTGTAATAACTTCTTACAATGAAATCTTCATCTACTCTCATCGCCTTAATTACCAGATATTCATATTCCAACTTCCTCATCTGCCTCTTTGGCAAAGGTATCTTTCCTAAGCTGCAGAACTGTATGTCCATCTGTGTACTAGATGTTTCCACCTGGATCTTCCCACCCCTAAACTAATCTCATCTCCCTGCACCTCGCCTCACCATCAGTGATCCTCCTAGGGAAGGATGCCCTGGAGCGGTCTCAGCCAGCCCCCGCGCATCTTCTTTGTTTCCTTCCTCTCCCGCAATCCCCCATCTCATGTTTAATTTACCTCCATGTTCTGTACATGATATCCCCTAATTACCTCTGGAACCTGTGTATTTCTCTCCATTCCCATGGTTACCGTGGCCTGGGACATGCCTCCCTGAATGACTGCAGCCTCCTGACTGGCTTCTTGGCCTCCTTCATGTTGTCTCCATCCAAATGATTGTGGATTATATAATTAACACAGAAACAGATGTGCAATGCCCAAGGAACTTTACTGAACATCTAGGATGTTCAACTGGCAAGATGCACATATAGGCAAGACGCCATGCAAACCTTTGGGCCCACCAGGGACCTGTCTGACGTGCCCATCAGTTAGGGTGGCTGGTGCCCTGCCCTAGTATAGCATGGGTTTGATACGTTTTTGTTTCTTCCACCTTTGCTCCTCATCCTCTCCATTTCCTGAGGTTTTTGGAATGGAACTTTTTCACTGACCAACAAACCTTGGAATGACTATGCCTTCGGTACTCACTTTTTCCACATCCAGTTTTTATTGAAATTAACTTTACTTCTAAATTCAGCATCGGCACTAAGTTTTATTTGTGTCTGAATATACCTTTCCTTGATAATTGGTACTGATGTCAAGTAAAAATAGACTTATTACCTAGTGGGTACCTCATCCAGACTACATAAACTGCTTATTAGGGTTACCAACCTATTTTGAGCCAATTTTCCACCAATGTATTTTTATCCAAGCTTATTGGTGTCCAAATACTTTGACATGGTAGGATAGTATAGGAACCACAGCAGGTAATTAATGACATTGTACAGTTTAAAAAGTTTAAGAATATTTTTTAAACCATGTAACAACAAGTAAAATCACCTTTTGTATCCATCCATCTGCTGGTACCTGAGGTGAATAGATAGTTCAAGAGTGATGATGGTTTTTTTCTTTTTTTAATGAAAAACAAATGCCATTTTATAAATCTAGTTATTACAGTTATAATTATACAGCATTGTGGAGGCACCCTTCTAACTGCTTTACAAAAAATACCTCCCTCACTCCTCATAGCAACCCATGAAACAAGCACATTAGTGTCTGTAGCTGAGAACACTCAGGACAGGGCTGAGCTCTGGAGTCCGGACAGAGCCTCACTGCTCTGCTCTCCTGCCGCTGATGGGCTGCTGGGTACCGGGGACCTGAGCGATGCTTCCAGAACCTTTCTTGTACCATACAGTTTTAGTGTTACTCAAAGTCAATATTCAAACTTAGTATATCTTACTTTTCAAGGAAATATTGAGACTAAAGTTTCCCAGAAGGCTTATTTTTAGAATAATCTTGGTTTTACAAAATCAGAATTTACCTTTAAGTTGAAAATTTAATTCTGATCCAAAACTGTTTACCATTTCAACCTAAATTCTATTGTTAAGTCTTTCGTGTATTTTTATTTGTCTCTTTTGCTTCGAGCTTAAAAGCACTTGCTATTTTGTAACCACTTGAGTAGCATGTTGACTCTCACTAAATTTAAGAAGGACTTTTTTTTCTTAGAAGTTAACATCCGAGAGTTCTCTGCCCTCTGTATTATGCTCAAGGTGACATGCGATGACTCCCAGCCTTTCTTACGTCCCCAACCATCTGTGTGTAACCTGTTTCCATCAGAAGCAGCTCTCAGCTGGGGTGGGGCAAAGCACTCCCAAACTAGGAGTCTACTAGAACTCAGCACCTGCTGCAGAATTAGCCAGGGTTCTGGGGCCAGAGGACGGAACACGACACGAATTTGACATGGTTTCTTTCCCCCAGAGCTAAGAAACCTCTGAGCTTTCCTTCCCATTCTCAGTGTTGTGACCTTGGCTCATGCCCTTTCAGTGAACTAATAAAACAACCTGTGAACTGATATCCAACCTCTACTCACCCTCTTCCCTAATCTATCAAATCATTAGTTCCTTAATTACAGCTCAGACCTTGATTGAAAAAATCTTCACATGTTTCCTATGGTCCACACCAGACCCAACCCAGTTGCAGTCAGGGCCTGCTCCAGGACACCCCCAGCTCTTATTTTGAGCCTTGTCTCCACTGCTGCCTCCAGAGCAGCCCACAAGTCAGTACTTGTCTAAGGCCTGTATTAAATGCCCCGGCTTTTCTCAGTCCTTAAACTGGACTCTTTCTCTGTGTTCTTGAATCACTTTGTGGAATTCACATTATCGTTGTCTACTCAATTTGAAAACTTTTGGAAGAAACTGTTTCTGTGTCTGACTCATCTTTGCAGTCATCGTAGCCCCAGTATCGCAAGTGACAGGGCACTCTTGTGCTATATCAGCGTGAGTTTTGGCAAAACACACCTGAGTGTGATGAGGTGCTGAGGTGTTTGGCCCTGACTCTGTGTGAGAAGGAAGGGTCGTGTGACAGGGGCCTCTGGGGAGACTGGACTCTGAGATGGACTCCGAGGTTGGCCAGGGTGTCTGTCAGGGGGTTGTCGGGAATGTAGGCTTCAAGAATCTCTCTTGAAGAGCACCTTCTACTCAGTAGCAAGTGATTGTCTTTTCACGTGTGCTCGTAGTCAGGGCCTGATGGAAACAGTCCTAATCCTTCCCACATGCCTTCTGCTTTCCCTAGAAGAAGAAGAAGAAGAATCGTGGCTCTGATGCCCAGGACTTGTGACCAAATAGTCTACAGGAGGCACCCATTTGAAAGGTTAGTCTTGGGTCCCCTCAAGAGGTGTCTGTGAAGGCCTTAAGAGACAGGAATAAGAAAGAAACGGAACATTTGCTCACAGACTATGCGGGAAGAAGAGCTGCGTTTTGGCTGGCGTGGAGGGCCCTGAAATCAGAATGCTGTGTTTGCACCCTGGCTGTGCTCTTTCTTGCTGGAGGAAGCTCAGTGCCTGACTTGCGGGTTGGGGAGAGTCTCACTTCCTAAGCTTGTTGAGTGGCTCCCATGAGAGCATCCAAGCAAAGCCCCGAAACCAGGGCCTGGTGCGTAGGAGGGATCAATAACCAGCTCAGGCGGTGCTGGTAACCGTCTGGGGGTAGTCCTTAGACAATGTGTGAGATCAGAGGAAGTGACACCCTCTTTTGTACAGATGGGGAAATTGCATCTCAGAGACTCAGAGACTAAATAACACCCCCACGGCCATGCAGCTTGTAAAGGGTGGAGTGTGGTTCCCTTGGGTGTTTCTGAAGCTGACGCCCACGTTTTTGAATCCCCTGAGCTGCTTCCTGATCTTGGCCTGCTCTACGAGCCCAAAGAATACCACCTCCTACACACATCCAGACACATGTGGACCTCCACCTAGCTCAGGTGTTTTTGGAATCATTGAGAGATGGGTTTACACATGAATACCTTCTTTGATATCAATAATCTAGCCCAATGTAGCCCTAAAGGAGAAGACTAAGAGGCACATGTGCTTATGAAGGACTCTAAGAAAACCCAACATTCATGTCCTTGCCGGGGGCCTGGACCCTGCAGCGAGTCAGCTCCCTAACCTTGGGCGGGGAGTCCACAGCCATTTTCTCAGCTCCGTGCATGGAACTGCACAGGGCTGATGACTTGTGAGTGAGTTCTTGCTGCTCACTGTGTTTTTTTGTTGTTGTTGTTTGTTTGTTTTTTGAGATGGAGTCTTGCTCTGTCACCCAGGCTGGAGTGCGATGGTGCTATCTTGGCTCACTGCAACCCCCACCTCCCAGGTTCCAGCGATTCTCCTGCCTCAGCATCCTGAGTAGCTGGGATTACAGGCACCTGCCACCACGCCTGGCTAAGTTTTGTATTTTTAGTAGAGACGGAGTTTCACCATGTTAGCCAGGCCGGTCTCAAACTCCTGACCTTAGGTGATCCGCCCGCCTCCGCCTTCCAGAGTGCTGGGATTACAGGGTGAGCCATGTGGCCCGGCCTGGTCTTCATCCTTTCTTCTGATAGGTCTGTTTCCGGGCCTGAGGTTTCTACCCAGGCAAAAATATCAAACCTTTTTGATTGTACATATTCTTGTAAGCTGCCTTGAATTTTTGTAGAATAAGATGGGGTAGAAATGAATCAGTACCTCATAGTAAAGGCCACACATCAGTACTAGGAAAACACTTGGCCTTTGGAGGAAAGGAAGCTTACATATGCCCCTGTCACTTATTTAGAAATCCACAAAAAGTGAACAGGAAGGCTTGTGCATTCTATTTACAAAGACCATTCTTCTTTGTCAAAAACAGCAAGGACATGAAAGTCTCGATAAGGTAGGAGAGAGTTTTGTTTCTTGTGAGGACAACCTGGAGCAAGAAAGGACCCTCGTGCCCCCAGGCCTAGGTTATGGTCCTCGGCGAGGTGCCCCAGCCCTGCTCCGTGAGTGCCTGGATCCACAGGCAACCAGGCTGTGTCCGCTCCTTCTCCCCGCCCCGCCTTCACCCTCTCCCCCAGAAGCAGTTTTGTCCCCAGCGACCACAAACCCCGAGGGTTTGCCACAAACCACCTTCCCACCATAAGGACTGGAGCCACTTTGGAGGCCTGATGGGAATGAATTCACTGGGTGACAGGGTTGCATTCCAAGGCGGGCCTGCTGCCAGGGTCTGGCGGGGGAAGAATGAGGAGGAAATGGTGATGGGAGGGGGTAGAGTCCTTCCACACAGACATGGGTGCTTCGAACCCGGTGTGATGGAAGACAACAGCAGCCTATGAAGTGATGGCCGTGCAGAGGACGAAGACAGCACATTTGGGCTGGCCTCGCTGGGGCAGCTGGGCACAGCCTCTGCTGGAACTGCTTGAGGAAGCCTGCTGACGGTCATGGAGCCGGCTGCCTTCCTTTCCGGCACTCTTCAGCCCCCTTGGCCTCAGAAATTCACCTGAGTCACACCACAGGCCAAGGAAGAATCATTTCAGATACACACAATCTGGATGCTTCTAGGCTGGGGTGCAGTGTCGTCAGCATAGCTCACTGCAGCCTCAAACTCCTGGACTCAAGCGATCCTCCTACCTCAGCCTCCCAAGTAGCTGTGAGAAAAGACATGCACCACCACACCTGGCTAATTTTTAAGTTTTTTGTAGAGGTGGGGTCTCACTATGTTGCCCAGGCTGGCCTTGACCTCCTGAGCTCAAGTGATCCTCCTGCCTCTGTGTCCCGAAGCACTGAGATTACAGGAATAAGAGCCGCCGTGTCCCGCCCACCTTCCTACTTTAAATAAACAAATAAATAAATAAAACTTCATGTAAGATTTTAACTCTGGGAGCAGCCTCATTTGAGAAGTTAGAAAAAAAAAAAGATTATTCTTCACAATAATATTCCCCGTCAGGATGAGATGGGTTTATGGCAGGATGTATTATGACGGAAACCAAATTTGAGATAATATTGATTTTAAAAATCTGGTGGTTGAAGATTATTCCTGTGGAAAAAGAAAAAGTTCCAGGCCGATAAATAAGGCATAATTCACAATGTCAACCGAGGCATATACATCTCCTGCAATTTGTCAGAGGAAACATTCCCAAAATCAACCTGGTGGCATTTTGTTTCTGGTTACCTCTGTCGTAACTTTTGCCAACTTATGGGATATAAATTTAGGGTACTCCTCAGATCCACAGGAATGATGGCAGGTAGCCGTGTGCGGGCCCCAGGTCAGACGTGGTCATAAAGCCCATGGAAATGTCCCCACACCTGAGGCCACATTCTCACTTTGATGCTGGGATCAAGCTGACCAGATGGATGGAGTGGATGTACTTCAGACGAAACAAAGAGGCCTTGTCCTTCAATATTGCAAATAGTCCTAAAATATCTTGCACAAATTTACCCATGTAACAAACCTGCACATGTACCCCTTGAGCCTAAAATACAAGTTGGAAAGAAAAAAAAATATCTTGCACAAACTAAACATTAAAAAGCCCAACTCTGGTAAGTGGTGGCATCCATCAAGAGGTTTCTTTTTTTTCCCCGCTCACATACACACATACGTTATTAAAAAAAATCATCTGTGGTTTTCCTAAGGGGCACAACCAACTAATTATAATTTTAAAAGCCCTGCTGAATTAACAAGATTCATATTTTGTTTGCTTTGCAGGAAAACTGCTGCGGTTGCTGCTGCTACGAGAAAATTTTTTGAAAAATCAGCAGTTCTGATGCCTTGACCCCTATGATGATTGGCAGTCTTAGCAGGGGGAACCCTCGACCCTGAATTTGAACTTGAACTGGAGTGCCTCTGCTGCGTTCAGAGGACGCCCAGCCCTGCGGTCTGCTCTCAGGGCGCAGACACATCCCTGCACCCGGTGGTAGTGACGTTGGGAAGATGTTCCCTGCCACCTTGAGATTTTTTACTTCTAGAAAATTTTTTTTGCTCTTAGTCACTGGGGTAGGGGGCGCATTGTGTCTGCTATTTCTCAGATGACTACAGCCATGACACTTGAGATGTACCGGAGATTTCAAAACTGGAGGATGCATTTGGAGGGAGGAAGCTACTTCTAGCCATTAGACTATGCCTTTTGAAGGGGCAATTAGATGGCCAGAAAGAATTCTAGCTCCCATGCACCCTTGAAGACTTAGTTTCTCAGACTCTGCCATTTTGATTTGGTCTACGGTCACGTGACTACAATGGATAAATAATTTGCTTGCTGGAACAGAAGCCGTCTTTGAATTTCCCAACAAGAGGCATCAGCCACTGTGTCTTTCATTTATTCTTAATTGTCCTCAAAGTGCGTTTTCTTCCAAGTAGCTGATTCTGTTTTTCACATCTATACTCCCTGCACCCTTCTGACTGACAGTTCATCCCCACAAAACACATTGGTTTTGAGAAGTGATGCAAAAAGTATCTGTTTATGGTTGGTTGAAATTCTGACCTTTGGAATAATGTCAACAGTCACAAGAGGTTTCCTCAAGCCCCAGTTGTCAATGAAAAGAGACGGATCTGCACCTCTTAGAGCAAGACAGCACTGAGCTTTCAATGTTCAAGTGACTTGGGAAGTAACCTTCAAGCTTCTGGGTAAACACGAACAAACATTGACAAAGACCAAGTCCAGTCTCTTGCCCTGCTGTCTCACGGGACTCAGTGGGGGTAAAGAAATCGCAGTCGGACACCAGAGGTGATGGCAACTCTGCGACTTCACCTGCTGGACGTGAGAACGTTGGAATGTTCCAGTTGGAAGGTTCCTATGCCTAGCCCATGTGCCATTTCACGGCAGATATGTTAGATATCTACCTGCCGTAGTTAGTTATGGGGCCCAGAAAGGCACTGGGCTTTAAAGAGCAAAACGACTGTGTCGTTTCCACGTGAGGGAGAGGCAAGGAAAAGCCCCACAAAATTCCCATTACCCGCTGAACTCCAAGCTCACCACCCAGCTTCATGAACTTTCCTCACATTTTCCATTTCCAAATAACTGTTGCGTTGAATCAGCTGTGTTAATGCCTTTATTCTTCGTGTTTTGTTTGTTTGTTTGTTTTTGTTTTGACGGAGTCTTGCTCTGTCGCGAGGCTGGAGTGCAGTGGCACCATCTCAGTTCACTGCAACCTCCGCCTCCCCAGTTCAAGCGATTCTCCTGCAGCCTCCCAAGTAGCTGGGATTACAGGCGCGTGCCAGCACGTGTGGCTGATTTTTGTATTTTTCGTAGACATGGGGTTTCACCATGTTGGCCAGGATGGTCTCAATCTCTTGACCTTGTGATCCGCCCGCCTCGGCCTCCCAAAGTGCTGGGATTACAGGTGTGAGCCACCGCGCCCAGCCAATGCCTTTGTTTTTATCCATCTGTCCTTCTAAGCTCCTGTTGTCACAATAGCAATGAAAGGTATAAGAATTACTTGGTAGCCTCTTCAGGGATGGCCATTTCACTTTGCATCAGCTTTCCCCCATTATGTCTCAGATCCACCTAAGGAATCCTTCCTTACCACATGCCATGAATGTATGCAACATCCTTACTCTCATCTTTAAGGTAAGGAGGAAGTAGAGAGAGCAGGAAATGTGTGATTTGGTGAAGGCCACATGCAAATTTTGTGGTCGTGCTAGTTATAAAACTGACTCCTTTCTAGCCTTTGCTCTTATGATGCATTTCTTTTTCTCCTTTGGCCTTGCATTCATCCAAGTTTGGTTTCTTATGTTCCTGTTATGTGACTATGCTTCAAATGTTTAATTTAGTTTCCTTAAAACACACACACACATACACACACACACACACACACAAAACCCTATGACTGGAGTGTTATATTACTATGCTATCTTTAGCTGATGCTATTCACTGAGGCTGGAAAAATACAAGCCAGTGCATGCATTAATACTTAGTTAGACCACAGAGAGCTGGCATTCACTCAAGTGCTAAACAGGACACGAGGGTCTGATTTGAAGCCCCTCGTGGCAGGGCGTTTTCTGTCCTGTGGTGTGCATTCTCTACCAAATCGAGCATGAGATCTTTTGCACGACATGCAATTTGCATCCACCTTCCCTCTGACTCACGTTGGCAGATAAACTGTCCCCAGACCCTGCCACACACGGAAGAGACAGCTCAGGCCAAATACAGGCATGATTTCTTTGCCAAGTTAATCCACGGATGACCCTGCAGTGAGTGGGTGTGATTTTTGTTTTGTTTTGAGGTTTAGAAAGGAGACTCAACTTTGAAAATGGATCTTGTTTGATTCTGTAGTTAAATTTCCGCATTTGGAATGGGACGGCATCTCCATGCCAGCAGGGTGCCTTTTAAATGAGTGCTGAGGGTAGTTTGCATTGCAGAGTTGATGATTACAGTCTAGAGTTACTTGAAATGGGAGATTATCAGTCTAGTGTTCATCCCGCCCCTGCTCCATGTCCTTGTGTGGCTGCTCCAGCGAGAGCTGGTAACTAGGTAGACTGCTGCTCTAATGGGAAAAGGGGGCTTTGCAAAGCCGAGGAATCAAGCCAGATGCGAGCATGGACGTAGAAAAGCTGAGTCTGACTAGACCAGGGTTATGGAGATCAATTTTTCCAGCAGGTCATTAGGATTTGGGAGGCTGTATTTCTCCTCCACCCTCTTAATGGATGCTATGGCTTTGCTCACTCACTAGGCAGTTCCCACTTTCTTTAGCAAATGGAGGAAATTAAGCAGCGATGTGGCACTTCCCACTGCCTGGAGAGAAATAAACCTTGCAAATTATTAAGGAGAAGGCATGCCACATTGGTAATTTGGAAGACACCAACACTTACCCAGAATCTGTTGCTATTTAAAAATCACGGGGAGGAGGGCACATGTCCCCATTTGTTACATTAGAAACTTTGGAAGAGACTCACCTGAAACTAACTTGGGGAAACAGTTTCTAGGTTGAAGCTGGTAATACTTATGTCTGTTGAGTGCCATAAGTTTATTTTCAGTTATTTTGTCTAACTCGATGTTAATTTGCTTTCTTTCCTCAAAAATGTAAGTAGGCATGTGGCCATTGTTGTGGCTTGCTTTGATGTATGTTTGGAAAGATGTGTGAATACTTAATTTTTATCCATTTTGTGGAAATTAGCTTAGCAATTTTTTTCTCTTTTAAGAATCAAAATATGGATTTGATACTAGGAACACAATTTGCTCGTTATTTCATTCCTTTTTTGTCCCTTCTGCTTCCTCTGCCCCTCCCCCAGCCACCCAGCACGGGGTGCCAGTGCGCATGCGTGTGCTGGGTTAGTGTGTGCTGGGGACCAAATGACAGAACCCTGGTTGAAAATCCACTTGTAAAAGCACAAGTGAGAGGCAGCATCAGGCCCCCGGAGGGCTGTGGTCCTCGGACTCGGTTCCCTCCTGTCCCCTGGCCTTCCTGTCGTCCCTGCACACTGCGGCATCACCACGGCCCACTTCTCAATGCCCGCAAAGCTTTGCCTTTGCTTCTGCACTCTCTTTTACAATTTTTACTTCTTTCCTTTTTCTTAAGTTAGAATCCAAGTTTGTCTTCTTATCCGTCACCGTGCTCCCTGAAAGTCTTTTTGAGATTAAGAAATTTTCTTACCGGGAGGCAACTTTCCATCTGTCCTAAAGGGAAGTGGGTGCTGGGTTTATTAGATGTTGGGTTCCTAGAGTAAGATGACTTCCTTACATAGCTTGGAGTCTGCAGTTTCTCAATTAGAAGCGTTCTATATTTCTTTTTGCGCCATTTTAGTGGGCTGTGCTTTGTATAAGTGGTCTTTCTATGGGCAGTTTCACCTTCCATGAAGGCTTATAACTCAACCACTGCTGCCCATTCAGAAGAGCAGAAAGCATCTGCTGTGTGGGCGTTCATATGTTACCTAATGTGTGTTTTGCTGTCGTCTCAGCTGATGGATGTCATTGAGTCTTTCTGACTAGGTTTATTGGTGTTGATAAGAAATTTAAAAAAAGGATTCATAACATGATTGTGTCTATCATGTATATTTTAAATTTCTGAACATAATTTCATTTGGCTGTTTTTCTTTGCTTTATAAGGATGTATAACAATCATGTATGTGTATTATATTGAAGAATAAACATGGACCTTATTTATCTTTTGATTAATGGGCTCAGTCATTCAAAGACATTGTATTAGTCCATTCTTGCATTGCTATAAAGAACTACCTGAGATTGGGTAATTTATGAAGAAAAGAGGTTTTATCAGCTCATGGTTCTGCCAGCTGTGCAGGCTTCTGCTTCTGAGGAGGCCTCAGGAAACTTACAACTCCATAGAAGAAGGTGAAGGGGAAGCAGGCACAGTCTTCACACGGCCAGAGCAGGCGGGGGGAGAGAGAGAGAGAGAGCGAAGGGGGAGGTGCTACACACTTTCAGACCACCAGATCTCGGGAGAACTCACTCACTATCACGAGAACAGCAAGGGGGGAATCCACCCCCATGATCCAGTCACCTCCCACCAGGCCCCTCCTCCAACACTGGGGATTACAATTCAACATGAGATTTGGGCAGGGACACAGAGCCAAACCATGTCAGACGTGGACTTGGCAAATACAATGCAAACTCCTTTACTTCAGGTCTAACATGTCAATTCCTGTGACATTCGGAACCCAAGCTACCTAAAAGGGCCTCACACTTACAGGGGCCCCAGCGCAGTCCACGGCGACACTGGCCAGCCACGTCTGGGAAAACAACTCTTAATTTGAAGACATGGTGGTTCCAATGCACCAAGACAAGGTTCAGGGTGGCTTTTTTTCCCCTATTAATACAAAAATATCGACTTAGATTTATGTAAAGTGTCTAGTTTCAGAGGATGTTTAATAAATTATAAAGGCAACTAGTAGCAATTCAACCCCTTTCATGTCTGTTAGTGATTATTCCTTAAACACTGAAAAGTGTCTGCTTCAAAAGTCCCAACACTGAAGGACCTCAGTAAAAAGCAGCCACCACAGGCCCCATGATTGCTTTCTGGGCGTGTTTCTTGTCTGGAGATGGGTCTGTTCTCTCCCAGGCCTGCATGTGAGTCTGGGGTTGACACCTGGATCTAAGCCAACACTCCCCTCTCAGCCCAGCAGTGGTCAGCTCTCCCAGCGGCAACAAGGCCCCCGAACCCTGGCAGGGCTTGAGGTGGGCCTGCTGGATTTTCCATCGCCCACACTGCAAGCCTTAGGGAGGGATGGGGCTTTGTGTTCTCACATGAAGCAATCTCGTCTTGAATGTAGTCTTTTGCCACTCAGACTTCTAGGTGAGGCATTCTCATTTCTTCCCCACAGTGAGGAATCCTTGGCCCTCCCTCCATTATCGGTGCTTGGAGTCTGCAGTTTGCACATGACCATGTCCTTTCCCAGGAGCATATTCTCAGTGGTGGAGTTTCAGGGCCTGCGACTCAGCGAGAGGCCTCAGCCATCTTCTTCCTCCCTGGCCCTTCTTGGCCTCTCCCGGGGTATGGTGGATGGGGGGGTCTCCCTCACCACGCCCACAGAGGGAGGGCGCTGAACCCCTTCACCACTCACCTTCCCACTCCCCATTTGGAAACAGGACACCAGCCTCACCCTGAGATCCTGAGCCATTAGGAAGACTGGTTCTTGGTCCTCGCCCTTCAGTCATTTCTCTCTCCTACTCCTAATTTAGGATTTTTCCAAGAGCTTGTAATCAGTGCTCTCCAGACAGCACTGTGGGGACATCGGGTCTCATGAAAGATACTCATCTGAATTTAGCTGGCTCAGGACCTCACAGCTCACCTGCCTATTTCTAGGGACCTCCAAAATATTCTAAGCATCCAGTGTGTCAGAGAGAATGGGCTCTTCTGGCAGGATACAGCCCCACCGCCTGGGCACCTCCCTGCCACTTCCCTGGTCCACCCTCAGAGACACAGCTCCCCCTGACAAGGTGTGGCTTCCTGGCATCCTGCAAGAGGCAGGCCCTCAAGGGAGCAGCGATGCTGTATTTCCTGGAGTCCCCGTCAGGCTAACACTGCATGCATAACCCAGGCAGAAGTGCAGAGGTGCCCACCACTCAGCCTTGCTCAGACAGACCCAGGTCAACTGGCCATCACAACTCTTAGAATCTTCTCCAGAGCTATGAGAAGTGAAGGCAACAGATCTCCCCCCAGCCCCCATCACCTGCCTGCTAGGTGGTGTTTGGTACAATAAGAGCAAGGTTGAATTCTGCCAGGCTGACTTCTGCCACACACTCAAATGAGGAGTAGCCAGACAGCCACAGTTAGACAAACTGCTGGGGGAGCCTAGTGAAGCCCCCGCTCTCTGGCCCTTGTAGCCCCCTCTGACAGCATCTTGCATGAAAGGTTGACTCCTGCCCCATCCACTCAGGAGACCATGTTTTTCTCAGTCACCAATTCATACCTCATGGCTGGGTCAGCCCTTATGATATCCTGTACTCGTTCTCATATGCTACTAAATTATACTAGGATATTATTTATCAAATCACGAATAGCTACTGATATTTAAGTACCTGACTATGTTTCTAAGCTCTTTCTCCATATCACCTCCTTTAATACTAACAAGCCAGCAAGACAGTTAAACCCAATTTACAAATAAGCCCCTGAGAGTGAAGTTAAGTAACAGACCCAAGGACGTATAGCAAATCAGTAGAGGAACTGAAATTTTCACCCAGTCAGTCTGATCTGAAAGCTCATGCCCTTTATCCACCAGAAACAGTTTCTCACACTTTAATGTGCATAAGAATCACCTGTGGATCTTGCTAATGAAAAGATTCTGATTCAGAAGTTCTGGGTGGGGCCTCAGACTCTTCCTTTTTATTTTTTATTTTATTTTATTTTATTTTATTTTATTTTATTTTATTTTATTTTAGAGGCAGAGTCTCGCTCTGTCGCCCAGGCTGGAGTGCAGTGGCCAGATCTCGGCTCACTGCAAGCTCCGCCTCCCGGGTTCACGCCATTCTCCTGCCTCAGCCTCCCCAGTTGCTGGGACTACAGGCGCCCGCCACCTCGTCCGGCTAGTTTTTTTGTATTTTTTTAGTAGAGATGGGGTTTCACCGTGTTAGCCAGGATGGTCTTGATCTCCTGACCTCGTGATCCGCCCATCTCGGCCTCCCAAAGTGCTGGGATTACAGGCTTGAGCCACCGCGCCCAGCTGACTCTTCCTTTTTAATAAGCTCCAGGTGACACAGCTGTGGCACTATCTGTTTTGAGTGAAGCTTGCAATTCTGATCACAAAGTCCAGCTGCCTGACTAGTAGGATCAGATAACAGCATCCCCTATAAATGGCAGGACAGATAACAGCATCCCCTATAAATGGCAGGACATAGGACTCAGTGGAATTCTAAGGCCTGGGACCTCTCCCAAGACTATAGGTTCCCAAGCTTGCTAGATTCTTATTATACTAGAATTATATTATTATTATTATTACATTTGTATTCATTTCAGGGTGCAGGTATCTGTACAACATTTCTAGCCCATCCACACACTTTAAACACTATTAATATTTCACAAATTTAAAAAACTTATTTTTTAGAATTTTCCGGTGTTAGACATAAGGAGAGAAGATGAGATTGTATAACCCTGTCTGCTTATGCTAATTTTAGATGCTACCTACCAACTGCTGGAGTGTACGTTCTTGATGAGGTTGACATTCTTTAAATGCTAACTAACTTCTGCGCCAGAGCATTTTATAACAAACCATGTACAAACTCATCCTGTTTGCCACAGCACCTCACACAATCCTTCCTGAAGAAAGCTCTTCAGCTCGGCCTTTTGGCCCCTCAGGTAGCTGGTGGAGGAACACACAAGTCCCTGAGAATGGGCCACAAATCTCCTTCCTCATCCCTGACTCCCGTGAAGGCTTGTTCCCCCAAAATTCACATCTTGGAAAGCCCATCAGGCCTGTCTGAATCCCTGCCCTTTACCCATAGTGCCTGTCCGCTTTCTAGAGTCAGCTGGCACCCATGAGTCACCACAGAACGATTCCACATGAGCACCTGCTGTCACTCTTAACAGTCTGACCATGCGAGCCCCTCAAGCACCTGTGAAGCAGCAAGGAAGGATCTAGGGCCGTGCCCATCCCTTCCAGAGGACTGGCCCTTCTAAGTTCCCATTTCTCTTAAAACTAAGATCCTGCAATTTTCTGTGGAGAGCTGAACTAGTGATGAGCAAATACCCTCCTTAAGTAACCATCTGGCTCCTTCCTCTCCATCCCTCATCCCCCATTGTGCTGTTGGGGGCCCTGGCGGGGAC
The DNA here is from genome assembly GCF_049350105.2 of Macaca mulatta. Classification (NCBI taxonomy): domain Eukaryota; kingdom Metazoa; phylum Chordata; class Mammalia; order Primates; family Cercopithecidae; genus Macaca; species Macaca mulatta. Next base: position 180,582,632 of record NC_133409.1, read on the forward strand.
GCACTCATACTTCATAGATCCCGCTGGACTTCATCATTGGTGTACTGGACTCCTGTCTTTACAATCTCCAATCTCCTCCACACTGATGATCTTTTCATTTCTAAAACACAAATCTAATCAGATAACTTTAAAGGTTAGAAACTCGGGCTCAAAAAACGTTGAATTCCTTAGCGTCATGTTTAAGATCCCTGTTCATGCAGTTGGCCTTACTTTTCAATGTCATTTGCCACATGTTTCCCACCCCGCTCCACGCTAAAGACGCAGAAACAATGTCCTAGGCCTCCAGCAGGGTCCTAATACGGCATCCCTAGCCCAAGTTGGCCTACAGATGTGGATCTTTTCGGACACCATGATTGCTGAAATTTTGAATTTGAATGCGTTTAGAATATTCAGGCACTAATAAAGGTTTCAGACCAATTTGCAGTGTTATTTCTCTTTACCACAACTAGTGCCAGCAAAGACCATGACTGAGACAGGAGGATCCATTTCCCAGATGGCTCGCTTGCAGAGCTGGCAAATTGATGCTGAGATGGTTGGCAGGAGGCCTCCATTCCTCACCAGGCGGACCTCTCCATAGGGCTGATTGTGTGACAGCTGCTTCTCAGAATGAGTGATCGAGGAGAGAGTAAGAGTCTCAATCTTTTTTATGTCTTACCCCCAAGCAGCCGTCACACTCTCTAATTTCCACAATGCCCTGTTCAATGTGGGAGGGGACTACACAAGGTAAGAATAACAGGAAGTGAGAATCACTGGGGGCTACTTTGTAGGTCAGTGATCCTTGTGTATCTCCAGCTCACCAATGACACATGTCCTTCTCCATGCCAGGCACAGTCACCTACTCCTGGATCCACCCTCTGGACTCTCGCTTTCACCTTCTGAGTCATTCCCCCTTTTCCATGAAGGCTAGTCTAATGTGTGCGGTGGTGTAGGTTTCTCAGCTTACTTCCTGCTGGTGGAAATTTGGGAGGACAGAGGCCTCTTTTCTCTTTGTGGTCGTTGACTGTGTCAGTCCAAACTGGTGGTGCTTCAAGCAACACAAATCAAAACTTTCTAGACCTCCTGTGAATTTTACTGGGGTTCACTTCATTAGACAAGGACTACACTCACCATTCACGATAAGCTCTTCTTTACGTTGGACTTCTGCTGGGTCTACTGAGGGCCAACACCCTTAAACACCTTAGAAACCCTGTTGTTTGACTGAATAATTCTCTAATGCACTGTCTTGAATATTTCTGAGGTCTTAACAAATAATTTTAAATTCTCAGCTTCGTGTTTAGACCTTGTTTTCTTTAGTGTCCTGGATTTGATCTTTACCTGGAAGTCATTTCTTAATTGTAGCATCATTTGTTGTCCCTAGAGGATGGAAGTTTTTTTAAAATTATTTTTTCTTTAAAAGTTCTTCCTTTAGCTTATCTCTTTCTTCTCACATTTTATTATAAGCAGCAAAAAGAAACCTGGAAGGCTTTCAGCACTCTTTGGAAACATCCTTAGTTAGATCACACCATTAATTAGGTAAATTTTCTCGTTTGCCTATTATTACAGGTGATAGTGTTGCTAAACTTTCTACCACCAATATAACAAAAACCCTTTTTTCACCAGTTTCAAATAAAATTTTCCTCACTTTTCTCCAAACTCTCACTCACAACCTCCTCAAAGATCATTAAGATGTCATGAAACACTCTTCAAGCCTCTTCAAGCTTTCACTAATAATTTTCTCAAAGTCTTTCCAACTTATTTCCACAGCCTAGTTCCAATGTCTCGCCCGCCTTTTTGTTATGGTTTTTGTGATGGAGGTACTCTTCTGAGTATTGTCAAATCCTGACAACATGAGTACAATAGGCTTGTTTATAATTCTCAAGCCTTACATATCCTCTTCTCTTCGTCTAAAATATTTTCCATTAATCTTACCTGACGAACACCCAAATCGCACCATCCTTCCCAACTCAGGGTAAAGTCCTGATGCCCTTGTCACATCTTCTATTAATATATGTTTCTTTAATAGCATTTGTCACATTATTTTCTAATATTATGCTTTTTAATTTTGACCTGGCTTCCCTCCCCACCATAAATTCTTTGAGTACAGAAATTAGGGTATTATTTTTGGCATAGTTATCCCTTCCCCCCCAAGTCTCAACAGAGACATTCTTTGAGTGCGTGTCTTTATTTTGCTGAATTTGAAATGAGAACATTTCAACACTACTAGCAAGACTTACTGAATAAACTTCCAAACTCTTTAGAATGATTTTTTCTTTTGATTTAGACATTTTTGTTCTTTCCATGTCTCATCAGGTGATTGATAACAAAAGTACAGAATATTATGAATAATGTTTTGTTTTCCATGTGTATCCACAATTTAAAAATATTTCCTTTATATATATATGCTTTAAAATACATCAACTCGAGAACAACCTAGCATGAAAATTCATAATTCTTGCTAATTAATGTCTGAACTTTTTCCCCTCAATTATTTCACGCACCTGTTCACTGTAAATTTTCTCAGCAATTTTTATATCATATTAATGCTACCCAGAACTTGGACGCACACCTGAAGTTTTTCTGAATTTTAATTATTTTCAAATTAATTTTAATATTCTGGATAATTTCAAGCTAACCCATATGTTTAATAAAATTGAGCTTTATATTTCAAAAAATGATGAAGTATTCCTAAGGTTTCAAAAGATCATGTATGGTCTGCTTTTAGAAATGCTTTTAAAATAGTTTTTAAAAAAATTCTTTCACCCTCCTATTTGTCCCAAATCTTATTGTTTCATGATTAACTTAGCAGCTTGTCTTGTGTGCAGTAGCTCACAGATTTCCAAGATGAAACATGGTTTTGGCTACCCTGCCAAACCTACCTTCTGCCAACTTCCCTTAAGTCAGATTCCACAGTCTTGGTCACTCTTCTGCTGCGACAGTTTTCACTTCCCTTCTGCCTCACTCAGTAGTTCTATTGCTCTAGGTTGTGCTAGAGCAATAGAAATCTGGCTAACATCCAAATGTTTTTTAAAACATCAAATGTTGCTTGGTTAAGGTGCTTCACAACATTAGAACACTGTTAATACCATAAAGAGGAACAAATCAGATAATGCTTGTTCCTGTTGTGACAATCTATTGGGACTTATGATTTTCAAAATAATACCACTGTAAAGTATAGGATAAGAGGAGGTCTTGTTTATATTGGCAAAATGAGGTTTCCATTTGCTCAGAGTAAGTAGTAAATGGTTTATTGCTTAGCCTTTATACAGTAGTTTATATTGCACAGGAACTTAACGTCATTTTTATTAGTGATTGGTAACTATTGTATAGTAACAGTACAGAGACACCGAGGGAAACAAAAAAGATCAGGCTTAGAGGGTATATATGGTACATGGACTCTCTGTCTTTAAACAGTGTTTTGTCTTCCTTATATGCACTTATGCACATACACATACATACCCAGACTTATGAAAAGAAGGTCTACTGTTAAAACAGTGGAGAAAAATTAAATTAAGATCAAATAGAAACTGATTTAATCAATATGAACTTGAATTAAAGGGCCAAACTCCTAGACCAGTTCTTGCCGACTCATCATTTCCAATTTCTGTTTATTGCAATAGAGGCTGATACGATGACAACCACCTGGAAACAATGAGATTTTGAAGACACTTGCTTTGAAATATGCCTAAAACCCATACATTTGAATGACTTGTACTCAAAACAGTCATCCTCGATGGCCAGCTACTTAATCCGATTATGTTTTCTCTACTTCACGCATACTTGAAACTCCTCTTCATGAACTACCCTGTGCTCTGTTTTGTAGCTGCCTCTTTGGAAATCAGTGTAATTTATTTAATAACCACTCTTAGTGTTTAGCCCAACAATGGGATCATTAACCTCACTAATCACCTTATTCACTAATGCATCTCCAAATTACTTATGCTTTCAAAAATTACATACAACATCCAAACGTAAAGAACTACCGTCATTCAAGGTGTTTTTAAAACTATAATGGCTACCCTAAAAATTATTCTGGAAAAGTTCCAAAATGGTTTTCAGATATGGTGGTACAATTGAATAGATGTAACTTACAAGTTACTTCCATAATGGTGACCACACTCATTTCTAATATGGGTGTTTACAGATATAAGTTTCCCTATAACCACTGCTTAACCGCATCCTGTAAGTTTTGACGTATTTTGTTTTTATTCTCATTCATCTCAAAGTATTTTCTGGTTTCCTTGTGATTTCTTTTTTGACTCCTCGGTTATTTAGGAGTGCGTTGCTTAATTTCCACGTATTTGTGAGTTTTCCTGATTTCCTCCTGTTATTGATTTCTAGTATAATGGCTTTGTGATCAGAGAATATAATTTCTGTAATTTCAATCCCTTTAAATTTATGGAGGCTTGTTTTATGGCCTAACATGTGCACTATCCTGCAGAGTGTTGCTTGTGGGCTTGAGACGAATGTGAATTCTGCTGCTGTTGGGTGTGGTGTTCTACAGATGTTTGTTAAGTGTCGTTGGTTCGAAGTATTGTTTAATTCTTCTATTTTCAGGTTGATCTTCTATTTGTTTTATTTATTATTGAAAGTGGCGTGTTGAACTTGCCAACTGTTATTGTGAATTGTTTCTCCTTTCCATTCTGTATGTTTCTGTTTTCCATGTGTATCCACATGGAAATTTTGGAATTTTACTGTTATGCATACATAAATTATAATTGTTGTCTTCCTGATGGATTGATCCCTTTATGATTAAGAAAAGTCCTTTGTTTTTCTAGCAAAAATTTTTGTCTTAAAGTCTATTTTGTCTAATAATGGCATAGCCACTCCAGTTTTCTTTGGGTTGCTGTTTGTATGTATATTTTTTCATGCAAACTGACTTTTAATCTAAAGTGTGCCACTTCCAGACAGCATATAGGTAATCATATTTTTTAAATGTCATTCTGCCAACATCCACCTTCTAATTGAAGTATTGAATACATTTGCATTTAATGTCAGTACTGATAAAGCAGGATATACATCTGTCATTTGACTATTTGTTTTCCATATGTCATATCATTTCACTCCTCTATTTCTCTATTACTATTTCATTTTTTATTAAACATATTTTTTTTTAGTGCACCATTTCGATTTCTCAAAGTTTTAGCTACATTTTCTTTCTTTTCTTTTTTTTTTTTTTTTTTTGAGACAGAGTCTCACTCTGTCACCCAGGCTGGAGTGCAGTGGCGTGATCTCAACTTACTGCAATATCCACCTCCCAGGTTCAAGTGATTCTCCTGCCTCAACATCCTGAATAGCTGGGATTACAGGTGTGCACCACCACACCCAGCTAATTTTTGTATTTTTAGTAGAGATGAGGTTTCATCATGTTGGCCAGGCTGATCTCGAACTCCTGACCTCAGGTGATCCACCCACTTCGACCTCCCAAAGTGCTGGGATTATAGGCGTGAGCCACCATGCCTGGCCATTTTGAGCTATATTTTCTGAATTATTTTCTTAGAGGTTTTTCTGGTGATTACAATTAACACCTTGACTTCCAACAATCTCTTTTAGATTAACATCAACTTAATTTTAATAATAAATAATGCTTTGCTACCAAATAGCTCTATGTCAACTCTTTTATGTTCTTATTATCAAGCAAACTATTAATATGTTTTTATATACTATAAGCCCATTAACATAGTTTTATAATTATCACTTTACATATCTATCTTTTAAATCAGGAGATAGTGTATTTACCTATCTACCTCTATTGGTGTTCTTTATTTCTTCATGTAAATTTGAGTTACTGTCTGATGTCTTTTCATTTCAGCCTGAAGGATTCTCTTTATTATTTCTTGTAGGGAAGTTTGGCTAGTAATACATACCCTCAAGTTTTGTTTATCTTGGAATGTTTTACACTTTCCAATATACAGATCACTAGATGTAGAATTCTTGGTTGACAGTCTTTTTCCTTCAGCACTTTGAATATGCCATTTCACTGCTTTCTAGACTTGGTAGTTTCTGAAAATAAGTCAGCTGTTAACCTTACTGAGGATCACTTGTATGTGATGAGTGGCTTGCCTTGTCCTGCTGCATTCCAGATTCTTCGTCTTTGTCTTTTGGCAGCTTGATTGTGATGTTTCTAGGTGTGGATCTCTTTGAGTTTATTCTACATGAAGTCTTTTGAGTATCTTAATGTTTTCCATAAAATTATAGAAGTTCTTCTCTGTTATTTCTTTAAATGTGATTTCTTCTTGTCTCTTCTCTCTCTCTGTCTCCCTCGCGTCAGGCTCCCATTAACTATATGTTGGTATGCTTGAACAATCTCCACATATATCTGAAGCTCTGTTCATTTTTCTTCATTCATTTTTGCTTCTGTTCCTCAGACTGGGTAATTTCAACTGATCTATTTTCCAGTTTGCTGATACGTTCTGCCACCAATTCAGATCTACTTTTGAGCCCATCTCATTACATTTTCACTTCAGCTATTGTAACTTTTCAGTTCTAGAATGACCAGTTTTAAAAAATAATGTCTATCTCTTTATTAATATGTTCTAGTCAGCAAGAAATAATTCCACATTTTCCTTTAATTCTTTAAACATGGTTTTCTTTGGTTCTTTGAATAAATTTATAATAGCTTTCTAGTAAGTCCCCAAGTCTGCTTCCCTATGGATAATTTCTACTGGTTACTTTGTTCCTTTATATGAGTCATACTTCCCTTTTTCTTTGTGTTTTATAGTTTTTTTGCTGAAAGAAGAACAGTTTAAATAATATAATGTGGTTACTCTGAGAATCAGATTTCTCCCTCCTCAGGGTTTGCTGTTGTTGCTGTTGATTATAATATCTGTTTAGTGCTTTCTTGGACTAATTCTGAAAAGTCTGCATTCCTTGTCATATGTGGCCACTTAAGTCTCTGCTCAATTAGCTTACTATTTGAACAGCAATTTTCATACATTTCTTAAACAATAAGCCTTCCACCTTTTGTTAAGGGTCTTTTCTCTGTGTGTTGGGGCACATATTCAATACAATAACAGTTTAGATCTTCATTTTCTGTTTTCATGGGGCCTCAAGGTCAGCTAGAGGTGAGAGGTTAGGGCCTTCTCAGACATTTCGTAGGCATGTACACAGTCCTATAAGGATGCGTAACTTTCTAGATCCCTGGAATACGAAAGAGTTTTTCAAAACCCTTACGAACATTTTATTTTTCATGTCTTTCTTTTAATTTTTTTTGGCCAGTCTTTTTTTTGTGCCAACTGGTAACATCACTTCAGGCAGTTGAGATGTTAAACAATTGCCATTGATTGTTTTTGACAAATACCTTGGGAATAGAGTTTTTCCCACTGAGTGAACTCTGAGTCAGGCCAAATAACAAGTGCTCCATTGAGGATTTTCCCACAAGCTGTTAGGTCTAATAGTGACAATACTCTCAGGATGGAACTTTTTGAGAAACTTCAAATCCATCACGTTCCCCTTTAGTGGCTGCAAGGCTCCTGGTTTTCAAGACAATTGTGGAAGTGGGGAGAGAAGAACGGGAATAGGGCAAGTTAAAATGCCACAAAACTGACCATTCTTATGATAGTTAGCTTTCCTCTTGAATAAACATACCTTGCAAAGTTGTAAGCCTTTTATTAATTTCCAGAGTTCTGAAAAAGCTGATTTTGACAATTTTTTTGCCAAAGTTATTTGATTTTTTTAAATTAATGAAGCAATGGATATTCAAAGTCTTTATTTAATCATTCTGGGCCACATCCATTTCGATGCTATGACCCCAGATATTGTGAAAGGAGTTGGTTGCTCCTCTTCCTTTTTCAGACCCTCTTGCAGACCCAATTCTGATCAATAGAGAGTAATTATGTTAGAGTAGTGTTTTTCAATCTATAGTTTGTGCTGCTTGTTTTAATTTTCAGTGAATTTTGAACTAATACTTCTGTGAATTACAGAAAAAAGTAATTACTAACAAAATGAGATAAAAAAAGACATTCAAAATACAAGTCCTAATTTTTCATTATTAGAATCAACAGACATAAAATTTTAAATTTTTTTTTTTTTTTGATGTGGAGTCTCACTGTCACCCAGGCTGGAGTGCAGTGGCACAATCTTGGCTCACTGCAACCTCTGCCTCCTGGGTTCAAGCAATTCTCCTGCTTCAACCTCCCAAGTAGCTGGGATTACAGACATGCACCACCACACCTGGCTAATTTTTTTTGTATTTTTAGTAAAGTTGGGGTTTCACCATATTGGCCAGGCTGGTCTCGATCTCCTGACCTTGTGATCTACCTGCCTCGACCTCCCAAAGTGCTGGAATTACAGGCATGAGCCACTGCCCATGGCCAAAATTTTACTTTTAAAAATAAGCAGAATAAACAAAATAGAAAAAATAAGAGTTATAAAAATCTATACACATTGTGCTTTGAAAATATGCATATAGACAATTCATAAAGAAAATAACTAATATACTCATGTTTTTAAGAGTTTTAATGAGATATGATTAACATACAGTAAACCATACATAAAGTGTACAATTTGAAAAGTTTTGAAACATTTATATACCCACAAGGTGATCACATCAAGATAATGCACATAACCTCTACTCTTCAAACTTTCCTCATGCTTCTTTGTAAACCTTCTTTACTGCCCGCTTCTAAATCACATCCATGTCCACATTCCAGTACAAATCCTGAAGTGTTTTCTGTCACTATGAATTAGTGTGTATTTTCTAGAATTTCATACAAATAGAATCATATATATGTACTCATTTTCTCTCTGGCTCTTTTCATGTAAGATAATTGTTTTTGAGATTCACCCATGTTATGTCAGTAGTTTATTTGTATTGCTCAGTACTAATTCATAGCATGGAAATACCACCTTTTTAATGCATTCACCTGTTGATGGACATTTGGGTTGTTTCCAAATTTTGGCTATTAGAAATAAAGTTGCTATGAACATTCATGGGCAAGTGTTTGTATAGACATATGCTCTCATTTTTCTTGGATAAATACTTAGGAGTAAAATGGCTGAATCATATAATAAAGGAATATTTAACTTCTTAATAAACTGACAAATTTTTTTTCCACATTAGTTGTGCCATTTGGCATTGTCACCAGTTTCTCCACATCTTTGCCAATACTTCTTATGGTCAGCCTTCTAAATTTTAGTCATTCTAATAGAGTTATAGTGGTAAATCATTATTTTATTTTGCATTTCCTAATGACTATTTAATTTGAGTATCTTTCCCTTTGCTTAAGTTCCACCTGCCTATCTTCTTTGATAAAGTGTCTGATAAGATATTTTGCCCTCTTTTATTGAGTGGTTTCCTCTCTTATTATTGAGTTCTGAGAGTTCTTGATATTTTGGCTATAGATCCTTTATAAAATATACAATGTGTGAATATTTTATATCACTCTGTGACTTTCTTTTAACTTTCTTAATAGTGTCTTTTAAGTAGCAAAACTTAATTTAATTTAATTTTTATTTATTTATTTAGAGATGGAATCTTGCTTTGTAACCCAGGCTAAAGTCCAGTGGTGTAATCTCGGCTCACTGCAACCTCCACCCCCTGGGTTCAAGTGGTCCTCATGCCTCGGCCTCCCGAGTAGCTGGGATTATAGATGCCCGCCACCATACCAGGCTAATTTTTGTATTTTTAGCAGAGATGAGGTTTCACCGTGCTGTCAAAGCTGGCCTCAAACTCCTGACCTCAAGTGATCCACCCACCTCTGCCTTCCAAAGTGCTAGGATTACATGTGTGGGCCACCGCAACCAGCTGGCAAAACTTAATTTTAAAGTCAAATTTATCAACTTGTTCCTTTATGACTTGCACTTTCAGTGTCATAGCTAAGAAATCTTTGCCTAACCCCAAATCCTAAAGATTTAATCCTATGGCTTTTGCTGTTTCATTATTTTAAACTTTATATTTAGGTTTATAACACATTTTGAGTTAAATTTTGCATATGGTGAAAAACATGGATAGAAGTCATTTACTTATTTTTTTTTTTTAACCTATGGCTATCCATTGTTCGAACACTATTTCCAGAAAGAACACCTTTTCTGCTTTGTGCTAACTTTACGCCTTTTTCTAAAATCAGTTAGAAAAGACTATATGTGTGGTCTGAACTCTCTATTCCGTTCCACAAATCTACTTGTCTGACTTGATTCTAGGATGCACTGTCTTGATTACTGGAATTTTATTAAAAATCTTGAAATCATATATTGTTTGTCTTGTAATGTTGTTCTTTTTCAAATTGTTTTGGCTATTTCAGGTTCTTAATATTTCCATATAAATTTTTGAACCTGTCTGTTAGTTTTTACAAAGAACATCTGCTTAGAGTTTAATTGGGATTGCATTAAGCCTACAAATTAACTTGGGGAGAACTGAGACCTTGAAAATACTGAGTCCTCTGACAAATGAACAGTGTATTTATACATTGAATTAGATCTTCTTTAAGTTCTCTCACCAGTGTTTTACAGTTTTTGGTGTGCTAATCTTTCATTCTTTCTGTCAGATTTTATCACTAAATATTTCATATTTGTTAGTGCTACAGTAAATGTATCTTTAAAACTTTAGTTTCTGATTTTTTTTTGCTATTTAAGAAATACTTGATTTCGTATGTTAATCTTCTATCTTGCAATGTTGCTGAGCTCAATAATTCTCACGTTTGTATATTTCATTAAATTTTCTGCATAGAAATCATGTCACTTACGAATAAGAACAATTTTACTTTTTTCCAATCTGAATCCCTTTTATTTATTTTCTTCTCTTATTACGGTGGCCAGAGCCTCTAGTACAATGTTGAATAGAAGCAGTGAGAGCAAATAACCTCATCTAATTCCTGATCTTACAGAAAAGCTTTCACTCCTTCAATATTACATATAATATTAGCTGAAAGTTTCTTACAGATGGTCTTTATCAGGCTACGGAAGTTTCCTTCTTTTTTTCTGAGAGTTTTCATCAGTGCTGTGCAACGGACTTTGTCAAATACTTTTTAAAATCTATTTAGATGATCATATAGCTTTTTCTTTTTTAGATTATTAATATGGTGAATTGCATCTATTGATTTTTAAATATTAAACCAATCTTGCATCCTGGGAATAAACTCAACTTGGTCATGCTTTATCTCCTTTTATATGTTCTCAGAATCGATTTGGTAAAATTACATTTAGAATTTTCACATCTATGTTTGTGAAATATATTATCCTGTGGTTTTGTTGTCTTTTGGCTTCAGGACAGTGCTGACCTGACAGACAAAATTAGGCAAGATTTCCTCTTTTCAATTTTCTGGAAGAGTGTGTGCAGAATTGATATTATTTAGTGAAGCCATCTTGTCTAGAGTTTTCTTTGTGGGAAGGTTTTAAACTACAAATTTAATTTAATTTCTTTAATAGGTATCGAACTATTCTGGGTATCCATCTATTCTTGAGTGAATCTGGTAGTTACTGTCCTTTAAGGAACTTAACTGATTTTTACCTAAGTTTATTGACATGAAGTTGCTCCTAATGTTTTCTATGATCCTTTTAACATCTGTAGAATCTGTGCTGATGCCACCTCTTTCACTTCTGATTTGTGACTTACCTCTTTTTCCTGATTAATATGACTTGAAGTTTAATCATTTTACCAATCTTCTCAAAGAAGTAGCTTTTGCGTCGCTGGTTTTATGTATTCATTGATTTCTGTTCTTATCTTTATTGTTTTCTATCTTTAGGTTCAGTTTGCTGTATTTTTTCTAATTTCTCAAGGAGGAAGCTTAGATCACTGATTTGAACTACTTTTTCTTTTCTCATATAGTCATTTAACATTAATAATTTCCTTAAATCCTGCTATAGCAGTAACCCCAAAGTAGTCTGTGATACAGATGGGGAGCGACCCGGCTTACACTATAAAACAAAATACCAGCACTCTCCCGATAGCAGTGCCTATGGGATCCACTCCAGGGCATCTCCTTGGAAGCAAAACTGCCTTAACTCCTTCATGGCCATACTCCTTTGGAAACAATCCACGGCAGAGTAGCGTTGCTGAGTTTTATGCTGTCATGTACCGTATTAAACTAAAATCCTAATGTGCTGCCCAAAGAGGCAGGCTGGCCCCCAAGACAAACAAATCAAGGAAGCTTTCAAGCATTGGCGTTTATGTTTGTAAAAAGTCATCTGGTATACCATGGGTTCATCATTATCATCATTAATTGAACAGACATTTTGTGTCTGACACTGTGCTAAGAGGTTTATCCTCACTCTTTAATTTAAACTTTATAACAAATTTTGCGAAATGGTATGTCCTGCTATAATACCAATTTTCTAGATAAGGAAACAATGTTTTATAGCTAAGTGTTACAGCTAGTTTTATTCACTGAGAAAGCGGCCAAGCTGAGATTTACTGTAAGAACTTTCTCACCCAAAAGCCATTCCATTACTCTCCTCCAGTGTCTGTTCACAGGCATACCTGGAGCGTGTGGGTGCTGATCTGGTGAGAATGCCATCAAAACCATGGGGCACAGGAGAGACCACGTGAAAGAGGTCATTTGAGAAATTTTGAAAATCTCTCTATTGTGAAAAATGCCTCTGCTTAGAGGTTACTGGAAAGTTGCTCCTCTGATCCATGTCACTGCAGCCATGGTAGCTGTGCTCACAAAAGTAGCCAGCACCAAAGTGGCCCTTATGGCATCAGACAATCTCCTTGTGTCTATACTCCCTGCTATTATTTTCTATTTTCCATAAACTCACACATCCCTACACCCATGCACACCTACACCCACCCACACACTACACACACAGTCTCACATCTAAGCCCACACATCCACTACACACACACACCCCCACGTGTACCTACACTCACCCACCCACTACACACACACACACACATACACCCACCCACCTGCTACACACACACATCCACTCACACCTACGCCCACCGATCCACTACACACCCACACCTATACCCACCCATCCACTACACTCACACGTACACCCACCCACCCACTATACACACACATCCACTCACACCTATGCCCACTCATTCACTACACACATACCCTTGTACACCTACACCCACCCATCCACTACACACACACCCACACTTACACCTACCCATCCACTACACACATACATACACCCACCCACTATACACACACATCCACTCACACCTATGCCCACTCACCCACTACACACACACATCCACTCACACCTATGCCCACCCATCCACTACACACATACCCATGTACACCTACACCCACCCATCCACTACACACACACCCACACCTACACCTACCCATCCACTACACACATACATATACCCACCCACCCACTATACACACACATCCACTCACACTTATGCCCACCCATCCACTACACACATACCCATGTACACCTACACCCATTCATCCACTACACACACACCCACACCTACACCCACCCACTATACAGATGCACACACATCCATGCACACATGTACACACACAATGTTTCACTCTCAGAGAAAATGCAAATAAAGTTTAAGCTAAATAATCATGAGTTCCTAGGTAAAATATTGGGATCCAGTAAAGTTGGCTTAAAGATGGAAAATTGTTTAAACACACACACACACACTCACAACCTGCCACTGCCTTGCACCTGTCATGAAAGGCCACCATTCCGAATGGAAGACAAGGAAGCACATTTGGGCTAATGTAATATCCCAGCTTTTCCCCAGGCTAGGCCAATGTCTACCAGATAATTATTCATTGTAAACATGTCTGTGAGCCTGACTTTATCTATCATGTTTGTTTTAAAATCAATCTGTTCATTCAAAATGAAAGTGTTTCATTCCTTTTTTACTTTTCCTTCCAGTCTAAAATGTTGTCCATATTGTCAGCCATTCTGGAGCTATTTAAATTAGTGCAGGTTTTTTATGGAGTGTCAAATACACTCTGGGGATAGGCTGGCCTCACAGTTACCCAATGTGCTCAGCCAGGTCCTGGAAATTTGTGAGACGGGGAAACACCATTGTTAATAAAAGGTTTTTGTTATTAAGAGCTTATCTGAGATCCCTCCTCTTGCCTCTGATTTCCCTTCTGTGAGCTGGTTGGGGGTTTTCTCTCCTCCTTTGGGAAGGCAAGAGTTTTATTCCAGGATGCGAGCTTTTCAGAGAGTTAGAGACATTTACTCAAAGCTCCAGCTGGAATGACCTTTACAGAGCAGACAGGCCATAGTCAGCCGATATTTCAAAAATGGCAGAAACCTGCTGATTCTTGCCTGTCTCCGAAGAAAAATTCAAAAAGCACAGTGTCCCCCAGGCCATTTGGCAAGTGTTTGGTCACCCCTGGAGCTCTTATTACACACAGGCATACTGTGCACACCTACCCCAGGAATAAGGCTGAAGTATCAGATTGTCTCAAATGCACCTTGTCCTCCACTTAGATCCAGGGCCTTCACTGCAGGTGCAAGGCAGAAGGGCAGGAAGTGTGCCCCTAACTTGCCTGGCGGGAACTGGATATGATTCAAGTTAAACCATAAACCTCTACATGTTTGTGCAATGGCGTGGTCCGAGGCTCAGGATGACGGGCACATGGCAACCATCCCATACCTCTATTTCTTCCAGGGTTGAGTAGGCTCATACCACCAAGGCCTAAGAGAATCAGAGGGCCAATGGCGACCTGGGCATGGCTGCAAGTTCACCCCATTTCCTCCTAGCAGTGCTGAGGTGCACCCAAAGCATCTCCCAGAGTGAACTGTCCATTCCGCCCCTTCCTTTTGGGTTTGCATCTCTTTGAGCAGAAAGGTTGCCACCCCCAGCCACTCTCTTTTGGACCGTGGTGATGCAGCTGGTGCCACACCACTTCACCAACCTGATTTCAGGGCCCCGCACATGTGTGTCTCTCTTCAACCCCAGGACTTTCTCCTAAGCCTCAGATAGTAGCTTTGTCCAGGCACACACAGCCCTGGAATGGGGAGCCTCAACCAACGGGAGCTGGAAGTCAGTGGGAACTGCCCAGCTTTCTGCCCCTGGGAGAGAGGACTATGAGGCATATTCCTTCCAGTTCCTCAGAAGACCCCCAGCAGAGCTGAGCCCGGTTGCTCACTGCAGTAACCAACCCAATAACATAGTCCATGTTGACTTTCTTCCCTTTTGGTCTTCTCCTATCTGTTTCCCAATTACTTTCCTGCAATTACTTTCCATGGAAGCTACCTGCATTCACACGTGTGTTTATTTTGAAGGCTTCGCTTTCAAAATGACTCAAATTAAAACAGACACCACCCCAGTGTCCTTGAGGTTGGGCCTATGTACATGTGAACAAAAAGACCAGTTGGCCAGGTTGCTTCTGCTAATTCTCCACCCCTCAATGAAGTGGAAGAGAAGGTCAGTCAGTGGTTATTTGACTACACAGTAGGCCCAGTTATCTGAATGAATGGTGGTCTTGTCTTTATTTTTAATGCAATGGGAGGATGAATGTTGCTTCCTCTGAGTAGTTTTTCTCCCTGCATGTGTCCCATTGGATTTGAGACGTGCTTCGGGAATCTCTTACTCAGCACCTCCCCTTTCACTCAGCTTCCACCATGTCTCCCTGTAAGGCTCCAGCTATCCCAGTCAGTGGCCAGAACTCTCTGAGAACAGTAAAGGGTGTCTAGCACCTCTCTGACACCAGCCTCTCTTCCTCGAGCACTGCCCCAAAGGGCAGCTTCCCTCCGGCAGCTGCTGGTTCTTCTGCCGGAAACAGAAGGCTATCACACCACTGTTGCTCCTCTGGCCAGTGGAAGACACAGTCATCCCATTAGAAAGCACAGAAGTGGTAGAGCCGTGCCAAGGTGATCCTTAAATTCAATCAAGTGCCCCAGAAGTAGGTAACACCAGCCATGAGTGGAAGTCAGCAAATATGGTCTTCCCCAAAGATAACACCATAATGATAGGATTAAAATGGATGTTGCCTGGGGGAGAATTCATTTAAATGTTTTTCTGGCTTTATTGAGGCATTATTTACATATAATAAAACTCAGGCATTTAAAATACACACATGGTACAGTTAACACACACTGTAGTGCCTGGTGTGGTGAGATTTGGTTATTTTATAGAGCAGCCATCACCACAACCAAGATCTGGAACATTTTTATCACCCTAGAAATTTCCTTGAGTCCCTTTGTAGCCGATCCCCTCTCCTGGCCCCAGCCCCTGGCAACTGTTAAGGACCTTTATGCCGCTATAGCTTTGCCTTTTCTAGACTTTCATGTAAATGGAATGAAGCGATATGTAATGCTGTGTGTTTGACTCCTTCACTGAGCAGAGTGGTTTTACGCTCCATTCATCTGTGGCTTGTGTCAAAGCTGTGTTCCTTTCTACTGCTCAGTAGTTTCACTGTATAGATATCCCAGACTTTATTTATTTAGCAGCTGATGGGCACCTGAGTTCTTTCCAGTTCTTGCTTATTTGAATAATGCTGCCATGAACATTGGCATTTGAGTCTTTGCATAAACTTAGCAGTCATTTCTCTTGGGTAAATATCTGGATGTGGATTTCTGGGTCATGGTTAACTACCTATGGCCACACAGTTTTCCAAAGTGGTTGCGCCAGTTTCCCAGTAGTATAGAAGAGTTCCTATGGTTCCTCCTCCTCATTAACACGTGATATACTCAAATTTTTTTTAACTTTAACCATTCTAGTAGGAGTTTAGTGCTATCTCAATGTGGTTTAATGTTGGGTACCTTTTCAGGCAATTACTCTTCAGCTGACATTGTTGTTAAGCGATATCCTGAAATATTCTTTTTTTTTTTTTTTTTTTTTTTTTTTGAGACAGGGTCTTGCTCTGTCACCCAGGATGGAGTACTGTGGCATGATCCTGGCTCCCTGCAGCCTTGACTTGAGACCAACCAATCTGCTCACCTCAGCCTCCCTAGCAGCTGGGTTTAGAGGCATGCACCACCACACCTGGCTAATTTGTGTATTTTTTTTTTTGTAGAGATGAGGTCTTTTCATGTTGCCCAGACTGGTCTTGAACTCCTTGGCTCAAGCCATCCGCTGGCCTCAGCCTCCCAAAGTGCTGAGATTACAGGCATGAGCCACCGTGCCCAGCCCTGAAATATTCTTTAGGGATGCACCAATCCTAAGGCCGATGTTATTCCCCTCAGTTTGCAGATAAGATCTGAGGCACAGAGTGGCTGCACAATTGCCTTGCATTCCTTTTGGCAGAACTGGGGCTGAAGCTTCCTAGACCAGTGTTCTCCACTGGGCCACATGTTCTCCACTGCTGGGAACAACTGTTCTTAAAGGGCCTTGCAGACATGTTAGTAACCTCAAATGGTGACAGACTGGCTGTACATTTTGACATTAATATGTTGTCATAGTTTGACATAAATAGAACTATTCAATATTACTACTTTTTTTTTTCTTTTAAACTGTGGACCCTCAAACCATTTCTACCAGACTTAATAAACGGCACTGCCACGTGCTTAATTAGTAAGTGTTGAGAGTTACTTTGCTGTGACGTATTCCCCTCCGCTATCTTGGCCCATGTAGCATTTATAGAAAGGAAGCTTCCCATTTGTCCTCCCTTGTCCTGGGAGCACGTGGAAAAGGTCCAGGTCACTCAATCCTCCCTCCCCTCTTGGTTCATGGCCAAAATGCTTTCTGCCCTGATAGAGTTGATCCTTTAACTAGAAACTGTAAGCCCGCTGGGAGTAAATGCCTAACATTGCAAGCAGAGATGTTGAAAAGGGAGCCTTCATGACACACATATCCTGCAGGACGTAGGGATGAGTGAATGGGAGAGAACGGAGTGGGGTGAGGAGTGAGTTCTACCTGCAGGAATGAAATCAAAGACCTGAAGCTACTGGGCTTCCCAGCCAGCCACTAGGAAACACACTGGAGCCAGAGGTAGGTAAATGTTTCTAATCTCCTAGAAAAGTCAATTAGGAAGAAATTTCCATCTTTTTTGACTCTCTGTTATCTCCCGCACTTGTCACTCCTACCACCTTGTCTATTACCCTGGTTTTTTTTTTTTTCAAATTCTCTAAAATAAAAAAGTCTTTATAGACTTGTTTTTAGGAGAAGTATAGGAGAGGAGCCGTGGGATACAGCTAATCTTAGGGGAAGAGCAGATGGTTTTAAAAAGGCAAAAAGGAAACTAACCTTCTAAGACTTGAAAATGGCGATTTACACCACGGTGATTAGGAGAGCAGCCTGCTGCCCTAGTCATGTTTGTGCTCATGTGAGTGTGTGTGTGCCTGTCCATGTGAGTGCATGAATGTGTGCATGTGCATGGTGTACATGTGGATGTGTGTATGTGCCCATGTGGGTATGAGTGCATGCATGTGTGTGCATGTGTGTGCACATGGGTCCACAGCTGTGTGTTTGTGCATGTGTGTGGTGTGTGCATGTGTATTAATGAGTGTGGGGAGAAGGGGTCAAGTGTGAACACTCCAGAAAACATATCACTTTGGTTCTCAGTGGTCATTTGCTCTTTGGGGTGAATTAACTACATCCATACATGGAAAGCAGTATTTAATGAGGATGGAGGAGGAAAGTTCATAAGCACTGAGTCTTGAGGAGGAAACCAGATGGCCGGAAAGGGCTTCAGAAGACTCTCCTCTCGGTTTTGGTTTTCAGGTCTTTGTGGTTATATTCTGTGCTTTGTTTTACTTTAAAACTGCCTGAAATATCACGACTCTCTCAGAAATCCACTAGTCACTGCCCAGAGTCAAAGAATCTTTGCTCCGTTATTTTATTTTAAAATGTTTTGTTGCTTTTGTTCCCTATCTGCAGGGTTAGATTAGCTCTGGAGTTCCCTGTGCTATGGCCTGCTAGGCGGCAGTCTCCACCCAGTACAACTTGAGAATCCACCAGGGAGCTTTCGCAGAGCCACCCCACGGGTCGGGACCTGATGACTGGTCTGGGGTGCATCCTGGGCATGGCTGGGCATGAAACTTTGAAAATCTGCCCAGGGGATTCTCAGAGATAGCCATGGCCGTGGTTGAGGGGACCACTGAGTAAGAGAAAGAATGAAAGCAAATGAAGACGTTGATTCCTGAAACCTGGGGAATGGCTGCAGCGATGGCTAAAGAGACTACTAAGTCTCTTTACTCCTTTGTGGTGCAGGTATTTGGTGGCCCTATGGTCCCAAGACTATGGGATTATCTTCTTCCCACTGTGCCTTTGAATGGGCACACACTGTCATTCATATTTACACCTCTGTGGATGAGTGAAGCATTAATACAGACATTCAGTGAACTGAACTGAACAGTTAAACACAAAGTCGGATGAATGATGAGATGTGAAAAGAAGCAATCCCTTCAGATTCTTTTATCCTGCTTGCTTTAAATGTTCAAACACCCAAACAGGCTGATAAATTAAGATGTTATGGAAAGCTGTGCGTAGCTTTCAGCCACAGCCATAGTCTGAGGTTTTAATTCTCTGGTGCCAATAATAAAAATCATTTCAAATGCAAATAAAAAGTTAGTGTAGAAAATGACCAGTTTAGAAAAACTGTGCTGTAGTTACCAGCTCTCATACAAACAGTGCCTGAGAAAGTCAGATCACAGACTATAAACAGGCTATATTTAGATGACTTCCAATCCCAATGCGTTCCCAGACCTGGTCAGAGCTAGGCAGCTTCCCACTCGGTCATTTTTGTCCAACAGGCTCTTGTCCCCTTGTAATCTGTGGACCCTCCCTTTTCCCAGGCTCCCAGGGAGACCGTCGTGTGGTTCCCCATCCTGCAGAGCCCCACCCAAACAGGATGGCCGCCAGCCCCTGGGCAGTGCTGGGCCTCCAGCTGTGAGTTCAGCTGAGCTGTGTGATCCAGATGAGCTGCAGATTGTCCACAAGCTGCCACCCAGATGCTGGGTCACGTGGGCTCCCCGGTGCTTTATTGAGACTGGTCAGCCCTCCACGACTCCTAAGAAAGAAGATCCTTGCCAGGTCCTCAACTTCTTCTCCGTCACTGGGCCATGGTGTGTCCGGATTTTGGAAAGAGAGAAAAGGAAAAAAAAAAAAGTCCATCCACCGTCTCAAACACGTCTGTACTTCGCTTGCAAGTGGACAAAAAGCTCCTGTGAGGTTTTCGTTTTTGGCATGTCTTCTTCTCTCTAGAGACATAGTCCCTCTAAATGAGGAGGTGATTTGGACCTCTGCAGGCCGAGGCAGCTCCGCACTTTGCCGAGGCCTAAACAAACCCAAACAGGAAGTGCACGATCAACGAATGCCAACCGTCCACACAGCAGGAGCAGAAACGCAGAAAGCCGTGCACCAGGAAGAAGGTTGACGTTAAGGAATCTGCCCTCACGTATACACTCCACATTGGTCCTACCTGACATGACAAACACACAAACCCACACAAACACACACACACACAGACACACACACACAGACGGACATACAACCGTGGCACAAAAACACACACATACCCAGGCTGCCCCTGAAGCTGCGGAAGGCTTCTGAGGCTGCCAGGAAGCCCCTCTGGGAAGAGAGCAGCCCACGGTCATACAGGCAGGCCAGCCCTCAAAGTCACAGTGGGACAATCTCAGGGGAGACTCACCTGCACATCATCTAGGCAGGACTGAGACAGGGATCCCGCAGTGCATCACTGGGGCTCCGACTGACGTTTGTTCATCCTGATCGGCCCTCTGTGGCTCCTAAGATCCCGGGACCTCCCTGGCGACACCCTGGAAAAAACAGGCCAGAGCAACACGACACCAAGGCACTGCCACGGAGGGCTACTGCTCCGCCCAGCCTCAGGAACTAACCTGCAGGCAACGGTGGCGGGCGCTGTGATGCGAGCACCAGGCTGGCGAGCAGGTGGAGTGAGTGTGTGTCTCCAAGGACTCTTGGAATGGAGCCATTCCAAGACGGAAGGCCCCCTCACCAAAAAAGTGAAGGAAAGGCCCAGCAAACCTGGGAACCCCAAGAGGGCCACACTGGGGTCCAAGCCACCCTCAGGGATGCCTGCCACAAGAAAGACCCAAGACGTTTCTGTGACATGCCAGCCACTCCCACCCCTATGCTGGCGACGGCACACACACCCTCAGCTGAAGCAGGCCGACCCTCCGTCCACTTGGCTCAGTGAAACCCGTGGCGGTCAGAAGATTCAGTGCTGGGAGGCAGTCCCGCCTGGGAGCAGAGGGGCTGGATATCCCTCAAGAGGGGTGAAGGCCCTGTAGATGCCAGGAAACACCACCTTTCTTGGAAGGCAAAGGCCAGCCACGCTTGGCTACCGCTCATCCTATAGGAGTTATGCTGCCGTCTGCTTGAGCCCTGGAGACCAAGGGAATTTCCGTGACAGGGGGTGACAGGTATGGAAACCCAGAGCTCCAGGATCCTCCCACTTGCCCAACCACGCAGAGAGAGGTTTGGAGAAGGAAACAAAGGATCCCAGATGAACGGGGAAATGTGGCTGGTTGAAGACCCTGAGCCAGACCAAGAAAAATCAAGGCCCAGCAGGAACACGGAAGACAGAAAAGCAGCGAGGGCAGTGTAGAGGCCTGAGCCCAGGCAGGATGCAGCAAGGCTGCCGCCATGTGGAGCTGGGAATGTGCCCAACCAGCAGCTTAGCCAGAAAGGCCACGGTTGGAGGAAAAGAGATCCTTGCCGGGTTCTTGGCTTCTTCTCCATTGTCGGGCCACGGCGTGGCTAGATTTTGCAAGTAGAGGAAAAGGGGAACAGGAGTTCCATCCACCACCTTGGACATCTGTCTGAACCTTTCTTGAAGGTGGACAAGCAGCCCCTGTGAGGTTTCGGTTCTTGCGTGTGTCGTATTCTCTCTAGAGAAGTGACCCTTGGGATGGGGAGGTGATTTGGACCTTCACCCAACCAGGACAGCTCCCCACTTCGCCACAGCCTAAGGGAAAAAAAATTTTTTTTTTTGAGACAGAGTCTCACTCTGTCGCCAGGCTGGGGTGCAGTGGCGTGATCTTGGCTCACTGCAAGCTCTGCCTCCTGGGTTCAAGTGATTCTCGTGCCTCAGCCTCCTGAGTAGCTGGGATTACAGGCATGCACGACCACGCCAGCTAATTTTTGTATTTTTAGTAGAGACGGGGTTTCACCATATTGGCCAGGATGGTCTCAATCTCCTGACCTTGTGATCTGCCCGCCTCAACCTCCCAAAGTGCTGGGATTACAGGCATGAGCCACCGCGCCCGGCTGGCCTAAAGAAATTTTAATAGGGGAAGCGCACGATAAACACATGTTAACCGGCCACACAGCACGAGTGGAAATGCAGGGAGCAGAGCACCAGAAAGAAGGTTGACTTGAAAGAATCCGTCCTTGAGTATACAAGACACATTGGTCCTGCCAAACACTCCCCCACCCCCCGCACACACACACACACACACACACACACACAGAAACACACACACCTATGGACATACAACCATGGCATAGGAACACACACATACCCAGGCTGCCCCTGAGGCTGTGGAGTCCTGCTGCCACGAGTAAGTTCCTCTGGGAAGAAAGCAGCTCACGGCCACACAGGCAGGCTGGCCCTCAAGGTCATAGCGGGGAAAATCTCTGGGATACTCATTCACATACTGTCTAGGCAGGCCTGAGGCAGGGATCCCACGGCGCCACCCCAGGGCTTTGCCTGACCTCAGGGATTTAGGGTGTCTTTCCTCTACCAGCTCCCAATCTCCCTTTAGGTGGTGAGGACTGGCAGGGCGGTTTGTGGGGGGCAGAGCAGAAGGAAGAAGTATATTAGCGGTTGTGACTCCCTGGGGAGGCGAGGTCTCATGTGAGCTTATACTGAGTAGATTCTGACTAAGGACGTCCCTGAAGTTATTTTCTTTCCTGAGATGCCACAAAAAGTCATCACCATTCTGTAAAATTCCCAGGCAGAGGGTGTGATCGTCACATTAATCAAAAAGCAGGCAGCTCTACCACCTCATACTCATCAGGATGGTCACTGTCAAAAACCCAGCGTTGGCAAGGATTGGCGTTGGCGAGGATGTGGAGAAAGTGGAACCCTTCGGACCTGTGGGTGGGAAGGTAAAGCTGTGCGGCCGCGCGGAAATCTGTAGAGTGGCTCCTCCAAAAATTAAACAGAATCACCACATTATCCAGCAATCCCTCTTCTGGGTATATCTCCAAAGGAAGTGAAAGCAGGGTCTCAAGGAGTTATTTGTACACCCATGTTCACAGAAGTGTTATTCACATTAGGCAGAAGGTGGAAACATCCCAAGTGTCCACGGATCCACGGACAGATGAATGGATAAGGATCCGCGGACAGATGAACGGATAAGGATCCACAGACAGATGAACGGATAAGGATCCACAGACAGATGAACGGATAAGGATCCACGGACAGATGAATGGATAAGGATCCACGGACAGATGAATGGATAAGGATCCGCGGACAGATGAATGGATAAGGATCCACAGACAGATGAACGGATAAGGATCCGCGGACAGATGAACAGGTAAGGATCCGCGGACAGATGAACCGATAAGCAGATGTGATGGGTACGTATGATGAAACGTGACTCACCTTAACAGGGAGGGAAACCCTGGCACACGCTACAACATGGATGAGCCTGGGGGACATCATGCTCAATGTAGTAATCCTGAGATAAAAAGGATAAATGTTGTGTGAGGTTCCCAGTGGTCAAATTCACAAAGACAGCAACTGGAATGGGGGTTTCCAGGGGCTGGGGGAGAGAAGATGGGGAGTTAGTGTGTACTGGGGCCAGAGTTTCCATCTGGGAAGAGGAAAAAGTCCTGGAGATGGATGGTGGTGATGGTTGCATAGCAATGTGAGTGTACTTAATGCCATTGAAGTGCACACTTAAAAATGGTTAAGAGGGTCAATTTTATGTTAGGTGTATCTTACCAGAACTAAAACAAAACAGAAGGCAGCTTTAAAAACAGTGGAAGACGAGTTCTTAAGGTGGTGGAGGCCATCGCCCACTTCACTTGGGGGACTCCTGCTCTCAGAACACACACTTCACTTCACGGGGTCACCTGGTGTTCATGCCGGCAACCTTTCTCTCCCTCCCTGTGGCCTGGCCCCTTGCTGAGCATTCACCAGGTGGGAAGAGTCTGTGCAGCGCGGTGTGGGCCTTGCACACTCCTTTTTGTGTTTGGGTTCTACTTTTCTGGACTGTGACACTTATAACTTCATTAGAAAATATCACTTTCTTCAGACCCACACATTCATTTATTAGGCACTTATGTTCCATAAAATAAAATGCACAAGGCCACTTTCATGCTTCCTTGAAGTTCTATCAACTTATTTGGGGGCAGATTTGACCTGTAATGTTCAGAGCACTTCCTCCCTGGGAGCTCCATATCTAAGTATGGGCATATAGAGTTTTCTGTGTTACTGAAGGTAGCTTTCATAAAGTTGCTCGAAGTACTTCCCAAAAATCCATCTTAAGAATATTTCTGCACTTTGGGAGGTCGAGGCGGGTGGATCAGCTGAGGTCAGGATTTTGAGACCAGCCTGGCCAACATGGTGAGACCCGGTCTCTACTAAAAAATGCAAAAAAATAACAAGGCATGGTGGCGGGTGCCTGTAATCCCAGCTCCCTACTCCAGAGGCTGAGGCAGGAGAATCACTTGAACCCGGGAGGCAGAGGTTGCAGTGAGCCAAGGTCGTGCCATTGCACTCCAGCCTGGGTAACAAGAGCAAAACTCTGTCTCAAAAAAAAAAAAAGAAAAACAAACCAGAATCTTTCCCACACATGATGTGGCAGGACAGGAAACACCAGGATTCCTCCAGTTAATGGGGAGACTGGGAGAGCTGAGGCTTCACAGTGACACAGCCGGGTGTGGAAAACACCAAAAGAAATACGCCTTTTTGGACGACAGTACTCCACCCCAATTTCCAAGTATGCTACAACTTTTCCTCAGCCTCGACGGGAGATATTTACAGTGAGTGGTTGAAGCGTTAGTGAAATGCCCTGGTAGACACAGGCTCCACCAGGCTGGGCTTCTGTGCTCTCACTGGGTCTATGGATGAGCACAGAAGCCAGGTTTCTGGCTCACAGAGAACCTAAGTGCTGAGTTTATATACAAAGTGCACAGTCTGAATAATTAAATATGAAGACGTGTACACACTAAACAGGACATTTTTACTTAAGGCCAAAGAAGCACAAACGACCCTTTCTTTTGGGAGTTTCACAAGAATTTCCGCTCAACAGTAATCCCCCAGTAACTGTGATAGTAATGGTTTAAATATTTTGTTTATAAAAAGCAACATTATAAAATGCCCTGAAAGGTCTTGGCTTCTTTTGCGAGCTCTGAACTATTCAGAAATTCAGCTTGCTATCTGGGGACAATAAATAAATCCATATTCTAAAAAAAATGAGATTCGGATTTTTCTCCAGTGCTTCTTCCTGGCCTTAAGGCTTCCCGGGGAATTCTCGTCCTTGCTCGGTTACGGTTTCAAGGGGGTGAACGGAGAGGCTGCACGGTGAAGAACCCCGGCTCGCACCCGGCCTGCGCTCTCTCGGGCCCGGCCGCACCGGCCACCAGGGGGCAGTGTTGCCATTCGCTGGCCGCGCCGCCCCGCCCCGAGCGGATGCCGTCCCGTTTCCAGCCGCCGGTGCTCACCGTACGCGCTGTTGTTATTATTTTTTGATTTACAAAGCGCCATTCCTCCGCGGATTCCCCGCCCCCAGCTGCTTCCGAGAAAGCTCGCAGAAGCATTCGTGTGCAGGAGCGGAAGCCCCGCACAGCACGCGGCGGGCCGGTGGGCGCACGGCCGGGGGCGTCGGGAAGAGGCTGCGGGCAGCGGGCCCCGCGGGCGCGGCGTGCGGGGCGGGAAGACGGCGCTGCCTCGTGGGGCGCGGGCACGAACGCGTTCCCATAAAGCACACGGGGAAGACCAGCACGGGGCGTGAGCCATGCAAACGTTCCTCCCGTGCGACACCCGCTGGGCCGGCCCTGCGGCCGGGATTGTCCGGGAAGCGATCGGAGGAACCCGGGAGCCCGCCGGGGCCTGGCCCCAGAGTCCGGGCGCCGCTGAGCGGGGCGGAGGTGACAAATGGAACCTTTTTAAGGACAGTTGAAAGAGAACATAAATACGGGGTGCTGGGACCTTGGAAAGGGCGCGAGTCATTAATGGGGGCAAATCAGAGGGCAGTATGTTGACGGGATAATAACAAAAATAAAGAGGCTTGATTTTAAAAAGACGGCATTTGGAGTCAACGGGAAAATCCGGGACAATGAGGGTTGGCAGGTTCCTGGGACACAAACCAGGAAAAACGGCCACACTGGAGCGTCCTGCCTGGCTCCAGCACAGCCGGTGCAGAAGCTAATTTTTTTCCAAGTCCTCCTAGCTCAACAAACATGCCGCCATAGCACTTATTTTCTTTTAGACAATCCTCACAACAGTCTAGCAAAGTGGGGATCATCTTCACCACTGTACACATGGAGAAATTGAAGGTCAGACATTCAAGGTTATGTGGCCACATGAGAGCAATACCAGAGCGGGGACGAAGACCCACGGCTCTCAGCCACCAGGTTCCTTCTTGAGAGAAGCCGAATGGTGAGAGAAGCCGGATGGATGTACATGCAGGGAGGGGAGCCTCAAAGCAGGTCCACCTTTCTCCCATGAGTGTTCTAGTGGCTCAGGGTTAGGGTTAGGGTCCAGAGGAGGAGAGGTATCCAGAGCTAGGGCCGTCTGCGTTTTGCCTTGCTGTCCCAGAGTGGCAGCGAGGAGTGGCCTGGCCTAGAGGGTGTTTGTCTTACCTTGTGCCTTGCTGTTGCTCCTCTGTCTGTAGGAGCTAAGGGAAGTTGGAGAAGCCGCAGCCCAGAAGGTCAGGGAGGACAGCATGTCAGAGCTTGCTGGAGCAAGCCTTGGAGGAAGGCCACAGGGGACATGGTCACCAAGGGTCACGGCAGCATGCACCCTGGGTTAGAGAAAAGGGCAAATTATGGATATGAAAAATGCTTCCCTCAATGAAAAGGACCCTGCTGAGACAGGATGGCTGTGGGCCAAATACCCCTACAGTGCCTGATTCTTTTATCTTATTATTATTTATTTAAACAAGACCAGCATTTCGCTTTAGATAGAAAATCTCTCTCTGCTACAAAATTGCAAGCCCTGGGAAAAGTCGCCAAGAATGGTTGATGCCACAATAAAACAATAACATACATGTCGGGGTGAAACAGTGCATAGAGGATGGAAAGAAGGAAAAGCTCGAGGCCCTGGAGGAAGGAGCTGGGAAGGTGGAGGGTGTGGAGGTGTGGGGGCCCAGAGGGATTGCCCAGGAAGGTATGGAGGACCGAAAACGGATCACCAGCCCTCATGGACAACTTAAACTAAAGGTGGAAAAGACAGAAAAGCCGGCAGGGGGAATTGTCTCCAGCCAACCAGTCAACTTTTGGAAAAAGATGGATCACAAAGAATGAGAGGTGGAGGAGAAGTAGAGGAGAAACCAAGAACAAAGAGCAGACACTGTGGGCAAAGCTGTGGGTGCCCATTCATGGCAGAGCTGGGTTCTAGGGCCCTGGTTTTGGCTGTGTAACCGCTTGCCCAGCCCTCATCTCATCCCTCAACAATGAGGGCCTGGCAAGGGAGGGTATGCTGGCCTATTTTTGTCTCATGTATTTGTGGACTCCATCCAAAAGCTCTGAGATGCCAAGTTAAAATGGAGAAGGTTTGAGTCACCGCCACCTGGCCAGAGCCTCAGTGAGTGGGACGCCAGGTCTGGGGTGGGGTTGCATGGGTGGGGGGCTGCACCGTTGCTGTTGATTCACACGGCTTCTCTGGGGTCTGGATCTCAGTTTGGCTGTGATGCTAAGCCCCGAATGGGTGGATAGCAACATTATTCTGGAGTACTAACAGCCTACCCTTGCCACCCACGTCTCAGAGACATTAGAAAGTTGGGTACAACATTCCCCACCTCCCTCTGATTTTCCTGGAGTAGACTGTGATGAGGAGATGGTCAGTCTCCAATAAAGTCAGCACCTTCCATGAAAAATGACTTTCCCTGAAAGTTGTTTTGGAGTGTTAAAGAAAAATATCTTCAAAATTCTTTACCACTTTTTGAGCCTGATTCCAGATGTTTGGCATATCCTAAATTATCCACTTTAAGCTTCGATAATCCTAGGAGATAGATACTATTATTCCCATTCTGCAGACGCAGAAACTGAGGCCCTCGGTAATGCTGGGACTGCTCATGGTCACAGCTGGTGGTGGTGGAATTGGGATTTGAAGTCACATCTCTGACTCAGAACTTGGGTACTTCTTTCGTATTTCCTTTTCCTCCCTTATTCAAAGTAGCTTAAGTGCTTTTGTAAAATAAGCATGAACATCACCCCAAATGCCACCATCCAGGGATAACTGGGAACACTTTAATGAATATCCTTCAAGACCTCTCTCTCTTGCATTAACTTGAAGACAAACTTGTCAATACCCAGATTATTCCTTCTTGAAAGTCGGTCCTATGCGTTTAATTGAATTGAAGTTGGTGGCTTTTCCTGGTTTTGACATTTGCCTGAATTGGCCTCGGCATTCTGTAAAGGAAGGCGCCTTCTGGGCTGTAGTTCTCTCTTTCCCACTCCCCTTGGTGTCTGCTCCTCACCTCAGTCAGGTAAGGCCTTGGTCCTCCTTTCCATGCCCCCTGGAAGGACCCAACTAGCTCTTCAAAAGCTGCTCTTGGAATTTCGGGACAGCTAAGGGATCGGCTGCCAGGACCGAGCTGTTGCACCATTGACGTGTGGGGGCCAGTGTTCCGTGGAAGGTGCCTAGAGATGGGCCGCCTCCTCCATCTTCCCCAGGCCTCCTTCACCTGTGGGCAGGAGACGTTTGTGACGTTCCTTCTGGTCAGCAGGACTACAGGAAGAGCCACCGCTGAGCCTGGGGGCAGGACTAGCCAGGCTCCCTGCTGAGGCCTTCTCATGCTCCTGACAAGGCCCAGGGTAAGCTCACTCGCCCGTTTCCCACCTGCAGAAATGGGTTCGTAAGTTCAAACACGCACAGCTGCTGGTGGGTGTCAGGATTTGGGATCTGGGCTCAGAGCCTGCATTCACATCACACCATTGCTACACTTCACTGCTTCCCTTGGCCACATCTCCATCACATCTGAAGGGTTTTGTGTTCAAGGAGTCTTTTAAAAATAACAGTTTTTGACCAGGAAGAATTAGGACTGAGCAAGACTTAGTCACAACAAACAGACAAGCGCACCCACACTCCACAGCCTGGGCTGTAGGGATGTGGCCTACCCCCTTCTTTTTGAAGTGTCTGTAAATAAATAAACCTGCGCCGAGCTGAGCTCAAAGTGGAGTGGTTTACCCACGTTTGACATCCAGCGCAACCTGCGAAAGCCGCTTTGTTTTTATTATTGTGCAAAAAGTGTTCTAATTACAATATGCTTTTCTGAGTCAGGAGAGAGCGGTGAACCATTTGGCTGTGGAGCGATATTTGTGAAATCCCACTGGAAGAGATTATAAACTGATTTTAATGCACTTTTACTAATGGTTTAATAATCCTAAGGAGAACTGACTGAGCCCTCATAATGAATGAAGAATTTTGATGGCAGGATCCGTAAATGCTGATGTTAGAGAAGGTCAATGGATTAGTGAGTCAGAGGCTTCCAGGGGCTTGTATGAGTCAGGAAAAACAGGTCATGCTGTGGAAACAAACCCCAAGGTCTCAGTGACGTAAGAAAAGTTTACCTCTTGCTCATTAAGGGCCGGGTCAGGCAGCTCTCCAGGCCAACTCTCCTCGGGTGAGCGGGATCCTTGCCACTTCCATCTTGTAGCTGGGCCGTCTGGAGCCCCTGGCTTCTAGCATTGCTAAAGTGAGAGAGAGAGGGCGAGAGGACTGGTGGGAAGGTCTAAGACCATATTCTAATGTAGAAACTGGAATGTATACATTCTAATGTATACATTTATTCTACCCAAGAGGGACAAGGGCTGGCTAAGAGCTGCTGTGCAGGTCGGATCAAATCATCACACCTGTAAGTCGTGTCTTCATTTTCTCTCAAATACATGAACATATTTTTTGAGAATAGTTTCAGAATTTTGGAAGCCAAACTGGAGCTTGTGATGGTAAGGACTTGTCATTGGATTTAGGGTCCACTCTAATCCAAGATGATCTCATCTCCAATCCCCAACTTAATTACATCTGCGAAGACTCCAAATATCGCCACATTCACAAGTTATGGGTGGATGTATTTTTTTTGGGGTGGATACTATTCAACCCGCTACAACTACCGTCTAGAAAAGACAGATGTTAGCATCCTATCCTAGGTGACCCACATATTTTTCATAACAAAATTCAACATTCGAGGGAGGATGAGAAGTATATTTTGAGGACTTGGCTCATGCCATTGTGGGGCTGGCAAGTTTCCACGGTGCAGGTTGAGCTGGCAGGCTGGGGACCTAGGGAAGTTGTGTTTGGGTCTAAAGACCATCTGCTGGGAACATTCCCTCTGCCTCAAGGGAGGTCAGTCTTTTCCTTAAGCCCTTCAAATGGTGGGATGAGGCCCACTCACATCATGGAGGATACTCTGCTTTGCTGAAAGTCTCCTGAAGTAAATTAATCCATGAAAAAACACCTGCACAGAAACACATAGAACAGTGTTTGACCAGATATCTGGGTACCATGGCCTAGCCAAATGGACACCTAAAATTAACCATCACGCGACACAACATTTAAACCATGCCCTCGTACAAGTTTCCTTCCTCTAAGGGTGTGTTTTTCAGACCACGGGTCATGAACATGAATGGATCACAAAATAAATGTAGTGGGTCCTGACCGGCATTTTATAACTTGTCAAATGGACTCGATCCTGTAGATAACAATTATGACTGCTTCAGTACACAAGTAATATGAGAGTACACAGTCTTTGGGAAACACGCAAAACCGTACTGAGGGACAAACCACACAAGCTGATATTGTCAGACTGTTAAAATGTGGCCATTGTGGCGGGGCGCGGTGGCTCACGCCTGTAATCCCAGCAATTTGGGAGGCCGAGGCGGGCAGATCACCTGATCTGGAGCTCAAGACTAGCCTGGCCAACGTGGTGAACCCTGTCTCTACTAAAAATACAAAAATTAGCCAGGTGTGGTGGTGCACGCCTGTAATCCCAGCTACTCGAGAGGCTGAGGCAGGAGAATTGCTTGAACCCAAGAGGCAGAGGTTGCCTATGATTTGAGATCATGCCATTGCACTCCAGCCTGGGCAACAGAGTCAGTGAGACTCCGTCTCAAAAAAATAAAATTAAAAAAAGGAGTGTGGTCATCTGAAGGGTTAAAAGGGCACCCCAATTTCTCAATTTGTGTTTTCTTGATTAGGAAGAGCTTGTGTGTTTCTTTGATTATTATTGATTAATTGGGTTTCTGCTGAGCATCACATTCTTTAAAGATCAAGCTGGAGTCAAGTCCCTTTTCCAGACCCCCGAGACAACATCTGTCCCCTGCCCTTAGGGGCAGCTCTTGGACTGTTGGGCTGGGCTCCTCCCTGCAGCCCCAACTCCTTACCACGGCCATTCACGTTCACATTGAGCGTCTAACCTCAGTAAGCAATAGTCCTCTAGCTTCACAAATCAACTTCTAGGGACTCTTCCTGCCCACAAACATTTCATAAATCTCACTGCACCTCTGTGACCTACTGACAGTGCTAGGGTGCCCACTTTCCTCTCCTTTCCCTGGCTCCCATCTCATCCTCCTACTACTCCCTGGATCGCTCACTTCGGCAGCTCATGAGGTTTCTCACCCTCAGGACTTCGGACATCGGGGCCAAACACTTCTTTGTTATGGGTGCAGTCCTGTGTGGATATTAAACAGCATCCCTGGCCTCTACCAAGAGGAGATGCCAAGAGCACCTCCTCCCCAGCATTGATAATCAAAATGTCTCCAGACATTGCCAAATGTCCCCT
This sequence comes from Macaca mulatta, assembly GCF_049350105.2. Classification (NCBI taxonomy): domain Eukaryota; kingdom Metazoa; phylum Chordata; class Mammalia; order Primates; family Cercopithecidae; genus Macaca; species Macaca mulatta. Next base: position 180,614,366 of record NC_133409.1, read on the forward strand.
GGGCAGACAAAGTCACTCTCGGTTGAGAACCACTGACTTAATCAAAGACCAAAATTAAGTGCTGGTGGTAGATACTCAGAGAAAATACTTGTCCTTCCAGCAAATACTGAAACTGAAAAGAGAGAAGATATTTGAAAGCATCGCTGACCCACCTGATTCAGTCCCTTCTAGTGTTGCCTGCTTTCTGGTTGCTTTAAATGTTTAGGCTTCTTCCAGGGTTTATTTCTTTACCTAGGTACATATGTAGGAGGAGTAGTTTTAGGAGAAAAATGTTACCTTCATGACAAATTGAGAGCAAATATAGGAAGGATCTGTCTTTTATTTCTATGGCAGGAAATGATAGCTACCTAAAAGGGAGATTTGCTTAAATTTTCTGTCTCTTAAATTGAATTTTCTCTTGCTTTCACAGTTGGGACTAGGCTGCCAGATGTTATTAGTGTATTTTGCCTTCTGATGTTAAGGGAAGCTTAAGGCAATGAAGATAACACAAGAATAAGTCCTACTTCATCCACAGGTCAGATCCATGTCAATCACTACACTCTAAGACCAAGTTGAGATCCTGAAAGAAGCAAAAATATTTTACAAAGTGCCCAGATGCACATCATGGGGTGCATTGCCAGGGTAGTTTTGATCCTTACTAACAGGGAGTCTTTCTCCACACCGGGGCTCCTGGTTGAGTACAGTTCTAACCAGTTTGATTACTGGCTTTCCCTGCAGTCACTAGGAAAGGGTAGATACCTCAGGCGAGTGTATTGAAAGTGGATAAAAATGACCGCCTACAACCTGATAGAAGAAGACAAAGAACAACAACAAATATAAGGGCAATAAAAAAAATCTCCAGACCTCAGAAAGCTTAGCATCCTGAGGTTATCTCGTATGTGGGATAAGGAGTCATAAACACGTCATTCGTTCCTGTGAGTGCTGTAATGACCCAGCACAGGACTGGATATTTGTAATCATGGCACGAAGTCATCAGGCAAGGTTAATTTATGTTTAAAATAATCGGTTCTTATGGATGGTGGTGATGGTGGTACAACAAGACGAATATACTTCGTGCCTCTGAACTCTAAACTTCAAAATGGTCAGAATAGTAAATTTTATGTTTTGTGTATTTTACCACAGTAAAGAAATCAGTTCATAAGAGAGTTAGGAACTTTGTAGTCTATTTCAGGAAAAAGAATGTAACTGAATTTCTAAGATTAAAATTTAAAATGTGCTCCTTCAAGAGTTTGCAAAACTTATCTTAATGATTCACTCATAAATAGTCTCTCCTTCATCAAAGATGCTTGATAAATGTCACCGGAATTCATTTTAAAAAACACAATCATATTTTGATAGAAGAAATCGGATGTCATGATTTTGGGGGACTGGGTCTTATTTTTAACTCTGACAACGAAATATGGCTACAAATCTTGTGGTCTGATCATGTGATTTAAAAAAAAAAAAAAAAAAAAGAAAGTCCCGCATTGTAAGGCTGGGTTCACTCTGTGGCCCGGGCCCAGCCTGACTCCTCGGATGAGTGTCAGCTTAGGGTTTCCACATGAACAGCCAGGGTTGATGGATGAATACATTTACCGTCTGGACTGATAACAACGAACAGATTCCTGGTGGCAAGCACTGGACACAACCCTCACAGGCCCCTGGAGTAACCGCATTGATTCAGCAACATGGCCATTTAGAATTAATTTCATCAGAATGGCAGTGGCTTTGAGAGCTTACTCACACAAACCCACAGCTTGTCATGTTCCCAAGACCACAGCAGGTATGGTCTAAGACTGTCAGATGAGAAAATTCACCATTGTGTGTTTCTCGCTCCCGAGTCCTTAGCAATATGCTTTCCTTGACGTTTTTGCTTTTCCACATTGGAATGGGAAAAAGTCTGTTAGGAGGGGTGCTGAGTATTCACCAAGAGGTGGTGCTGTGTTTGGAAAATTTAGGTGGTTTGTGCAGGTCACCTGCCTTCTGGTAACTGTTTTTCAAGGTAGATAGCTTTGACTATTTTGGTGGGGAAGTTTGCACTGAAATTCTTACCTTTTTTGTTTGTTTGTTTTGCATAGTGAGAACGCTAATGTTCTGTAAATGAGTCTAAGCTACATTTTACTTGATGCGGGCAAGTATTATAGATTCCTTTATGAGCCTTCATTTTTATCACATGCAAATCACGCAACCCATTTTTCAGTTAGGATAAAGGAAGCTCCAAGAATAGGCCGAGATCCTCCACTCAACGGGTAAATAGAATTTGGACGCGAGTTTGAAAATATCAGCCATCAGTTTGCTTGGAAGTTTTGGGCAGCCAACTTGGATGGAATTCTCTGAGAAAAGAGGATTTTTTTCTGAATCATTTCCTTAGGAGGGAACTAACCACCCCAATTTTAGTCTCAAACGTTCTAAGTTATTTCTCAAAGTCTTTGGAGGCTATTCAAACCAGCTCCAAAAGTTTTTATAAAATCGAAATGGCTCTGAAATCTCCTGTCCAAGTACAGAGACACATGCTGAATGGATAGGGTGTGAGGCAGTTTTTTGAGAGTTTGTTTGGATTTCAGGAAGTGGACAAGATAAGCTGAATGGCCTTTTCCTGCTCTGACTCTGAAAAAAAAAGGAAAAAAAAAAAACTCACCCAAAGATGCTTGAAAGAAACCATGGACATTTCCTAACTTCAAAAGAGTAAAAAATCTACTAGGAAGAAAAGAAAAATCACTATCCTAGGCCCAGGATGTTGCCAAGACGTATCAAAACAAGAATGCAAATCGGGACAGAGCTGGAACAAACATACAAGTCTTGAGGTTGTATTTTTATGTGCTGCTTGTTTTTGTGTGAACTTCCCTGTGAAAGAGGATGAAACAGAAACACACCTGTGTGGTCTGAAGGGTTTCCCTTTTCCTTCTGGCCTTTGCTGCTTTTTTTTTTTTTTTGCCACTCATGATCAGGAACAGAGATAATCTTGGCAGTGAGGGATGTGCCATTTTGAAGATTGTCTCAGTGAAGTTTCTTGTTGAGAAAATAGATGATTGAGAGCCTGGATGCATTTTTAATATTTTTAATTAAATAAATGACAGCATACTCTTCCATTCCTTGTATGACAAACTTCAACACGGGTATAATTTCCAGGGGGAAACCACTGCAGGTGCTTCCTGGGTGGCTCCAAGTGTGAGTTTTCGCTTCTGCAGAACCACGAATGCATCATGTTCACCTTGTTGGAGGGATTCAATGTCACGGGCTCTTTGGATCCCCAGCCCTAGGTCTAGGCCCATCTGGCAGGCTTGGGGAGCTGCACCGGGCTCTTCTCTCAGGAGCAGGAAAGAAAATTTGGATCCTTTAGTCCTGGGACAGAGACTCAGAGGATCCCAGATTCCCCATTCAACAACAAGCCCTGTCCCAGGCCCTCAAGATGAACAGGTGACCCATTCTCAGTGCACCAAGGCTAGGGTGGAAACCTGTGGTCAGGAAACTCGGGCTGAAATCCCACTACTGGGGGAAATCTGCTAACCCCTCTGAACCTCATTTTTCACTTGCATCAAAGGGGATAAAGTGCTTCTTGCCTCTGGGCCGTGGGCATCTGTGGGATTGGACTGGGTCATGGGGAGCCGTGGGGTGGCACTGGGGAGCTGCATCAGCCGCCAGCATCTCTGAGGCCTTTGCTTTCTCTGAGGGAAGGCCCAGTTTGATTTAGGTCCTGAGAATCCCAGAATGGCCATTTCTGGAAAAAATAACCCAAAGCCCAGATTTCCCTTTTAGTTTTATCCCACACGGGCCAGCAACATGCATAACAAAATATTCCATTTCTCAAAGGAAGTCTTAAAATATTGGATGAATGCACTGTGTGCCTTGACTTCATTCACAAAGCACCCATGTCCCTTGGATCCCTTCCGCTCTCCCTCCCGCCCCCACGCTGCCCTTGTTCTGGGAAATCCAGCTCTCCAGGAGCAACCAGCACAGAGGCCTGAGCCCTCCTAAGGCTGGGCTCCCAGCAACTCTAGTCTCTCACTGTCTGACTAAATTCTCTGAGCACTTGTCTGCTCATCAGTAAAATCTAGAGACTAATCCGCTGTCTAGGGCAGACATGAAATCAATGTGAAGTGCCCGAGCACAGGCGTGTGGCTCTGACCCACGCTCTGCCTCTGTCTCCCTTTTCTGCAGGGAAGTTGCCTCTGAGGAGCGGCCTACAGGGACTTACAGCTCCCAGGAGGGATGTGGATCCTATCCACCCAACAGCCCATCAAGGCTCATAAAAGCTGGGAAGAGATGCGAGGTTTTCAGTCACGCCTTCGATAAGATACTATAAAATTAAAGTAGCTTCTGCCCTAAAAACTGAGCGCTATTTCCAGAAAATCAACAATGAAAATGATCTGCATTTCTTTTGAAACTGACACATTAATAATAGACATAGAAGAATCAAGTAGAAAGTAGCAAGTGTTGGTCTTTCCTGAGATCCCTGATGATCTGTCCACTTGACCTCTTCAGGAACATTCCCTGGAGGCAGGGGAAGTGCTTTGCTTCCCTGTCTCCTGAGGGAGAAAGGGCATTGGGTGGCATGGAGCCACTCTGCCAGCCAGCGGCCAGGCCCGCTCTAAGGGGGCGACAGCATGCCTCAGATTGCTCTCCCCTCCCGGGTCTGGCCTTGTCGGCCCCAACCCCTCAGTTCCTGCCCCATCTCCCCACTGCAGTTGTTGTCAGGCCTGGAGCATTTCCTCCTTCACTTTCATGAGTCCCACACCCTCCAAGATCAACAGTGACCAGGCCACTCCCTGCCATCTGACAAGCCCAGAAACCGTCTTCCGTCAGAGGGAGATTAGCAATGAAGCTTCCTGACGTCTTTCCCTGTACCAGGCTCTAAAGGAATTTCATCCTTTCTTTCCATTCACTGCAATGAGCTCTCATACTCATTTGAGATGTGCGGCCCGATGACCCTCACACCTCTCAGGGGAGCCATGGCCCCACGGCTGTCTCCCCCTGAGGATGTCATCCCGGTCTGAGCCCCTCCTATTACAGGAGGGGACAAGCACCTGCCAGCACCGGCACCCCTCGATCCCAACCTCAGATGGCACCCTTTGGGTGCGGAGTGGGCAAGGAAGACGACTCAGCTGGTGAAGGCTCAGTACTTTCCCTTTTCCCCAATCACTAAGTAATTCTCTCATCCTTGAAAGCACTTTTCTGCTGAAATTCCGAAAGAACTTATTTTGAAGTTACGCCAGTAAAAGCTCTGGAAACTGTGATGGGAGCCTGTGCTGGAAGCCGAGGACAAAGCTCCATGCTGATTCTCCCTTCCTCTTATTTATTTGCATGATCTGAGCTAATTTCTCAGCTGTAATCTACACCACCCACCACCTAGAAACTTCCCAGAAACGTCCAGCAGGGGAGGGGTGGGAACGAGAAAGAATGCACCCAACGTTCCGGTGGGGTCTGCGCAGCCGCCAGACTGTTTCCAGACTGTCACGGCCGACTTAGTAATTCGCTTAGAAGGTCTCCCGAAATAAGCACAAAATGTTGGCAGCAAATGGTCAAAGGGAAATGCCCCAGTTTTCTTGGGGGACGGACCCTCTTACTTTATCATATAGCAGTGTGAGCTAAAGTGTGAGGACGGGGCAGACACGAATGGTATTTTGTTCATCCCGAATTTCTTTTTTGGCATTAATTTTGATCTTTAAAATATATTGCATTAGGAAATGTAAATGCATATCAGTAAGTGAAAGAAGCCAATCTGGAAAGTCTGCATACCACACGAGTCCAGCTCTATGGCATTCCGGAAAAGGCAAGATTAGGGAGGCAGTAAAAAGATCAGCAAAAAGTCAAAATAAGTCGGGCAGGGACAAGTAAGAGTCTTAGGGTGTGGAGATTACCTCCGTATGAGAGTATGATGGTGGATACATGTCATTACGTATTTGTCCAAACCTATCGAATGGACAGCACCAAGAGGGAACCCTACTGTAAACTGTGGCCTCTGTGCGATCATGATGTGTCCATATGGGTTCATCAGCTGTGACAAATGAACCCCACAGGTGGGGGATGTTGACATGGCGGAGGCTGTGCGCATGTTAGGGAAGGTGGTATGTGGGAACTCTCTATACCTTCTGCTCAATATTATTGCGAAGCTAAAACTGCTCTCAAAAACATAGCCTTAAAAAAAAAACTTTAATCTGGGGAGTTATTGTTTACTGTGTACAGAGCTTCAGTTCTGGAAGGTGAAAAGAGTTCTGGGGGTGGATGGAGGTAATATTTGTACAACAACGTGAAAGTACTTAGTGCCATTGAACCGTACACTTAAAAATAGTTAAGACGGCTAACTTTATGTTGTGTATGTTTCACTGCAATTAAAAAATGTTACTTATCTTAATGACTGAGTTTTTGGTGCTCCCTTAAACTTTGCACCGAAGGCAAGTGCCTCACTCATTGCACCCCAGTCCTGACCACACCTTTCCTGACTCCAGGAAGCTGAGGCTGTGGGTGTCAGGGGAGAGCCAGCCACATCACTGGGAATCCCCCCTTTACACTTTACACAGTCAGTGAGCTGTTTTGTTTTGTTTTTCTTAAGACACAAAATCTTAAATGCCAAAAACTTGTTATATAAATATGACTTCTATCTTAAAACATATGAAGGACTCTCCTCTTAGACCTTGACAGACAAAATTATTCTTGTATGTCTGGCTTACTTTTTGCTTTTGGTACATCAGACACAGAGAATGAGAGTGAGGTAGAAGGAGAAAGACAAATACAGGAAGACACAAAGGTGGCCGTGTTTGTTTTCTATTGCAGAGTAATCAGTGACCACAGATTTAGCGGCTTAGAGCAATACACACTTCTCTCTTCTTTCTCAACTGTTTCTGTGGATCTTTGTTTCCATTTTATTTTATTTTAGATTTGGGGGGGTACATACGCTTGTTTGTTACATGGGTGTACTGCCCACTGGCGGGCGCCAGGCTTCTAGTGTACCCAGTACTCCAACAGTGAACATTGTACCGTTGGGAACTTTTCAGCCCTGGCTGCCCTCCCACACTCTCCACTTTTGGAGTCCTGAGTGCCTATTATTTTCATCTTTATGACCATGAAGCATCTCTCATCTCACAGTTTCTGTAAATCAGAAATCCACACGGTATGGCTGAGTTCTCTGCCCAGGATAAAGGCTGAGGTCACAGTGTCAGCTGAACTGAGTTCTTGTCTGGAGTTTCTGGGGGAAAATCTGCTTCCAGGCTCTTTCTCATGCCTGGCAGAATTTGGTTCCTGTAGCTGTAGGGTTGAAGGCCCCATTTCTCTGCTAGTTGTCAGCTGGGGGCGCTCTCAGCAATTAGAGGCCCCCTTCTTTGCATGTGGCCCCTCCGTCTTTAAGTCAGCAATGGCACACAGAATTCTCCTGTTCCTTCCACTTCAGAGCCCCTCCATCTTGGGCCTCTACATCCAAAAGCTCGTGGGGCTGGTGAGGCCCACCAGGCAACCTTCCTGTCTTGTCAACTGATTTGAGACCTTAACTACATCTGTGAAACCCCATCCATGCCTCTGAGAACACGAAGGAGAGCAGTGGATTCTTTCTCTGTTCCTGGTCCGTGTGAACCTGGGCCAAGACCACCGGCATAGGTGATAATTGTGACAATTTCTTTTGAGATCAGATTACTGGCTGACTCTCTCCCCTCCTGTCAAACTCGGCCCCCAAACCTGCCTCAGATGGAAGTGATTTTCAGAAGTTGTGTAACTGGGCTCCAGAGGCAAACCCCTTACTAGCTAGTTACAAATACCATTTGGCATCAGTTCCCGCATGTTCTCAAAGCACGCAGTATATCTTAGTGACATTCGTGATGATTGCGCTGAGATATGGGTCATAGGTGCGTATCATGCTAATGGAAATAGTACAAAGAGAAAGAAAAGTGTGCAGATTACCAAATTTGAGATTTAGGTTGGAAGCATCAACTAACATTTACTTTTGTTCTCTCCAAAGAAAGGGGCTCTGTTAATAGTGTAAATGTGGTAGAATATCTACCTACTGACAGAAATAAAATACTCTAAACAATTGAAAACCATCTCTAGGTAGTTCACATAGTAACTCCAAACCTTGCGCTTATTAAAGGAAGTTCTTGTTGCTGCCTGCCTGCTCAGGCACCGAGAAGGCGGCTCATCCTGCTTGAGTCTTCGTTCGTTTATTTTGGATGCGATTGGCTACTACCATCCAGAAAAAGGATAAGGAAAGGTGTTCTTTCCAAAAACAGGGTCTAGGGTGGGATGGATTTATGGTCTTTCTCTTCTCTCCCCATTCCCAGTGACTTTCTTCTGTACTGAGTCCCTTGTTATAAAGCAGGGAGCCGCTGCAGTGCAAACCTTACCATTGAATGGGAGCCATTCACTCGGCAGGGCACACGCTTCCTGGGAGCTGCCCTCGCTGCCGTCCTTCACCTTTTAGCTATTTTCCATTAGCCCCAGTCACTGAAGTCCCAGCCCTGCCTTCAGGGTTCTCTGCGTACTGCTGGCCCCTATCACCCTGGAAAGAAGGCATTTTTTTGGACAGTATCTTATTTCAAACTGTCTTGTGTCAAAATTTGCTAGAATTCCTCCAACTGCTATCTACAGAGTTTGCCTATCTTCCTCACTGTCCTCTCCTCTTCCTCCTCCCCCTTCTCCTCCTGTCAAGATTCTCTCAGCCTTTTGTCAGTTCTGAAATGAGCCCCATTTTGATCGGTTCACCCAAGTTCTCTCCCAGCCCTGTGGTTCCATTACTTCTGTGGCCAATGGATTTTTCCATCCCAGTCCATCCTGGTGTCTCTTCCTCTCATGGCGTTGAATGTTATGGGATGTTCCAACGCTCTCTACATCTCTGCTCCAAGTCTCTACCTTTCCACTGGATTGGCATGTAGTCTAGGAAGGGAACAGCAGCATATGCATCCCTCTTGGTCTGTTCACTCTCTCACCTCTCTTTGATAGAATATTCCCATGGCTTGGAAATATGGACTCCTGGTGTGGCAACGATACAGCGTCCCAGCTGGCCATGTTTCCTCCCTGGGAGAGCCTGACACAACCGTGCATGGAAGTGCAGTATTTTTGACATATTAACCCATACAGGCTTCTCCCCTCTGCATCTGTGTTTCCTCTTGCCCTCAACTCTAGCAGGTATCTGCCAGGGTATCTTCATTGTCTCGAAGGAGGTGATGTCAAATCACAAAGAAAAATGGTCTAGGAGCACTTTTGGCTTTTCAGTACAAAAACTGTAAGTCATTAGAGAAGAAAGGAGTTAGAATACAGGCCAATGTGCTGGCCAAGAGCCGGAGTGTATGATGTACAGGTTCCCCCACAGACTAGAAGACAGACTCCATGAGGCTAGGGGCACAGTGGGGAGGGAACCGGCAGGTTTTCCAGGACACCCCAGGTGGAATATGGTGCATTTGGGCCACTGAGCCATTGGTGCCTCCCAAGACTCCAGGGCCCTTGTTGTGGGCAGAACTGGAGCTACTCAGCTGTCCTGGAGGCCATGGGAGGGGCCCGCCAATTCCTTCCTGGTAGTTTTAATGGAAGAGATGTTTGCTACAGTATTTAAGGACTTAATTAGAAATACCATTAGCCTGTGTCTAATGACTACTCTCGCTTGAAAGTAATAATATTGCATTTTTATGAGGCTGTAATTCAGAATTTTCATTAACTTAAATCACCCTTCCTGCTAATTATTTGGAAACGATGCAACTTTCCTACAATTTGCTAGCAACAGAATTTTTTGAACACACTGATCAACCTTGGTCTGTACATTATGTCATGCTGGGTTATGGCAGGAGTCCTTTAATGTGACTTTGGACCTTTTACAAAAAAGCATCCTGGGAAACCTGCCCTATTTTGACTTAAGAAGAGCAGCTCTGTCTTTTTACCTTCTTTTCAAACAGAACCACCTTACTCACTGAAGACCTGAACCAACTTGCTAAGCCAGTTAAAGATGTCCCCACACTCTTGGCCACCCCTTATACTGGGAACGGAATCTATTTGCTCTCCCTTAGAATCTGGGCTTCCATTTGGAAAGTACAGAGGGTTCTCTGGCCTCCTGCCCCCTGCATATACATTCTCCAGTTATTATATCTTGCGCTAAGGGTAGTACAGCCATTGCAGTTAAGGAGGTTGTATCAGAGCATTATTATTAACTAAAGCCCCCGTTTACATTAGGATTCACTTTTTGTGTTAAAATCCTATGGGTTTTAATAAATGTATAATGTCCAGTATCCACCATTACAGTATCATACAAAGCACTTTCACCGCCCTAAAAATCCTCTGTGCTCTGCCTGTTCATCCCTCGCTCCCTCTAACCCTTGGCAACCACTGATCTTTTTGCTGTCTCCATAGTTTTGCCTTTTTCCACAATATTGTATAATTGGGATCACACAGCATGAAACCTTTGTAGACTGGCTTCTTTCACTTACTAATATGCTTTTGAGGTTTAGGGGCAGTATTTTAATGCAGCAACAGATAATCAAAATTCTTGGAATATCAAGAAAATCAGTGTACCGGTCACTGAGATAACCAAAAACTTAACAGAGGTAAAATTAATCACGACTTATAAGAAAAGGATTATTTTCTTGATATTTCAGTAGTCTTGGTTATATGGTTCATTTATCTAGAGACATGTTTCAAGCCACTAGCTTGTTCAGAAATAGAAAAATTTATCTCATGACTGTCAGATTATTCTCTCTGGCTTTTAACATTTTGGTCACTTTACTGTATGCCAGGCACTGTGCTTTATGTCTTAGCTGGATTTCCTTAATAGTCACAGTAAGCTCCCATTTCCAAGAGAAAAGACTGGAGGCTTAGAGAGGCTGCACATCAAAATTCACATATTCAGCAGGTGGTAGAGTTGCGATTTGAACCTGAATTGGTCTGCACCCAGAGTCTATGTTTTACCACTTAGCCTCTTATTGAATATATATAGGAAATACTATTTTGCATACCCATATGCAGAGCTGAGGAGCCCCCTGAGCCCGGGTAGATCTTCAGTATGCAAAGTCACTCTGGAAGTTCTATCTTAGGTCTTGTTGTGGCATTGTCATGCCCCTTGATGTTTTTGCCCCTTGATAGGTCGTTTTGCTCCCAGCTTTTTCTGTCTGGTGTGTTTCTGCTGCACGAATACACAGTGACGTTTAAGGCTTGGAAAGGAAAAGCATGAGAAAGTCCCCAAACAGACTCACTTCCTCAGAATGCTGCTTCCACTTAGAAATGCCTGGGAGCCAATGGTGCCCACCCACGGCTTAACTGTAGACTCCCTGAATGCCCACATTCCCCAGGGAATCACTGCATGATGCTCGTAAAAGTCAAACTGCCCTCAGAATTAGCCATGCCGTTGCAAGGACAGCTTGTTCAACTGAGATAATTTTTTTTCACTGCTTTCTGCCTCAGGCTAAATTCAGAGACCTCTGTGTACTTGTGTTAGTCCATTGCTATAAAGGAATACCTGAGTCTGGGTAATTTATACAGAAAAGAGAGGTTTATTTGGCTTATGGTTCCACAGGCTGTACGGCATGGTGCCAGCATCTGCTTTGCTTCTGGGGAGGCCCCAGGAAACTTACAATCATGGCAGAAGGCAAAAGGGGGAGGTGGCATTTCACATGGCAAGAGAAGGAGCAAGAGAAAGAGAGGAAGATCTCAGACTCCTTTAAACAATCTACTCTCGTGTAAACCGTTATAAGAGAGCCTAACAGAGTGAGAACTCACTCGTTGCCATGCGGAGGGCACCACACCATTCATGAGGGATCCCCTCCCATGACCCAAGCACCTCCCACCAGGCCCCACCTCCAACCTTAACATATCAGTATCCAATTATCTATCAAACATGCTTGGATTCTTCTTCGTGTCAGATACTGGAGAATGTACAGGTAAATAAATAACCATAATACAAGGCCATGAGTGCTAGAGTGGAGATCAAGATGGGTATGATGGGCCAGGCGTGGTGGCTCACACCTGTAATCCCAGCACTTTGGGAGGCCGAGGCGAGCAGATCACTTGAGATCAGGAGTTTGAGACCAGCCTCACCCACATGGTGAAACCGCATCTCTACTAAAAATACAAAAATTAGCTGGGCATGGTGGCAGGTGCCTGTAATCCCAGCTACTCTGGAGGCTGAGGCAGGAGAATCACTTGAATCTGGGAGGTGGAGGTTGCAGTGAGCCGAGATCACACCACTGCACTCCCAGCCTGGGCAACAGAGCAAGACTCTACCTCAAGAAAAAAAAAAAAGAAAAAGATGGGTGTGATGGTGGCACAAGGGAGGGATTGATTAATTCTGTGCCAGCATCAGGGAAGGCTGCACCGAGGAGGTGATGCTTGAGCTGGAATTCAGCAAATGTGGAAGACATGTGTTCATGCAGAGAGCTGGAGAATATCTAGCGGGATGGGAGTGGAAATGGCTGACCCACCTGATGAGCACTAACTGTCAGGCATGTTTGGAGCCTATTTCGAGGGAAGGATGGGAATATGGGATTGGAAAGGCAGAGGCTAAGGAGCAGGACAAGGAGAGGAGAGCACAGAGCTAATGTACACTTCCGAACTTGAGGAATCATAATGTTTGCATATTTAAACTTTTACGTCTGTCTAGATCATCATAAAAATTAATTTAAAAAGTGTCTTTCTTTCTCTACTCTTCTTCTTGTCCTTGACATCATCATCAAAATTCTTAAACGGTGTGTTGTTTGTCCTCTTTGCCCACACACGCACACACACAAATGTTATTTTCCCTACAGATGCAGGAAGTTCAGTAGCTTGAAAGAGAAAAATTTAACTTTTAAAACAAAGAGTTTCCTCCACTGAGTTAAGAACCCAGGAAAGTGTGGCGTGAATCACTGGTCCCAGGCACATCCTGGCTCTGCCACTGACTTGAGGGGTGGCCCTGGCAAGTCATCTGAGCCTCCTGGGCCCCAGTTACTCCATCCAGAAAATAATAAAATTGAGGCCAATGATCGTTATGATCTCTTCCAATTCTTTAACTGAATGGCAATTTCATCAAATTTACTGACCTACACACTAAACACCCTTGAGAATCCGTTGCCCTCTGATTTGTGGATATGGTACTCTGTGTGCTGCAACCTCTGACCTAATTCAGTTGGGATCTATTGCGAGAAAGCCAATTTTCATGTCCTAGGCATCTTAGCTACCAAAAGGGAATCGCTGGCACGGTTGCATCCCTGTGGCCCTCAGTGGCAGGCCTGCTTCATCAAAATCCTGTCCATGCTTATTCAGTGCATGGAAAGCAGAGGTCATGGGCTACGTTTTTTCTTTAGCAAGAATGTTCTTTTGGAAGGAGTTGTCAAAATGTCATATTAATTGACAAACAAAGAATTACGTGAAGTATATACAAGCAGAACTGAATAATGTTGGCTGTGCAGAGATTTTAAACAACAACAGAGAGGCTATTGTAGTCATTACAAAGTACAGCAAGGCTGATGGACTCTCACTTTTATAGACTTTTTTTTTTTTTACATGTGGCCAAGCATATCAAAAGAAGCTCAAATATCACTGATCATTAGGGAAATGCAAATCAAAACCATAATGAGTTATCATCCCACACCTGTCAATGGCTATTATTAAAAAGTCAAAAAAGTACAGATGCTGACAAGGTTGTGAAGAAATGAGAATACTTATCCACTGTTGGTAGGAGTATAAATTGGTTCAACTGCTGTAGAAAGCAGTGTGGTGACACCTCAAAAGCTAAAAACAGAACTAACATTTGATGCAGCAATCCAGTTGCTGGGTATATACTCAAAGGAATTAGAAATTTTCTATCATAAAGACACATGGATGTGTATGTTCATTGCAGCACTATTCACAGTAGAAAGACATGGAATCAACCTAAATGCCCATTAATGAAAGACTAGATAAAGAAGATGTGGTATATATACACCATGAAATATGATGCAGCCATGAAAAAGAATGAGATCATGTCCTTTGCAGGAACATGGATGGAGCTGGAGACCATTATCTTTAGTGAACCTAGGCAGGAACAGACAACCAAATACAGCATGTTCTCACTTACAAGTGAGAGCTAAATGATGAGAACTCATGGACACAAAGAGGGGAACAAGAGACAATGAGGCCTACTGGAGGGTGGAGGGTGGGAGAAGGGAGAAGAACAGAAAAAATAACTATTTAGTACTAGGCTTAGTAGCTGGGTGATGAAATAATCTGTGCATTAAACTCCCCGACAGGAGAGCAAATGTGACTAATTATAGGTACAAAGTAAGATGCTCAAAAAATCTCTCTTCAGAGGAAGAATTTTAGTTATATTTTCAAAATCTTTCTGAAATAGCACCTCCAGAGTTAATGTATTAGAGTGTATTAACACTACATCTTAAGTATCAGGAAAATTTTTTAAACGGACAAGTAACTAGAGTATCATAATAGACGTCTTTAACAACACTAACTTCTTTCTCTTTTCTTTCTTTTTAATCCAAGATGTTATATTTTTAGAGAAGAACTTTGAGTAGTTTGTAAAAGCTCAATTTCCCAAATCTTAAAATAGTTGGTCTGACAATGCTTAGCACCTCTGGCCTTCTCAGTGGCCTCTGCAAACCATTTCACCTCCTATCGTTAACCTTTTTTGGTGATCATAAGCAAACCACATTAAGTCAGACAGTGTCTGATTTACCATTTGTGGAAAGCAGAAGAATGGCCCCAAAGATATCCACATCCTAGTTCCTGAGACCTGTGAATATTTTATCTTATGTGGCAAAAGGGACTTGGCAGGTATACTTAAGTTAAGGCTCCTAAGAGGGGCATATGATCCTGGACTGTATGAGTGAGCCCTTTGTAATCACAAGGGTTCTTGTAAAAGAGAGGTAGGATGGTCAGAGCCAGAGAGGGTGATGTGGCTGTAGAAGCAGAGGTTAGAATAACGGGATGTGAAGACTCAACCTGCCCTTGTCAGTACTGAAGATGGAGGAAAGGGACCACAAGCTGAAGAACTCAGGTGGCCTTTAGATACTGGAAAACACAGGGAAATGGATCCTTCCCTGGAGCCTCCAGAAGGAAAATCAGCTTGCTGACTCTGACTTTAACACAGTGAAACCCAGTTCAGACTCTGACCTCCACTATAACACAGCAGACTTGTGGGTTTTTAAATATATTTTAGTATACTTTAAGTTCTGGGATACACGTGCAGAACTTGCAGGTTTGGAAAATAGGTATACATGTGCCATGTTGGTTTGCTGCACCCATCAACCCATCATCTACATTAGGTATTTCTCCTAATGCTATCTGTCATGCACGTCCGTGTGAAGAGACCACCAAACAGGTTTTGCGGGCTGAGTCCGCAAAGAGAGTTATCGAAAGGAGATAAGGGTGGGGCCGTTTTATAGG
Source organism: Macaca mulatta (assembly GCF_049350105.2). Lineage (NCBI taxonomy): Eukaryota > Metazoa > Chordata > Mammalia > Primates > Cercopithecidae > Macaca > Macaca mulatta. The sequence continues at coordinate 180,629,663 of NC_133409.1, forward strand.
ATTTGGGTAGGTAAAGGAAAATTACCGTCAAAGGGGGGTTGTTCTCTGGCGGGCAGGAGTGGGAGTCACAAGGTGCTCAGTGGGGGAGTTTTTTGAGCCAGGATGAGCCAGGAAAAGGAATTTCACAAGATAATGTCATCACTTAAGGCAAGGACCGGCCATTTTCACTTCTTTTGTGGTGGAATGTCATCAGTTAAGGCGGGGCAGGGCATTTTCACTTCTTTTGTGATTCTTCAGTTACTTCAGGCCATCTGGGCGTATATACGTGCAAGTCACAGGGGATGCAATGGCTTGGCTTGGGCTCAAAGGCCTGACACTATCCCTCCCCTAGCCCATCACCTGGCAGGCCCCAGTGTGTGATGTTCCCTTCCTGTGTCCATGTGTTCTCATTGTTCAACTCCCACTTATGAGTGAGAACATGTGGTGTTTGGTTTTCTGTTCCTGTGTTAGTTTGCTGAGAATGATGGTTTCGAGCTTCATCCATGTCCCTGCAAAGGACATAAACTCATCCTTTTTATGGCTGCATAGGATTCCATGGTGTATATGTGTCACATTTTCTTTATCCAGTCTAGTGTGGCGATTCCTCAAGGATCTAGAACCAGAAATATAGTTTGACCCAGCAATCCCATTACTGGGTATATACCCAAAAGATTATAAATCAGACTTGTGTTGTTTTAAGCCACCAAGCTTCAGGCAATTTGTTACAGCATCAGTAGGAGACTCATACACCCTGGGACCCTCACTGTAAGCCTAGCACCAGGCAGAGAACATGTGCTCAGTGTGTATCAGAAGAATACATGGTCTAGGATGAAAATAATACCTAACACTACTTAGTACATAGCAGAAACTTCACAAAAATTACGCCATTCAATCAAATTCCTATGTAACTGATATTATTGTTATCCTCATTTTTAAATGAAGGAGCCGAGATAAAAAAGGTTAGATAAGAAGTCCAAGCTCATGCAGAGAGTAAGTGGCAAGTCAAGATTTGAACCCAAGCAGGGTAGCAGAGCAGATATGGGTGCAGGCTCTGAAACCAGACAGCCTTGGGTATGTTCAGCTCTGGGCAGGGCGAGGCACAGTGGCTCACACCTGTAATCCCAGCACTTTGGGAGGCTGAAGTGGGAGGATTGCTTGAGGCCAGGAGTTCAAGGCCAGCCTGGGCAACATAGAGAGACCTTGTCTGTACAAAAAATTTTAAACTTGGCTGGGTGTGATGGTACATGCCTGTATTCCTAGCTACTCGGGAGGCTGAGTTGGGAGGATTGCTTGAGCCCAGGACTTTAAGGCTGCTGTGAGCTGTGAGCCAAGCTCACACCACTGCACTCCAGCCTGGGCAACAAAGTGAGACCCTGTCTCAAAACAAAAAATCAAACTAACAGCCTCTGGGCAAGGTGTCATGCTTTGGTCTTCTCATCTGTAAGATGGGAATAGTAACAGTACCTGCCAGAGGTTATTATAAGGGTTAAATGAATCAGTACAAATAAAAGTCATAGAATAGAATTTGGAACACAATGAGGGCTCCATAAATGTTAACTACGGTCTTTACAAAGACAAAGCTTGTAAAGAAGGTCCCACAATCACAAGATGAGGAAACATGTGAAGCCACTTTGTAAGTCTAATGTGCAATAGAAATGTAAATTGTCACTATTCTTCTTCTTAATCATGATTGTCATCACATATCAGTAAGTGGCAGAAGAACTTGTCCCCTATGATCAGGAGAATTCAATTTATAAAATCTAGAACTAAAAGTGGAAATGTACCTATAACACTTGCAGAAGGGGAGAGAGCTGATCTCAAACTAAGTGATGTTCATTTAGGGGGATTTGGTTTCTTGAATTGATGCCTATTTCCTACCAATACATTGGACACAGAGTGACAACTGGGAAGGAATCCAGTTTCCTGGTCCCCCAAACCACTCAGCTGGTCCACACGAAACCAGCTAGACTGAGGGTGGAGATTTCATGATACCATTTACCAGCAGATCTGAGACACTCCTTAGAAGGAAGTTAAGATATGAAAACATTGACAGTGATAAATCACTTGCTGGTCAGGCTGCAGCAACAGTGCTGGGATTCAGAGCAATCACTGCTACCTGAAGCCTCACCAGAGGACATTGCTTGTGTTGCTCGAGAGCCCCGTTATGGTCATTTACTAACCTTTGCAAAGCTGTAAGTGAAATAGTTATTAAGAGAATGAGAAGACATGCCACAGACTGGGAGAAAATACTTGTAAAATACACATCTGAGAAAGGATTGGTATCCCAAACAGACAAAGACTTTTAAAACTCAACAGTAACAAAACAACTCAATTAGAAAATGAGCCAAAAGACCTAACAAATCCCTCACCAAGGAAGGTATACAGATGGCAAATAACTGTGTGGAAAGATGTCCCACACCACAGTCATCAGGGAAATACAAATTAAAACAATGAGATGTCAGTACACAGCTGTTAGAATGGCCAACATCAAACGGTGAGAATGTGGAGCGGCAGGAACCCTCATTCACTGCTGGCGGGAACGCAAAACAGTACAACCACATTAGGAGACAGTATGGCAGTTTCTTACAAAACTGACATACCCTTATTATATAATCCAGTAATCATGCTACTTGGTATTTACCCAAAGGAGTTAAAAACTTATGTTCACACAAAAACCTGCACACAGATATTTATGGCAGCTTTATTCATAATTGCTCAAAGTTGGAATCAACCAAGATATTCATTAGTAGGTGAATGGATAAATAAACTTTGGTATATCCAGACAATGGAATACTATTCAGCACCAAAGAGAAATGAGCTAATAAGCTATGAAAAGACACAAAGGAGCCCTAAGTACATGCTGCCAATTAACAGAAGCCAATTCATACTGTGATTCTAACTATGTGTCATTCTGGAAAAAGCAAAACTATGAAGACAGTAAAAATATCAATGGTTGCCAGGAGTTAGGGGGAGGGAGGGATGAACAGGTGGAACACAGAGGATTTTTAGAGCAGTGCAACTACTCTGTATGATAGTATAATAGTGGATGGTATCATCATACATTTGTCCAAATACCAAGAGTGAACCTAATGTGAACGATGGACTCTGGGTGATGACGATGTGTGAATATGGGTGGGCTCATTGACTGTGACATGTATGCCACTCTGGGTGATGACGATGTGTGAATATGGGTGGGCTCATTGACTGTGACACGTATGCCACTCTGGGTGATGACGATGTGTGAATATGGGTGGGCTCATTGACTGTGACATGTATGCCACTCTGGTGGGGGTGTTCATCACCGGGAGGCTGTGCAGAGGGTGTATCGGAAACCTCTTCGCCTTCTTCTCAATTTTGCCGTGACCCTAAAACTGCTCTAAAAAATTAAAGTCTTAAGAAAGACTATATAACTTTGTAATTTTATGTCCAATATCTGTTTAGTAGAGACAGTAGGAAAGGAAGCACAGGTATGGATCATCTTGGAGAAAATGGAAAGAACCCAAGAAACTTAGACTTGGCCAAAGAAAGATGGAGCCCAAGACTTTGAGCCCGTGCCTGAAGAAAATAACAAAACAATCAAGGACTAAATTTGCCTTCAAAGCTCAGACTTAAAACGAAAATGCCCATCTGTTCAACTTCGTTTTTTGTTTTCTTTTTTTAAGGCCCATCCCGTCAATGTATTTGCTTTCTACAAAGCTATGTGTGAGGTTTGACCAGCAAGAAACCATTGTTAGGAGTGATGGCACATGGAGAACATTTAAACTACACTGCTGTTATTCTGACATTTTTAAAGCCATTGCTTTTCTTTCGATCCTCAGACATGTATTAATCATATTAAGAGTTCAACATATGAGATCTCCTGGGAGCAATGATAAGAGTGTGGGCAGTAAAATCTGGCAAACTAAAGGGAAAAAATGTATCTTCCACCATTGAAGGAAACACCATAGCAGCTCCACGTTGGATTTATGGAGTTACCCTACCTGCTTTTCCCCAAAACTTAAAGAAACTTTTCAAAGGTATTTCCAACACACAAGAAGTTATTAAGAATTCATGGTCTGTTTTGCCTCTCAGAGAGCCTAACAATACATATCCCCTTTTACATTGAATGTTGAGTGTTTTACTTTTCTCCATATTCATCCTCTCTCCAAAACTAAGCCCTCTGCCCCTCCTGTGGCTGGAAGTGTCTGCTCTGTGGGTGATCTCTCAGCTACAGCCTCGGTCTCCTACAGCCGCCTCCTCTTCCTCTGTTTTATGGATAGTCTGTCTGTTCTATTTTTTAAATGCTGCATGGGAAAATCTACATCCGACCCCATCCTTTTCTCCTCTTATTTTAACAAAACTTTTATAAGAGCATCTATTCCATGCCATCTTGAGAAACCTGTCTTTTTTTTTTTTTTTTTTTTTTTGAGACGGAGTCTCGCTCTGTCGCCCAGGCTGGAGTGCAGTGGCGCGATCTCAGCTCACTGCAAGCTCCGCCTCCCGGGTTCCCGCCATTCTCCTGCCTCAGCCTCCCGAGTAGCTGGGACTACAGGCGCCCACAACCGCGCCCGGCTAATTTTTTGTATTTTTAGTAGAGACGGGGTTTCACCATGGTCTCGATCTCCTGACCTTGTGATCCGCCCGCCTCGGCCTCCCAAAGTGCTGGGATTACAGGCGTGAGCCACCGCGCCCGGCCTGAGAAACCTGTCTTTGATTCACCTCATCCTTCAGCACACCAGACAGGATTTGGTGTTTTGGCCTATGTTTATTCTACACCTAGTTTTTCTCTAGTCTTGTGGGAGTCTGGGTGTCCCTCCCACTATTATCATTCCAAAGACGGTAATGATATTACCTCTGCTGTTGCCCCAGATTTGCTAGTGCCATGCTGTGTATACAGTAAGTCAATCAGACATTAGGCTGGTAACTCCCATGGGCAGGCAGGCAGTCTCTTCCATCACTGCTGCCCACCTAGCACAATAAAGGGCACGTAGTACACACTTGACAAATCGATAAATGGGAGAGACATGGGAGCTCCGTGAGCACATAAAGAGAGACTACTAGGTCACATAGCTGTGTGATGAGCTCTGGGTTCCAAGCCGATTTGTACCGGATGCCAAAACAATCATTCCATTTAATCAAAAACTCAGCTAAGTAAATAAAGTAGCATTGGATGATAACTCAAAGTATAAGATAAATAACCACGAACTCATACTGACATCAACAAATGATTGAAAAAATAAATGAATTGAAGAAAAGAGACAAATGTTCTGTGCAGAAAATTTCAAATAATTTCTGTAGATACTCTGCCCTCAAAGCCGGAGAGTATTAACTCCCCACCCCGTAAGTGTGGGCTGCAGATAATGACTTCCGTCCAAAGAGGACAGTATGGAAATTGGGGACACAGAGGAAGTTTTCCTCTAGGTGAATGTATTTGTAGAATAAATTTTTAGAAAAAGAAGTTTGGGTCAAAGGGCATTTGTCTTTATAATTTTAGTAGGTAAATTGAAATCAATATATATTCCCATCAGCTTTTTTTTTTTTTTTTTTTTCCCGAGATGGAGTTTCATTCTGTTGCCAGGCTGGAGTGCAATGGCATGATCTCGGCTCACTGCAACCTCCACCTCCCTGGTTCAAGCAATTCTCCTGTCTCAGCTTCCCAAGTAGCTGGGACTACAGGCGCACGCCGCCACTCCTGGTTAATTTTTGTATTTTTAGTAGAGATGGGGTTTCACTATGTTGGCCAGGATGGTCTCGATCTCTTGACCTTGTGATCAGGCCGCCTTGGCCTCCCAAAGTGCTTGGTCCATCAGCTTTTAATAAATGTCTTTCCCCTACTCCATTGCCACCAGCATATCAACCTGTTAGGTTTTTTTTTTTTTTTTTTTTTTTAAATAACCTGGGATTTGGAAAATGAAATCTCGGTATAGTTCAATTTGCATTTTAATTATGAGTGAGACTGAGTATCTTCTCACCTATCTAAACTTCTGTGATCTTGTCTATAAAGTGCCATTTTCCAAATTTGCTACTGGATGGTTGGTCTTTTTTTTATTGACTGTGGGAACTATTTAGGTATCAGGTATTCTTTGACAGTGTATGAATTATAAGTACTTTTCCCATTTTTTGCCTTACAAAGGCCACTATAACATGGAATTTAGACTTATTGTTAATTGACTGTGTTGGATCCATTTAAATACTTTGTTTTTATAATTAGAAGCCATTGGTAAAGTATACTGTTTCATCTCCTGAAATGACTTGAAGAACCATATATTAAGATATAAATATAAAGTTATTTTGATTCTTTTGATAGCAAATAAGTAGGATTTACCCCCCCCGACCCTGCTCTATTTTGTAGAAGTTTTATTAAATGCCTAAAATCCTATTCATCAGTTATAAAAATAAAATAACAGATAAATTTAAATATTTGCTCTACATAAACCTATTTTGAATACTCTGGCAAGATCTAAAGTTTGTTTACTAGAAAGCCTTGGTAAAACCAACGAATGATACATACCTCATGAATATAGTTTTCAAGAGTTTTTTGCTCCAAAGGGCTAAAAAAAATCTTGTATTAGGATTCAATAAAATTTTACTGAAAGATATATACCGCCCTTTCTGGGATTAAGCAAGCACCTGGCTGCTGGCTGACACTTCATGGGACATCAGCTATGTTCTCTGATGTTGTATGTGGCCAGGCCTCCACCCCAGAGCTTTGCAGATACACAGTTCAATAGCGATGTTCCCAGTAGCTCAACATCAGAAAGGGAAAGTTATGGGGCCTGTCGGGTCACATCACGGCATCTCACCTGCTCTCCTGGTCTCTACCTGCATCCAGGAGTCTCAGAGAACCCCACGACATTAACCTTGAAGCCTCCGGGAGTAGGCACTCCAGTCCCTGGGGAGAGGCCCCAGACTTAACGTTTTGAAAGTGGTTTGCTGTTGCTAAAAAATGTGTGGTTTATCACAACCCTAAAAAATGTCCAATGATTGGGATTATCCCCCTTCTCCTTTCCTGTGTGCCTTCAATTAGTTGAATGAAAGCAAACCCACGGCTTTAGAACCTGAAATAGCTGGAGAAAAGTGATGCAGATTTCAGGCGAGATGAAAGAGTGCAACCCAGAAGCCTAATTAAAAGCAACTGAGAAACCAGTATTTGATACGGCGTTCACTCACCTGAAAAAATAAACCAAGAGCTCCAGCCAGCTTTGCTGGAGGGTTGTCGGAGAGGGGCTGAGACGTTGCACTCAGGTCACAGGAAGGCCCGACTCGCAGGACACAGAGCCTCACTATTTCTTTCCTCTTGGAGTCAGGGGAAGGTCAGCCAGCCCGCCGAGGCCACCACCTCGGCCTGCTTGACAATAGCCAGTTAGCCAGCAAAACTTTCCTCTAAGGTGGCAAGGGTGTCAGCTATCCATCCCCAAATGCTTTGCTTTTTAAAAAATCTTGAAATGTGCATGATTTGTTCAACATCACCTTCCCCCGATTTTCCATGCTTCTTTTTCTTCTCACACTTCTCCTCCTGCTTTTACTGCTCCCCACGTCATCTTTCTTAAATTCAGGGCATTTCTGTACATTCCACTTATGGTTTGTTTTTGATGGCAGAAGCTATCAAGGACTTACTGCGAGAATTAGTCCTCCTTTACCAAGAGGAAAATTCTCTTGGTTTTGAGATAAATCAAGGCCCAAGGTCAGTCAAGAGAGGAAATAAATAAATGAGTCCCTCTTTCATACATTGCATATTTTTAACCTACAAATCAGCTCCCCGAATGGAATGCTGGCATATAAAAGCAGCATTTGGGATCCTGCTAAATGCAATTGCCATCACGTCCAAGATTTTATTTGGAGGCAAAAAAAGGACTTAATTTTCTTGGCCCTTAATTGCTGGGGGAGACGCCCTTTGTTCTTTTCCTTTCCAAGTTTGATATTCATGACCTTGGGTAGGATGGGAGGTGGAGAATGTGGAAAGATGGATATGGGGTCTGCACACAAGTGCAGTGGTTTTATTACTGCAAGTAACTGAAACGAAGTCCCGTTTTTGGAACAGCCTGTTCAGAAAGCAGAGACTAGATGCTTCCCCCTCTGTGGGGTCACAGTTGGCTTTTCTTGACTTCACACATTGTCGGATGGGATCCACAGTGAACTGAGGTTATCAACACTGAATAGCAGCTACCATTTCACAACGCAGGATGCACTTCAGAAACCACACACCAGCACGAGGATTTCACACGGACGTTACTGTTGTTATCTCTTAAATGCTTTGGGAACATCAAGGACCTCTCACTTTGTTGGGTATTGTAGAGAGGTTTTATAGAAAGTGAGGAAAATATTGCCCTTTTCTTTAAGGAGTCAACCATGTTAAAGTAACATGTTTATATAAACACAGGAACATTCACCATTGTTCCCAGAGTTCATTTAGGTTGGTTGTCTTCCTTCCTTCCCTTCCTTTCCTTCCTTCCCTTCCTTCCCTTCCTTCCCTTCCTTCCATTCCCCTTCCTTCCCTTCCCCTTCCCTTCCCCTTCCCTTCCCCTTCCCTTCCCCTTCCTTTCCCCTTCCCTTCTCCTTCTCCTTCCCCTTCCCCTTCCCTTCCCTTCCCTTCCCTTCTCCTTCCTTCCTCCCTTCCTCCCTTCCTCCCTCCTTCCCTTTCTTTTTTCTTTCTTTCTTTCTTTCTTTCTTTCTTTCTTTCTTTCTTTCTTTCTTTCTTTCTTTCTTTCTTTCTTTCTTTCTTTCTTTCTTTCTCTTTCTTTCTTTCTTTCTTTCTTTCTTTCTTTCTTTCTTTCTTTCTTTTCTTTTCTTTTCTTTCTTTCTTGTCTCTCTCTTTCTCTTTGCCTCTCCTTCCCTCCCTCCCTTCTTCCTTCCTTCTTTCTTTCTTCTCCTTCTTTCTTTCTTTTCTCCTCCATTCTGCTTCTATCTTTCCTGACCTGGTTTCCCATCAGGAAACTTCTCTGCCTTAAGCTTAGGACGAGCATTTACAGATCACCCTCTGTTCAGTACAAGAGCCTATTTGCTTTGTCAAATGATTTCTTGCTTCTGTTTACTTTGGGGACCTCACAGACAGAGACTTAATCAATTGCATTTATCAGTATAATCTGTTCAAGGCTCCGCCCCTGCTGTATTTTTTTCCCTTTACCCCTGATTTCCTGGTTATCCCCCTGCTTCTACCCCCAGACCCAGTGGAAGGTGTTTTATACAAGTCCTCAAATAACCAAATAATCATGGATTCTTTTTAATTAACATATTGGGCTGTTTTGTATGTGCATGTGCTTTAATTTACATAGATGGCATTATGGCGCACATTGCATTCTTTTTCTTACTTTTCCCACAAATTCTGCCCATGCTGATGCAGAGAACACCACAGTGCACACAGGCCACTTGGGCCTCTGCCATCACTCCACACGCATGGCAGTGGCTGGCTATGGGACGGGACTTGCTTCCAGAGAGACAAGATGGAGAAATCAGAATTATTGGTCCCATTGGGGCCAGCTACATAAAACAGCAGGTGATATGACGGCAATCTGTGTTTTGTTTGTTTGTTTGTTTTTTGAGACAGAGTCTCGCTCTGTTGCCCAGGCTGGAGCACAGTGGTGCAATTTCGGCTCACTGCAAGCTCCACCTCCCGGGTTCACACCATTCTCCTGCCTCAGCCTCCCGAGTAGCTGGGACTACAGGCGCCCGCCACCACACCCAGCTAGTATTTTTGTATTTTTAGTAGAGACGGGGTTTCACCGTGTTAGCCAGGATGGTCTCGATCTCCTGACCTTGTGATTGCCCACCTTGGCCTCCCAAAGTGCTGGGATTACAGGCTTGAGCCACCACGCCTGGCCCAATCTGTGTCCTTGAATAAATTTATAACCCTGATGGGAGCTAACTGGATGCACTTGGGACCCCTGCCATGGGCCCACGTGGCTCCCTGGGCTTCCCTTCACTGCAGGTGCCACAGCTGTAATTACACCATTATTGCAGTGCTTATTGGTAAACATCCGAGAGCTCCTAGCGGACTGCTCGATGCTCCCTCATTCACTGCTGCATTCCCAGTGCCTAGCTAAGGCCCAGGAAGGTAGGAAGAACTCCATCAATATTTACTGGATGAGTGTAAAAATCAGTGGGTAAATTAATAATGATGAGGACAGAATGATTAAAGTCATGAGTTGGCAGTCAGATAAACTTAGAGTTTCTATTAGTTCATTCTTCCATTGCTATGAAGAAATGCCTGTTTAACTGGCTTACGGTTCTGCAGGCTGTACAGGAAGCATAGCTCTGGCATCTGCTTCTGGGGAGGCCTCCGGAAGCTTTTACTCATGGCGGAAGGCAGAGGGAAGCAGGTACGTCACGTGGCCAGAGCAGGCGTAAGAGGGGTTGGGAGGAGGTGCCACACACTTTTAAATGGCCAGGTCTTGCGAGAACTCACTCACCATCACTACAACAGCATCACGCCATGACAGACCCGGCTCCGTGACCCAAACACCTCCTCCCACCAGACCCCTCCTCCAGCATTGGAGATTATGGTGCAACATGACATCTGGCTGGGGACACATATCCGCACTATACCAGGGTTCAATCCTAGCTGCACCCCTGAGCAGTGTAGTAAACCCCTCTGAGTCTATTCTCTCTTCTGGAAAATGGGACACCAGAGTTGTTGGCATGAGATTATGTGATATGGTAAGGACAAGGCAACTTGTAAGGTAGTCTGTACTTGGTGAGATTTCAATAAAAGGAGCCATTTTCAACCCAATACCATATAGGTTAAATGTTAACGGAGGACTACAGCAGATACTCTGGTATCCCATTTTCCAGAAGAGAGAATAGACTCAGGGGAGTTTACTACACTGCTCAGGGGTGCAGCTAGGATCGAACCCTGGTATAGTGTGGATATTTGTCCCCAGCCAGATGTCATGTTGCACCATAATCTCCAGTGCTGGAGGTGGAGGAGCGGTCCGGTGGGAGGAGGTGTTTGGGTCACGGGCCGGGTCTGTCATGGTGTGATGCTGTTGTAGTGATGGTGAGTGAGTGTAGTGACAGTGAACAGTGTATATAATCATCAACGGCCAGAGGCTTTGGGAGATCGCAGAGGTGAGAATGGTTTCCTCTGCATGCAGGTGTCCTTAATGCAAATAGTAGTTGAAAGCCATGGATGTAAGTGCTGTTAATGCTGTTAATATTCGGCTGCAAAGAGAATTCAACTCAGGGTAGAGTGGCTTGCAAATGAGGACTATGAGTTTCAGAGCCCTGGCTCAGCAGCACCAGTCATTGCATACCAGACTGGGAAATGAAAAGGAGACATTTAAAAAAGCTACCTTAAGAATCCATCTTGGCTGGCTAACACAGTGAAACCCCGTCTCTACTAAAAATACAAAAAAATTAGCCGGGCGAGGTGGCGGGCGCCTGTAGTCCCAGCTACTCGGGAGGCTGAGGCAGGAGAATGGCGTGAACCCGGGAGGCGGAGCTTGCAGTGAGGCCGAGATGGCGCCACCGCACTCCAGCCTGGGCTACTGAGCAAGACTCCGTCTCAAAAAAAAAAAAAAAAAGAATCCATCCTGGGAACAGGAACACGGAGGAAGGGGCGCATGGCGCTGTACCAGGTACCAAAATGTTGAAAACCCAATTTTCTCATCGCAGGTTGTCGGTGCGCTGCTTACCTTTTAGATGTTACACAAAACGTGGAAGAAGCAAGAAAAGAAGATGGAATATATGGAAAACAAGACATGAAGCTTAGGAGTTTTGATTAGAACAGGGATCTGCAAACTCTGGCCTTGGGCCAAATCCAGCCCACAACCTGTTTTTATAAATAAAGTTTTATTGGAACACAAACATGCTCATTAGTTTGTGGATTTTCTATGGCTACTTTCAAATGGCAGAGGTGAACAGTGTGGGAGAGACCATCCGGCTCCACAGAGCTTGCAATAGTCACTAACCCTTGATGGAAAACGTTTGGTGATCCCTGGACTAGAAGGAGGAGTCCAGACTGTCCATGTGCACTGTAATTTAACAGTGAGTTGTGCCCCTGGACAGGCTGGATGAGAAAGTCTGAGAGGAAAAAGGGGCCAAGGAGGCAAAACACAGCAAAACACAGCTTCTACATTTGGGATCTTTGCAAGCCTGCACAAAACAATTTTTTTTTTTTTTTTGAGACAGAGTCTCACTCTGTCGCCCAGGCTGCAGTGCAATGGTGCGATCTCCGCTCACTGCAACCTCAGCCTCCTGGGTACAAGCAATTCTCCTGCCTCAGCCTCCCGAATAGCTGGGATTACAGGCACATGCCACCACGCCTGGCTAATTTTTGTGTTTTTAGTAGAGACAGGGTTTTACTGTGTTGATCAGGCTGGTCTCGAACTTCTGACCTCATGATCGGCCTGCCTCAGCCTCCCAAAGTGTGGGGACTACAGGTGTGAGCCACCGCTCCCGGCCCACAAAACGATTTCCTAAAAACTTTTCAGTAACCGAGTACACAGGCTCAGACCTGGTAACTCATTTCTGAGAAATGTTCGTTCACGGAAGCCTCTGTGGAGGTTCTCAAGGCCTGACTTTTCACCACCCGTTAAAAACAAACAAACAAAAAGAAAGTGAGTTTTAAAGAATTTTGGAGGCCTCTGTGCCCCCCTAAATCACTGATTACTGGCCTCTGTTCACAACTAAGTGGCAGGGTCTGTAATTTAGCTACGAAACAGCAATGTGAAATCCGACCTTGAACACACAGAGCTCTTCTTTCAAACCCCCCAGACTTCTTGGGGACGTTAATGGAAACAGGGGACGCAGTCCAGAGACCCGTGAAACTGTGAGCCGCTCCCCTCAGAACGTCTGCCCCTGACCAACTTGGTTTATAGGCAGTTTACACGGATGTTCCCCACAAAAATACCTCCTCCTACCGGGAGCCTGTAAAAAAACAAACAGCAGGAACATTTGTTAAGGCATCCAAGAAAGAACAAAAATTAAGAGTAAAGAATTGGAAGACAGTGTGGGCTTGATCCGTTTCCTCCTTTTCGAGAATGGAAGCGTGGGTAACATCTTTCTCAGCTTCATTTCCCTGGGTTTTAAAAAGAGGTGACACTGGCTGGGTGTGGTGGCTCATGCCTGTAATCCCAGCACTTTGGAAGGCTGAGGCGGGTGATTCACTTGAGGTCAGGAGTTCGAGACTAGCCTGGCCAGCATAGTGAAACCCCATCTCTACTAAAAATACAAAAAATTAGCTGGGCTGGGTGGCGTGGAACCCAGGAGGCAGAGGTTGCTGTGAGCCGAGATCATGCCACTTCACTCCAACCTGGGCAACAGAGTGAAAAAAAAAACAAAAAACCAAAAACAAAAATGAAAGAGGTGACACTAGCTACTCATAAGCCATAAGGTTGTTTTGAGGGTTCTTTGCAGTCTTTTATGCCACTCTGGCTGAGTGCTGCCATTTTTTGGGGGTCCCCAAAGTGGGAGGCTTTGTCTTTAGATTCCGACATCCCTCCTGGTATGACGCCCCATTTATCTGATGCCTTCTTTTCGTTCCCCAGTGTCCCTTTCCTCCAGCAACTGGAGATGTACAAGGTTGCCCCCAAAAGATCCTTTCCAGTAGACCATCATCAGCGCCCCTGACTCCGCCTCACTCTGGTCTTTGCTGAAGCTCTGTCCTGAGAAAGGTGGATTCTCTGACCAACCCTACGGGGAGTTTAAAAGAGCAAGCTCTGTGGTGACCACCTCCAGGCTTATTTCCTTGGGATGAACTTCAGGAAGTGAACTGTTGGCCCAAGAATCTGTCTTTTACATACTGGCTCTTTACATTTAAGGACGCTGGTGCTGTATCTGGAAGACATGTGGCAGGTATTTTTCTGCTTCGTGAAGCGACATTTCATTTTGCTCCGGAGATTTACGGAACTTATCACATGCAGTCAGAGATACTGGTAATTTAGTTTACAATCCCTGACTTCAATGTTGTTTTTAGAAAGGGCCTTTCAAACACCCAAATTATATAAATATTTAGCTAAATTTCTTCTACTACTTGTAAGGTCTCATTTTTAACACTTTATCTCTTTAATCCATCTGGAATTTATTTTGCTATTTGGAGTAAGGTAAAAAGCTTAATTTTTTCCAGATAGGTAAGTAGGTTTCCTGGTACATTTAATAATCTTTCCTTTCCTTGTTTATACAAAGCGCCAAAGTTATCCTGTATTAAATAATGATATGCACTTGTGCCTGTTTCTGGATTTTTGAATGATCTTTCTAAATCTGGTCTGTCTCTTTTTACATTAACAGAAACCTGTTTTAACTATGTAGCAAAATACACATTAATATGTAATAATAAAAATACACTCATCATTTTCAGGTATTATTATTAACTGTTTTAAGTTATGCCTCCCAAGTTATTCCTCAAGTTGAAATTTATAATCACTTTTCAAAGTTAAAGAAAATATTGGGGTTGTAATTGAGATTGCATTAATACTTTATGTTCATTTGAGGATAATTTACATGGATGTACTGTATCTTCCCACTCAGCAACGTGATCTGCCTTTCCATTTAATTGCCTTTTTTTTTTTTTTTTTTTTTTGCCTCTTAATAAAGTCCTTGACCAGGCACAGTGGCTCATGCCTGTAATCTCAACAATTTGGGAGGCCAAGGTGGGCAGATCACTTGAGGTCAGGAGTTTGAGACCAGCTGACCAACATGGTGAAACCCTGTCTCTACTGAAGATACAAAAATTGCCCGGGTGTGGTGGTGGACGCCTGTAATCCCAGCTACTCGGAGGCTGAGGCAGGAGAATCACTTAAACCTGGGAGGCGGAGGTTGCAGTGAGCTGAGATCGTGCCACTGCACTCCAGCCTGGGGGACAAAGTGAGACTCAGTCTCATAAAATAAAATAAAAGGAAGTTTTAAAGGCTTTTTTCTAAATATATACCTTCTACATTTCCTCTTAAAATAAGTTTAATTTGTAGACATTTCGTATTTTTAAAGCTGTTGTGAACCTTTTTGCAGTTCTATTTAATATTTTCAGCATCTTTGTTTTTCATAACTCTCTGTTGCGGCTGGGTGCCTCACTGCAAGTGCTAATTGTTCTAAGATATTTTAGGCAATGTTCAACTCATTTATATCTGTGAATAGCTCTGAATTTCCTTATCCCTGAGGATAATTTTCTGTCACTTCACCAATATTTACTCCTCTCTCTTCACCCTCTTGCATCTTGACAACAGTAAATAGGAGTGGTCATCATGAGCCTCCTCTTCTTAACTTTGATAGAATTGTCTCTAACCGACACCATCAGGTATGATGTTGGCTGTCGGTTTGAAATAGTCTTTATCATATTAAAGAAGTATCCAGTTTTGGCTTTCTGAAAGTTTTCATTCTAAATCGATGTTGAGTTTTACCAAATGCCTATAGTCTATCTGCTAAGACCCTTAATGGGAGCATCTCATCTGCTTTGATCAGACACAGATCAATTTGTACTATTAATCAGCCTTAATTTCTAGAATAAACCCTACTTACATGTGAGTTTATGCATTGATATTCAAAGTTGAGATTTACTTATAGATTCTTATCTTTTTTTTTCCTTTTGTCAGTAAAATTACCTGATGTGACTTTCCTATTTCTACTTGTTTTAAAATTATTCTTTATTATTATTCCCTAAAAGCTCAAAAGAGCTTGCCCATAAAAAAGTGGTTTATAGAACTTTTTAAAGCGATTTATTTGACATATTTTCTCAATTTCTTCCATAGTATTGTTCTGTTCTAATTTTCTATATTTCTTTCTTCTCAATTCAATTGCATTTCAATTTCCCATTTTTTATTACCACAGAGTTATACATAATTCTTTTCCATAATATAATTTTCAAAATGTGAAGGCTTATTTCTGCATCTGTGTTCACAGACATCTCAGTCTCTTCAGGTTGCTGTAACAAATTACCATGGAATGAGTGGCTTGTAGACAACAGGAATTTATTTTTCACAGTGCTGGAGGCTGGGAAGTCCAAGATCAAGGTGCTGACAGATCCTGTACCTGGTGAGGGCCCTCTTTCTAGTTTGCAGATGGCCATCTTCTTGTTGTATCCTCGTAGGCAGAAAGACAGATAAAGAGCTCTCTGGGAGGCTGGGAAGTCCAAGATCGAGGTGCTGACAGATCCTGTACCTGGTGAGGGCCCTCTTTCTAGTTTGCAGATGGCCATCTTCTTGTTGTATCCTCGTAGGCAGAGACAGATAAAGAGCTCTCTGGATTCTCTTGGTAAAGGCACTAATCCCATCACGAGGGCTCCGCTCTAATCACCTCCCAAAGGCCCCACCTTCTAAGACCATCATCTCGGAGGTTAGGGTTTCAACAGGTGAATCCTGGGGAACTCAAGCCTTCAGACCAAAGCAATAGAGGACATGGCTAACATGAAGAAGAATGAGGGAAGAAGGGGAGACATCTCTCCAGGCCTCAGTGAGATGCAACCCTGTGGTGTTGAGAAACCTAAGGAGCCAGAGGGTTCTAGTAGCTTGGCCTTGTGTCTCGATTGCTCACAATGAAGGTGGGGAGGTGTATGCTGTGAAAGTCACACACAGCTTGGTGTAGCCAGGATGGCCCAGGGTATGCTGCAGTAACAAGCACAATTTCTCACTCATGCTCCATGTCTTATCTGGATTGCAGAGAGGCTGTGCTCATCAAAGTCCCCCAGGGTCCCAAGCAGATGAGGTTCCTACAATTATCATGGGCCACGGACAGGATATAAAGAACAGTGGCCTGACACTCACAGCTTCTGCGCAGAAGCAACACACACCACATCCTCGCCTCCACTGCCAAGGCAGGCCTGTGGCCATAGTTAATCCGCAGAGGGTGAGGCACAAACCCGCTATGCACTGGAAGTGAGAACAATAGCACCAATGACTACCACTGGCTCTGAAAAATCAGCTTCACCTACTCCCTCACGTTGCCAGAGCAATGTCCAACAGCTTAGACTTCTGTGGTTCACGATTTAACCCCCAAAGTGACTGATGTAGTATGTTAAGGTTTCTGGAAGAGAAAAGGAGAAATATTTTTTGGGGCTGGGGGTGGGGGTTGCCTTTTCATGCTCACCAAATCATTCACCAGAAGTGACTGCTGACTTTGCTGGAATATGGCCATATGAGAAAGGAGGCCATGACCTTGGGTAAGCCTGAGAACCATGAGCTGATTAAAGAGGATTTCCAACTGTCAACTGGTGATATCATAATAGGAATTATTCACTGCATTTAAGGACATCCAGAGCTTTCCCCAGATGGAGAAGTGCCGTGGTGAATTGCATGTGTCAACTCGGCCAGGCCATGGTACCCAGTTGTTTGGTCAGTACCAGCCTAAATGTTGCTGTGAAGGCATTTGTTAGATGTGATTAATATTTGAATCAGAAGACTTTGAGTAAAGCAAACGACCCTCCATGATGTGGGTGGGCCTTGTCCAATCAGCTGAAGGACTTACGAGGAAAGGCTGAGGTTTCTGGAAGAAGGAATTCAGTCTGACCACTGCAACATCAACCTCCTAACCGAATCGCCAGCCTGCCAGCCTGCCCGACAAATTTCAGACTTGCAAGGCCCCACAACTGTGTGAGCCAATTCCTTAAAATAAAATTTCTTTCTCAATGGATAGATAGATTAGACAGAGAGAGAGAGCGTGCAACCAATCCTATCAGTTCTGCTTCTCCAGGACACCCTGACTAACGTAGGAGGCCCCCGAGAGGCAATTATTTCTCATTTGCAAGACCACACCATAGAGATGCTGCAGGAGCAGTGTTTGGGCATTTCTGGGCTAAAATTTGGTAAATACTAAAGACTCTGTCCTCAGAAGAAGCCCATACACCCACCCATGTATGTGCACACACTTTGCTTATGATTTTCGTGAGTTCAGTCTCCCGGAAGCTTATTCCCACCCTTTCTGACTAACATGGAACTGTGATCCTCTCAACCCGGCAAAGTGATTTTGTGTCACGGAAGCATCAAAGAACCTTCCTTTTCATAGTTGTCCTCAATTCACCATGACTTTGTTGCCTCATGCACCCCACACAGAAGAGATGGGTGTGGCGAGCGTGGGGAGGTCGAGCCGCGCTGGCGTTGGACACAGGGCAGGAGCAGTGAGGGGCAGAGCCACATGCAGGGGGCACTGCGGTCAGCCACACATGGCGCCACTCCTGTTGTGGTCATGTCGCCCATGCCACTGTTGCCGCTGTGTGCCTGTGTGGCTGCACAGGTCTGAAGACAAGTAAAAATGATCACCAGGAGAAAAGAATGGCTTCAAATATTTCCACTTACGAGAAAACGAAAATAAACGTCAGGACCAATCCTACCCATGGGTGAGGCCTTCAGACACAGAGGCCACCAAAAGCTGGCTCCTCTCCCGGGCACCTGGCTCGGATAGGCCCTGCCCAAAGGGAGTGCATGGCACTGATGAAGGGCCAGTGACCCCCAACACACACACACACACACACACACACCCCGTGGCTGTGTGGCCGGGCAGTGGACACTAAAATCAGGTTGCCTTCTCTTTAAATAAATAGTGTTTGTGCTTCCACAAGAGTTAGTTCAAAGCGTCCTCAAAGAATATTGTAATGCTCATGAAATCCACAATGACAGACCCACTCTTTTTTGGTTCATATTCAGACAAAGAACAGAAAGGTGAAGTGACTTTCTCAGAATTAGAAGAGAGTGCTGAGAATACAACTGTGGTCTCCTTGCTGTAAGTGCAGAATTAAATCAGTTTCCGAACCTGACGTGTAACTGGCCCTTGTGTGGACTTTTTGATCCCCTCTAATTCTCTAATATGTGTCTCAGAGTATTTTGGATCTGGCTTTATTTTCTTAAAGCAGTGAAGGACCTCCTTATGTTTCCATTCACTTTATTTTAACAGCATTTTTTTTTCTTTTAATGATTTTTCCCCCAGAGCTGTTTCTACATGGAGGAAGTGCGGTATAACGTCTAGAGGAAGCCATATGTCTGTGGTCCATTTTCTTTGACTGGAGAGACTGAGCGGTCTCAAGTAGAAAATCACCGCTTGCCAATCGTCAGGCAGGCAGGTCAGGTGATGAGGAATTGGGGCGAGGGGCTGTGGTCTCCATGGCCCCTAATCCCTCTCTCTCCCACAACCCCTCCCACCCATAAGGGTGTAACTCTCTTACTGGCTTGCATGGAGCCTGCATCTCTCCAACATAACACTTCTCACAGTTGCAGTAAAACAGTTGTGTATGTAATTAAAGGTTTAATACTTGTCTCATGAAAACATGACCTATGCAGGCTGACATCATGGGCAAAGAATCTGTGCAGCCGCACAGGGTCCCCTCTCAGAAGGGACCCACACTGGATAATACTCTGCTGTTGCTGTCTTGAATTTTTTTTTTTTTTTTTTTTTTTGAGACAGAGTGTTACTCTGTCACCCAGGCTGGAGTGCAGTGGCGCGATCTCGGCTCACTGCAACCTCTGCCTCCAGGTTCAAGCGGTTCTCCTGCCTCAGCCTTCTGAGTAGCTGAGATTACAGGCATCTGCCACCATACCTGGCTGATTTTTGTATTTTTAGTAGAGATGGGGTTTCACCATATTGGCCAGGCTGGTCTCAAACTCCTGACCTCAGGTGATCCACCTGCCTTAGCCTTCCAAAGTGCTGGGATTATAGGCATAAGCCACCATGCCTGGTCTGTCTTGAAATTCTTAGCAGTTTTTTAAGGGCCCTGCAAATTAAACAGCGGCCCTGGACCTAAGTCCATCTTGTCTTTGTTGTGTCCTGGGCTCAGCACCATTTGGACAGCAAACATACAGTGATTGTTCAATGTTGTTACTGAATAAACTCATGAAGATGAGCAAGGACAAAGTTGGTTATTTCAGTTAAGGCTGATTCTGGAAGAGGGGAGGATGAGCAATGCTTCCAGAGTTCTCAGGAGGCTGACTCTGACATGGGGGTTTGTGTATGGGAATCCTCAGTGAGTCCTCAAGCATTGGCCAAGGGACAGGTTGGGTGGTGCAGTCACACAAAGAGTGCCTGGGCCCCCATGCAGGCTGGGACTCAGTGACTAGATGCAGGTTGCCAGGAAGGAGGTGTGCTCCCCAGCAAGACAGCCCTCCAGCCTGGGGCAGTGGTTCTCAGTCAGGGTGATTCTGCTTCCTGGGGACATTTGGCAATGTCTGTGGGCATTTTGGGTTGTCATGACTTGGGGGGTGCTTCCAGTGGGTAGAGGCCCGAGAGGCTGCTGAGCACCCTCCAATGCACAGCCGGCCCTCCATGACAAAGGACCACCAGCCCTGAATGTCATCAGCCAAGGGCAAGCCTTGCATGGCTGTGCCTTACTTCTCCCCAGACATCTGAGGGCAGCATTTCCATGAGCCTGGTGGGCTGGATTTCCTGCGGGGAAATGTGTAAGGGACAAACCAGAACCCTGGCCACTGCAGAGGGTGGGAAAGCAACACCGGGTGTTCCCCATCCCAGGATTCCCCATGCTCACCGGACACCTTTGCTGGCCTTAGTGGCTCACCCAGTGGCACCGTCTCTCGGTGCCAGCCCTGAGAGGGGCTGTAGAGCCCTGTAGAGCAGCTGGAGTTCATTTCTGGCTCGCACTCACACGTGGTGTGATATATCTCAGCATTGCTCCTCCTTCCGGAGCTGGCCAGGAGGGCCCCCTCCCCACAGGGTCTAGAGGTGCTGGAGGGAGAGGCACTGCTGCCACCCAGTGGGCGGCCTGGGGTCTGGGCACCTGCCCATGTGGCTCACCCATGCCTCCAGCCTTGCACACTCTCACGTTATGATGGATGACTTGGCTGGGCGCATCCTACGTTACGACCTGGGGGGTCTGATAGAACTTAGCTATGAAGGGCAGTTCTGACTTCAGGGTCACTTGGTGGCACAATTTTGGCACTCGACCAGGGTCTACTAGCTTACTGGGAGTGTTTTCCATGACGTGTATAATTCTCCTCTTCGAGTGGCATGGTCCTGGTCTAAAGCCCTTGGGACTACGTTGGAATTCTCCTCCTGGGGCTTGTCATATATTCTATGTAGCATCTTTCCCCACAGATACCCCCATGCCACAGAGTCTGCAAAGTTGTATGGCTAAGTGGCACTTTCTTGTTCCACATCTTGGTCTCAACCCACTCAAAGCTGACATCCCTTTGTTTTTCTTGGTATAATGGATTAAACTGTCCCCTCTATGCAAAAGAGGTATCCAAGTCCTAACCTTTAGTACCTGTGAATGTGACCCTAAAATAGTCTTTACAGAAGTCATTAAATTATGAATCTTGAGATGAGATCATTCTGGATGTAGGATGGGTCCTAATATAGTGATAAATGCCCTTATAAGAAAAAGGAAAGAGAGATCTGAAACATACAGAAATACAGAAGGAAAAGGTCACATGAAGATGGGGGGCAGAGATTGGAGTGCTGCTTCTACAAACCAAGAAATGCCAGGAGCCTCTAGAAGCTGAACAAAAGGATCCTTCTCTAGAGCATTTGGAAAGACCATGGCCTTGCCAACACCTTGATTTTAGACTTCTGGCCTCCACAACCGTGGGAGAGCACGTGTCTGTTGCTTTAAGCCACCCTGTTTGTGGTGATTGGTTACAGCAGTGCTAGGAAATACTATAATACTGTATAACTAGGTATGAAGGATGTTGTCTCCACGGCTTCTCAGGCGCTATGCCTCCTTCGTGGTGGGAGGTGTGAGAAGCAATAATGTGTCTTTAACTTTGGAGGGATGTCCTGGCATCCCCAGACTGCTGGATCTTGTAACTTTTATTGATGTGGTGGCCCCTATGTTATCATGGAATTTATCTCCCACCTCATGGAGTGCATGGGTCTTACTATAGCATCCAACATACTTGCCATATCTTGCCTATCTGCTCTAATTAGCAGGAAGTCATCAGCACAGTGGGCCGGTGTGAGTTCTGCAGGTGTCCAATGTCCAGGCCTCCCCAGGCGATGTGATCATAGAGGGTAGGAGAGCCATCATGGCTCTGTGGCAGAACTGTACATGTGCACTCTTGTCTGATCCAAAGGAATGTGGATTGTTTCTAATCCTTCTTTAGGCATAGAAAAGAGGATCAATGGCTATATTGTTAATCTGCTTCTGTAAGATGCCACATCTGGCACTGCAGCTGCACTCAGGTGGTGCCTTGGCAGAGTTTGCAGTTGTTCACTGCCATCTTCCAAGACCTGTCTTGTTCTTCTGGGGAGTGACTGGTGGGTGACATGGAGATTTGATTGAGGACTATTAATTCCAAGTCCTTTAGGTTTTTAAGGGTGTCACTCATCTCTGCCATCCTCCCGAATGCAATAATGTTTCTGACTTGCTCCCTTCACCGGGGACGGGCAGTTTCTGAGGCTTCAGCTTGGCTTTCTCTGCCCTGATAGCTGATGCACAGGCCCATGAATCAACATGACAGTTGTGCCAGTTATCAAATATGTCCATGCCAACTGTACACTCAGGGACAGCAAAGATGACTACAGGGTGGGTCTGTGGGTCCTGTGGACTCCTGTAGCCCAGACCTGGGCTAGGACTCCACTCATTACCTGACCTCTACATGCCCCGCTCTACCAAGGTAGCAGTGGGGACATAATGACATTTGGGATCCCTGGATATTAACATCAATTTGGGTCTTGTGTATAATCATCCTCAAAATATGCGGGTATTCCAACTTCCCCGGGGTTCAGTTGTCTGAGTCAACAGCCATAGGTCCCTTTACAGGAGGACCAGAAATGATTATACATGCTTGTCATGGTGCTGTAGGTTTTCATCCCATTGGCCTGGCCCTACTTCAGTCAATGGGTGCAAGACTAGAAAGCAGACAAGGGGATCTTGACTATTCTCTTTTTTTCTGAGAGGGAGCCTCACCCTGTCTCCCAGGCTGGAGTGTAGTGGTGTAATCTCGGCTCACCACAACCTCTGCCTCCTGGGTTCAAGTGATTCTCCTGCCTCCTCCTGAGTAGCTGGAATTACAGGTGCCCGCCACCATGCCCTGCTAATTTTTGTATTTTTAGTAGAGACAGGGTTTCACCATGTTGACCAGGCTGGTCTCAACTCCTGACCTCAAGTGATCTGCCTGCCTTGGCCTCCCAAAGTGCTAGGATTACAAGTGTGAGCCACTGTGCCTGGGCTTTTTTTTTTTTTGAATCAGGGTCTCACTCTGTTGCCCAGGCTGGAGTGCAGTGGTACAATCATGGTTCACTGCAGCCTCAAACTCCTGGGCTCAAGCAATCCTCCCATTTCAGCCTCCCGAGTAGCTGGAACTATAGGTGCATGCCGCTACACTGGGCTAATTTTTAACATTTTTTGTAGAGATCGGATCTTAGTATGTTGCCTAGGCTGGTCTTGAACTCCTGGCCTCCAGCAATCTTCCTACCTCAGCTTCCCAAAGTGCTGGCATTATAGGCATGAGCCACTGCACCCAGCCAGATCTTGACTTTTTATGGGGACAGCTGTCCTCAGCCTCCTGCTCATCGACCCTTGATGTCTGTTGTTCTGGTTTGAGCAATCAGTGCTCTTGCTGGCTGCCCAGGCTTCTTGCCTCAGGGATCTTGCCTCTGTTATCACCATAGCTGTTTACAGGGTAGGCCTCTGGCTGCCTCCAGTCTTGCCACTCCCTAGGATGACTGATGCTGAAGCCCTCTCACTTGGCCTCTGCTGTTCCAGGTGCCTCCTCACCAGTGTCATCAGGGAGCCCAGTTCTGTGACAGCCCTGCTGGGGTTATCCCTGGCCTGATAGCACGGCTGCCACTGAGCTTCTCCGGGAGGCCGGTGCCCTCACCGTGGCATTCCTCAATGCTATCCTAAACAGAGACTCCTCAAGTCCCTCCTGCAGAACGTGGTCATCGGGTGGGTTTTCTGGCCTTGCGTAATGTGGCTAGTCTCGCAGGCCCATTGCCTGAGGCTTTGATCCTTTCTTCTACCATGTGCGGTGGCAGTGTGGGTCTTTCTACCTCACTTGATGTGGACCATCACTGGTGTGCAGCACCATCTCCAGGGTCAAGTCTTGAATAAGGGGCATTCCCATGTATCCCATGTGTCCTCCTCTTCCGACTTTGACTCCAGCCTTCTCAGCACCCAGTCCCATCTGTACTCTTCCAATCCCAGCCAGCTCACACTGGTTGGGTCCTGCAGCTGTCGTCAGAATAGGCCCTAACCTGCTCCCCGAGACTAGCACGCCTCCAGCCAGATTAGGCTGTGACTTAACGCTAGTGAGTGGTGCAGGTGCAGAGAGGGACTCAGGGCAGATCCAGAGCAGGCCTGCATTGTCTCATGAGGAGAAGCCTCTGCCCAGACAGCACAAGGGGAAGCCGCACACCTCAAACAGGGGGAAGTGGGTTGCTTCTGGAAGCCAGAGGGTTCAAAGGAACCTGGGGATTCAAAACTTCCAAGTGCCTCTTCCCAAATGTCCCCAACCTAAGACTTAGAGTCCCACTCCTCCCCATGCAGGTGTCTGACCCTGGCTTAGCAGCCCAGCCTAGGCTGAGAGTTCAGCTTCCTCTGGTCTTTCTGATGTTGAGTCCTGAGCCCGGCACTCACTTCTGTCGCCCTTTGGCTGCAGGACATGGAAGTCTCTCCTATTTTACCAAGGCGGCCTTTGGCTCTCAGGCCCAGCCATTCACTGCTGAGTGATCTTTCCCGGCCTTTTGTTTTGTTTTCTGAAGAACCTGCCGTCTCTAGCAATAGTCTTTCCATTCCACCGCCCTCGTAATTTTTTAGTTCCTCCATATTTCTCCAACACTCGATACCTTTGGTACCTTCTTTCTGTCACCGTGACGTCCCTGTCTCCTCCAGCCTGAGTTTCGCCACCTCCACTCTGTCCAGAACCAACCTACAACCAGCGATGGGGCTCCCACTGCCAGTGGCGGGGGTGAAACACTGGACCCCGCTTGGCGTTGCTTCCCCAGACAATCCTGCGACTAACAGCGCTGCTCGGGTCCCCAGGGAGTGGACCCTCATAAAAGACGCTCTCAGAAACCCCTTAGAGAGTGCTCTGGGCAGACCACCTATGAAGGGAGGAAGGGAGCAGGGCTGGGTGGAAGGTGAAGCTCTCAGCTCACCCCACAGGAAAGCTGGGGTGTTCTGTGGAGTTGCCCCAAATTGGGATAAGGGGTCCAAGCCCAAACACTCCATATCAACTAGTCATTTGGACACAAGCTGTCCCTAGGAAAATGGCAGGAACCTTGAGTGAGGTAGCTGTCTTCAGCCAAGACTGATTCCTGGAGAGTGTTGACAGCTGAGCTCCATCAGTCAGCAGCACCAATAGCCGTAGTAATACAATAATATCCATTATATAATATATAATGTAATTATATATTATTTGATATATAATGTAATTGTATATCATATAATCATGTGCTACATATCATAATTTGTATATGTATAACATATGAAAATATATCATGTACATAACATTATATATTATATCATTATATTCTACTGCATTTGTGAAAATTGGTATAAGCTGCAATAGTACATGCTATGTAGTATTAGGTATTGCTGTGTAATAATTTCATATATTATATTTTAAATTATGTTATATATCATGATGTGTTATGTCCTATTGACTTTTATTAAAAGATATTTAATTATTGAGAACCAGATTGCTCCAAGACCTTAGGATCAAGAATGCACTTGTGTTGAAAGCAGAGTGACCAGCAACTGCATCTCACCTTGGCAGAGTCAAAAGGAGCATCAGAAACTATTCCCCCAGTTTCCATTAACTGGGGCTTGATTCTGGTAGGAAAATGTCTTGTTCCTTTACTTTATGCAAAGCCCGTGCCAGGCAGTCAATGAGCATATGCACTTTTGCACATTTTTCAGACACCCTTGTTGGCTCCAGCATTGGTAGCACATGGCTGGGTTATGCAATAAAAGTCTGGCAAGTTACCAACCCATGCTCTCCTCAGACCCAGGGAAAAGCACAGCTTTATGGTCACCAGCCATGATCTGGAGACTGTAGTTTTAAAACATTGTACAGTCAATTCTCCACACGCATAGGAGTAGAACAGATCATCTGAAAGGCTTTTATATTTGGCTTCACAGGTATTGTGCATGGGGAGTAAAGGGGATTGATTTTTTGTTTTGAGTTGTTTTAATTTTTGTCTTTTGCAGGTTTGCCTTCTCAATTATATTTTGCTTAGATAAATCGTGAAGTTGGGCTTCATTCCCTCGGTGCATTCTGGCTGAAAGATGGAGAGAGTGGCCAGAGGTTAGCCCAGAATTAAAGTCAGATAAAGCACAGATTACAGTCCTGCTGATAACCAAGACTTTGCTATTGACTTTCTGAGCTTAGTTCTCTGGCACAAGAGAAAGACTGTTTTATTTTAAGCTCGCAGATGTGCCTAGCTCTCAAGTCTATCGAATATAAATCTTGCAGGTTTGCCAAACAGTAAGACTTTGGAAAGTTTTACCAAGAAAGCCAGATTTACATGCAGCAACAGCACCACTGTCCCTCCAGTGTAGACTACAATTTGTATGTGGAAGAATGAAGCCAGACCCCTATTTCTTACGTTATACAAAAACCAGCTCAAAATGGATCAAAGATCTAAATGTAAGATCTGAAACTAAAACTACTGGAAGAAAACATAAGAGAAATTCTTCAGGACATTGGCTTGGGGAAAGAGTTAATGAATAAGGCCTCAAGAGCACAGGCAATCGAGGCAAAAATAAACAAATGAGATTACATCAAACTAAAAAGCTCGGTACAACAAAGGAAACACTCAACGGAGTGGAAAGACAACCCACAGATGATACTTACTGTTCATCTGACAGGGCATTAATATGATACTTACTGTTCATCTGACAGGGCATTAATATGATACTTACTGTTCATCTGACAGGGCATTAATATGCAAAATATATAAGGGAGTGAAACATTTCAACAGCAAAAACCAAACAGTCCCATTAAAAATGGACAGAGATCTGAACAGACATTTCTCAAAAGACGACATGCAAACGTCCAATAAATACATGAAAAAGTGGCTGGGATCATGGTGGACGGGAGTCAGGACTAGATCGCATCTCCGGAGAGAGCAGCATGCAGAGGCTGGCATTGTGAATCTGAGCTTTAGATCCACTGCAAGAACAAACCAGCAATCCTGGGAGGACCCACAGACCCTCTGAAGGAAGCGAATTCCTCCTGCAGGACCCGGGAGACACCCCAAATACTGTGAATGCCCCAACCGCGGAGGTGGGAAAGAGAAACCCTCCTCTTCCAAACACACCCCCCACTGGAGAAGCTGAAGATCTATTTGTGGGAGAAGTTTCCGGCTTTACCTGGAGCTGAGTCAAGTTAGAGAGCCCAGCAAAATACAGGGGTAGAGGAAGCAGCAGAAAGGCTCTGGGAGCTCTCTGGGTCCCCAAGCAGCCCATTCCCGCCTGGCACCACAGGGATCCAGCAGGAAGGTGGCCCGGGGAGCAGGGTGTACAACTCCACAGGGAGAAGGGATCCTCTAGCTGAAGTGTGTAACAATTTGAAGGCAGCGAGAAGCCTCCTGGCCAGAATTCAAGGGAGGGTGCGAATCAGGCACGCAGACTTCACAGTGGGGGTGGAGGGGGCATAAACTAAAGCCCTTCTCTCTCACAGCCGGGAGGCAGGTAGCCTCGGGCAAGTTTTCAAGCTCATCTCACCCTCCACCTAAAAACAGACCCAGGGCTGTTGGGGGGCATGGTGGGAGTGAGACCGGCTCTTTCGTTTGCGTGGGAGCTGGATGAAGCCTGTGACTGCCAGCTTTCCCCAGCTTCCCTGACAACTGCATGACTCAACAGAGGCAGCCATAATCCTCCTAGGTACACAATTCCAGTGGCCCTGGAATCTCACCGTCACCCCCACAGCAGCCGCAGCAAGACCTGCCCAGGGAGAGTCTGAGCTCAGACATGCCTAGCCCCACCCATACCTGATGGTCCTTCCCTACCCACCCTGGTAGCAGAAGACGAAGGACATATCATCTTGGGAGTTCTAGGGCCCCGCCCACCAGTGGTCCCTCTCCACACTACTACAACTGATGCTTTCTGGAAATCATCACCTCCTGGTAAGAGGCCAACCAGCACAAAAATAGAGCATTAAGCCACCAAAGCTAAGGACTCTCACGGAGTCCAATGCACCCTCTGCCACCTCCACCAGAACAGGCACTGGTATCCACGGCTGAGAGACCCATAGATGATTCACATCACAGGACTCTGTTCAGACAACCCCCAGTACCAGCCCAGTGCCAGGTAGACTCGCTGGGTGGCTAGAGCCATAAGAGAGACAGCAATCACTGCAGTTCAGCTCACAAGAAGCCACATCCACAGGAAAAGGGGGAGAGAACTACATCAAGGCAACACCCTGTGGGACAAAAGAATCTGAACAACAGCCTTCAGCCCTAGACCTTCCCTCTGAAAAAGCCAACCCAAATGAGAAGGAACTGGAAAAGCCAATCTTGGTAATATGACAAAACAAGGCTCTTCAACACCCCCCAAAAATCACACTAGTTCACCAGCAATGGATCCAAACCAAGAAGAAATCCTTGATTTACCTAAAAAAGAATTCAGGAGGTTAGTTACTAAGCTAATCATGGAAAGACCGGAAAAAGATGAAGCCCAACGCAAGGAAATCCAAAAATTATACAAGAAGTGAAGGGAGAAATATTCATGGAAATAGATAGCTTAAATAAACAACAATAAAAAATTCAGGAAACATTGGACACACTTTTAGAAATGCAAAATGCTCTGGAAAGTCTCAGCAATAGAATTGAACAAGTAGAAGAAAGAAATTCCGAGCTCGAAGACAAGATCTTTGAATTAACCCAGTCCAATAAAGCAAAGAAAAAAGAATAAGAAAATATGAACAAAGCCTCCAAGGAGTCTGGGATTATGTTAAACAACCAAACCTAAGAATAATCGGTGTTCCTGAGGAAGAAAAGAATTCTAAAAACCTGGAAAACCTATTTGGGGGAATAATTGGTAGAAAACTCCCCCAGCCTTGTGACAGACCTAGACAGCCAAATACAAGAAGCATGGAGAACACCTGGGAAATTCATCGCAAAAAGATCTTCGCCTAGGTCCATTGTCGTCAGGTTTTCTAAAGTTAAGATGAAGGAAAGAAACTTACAGTTGTGAGACAGAAGCACCAGGTTACCTATAAAGAAAAACCTATCAGATTAACAGCAGATTTCTCAGCAGAAACCCTACAAGCTAGAAGGGATTGGGGACCTATTTTCAGCCTTCTCAAACGAAACATTTATCAGCCAAGAATTCTGTATCCAGTGAAACTAAGCATCACATATGAAGGAAAGATACAGTAGTTTTCAGACAAACAAATGCTGAGAGAATTTGCCATTACCAAACCACTACTATAAGAACTGCTAAAAGGAGCTCTAAATCTGGAAACAAATCCTGGAAACACATCAAAACAGAACCTCTTTAAAGCATAAATCACACAGGACCTACAAAGCAAAAATGCACTTTAAAAAGCAAAAACATAAAACAAAAACAAAGTACACAGACACAAAGAGCATGATGAAAGCATCGGTAGCTCACATTTCAATACTAACATTGAATGTAAATGGCCTAAATACTCCACTTAAAAGATAGAAAACCACAGAATGGATAAGAACTCACCAATCAACTATCTGCTGCCTTCAGGAGACTCACCTAACACGTAAGGACTCACATAAACTTAAAGTAAAAGGGTGAAAAAGACATTTCATACACAGGGACACCAAAAACGAGCAGGGGTAGCTATTCTTATATCAGACAAAACAAATTTTAAAGCAAAGGCAATTAAAAGAGACAAAAAGGGATAGTATATAATGGTAAAAGGCCTTGTCCAACATGAAAATATCACAATCCTAAACATATATGCACCTAACACTGGAGTTCCCAAATTTGTAAAACAATTACTAATAGATCTAAGAAATGAGATAGCAACACAATAATAGTGGGAGACTTCAATACTCCACTGACAGCACTAGGCAGGTCATCAAGGCAGAAAGTCAACAAAGAAACAATGGATTTAAACTATACCTTGGAACAAATGGACTTAACAGATATATGTGAACATTTCATCCAACAAGCACAGAATACACATTCTATTCAACAGCACATGGAACTTTCTCCCAGATAGACCATATGATAGGCCATAAAATGAGCCTCAATAAATTTAAGAAAATTGAAATTATATCAAGCACTCTCTCAGACCACAGTGGAATAAAACTGGAATCAACTCCAAAAGCAACTTTCAAAACAATGCAAATACATGGAAATTAAATAACCTGCTCCTGAAAGAGCCTTGGGTCAAAAACGAAATCAAGATGGAAATTAAAAAGTTCTTCCAACTGAATGACAATAATGACACAACCTATCAAAACCACTGGCATTCAGAAAAGGCAGTGCTAAGAGGAAAGTTCACAGCCCTAAAAGCCGACATCAAAAAGTCTGAAACAGCACAAACAGACAATCTAAGGTCACATCTCAAGGAACTAGAGGAAAAAACAAACCAAACCCGAACCCAGCAGAAGAAAGGAAATAACCAAGATCAGAGCAGAACTAAATGAAATTGAAACAAACAAACAAAAAAATACGAAAGATAAACGGAACAAAAAACTGGTTCTTTGAAAACATAAATGAAATTGATAGACCATTAGCAAGATTAAACAGGAAAAGAAGAGGGAAAATCCAAATATTCTCATTAAGAAATGAAACAGGAGATATTTACAACTGACACCACCGAAATACAAAAGATCATTCAAGGCTACTATGAACGCCTTTACACAGATAAACTAGAAAACCTAGAAGAGATGGATAAATCCCTGGAAAAATACAACCGTCCTAGCTTAAATCAGGAAGAATTAGATACCCTGAACAGACCAATAACAAGCAGCGAGATTGAAATGTTAATTTTAAAATTACGAACAAAAAAAAAGTCGAGGACCAGGCAGATTCACAGCAGAATTCTACCAGACATTCAAAGAAGAATTGGTACCAATCCTTTTGACACTATTCCACAAGACAGAGAAAGAAGGAACCCTCCCTAACTCATTCTATGAAGCCAGTATTACCCTAATACCAAAACCAGAAAAGGACATAATCAAAAAAAGAAAACTACAGACCATATCCTCGATGAACATAGATGCTAAAATTCTTAACAAAATACCAGCTAACCGAATCCAACAACATATCAAAAAGATAATCCACCATCATCAAGTGGGTTTCATATCAGGGATGTAAGGATGGTTTAACATACACAAGTCAATAAATGTGATACACCACATAAACAGAATTAAAAACAAAAATTACATGATCCTCTCAATAGATGCAGAAAAAACATTTGACAAAATCCAGCATCCCTTTATGATTAAAACCCTCAGGAAAATCAGCATACAAGGGACATACCTTAATGTAATAAAAGCCATCTATGACAAACCCACAGCCAACATAATATTGAATGGGGAAAAGTTCAAAGCATTCCCTCTGAGAATGGGAATAAGACAAAGATGCCCACTCTTACCACTTCTTTTCAACATAGTACTGGCAGTCCTAGCCGGAGCAATCAGACAAGAGAAAGAAATAAAGGGCATCTAAATCAGTAAAGAGGAAGTCAAAATGTCACTGTTTTCTGACAATATGATCGTTTACCTTGAAAACCCTAACAATTCCTCCAGAAAGTTCCTAGAACTGATAACATAATTCAGCAAAGTTTCTGGATACAAGATTAGTGTATACAAATCAGTAACTCTTCTATACACCAACAACGACCAAGTAGAGAATCAAATCAAGAACTCAACCCCTTTTACAATAGCTGCAAAAAAAAAAAAAATGAAATAAAATACTTAGGAATATACCTAACAAAGGAGTTGAAAGACCTCCACAAGAAAAACTACAAAACACTGCTGAAAAAAATCATAGATGACACAAACAGATGGAAGCACATCCCATGCTCATGGGTGGGTAGAATCAATATTGTGAAAATGACTATACTGCCAAAAGCAGTCTACAAATTCAATGCAATCCCCATCAAAATACCACCATCGTTCTTCACAGAGTTAGAAAAGACAATTCTAAAATTCATATGGAACCAAAAAAGAGTCTGCATAGCCAAAGCAAGTCTAAGCAAAAAGAACAAATCTTGAGGCATCACACTATCTGATTTTAAACTATACTATAAGACTGTAGTCACCAAAACAGTGTGGTGTACAAATAAGTACATAGACCAATGGAACAGAATAGAGAACCCAGAAATAATCCCAAATACAGTCAACTGATCTTTGACAAAGCAAACAAAAACATAAAGTGGGAAAAGGACACCCTTTTCAACAAATGGTGCTGGAATAATCAGCTAGCCACATGTAGGAGAATGAAGCTGGATCCTTATCTCTCACCTTATACAAAAAGCAACTCAAGATGAATTAAGGACTTAAACCTAAGACCTGAAACTATAAAAAATTATAGAAGGTGACATTGGAAAAAACCCTTTTAGACATTGACTTAGGCAGGGATTTCATGACCAAGAACCCAAAAGCAAATGCAATAAAAACAAAGATAAATAGCTGGGCTTAATTAAACTAAAGAGATTTTGCAAAAGGAACAGTCAGCAGAGTAAACAGACAACCCACAGAGTGGGAGAAAATCTCCACAATCTATACATCTGACAAAGGACTAAAATCGAGAATTTACAATGAATTCAAGCAAATCAGTAAGAAAAAAAACAAACGATCCCATCAAAAAGTGGGCTAAGGACATGAATAGACAACTCTCAAAAGAAGATATGCAAATGGCCAACAAAACATGAAAAAATGCTCAACACCACTAATGATCAGGGAAATGCAAATCAAAACCACAATGTGATACCACCTTACTCCTTCAAGAATGGCCATAATCAAAAAATCAAAAAACGGTAGATGTTGGCATGGATGTGGTGCACAGGGAACACTTCTACACTGCCGGCAGGAATGTAAACTAGTACAGCCACTATAGAACACAGTGTTGAGATTCCTTAAAGAACTAAAAGTAGTACTACCATTTGATCCAGCAATCCCACTACTGGGTATCAACTCAGAGGAAAAGAAGTGAATATTCGAAAAAGATACTTGCACACGCATGTTTGTAGCAGCAAAATTCACAATTGCAAAATTGCGGACCCAACCCAAATGCCCATCAATCAATGAGCGGATAAAGATACTGTGGGGTGTGTGTGTGTGTGTGTGTGCGCGCGTGTGCACGCATATATATATGATGGAATATATATATGATGGAATACTACATAGCCATAAAAAGGAATGAATTAACAGCATTTGCAGTGATCTGGATGAGGCTGGAGACTATTATTCTAAGTGATGTAATGCAGGAATGGAAAACCAAACATCATATTTTCTCACTGACATGTGGGAGCTAAGCTATGAGGGTGCAAAGGCATACAAATGATTCAATGGACTTTGGGGACTTAGGGGGAAGAGGGGGAGGGGGGCAAGAGTTAAAAGACTACAAATATGGTACAGTGTATACATGGGTGGTGGGTGCACCAAAATCTCACAAATCACCATTAAAGAACTTACTCATAAAACCGAATACCACCTGTACCCCAATAACTATGGAAAAAAATATGAAAAAATGTTCAGCATCACTAATCATCAGGGAAACGCAAGTCAAAATTACAGTGAGGTATCATCTCACCCAAGTTAGGATGGCTATTATCAAAAAGATAAAAAAAAAAATGCTGGAAAGTGTATGGAGCAAAGGGAACTCTTGTATGCTGTTGGTGGGAGTGTAAACTGGCACAGCCACTGTGGGGAACAGCATGGAGGCTCCTCAAAAAACTACAAATAGAACTATCACATGCTTCAGCAACCCCACTACTGGGAATTTATCCAAAGGAAAGGAAATTGGCACTTTTAAGACATCTGCACCCCCATGTTTATTGCAGCACTATTCCCCATAACTAAGATACGGAATCTACCTAGGTGTCCAACATAGATAAATGCATGAAGAAAATGTATGTTATATATACACAAGGAAATACTATCCAGCCATAAAGAGGAATAAAATACTGATGTTTGCTGCAATAAGTGTGGAAAGGGAGGACATTATGTTAAGTGAAAGAAGCTCAGGACAGAAAGTTAAACACAACGTGTTCTCACTCACATGTGGAAGCCAAAAAAAAAAAAGGTTGATTTCATAGAAGTAAACAGAACAGAGGATACTAGAGCCTGGGAAGGGTAGGGGAAAGGAGGGATTGGCCAAAGAACAGCTGGGTAGAAGGAATAGGTTCTAGTGTTCTTCAGCACTGTAGGATGACTATAGTTAACAGTGATACTGCGGATATGTCAATAGCTAGAAGGAGGAGGATACGGAATGTTCCCAACAAGAAGAAATGATAAGTCTTTGACCTAATGGATGTGCTGATTACCCTGATGTGACCACTGTGCATTATATATATCAAAACATCACTATAAAGTTGCATAATTATGTCAATCAAAAAAAATTTTAATAAAAAGGAAATGACAAAAGAAAACATCATAGAGAAGAAAGGATACCTGCCTGCATAGGGTTTCACTGCAAATGAAGGTGGCCTATGTGATTCTCACTTCTGCACAGTGGAATGTAGCAGCCGCCCCTACCGGTGACTGAGTTCTCATCATAAACAAAACATGGTTTTGAAAGCTGTTATCTTTAAAGGAGCCTACGCTGGGACAATCAATTTTATTTCTTACACTGCTCCTGGGATCAGTCTGCCCGGTAACTTGCATCAATAGTACAAGCCAGAATGCCAACCTGCCCACTTCCATCTCGCACCAACCTTGATGTTCTATTGGGTACTGAAACCAAAACACAAAGTTTAGCTGAAAAACACACATCTACTGCGTTGAGCGTCTACTATGTTGAATAATTCCAGCATTCTTGATTTGTTTTGTTTTATTGTTGCTGTCATTTTGTTTTGTGTTTTAGTGGACAGACCTTTCCTTTGAGGCATCTTTTACTTCTCTGGTGGGAAGCCAAAACCACTGGTCTTTCACGTGCTTTTCGAATTGTTTTTACCCCACTGCGATCTAACCCAGTGGCTGACAGGGAAGGACCTGGAGGAGATACAAATCGCTGACTGAGTCTCCAACAGGTTGGAGTCTAGAAGAGAGGGAGACTCGGGCTTTAGTGTAGACCATTGTTGAATTGTGGGGTAATCTTTGAAGCCATGCCCAGATTCTATACAATGGTGCATTTTAAAGATAGGAAAAACAAATAAGGAAGAAATGAATAAATCAAAAGAGATAGTATCGGTGCCCTGGGGCTTGATGAAAACAACAATAGGACAAGCAGAAACGCTGGTAACTCCCAGACTGGGAAGCCAGTTAGGGATTTGAGGGCTGTTTTTGCTTGTCTTTTAATTTAGCACAACATACTAAAAGAATCTTAGAGTATGTTGGTTCATTTTTCCTGTCCTTAATTCTCTTTTATTGGTTTCTGGTTTAGTGTTACCTTTTAGTTCAGTTTGGTTTGACGAGAAATGGTTTAGGAATTTTGACTCAGAAATGGAGGGATTCTTTATGTATTTTGTTCCTGGATCAAATAAAATCACTGAATGTCTGACCTCCGTTCTACTGTTTGAAATCTTTTATGCTACTCCTTTAGTTCCTTCTCACATGGGGTCTGAAATCCTGAATTGGAAGCTGTCATTTCCCTACCAGCTCTTCTGTCACCTATTTTATAAATTCTCTGAAGCCAAATCACATTAGTCTACCCTTCCTTGAAGTTAACAGTTGATTTAACTGTGTCTCCTAGGAAGGCCCTTTCGCTAGCTATCCTGGGTGGCAGCATTTCCTCTTTCTCTTGGGCCCGGGTTTCCTCCTCAGAGATAACAAAGGCCCCATTTTTCCCTCCTCCCCCACACAGAGAGCTGAGAAGTTTAACAACCCACAGCTATTCGCTCTGCTCCCAGTTATTTGTTCAGCAGTGTCCCACGCGTGCGCGCGTGCGTGCGTGCGTACGTGTGTGCGTGTGTCTGGTGTAGGGAGGTGCCCACCAGGGCAGAACACAATAGAAAGATATCGCTGCTTTTGCCCTTCAAGACCTTACAACTTAATGGGGTAGATAAGATGGCCTTAATGTAATTAAGCAGACAAATAGGAAAAAGCTCAAATGGGAGAATAAGAAAAAGTATAGCAACAACAAGAATGCGTTGAATGATTCTTAATTGCCAGGCGCTATACTAAGCACATTGTGTGCAGTATCCTATTCAATTCTCTCTACAACCTTACAAGTTTGGGGGACTATGATTAGTCCCATTTTACAGATAAGACATTGAAGGCTCTGAGGTGTTAAGTGACTTGGCCCAAATTGCACAGCTGCTGTATACCGGTGACTTCTGGTTCTGGGGCCTGAGCTTGTAACTATGGCCATGTCCTTGCTGTGGGTGTGACAGACTCTCAGAGCAGTAACAAGTCAGGAAGAGCCACACGAGTCCGAAGTTGCACAGCTGAGCTGGGCTTTGGGAGACTCACAGAGTTCAGCTCAAAGGAAGGGCATTTCAGGAGGCAGGTGGGAGGATGGAGTGAGCGCATAAGAAAGAGGAATGGCGAATGGCAGGAGAGGTTGGGTCAGGGGCTTGGGCACAGAAGGTGGGCACAAAACATGGGACTCGACGTGGCAGGCTGCAGGCGGGCTCCCTGCCTGAGAGACGATGTGGACTGTGGGCTGTGGCTCAGACGTGGCTCGGGAGGCACCGGCACTGATGTGTGGGTGCTGTCCTGGGCTGGGCTGGTGTCTGCAGGATGAAGCAATCGGGAATCCTCCAGTTTCTTCCAATTTTGGGTTTAGTTCTCCTTTTTGAAATTCCTTTTCTTTTATGGTTCCTTTAATTCTGTTCGCTTTTGTGAGCAATGACTTTGAAATCATGACTCGGAAAGGTCAGAGGAAGAGGCATCCGGAGACTCATAATCACCAACAGGGCTGGGGACAGATTCAATAGGAAGGAGAAAAAGCCCAAAGGCTTCCCCAAAGGCCGGCTCTGGGTGTCTGGAAGTGTGGTTTTGCTGACAGAACTAGGACAAGCAGCCAGTCTGGGGGAGGATGACCTCAGTTTTGGATAAGTTGAGTCCGAGGTGACATCAGAGAGCCAGTGGAGCAGTCTAGTTGGTAGCCTGGGGTACAGCGAGAGGTCAAGGCCAAGAGAACAGGCTTGTTATTTTCTTTCTCTTTATTTCCAAGAAGTTCCACACTGCCACTCCCACACCCTACCTTTTTTTTTTTTTGCCTTTTTTATGGCTACTAGATTTTTCCAGAACCATTCAGACACTTCCACAATCCCAGCACCCTTCTAGTCCAGCCTACACAGCCCTGTCTCCATCACAGGCTTGGTAAAACTGCCCCCATCGAAAGCCTTGCTGATTCCTCATCAGAATGTCTGTCGCGCAGGAACTGCAGACTCCCGGGTGCTTTGCGAACGTGGCTCATTACTCATGGTCTGTCCAAGCCCTGCTGTCTGTGCAGAGGGGACTCTGACTTCAGTTAGGTCTGTGACATGCACTCTCCCATCAGAGGCAGCTGCCAAAACCCAAGCAGAAATTTGCAGTGATGGTTTCCATTCACAGATAATATTGTGTGTGTGGCTGGCGGCGGACTGGAAATGTGGATCCTGTCAGTACCACTGAACTCACTTGGAAAACACGGCTGCAATGTGTTACGCACAGGCACACTGGCCAGAGGCCGGGACCCAGGCCCTGCGGCGGTGGGAGCTGTGAATGCACTGACTGGACGTGGGCCCTGTCAGAAACACTTCATCCATCAGTGCGCAGCCCGCTGGGGCCCAGAGGGCTCCGTGAAAGTGAGCCCTGAGACACCGTGAATACGCCTCGTGTGTTCCAAGGTCACCCACTACCCCTCCAGTCCCTTCAAAGGCTGTGATTCCACCTCTGAAAATGGGTTAGAGAAACCTGGCATTAAACAAAGATGATGAGAGTCCACTGCCGCAGACTGAACTCCTACACTAGGCCCCAACAGACCGGGCCAAATCAAAATGGACTCACTCATGCCAAATGTCACATCATCAAACTGAAACTTGAAGGAAGCAGGTAGAGCCCAAAACAGATCAGTTTTTCCTGAAAACAGGAGATTCCAGTCTACTGAGTCAGCATCATAAGGAAGTTCTCCAAACCTTCCAAAACAAGTATCCTCATAGTAACCAGTCAGCTTTTTTCTTCTGTTTCCACGTTCCCACCTTACCAAACCCACTGTTCCACTCTTGCCCAGTGAGATCTCTCATTCTGTTTCATAGAATGGAGGCTGCCCTGGTTCATGAATCATGCATAAAAGCCAATGAGATCTACAGCTAAATGGGTTGTAATTTTGTCAACAGGTAGGTTTTATGTGACCTGGGGTTAGAGGTGAGAGCTGGTATGGGCACTGTGGGTGAGGCCCTGCGGACCAGGGCATGGAGGAGGCCGTGTGGCTTTGTGGAGCCACACAGCAATGGTGCGGGCTGCTGGGTTCTTCTAACCACAAGGGGACAACAGGACCCTGAAGCTGGAGGCAGTCCCAGAGGCATCTCAGTCAGCCTTCTCCTTGTAAGGTAAAACTCAGAGCTCAGAAGGGATCCGTGTCTTGTCCCTGTAGGAGTAGAAGAGAGAACTCTGACTCAAATCTTGGGATCCCTCCACTACTCCCTAACCCCGTTTTCAAATGCTTTTCAAAAGAATGCGGAAGTGAGGCTAATATTAAGAACTGGTCCCAGGTTATAACTACTTTATGAAACAGATCTTCAGGTTTCTTGGTGGGCAAAGGCAATGTCACCCTCCTTTTCTCACAGTACCGTGACTCCTCCTATCAGATTAGTTGCAAACACAGGTCCTGATTTTCTTTTTTTCTTTCTTTCTTCTTTTTTTAATCAGGGGAAGCAAGGATACAGGTAGTTCTCCAAGGCTAGGTGGTGTCTGCCCTCTTCAAGGCCACAGTATGACTCCAGGCTAGAAAAATCCTAGTTCCTTTACATGCACCTCTCTGGTTACTTTTCTTCACATCTATAAAATCACAGCATTAGCCAGATGTGGTGGTACATGCCTATAGTCCCGGCAACTTAGGAGGCTGAGGCGGGAGATCCCTTAAGCCCTTGAGCCCGGGAGGTTGAGGCTGCAGTGAGCTATGATCATGCCACTGTGCTCCACCTGGGCAACAGAGCAAGACCCCGTCTTTAAAATATGATTAAGTAAATAAAATCATAGTGGTAGGTTCTGTGACTTCTACTGTCCTCCCAAGCTCTCAAATTCTATTATTCCATAAAATCAAAGTGGCTTTAATCTCCCTGAGAAATCCTTATCCACGCAGATTTTACACGTGATAACACTGAGAGCTGGCGCTGGTGGATAATACCTACACTGGGCCTTTGTAGAAATCAGACTGGCAATGTGCACAAAGAAATCTAAAATAGCACCTATCTTTTTACTTTCTACGAGTCTGTCCTGGGGAAATAGTCTGAAGTGCAATCCAGATATATCTGTAAACATATTTATTATTACAACATTATTTAGAGAAGCAGAGAATCACAAACTATTTCCAATGTAATTTCCAATAACAAACAATGTCCAATATAGGGCAGCGGTTAAATCTAGTCATAATGGTAATAGTATGCAGTTATTAAAACTATGTTTTCAGAGAATATTTGTAAGAAAAATACAGTAGGTTATATGGTAATATAATATATAAATGAAAATTGCCAGTAATCCTTAGTTTTAGGAAAAGAGATCTACAATGTATACATGAATTTTTAAAAACTGGACATAAAAGAAAATCTAACAGTGGACATAGGAATCATAGATGATTTTTTAAAAAGTTCTCTACAATTTTTAAGTTTTCTCTAAAGAATAGGTATATCTTTTATAATCATAAAATAAATAATGGGACAAAAATTACTCACCAGGATGTCTGCTTCCAGGAAGCTACAGTCATCCACTTTTCCCTAAGTCATTCACTTTTCCACCCTCTAAGCACAATTAGAGGCCATGTACATTATCTACAAAACAAATGTAAGAAGACTGAAAGATGGAGAAGAAGGCAGACCAGCTGGGGACACGATGGGCAGAGGAATGACACAGTGGTGCGTTTGCTGGGTTATCTTTTTGTCTCATATATCCCTTTCTTGGAGTTGAAGAAGGCAGAAACCCAGGCACGGGGTTGGGGCGGGGAAGCCCCACCAAAAGCCTGCTCTCTATAGCTAAAGGACCAGGAAAAGGCAGATTAGCAAGACGGGATACTTTTAGACAATGACTGCTCTATTCCAGGCAAACAGCACAGAAAAAACTTTGCCCCCGCCACCACTCCCAACACAAACAAAGGCCAGATAGGATGCCCAGACTTCCACTCTTGCAAGGCTGCAGTGAGCCCTAACTCCCGACTGGGATGGCATCAGAGAGGACTGAGTGGGGAGCTGGGACTTCCACGATAGTGAGTAATGAGCCTCCTGCCTCTCCCCATTCTCACAGTGTCATTGGACATCATGCAGAGAACCTGGACTTCTGCCCCCACCAATCAGTAATAAGTAGCGCCCCTCTTTCTCACCTGTTGGAGCATTGCCACAGAAAACCAGCTAAAACAGAAGGTTTAAATAAGGTCCAGGGTTTCAGGCCACCACGTCTGTAATCCCAGCTACTTGGGAGGCTGAGGCAGGAGAATCGCTTGAACCTGGGAGGCGGAGGTTACGGTGAGCCAAGACTGCACCATTTCACCTCAGCCTGGGCAACATGAGCGAAACTCCATCTCAAAAAAAATAAAAATCAAAAAATCAAAAAATCCAGAGTTTTATAACATATGCCCCAAAATGTCCAGGCTTCAATAAAAAAATTACTTATCATACTAAGAACCAGGAAACTCACAACCTGAATGAAAAAAGACAATCAATAGACACCCACACCAACTTTAGAAAGATGTTAGAATTATCTGAAAAAGCTTTTAAAGCAGCCATGACAAAAAAAGCTTCACCAGCAAATATAAACAAATTTAAAACAAATGAAAAAAAAGTAAAAGTTTCAGAAAAGAAATAGAAAGTTTACACAAAAAGAAGGCATAAAGAAGAACCAAATGGAAAATTGAAGGTTGAAATAATACAATAACCAAAAATTAAAAACTCAGTGAATGGGCTCAACACCAGAATGGAGGAGACAAAGGAAAAAAAAATCAGTAGCTGAAGTTAGAACATAAGTTCCCCAATCTGAACAACTAAAATAAAATAGACAAGAAAAAAAATACATAAATAAACAGACACTCACAAACTTGGAGGACTATAATAAAAGATCTAACATCAGGGTCATCAGAGTCCCACAAGGAGAAGACAAAGAAAGTGGTGCTGAAAAAGTACTCTAAGAAATAACGGTTCAAAATTCCCCAAATTTAGCAAAAGACATAAACCAACAGATTTAGGAAGTCAAGCAAACCCTCAGCTGGATATACCTGACACATCATGTCATCTTTCTGAAAACAAAACAAAACTCTTAAAAGCAGCAAGAGTGGAGTGACGTCTTGCTTACAGAGGAAAAGTGATTCAAATGTCAGTAGATTTTTCACCAGAAACCATGGATGCCAGAAGGAAGTGGCACATTTTTCAAGGGCTGAAATAGAAGATCTATTAGCCCAGAATCTTATATCTGATGAAAGTGTTAAGGTATAAAGGAAAAATTAAAATATTTTCAGGTGAAGAAAAATAAAGATAATTTGCTGCCATCAGACCTGCTCTAGAAGAATGGCTAAAGGAGATTCTCCAACAAGTAAGGAAATCATTAAAAAAAGAAAAAAGAATCTTGAAACATCAGAAGGGAAGAAAGAACAATGGAAAGAGAAAAATGTGATAAATAAAATACATTTTCTCCTCTTGAGTTTCCTAAATTATGTTTGATGATTGATGTAGTTTTTAGAAGAAACATTTAAGACAGTTATTAAAAGGGGGAAGATAAAAGGACATAAGGGAAGTAAGATTTCTGCACTTTACTTAAACTGGCATTATGTAGACCAGTAAACTGTGATGTTATGTATATATAATCTAATGCCTAGAATAATCACTGAAAAAGCTAAACAAAGAGATACACTAAAAAATATGATAGATTAATCAAAATGGATTTCTAAAAAATGTTCAAGTAGCCCCACAGGAAAGCAGAAAAAAATAAAACAAAGAAATAAAAAACAGAGTAAACAAACAGAAAACAAAAACAAAAAAGTAGACTTAAGCCCTAACATAGCAAAAATTACACTAAATGTGAATGTCTAAATGCACCAATTAAAAGACACAGATTGGCAGATTGAATTTTAAAAATTGCTATATGTGCTGTCTAAAAGAAACTCACTTCAGTAGAGGCAGATTAAAATTAAAATAATGAAAAATATATTATACAAATATAAATCAAAATAAATCACTAGTAGCTATATATTAATTAATATCAGATAAAGTAGACTTCAAAGCAAAGAAAATTACCAGAAACAGAGATACTACATAACGATTAAAAGCTCAGTCCACCAAGAAGACATAGCAATCCTAAGGTATGCACCAAACAACAGAGAAATATGTGAAATATGTGAAGGAAAAAATAATAGAAGGAAGACAAATATATAAAGCTGTAATTATAACAGGAAACTTCCACAACACTTCCTTCAACAATTGACAGAATAACAAGATAGAAAACTGGTAAGGATACAGAAAACCTCGATAACGTCATCAACCAATAGGATTGAATTGACATTTATAGAACACTCTGCCCCCAAATAGCACAACATACATTTTCCTCAAGCATCCTCAGAAAAATACCAAGATAAACTATCTCCTGGTCTATAAAACAAATCTCAAAATTTAAAACATATTTTAAATTGTACAGAGTGTACTTCTGACTAAAATGAAATCAAATTAGAAATTAGTAACAAAAAGATAACAGGAAAATCTCCAAACATTTGATAACTCTTCAATACACTTCTAAATAACCATAGATAACAGAGAAAGTCTCCAGGGAATTTAAAAAATATATTAAACTGAATGAAAGTGAAAATACAATGTAAAAATATTTGTTGCATACAACTAAAATAGTGCTGACAGGGAAATGTATATTACTAAGTGCTTAAATTAGAACATTAGATAAAAAGTCTCAAATCAATAGTCTAATCTCCCACCACAGGAATCTAGGAAAAGAAGAGAAAAATTAACACAAAACCAGGAAAAAAATGAAGTAATAAAGATATGAGCATCAATCAATAAAATTGAAAAGATAAAAGAGAAAATCAATGAAACTAAATGATGGTTCTTTGAAATGTTCAATAAAATTGACAAGCCAGTGTGAAGACTGACAAAGAAAAAAAGAGAGTGGACACAATTTGCCAATGCCGGAAATGGCATGGAAGATCACTAAAGAACTTACAGATATCGAAAGGATAATGAGGTGATACTAAAATAAATAAATCTGACAACTTAAATGAATGGATCAACTTACTGAAAAGCACAAACTACCACCACTCACTCAAAATAAATAGATCATTAAATACCCATTTAACTATAAAGGAATTGAATAAATAATTTTAAAACACCCCAAAGATAAAATCTCAAGGCCCAGGTGGTTTTGCTGAAAAATTACACCAAATGTTTAAAGAATTAACACTAACTCTATGCAATCTCTTTCAAAAATAGAACAAAAGGGAATACTTCTAAATTCGTCTTATGAAACTAGTATTATTCTGGTACAAAAAAACAGAAAAAGACAGTACAAAAAAAGAAAAATACAGACCCATATAGATGCAAAACATCTTATCAAAATATTAGCAAATAGAATTTGGCAACATATAAGAATATATGCCATGATCAAGTAAACTTTACTTCAGCGATGTAAAACTGCTTAAATATTTCAAAATCAATGAATGTAATCCACCATACTAACATGCTAAAAAAACTATTAAATTAATTGGTGAAGAAAATACTTCCTAAAAATTCAAAACTGAATCATAACAAAAACTCTCAGAAAAATGCAAATAGAGGAGAATTTCTACTTGATAAAGAGCATCTACAGAAACCCCACAGCTAACAGTATACTTAATAGTGAAAGAGTGAATGTTTTCTTACTTTTTTTTTTTTTTTTTGAGACGGAGTCTCGCTCTGTCGCCCAGGCTGGAGTGCAGTGGCGCGATCTCAGCTCACTGCAAGCTCCGCCTCCCGGGTTCCCGCCATTCTCCTGCCTCAGCCTGCCGAGTAGCTGGGACTACAGGCGCCCGCCACCGCGCCCGGCTAATTTTTTGTATTTTTAGTAGAGACGGTGTTTCACCGTGGTCTCGATCTCCTGACCTTGTGATCCGCCCGCCTCGGCCTCCCAAAGTGCTGGGATTACAGGCGTGAGCCACCGCGCCCGGCCTTACTTTT
This sequence comes from Macaca mulatta, assembly GCF_049350105.2. NCBI lineage: Eukaryota > Metazoa > Chordata > Mammalia > Primates > Cercopithecidae > Macaca > Macaca mulatta. The sequence continues at coordinate 180,673,867 of NC_133409.1, forward strand.
TTTTTTAATTGCCCAGGCTGGCATGCAGCAGCTCCATCTTGGCTCACTGCAACCTCTACCTCCTGGGTTCAAGCGATTCTCCTGCTCAGACTCCCAAGTAGCTGGGATTACAGAGGCCCACCACCACGTCTAGCTAATTTTTGTATTTTAGTGGAGATGGGGTTTCACCATGTTGGCCAGGCTGGTCTTGAACTCCTGACCTCAGGTAATCCACTGGTCTCTGCCTCCCAAAGTGCTGGGATTACAGGCATGAGCCACTGCGCCCCGCCTGAATGTTTTCTTTCTATGATTAAGAACGAGGCAAGAATGTCCCATCTCTCAACTCCCATGTAACACAGTAGTGGAAGTTGTATTCAATGCAATAAGGCAAGAAAATACAATGAAAGGCGTACAGAGTAGAGGTGAAGAAATAAAACTGTTCCTATTTGTAGATAATATGATGATCTATGTAGAAAATCCACCCAAAATCCACAAAAACTCCCAAACTAATCATATTAATAAACTATTTAGCTAATAAGCAAGCTCAGCAAGGTTACATGATAGAGGACAAACCAATGTACAAAAATCAAATGTATTTACATATTCTACCCATGAAACTGTGGACACCACAATTAAAAATACAATATAGTTATAATCACTAACAAACAGGGAACACTTTAGTGTAAATACAACAAAATATATAGAACTTGCATGTTGAAAGCTAAAAAATGCTAATAAAGGAAGTCAAAGAAGACCTAAATAAATGGAGAGATATACCATGTTTATGAATTGGAAGAGCTGAAATAATTAAAATGTCAATTCTCCCCACATTGATATACAGTTTATAGTAGATTGAGTAAAATCTGTGTATACATTCAGGTCATAATCCTTGGAACCTCTGAATGCTATCTTATATAAAGGACCTGGGCTGGGCACGGTAGCTCACGTCTGTAATCCCAGCGCTTTGGGGGGCCGAGGTGGGCAGATCACCTGAGATCAGGAGTTCAAGACCAGCCTGTCCAACATGGTGAAACCCTGTCTCTACTAAGAATACAAAAATTTAGCCAGGCGTGGTGGCACATGCCTGTAATCCCAGCTACTTTGGAGACTGAGGCAGGAGAATCACTTGAACTGTGGAGGCGAAGGTTGTAGTGAGCCAAGATTGCACCATTGCACTCCAGCCTGGGAAACAAGAGGGAAACTCTGTCTCAGAAACAAAACAAAACAAAAAAAACGGAACTGTGCACTTGTGATTAAGCTAAGGATGTTGAGATTAGGAGACTATCCTAGATTATTTTGAGCATCTAAAATGTAATCACAAGTGTCCTTATAAGAGGGAACCAGAGGGATATTTGACACAGAAGTGCAAGTGGGAGATGTGACAATGAAAGCAAAAGGTTGGAGCAATGGACTTTGAAGACAGAGGAAGAAGTCCTAAGCCAAGCCATGCAGACGGCCACTAGAAATCAGAAGAGGCAAGAAAACAGATTCTTCCCTCACAACCTCCAGAAGAAACCAGCCCTGTCCATTCCTAAAATTCAATAAGTCTGAAGACTTCTCACCACCAGAACTGTAAGAGAATAAACTCATGTTGTTTTAAGCCACTAAGCCTGTGAGAATTTATTAAAGCAGTAATAGGAAACTAGTAAACAGGTTTAATGAGATTCCTACCAGAATCTCATCAAGATTCTTTTTGTAACTATAGATAAGCTTATTCTAAATTTATATGAAAAAGCAAAAAAACTAGAATAGCCAAAAACATTTTTTAAAATAAATGAAATTCTTGAAAGAATTTAGTTTACCCAATTTAGATTCATTGAAAGAAATTAGTCTACCCAATTTCAGGATTCCTTACATAGCTAAAACTGTGTGGCATTAGGGGAGGGATAGGCACATAGATCAATGAAACAGAATAGAGAACACAAAAATTGATGCACACAAATATGCTCAATTGACTTTTGACAAAGGTACAAAAGCAATTCAATGGGAGAAGTATAGCCTTTTCAACAAATAGTAGACAAGTGGGCATATATAGGCAAAAAAAACCCACAAAAAACAAAACTTAAACTAACCCTTATTTAATTTATATAAAAATTAATCAAAATGGATCATGGTGTTAAATTAAAATTAAAAACTATGACACTTTTGGAAAAAAATAGGAGGAAGTCTTTGAGAGCTAGGGCTAGGTAAAGAGTTATCAAACTTGACATGAAAAACATGATTCATAAAAGAAAGAAGGGATAAATTGGATTTCATCAAAACTAAAAACTTTTGCTATGTGAAAGTTTTAAGAGAATGAAAAGACAAGCTATAGACCGGGAAAAAATATTTGAAAACCACATATTTGACAAGGGACTAGTATCTATTAAACAAATATAGCAAGATTGCTGATAAAAAACAAATATAAAAAATCAGATTCTTCCATGCCAGCATAAAGACACATGTTTGTTTATTGTGGCACTATTCACAATAGAAAAAACTGGGAACCAACCTAAATGTTCATCAATGATAGACTGGATTAAGAAAATGTGGCACATATACACCTTGGAATACTATGCAGCCATAAAAAAGGATGAGTTCATGTCCTTTGTAGGGACATGAATGAAACTATCACAAGAACAGAAAACCAAACACTGCATGTTCTCACTCATAGGTGGGAATTGAACAATGAGAACACTTGAACACAGGAAGGGGAACATCACATACCGGGGCCTGTCGTGGGGTGGGGAGAGAGGGGAGGGATAGCATTAGGAGATACACCTAATGTAAATGACAAGTTAATGGGTGCAGCACACCAACATGGCACATGTATACATATGTAACAAACCTGCACGTTGTGCACATGTACCCTAGAACTTAAAGTATAAAAAAAAAAATCAGATTATTCTTGGCAACTTCTCTGTAACAAGCAATTGGGAACTGAAAATAAGAAAACAATGCCCCTTAATAGCACCAAAAAATGAAATACTTAGGCATAAATCTAACAAAATATGCACATGATCTCTATGCATGAAACTACAAACAATGGTGAAAGAAATCAAAGATCTAATAAATAAATATTCCATATTCATGGATTGGAAAACTCAATATTGTTGAGATGTAAATTCTTCACAACTTGATCTATAGATTAAATGCAATCCCAGTGAAAATCTCAGTGAGCTATTCTGTCGATATTGACAAACTGCTTCTAAAATTTATATGGAAAAACAGAAGATCTAGAATAGCCAATGCAAAACAAAAGAAGATCAGAGTTGGAGGACTCAACATTCTAATTTCAAGACTTACTATAAAACTACAGTAACCAAAGCAGCATGATACTAGCCAAATAATAGACATGTATATCAATGGGATAGAATAGAGAATCCAGAAACAGAGCTACCCAAATATAGTGATACAGTTTGGCTCTGTGTTCCCACCCAAATCTCACCTTTAATTATAATAATCCCCATGTGTCAAGGCTGGAGTCAGATGGAGATAATTGAATCATGAAGGAAGTTTCCCCCGTGCTGTTCTTATGATAGTGAGTGAGTTCTCACAAGATCCGATAGTCGTATAAGTGTCTGGCATTTCCCCTGCTGGCGCTCATTTTCTCTTGCCTGCCACCATGTAAGACATGCCTTTGCTCCTCCTTTGCCTTCTGCCATGATTGTGAGGCCTCCCCAGCCACGTGGAACTGTGAGTTCATTAAACCTCTTTTTCTTTATAAACTACCCAGTCTCAGTTATGTCTTTATTAACAGCATGAAAGTGGACTAATACATATAGTAAAATGATTTTTAAAACAAAAAAAATCCAGGGGCAAAGTCAATTCACTGGTGAAAGAATAGTCTCTTTTACAAACGATGCTGGAACACTTGTACGTACATATGCAAAATGAACAAAGAATAAAAATAGACTACATCTTATACAAAAATTAATTCAAAATGAGCCATAGATCTAAATGAAAAACTGCAAAATTATAAAACTTATAAAAGAAAATGTAGAAGAAAACCTATGTGACCTTGGGGATTGGTGATGAGTTTTCAGAAAAATACTGAAACAACATTGAAAGCATGATCCATGAAAGAAAGAAATAGATAAGTTGAACTTTATTAAAATTAAATTTTATTCTGCAAAAGACACTCTTAAGAGAATGGAAAGATAAGCCACTGGCTGGGAGAAAATTCATGTCAAATATATATTTGATAAAGACTTGTATCCAAAACATAAAGAACTGTTAAAACTCAAAAATATAAATAAACAACCCATTATAAAAATGGGAAAAAGGCCAGGCGCGGTGGCTTATGCCTGTAATCCCAGCACTTTGGGAGGCTGAGGCAGGCAGGTCACAAGATCAGGAGATCGAGACCATCCTGGCTAACCCAGTGAAACCTGTCTCCATTAAAAATACAAAAACTTAGCCAGGCGTGGTGGCGGGCGCCTATAGTCCCAGCTACTTGGGAGGCTGAGGCAGGAGAATGGAGTGAGCCTGGGAGGTGGAGCTTGCAGTGAGATGAGATCGCACCACTGCACTCCAGCCTGGGTGAAAGCTAGACTCTATGCCAAAAAAAAAAAAAAGGCGGGAGGGCAAAAATGAGAACAGACATTTCCCAAAAGACAATATACAGATGACAAATAAGCAATGAAGAGATGCTCAAAGTCATTTGTCATTAGGGAAATGCAAATTAAAACAACAATGAGATACCGCTTCATACCTATGAAAATGGCTAAAATCTAAAAAACTGACAATAGCAATTGCTGGTGAAGAGGTAGAGCAAAGGAGACTCATTGATTGCTGGTGAGAATGCAAAACAATACAGTTACTTTGGAAGACAGTTTAGCAGTTTCTTACAAAATTAAACATAATCTTACCATATGATCCAGCAATTGTACTCCTAGTATTTGTCCAGTTGATATGAAAACTTATGTTCACACCTAAACCTACCCATAAATTATTACAGAAGCTTTACTTATTATTGCTTCAAAGTTGAAGGAAGTGCGATATCTTTCAGTAGGTGATTTGAAAACTGTAATGCATCCATAGGATGGAATGCCATTCAGTGATCAAAAAGAATAAGCTATCAAAGTTAATGGCCATGGAGGAACATTCAATGCATATGTCTAAGTGAAAGAAGCTAATCCTAAAAGCCTAAATACTGCACAATTCCTCATACGTAAATATGACATTCTGGGAAAGACAAAATTACAAAGTGCATAGGTCTAGTGAAAGAAGCTAATCTTAAAAGGTTATGTACTGCACAATCCCACATGTATAAATATGACATTCTGGGAAAGACAAAACTACAGTGATGGCAAACAGATCAGTGGTTTAGGGTGGAGAGAGGGTTGAGTCTGTGAAACAGGGAATTATTTTTAGGGTAGTGAAATTATTCTGGTGGACAATGACACAATGTATTTGTCAAGACCTTGAATTTTATGGCAGCAAGAGCGAACCTTAGTATATGCAATTTTCAAATAATCATTTAGTAGGTTGGGGGAACCTAGAATTGATCGCAGGTTGCTTCAAAAGAATCTAACTATATTACAAAGGTATGAAACACCCTCATTGAGGAGTTTGGAGGAAAAAGATGCTGACACCAGTAACTTTGAAAATGAGTGGCGGATGTTTGACTAAGGACAAAAATGAACTGAATGTGTGCACTGCACTGTACAGTTGTTCTCATGAAAGTATGGTGTAAAGTTTTGTGAAGGTATAAAGTTGTTTGTGAAGGAATGTGTTAACAATTATAAAACCACTACACACATATTCTAGAACTGAACAATTAAGAAAATACATGGGCCAGGCGCAGTGGCTCAAGCCTGTAATCCCAGCACTTTGGGAGGCTGAGATGGGCGGATCACGAGGTCAGGAGATGGAGACCATCCTGGCTAACACGGTGAAACCCCGTCTCTACTAAAAATACAAAAAACTAGCCGGGCGAGGTGGCGGGCGCCTGTAGTCCCAGCTACTCGGGAGGCTGAGGCAGGAGAATGGTGTGAACCCGGGAGGTGGAGCTTGCAGTGAGCTGAGATCCGGCCACTGCACTCCAGCCTGGGCAACAGAGCGAGACTCCGTCTCAAAAAAAAAAAAAAAAAAAAAAAAAAGAAGAGGAAAATACATGACAGATGGTCGGTAGATTTCTAACTATTGGAGTGAGAAGTTATAGACAAGCAAGGGAAAGAAGTTAGAATGATCTATTTGGTAATAGATTGCAGTTGGAGACATTGCTATGAACACATGTTTTGCTTAATATAGATACAGAAGGATATATAGAGAAATATTTATGGATATGTCCATATACATAGGTTACCACACACATATATATTTCCTTGCTCTGTTAACTGAGAAGGCCCAGAAGCAAGGAGCACCCCTAAAACCCAGATCTTGGTGTCTAATACCATTCTCCAACAAAAGGAAACAGGGCACCTTGGAGAAATGGCTGATTCTAGGACTAAGGTAGTCCTAGATGATACGAGATCATATATACGAGATGATCCTGGGGCATCTATAGTGCCAGAAAGTAAAGAAGTGTGCAAAAATAAAACCCCCGATGATAGGAATATGTTAAAAGGACTCAGAAACCGACTGAAAGAGCTCCAGTGCCCAAAGCTGGAACAAAATAAAAGAAATAGTACTGGATTAGAACCCAAAGTGTAAAATAACTATTCATGAGTCCACAGTGATATAGATAAATGATTGAATAAGTAAATAATTGAGGGAGAAGAGGCAAATCTATGCAAAGGAATTCCAAATACTTCATGTAGAGTCTGTCCTCAAGGAGGGAAAGGGCACAGCTCTTCACTCCTTAAGCATGGGCTGTGCATAGTGACTTCTTTCCAAAGTGTACAGTACTGAATGGGGAAAAACAGAGCTACTTTATAGTGTAGAAGCCTGACCAATACATTAGCCAGGAGTAAGAGTCAACATGACAGTGAAAAGCCATGTTGATACTATGTACCCTTGATAGGGTGTGATGAGAATGGCACTTTACAGTCTTCCTCCTCAAAACACTGGGGGTTACCCAATCCAGTGAGGAGAAAAGTATCAGACTGATCCCAACTGAGGGATTTTCTACAAAGTGTCTGAACAGTACTCCTCAAAACAGTCAAGGTTATCTAAAATAAGGAAAGCCAGAGACACTGTCATAGTCAAGAGAAGACTAAGGAGACGTGACCAATGGCTACAACACAGCATCCTGGATGGGACCCTGGAAGAGAAAAAGGACACTAGGTACAAATGAAGGAATCTGAGTAACCTGTGAACCTTCATTAAGAATAATGTATCAGCATGGATTCATTGATTGTGGCAAATGTACCAGACAAATGTAAGATGTTAATATAAGGAAAACTGGGTGTGAAGCATATGGAAACTCTGTACTTCCTTCAGAACTTTTCTATACATTCAAATCTACTCTATAATGAAAAGTTTATTTAAAATTTTTTAAAAGTTAATAAACTATCCCTTTTCTGCAAAGGTTAATTCTTGTTTATATTCAAGGTCAGCAAATAAGACAGCTTTTAGTGGATAGATGATTACAAAGTTAATCATAAAGACCTTTTAATGCAAGATAACAAATATCTATCATTTATCTGTCATCTATCTATCTATATATCAATCATCTATCTATTATCTATCTGTCTATCATCTTTTTAACTTTTATCTGGCTATCTGTCATCTATCTGCCTGCCTGTCTGTCTGCCTGTCTGTCTGTCTATCTATCTATCTATCTATCTATCTATCTATCTATCTATCTATCTATCTATCTATCATCTTTTTAACTTCTATCTGGGACCTGACTCTGAGCTCAGGCACTGTGATGAATAAGAAATGTTCCCCACTCTGGATAAACCCAAATCTCCTTGAACCGTGTCTGAGTTTCTACTGCTGTGGCATTCAGGGTTAAAATGATGCATGCTTCTCTTCTTTGCAAGGGCACAGGCGTATAACCCAGCTTTGCAGACATACACAGCATTCTGAGTCTAGGGTTTTATGGGTTTTGCTTTGTTTTAAATATATTGGTTGGAATTTCAAAAAAATTTCAATATTTGAGGCAAGATAGTGGAAACTTTAGTAACCTCAGGGCATCTTATTGGTCTTGATGTCCTACTCTCCAGTCGACATCCTGCATCACGGAAGACTATACAAATGTTCTGATGGTTTCCAAAGAATCTCTTAGTAAACTAATATGACTTTTACATTGCTATCAGGATTCTGTTTCTTCCATGTCACTGAGACCCTGGAAAGTGAGTGCAGCAAGCCTGCTCATGCCAACCACATCTTCACATCATGTAGTAGAAGGGTTTTCAAAACTCTCTCTTGGGTCGGAACTTCTCAGCGGCCCGGGGATAATGTGCCCCCGCTGCCCCAATTATATGCTTTGATGATGACTCTACTTCATAGTACAATACTTATTGCAGTTTTAATGATAAATTCTTGCTTGTGATTATTTGATTGACGTTTCTGTCTTCCTCTACACAGCATGGGAATGGGACCATATCTAGTGTGCATCCCTAATTTATCAGTTATTTGAATCAGATTTTATTTAAACAGTCCCATTCATTCTTCAGGCAGGGAACGGAAACCTGGGGAAGTGACAGGCATGGCTCTTGAGAGCTCATCATGGCTTCTGTTCCCAACTCTGCAGTCAGTGAAATCAACCGTGGTAGCAGCTTTACACCATGGAAATTGGCAAATGCTGTTAATCAGGGTTTCCCTGCCATCCCTTTTCCGACAAAACCAAGGAGTTAATTTGTTCAGGTCTGCCTGTCCTGCTTGCTTTGGGTTGGCTGCTTTTTGTCACTTTTTTTTTCCTTTTTCCATGAAGCCGAAGGCTGAAGTAGCAGAAGGCCTCACTGCAGAACACTGAGACTTACCCTTCACTGGCTACTTTACAGCTAACATTCATAGGTCACCGTGGTTATGGTCACTTCTGTTGTTTACAGAAACTTAGTTCAACTTACACCAGTTGAGACCACCGGCCCTACAACTGGGCCTGAGCCAATGCCCAAAGAGCTGGCCTTTCAGCGTCGGAGAGCCAAAAACTCCACCCTCAGATCGTGATAACACTTCCATTTTCTGTACACATGCCCCGTGAAATGCCACGAACCCTGACTGTGCTCGCACAGAATAAGCCTGTTACTTCATTTTTCTCCACTGCCAATCAGCTTTCTCCAAGCTTTAGAACAACACCCCACTTCCCTAACCCATAAAAATCCCCAAGCCTTATCTTCTACTTCCTCACTTGGTGGCCATGCGAATAACTCTTTTCTCTTTTGCAAAACCTGTGTCACAGTGATTGATTTACTGTGCACAGGCAGAACAGACATGGGACTGGCTGGTAACACCAACCCCCCAGAAAGCCAGTTGTGGAAACATTTACCAGCACACCACCACCAAGGGTCCACAGCCAGCTTCACTTGAAGAAAAGATGTCTGAATTTTGCAAGGTAATGGCCTCCATATTCCAGCTAGGGTGAACTTTCTGAAAGGCAAATCTGATCCTGTCATTTATTTGCTTAAAACACTTTCCAGGGCAGGCACGGTGGCTCACACCTGTAATCCCAACACTTTGGGGGACCGATACAGGTGGATCACGAGGTCAGGAGATGGAGACCATCTTGGCCAACGTGGTGAAACCCTGTCTCTACCAAAAATACAAAACTTAGCCGGGTGTTGTGGTGTGCGCCTCTAGTCCCAGCTACTCAGGAGGCTGAGGCAGGAAGAATTGCTTGAACCCGGGAGGTGGAGGTTGCAGTGAGCCGCAATAGCACGACTGCACTCCAGCCTGGTGACAGAGAGAGACGCCATCTCAAAAAACAAATGGCAACAACAAGAAAAAAACACTTTCCATTGCTGTTAGGATAGAGACCTGAAGAGGACTTTTAAGGCCCCACATGACTTGGCCCCTGGCCTCTCATTGGATCTCACCTGGGGCTGGGCACTGCCAGGGTTTTTCAGCAAGCCTAGCAATTCCTCAGATGCTCCATGCTCCCTTCTGTGATGGGGTCTTTTCAGGCTCTGTAACCTTTTGTGTAGGTTTGCCTGGGACTGTCCTGGTTTCAATACTGAAAGTCCCACACCCTGGGAACTCCGTCTGACCCAGCAAACCCCACTCATATGGAAATGCTCCACTTTCCTCAAGCCATCCAGTTGCTGTTTGACATTGGCCCAAGCATCATCAAAGCAGAGTTTTCCCTGACTTCCTAACCCTTTACCCATTTCCTTCAACCAAGCAATGTGCCTCCCCCTACCCCGCCCCAATTATATGCTCTGATAATGGCTCTACTTCATGGTACAGTGCTTACTGCAGTTTTAATGATAAATTCTTTCTTGTGATCATTTGATTAATGTTTCTGTCCTCCTCTGCATAGCAAGGGAATGGGACCGTATCGGTGTGCATCCCTAACGCCTAGCACAGAGCCCGGCATCCAAGAGGTACTCATGTATTTGTCGAATAAATCAATGAATAAAAGAACTCCCCATCCAATACCTTTTCCTGTGGGATTACACCCCTACGGACTGGAGCACAGAATGGCTTAAAGGTGGGGAAAAGACTGGTTTACAGGTGCCAAAGCAGAGGACCGGGGCTTAAAGAAAACAAACAGAAAAGGGCTGCGAGGGAGTTGGGAGTGTTTCAGAACCAAATCTCTGCCTTTTTCAGTTTCTGCCTATCAAGCCCCAAACATGGAACAACCAATAGTTCAAGGTGTCAACATATAACCATTGAATCTGGAAACTCAAACACATGCTTTCATTTCTGGTAAGGCTACACTCCTATTTGAGGCTTATCTTGTAATGCTTGAGCCACCACAATGTAATTGAAGTAGGAAAGCGTCTCATTTCAGAACCACAAGCAAACACTGACACACGTCGTCCTTTACACCAAAGGGCTGTGGATCCGGAGCTCCCGTAGCCTGAGGTTGTGCCCCACCACCGTTAGAAGCCTGGGGTAACATACCCCAAATCCAGCTTTAGATCCAGGTGAAGGCTCTGGAAAATGTAATTCCATGAACACTTTCAGTTTACTGACAACAGTAACTAATTAGTGCTGAAATGGGAGCAGCAAACACTCTTTGTTTGAGGATTGTTTCTTCATTCATTTTCCATGTCCCCCAGTTAGGCAACACTCGTGGGTGGGAAGAGCTTTTGCTTTAAGGAATTAGTTAAAAATAAAAAGGACCATTTTGCATACTGCATACTGCAAGAAAAAGCAGTTCCGTTGTCCTCCACCTCAGCCATCACTTCATACATTCCCATTGCTGTCTGCTGGAATCACAACAGATTATGCCAACTGGCAACGTAGGTGTGCATTTTTAACTCACTGGGGAGTGAGGCAAGGAAAACATTTTTGTAAGACTATTTAAAAATTATTTGCAAGGGAAACAATTAAAAAAATGTGTGGCCATTTTCTTGATGTTGAAGAAATGCTGTATCCAACATCCAGTTCCAGCGGGCCAATTTTCTCCTGCAAGATTTATGAAGCAAACGCTGCCAGGAAGACAGAAATCTAAATAGTAACATGTTTCCTTTTAATAGAACTTTAATTTAATAAGAATGATACTCCCAAATAGCCAGACAGCTTTATAGCACTCTAGTCATGGTGTCTCACTTTCCCCCGGAGCCCTCGGGTGATAAGTATGTTCTCGTACATCATCACCAGAGGCTGCCTGGCAACCAGCTGTCAGGATGGTCCGCTGGGCCTCCAGTCTTCTAGGATTAATGGGGAATTTCATTTCCCAACAAGCCTGCCTATGCCACACCTCTAGGCAGATACTGTAATTTCTACTCAAAAATTCCCACTTCTTGTTTGGTAAATCTACAGTTTGAAGATAATCCCCTGGAGTCTATACCTGCTGATAGGCCACAGGTCATTTTCAAAGCCTTATAGCAAAGTGGTGGGAAGGTTTTATTTTTATTGTTTCTTGGGATGGAGTATCTAAATGCAGTAGAGACCCTTTATAAATCACAGGTTGGGGGGTCTACATGGATATCAATGTTCTGATGTATTATTATCTCTGATTTTTCCTCTAAGCATCTTTAATATTTCAGGAACTAGCCTTTGACCTGCACAGCACACAAATCAGTGTAAGACGGAGCCCGGCACAAGGGGATTCTGCTATAGTTCACAGTTGAGGCTGAAGAAGTCCATGCCTTGAGCTCTGTTTTAACTCTGCATCGATGATTCCTCCTTGGGCTATATCCACTCCAGACTAGGCATGTTTGTGGCATGCATGCTCCTCCTCCCTCCACACAAGGCATCAGTGACAACCAACCAATCACAGCACCATATCCTGTTAAAACCAAATACAACCTCAGAATCTTCCTCCACACAGTGTTCCGCAGAGACACACCAATCCATTCAACGAACTCAGCACTGAAACCTACCTACCATTCTCTGGTCTATCTATTTAGATCATTAAAGAAAACGAAACAAATTACTCTCTAAAACAACTGGCATTTTGGGGAAAGAACTTTGTAATCCATTATTGTGAAAATAAACAATTATTAACTCCCCATACATCTCCACCACCTCTCTGTACTTCCACTGTACTGAATCCGAGCTGTTAATGTTACTTATAAGCTCCCATGAGCGTGTGTCTGCCTCTGTGCTAGATCGAGTCCCTTGAATTCAGGCACGTGAGGCTCCGTCCGAGCTCCAAGCATACGGCGGGAATACTGTTGATGCTCCACAAGTGTTCGTTGACTGAATTGGAAGCACTGAGAGGATCTACTCAACCAAATGTCAAGAGTTTCTGGAAGGGAAGCTAAAAACTTTAGGGAGGCCAGGAAGCACTTATGTCGCAGGACAAAACCAGGGATGGCCAAATGCAAGCGTATGGGGTAAAGCTTTCAAGCACTTTTATTGCAATTAGAAACACCAAACAGTGTTTCAAAGTGCACTTGCTAATTCAAGGTTTATCTGAACCCGGGGAATGCTTTGGTCAGCAAAACTGGACAGAAAAACCTCCGGAGAACAAACTGTCTCATAAGATTTCCGTTACCTGCTGCTTCCAGTCCAACTGAAAATACCTCGGGGCAGCCTTTCGAATGGTGGTTTTGGCACTTCTTCCCCCAGATGGAGCCCAGAAGTGCAGGAGTGCACAGAAATCAAATGTCCTGGGAGGGGAGTTGATTAAATGTTTTCAAGCCTCAAAAAAGAAGGAAAAAGAAAAAGAAAAAATCAGTTCAGGTAGAGTTCAAGTTTTGGGGTCAAGCTTTAGGGACCCCTGGGACTCTTTTGTAGTGAGGCCATTAACTGCCTCCTTGAAATCGTACCCCAGAGAGCTTATCGACAGCAACAGTGTTCGGTCGCAGCACTGCCCTTCTTTGTTTTGTGTGGTCTGTTTGTCACAGAGCGAGCCCAGAATCGTGCTGCACTCTGTCTGCTGAAGGCCAGCGTGGGCCAAGTCACAGAAGAATCCAGCATTCATCCCGAGGCAGAGGCTGTCTTTATTTTCCACACTTCCTTCTACTTTCCTCTTGAAATGAGAACTTCAAATGGCTGACCCTTGCACAGATCTGTTTTTCCTGTGGAGATGGTATCATTTCAAGCTGCTTTTTCACATGGAAACCTTTAAAGCCTCTTGCTGACACAATCCCCCTCCCAAGATGCTGACGGACGAAGCTGGAGAAAAACAGGCCAGGGCGTGTTTGAAAACTGAGCAATTTCAAGATTTTTACCTAATTTTGAGGACTTTCCAGATGTTATCTGGTGTGGTTGACTTTAGGATAGATTGCTATTTCTCTGAATAGGAAATCAGGCTTCGTTTTCACTTGGGTGCAAGAATAATTCATGAAACGGCTGCTAAAGACATCTGAACTGCCGCCTCACTCGGGGGTTCTCCCTTAGGCGCCCAACCCCTTCCCTCTTTGTGATACTGTCTGCTTTTTGCTCTCTGGGAAGGAGTTGTGGGTTCTGATTACTCTTTACAAAAGAAGGCTAACATCGTCCTCCAGCTGAAGGAAAACAGAATCACATTTTAGAGCAAGGTCAGGAAACGCTTTTTGTAAAGGACCTGAGAGTCAACATTTTCATCTTTGCAGTCTCTGCCACAACCACTAAACACTGCTGTTGAGAAAGCAGTCAAGGACAAGATGCAAACAAGTGGCATGGGTGTGTTCCAATAAAACTTTATTCATAAAAACAGGCTTCAGGCCAAATGTGGCCCACCGGCCATAATTTGCACATCCCTGTTTTAGTCGATTCAACTTCTGTTTGCTTCCTTGACTCATGGTTTCCAACAAGGAAAAGTAACTGTGATGACAGATTACTGTTTCTGAAAATACCTATGCAGTATCTAGATATGGAAATAGTCTCTTTTTTTAATCAAATATTTATATATTCAATATTTAATGTTCATCGGGGAATAGTCTTCACAAGCAGGTGTTTCAGCTTGGCCATATATCCTGCCGAGAGACTGGTCTCATTGCCTCATCACTCAGCTGGATGACCTGAGTGCTGTTTTCAAGACTTGACCTTGGAAGCCAGGGGCAAAAGTGTAACCATTTTTCATCTGAAGCCTCCAGGGAAACTTTAACTTGAATGGCTCCCATTAGGCATACCCACCCTCGCCCTCCCAATTAGATACAAAACTTCCTTCTCCTCTGATCCTATTCAGTTGGGACCTAGGACTCTGCATATTCAGAACCACCCAAGCTGAGCCTGGCCCGAGGACTCATAACAACCCCAGCAGGGCCCCGAACCACCGTCCCCACCGGGAAGAGCAGGGACAGGGGAGGTCAGGGAGAGGTCAGCACCCCTCTCCATTCCCTCCAAGTTAGAACATGTGCAGAAGCTATCTGATTGCACTGGTCACTTTCATTAGGTTAACATGTGCACATTTAGCCAAACAGGTGAAACTGATTTATGCCAGGCTTTAAGGGCCAGGAGCTGCCCAAGCACATGGACTTTGTGTGGGAAGACTGGGATTCCTCTGGCTGAAACTTGTGAGAAATTCAATTTGAGTGCACACCCTTTTCACCTCTGAGGCAAGCCTGAGGCCACCTGAATCAAAACCAGATGGATTCTCAGGCCTAAAGACAACAAATAGCAGTTTGGAATCCTGTCGGAAGAAAACCGCCAGAGCAAGGGCTGGCCAGAGACACGGCCAACTCCTTTCTAGGACTCCGCAGTGCTGCTGCCCATTAATGCTCACCAGATCTGGAGTTCAGCCTCAGCCCTTTTGTTACCCACAACGCCAAGAACATCGCATCATTGTAAACCAGTTATTTGAGACTGTTCAAGTGAAACCCGGAGCTCCCTGCCCCTCCAGCCCCCTTCCTGTGCAATGTGCCCCTCGCAGGGGCTGGTTTGTTTTGGCAGGGCGAGCAGATGCCCTCCCAGTGCTGAGATCTGAGCTCCGACGGGAGGTCAGCAGTGACCTGAAGTCTTGGGTGGCCGCCTTCACGCTTGCACTTCCCCGTCAGCTGATCCCTCTACCACCCACACACTGGACAGTTCTGCGAGCTCAGAGATTCCTGAAGGAGGGAGTGCCGACCTCCCGTGCCCCCACCCCCCACCAGCCTGGCCCCCTGGAAGAGCCTGCCCGCTTGGAAATCTCAGGCTCTGCTTTTTCATAAGCAGCGAGAGAGGTGAGCATTTAAACATGTGGTCTGTGAAACATTAGCTTCCAACTGATCGTTGAAATGGGGCCTTGTAAACAAATGATGACTTAGATGTCAAGAAGTTTCTCTAAAATCGCCTTTGAAGAGAGAAGAGGAATCAATGGACTATTTTTCAGAGATTGGGTTTGTTTGGAGACCCCAATCACAGGAGCATTGCCAGAGTGGACCTTTTTCTTCCCAGCCTGTCATTAAATTCCTATGCATCGCACTGGAAGTCCGGGAGGGCCCTAGCACCCCCCGGAAGTCACCGATCCATCTCCACTGCCATGAGAACAAAGCTGAGGATGCTCACGGGGGTATGGGGGGTTGGTCTCCATTTCTCTCCTCGAGGCACAAGACACCCATTCAGATCATGGAATAAAATCCCCCTGATTGACTTGCAGCAATTTCCATAGCGTTGCCCAAGCTCTGACCTTAGTCCCGCCCCTGGGGGTCACTATGAAATTCCTGCTGATAGCAGAGTGAAGGAGCATGGGGCTGTGGATAGTGTCTAGCCGCAGGTGCCAAACCCCTTGACAGCCCGAGCATCCGCGCTGGCCCGGCCACACGTTGTCGTCTCCTTCCAGGAGGGACGAAGCAGGTTGGAGTGGGACTCTGCCCTCTCTCTGTCCCATTCACTGCCTTGCATGAAATGAGTAAGGGAAACAGAGCACCAAGGACAGGGCGGGTGCTGGGGGCATCCAGAATCATGAGAAGGAGGCATGGCCTGGAGCAGCTTCCTCCCGGCAGCAAGGCTTCTGGTGGGTCATGCTCAACGAAAGGGCTTCGTGAGAGTTGGAACTGGACTACGTGGGGGCATCTTTCCTAGGAGTCATCCTGAATGTTTCCTTTGCACAAAGCATTTGAAATCATCCCGGGAACTAGAGGTCTAGCAGTTCCATTACACACGGTTGCCCAATGAGGCTGGGGAAGGGATGGGAAGTACAAGGGGGTACACGAAGGGCAGTTCTTTGTTCTGGTGAGCAGGTGAAGTAAACTATTAAAGAGTTTATTGGTCTCTCTGTGGCTCATGACATTTATTTAGTACTTGCTGAGTACCAGGGCTCTGCTAAACACTTCAGATACATTGTTTTACTTGATTCTCACAGCAGCTTTTATTATGCCCATTTGAACAGGAGTATCTGAGGCTGAAAGACAGTGACCTGCCTAAGATGGGGGAGCTGATCTGTGAGGATAATGGAGTGGACTCAAGAGACCTCGCCCTTCCCTACGACCGCATCACTCAGGTGTTCATCTACGGTCGCCAGCAACATCTTGGACAGCCATTATACTGACCAGTTTTTCTTTGCGATCCAGTTAGGGTGACTGGGGTGTGGGAGAAACCCAAGATGCTGATGTAGGAGAAATCGAGGTACAGTTCACATCAAAGACAACAGGCCCTGCCAGAACCAAAGCATGCGTGCTACAAAGCAAATACACAAGTGCACACATGTACACACACATATGCACATGCATGCAGACCATACGCACATGCACATATGAACACGTGCACATACCACATACATGCTGGAGCAGCCCCCTCCCGCCAGGCAAGGCTTCCGGTGGGTTGTGCCCAGTGCTAGGGTTTCGTAGAGTTGGAGTTGAGCTAAATGGAGGCATCCTTCCTAGGAGTGGCTTTAAGGGCTTGAGATCTTTAATGGAGGAGAGGGTGTGGCTGCTGAAACAATGGTCTTTTTCTCCCATTTCTCTACATCACACCTCCCTCTAGCGACAGGAGTGAGGGGACGGTGGGGGAAATGTTGAGGATGGAGGAAGTGCCCTGAAATGCCACATTCTTGGAAGAGTCAAGTTTGGTGTCTTTGCCTTGTTTTGTTTGAGGTAAGGTCTTGTTCTGTTGCCCAGGTTGGAGTATAGTAACACGGTCATGACTCACTGCAGCGTCCAACTCAAGCGATCCTCCTGCCTCAGCCTCCTAAAGTGCTGAGATTACAGAACAGTGTGCCTGGCCGGAGAGCGGAGATTTAACATCCCAGCAAAGTAGGGAGCGTGGCAGTGTTTGTGGGGCAGACGGGCCTGGCAAGAAGTAGCCTGTGTGTGTGCCTGCAGCCTCTTGTGGCTGTCAGACTCTGCTTCAAGGCCCAGGAGGCTCCCAGAGGCCTCGGTATATTTGCCAGGGAGAAGTGGCTGAGAAGTGAACAGGGTTGGTGACAGCGCCAGGCCTGACAGCACATCTGGAATCAGGGTGACCTGAACCCCACATCCCAGTCAACCCACGCTGGTGGGTCACAGTATGAGTTGAGCCCAATCCCAAAGGCTTCCCCAGCTCAAATGTTTAAAATTCCATCTCTAGAGTAGACCCCACTTGAATTCTTCATTTAAAATCTGTCTGTAACTTGTCCTTGTAGGCCCTGGGGTGCACGAGGAGCTAAAATGTGGGGTAAGGAGCGAACTCGAAGGTGAGAATTAGCCCATGGTTCTTAACTCTGGTTGCTTCTTACCATGGCTGGGGGGAAACATTAAAGAATGTTGAGGCCTGAACCTAGGTCATTGAAGTCAGAGTCTCTTGTCACACAGCCAGGCAGCTGGCAGTTTTTTTGAAGTCCCCACCCCATGTGATTCCATTCCTCTGCCAGGTTAAGACCTGTGAGACAGGCCGGATGCAGTGTAATCCCAGTACTTTGGGAGGCTGAGGCGGGCAGATCACGTGAGGTCAGGAGTTCGAGATCAGCCTGGCCAACATGGTGAAACCCTATCTCTACAAAAAATGCAAAAAATAGCCGGGCGTGGTAGCAGGCACCTGTAATCCTGTAATCCGGCTACTCCTGAGGCTGAGGCAGGAGAATCGCTTGAACCCAGGAGGTGGAGGTTGCAGTGAGCCGAGATGGCACCACCATACTCCAGCCTGGGTGACAGAGCAAGACTCTGTCTCAAGGAGGAAAAATAAAAATAAAAAAACCCTATGAGACAGCTTCGAGGTTGGTGGGGGCCCTCAGAACAGAACAGCAGGTGGGAAGCAGCCAGGTCACCCCCATCCCCCACCCATCCGAGCACGAGGATGAGGAAAAGACTGGATTTATAACCAACAGCAGATCCTAGCCAGAAAATCCGACCTGGGGAATGAGAAGAGACCTACTGAGTGTGTGTGTGGGTGTGTGTTACTCTTTCAGGGAATGCTTAGTTCTCTTTCTTGACTGACATTAAGTGCACTAATTAAAATAACTTTGCCTATTCAAATACAAGTGGGAGGCATTAGCAGAATTGGGTAACCACCCACTTCAGCCACTCAGGGCACCAGTGATCTGATAGCAAGCAGCGAGGACAAAATAATGCTCAGGCCTTTGGATCACTCTGCTCTTTTTCCCTTTTTTGAAAGAAAGAAAAGGAAGGAAGAGTAGAAGGGAGGGAGAAAGAAGGAATTCCCCTTCAGAAACCTAAATCAAGATGTACCTAGAAATCAACCAACTCGGTGAAAACATAAGCCCTGGTGTTGTGGCATGCACTCTTCTCTGAAGACCCTTTGAAGTGGCCACGTCTGGAAGACTGAAAAAGCTGGAGAGAGTAGATTTTAGGTGCTATTACCAACAACAACAACAAAAAAATCAAACAAACAAAATACTCACAAAAAACAGAAGGTAACTTTGGAAGGATGGGTACGTTAATTTGCTTGCCTGGCATCATATTAAACACCTTAAATAATAAATGTATACAATAAAAAATACATTTGGAAAAAGCAGAAAAGAAAGCTGCTCCAAGCCTTGCTTTCAGCAGAGCGTGACTAAGACGCTCTTTGGGGAGGAGGGGCCCCATCCTTCCAGAGAGGCCGCAAGTGGCCAGAGGAGTGACTTGTTTGTTTCAGACTTGATGGCTAAGAAGCCAAATTTGTCTTCACATTATTTGAAACTTACATATCAGGTGTTGCTTGGAGAGGTAACATCTGTCAGAAGGGGTTGCAGGTTCATTTTTTAAAAATCTGTGCTTTGCAAGATTAAAGTTGCCAAACTCACTCCTTAGTGGTTGAGTCAGAGGGAGGACTGGCAATTTGTAGACATCGTCTGTGTTTTCATCACCCCATCAGGAAGCATTTACACTGCACTTTATATTTGCAGCATATTTCACATTGTATTAGTTTTCTCCAAGGTTTACTATTTAAAAGATTTTGCTGGGTAAAATTACAGAAGTGATTTAACAAAGCAGTCTCATACAAGCCAACCACATTCTGAATAACAACCCGTGAAATATGTTTGCTTTTTTGTTACAAATAACAAAAATTGAAGTCTGGGGAAAGTCAAGTCTTCAGTAGCGCTGACACATATTGTTTTCTGAGCTGGACTTTGGAAACTTGGGTCCCTGGGTTTATATTTTGTCTTTTCACCTGCAGAGCCATTCCTCTTCATTTTTCTTGCACAGCAATCTAGTTTTGGGTTTGGGGGTTTTTCTTTTTTTTTCTTCCTCTTATTTCACATTTTTATCAATGCATGGGATCTTTTATTTTTTGAAGGAGTCATTGACAAGAAAAAAAATTCCATTTTGATATCATGCAAAATGCAGTAAAGAAATGGTAGAGATTCTGTCACTTTAATTTTTAAATCTTCATTTGTTGTTGCCCTTCTTAGTGAAACTATTCCTGTCCCTAGTAGGGCTACCAACCACCTCAATCCTTTTGTAAATAAGAGATGCGTGAACATGCGTGCGTGCGTCTGTCTGTGTGCTTGTGTGCTCAATTTTCAGACTGCTTTGTCTTTATATCTCTATGCGGGGGGAGAAAGTCATCTTTATATTCTGCAAGATGGAGCTAAAACCGAGACTGATTAATCAGTTACCAAGTTCACGAAGGATCTTAGGGAAGCCGTGTAGCAGTAGGGATGAGGGGAGTAGGGATGAGGGAAGTAGGGATGAGGGGAGTCATCTGCTAACCAATCATGGAGGAGGGTGACCTTGGAACTTTCTTAACCTTAAGCTTTATTATTTTCAACAGCAAAACTGAAATAATATCAGTTATGCCTCGTGTTCTGTTATTATGACTATCAAAACAGATCATGGTTGGAAAATGTTTTGTAAACGTCAAATGACTATCAACTTTGTATATCATTATATATTACTATACATTTGCATTTGTTATTAAAGTCTATATATACTTAAGTCATGCATTCTTACTAAAATTGGGGTTGAAGTTATTGTATTTCAGAAAGGGCAGATGCATTTTCTAACTTTAGTAAAGGTAATTTTTTTTTTTAGACAGACTCTCGCACTGTTGCCCAGGCTGGAGTGCTATGGCGTGATCTCAGCTTGCTGCAACCTCCGCCTCCTGGGTTCACACAATTCTCCTGCCTCAGCCTCCCAAGTAACTGGGATTACAGGTGCACACCACCACAACTGGCTAATTTTTTGTATTTTTAGTGGAGATAGGGCTTCACTATGTTGGCCAGACCGGTCTCGAACTCCTGACCTCGTGATCCACCTGCTTCGGCCTCCCAAAGTGCTGGGATTACAGGCGTGAGCCACCGCGCCCAGCTGGTAAAGGTAATCATTTTCCCCTTAATGCAGTGTAACTGCTTTCTGAAATAATTTTATAAACAGATTCTCATTTAAGTGAGAATTATTTATAAAAACAAACCTCAAATACCTCTAACAAAAAGTCATTGTAAGGAAAAAGCACATTTTATGAACTCGAGTAGACTTTAATACTAGTCCTTCAAAGATGTGTGGGATAAGATCAACTGATGGAAAATATATTACTTTCTCTTTCAAGGGATAATATACATCCCCCTCCACTTTTTCCCTTAGCTTTTGGAACAAATATTGAAGAAGTTCTCTCTCTTTTAAAAGCCAGGAAATTTAAGAAACTTTAAAAGAGAAGCTCAGTGGTTTGATGGGCCTGCAGCCAAGACCTCCAGGACCTGGGGAGGCCCGAGTCTCTGTAGGCATCACGCGCCTCGAAGGTGGGCTGAGATGATGCCCAACCACGGCTTTTCTCTAGCTTAACTTGAAGGCACGTGTGTCCTGCTGTTCTTTTGAAAGCCTTTTCTGTGTTCTAGGAAACTACCCCAAGAAAATAATCAGAATGTGGACAAGATTTACATTCGAGGAGAGTTATCAGAGTGTTGTTTAGAATAGCAACAAGAGAAGAATGTTTATATATATTTTGTATGTATATGTGCATATGTGTGGTCATCGGTATGGTATTTTCAAAGAATGTTTATTAATATGGTAAATACTTTGTGCTACAGTATTTGATGAAAAAAGTAAAACACAAAATCAGGAATGCAATGCTTTCAATTTTATAAATGTATATGTGCACAGGAAAAAAAGATTAAAAGAAAGTATGTCTAAGGCTGGGCGTGGTAGCTCACACCTGTAAACCCAGCACTTTGGGAGGCCAAGGCAGGCAGATTATTTGAGGTCAGGAGTTCGAGATCAGCCTGACCAACATAGTGAAACCCTGTCTCTACTAAATATACAAAAAAATGAGCCAGGCATGGTGGCACGCACCAGTAATCCCAGCTACTCAGGAAGCTGAGGCATGAGAATCGCTTGAACCCAGGAGGTGGAGGCTGCAGTGAGCTGAGATCATGCCACTGCACTCTGGCCTGGGTAACAGTGAGACCCCGTCTCAAAAAAAAAAAAAAAAAAAAAAAAAAAAAGGAAAGAAAATATCTCCAAATAATACTCATGGTTATCTCCCAGTGATAGGTATGAGGAAATTTAATTTCTTCTTATGCTTTGCTGTATTTTCTACAATAATTATATATTATAATTAGAAAAGACAGTTTGTTGTTTTTGTCGAGAAAGTTTTTTCCAAAGATATGAGTTCTAATGTGGTATGGTGGCATGCACCTGTAGTCCCAGTTAGTTGGGAGGCTGAAACAGGAGGATTGCTTGAGCCTCAGAGTACAAGTCTAGCCTTAGAAACATAGTAAGACCTTGTCTCTAAAATAAGTAAATAAATAAATAGATAAAACAAAAAGATGTAAATAAAAATTCTGTTCTGACTCAGCCATAAATCTGTGTAGAATAAGAACTTATTTTTTCAATACTTGGCTCATCTTTATATAACCCTTCCTCTGGCTGTGGCTTCTGCTGGACTAAGCATTGTGTCTGTAACCATCCCAGAGCCATGACAATGAGACTCCACAACGAAGGCAAGTGGAGGGACTTGAAACAATCGATTCACATGTTCAGTGACCCAGCAAATGCTTCTTGATCTGCTGCACTTTGGGGCATGTTTTTAGGCATTTTACGTTTAGAAACTCAGTATGATGGGCATGGGAGAAGAGATTAGGGCAATGGTTGGAGGCTTGTTTTCTTTTGGAAGCTGTGTCCAGGTAAATATTCCTCAAATATGTCAGTTCTTCTTATCCTGAACAGATTAGCAAAACTCTCCGAAAGATGACTTTTGAGTTCTTGACTTCAAAAAGTATTTAACAATCATGTTCTCTGTGTCCAGTACTGTGCTAGGGCCTTGGATATGGAAAAAAAGAGTAATGAACAATCTCTACCTTCAAGCAAGTGTTTCCCTATTGTGTAGACTGCTTGGTTTGACCACCATTAATAATTACTGTCTATTATGTAGAGAGGAGAAGGCAATATTTTTTGATTACCCCATTGGATACTTCAAACTTTGCCATTATGAATTTCTACTCTCTCGGTTACTTGATATTCAAGCACTCTCCTCCTAATTTTTTTTGTTTGTTTGAGATGAAGTCTGACTCTGTCACCCAGGCTGTAGTGCAGTGGTGCAATCTTGGCTCACTGCAACTTCTGCCTCCCAGGTTCAAGCTATTCTCCTGTGTCAGCCTTCCAAGTAGCTAGGATTTCAGGCACGTGCCACCATGGCCAACTAATTTTTTTATTTTTAGTAGAGACAGGGTTTCACCACGTTGGCCAGGCTGGTCTTGAACTCCTGACCTCAGGTGATCCACCCACCTCGGCCTCCCAAAGTGCTGGGATTAGAGGCGTGAGCCACCACGCCCAGCTGCCCCCTCTTAATTCTTTTGGCAGACTTTAATGAACCCTGACGAATAAAAACAATGGCCTTTCTGTCTATTTACAAGTCATGTGAAACCTCCGTGAACAAGAGAGCATCCCAGTCTCTAGTCTTCTGATGTTTAAAATAAAGCTGCTTTCACTGAGTGCATATTATAATTCTAGACATCTTAACACTAAATTAATCAAGATCACCCAGGAATTAAAGTATTTACCTCAAACAATATGCGAAAGTAGTCTGTGATTTTTTCCTAAAACTCCCACTTCTGGACACTCCTTGAGGTCCAGACATTGACTCTGGGAACCCTCTCCCCAACTCACTATATGTCTAAAAGTATCAAGAATATCAGTGAGTATTCAGTAACCTAGCAAAGCTAACAGGATATACGGGATGAAGGCTTGTAATGAATACTGCATTTATCAACAAAAGCATGAGAATTTTCCCTCGGTGTACTCAACATTTTTTAGGTATGTGCAGCCATTGTAGCAGAGCGTCTCAGGCTTTGGTGTGCCCAGGAATCCCCTGGGACCGTGGAGGAGCTGTTAAAATGCAAGTCCTAGGAGGGCTGGATGGCCCTGAAAGTCTGCGTTTCAACAAAATCAGGTGACACTGATGCTGCCGGTCCATGGGCCACACTTTGAGTCACCGGGGTCTTTAGATTTATCTCATAGAGAGAAACATGAGCATTGGAAGAAAACTCTGAACTATTGAAAATAAAGAAATCTTCTTTTAGTGCAAGATAATATGCCTCAGGGAACTCTTTGAGGTGTATATTGGGATATAGCCTTTGGAAGGCCATGCATGATTGAGTCACTGTTAAGGCCCATGTGAGTCTAGCACGTTACAAAAAGGCCTCGGAGGTGGGAATTGCAGTGAATAAGGATATCCTGGCAGCCCAAAGCCTTGCAGGTGGGGCGTGGAAGCAGCATCTCTTCAAACATACAGGCCAAGTGAGATATGAAGTGTGAAATTGCTTTGCAAAGTACAATATAAATGTCAGGTGATATTATCATCATCATTGTTTTGCACAACGTACTGGGTCCTGAGGCACAGTCTTGGTGGCTGTGGAGAATAAAAGAATTGCAATTCCTATTCTAGAAAGCACTGAGGCACTTCACTGAAGGTTTCTTGAGACTAAGGCTTGGGCCACATGTAGGGATGGGGCAGAGGGTTCACGCTGACCCCTATCTCTTTCCTATCTTAATATCAGCTTAATTCTCTATTTACTCCAGCCTGCCTGCATCCCTTTTCCTACCCACACCCCCTCAAGCCCTCCCCAGCACGAAGTGCTAGAGTGAGCTGTTTGACCTGTCTTCCTTACACAAATTCTCTCTATAGCTTTTATCTCTGACCTCATCCAATGCCTTTCACTCCCTACCCTTCACGGAACACAACGTAGTACAGTATAGGGCAATTTTACTCATCTCGTCATTAGCCTTAAGAAGTAAAAACAACAGGCTGGCTTCCCCCATTATGTTTTAGATTTTCCATCCATACCTCTATCTGTCTGTCTGTCTACACGTGTGTATGCATATATGCAGATATTGTTTTCTGCACTTATATTTTTCATGAGGTTGAAATTTCTCAGTCTTTGTTGCTGCCTGTGGTTCATGATGCTATTTTATTTTATTTTGTTGCATGTATCATATTGTGGGTTGATCTTGGACAGGTGACATTATTATGATGCTTCCCTGGTCGGTGTATGCTAATCTGTCTACGCTCTCGTTAGCTTACTCTCAATCCAAACAGTGTTTACTCAAGAGTAGGAGCTGTTTTCGTTTGCTTGAGTCTCTGACAGAAACTATTCAGAGGATGACACTGCCTTGCTCTCGACAGCTCACACTTTATCTGATTGGGTGTATTTTGGGAACTGGGGAGAAGTAATTGGACTTCGAAGTCCCAGTTGTTATCAGTGGATTCTCAGCTAGAATCAAAAAAGTGGAAAATTCCTGATCAAATGTTTAACAGCAGTTGACCATAGGAAGTGCATGGTCTGGCACATCATTCCTCATTTAACATTTATTCAACAACTATTTATTGACCACTTACTATGATCAAGGATCTTGTTGAACACTGAACAGTGAATATTGTTGCGGCCCTGAAGATGCTCATAGCCTGTGTATATATGTGTGCTAGTGTGTTTGTATCTAAATAGGCACATCTGTTCCAAAGTATGTGTTTCCAAGTGTGTACGTGTGCGTGTGGTACAGACAGGGAGAGTGCTCACAGGGGGGACAGATAAACAGACTTCTTCCAAATTGCCTGTCGAAGAATAGTAGAAGTAAGCCCAGAGCACTGAGAGGCACCTGACCCAGACTCAAAGTTTTCAGGAAGGCTTTCCACCAGAGCCACAGCAAAACTGAGACTTGAAGGTTGAATAGGAATGGAGCCACACAATGTGTAGGAGGAACAAAGATGTTTTAGTCAGAGAAGAAGGCATATCCAAGCCCCAAAGTGCGACTGTTTCAGCATGAACATGGCTTTGAGTGTGAGGCAGGAGGGTAATCACCCGGCCGGTTCATCTTGCCCACTGCCCAGAAAAGCTGGTGCCCTGAGAACAGCAGGTCTTTGCAACAGAGAAAGAGTTTAATAAATGCAGAGCCAGCTAAGTGGAAGCACAGCAGTTTGTTATTACTCAAAGCAGCCTCTCTGAACATTTGGAGGATAGGGTTTTTTAAGGCTAGTTTGATGGGTGGGGGGCTAGGGAATGGGGAATGCTGATTGGCTGGTTCAGGAATGAAATCACAGGGGGTTGAAGCTATCTTCTTGTGCTGAGCCAGTTCCTGGGGTAGGGGCCGCAAGACCAGATGAATTAACAGTCTGGGTGGTGCAAGCTGATCCCTCAGAATGCAGAGTTTGAAACATGCCTCAAACACCAACCTTAGCTTTTGCAATACTTATCAATAGGAGTAACTGGGGAGGTTTCAGATCTTATGACTGCTGGAACACTGGCTGCTTATCCTTTAGCTACACCTACATCTTAGCAGAATTCAGACCCCTTCCTAATCTTGTGGCCTTTCATTAGTTTTTCAAAGGCAATTTGGTATCTGAACAAGGAATGCATAGCTTTGCAAAAGGCTGTTATCATCCTTGCTTTAAGGTTAAACTATAAACTAAATTCCTTCCAAAGTTAGCTTGGCCTGTGCCCAGCAATGAACAAGGAGAGCTTAGAGGTAAGAAGCCAAATGGAGTCAGCTATGTCAGAGTTCTCTTACTGTCATAATTTTGCAAAGGCAGTTTCAGGAGGACCTGTGAGAGTCAACGTTGGGGAGTTGAGAGACCAGATCACACCTCCCAGCCCCAAGTGTGAGATGGAAGCTCCACGGCACATTTCCATTCTGCTAGAGTAACACTCCCTAGAATAGCGCTCTGTGGTTTGTTCACTGGGAGAGCCTGAAAATCCTCCCACTCTGTCTTCACTCCCACTTCTTCCTGCTCAGTGTAATCACGTAATCATTGTACAAGACTCAAGAAGACCATACTGTGTTAGGTGTGAGACAGAAGGAGAGCTTGACCTCTCTTTCCACTGAAGCCACACACTCTTCATGAGAAACAGTGTTTCTACCCCTCGTAAGATATTCCAGCACCATGAGGCATCTGAACAAATGTTTTAATAGATACCACACTCTGCTCCCCTGTGGTCAGGCTAAGCAGTTTCTCATGAACGGAGAGCAGAGTGATGCAGAGACCCACAGTGTGATGAAAGAAGTCCAAGACCGTATCAGAGGTGACCCAATAGAGGGGAACGAGGGCAGAGGTGATCAGTGTCCCAGATTTGCTAAATGTAACATGACGAGCCAAGTAAGAAAAGTAATTATTGAGAAAATGGAAGTCCAGCCAAGAGTTTGGGTGATGGAAAATTAAATATAGTTGAGACATAAAATTTTACAATATAGGGATTGTAGGATGATTGGAAGGCTTTCATAGTTTAAGAATGCAGTTCAATGGACCATCTCTTAGCATTATCCTGGAAGCTTATACTTTTGATTAAAACCATAAAAATCTATCTTAGAAATTCAGGAAAGTGTGTGCATACCTTAAACCCACACATTCTACCACCTGGACGACTAGTGTTTTCATTTTCTTTATATCTTTAACTTAATTAAAGTGGCCATGGCCAAGCTGGAATTCCTGTGTGAACTTGGCGTAGAAAATTCAAAAAGGTTAGAGATTTTTTAAAGATTATTTAAGAGTTTACACATAGGATCATTTTCAAGGGATATAGGCCAGACACAAATATAGCCATAGAGATCGGAAAAATGACCATGAATATGCCTCGGTGCTGCCTACCTGGAGGGACTTGAGGCTGAGCAGGGATAGCACAGCCCAACCCATGTGAATAGTTCTGTGATTGATCACGTGCTGATTTGGAGGGAGCAGTGACTGAGAAGGGAGGAAGGGAGCTGGAGGCAGGCTAGATTTGACTCCTGGCTGTGGTCCTCTGCAGATGTCGCTCTGTTCATTTCTACCTTGTCTGCTTCACTTACATCCACTTTCCTGACTCAGCCAGCTCCCAAGCACTCATGTAATTGCACTGGGGTGAGATAATGAGAGAGTGCTGAGGTTTGGAATTACTAAGGCCAAGATATGTCACACCAGAGAGCATTGTGTGCCGTGAACAAGAAACCCAAAGGAATAAAAAGTAATCAAATAATAATTGTGGTTATGAGGTGTTTAGCAAATCTGAATTTCCACAACATGCTAAATAATAAAAATGTTTCTCAAGAAACATCTACCCTAATAGGGAGGAATCTTGTGGTCTTAAATTAGCTGAGTTCAGTTCAGTGAGCATGTACTGAGATTCTCTTATATTTGAGGTGCTGTGAAAAACAATGGGAATAAGAAGAGGAATCACATATGTGCACATCAGTGACAATTCTATCCCTCTCTATCTCTACTGCAAACACATTGCGATGTATCTACAGGAACGGCCAACCTCAGTTGATTACCAGCTCTGGGCCAGGCACTATGCTAGGCCCTGAGGCTATAGAATTTATTACGACAAAGTTCCCATTCCTAGGAGCTCATAGACAATGACTATTTGCCTTCTTTCTACTCCTTGATAAAGCTCATAAACTCTCAGCATCAAAAGAGTCATCATGCAGTACAGGAATAAAACCCTAAAAGATGCCAACATTTGGTCTAGCTTTTTGGGAACATGATCAAGAGGAGAAAACCACATAGAAAAGGCAGGTTTCTAGCCAAAAAAAAAAGGAGAGGCACGAATGAGGAAAAACTCTCAGTCACTTCCTTGGCATTAAATTTCGAGTTATGCATATTCTGACTTGGCACACTTTCATCTTCTGTGACTGTTTTATTCTCGTGTATTCTAAATATGCCTGCAAGAATTAGCAAAAAAAAAAAAAAAAAAAAAAAAAAAAACCAGAAATCTCAAAACAGGAAATACAGTTAAATTTGAATTTCAGATAAAGAATGAACAACTTATTATAAGCTATAAAAAGTTATTCATTCTTTGTCTGAAATCCAAATTTAACTGTCATGAATTTTATCTGGTAATGCTAATTAGGAGTTAGTTATGTGGGTTTATTTTTATTTATTTATTTATTTATTTATTTATTTATTTATTTAGAGACAGAGTCTCACTCCGTCGCCCAGGTTAGAGTATTGTGGCGCCATCTCGGCTCACTGCAACCTCTACTTCCCGGGTTCAAGAGATTCTCCTGCCACAGCCTCCCAAGTAGCTGGGATTACAGGCATGTGCCACCACGCCGGGCTAATTTTTTTATTGTTAGTAGAGACGGGGTTTCACTGTGTTGGCCAGGCTGGTCTCAAACTCCTGACCTCAGGTGATCCGCTCGCCTCGGCCTCCCAAAGTGCTAGGATTACAGGTGTGAGCCAACGTGTCTGGCCAGCTCTGTGTTTATAGAGAAGACGCATTCTCCTGGAGGGTACTCAGTCTTATGCCTGAGCAAGCTCTATGCTTAAAGTTCTGTCTAGATCCCGGGATTCAGTTAGTCTAACAGCTCAAAACTTTTGTTTTATCCATCTTTGATTTAAGCTAAGAATATTTGCCTGCTTCTGTGAATAATTTTATTAGCTTTTTACTTGCTGCTTTTTAATTTTCATTTGGTCCTGGTCTATATTATAATCGTGGTCTTATTTTCTAAAATCTTTTGGCGTATGCAATATGCAATCCCATCTAGTTGCCATGTGGAAAATTAGTCCATTTTAATCAAGTGATATGTTACATAGTGCATCCTAAGAACGTTCTCATCATCAACCCAAATTTTGCTGGTAAAGGGAAAAAAAGCAACAAGAATAATGGTGGAGTTTGTCCTGCTGAGAATGTAATATCAGCAATATTCTTTATATGGGACATTTGGTTTCAAATACATAACCTCTTTAGTTAAATTTAAATTAGTTAAACTCATTTATTTATTCACAGATATTTAAATGCCCATGTGGGAGGCACCATGGGGAGCAACAGAGACTGGTACCTGCTTGTGCAGAGCAGGCAGCCTATAGCTGTGTGGCCAACCAGGTGGCTGCCAGCCACATGTAGCTACTTGAATTTAAATTTAAATTAATAAAAATCACATGCTGTGTGATACGGTTTGGCTGTGTCCCCACCCAGGTCTCACCTTGAGTCTTAATAATCCCCATGTGTCAAAGGTGGGGTCAGGTAGAGATAATTGAACCATGGGGGCAGTTTCCCCCATACTATTCTTGTGATAATGAATAAGTCTCATGAAATCTGATGGTTTTATAAGTGGAAGTTCCCCTGTACAAACTCTCTTGCCTGCCACCAGATAAGAAATAACTTTGCTCTTCGTTTGCCTTCTGCCATGATTGTAAGGCTTCCCCAACCATGTAGAACTATGAGTCAGTTAAACCTCTTTCCTTTATGAATTACCCAGTCTCTTGTATGTCTTTATTAGCAGCGTGAGAACAGACTAATACACCACCATGCTAGCCACAATTTCAAGTACTCAATAGCCACATGGGGCTAATGGTTACTGTTTTAGACAGCACAGACTATGGAATGCTTCCAGCAGTGCCCAGTGTCCTACAGGGCAGTGCAGAGCTATAGGGAAGCAAAGGTGGGATGATTAACTTCTCAAATTATTACTTATAGGGATTACAAATATGTTACCTCACATGAAATAGACGTCCAAGGAGTTACGAGGTCACATAACTAGGGAAGCCTCTCTGAGGAAGGGATGTTTGATGTGCAATGGAAAGTAATGCACAGGTGGCTACAGGACAGAGAGCTGTCTGGGTAGAGGGGCCAGTGCAAACCAAGGTCCTCAGGGGCAGGGAAGAAAAGCATTTAAGGAACAGATAGAGGCATGAAGGAAGAAGAGAAAAAAGGCACAAAAGGAACCTGGAGCAGGAGCCTGGAGGGCTGTGGTGAAGACCAGGGGGTTTATCTGAAGAGCCGAAAAAGGGTTGAAGTAATGTGTTGAGATCCACACTGCGTGCTGGGCAGTGTTAGCTGAATAATGAGGTTCATATATTTGGAAAGGAGAGATTTCTCATAAAGGGTTGCAGCCTGCAGGGTAGCCATTCTGACAGGCTGGGAAGCGTAGCCTCTGGCCAGAAGCTGGAAACAGACACTTGGAAGGTGGGAAGAATATGAAAGGAATTTATGCTGAACGAGGTGACCAAATACACATATTCACTAAGCTACAGGAGGAGGCATGAATGTTTATGAAAAGAGAAACGTGCACATGTGCAGTTGAGCTTCATGCTTCTTCATGGGTGGCATGTACAAAAAATGACAGTGTCAGCATAACCTGAGAGTGGAGTGTGTGGCCCTCTGACATCAGAAGGTGAAGTGGAGGACAGGAAAACCCTTAGTATGCAGCCTCCATAGACTCAGCAGAACCACTCTGTGGTTGGTGGTTTCTTATCAGGAAGGAATGCAGTTGTTGTGTTGAAACCACAGAAAGGAGGGGCAGAAGTCAGAGGACTGTTCAAAATCAGCAGTGGAGCTGGTCTTTCAAAACAGTTGGTTTCTGTGTAACTGTTAGGGAAGAAAACCTAGTGGTGGTTAGCAAGGGAGCGGATATAACAAGGCATGTCTGACCTTCCATCCATCATGGCCATAAACTCAGTTTCTACAGTTTCTCTAGGGTTCCCCTGACCAAGAGGGCGTCTGCTCAGCTGGTTGAGGGGCTTAGCATTTTATCTTTATTTCTCAGCAGCACAGTGACGACTGAGACACCAAGTGTATGCTGTTGCAGGGATCCAGGTGGGA
Organism: Macaca mulatta; assembly: GCF_049350105.2. Taxonomy (NCBI): domain Eukaryota; kingdom Metazoa; phylum Chordata; class Mammalia; order Primates; family Cercopithecidae; genus Macaca; species Macaca mulatta. Next base: position 180,705,593 of record NC_133409.1, read on the forward strand.
GAGAGGATAGCGGCTGGGGAAGTGTAACAAGCACCACAGAGTGAGCAGCTTGAACAACAGAGACTGGTCTCCTCACAGCCTTTGGGGCTACAAGTCTGAGATCAAGGGATCATCAGGGTTAGTCTCCCCTGAGGCCTCTCTCCTGGTCTGGTGGAGGGTTGGCTTCTCCCTGTGTCCCCACATGGTCTTCCCTCTCTGCATGTCTGCGTTCAAATGTCCTCTTCTGATAAGGGCACCAGTCAGGTTGGGTTAGGACCCACCCTAATGACCTTGTTTTAATTTAATTTCCTCTTAAAAAACCCATTTCCAAATATAGCCACATTCTTAACTACTGGGGTTTAGGACTTTAACATATGAATTTGGGGAGACCCAGTTCATCAAGTTTAACTGTTCAACTAGTGTCAGAGGGATACTAGCGTGAAGGTCAAGGAGGTTCATCGTATGTCACTGGCTTATGCCCCCACCTACCCAGGTAGCCGAGAGACACATTCAACTCGAGAAACACACAGGACAGAAAAATGCTGTCCACCTTAGAGGCTCTAGTCAAACCATATTTGAAGAAGTTCAATAGACAGAAAGGGAGATGGGTAGAAGTTAGTGCTTTACCAGAGTTATGTGATGATGTGAGTTCTAATTGCCTACCATAGTCCTGATGACTCCCGCATGGGAATTTCGGGTTAGCAGATTGGCAGGGCTGTGGCTCCCAGCAGTTTGGCTGCAACCTTCCCCCATCTCCCTCTGATTTGCCTCCTCTCTCTTTGGGAATGGCCTTCTTAGTCCTGTCTACCTTGCTAGTTGCCTCTCAGCTTGGACATTGGCTCCTCTGGAAGGGCTTGAAGCTTTGCAGGAGGTGTAAGTGCCTTGGCTGCCCCACCAAGTATGCAGACCACTGGGCAGAGCCCTCGTGAGCAGCAACTCTGATGTTTTCCTTTACAAATCAAAACTACCAATAAAATGATCTTAAATAAATTTCTGATTGTCATCAAGGGTCAACCAGGTAAACCCGAAGACTAATGGCAAAAGAAAACATTTTTGTCTGGAAGTAACAAAACAATTTTTAACTGAAAATTTCAAGAGCCCAGAAAAGTCATGAAGGAAGTCTGAACTTTTTTTAAAAAGTGGGCCGGGTGTGGTAGTTCACACCTGTAATCGCAGCACATTGGGAGGCTGAGACAAGCAAATCTCTCGAGCCCAGGAATTCGAGACCAGCCTGGGCAACACGTCAAGACCCTGTCTCTACAAAAAATAGCCAGGCATAGTGGCATGGACCTGTAGTCGCAGCCACTCAGGAGGCTGAGGTGGGAGGATCGCTTGAGCCTGGGAGGTGAAGGCTGCAGTGAGCCGTGATTGCACCACTGCACTCCGGCCTGGGTGACAAAGTGAGATCCTATCTCCAAAAAAAAAAAAAAGTATGTGAGTCTGTGTGTGTGTGTGTGAGATTGAGCGAGAGAGAGAGAGACAATTCGCAGAAGGAGTTAGATCTAAGGAGAGCTAACTTTCTAGGGGAACTACTGTCTTGAACACTTTACCTGCATTGTGTCATTTAATCCTCACAGCAGCTCATGAAGTAGATATCATATCCACATTTAAGAAGTGAGGAAATCGAGTACTGTAAACACTTGGCCGAGGTCAGACTAACTACTAAGCAGCCGAGCCAAGGTTTAAACCAATGTTTGTATAATTCTAAAACATGGATTCTTAAAAGCTGTGCTACAGATAAAAGATCAGAGAAGATATAGCAGTTATTCAGCAAGGTCGAGATGTTGAGAAGTGACTGAGGGATGGAATTGTCACTGTCCCTAGTTTGACGGTGAGGGATGCACAGAGAAACAGCCCCACCCCGTATTGCTCAAATGACCAGGTATTGGTCCATCCTCTCTAGATAAGCATTTGTAAAAAAGAGATCTAAACAAACACAATTCTTACTTCTTCAGGAATCCAACCTAAAAATAGTCAGAAATTCCAGAAAAGCATTGCAATAAATTGTTATATAATGTTAATGTTACATTATGTAGCCATCTAAATGGTATTATTGGAAAAACATATTTTCTAATGATATTAGAAAATGCTTTCGTGACTAAGAAAAGAATTTCAAGAATACTTGTATATACATATAGTACTATCCTAATTTTGCTATTTTTAAAGAACATAGACATATGCTTAAAAAAAAATAATTGGAAAAAGTCCACAAAACATTAATAATGGCTACTCCTAAGTATTGTATCTACTAGTGATTTATATTTTCTTCTTTAAATTTTCCTGTTTTCCAAATTCTCTATGAGTATGCATTGTTTTAGAATTAAAATATTAATAATAGAACAATTTTTAAAAGGTCAAATAGTAAGTTTATGCCATGTTATGGGAATAGTTCTTTGACTTCTTAAATAATACAAGAAATAATAAAGAAAATAGGAAAATAATAAGGAAAACAAAGAAATAAGAAAAACTGGAAGTAAAGGCAACAGAAAAAGTTTATAATTGAACAGAATTTGTAATAGTAACATACTGGAAATAGTTCATACATGCAATGATGAGGTTAATTATCTTAATCATAATATATGAATCTGCAGGTATTTGTAAATAGCCCATAAGCTGAGAATGTAACTACTTGGGAGATGTATATATCTCTCTTCTGACACCATCACACTTTGAGGTCACCAGTGATGTCCACACAGCTAAATCCAATGGCAAATTCCCAGTCCTGTCAATTGACTCCTCCTTTGACCCATTGGCAACTTCCTCCTCTTTGACATTCTTTCTGCCCTTGACTTCCAGAACACTCCAGGCTTTCTTCCTGCTTTAACTGGCTACTTTTTCTCCATCTTTTTTGAGGGTTCCATCTCCCCTTTGAGAACACCACAGTTCAGTGTTCTGGGTCTTGGTCCTCAGTCCTTACCTCCTTTCTATTTACATTCACCTCTGGGTGATCTGATGACTTAGGTCTATAGGCTGGCAATTTCCAAATGTCTCTGTCCGGCCCAGATCCTCCCATAACTCCAGACTCCTGTATCTATCACCTCCACGTGAATTTCCAATCGACAGGTCCAATTTAGTACATCATACACACACACACACACACACGTGCATACACACGTACCCCCCACACACACGACAAATAGTACATACCTTCAAAGCCTAAAATATTTGCTATCTGGCCCTTTTCAGAAAAAATCGATCAATATAATATAGATATATAATATGCACATTAAATTAATAAAAATAAAAGTTCTGTTATTACAGTATTGAAACATATATATAAAATCACATTACATGAAATATCACAAAATGAGGGAATGCATACAGATTAGAAGAGACCAAAAATTGATAGCTGTTTTTATTCATTCATTCATTATCCAATATTCTTGAGACAATTAATTCTGTGCCAGACCTTGTTTCTGTGCGGAAGAAACATCAAAGATGAAAAAGTACAGAAGCCCCGTGGAGCTTACATTCCAGCAGGAGGGAGGCAGATGGTTGACAATAAGTATTTAGTATGCCCTGAAGTCAGTGCTGTGGAAAAAGTCTGTTGTCGCAGGATTGTACGTAGAGTAGGCCACGCACGTCTCATTGAGAAGGTGAGGGATGATGGAAACCTGGAAGGAGGTAAAGGCCTCATCGATACGGGTTGTGGGCAGAAGCACATTCCAGGCAGAGGCCCTGAGGATGGAGAGTACCAGGAATGCTGAGGAATAGCAGGAGAGCAACCCACTGAACCTCTGTGAGTTAGAGAGGTGGTGAGTTGGGGTCAGGGCTTTGAAGACCTCTCGAAGGACTGGGAACAGTGTTTGAACAGAGGAGAGGAGTGACATGGTGTGAGCCCCATCTTCAAGGAGCTGCTATGGTTGCTGTGTTGATAATGGACTTTAGGGGCTGGGGTGGCAGCTGGGACCCCAGCTGGAAAACTGACTGTAGTAGTCCAGAAAAGAAAGCCATACTGGTGGCTCAAATAGAGGTGATCAGATTCTGATGTATTTTTGAAGAGCAGGCAGAGCCAAAATAATTTCTTTCTGGATTATGTGGTGGGAGAGTCAAGAATAACACCAACATTTTTGGACCAAGCAACTGGCAGGGTGGAGTCACCAATTAGCTAGATGAGGATGACTCACTGTGGGGTCAGCTTTTGATGTACTAAATCGGACCTGTCCATTGGAAATTCAGGTGGAGGTGTTAGATATAGGAGTCTAGAGTTATGGGACGATCTGGGCTAGACAGACATTTGGGAATTGTCAGCATATAGACCTAAGTCATCAGATCATCCAGGGGTAAATGTAAACAGTTCAGTGTTGTGTCCCAGAGGGGAGAAGAAACCTGCAAAAGAGACGGAGAAATAGTAGCCAGTTAAAGCAGGCAGCAAGCTGGAGTGTTCTGGAAGTCAAGGGCAGAAAGAGTGTCAAAAAGGAGGAAGTTGCCAATGGGTCAAAGAAGAAGTCGGTTGATAAGACCAGGGATTTGCCGTTGGATTTAGCCACGTAGACATCATTAGTGACCTCGAAGGGAGCAGGTTTAGTAGAATGATGGCATCAGAAGCCCACTTGGAAGAACTTAAGAGAGAATGAGAGGACAAGAATTGGAAACAGCAAATGTGGACAGCATTTCTGAGAGGTTTTCTTGCAAAAGACAGCAAAGTAGAACCACAGAGAGAATGAAAATTGCGGTCCAGAGAGAGCATTTTCTCTCTTGCTGGAAGAAATAACAGCACGCCTGCATGCTTATATGAATGATCCAGTAAGGCAGGACGATTTGATGATGTAGGAAGGAGGCTCCTTGGATGCTGGACTGATACCCTTGAGTAAGCAAGAGGTGGGATCCAGGGCTCAGATGGAGAGTCTGACTTTAGACAGTGACGGGGTTCAGAACATGCTACCCCAAAATCTGGCATCTTGGCGCTTGAGAAAACAGAAGCAGAAAGGCCACTCTCCCTTTCCCATTCCCTTCGTCCCTGAAGCATGTCTTGAGACCTAGGAAGGTCGTTCTCTGGCCATCTCCTTCTCCCTCGCTCTTCTCCTGAAGACAGGAAGGAATGTCACACAAGGACACCGACACCAAGAAGAATCTGAACAAACTAGCCTTTCGTTCCCCCTAGTTGTTACCATTAGATCCTACCCTTTTGTCCTCCAGACATACTTCTGCACGACTATTCCTAAAAGCACACATATTTCCCCATTTCTTTGGGTCTTCATTTTTGAAGCCTCCTGTGTCATGTAAAACTTACATTAAGTAAATGTATTATGCTTTTGTCTTGCTAATCTGTCTTTTCTTATTGGAGACTCAGCCATGAACCTTGCAACGGATGAGGCAAAGATACACTTTTTCTTCTCTATAACGGCATGGCCACTTAGCTTGTTTTAGTAACACTGAGTTACTATACGTGTCAGAGGCTGTTTTTATTGCTCTCTCTCTCTCTCTCTCTCTCTCTCTCTCTGTGTGTGTGTGTGTGTGTATCAGGAGGGAGGAGATCTATCTATCTATCTATATCTATATCTATATATTCTTTACTTAATCCTTGAAACAACATTATGAGGGAGAAACTATTATTCCATTTTACAAATGAGGAAATGGCCTTTGAAAGTATAACCAATTTGGCCTGGCACGGTGGCTCACACCTGTAATCCCGGCACTTTGGGAGGCTGAGATGGGTGGATCACTTGAAGTCAGGAGTTCGAGACCAGCCTGACCAATGTGGTGAAACCCCGTCTCCACTAAAAATACAAAATTAGCTGGGCATGGTGGTGGGTGCCTGTAATTCCAGTTGCTCAGGAGGCTGAGGCAGGAGAATCGCTTGAACCCAGAAGGCTGAGGTTGCAGTGAGCCGAGTTCGCGCCATTGCACTCCAACCTGGGCAACAGAGTGAGACTCTGTCTCAAAAAAAAAGAGAAAGTATAAGCAATTTAATTAATGGAGCAAACATTTATGTCTAGGTCTGACTCAATGACCTTATTTTAATCTTTTCTTTTAACCATTATGATAAAATATCCATAACATCAAATTTAGCATCTTAGTCATTTTTAAGTGAGCAGTTCAGTGGCATTAAGTACTTTCACATTGTGCAACCATCACTGCCACCCATCTCCAAGCCTCTTACACCTTCCCACACTGAAATTCTGTACTCACTAAATTAAAACTCCCCAGTTTAATCCTTTTAAATACACAAATATATTATAAAAACAAACTAGACTGCCTTTACTGAATATAAATATTACATTAAAGAGAAGAGGTTGAGGCATTTTTGGCAATGCTGTTAATATAAAAAATACTTATTCAAGAAATCTTGTAAACTATAGGCCAGGAGAACTGCCCCTTAAGTCTTAAGTGCTGAGATAAGGGAAGCTGAGGGAAACTGGTTGTGTTCCCTCCCAGGCATGCAAGGCCCCAGGCTCTTCCTGGGTGCCCCTCGGAATCCAGCCTCAGCAGACGGGTGCCCAGAGGACAGGTGAGAGAGGAGCTCTTTCTGCTCCTCACAGAGCCATCACCATGGTGGGGGCCTGGGCGGTCGGCACACCTGCCCGGCCAAAGCTCACTCACTCTCCAAGAGCATGGGGACCACGGGCTCCAGAGAGCCTCAGCTTTGCTTCAGTCCTGAGCTCACCTCACTCCCACCTGAGCAGGTCAAGTCCCTCTCGACCTTTAAGACCACAACTCGCTCCCTCAAGACCACAGCTTGTTTCCTCCTCAGAGGCCAGCCGGCCACTCACATGAGTCCACCAGGTGCTCCTGCAGGCACCAGGAGCTCTTGCATAGGAAACAAGGAATCCGCCCAAATGACTCTGAGTTAGATAGAATAGCAGTGAGATTTTAGGTGATTTCTAGCCTGATTACCTTTCCAAAGAGAGTACCTGAGCACCCTCCTCATCCCTCTGATATTAGTAATTACAAAGCCTCAGGCTGCAGCAACCTAATTTGGGGAGAAAAAAAAACATAAGATGAGAAAAGCACAAATATAATACACATTTTAGTTTCAATATAAGGAACACATTTGAGGGACCCGTGCTTTCGAGTAGAATATTAGAATACAATAACTAAAAGTGTTACCCTACGTTTCTTCCTATAGAGTGACCTATAGAGAAGCTGTATGTTGACCTTACCCTGTGCTAGACAATATATCATGAAATTTGGCAACTTGACAAATCTCAATTCACATCAAGCATCGTGGTGCTCACCACTTTGTCTTTTAAACATGTACCTGTTTTTTAAAAAACATCTGCTGATTTGTCAGTAAAGCCAGAACATAACACCTTTATTGTTATCTCCATAAATATTTCTTTTTTTTTTTTTTTTTGAGACAGAGTCTCGCTCTGTCGCCCAGGCTGGAGTGCAGTGGCCGGATCTCAGCTCACTGCAAGCTCCGTCTCCCGGGTTTACGCCATTCTCCTGCCGCAGCCTCCCGAGTAGCTGGGACTACAGGCGCCCGCCACCTCGCCCGGCTAGTTTTTTTGTATTTTTTTAGTAGAGACGGGGTTTCACCGTGTTAGCCAGGATGGTCTCGATCTCCTGACCTCGTGATCCACCCATCTCGGCCTCCCAAAGTGCTGGGATTACAGGCTTGAGCCACCACGCCCGGCCTCCATAAATATTTCTATACCACATGAAACAACCAATAATAGGCTAATTTATTAAGCACTAACTGCGTCAGGCATTGTTCTAAGAGACTTACATGTATTAACTTGCTTAATGTGCAAAACAACTCTAATGAATGAGCATTATTATTACCCCCTGTGCCATTTATTAAGTTATTATAAACATCAGCTGTGAAGAAAGCTCAAGAACTTTGGAAACATTGCACTGAGTGAAAGAAGTGAGTCACGTGTCACATGATTTCATGTATGCGAACTATGAAGCATCCAGAGTGGGCACATGTCTTTCCAGAGACAGAAAATAGATTCGTGGTTGCCAGGGACTCAGGGGAGGGTAGGATGGGAAGTGACGCTAGTGGGTACGGGGTTTCCTTTTGGGATGCTTAGAGTGTTTGTGGTGGTGGTTGCACAGTTTGGTGATCATATGGAAAACCACTGAGTGGTACACTTAAACAGTCACATTTTATGATATGTGAATTATACATCCATAAAGATGTTTAAAATCACACCAACTATCATCTCATGATCAGTTACAGGCACAGGATGGCAGCAGCTATGTTTACCTTTTGTGTATTTCTAGAAATATTATTAATGTATATAAGTTTTGATGTAAGGTAACTTTACAGTCTAGTCGTTCAGTAACAATACATGCAGGTGGGATTGTTGCTGAATCTGAGGACTGATTAGCGTAGACAGAGACGGATGGGGTGCCTTTCCCAGCCTGCTCGCAGAGCTGGACGTGAGTGCTGCTTTTCCTCATTTTGAGGAGAGGGTAGAAACACCTTTGCTTGTTCCAAGGGTAGTTGACTCTCATCAGGTGAAAACACAGAGTTGGTTTTGTCTTAGCATGGAATTCCAAATAGAAGAGGGTGTGTCGAAAGGTGAGTGGACAAAGGGGCAGACTGTCTGCCTGGCTCCTGCCCTGATTTTCTCCTTCCAGCCTCTCTGTCATGCTGCAGCAAGGGCTCTGCACACCACCGTCTGCACTCTAGCTCACTCCCTGTTAGGCTCTGCACACTGTGTGGCTGGGGAGAGACTGGAAGGAGGAGGAAGAAGAAGAGATTTGCTCCTTCCTGTTGGCCTCCTGTTTGCCTGCAATTGTGAGTTTCATCCCAAGAAGACTTCTTCAGTCTGGAAGTTGCAGTTTCTTCTTGTAGCAACAGCTGAATCACATTTGAAGTTTTTTCAGTATTTGCAGAATCAGTGTCATTGCATCCCCTCTGAGTCATCAGCGCCAGCACATGTGTCCCCTCCCCAGGGGTCGGGGTTGCAGGCCAAAGGGACTCCTCCTCTGATCTCAGAGATATTAGCAACAGCCAAGTTCCCCATCCTACTTAGAGATCTGTTTTGACTCTGTTTGACCTGTTATAGGTGGAATTTGGTCCCACGCCACACTCGTATGTTGAAATCTAACATTGTAGTGCCTCTGAATGTGACGTTATTTGAAAATAGGGTCACAGAAGATGTAATTAGGAAGCTAAGATGAGGTCATTAGGGTGGATCCTAATCCAATATGACTGATGTCTTTGTAAAGAGAAGAGATTTGAGCACAGAGATGTGCACACAGGAAGAGCTGCCCTGTGAGGCTGAAGGAGAGAGCAGCCAAGGAACACCAAAGATTGCCAGTAAACCACCAGGAGTTATGAGAGAAGCGTGGAAGAAATTGTCCCTCACAGGCCTCAGAAGGAGCCAACCCTGCCTACACCTTGGACTTCTCACCTCCAGAACTGTGTTGTTTAAGTCAGAAAGTACCCTGCATACGATCTCTTCTTTCCCGTCCATTGAAGCATGATTATCAAATAAAAAGCGTATATATCTGAGGTGTACAACATGTTTTGACATGCATATATATTGTGAAATGGCTACCACAATCGAGCTAATTAACACATTCACCCTTTCACATGGTTACTTGTGTGTGTGTCTGTAGTGAGAACACTGAAGATCTACTCTCTTAGCAAATTTCAAATATAAAATATATCATTTTTATCTGTAGTCATCATGCTGTACATTAGCTCTCCAAAACTTATTATCTTACAATGGAAAGTTTATACACTTTGAGCACCCTCTCTCATTTGCCCCAGTCGTCAGTCCCTGGTCAACACATGACCACCATTCTAATCTCTGTTTCCATGAGTTCAACTTGTTTAGATTCTACATATAAGTAAGACAATGCAGCATTTATTGTTCTGTGCCTGGCTCATTTTGCTAAGCACAGTGTTTTCCAGGCTCATCCATGTTGTTGCAAATGTCAAGATTTCCTTCTTTCTTAAGACTAGATAATATTCCATTGTGTATATAATAGCTCTATTTTTACTTTTTTGGTTTTTTGAGACAGGTCTCACTCTGTTGCCCAGGCTGGAATGCAGTGGCACGATCATGGGTTACTGCAGATCTGACCTCTCCAGGCTCAGGTGATCCTCCCACCTCACTTTTTGTGCTTTTTTTTTTTCTAAGAGATGGGGTTTTGCCATGTTGCCCAGGCTGGTCTTGAACTGCTGGGCTCAAGTGATCCACCGACCTCGGCCTCCCAAAATACTAGGATTACAGGTGTGAGCCACCACACCTGTATCTTTTGACTTTTTGATAATGGCCTTTCTAACAGGTGTGAGGTGATATCTCACTGTGGTTTTGATTAAAGAAGACATAAATAAATGGAGAGATATTACATGTTCATGAATTGGAAGAATTAATGCTGTTAAAATATCTGTACTACCCAATGTGATCTACAGATTCAGTGCAAGCTCTATCAAAATCTCAGTGACATTTCTCAAAGAAATAGAAAAAATAATTTGAAAATGTGTATGGAACCACAAAGGACCCCAGTAGCTAATGCAATCTTTAGCAAGAAGAACAAAGCTGGAGGCATCACACTTCCTGGTTTCAAATTACATTACAAAGCTATAGTAATCAAAACAGTATGCTACTGTTGCATAAAAACAGATGCATAAACCAATGGAACTGAATAGAGAACCTGAAATAAACCCCTACATGTATAGCTAATCTTCAACAAAGGTACCAGTGTGGAAAGGAGGATCTCCTCAATCAATGGTGCTGAAAAAAAACTGGTTAATCACATGCAAAGGAATGAAATTGGACCTTATCTTAAACCATACACAAAAGTAAACTTGAAGTGAATTAAAGACTTAAATGTAAGATCTGAAATCATAAAATTCCTAGAGGAAAGTATAGGGGCAAATCTCCTTGGCATTGCTCTTGGCAATGATTTCTTGAATATGACACCAAAAGCACAGGCAAGAAAAGCAAGAATAAACAAGTGAAACTACCTCAAACTAGAAAGCTTCTGTATGGCAAAGTAAACAATCAACAAAATAAAAAAGGCAAACTACAGAGTAAGAGAAAATGTTTGCAAACCATCAATCCAATGGGGAGTTATATTTAAAATGTATAAGGAACACATATGACTCAACAGTAAAAACACAAACAAAAATAACCCAATTAAAAGGTGGGCAAAGGACCTGAAGAGACATTTTTCCAAAGAAGACATACAAAAGGCCAACAAGTATATTGTGCTCCACATTGTGAACCAGTGGGAATTTATGTTGAGGTATAACATGCTCAACATCACGAATCATCAAGGAAAGGCAAATCAATACCTTGTGTAATTTCTATCCCCCGACTGAGCCTTGGCTGATACAACCAGTTTTCTTAAAAAGAAACCAAGCACGGAGGAATTAAACAAATCATCCAAAGCCAAAGAGCTCATGAGTGACTAAGCTAGGGTTGGTGCAACTCTAGAAGCCGTGCTCTTACCCACAACACATGACTGTAACTCCACAAACTAAAAACTTCACTCAATTGGTCACTACACATGTAAAATATAAGATAGGATAATACCCTTTTCTTTCAAAGTTGAAGACAGACTTCATCTTTAACTAACTTTCTTGTCTTTGCAGATATCTATAACCTGCACCAGCTCAGGTCCTCTGAAAATCAGAGAAAGCCTTGGGCAAGCTGATGAGGAGTCTTTGAGTAAAGGTTGCCCATGGTTAGGGCCCCATTTCTGGCAGGAATACGCCAGGTTTAGTTGTACTGTCATATTCAGTCAATGGCTGCACGTAGTCTGGGGGAAACACAGGCTCAACATGACCACCTCGGTGGATCCAAAGGCACTGTGGCTTGAGGCAGTTAGTCAACTGTGCCTTCTGCAGCAGATTTTCTTGAAGGAGACTTCTAAGTGATACGTCACGGTGATGGATGTGAACCTACATTTCCATGCATGTCTGCGGAGTGGCTACTCCATGATCCAGGGGGCTATTCCTGAGAGGAGACTTAGAAGAGGGAAGCTATTGGGGCGTGATGGTTAATTTTATGGGTCAACTGGACAGGGTCACGGGGTGCCCAGATTAAACATTGCTTCTGACTGTGTCTGTGAGATTTAGCAAATTAGATTAGCTTTTGAATCAGTGGACTCAATAGATGGCCCTCCCCAGTGTGGGTGGGCATTCTTCAATGCTTTGAGCCTCTGAATACAGCAAAAAGCAGAGAAAGGAGGAATTCACTCCGTTTTCTCCTGTCTCATTGCTTAAGCAGGGACATGTTTTCTGAATTATGCCATCAGCTTTCCTGAGTCTCCAGTTTATAGGCAGCACATCATGGGATTTCTCAGCCTGCATAATCCTGTGAGCCAACTCCTTATAATAAGTCTCTCTCTCTTTCTCTCTCTCTGTCTCCTATTGGTTCTGTTTCTCCAGAGAAGCCCGACTAATGCATGGGTGAACCACACCCTTTCCATGGCAGGGGGTGGCTGCTTGAGACCGTTGATACTCATCAGCCCTTCTCCTCTATCCAATCTAAATTCCCTTCATGTATGGCTACCATGGTGGCCTTGGTGGCCTGGTGGTGTGACTCAAACCTTTGTTTCTAAGGGATCTGAGGCCCTGGTTATCATGTCCTTTTCAGGTTAGAGTTGCTGCACATTTCCATTCCTGGTTACACCTGGGCCCCTGAGTGTGGCATCTATTCCTGCTGCCTCCACTGTGTAACAGCAGCCCTTCCTCCCCCTTGCTGGGGAAACAGCATGCGCGATACAGGGGTTGCTGGTTTAATACCTATGCTGTGTCCTGAAGGATAGTACCCTATCCCTTCAGTGAGCTGACGCTTCAGTTTTGTCTTTAGAAGGCTATTCTGGTACTTTCCAAGTCCCGGCTGTTTCTGGAGCACATAGAAGTGATACAACCAGGGGATCCCATCTGCAGCTCCTGTGCTCTGCGGTGGACTCCCTGGTTGAGCACTGCACTATGTGGGGTTCCATATCTGTGAACCAGCTTTCTGTGAGCACCTGGAGAGTGGTGCTGGCTGAGGCCTTAGAGGCAGGAAAGGCAAACCCTCTCTGAAGAGGCATCTACTTCTGTTAAGAAAACTGGCTGGCTCTTCCAGGATGGAAATCTTACGTCAAGAGGTCGAATGGTTTCCTTGAAACATAGTATCATACTGGGGACTCAGCATAACTTTCTATTGCTGGCACGTTGGCCAGCCAGAGGCAGGAGTAGCTAGACTAGCTTGGTAAGTGAAAATTCAAGCATTTGCACCCACCATGGCTGCTCTAGTTGCATGCTCATTGTACTAGCTTCAGGGACGAAGACTTAATCCAGATGTACCATCTCCATCCGACGATCGATGGCCGCTGGGCCAACATTATGACTTCATGGGTCTGATGAATGAGCTTGTAGTGGGCAGGTGTCTTATGGTCAAGTGTGTTCCGTCTCCTCCAGAGCCTGGTAACATACCAACAGCTGTCTCTCACAAGGTGTGCAGTGCCCCACTGAGGATGCAATTGCATGGCCCTGCTCTAGCACCCCAGAGGCATGTGCTGATTCATCCGCTGGGGTTCAGCACAAATTCACACAGCATCTGGCTCCACTGACACCTCTGATACCATAGGATCTGTGCCAGCTCATATGGCCCCCATGGCAGGTCTGGATTTGCTTCAGGCCCCATTTTTAAAGCTGGAAGACTTCCGTGCCATCTGATATAGGGGCCAGAGCATATCCTTGGTGTGTAATGTTGCCTGAAGAACTCCAAGAGGTTAAATGTGCAATGTACTTCCTTTATGATAGGGATGCAGGATGTAGTAGTGTATCTGTTACTTTGGAGGGGATATCTGGGCAACCCTCCTGACCACTGAACACCTAAAAACTTTTCTCAGATGGCAGGCCCCTGAATTTTTACATGACTGATCCCTTACCCTTTGAAACATATGTATCTTACCAATATACTAGCCACCTCTTGCTTGTCCTGGCCAATCAGTGTGATGTCGTCAAGTTAAAAAATCAACATAATGCTTTGTAGGATGTCCAGTGGTCCATATTTCTCGGGACTAATACAGTGGGCAAGAAAGCTAACATGGTTCTGGACAAAAATATGAATGCATATTGTTGTCTTTTTCATGTGAATACAAATGGTGCCTGATCCTTTTTTTTCTGATAGGAAGAGAAAATACATCCACCAAATGGTCACCATGTACCTGAGGCCTCATGAATCTGCCCCAGCAACAGTCCCACATCTGGCCTCGAGCACAGCATTTGCAAATGCAGCTACTACTTGACTGAGCTTGGGTAGTCTACCTCGACACAGAGCAGAGAGGGTGCTTGTGCAAATTCACAGAGAAAACCGCGGAGCCAGAACACACATATTGTTCTTTCCAATACGACGTGGAAGTTTGAAAGATTAGGAATTGTTTGGTAAGAAAAAAATATGCCTAGGTATTTGCAGATGACAAAGCCCTGACGCTGTTCCTCCTTTCTGTCCTTGGTTGGGGGCCTGCCTCATTTCTCACTGAGGGGGAAATTCCTCCATCAGGACTTGCTACGCTGATGGTCACGGACCAATGTTCTTTTTGCTGTTTGAACAGAACGCTCGCCTTGTGTATGTCCAGTCACAAAATTGCCTTGATAAAAACCATATGAAAATACCACAAAGCCAAAGGGCAATAAATATTGTTCCATAGAGCACATTTTGTTGAAAACCATGGTTTTAACGTTTAAAAAAAAATCTCTTGCTAAGGCTTACTCTCCCATCACAGGCTTCCTGATCCAGCCCCTTTCTTTGAGATAGCTCTAATCTAACACAGTCGGGATACTGGTTTGCCATTTGATATCAATGACAACTTTAAAAAGGAGAAAGGAGACAAACTTGGATTAGATGACTTCTGGGGTCAGGTTAGCGCCAACGCTGAGGCGGGGCAGAGTCAGGGGCCTCCACCTTTGCAGAAAGGGCCGTCGCCTTCGTCTCCCAGCTGCCTTGATTAAGCAGAGGCCCTGCAAGGTGTGGAGAGTTGCTTCAGATTCTCATCATCCTTTTCTCTATCACGTTTCACAAACAACCTCCCATTACCCAAATGCCCACTTCTTTCCTCTGCCAAGGGGAAAATTATTAGGTGCCAGCACACTCAATAGGTGGTGATTCAGTTGCACTTGAAAATGTTCATTTACTGTAACAGGCTCATTATTCTAGGAATGTAATTGCAACCCAGACTGTTATGACCTCAGGAAATAGAACGTAACAAAGCTACACAGAAATATTAACTTTGCCCCAAAGCGGGGCAGCCCCGTCCTTAGGGAAAGTGGAAGAATCCCTCCTATTCTCTCATAGACCCACAGATGGTTGGATCTTAAACAACTTTAGAGGACTTCTAATAAAAAATTCTTAATTGAACCATGGAGAAACTGAAGTTTATCCACTTTAAAAAAATAGACCTCTGCCATAGAGAAATTTTTCTAGCGACCACTAAAATTTAGAGTAGCCAAGAACTAGGCAAGAAAGACTTTATCTACACAACATGGAAGTTAAGGGTACTTACAACCAGATGTTAGGATGACAAGTATTAAAAACATTTTAAAAGCTGAAGAAAAATAAGGAGAGAGGAGTAAAAACCAAAACCCATATTAATAGCTTATGTAAAACAAGGGGTTTAGACAAGATGACAGAGGTCTTTCCGGCTCTGACATTCTATTTCATGATGTCTAGTGTGCTTTTAAAAATCACTAATGAAGTGGAGTTTAATACACATATAATGCACTGTACACTAATCAAATAGCCAACGCAGGAATCTGGTTTGATATTAATGATTTAGACTGGAAACTGTTCAACAAATGGGCTTAAAATAATTAAAAAGTTTATCCCCTTCAAGTGAGCGATGCTTAGGCTAATCTGGGACCTTATTTTTAAGCCTCAGAATAGCTGGATTCCAGAGACCTCATTTGAGTTCAGTTTCCCTTTTTGGAGTAAAGTTTTATGGCCTCATGTGACTTTATAAGAAGGACATCATTATATGCACACACACATACATATGAGCCATGTTTGAAATTGCTAATTTCAGCCTCTGAACAAAGAGTATTTTGTAGTATAATAAGACATATTTACTAGGATTAAAATGGCAGACTTACTGTAAGTTTTACAACATTAAAAAGGCAATGGAATTTTTTAGACCCAAAATAATATATAGTGCTTAACTTTTCTCAATTGTGTTAAAAACACAGAGCCAAGATCCATGAGCCAGTAGAGAACTGCACAGGATATGAATAGACAATTCAAAAAAAGGGAAAAGTACTTGTCTGTTGAACATAAGAAAAGAGGCTCACTGCACTTATTAGCAGAGAAATACAAAGTAAAACTATACTGAGATGTAATTTTTCATAAATCAGATTGGCAAAAATCCAAAAATTGTTAATCTTCCTCGTGGTAGAGGCTGTGGGGAAACCACTCTCACGCACTGCGGGGAAAGGTGTAAATTGCTGCAGCCCCAGTGAAGGTCTATTGGCAACAGCTATCAAAATTAAAATGCATATTGCCCTTTGACCCAGTAATTCACTTCCACAACTATTCTACAGATATACTTGCACATGTGCAAAAAACTGACATATATCTACAAGGTAACTCTTGGCAGCATTGTTTGTAATAAGAAAAGACTGGAAACCTCCCAAATTTCCATTAGTAAGGATTATTTAAATATAGTATGGTACGTACAGTTTTTTTAATGAAGAGGCTCTCTATACCTATGATATGGAAATATATCCAGATATAAAATTTTGTGGAAGAAGCAGGGTGAAGAAAAGGATGTGCATAGTATGTTCCTTTTGTGTAAAACTGAAAGGGGAGATAATAACGTATATTTGTGTTTGCTAACACTTATACTTAAAAACTCTGGAAAGAGATACAAAAAAACAAATAAAAGTTTTTATTTTTAAATTTAGATTCAGATGGTACAAGTGCAGGTTGGTTACAAGGGTATATTGTTTGATTCTGAGATTTGGACTAATGATTCAGTCACCCAAGTAGGGAACACAGGACCCAGTATATAGTTTTTCAACACTTCCCCTCCTTTCATCCTCTCTTTTGGAATTACCTGTATTTATTGTTCCCATTTTTGTGTCCATGAGCTCCCAGCGTTTAGCTTCCACTTATCAGTGAGGACGTGGTATATTTGGTTTTCTGTTTCTGCATTAATTTATGTAGGATATGGCCTCCGCTGCATCCATGATGCTGCAAAGTACATGATTTCATTCTTTTTTGTGACTGCATAGCATTCCATGGTGTGTATGTACCACATTTTCTTTTTCTTTTTCTTTTTTTCTTGAGACTGAGTCTTACTCTATTGTCCAGGCTGGAATGCAGTGATGCAATCTTGGCTCACTGCAATCTCTGTCTCCTAGGTTCAAGTGATTCTCATGCCTCAGCCTTCCGAGTAGCTAGGATTACAGGCACCCGCCACCATGCCCAGCTAATTTTTGTATTTTCAGTAGAGATGGGGTTTCACCATATCGGCCAGGCTGGTCTCAAACTCCTGACCTCAAGTGATCCACCTGCCTCAGCCTCCCAAAGTGCCAGGATTACAGGCGTGAGCCACCACACCTGGCCTGTATCACATTTTCTTTATCCAATCCACTGGCAAACAAAAGTTTTATGGGAACAGGACACATAGTGGATAAAGGCAGAAGGAAGACTTTTTACTGAATGCTTTTGCATACATTTGTTTTATTTTGAAAACCATGTGAATGTATTACCAACAAACAAGATTCAATAATTTTAAAAATAGAGATGTTAAGAAATCCCTTTGCCAAAAAAATCAAAACTCCAAATATCTGTTTGATTTGGTTTACTTTGAGTTTATATTGCAATATAATCATAATCACCTACTATAAAAGTTGGCATGTATTTTGTGGTGATTTTTTTAATGTTCTTTAAAAATTACTTATTTCTTATTTAGACCTAGAGTTAGCAGTGATGGTTAGGCAAGATATCATAACAATCCCATTGGTATATCTTTATTACATAAATGCTAAACAGCCCGCTAAATTCTTATTGCAATATTATCACAACAGCCTCCTCACCAGCTTCCACCTTGCCTTCCTCTGGTCCATTCCCAGTTCAGGAACCAGAATCATCCTGCTGAAAGTATGAAAGAGGTTGTGTCATTCTTCTGCTCAAAGCCCTCTTGCTCTTGTAAAAGTCCTTACAGTGGTGTATGAGGTCCTATGGATAGCAGTGCCCAGCTTGTGGCAGGTGTTGCTTTGGTTCCAAACACACTCTTCTTTGCCTGTCTTGCAATGCTGGAGCTGGTCCCTGTTGATATTCTCCTGACACAATGCCCAGCTCTGTCAGCAGAGGGCACTGCAGGAGGAAGGAGTGAAGTAACATTTCAAGGCCAAAGCAGAGCGCATGTGGTTCAAAATCCAGGTCATCTCATTCCAGAACCTGCACTTTTAATCTCTTTAGACTGTTGCTTCCCCATTTTGGCAGGCAGTTACATGGTGGGTTAGGCCATCTCTTCCAGTTGACAGGGGCCATTGCTAATATTATTTAGCAAAAATATTTAACAAACTTTGAAACCATCTGTCTGTATATTCCTTGAGCTTGGTCTTTGACAGCTATCAAATGAGAATGTTTCGATGTTTTTGCAGCAATTCTGAGGTGAAAGGCTAGCTCTTTGTTCCCATCTATAAGTTTGTCATTGCAACCCCATCAGAAACAGAAATGATAGGTCTGCTCTTTCATGTGTGATATCTGCTGGTAAATATTAATTTAGTGATGTGTTTTAGAAGGTCGCTGGGGATTAATTTCAAGCTTACTGCTTCATCATTTCCACAATTCAGCCATTATGCTTAAACAAGTAAACAAGCAGGACTTTGCCCAGCTCCCTGCTTCTGGTAGTACTGTGATGACGCTCCATGAGTTAACGTAGCACAGGGACCCTGAGATTACATCACCAAGGTTTTCCAATAATCTGGATGTTTATCCATTCTTGAGTTAATATCTTGCTAAAATTCCCCAAACAAAAATTCCAATAGGTAATATCTCATAATAAAATCCTAAAACATCTATAATTGTCAATTGCTTCTGGTTTCTAAAAACTCTAGGCTATTATTTTCCTAATAGGTGAATTCATAATGCAGTCATCATAAACTCCAAGATACTAATTTTGTTCAAAATCTATGGTGATCTGACCCAACTTGAAGGACTCCAGGACTGTTCTGTGCTCTTTCTCTGATACTTATGTGCCCCAGGATAAAGTATTGACTACCTTTGCCCTTCCTGGTCACTGTATGCCTTGTACAGTTACGTGTTCTGCAGGCTCTGTGTTGATACATGTCCACCTTGTAAGAAAATCCAACTTCCAGGGCCCAAGCCAAAGATGTGTTCATCTAAATCATAGTAACAGTCACGAGACATCACTCTTTCTCTATTTCCAAATTTCCTCCATTTGTGCTTTCAAAAGTTGGCTGTGCGCCTCTGCAAAACATGTCAGGGCCAAGAAGTTGCTTCGAGCTCATCTAATCTGGAGAGATGGGATCACCTGTCAGACTTAGATTTTGCTGCTTTTGTAAAATGAGTCTACAGGATAGAGTGGCACAGAGTGGGAGTAGAAAAATAAAACTCTAAGTGACAGACTCGCAAGGGTGAGAAGTTGAACGTGTGAAGCATTGGGGTTTAAAGACCCTGCAGCCCAGATGGGCTTTTTGTCCCTTCTGGGAGCCCACACCTAATCGCCCCTCGGACCCAGTGTCCTGAGTTCAAATGGTCAGTAGCTGCGAGAGAGCAGGAGCCAGGAGCGATCTTCCTTGGAAAAAGCACATTTATTCAAGGGATAAACATCAGGAGACAGCAAGCGAGAAGGTAGAGGGGTCGAGGGTTGGGAGGAAAAGGGGAAGTGGTGAAGAAGGTAGGAAGTGAAGTTCTCTCTGTGGTTAGATGATTAGTCGTGAGTAATGTGCTCTTTACATTGCTGTGTTGTGTTTTTTGTTGTTGCTGTTGGTCAGAAAGGTTCAAATATGTGCAGACAGAGAATTTTTTCCTAAAAGATCCTGCTGCTTGAACTGAAGCCATTTCCTGAGACTGGGAAGCTCACTTTGTGGCAGGAATTTTAGTGCTATCATCATAAATTTAAAAGAATCAGGTTCTTGTCTTTCCTTGGCCGTGGTTGGTTTGTGTTTTCAGAACAGCTGTGCTATAAAAATATGTCCTCAAACACATGTGCTTTAAGTGGTAGGATCATAGAATTCACAAAGACACACATTTTAAAATGCTGGAGTTTGCAATCCCCAGTAGTGATATAATTGTTATGAATCTGCACTGTACAGCACAGCACCAACACTGATGGAGTAAAACCCACGGGAAATGCAAGAAGAAATATGCAGAAATTCACCGACAATAGGAAACTCAGTTCATGTTAGATCAAGCACATGTGCACACATACAGTGGAAAACAAAAGACCTAAACCAGTAATGAAACAGATCTAATTGCTATATGTCAGACGCTATACTCTGAAATTAGAGAATGAACAAATCCTTTTCCCAAATGACCTAGTAATACTCATAAAAATGGACTACCGTCAGGCAGAGAGAAAACATCAATTATTTTTAAGTTAAAAAGTACAAACATTTTTATCATAATTCAATAAAATAAGAAGTCAATAATACAATTAGAAACCAGAAAACAAATTAATAGGGCCAGGCACAGCGGCTCACGCCTGTAATCCCAGCACTTTGGGAAGCCGAGGAGGGTGGATTACCTGAGGTCAGGAGTTCGAGACCAGCCTGACCAACATGATGAAACCCCTTCTCTACCAAAAATACAAAAATTAGCCAGACATGGTGGCACATGCCTACAATTCCAGCTACTTGGGAGGCTGAGGTGGAAGAATCGCTCGAACCTGGGAGGCAGAGGTCGGAGTGAGCCAAGATCATGCCACTGCACTCCAGCCTGGGTGACAGAGCGAGACTACATCTCAAAAATGAATAAACAAATAAAATAAAATCACCACTAAAAATATTTTGAAAACTCTTTTTTAATTCTTCCATCACTGAAAAATAAATATAAAAATCAAAATTGCAGAATATTTAGAAAATAATGATAATGAGAGCAATATGTATATATAAGCCTGTGGGGTGCCAGTAAAGCAGTGCTCAGAGAAAAATAGTAGCTTTAGATGTTTTTATTGTTAAAAACAAAATATGGAAGATGAGTACATTAAGCATGTATTTTAGGAACTTGAGAAAAATGAACAGAATGAACATAAGGCAAACAGAAAGAAGTAATTTCTATGGATAAAAACAGAAATGAAACAATTCTTAAAAAGAAAATCAGTAGTACCCATAAATAAACTCAGCTGTTGCTTTTAGTAAAACTCATATCAAAAAACATCAGCATGAATAAGGAGAGAAATACAAACACAAAAAAAACTAGAAAGAATAATGCAAAACAGAGTACAAATTTAGAATTATAAGAGACTAATGTTAAAATGTTATACAAATAAATGCATATTATTTATCAAAATTGATCCCTAAGCAGAAAAATCTACTCAGACCAATTAACACAGAAGAATTAAAATTAATGAAGATCTTCTCCCGAAAATGCATCAAATCTGGACATTTTCCACAGATTCTCATCAAGCCTTAAGGATTAGGTCACTCTAGTGCTATTTAATTTGTTTCAGAGCATTCATATTCTTTCTATGCAAGTAGCATAACATTGATAACAAAACCTCCCACAAATTATTGCATAAAAGAAAAATATAGGCCAATTTCATTTGTGAAGACCCATGGAGAAACACACAAAACAGTACAGATAAGGGCAGATGGCCCCACTGGAGCCGCATGCACAGGGAACACTCAGCATCTTCGGGCAAATGTGTAGTCCCTTGTTATCCATGCTGTCTGAAGCACAACAGGCAACCTGGTAGAGTCATATATGAGATTGGGGGAGAAGGATTCTGACTCTCAGGTTGAGGGGTTTTATGCTGCATTACTAGAGAGGGATCGGCCCTTACCTGGTGTAATCGGTGCTAAAATGCAGTAAAACGCAATACCAACATGATGCTATAGAACCTTGGTTTCTGCTGTAGCCTACCAGCCCATGGCTCATGGAGTCTAGAGAGAAACATTGTACCTTCTGCCTCTGGTGAGAGAGGCATTGATTCCTTGCAAACCTTGGGGTTCAAACCTTGCAGCTATAGTTAATAAAGAAGCAATGTAATGGCAGGATTTATCATCTCAGTATTCACGTTTAGGGAAATACCAGCTCCTACCCTGGCACATTCAGGAACTGGGATCCAGGCCTTGCAATTGACCAGAATTGATGCTTAAACACTGCACTGTAGCCAGTTTCCATGTAGCTTGAAAGACCAACTCTCTTTCTGGTAGCCACATTTCAGGAGCTCAATCTTGGACAGACCAACTCTGACCTCAATAAGTAAATAGAATCCAGAAAAATACTGAAAGAGTAATGTGCCACACCAACTGCTTTATCCCAAGAATTCAAGGATGGTTCAATATTAGGAAATCTGTTGATATAATGTACCTACTGAAACATTAAAGGAAAAATATGATACAATCTCCATAGATAATGAAAGATGTTGGTAAAACTCAACATTCAAAATCTATTCTTGATTTTGTAAATGCTTAATAATTTAGAAAAAGTTTATTTGGTAAGAAGATTATCTTTAAATTCAGAAATACATAAAAGATGTCCTTTATCATCACTATTATTTAAAATTGTTCTACAGGTACTAAAATTTCATTAGACAAGAGAAAGAAATAAAAACACAAAATTGGAAAATAGAAAGTAAAATGATTATAATTTTACCTAATAGACTCAATCAAAAATTATTGTAACCAATGACAGAATACAACAGAATTTTTTAGTAGAAAACTTCAATAATAAACAGAGATCATACCACTGATGGAAATTTTTAAATATGATGAAAGAGCTGGGCAAGTTTGCACATGCCTGTAGTCCCAGCTACTCAGGAGGTTGAGTTGGGAGGATTGCTTGAGGCCAGGAGTTTGAGACTGCAGTGCATCTTGATTTTGTCTGTGAATAGCCACTCTACTCCAGCCAGGGCAACATAGTGAGACACTGTCTCTAAAAAAAACAAAAACAAACAAACAAACAAACAAAAGATGAAAGAAAAGACCCCATTTGTGAAAGCAATAAAAAAAACACCAAGCATATAATTAATAAAAATATCCAATTCCTAAATGCTACTGAAAGACAGAAATAAAGACTTGGACAAACACAAAAAAAGGTATTTCCCTAAATTAACCTATAAATTTACCATAATCCCAATAAAAAACCAACAAGACAGTTTTTACTAAATAAGTTTATTTCTAAAGTTAGTATGAAAACAAACAGCATAACCATCGCAGGACAGGAAGGGCAGTGCTTCCACGGAGGACAGAGCCAAGCAGACCCAGGAAAGGCAAGAGAGTATTCCTGATGAAGAACAGGGGCACAGTAGACCCAGGGCAGGGAGGGAGTGCCCCCACGGAAGACACAGCCACTACAGATCCTGGGCAGGTGGGTGAAGTATTCAGTCTCTGTTCCCTCTCATCCTCTGGTACTCCACTGATGTTGCCCATTGATCAAACCCAAAGGGACACCAACCTCCCAGGACACAGAACACTCTGAGAAGGGTAGAGAACAGATCTAGGCTGAGTGGCCAATAAACAGCACAGCCTCCACCTGCCCCTGCGGCTTAACTGTCCCCCGTGGAGGGCATGTCCTTCCTTCCGAGATTAAACCACTGATGGCATTTCCAGAGCTCACTCCTACTTCATGTTCACAAGGATTGATAGACTTCACTCTCTTGGCAGGTGTGAAGTACAGTCACTGAGAAGCTGAAGTGTGTTATAGAGAACTGATTCATTATTAGGTCACCAAAACTACCAACAACATCTCTAAAAGTAAATAAAAAATTAAAAAGAGAAAAAAAAGACTAGCAAGGCATTTTCTGTGAGGGGATTGTTTGGACACCATTGAAATCAGTGTTGGAATGATGGGTTTAGAAAAGCCAAAAGGCTCTGTTAGGATAAATTCCATCATCCATAAAACAGGATCATTGTATTCCCTGTGGTTATCACGCATAGGAATGAAAATAAAATGACATGGATGAAAGTATCTATTCAACTGTAAAGAATTAGGTAAATATAAGTTTTGATTATTTGCTTCTAGATCATGGCATGTAAAATTTATATAAAATGTAAATGTTAGTGTCCATAAATAAACTTTTGTTGGAACACGACCACACCCATTTGTTTACAGATTGACCTTTGGGAGTTTGTGCTATGACTGCAGAGGCAGGTAGTTGATACAGAGACTGTGTGGCCCACAAAGCCTAAAGTAGTATCTGGTCCTTTACAGAAAGATGTTGCTGCCTCTAATCTAGTAGAAGAAAACAAATCTAGAAACAATTAACTGTAACTAGGATGAGTCAAGTTCGCAGGGACAGAGTCAGGACCAAATGCGGGAAAAGATGACCTCTTCCTTAAGGAGGCAGGGGCAGAGTGAGGGGCCAGGAAGGGAGGCTAGACCCTCACGAGCCCTGACCTGCTGCCCTGGCCGTACAATGCCAATGAATGTACACATCAGCAGGACCTCCTTCAGAAAGCACTTTTCCACCAAAAGTGCTGATGGGGGATTTATACAGATCCCACCAAATATTCGTCCTTTTCTCCTGTGGCCAATACCCAGCACTTGCTGGACTGCTGGATGATTCGATGGCTAGACATTTTAGAGACATTCTGTCCAACCGTGGCATAACTGACTTGCTCAGAAATGGAAACCGTGCCAGCCTATACATTTGTTGTCACTGGGATGCCATCAACTACACTAACTGGCCACAGAAATGTGGATTTGTGGTTGGAAGTTATTCAAAGATGAAAAATAACAAAAAGAATTGGGTTGGAAATCATGGCCCATAGCTGGAGGGAAAACTC
Source organism: Macaca mulatta (assembly GCF_049350105.2). NCBI lineage: Eukaryota > Metazoa > Chordata > Mammalia > Primates > Cercopithecidae > Macaca > Macaca mulatta. The sequence continues at coordinate 180,730,395 of NC_133409.1, forward strand.
CAAGACCTTCAGCAAAACCACCTGCAACTCACTGCAGGACCGAAACAAGAAGCTGCAAACTGTGATGAAAGACAGTAGAGAACAATGCGCCTCAGCAAACAGTAGGCTCCGAAGAGCACGTGGTAAAGGGGCAATCTTGGAAAACAGCACAGCAGAGCACACAGCCTCCTCTGTCCAGCCAATGCAGGAAACTCATCTCCTCTCCCCAAATTCTAATAATGAAATGGATTGACATTAGGAAGCATGCCATGCCACTGGCTTATCTGAAATGAACTAGTTGTCCTGGGGGTATGGTGCTGGTTGACAGTGCCCCTCCTCCTTCCCCTTCCTGCCACGTGTTAGCCACGCTTGCTGGCTCACCACGCTCATGGCAACAGATGCTGGCCGAGGATGCCGGAGGGATTCCCAAAGAACTAAAGGATGGCGAAGATTTGCAGTACAGACACGATTCACAGTAACCTGGAGGGGGCGTGAGGGCACCCCCGGCCTCTCCCACAGGATTGATCAGAAGAGACCCCGAGGTATTCGGAAATCTTGTCTTCTACTTGAGCCCCACGCAGTCTGGCCCTCTGCTCTTCGGTTACCTGGGAGGGAGCTGAGTCTGTGGTGTCGCCACTGGCCAGCCTCAAAGGAGCCACTGCCCCTCCCCATATACCTCCTGCCCTGGTGTGCCACCCCCTCTTTCTGAATCCCAGAATAGCGAACAGTCAAAGGGATCTTTGCGAGAGTTTCAGGTTCATTTCTGTTTCACTCTCATCCTCATGATCCATGTGTGCTGTACTCTTCAGGACCGTGGCACTTGGCCATGGGGCTGTAAAGGAGCCTGGCTTGGATTTGGTCCTTGCCTAAAAGGAGACAACCAATGAGTGGCAGTGATAACTACTCCACAGCTTTTCACAGATTTAACATGCTTACATCTCAGATAGCCTCACAGTAATGCTGTGGGGAGGATCATTTTATTCCCCCTTTACAGACAGGACAACCGAGACCTAGAGAGGCAAAGTAACGTGTCCCAGATGCTTTAGCTGGGAAGCAGCAGAGTCAGGGCGGGGTCTGGTTTGCAGAAGCAGAGTCCTTAGAGTTCCTCACCTGAGGCTGCCTGGAGACAACGCTGTGAATAAAATCACTGACTCAGCCCAATGCGTTACAAAAGAGTAACTTTCAAAACGTATTTGTTTAAGCCTATCCCAAAGAGCAAGATTCTCCTTTAAGAAGTAAGAGCTAGGTAGAAAGTGAATAAATGAAATATTATGCCACCTGTTTTGAAAGTCTCATATTTATACATTCCTCAATTTGTTTTTCAGTCACCATATCTGAATGGCTGATGCCAACGGATAGAAAAATTCATCATTAATTCCAGTTTCTTAATAGGATCCTCTAGCATGTGACAATCAGAGAATCGTAATTGTCTACGTTGCTAACTAGTATGAATTTAAATATTCTGTTAGCCAGGCAACTACTGAAAGCAAACTGGCGAGCTATAAACAGTTTTCTTTGGGAATATCTGCAGTGACTGATTTATCATTGTTTGTTTGTTTTCATTTAAGAAACTCCACTGGGAACTCTGGGTTCTGAAATATGTAACTATATGAAAGCTTTCTTGATTTTCTAAATGTCATTTGCCTTCTGAGAGTCAAAGAGCAAATTTGAAATGGAGATTATCTAAAAGCCTGAACAGAGCAAGGTTATACATGTTTATTTACTGAGAGCTTGCTTGGTGGAGACACCATCACGCATTTCAAATAACTGAAGACAATTCCTGCTACAACCTTATGGGGCCAGGTGACCACCTGCATCTTTGCGGGTGGGAATCTGAGGATCAGACTTGCACAACACCCACCTCATAAGTGGCTGAGGTGGGGCTCGGACTGCCCTGCCTGACACCAATTTTGTGCAAGAAAGGCCAGCTCTCTGTTACACCTGTTCCCAGGGTGTGGCCACCCCTGGCAAGGTCCCGATTGTTCATTTTCCTTCTTATCTTCCACATACTAGGCAGGCACCCAACATTCTCTTGCTTTGTTTTCATTTTGCAAATCCACCCAATGGAATCTCCTCTCAGGAAGAATCTGATAAACCTGCTGAGGAAACAAAAATGTCCAGAGAGGCTTCACGAGTGCTCTTCCCGTTGCGGGGCAGTCTCATGAGTCTCGTGCAGGACAAAGTCCTTGTCTGGCAGACATCAAAGGCATGGAAGGGTGTGACTGTGGAATTTCAGGCCTCAGTGAGCCAAGGGGAAAGAATTTCGAAAGGCAGAAGATCCAAAAGTCACACCATTTAGACGGCTCCCACACGGACGCCCTCTGAAATCTCCCTCGGCGTGCCTTCTGTGCTATACTCACGGCCCCCGCACACCTAAAGTGTGAGAAACACAAGTGGCTTCCTGGCCTGCTAGTAGAAGCCCTGAGTTATTTTTTAACAAACCCTTACGTTGTATCCACCACATGCTAAGCACTTTGCAAATATTAATTCATTTACTTTTCATATGAATCCTGTGAGGTAGGATTATGATGATTCCCATTTTGCAGACCGGGAAACTAAAGTACAGAGAGAGTAAGTAACATGCTCAATGAGAAAAGAGGTGGCCAAACAGAAATCTGGGCCCAGGCCATCTATGATCTTATTCCATGTTAGATTCAAAGACAAGCCCAACCCTCAGGTTTGCAAATCTGGGAATAGAGTTTCCCGATGAATGAATGATCTGAAGGTAGTCCACTGGGGGAGGAGAATGAATGTTGATGTTTGCCCCCTGAAACCAGTGGGGGCTGTTGTTAGATTGCAATTATATGCTGAAGTTTCCCTTCAATAACAGTAAAATTACAGAGTGAATTCGGGAGCTGGAGATACCTTAATGATCATTTGATCTAATTTCCCACAACTGCCTACACTTTACAAAACCCAGAGACTCAAAAACAGGTAAACCCAGGCGCAATGACTCACAATTGTAATCCCAACACTTTGGGAGGCCAAGGAAGGCGGGTCACCTGAGGTTAGGAGTTCTAAACCAGCCTGGCCAACATGCCAAAACCCGTCTCTACTAAAACTACAGAAAAAAAAAAAATTAGCTGGGCATGGTGGTGCATGCCTGTAGTCCCAGCTACTCAGGAGGCTGAGGCAGGAGAATCGCTTGAACCCGGGAGGCAGAGGTTGCAGTGAGCCGAGATCCCACCACTGCACTCCAACCTGGGCAACAGAGCGAGACTGTCTAAAACAAAAAACAAAAAACAAACAAACGAAAAAACATAAAACAAGGCAAGTCTACAAGACACGTTGAAATAAGTATAAACGTAATGTGATAGGGAAACATAAAGAATAGTACAAGGTTCCTGTGTTCAAGGACTACGAAGAGTTAGAGAGACAAAGCAAACCACCAAAAACCTCAAGAATAAAAGGGAAGCGGAAGGAAGCACACGGATTACACTGACTGTGTGGACTTGTGTGCTGCTGGAGGAATTCGGAGTGGCTCTGTCAGAGAGAACTCAGGGAAGGGGAACCTGAACCCTGAAGAATGGGGACACTGAGGCCTGTGCAGTCTCCACCTCTTCTTCCATCCATGACAGGAGGACCAATCCCTCACCCCATTGCCAAGTTGTCTTGTGTGTTTACTTCGACCATGGGAAATTTCTGAGAAGCAGTTGAAGCAATGGGTGTTTCTAAAGGTGGGCCTGAAAGAAGGCACTGTGGCTTATGGCGTGAGTTTTATTTACAATTTCCTGTGACAGTTTTAAGCCTATTGGCGTTCCTTACCTTACTCTTCAGAGAATTTTTATTCAAGAAAATCAACAAATCGTTCATCCCTGAAACACTAGATGGTTTTGTGACTCTGAGAGTATTATGGAAATTATAAATGATAAGGAAACTCTGGGCCAAATTTAAGTTTTATGTGACTCTCCAAGAATTATAGAGGATGGGAACCTGACCCTTTGAGAGTTAAAAATGTTGCTAAGACAGAGAAGACTGGATGCACAGAGCCAAAGTGTACTAAATCACATTGGTGGTGCAATTATCTTCCAGCAAAGATCCGTGGAGTTGAAGGTCAGGCTGGGGGTCCAGAGGATGGTTAGGGAAACAGGGTCCCCCTTGTTAAAATAAAGCAATTAGTTTAATATATACTGTAGGGAAAGGAGAGAAGGGAAGGGAAATTCCCCTTGTCAAATGTCGACCGTTTAGAATACCGCTTAGAGCAAAAGTAATAAGGCACTCTTCATGAAAAAATTAGCCATATACCATGTCTAAGTGCAAACATGTGTGTTCTTTATGTCTCTAATTCATTTCAACTTCTGTTAACTGGGAATATTTTTATGTGCTTCTCCATTGTTCCCTTTCTCACTCTAACAAAAATGTGTCAGGGGGCAGGAATGCTGCCCATGGTTGCAAGTACATTTACATACCATAAAATATTTAACGGCTCTTTCTAGTATGGTTAAGTCCCACCAAATGGCTAAACCAACTTTAATTTACAATTCACGGACCGAAGCATCTAAAGGGCCATAATATTTTGCTGCTGCTAATTTATATCTCTTAGAGAGACATTAAATTTAAAATCGGCCATTTCGAAGTTCCAACCTCGCATTCCTTTCTGTAAAATAAGGACCCAAACATTTCTTTACTTCCAGGAGCTTACGTTCTTTGCCGTAGCAGGGAGCAGCATTTCTCTGATGGTTTTAAAGATCTTTGCTCCCTACAGAGAGTTTTTAAAAACCACCTTTGAAAATAACCAATTCTGACTTAACTAGAAACTAGAGTTTGTTTGGTTCTTACGGAAAGAATGAAAAAACAAGTTTCTGCCATGAAATACATAACAACATGAATGATTTTCAAAAATATTATGCAGATAACACAAAGGATAAATGCTGGAGGGGATGGATACACCATTCTCCATGACAGGATTATTATGCATTACATGCCTGTGTCACAACATGTATCCCACAGATATATGCACCTACTATGTGCCCACAGAAATTAAAAAATATGTATTACAGAGAGTAAAATAAGCCTTACCCAAAAGGGTACCTACGGTATGACTTCATTTAGCAGATGTTCTAAACCAGGCAAAATAATATATACGGAAAAAAAAAATCAGAACATTGGATCATCTGGGTGGAGGGAGACAGAGGAGGAGGCCTCTCCAGTCAGGAGAGGCCATAAGGGAACATTCTAGGGTGGCGGTGATGCTTTATGCCTTGGTAGGGATTTGAGTTACCCATTTGTCAACATTCTGCCGATACACACTTAGGGCATACATTTCACTTTATGTTAATTTTACTTCAAAAGAAAAAACTGTAAATGAATATAGAACTCTGATTAATGACGTAATTAAGGATAAGTATAGTGATGTCTGTAATTTACTCCAAAATGCACCCAACGAATATAAAATGGTCTGATGAATGGAGCGATCTGAGTAGTAAATATTAATGGTAGAATCTAGTAGATAATATACAATTATTTCCATAAAATTCTCTCAACTTTTTCATGATAACATGAAATTTCTCATAATAACAAGTTGGGGGAAAGTAAAAGGTGGGTGGTACCATTAGCAATTAGGCCAGGAATCCAGGCTTCGGCGGGGAGCATCTCAGACACACTTGGACACAGGGCCACCCCAAGCACAGCTGATCCTGACTCTTCATTTAACCCTGCCTCAAGGCCACTTTCATGGAGTCAAGATATGTACTTCCTCTGGATTTTGTTATGCAGTGTTCAAAGTCCTCACAAAACCATGCAAAAGCCATGCATCACCCCTCCTTCCAACACAGAAGCTGGAGAATTTGTGTGTAGCAAAGGGCAGGTATGAGAGCCAGTTCTGAGCTATGATGAGCGAGTAGATTCATTATAGCTGAGCATCCCAGAAAGCTTTTAAAGAGGGGAGAATCAGTAGGCTTCCCCTTTTGCCCTTTTTCAGCCTTTTCTTCCTTTGCCTTCCTTTGCTTCCTTACTCCTGCCTGGAATACAGATGCAGTGCCCGGAAGTAAGGCAGTCACTTTGCAACAATGAGGTTAAAAACCCACAATCCAAGGGTGGCAGAGCAGGAAGTCAGGTGGAGCCTGGATATCAACCGTGTTCCAGTTACACTGAGGTGTCTTGTTACCTGACACAAATACATCTCCTATTATTTAAACATCCTCAGGTTTTATGTTACATTCAGTGAAACACATGCCTAACTGATATTCAGGGTTCTTGGATCAGCTCTCAAAATTTTTTATTTTAATTCACATTAATTTGTGCAATTGATTGGGCTGAAAGATTTGAATAGGAAGGAGGAAAGGAGGAACGCCACAGAACTAAACAAACAGGGGATCGTGAAAACCAAGTGTGTGTGTGTGTCTGTGTGTGTGTGTGTGGCGGGGGGTAGGGATGTTAGAAGCAAACCAGTGTGTCTTCCTTTTCCTCCTCTACCCTCTTTAACATTTTTGTGCTGAATCTGATTAAAATAAACACACAGAGTAGGCTCGAAATGAAGAGAAACTGTTGCAGAGAGCATGATACAGCAGCCTGGGAGGGGCTGTAGAGAGAACAAGGGAAATCGTTGCCAAAGAGCTAGCCCTAGGGTTACATTAACTGTGAGTCTGAGTATACACGAGGAACTCAGGTCGTTCTTCATCCCAACTTCTAACCACCTCCCTGCATTCCCAGTCGATGGCTCTACCTGGTAGCCAAAGCCATATGGGCCTCCGAATGCCTGGGGTCCGGAAATAACTACATGAAATGCTGAGCCCCGGGATATCTTGGTGACAGTGGTGGGGAGTCCCATCTGCACTGATGGCCAGGAGTCTCGAAGATGCAGGAAACTAGGACAGCCAAGTTATTCTGCAGACATCGCCGCGAGTCTCCAGCCCCGGGTTCTTAGAGGAGGTTTCAATGAAATAATTTGAGCAGAATGAATTCACACTCCATGAAAACATAGAGGAGATACAGATCCGTACCTTTCTCCTGTTCCCACAAACTGCTGGCTTCCTGCCCATGGCATATGAAAACCTGTAATCGGCTAAACTTTCAGAAAGGATGATTTCACTTAACATTGGTATGTAGGACACTTCAGATAAAGGTCTTTCAGCATCTGATGATTCGGCATTACCACGTCATTCTGATAGTGTTTAAGCCTCTGTCATCAAGCTAGGTGGCAACGGTCGGCTGGTAACTCAGGCGGCAAACGACCGGAGCGCAGGCGGAGAAGTATCATGCGGTGGCCTTCTGGGGTCCACATGGTGAATTTCACTGGACACTTGAGTATTACAGAACCTAAAACATATTGTAAACATCTTCCAAATCCAAACCTCACCCCGCTTCAACAACTAACACGATGTGAGTGGCCTGTGAGCTTATAAATCTGGAAGTCACATTCAATCACGAGCAGGGAGGGAGTTAACTTTCATGGCCAAACCTGTTTTCTGCTTAGGACGGGATTTTTAAAAATTGCTGGTGAAAATTGCTATGACACAGATGGAAAATCACCAAGCACTGACTGTTTCACTTTGAGATGATTATTCTGCCCTCTTTTGTTTTTGAAAATAGCAGCTTTTCAGAAAATAGAAAATGGTATTTTTTTGGCTTTAAAGTTCTTGCCCCACCTTACTTACACACAAGGTTTAAAACAAACCATTTTATTTCAAGGAATGTACCTATTGGAAACATGCACAAATGGATCTGCTAGTATTTGTGTGTGCAGTTTAATCATTCATTCCAGCTCTTCCTGGAACCTTGACCCTTGTGATTTAGTGGGCACACAGCTGGGATACTTGGATATCTATGACCCGCGCATCAAACCCAAGCATCACAAGCGCCACACAAGCTTCTGGACATGTGGGCCTCTGACACAGCCGCCCCTCCTCACACTAATATTCAGCATCCTTTGGGCATGGCTTCCATTACGTAGGTCACCACATAAACCCAGACACTTTGCCACTCATTCTTAGTAAGGCGTAAATACAAAGAAACACTGTCATCCACAATGTTACTTGGAAAAACAATTAAAACAGGTTTTATTGGAGTCCCTTAGAAATGCAGAGGAGGATTCTATTAATTAAAAATGAATAAAATGGCCGGGCGCGGTGGCTCAAGCCTGTAATCTCAGCACTTTGGGAGGCCGAGGCGGGCGGATCACAAGGTCAGGAGATCGAGACCATCCTGGCTAACACGGTGAAACCCCGTCTCTACTAAAAAAATACAAAAAAACTAGCCGGGCGAGGTAGCGGGCGCCTGTAGTCCCAGCTACTCGGGAGGCTGAGGCAGGAGAATGGCGTAAACCCAGGAGGCGGAGCTTGCAGTGAGCCGAGATCGCGCCACTGCACTCCAGCCTGGGGGACAGAGCAAGACTCCGTCTCAAAAAAAAAAAAAAAAAAAGAATAAAATGTGGGAAGCCAACACGAGAGGATCGCTTGGGGCCAGGAGTTTGAGATCAGTCTGGGCAACGTAGCGAGATGCCATCTCTACAAAAATAAGTAAAATAAAATAAAAAATAAACAAATAAAAACTCATAAAGGACTAAGGAAAATGTTATTCCCCATCGTTCTCTTTCTTTGAAAGTCCCAATTGCATGTCAACTTCCCCTCAATCTTCCCTCCTCCTTCTCCGCAAAATACTCCTTCAAGTCAGTCTGAGCTGATGCTCACCCTTCTCCCTGTCCATCCATCCCTTTATTTTCACCTGTAACTTTCTGGAAATCAATCAACTCTTCCTGGATTCTCTATCTTCACCACTATCTCCTCACATAATCTCTGTCCAGTAAAGACTCAGAAGTGAAGCAGGTTAAGACAGATGCCCTTCACTGAGTGGGAGTAGGAAGGTGCAAATACTCATGTAGTAATTATTTCTCCTGTCACTGTTTACATTTATGGGGATTCCACAGTTAAGGGGAAAATAAAAATATTCAGTAAGTTTCTTAGCCAAATTCCAACTCCTTTTCTAGGAAATCACAACAAACAGTAAATCTCAAGACTGATCAACTGGAGTTCAGTTCCTCCATGCACCTTGCTCTTCTGACTTGGTACCATGAAAGGGGTGCTGCCAGGAAGCAAATGGAAAAAAAAGTTCCCCACTCCACCTGTAGCTATCGTAAAGCTAAGAACAACCATCTTCAGTTGCCAAGAACAAGTCAAAAACCACAATGACCAAGGCAAGGGCAGAATTATCTTCAGATCCATTCACAGATGTCTCCACACTGATTTTTGTTAAGTCATCCATCAGCCTCGTGTATAACTAAGAAATGCAAAAACTTTTCTTAGAGATAATTCACTGCCTGGAAAAAAAATCCACAACAGATTATATGGGGTTCACTGTGTGTGGGTGTTGACCACTGGAATATGTAGGATCCACTCTGTAGTGTTTGCTCAGTAAATAACTTGGGTAGTGCATTCACTTGCCTTTTTTTTTTTCACTCTTTCATCTTCCCCTGTGCCTGAAACAGTGTAAATGTGCAACAAAGAAAAAAAAATTGAGTTAGGAATACACTCAGAGCATCATACTTTTTGTATCATGAGGCACAGACAAATCGTTGCTATGCGTGTTAAAATGCCAGGGCGAGGTGGTAGGCATTTGGCACTGAGGTCCCCTCCTATGAAGTACTGGCTGTGGGTCAACTGCCCTTAGTTGACTCTCAGCATTTTGTCTCATTATGTGCTGGTGAACAGCCAGCTGATGTCTGCTCTCCTAATCTTTCTGTCACTAATGATTGGCCCTCATTCTGGCAGCTTTTTGGCTTGAAACTGAACACTTCTGACAAGTTCTACAAAGCTGAGAATTTAGCCAAGGGGCTCTTTTGTCAATTAAAACATGTCATCCCACAATTGCCGTCAGGGGCTTTCCAGGGCTCATAAGGTTCCATTGCTGTCTGGGCTTCAAGAATGAAAAGTAAAAATGTAAGATCTTGTGAAGTCATTCCTTCAATCACAGGAAAGGCAAAGTCTTACCAACTCATATTTAAATACTGGCCCAGAAAGGAGACATCCACACAAGAAGGGCATTTCTCGATTTTCCCCATGAATGATTGTCTAGCGACTGGGAGTTACCTAGATGGCCAAAACAAATAAATCAGACCTAAGATACCACTTTGGGGTCTGAAGTGTCCAAATTGGCTGTCTAACCAAGCCGCTAATTCAGAATGATGCTAATTCACAGGAAAATTGTTGAAACTTCTGCTTCAGCTGTTGAAAGCCGGCCTCAAGTTTCTTAATATTGTGTTACATGGGGCATGCACAGACATGTATCTTAAGCATAATATACTTATTATTATACGGCCATGAGTATGTGACTTAAATTCAACCAAAGCCTGAAATGGTTCTCCGTGGCAGTCCAATTCATAATAATTGTTTAGCATAAAACACCAGGCTTACTTGTTTTACTCAGGTTCTATTTCCCTTCTTGAGATGATTTAAGAATTTTAATAAGCTGTAATCTGAAAACTCTCAGGACGTTTTTCAGGCTCTTCTGGGAAGAAGCCACGTAGATGAACCCAGCACTGGGACTGAGTTATGTTCCTAAAATCTAAAAGCCAAGATGTCATGTCAGTCCTCAGAGCCAGGGGGGCTGATTTACAGTATCCCCAAGTTCCCATGATACGTAATCACTTCTTGTTTCCGTTGCCTTTGTAAGTTTCATGCAACTTCAGAACGATAATGCAGACACAGAATAGGATGCACACAGGCAAACACTCACAGAACAGGGAGCCTTACCCCAAACTCAAACTTCCACTTAGTAAACCTCCCTGGATAGAGATTAACTTTCAACTTTAGCAAGCTGATAAAACCATCGAATTGCTGATCAATTGGTTAACACTAAATTTCTCCACAAAATTTCAGATGAGTACGTTGAAAGACTGAAGTGAAAATCCACAGAAATCACAACAAGCAAGCTGAGATGGCTGCGAAGTTTTCCAAGATCTTTCAAAGCTGGACACCATTCAAAGTTCTTCTCAAACCCCACATTCTCCAAATATGTGAGGATTCTTCCTCTGAGAGCTCCAAAGTCATGTCTAATTGTACAGAGATAGCCAAAACTCCAGGATAACAGAAAAAGTAAGAAAGGGGGGTAAATCACTAGAAAATTAGGAAGTTGTCATGTGCAGAAAGCAACGCTGTCTTTGCCTTCTCATTAAAATGAAGAGAAAGAGGAAACTAAGAGGTCTGGCTAAGTGTTTCCAGACTTAATTCATGCAGAATCAAATGTTATTAATGATATTACAGATTCATTTTTGCCAGAGTGAGTTTTTTTACCATAATCTTCTAGGTTTGCACTTCCATGGCTGTTCTTACCATGACCACTTCTCTATTTCTTATCTTGTCTAAATTAGCATAACTTAGTTATGCTCCAGGACTGAACGGTCAGGCTTTCCATAGGAATGGCAGCCACAAAAACGCTATCAGAAATTTCCTGCTCAGTTAGGATTTCACTTATTATTGATTCTTTCAATTCAAAAATATGGAAGGCAAAGCCAGAAACGGTCTCTGCCAGTGTGGGGCTTCCAGTCCAGAGAGGCAGACACAATCATTCACTAGTCATGAACAGGAGTTAAATTAGGATTCTGAAAATGGCTTCCAAGTAGAAGCACTGGGAGTTCCAGGCTCTTCCAACAGGGGGTGCCGCCCCACGGGGACGTCAGGACCCAGCGGCAGTCTGAAGGGCAAGGAGAGGTAGGTGGGAGTTAACTCAGCAAAGCCAGGAAGACATGTCTGTCCAGGCAGGGAGACCAACATGTAAGACGGGGCATGTCAGAGAGTGGGTGGCAGAGCTGCATGGTGAGGGCGAGAGCCTGCTGAGGCTGGGAGCAGCAGGGCTGAGGGGGTGCTCAAGGCACTGGCAGGGCCACCTCTGCCAGGGTCTCGGACTCCATGTGAACAGCGCATTCTCCTAAGGACAGGAGAAAGCTGTGGATGGCTTTTTGTGCTTTTCCCCAACTTTATTGAGGTATAACTGACAAATAAAAATTGTATATGCTTTTGGTATATCACGTAATGTTATGATATATGTATACATTGTGAAATAATTAGCACAATCTATTGATGTGTTGCAAGTTTCATTTTTATCAAGATTAATCTGGCTGCAGAGTCAGAACTCATTTGGAATGGGCAGCAGAGGGTTTGGCAGAGCTGACTAAAGGCTACACACTGGTCCAAGACAAAGACCCTGATGGTCTGGACTGGGGAAGGAGGGTGCTGGGAATGTGGGGTGACGAGGGAGTGAGGAGCATTGAGAGTGAGGAGGAAGGATGAGGGGAAGGTAAGGAATGGTGAAGAGGGATAAGGAAGAGATGAGGAGGGGTGAGGAGGGGTGGGGAGGAGATGAGGAGTGGATGAGGAGGGGTGAGGAGGGGTAAAGACAAGATGAGGAGGGGTATAGAGGGATGAGGAGGAGATGAGGAAGGGTGAGGAGGGGTGAGGAAGAGATGAGGAGGGGTGAGGAGAGGTGAGGAGGAGATGAGGAGGGGTGAGGAGGGGTGAGGAGATGAGGAGTGGATGAGGAGGGGTGAGGGGGTAAAGAAGAGATGAGGAAGGGTAAATAGGGGTGAGGAGGAGATGAGGAGAGATGAGGAGAGATGAAGAGAGATGAGGAAGGGTGAGGAGGGGTGAGGAGGAGATGAAGAGGGGTGAGGAGGAGATGAGGGGTGTGGAGGAGATGAGAAGGGGTGAGGAGGGATGAGGATGAGATGAGGAGTGGATGAGGAGGGGTGAGGAGGGGTGAGGAAGAAATAAGGAGGAGATGAGGGGTGAGGAGGGGATGAGGAAGGGTGAGGAGGAGATGATGGGTGAGGAAGAGATGAGGAGGGGTGTGGAGGAGATGAGGAGGGTGAGGAGGAGATAAGAAGGGGTGAGGAGGGGTGAGGAGGGGTGTGGAGGAGATGAGGAGGGTGAGGAGGAGATAAGAAGGGGTGAGGAGGGGTGAGGAGGGGTGTGGAGGAGATGAGGAGGGGATAAGGAGGGATGAGGAGGGTTGAGGAGGGTTAAGGAGTGAGTGAAGACGAGGCGGGAGCTGGGAGGAGAAGGGAGGAGGTTGCTCACTTTTGCCCTCTGGAGCTGGGGGCCCTGAGCTTCAGAGACAGAATGAGCTGGACATGCACCAGCTTCCATGGGAAACCCCAATTGTGGTTTTGGAAGTGTGGAAATTGAGCTGCTCTGTGTATCTCAGAGGAAATGTGAAGTGGGCAGTGGGGTACACAGGCCCCAGTCTCGGAGGGGAGTCCAGGCCAGAGGTAGCCATGGATCAGTCACATAACCTGATAGAGGTTAAGTGTCTTTTGTAAGTCCTGTTACTAACCTTACTAGTATTTACAAATACAGCACTGGGAGTGAAACGTAAATAATAAAAACATCTGGACACTTCTGTTATCAATCACTCTTTGACACCGTTCCTCCCCCCTTCTCTCCCCTCCAGGCTTGACGCTTCATCACAACTCCCACAGGTCCTTCATTCCACAGTTGAAATTCTTCTAGGAAATCTATTTGACTCTACATTTCACACATCAAAATCATTTTCTTCCTTCCTGGTTGGGAACCAGCAATTAAAGTTCTTCAGTTTAGCAAAAGTTCCAGTATGTGGATCTCTTGCACAGTCTGTTGCTGAATTCCCCCAAGACTTTGAGGTGCACTCCATTCAGACAACTTCTCTTCCCTCTTTGGGTCCTTTGCACAGGTCGGACAAGAGAAAATGACTAAAAGAAATACAATATTTATTGGATAGCATAAAACTTAAGTCTTTTTTTTTTTCAATAAACAGACAGTTTTCTACACTCTTGCCTAACTCTTCCAAATTTTCTTAACCATCCTTCCCCTTCCGTATTGAAACTCAGTGTTGTGTTTTATATATTTAACACTGCAAAAGTCATTCAGAGGATCCAAGACTCACACAGACGTTAGTCTGGAAAGAGCCTGGCACTTCAAAATCTAAGTTTATCAGGTAATCATTGTTTTATGTGTTTTTAACAAAAAAAAATTTTTTTAAAGGCTTTCAGACCAACAAAACTATGATTTAACTGACAGTTACCTTTTGATCAATCTAAATTTAAAACGCATTACATTGATCTGCTCAAAGAAAATGGGTTGTTACAGAAAGAATTTAACTATGGGAAGATCTGGTTCTAGAATTAGTTCTTCCTCTTTCTTCATTTATGAACCTAAAGGGAAGTCACTTCATCTCTTTGAATCTCAGTGTCTTCATCTGTAAAATGGGAATATTAGCGCCTGACTTCATAGGACGGTTTTTTAAATACTGCATATCTATGTAAACTCTCTTGGATGTACACATAAAATCAATCATTTTATTACTACATGAATGCAAACTATTGCTAAGACTTTCAAAAAAATTTTGTGTGGTTTTCTGAATGTCTGCTGCTTCTTGAAACTATCTGAACTATTTTGATTGTCAGCATTCCTTCTAGCTGGAAGGAGTCGGGAGGCCTGACGCGCCTTTGGAGCACCCTGTGACTGGGGGCATATGCAGACCGGCACTTGCACACACGCATACCCCATGTGTCCTTCAACAAGTTACTGAAGCTCTCAGAGCCACCCTTTCCTGAAAGTCACGCGATCTCTCAAGACCTGAAGATACAGCCAGGTGCCTGGCATGCAGCAGGCTTTCCCTCATGCTATTGCCTTTGTCCTTTCTCCTTCTTTTCTTCCCCAGACTCCCTCCAGGCCGTGTGAGCGCTGCCCCTCAGGAGGGCTGTTTCTCAATGCTGCTGGCCTGCGGGTGGTCATGACTGCCCCTGGTGGCTTCTGCTCCTGGGTCAGCATTCCGGCTGCTCACCACAACTTCCACGGGAGGTCCGCTAAGCGCCCCCGGGACTCCAGTAAGCCTAAAAGGCTCCCAAGGCAATTTCAGATCATGAAAACATGAGACATTAGAGTTATGTTTCAGAAAATAATTCCTAAATGCCATCAACTCCCCAGAAACACCCCAGTCTTGCCGCCCGCCCTCCTCCCCAACAATGCCAGCAGGCCCACAGCAACCGGGGGCCGCCCTCCGAAGTACCAGGGCCAGGCCTGCAGCAGGGCGCACTGACCCAGCCCAAGGCACCGCACCCACCACACTCCTCCAATCCCTCCTGCCCTTGCTCTCTTGTTTCCTTCTCCCTCTCTGGGAGGCTCCGCCTTTTCTCCCGAAAGCCTTTTCCAGAGAGCAGAACAAGAGCCTTCATCCAGGAGATGCCCTCTTCGCAGTGTTGCTGGCCTAAATCCTGGCTCTTTATGGCTCTGACCGAATGTAAACAGTTATGACCCAATGGGCAGAACGGTTATTTTTGGAAGGGCACATCTGTTTGCTTTGGAGAAAACTCATCAGGCTAGGAGTGACAAATACTTTTCCCTTTGCTCAAAGATCATTTCTTTGGGGCAATTTGGCAATAGCCAAATTTTCAGATGGTATTTTTTTTGAAGGGTCAGCGTGTGAACCGCAGGCAGGAGTTGGGTGTATTCCCACACTCCCACCAGGGGCTGCTAAGCTGGCAGCACGCAGGAAATGAAGCTGCAGCACTGCTGGGGGCGTCCAGCTGCCCTCCTTCATGGTGTTACTGCAGGCCCTCCCCATGGCTGGGGTACTAATCTGAACTCCCCATCATTCTGGGAGACCCCAAAGAGTCTGCTTTGATGACTCCCTTCCCGTGGAGACACAAGCCAGAATGGCATTCCTCCGAGAGCATTGTCCGTGCGCGTCAGTGTGCCACGGTGGACAGTCATCCTCAGCAACCTGCCTGTTTTCCAATAAAAATGAAAGCTGCTTAATGGGCACAGTTTCAGTTGAGGAAGGTGAGAAAGTTCTAAAGATAAATGATGGTGATGGTTGCACAACAGTGTGAATGTACTTAATGCCTCAGAGCTTAAAAAGGTTAACTTAAAAAATGGTTAAAACAGGCCACCAGACATGGTGGCTCCTGCCTGTAATTCCAACACTTTGAGAGCCTGAGTTTGGAGGATGTCTTGAGCCCTAGCAATTCAAGGCCGTTGTGAGCTATGATCATGCTACTGCACTCCAGATTGGGCAATAGAGCAAGACCCCATCTCTCAAAAAAAAAAAAAAAAAGAAAGGTTAAAACAGTTAATTTTATGTTATGTGTGTTATGTATGCATCATGTATCAGATTATGGTTTGTTCTCGTGTCATTGGTGTAGAACTATGAAAAGTTAGTGTCAGGAAAAGTGTTAACTGGCAGTCTTTCACGTCCACCGAAGTATTCCTACACACTTCAAGGCACTGCATTGTGACTTGATGTCACCTATTTTTCTCTACCATGCATTCATCAAGATCAATGTGTCAATTTCTTTACATGTAGAAACACACACCCAAAGGCATTTTTTACAGTAGATACCGTAAGATAAGAACAAAAGAGCCTCCTGGCCAACATGGTGAAACCCCGTCTCTACTAAATATACAAAAATTAGCTGGGCGTGGTGGCACGTGCCTGTAGTCTCAGTTACCCAGGAGGCTGAGGTAGGAGAATCGCTTGAACTCGGGAGGTGGAGGTTGCAGTGAGCCGAGATCGCGCCACTGCACTCCAGCCTGGCGACAGAGTGAGACTCTGTCTCGAAAAGAAAAAGAAGAAAAAAAAAAAAAAGAACAAAAGAGTCACCCATGGAGATGGGAGAAATAAATAGGAGGGTCAAATACAGATACGAGGTCGGAGCTAGAGGCTTTCAGGCAAATTAACTAAGCTCAATAACCAACATTTTGCTCCTGGAGAGGGCAGACATACTGCTCTCAGGTGCTTTAGAGCTTGTACGTCATTCAACCTTCTCAGGAGGCTGCTTAAACTTATTATTTGCTGCTGAAAAATCCTCCAGAAACCATTAGTTTATATTAATGTAAGGCCACTAAATTCTTTCCTAATGACAGAGCCATTCAAAGTGGCTAGTTTGAGAGACGTACAGCTAACTTTACAGCAGGGACGTTTTATGGAGAAACTAGACCTGGTGATGCCTTCTTTAAGTGCTCCCCTCAATCACCCCAGTGGGAGTTGTCTTGGCGGCCATTGGGAAAGAAAGTTACACCAGTGAAAGGGAATGACTTTCGTTTTCCCTCTGCTCCAGAACTCTTAGTGGCTCGCCCAGGACTCGCTGTCTTGCTTTTGAATTGTGACAGCTTAAGACGTCAATCACTGTAGGCAACAGCAGTAATACCTGACATCTAAAACCCACCTTTCAGGCCAGGCCTGGTGGCTCACACCTGTAATCCCAGCACTTTGGAAGACAGAAGCCGGAGGACCACTAGAGGCCAGGAGTTTGAGAACAGTCTGGCAACATAGTAAGACCTCATCTCTACAAAAAAAAAAAAAAAAAAAGAAAGAAAGAAAGAAAAGAAAAAACAACTAGCTGGGCTTGGTGGCACGTGCCTGTAGTCCCAGGCACTCAGGAGGCCGAGGTGGGAGGATCACTTGAGCCCACTTGAGCCCAGGAATTCAACACTGCAGTGAGCTATGATTGTACCACTGACTCCAGCCTGGGTGACAGAGTGAGATAATATATCTAAACAAACAAACAAACAAAACATTCATCCCCTGAATGCTTGGCAATTATCAAAAAATTATTTCAGTCACTCCTTCTTCATGTATCCTGAGAAATTCTTGAAGAAGTGACTGCTTCCTAAGAGAACAACACCAAATGAGAAATGGACACAGGTATTTCTTTTTCACCTATGGAATGAATCACACTTTTATAAGCACTTTTGTTTATATAGATGCAATTTAATCTTACAAATCACAAGAGCAAAGCAAATTATACTTGTTTGAGAGATATAAAAACTGAGGTCTTAAAGACCAGAATTCCAACCCAAATCTCCGTCTCTTAACTCAATGCTTGCTCAGATACATGTTTACAAAGGCGCCCTGGGGACATTATTAGCCTGCAATTTCCCAGGGACATTTTGAATTTTCCTGGACAACCCTGGATTCATCCTCAAGAATCCACCCAACACATAGTTACTACATACAGTGATAGGAGGTAGAAAAAAGAGTCTCTCTCTCTCTCTCTCTCTCTCTCTCTCTCTCTCTTTTACAGACAGGGTCTTGCTCTGTTACCCAGGCTACAGTGCTAGAGTACAGCAGTGCAATCATAGCTCACTGTAGTCTCGAACTCCTGGGATCAAGCAATCCTCCCACCTCAGCCTCTTGTGTAGCTTGCACTACAGGCATGGGCCACCACCACGCATGGCAATTTATTTTTATTTTTTTTTTATTTTATGTAGAGACAGGGTCTCGCTCTGTTGCTCAGTGATACGGTTTGGATTGGTGTCCCTGCCCAAATCTCATGGCAAATTGTAATCCCCAGTGTTGTGGGAGGGGCCTGGTGGGAGGTGACTGGATGATGGGGGAGGACTTCCCTCTTGCTGTTCTCATGATAGTGAGGAGTTCTCATGAGATCTGTTTGTTTAAAAGTGTGTAGCGCCTCCCCCTTCACTCTCTTCCTCCTGCTTCCACCATGTAGGACATGCCAGCTTCCTGTTCGCCTTCTGCCATGATTGAAAGTTTCCTAAGGCCTCCTCAACGCCGCTTCCCGTACAGTTTGCGGGACTGTGAGCCAATTAAACCTCCTTTCCTGATAAATTACCCCGTTTTAGGTAGTTACTGATAGAAACGTGAGAACCGACTGATACACCCAAAGTGATCTCAAACTCCTGGCCTCAAGCGATCCTCCCAACTCATCCTCCTAAGTAGCTGGTACTACAGGAGCACACTACCATGCCTGACTACTCTTTTCATGTTTTGTAGGGATGGAGTCTTGCTATGTTGCCCAGGCTGGTCTTGAACTTCTGGCCTCAAGCAATCCTCCAATGTCGGCCTCCCCAAAGTGCTGGGATTACAGGCATGAGTCACTGTACTCAGGCAAGTATTATTTTAATGTTTTTAATTATTTAATTATTTTAATATTTTTATGTTCAATAAACATTTTATTACTTTAGAGTTTTGAAGATGAGTGAGCACATTTGTAAAGAGAACCAAATTTGTAAAATAGAACCTCTAGAAATGGATTGTTCTCTTTGATCCAGAGGCAGATGCTTCTTGCCATTTGCTCCTCCATGAGTGGGGAAGCTAAAGGAGTCATCTCGATCTGCTCCTCCCCTGTGTGAAAACAGTAACATTGACTAATGTTTAGTGAGCACTCTGCAGGTGCTTCACATGCGTGATCTCAGTCCCCACTCGCAACCAGCCCATGAGAGGGATGCTGTCAGATGGGTTGCCATGGGAAACAGAGATGTGAGTCACAGAGATGCCAGGAAGCTGGGTAGCTTGAACTTGGCAGAGCCAGATTTCGAAGACAATTGCCTCAAAGTGTGTACAGACCATCCCTGACTTACAATGATTCGACTTCAGGATGGTGTGACGCCTTCATAGAAACCGTACTTCTCTCGTGGTGCTAGGCAGCAGCAGTGAGCCCCACTCCATCAGCCACAGATATTTGACTCAGGATATTTTACAACAAACCCAGTTTAGGATGGGTTTGTTGGGCTGTAGCCCTGTTGTAAATGGAGGGCATCTGTAATCTTAACCACTGCTGTACTGTGTTATTTTTTCAGACTGCCGTCTTATAAGCAATCAAAATCTCCCACACATCTAATTATAAGAGCAACTTCTATTTATCCTCCCCACCATTTCCTCATTCTTTGTACAGCAAAGAATGACATAAATCACACACACACACACACACACACACACACACACACACACACACACATCAGAGCTTTCCGTCCACTGGAGGATGAGGAAAGGATGCGACGTGCATTTGACTGTGTGTGCACCCACATACACACGGGTCTCAGGAAGGAGCTAAGAGTTTACAGACCTGACATCCAAGTCATTTTGCAGGCAATTCTCCTTTATAGGACACCACAACTCTGATCAAACCATTGCAGAGACAGGCCGAGCCGTGGGGACTTTTAGAATGCTTGTTACTCATCAAACTCCTTTCTTTGCCTTGCTAACACCATCCCATCCTTTGAGTCTCAGCCCAAAAGTCCCTTCCTCTAGATTAGCTTCCAGACTCCCAAGGCCAGGTCAGCCCCACCAGCCACAAGGTGGTGAATAGCAGACTGTTTGTAACAAAGCTAGTGAGGGAAATGCCTGACTCGGTTACACAGCCATAGGGTAGTGGGTTCAATGTGAGGAATCCCTCACCGAGGCAACCAGAGCCCATACGCCTGCTATTCCTGGTGCCTGGCCCAGTTGCTAGGACTGCAAATACTGGGAATGCGATGGATGCTTGGGCAACTGTGAACAGAGCTGCCAGGTGCCTATCACATACTATTTTGCATTTATAGTCACACCAAACTTGATGTATCAAGATCCTGGGTTTCTAGGTTTCTTTATTCCCTGCGTCCATTTCTGGTCAGAAAAGTGAACGGAGGAGATTGTGTAACACAGAAGTCAGTGGGGCCACCAGGTCCTCCAGGATTCAACTAGAGTTGGCTAAGCCTCCTTCCCACATCCTGTGAGAAGGCCAGAGCCCTACCCAAGATTTCTGCAAACTCTGTGGGAGTGACATTCCCACAGTCACCTCTTGTTCCAATCTTCTGACCTCTTGAACTCATGCACAGCTCACCTCATATGACAGTCTCCTTCCCTCTGTCCCATGTCACCCCAACCCAACCACAGATTCCACCACCCTCCACTCACACAAGTCGGCGGGTGTATAGGAGACCCTGACTCAAGATTAAGGAGGATGGGGATGGGGTGCACACCACGCAGCGTAGCAGATAATTCAAGACAAAAAGTTGGGCGTCCCTCCTCCAGAGCTGCTCCTGTGAGCCTCTCAGCTGACTTTCCCCAGTGTGCGTCTCTGGTCTCCTGACATGGGGGAAACGCTGTCAACGTGCCCTCGCACCTCTCTTTCAAGCGTTGTTTTTGGTCTCCACCCACCGTCTCCTGTTATTTCTTAATACCATGCAGTTCCTCCATTTCTTGGTCATTTCCTGACCATTGTGGGCCATGCCCTCATCTTCATAAACAAACATGCCCATTTAGATATATTCCTAAGCAAAGTCGGCTTTGTCCAGGGAGGAATTCCACAGTCAGTTATTAAAGTGACTTTCTGCTCAGCATTTCCCAGCAGGAATTAAAACGGCCCTTGTATAGAGAGGGAGGAGGATGGATGAGTGAAGCAGGGGTGGATGAAGTGGAAGATGTGCCTGGCAATTCAGGCTGTGGACTCACAAGTAGCCCAAATGGCAGGTGGCCAACCCAGAGACAGAGCTGCCTTCGGTCATTCAGTAAAACACCATCACGCGCTTCATGTGTGATGGTCACAGTAAGTGCCAGGCTTGAAACGGAACACATATTCAGCCAGCCTCCAAGGCGCTCACTCCAGTGGGCGGGCACCAGAAAGCATGGTTTTCAGGGCTGTGGGTTCTGTGAGATGCCACTGAGGCACAGCGCCCCCATCATGTTGCCAACTGATCATGGAGGGTGACGAAAACACCAGGACCATCGGAGCCCTCATGCTGGCCTCTGCTGTTATTGGCGTAGGAAACAGAAAGGTGAGCAGTGATCTCAGGGTGCAGCCTCCCCACCCTCCTTCCCCTCCCTTCTCCACGTGGCCCCACCCACAGTCAGTCAACGTTTCACCAGTTTCTCTATATACTGGATGCTGTCTATTGATTGCCTAAGTGACATCCCCAATCCCCCTTTTCTTCCCCCGAGAATCCCCATTTTATCCAGGTATCCACCTGCTCACAATGATGTCATCTCCTGCCCGAATACTATGACCTGAATCCTGTGTCCCCCTAAGATTCCTGTGTTGAAACCAATGCCAAGGTGAAGGTTTCGGAGGTGGGCCTTTGGGAGGAGATTAGGTCATGGGGGTGGAGCCTCATGAGTTGGATTAGTGCCCTCATAAAAGAGGCTCAAGAGAGACACCTTGGCCCGCCAGCCACGTGAGGACACAGCAAAAAGAAGCCATCGATGAAGAAAGTGGGACTCCACCAGACAGTGACCTGCTGGTACCTTGATTGTGGACTTCCAGCCTCCAGGACTGCTAGGGCTGTTTATAAATTTCTGTTGTTTAGAATCCACCAGTTGACGGTATTTTGATACAGCAGCCCAAACAGATGAAGATACTCAGGGAAGATCCTGACTCATCTTAACCAACCACATTTGCCCCGTTTGCCCGAGAGGCACTGGTAAATAAGGGAGCCTGCAGAAGGGGTATCTCTGAGACATCCCCTTTTCCTCTGGTGAGACTGGTGTCCAGCAGGTACTGGACTGTGCAGCCAGCCTGCCGCCAACCAGAGGGCAGCATAAAGATGGAACGGGAATCTTGGTTCCCAGTGGCATTGTTGAGAGGCTGTTCTGTGAGGTCATAAATTCTTGGGTTGTCCAAGCCAGTGGGAGCCAGAGCTTTATGTTATTTATGACTGAAAACAGTACAGCTAGAGCACAAGAGCTATTTCTGCAAAATACGTATTAAAGTACATTTGTGCTTTGCCAAGAGCAATGGGACCATTTTGGGGTCGTCACAAGAATGAGGGAGGCAATGGCCCACCATGCACAGGACTGTTCCCCAAAAACTATCTCACATTCTGCAAGATCGAGGATGTTCTGCTGTATGGTCACATAGGTGAGAAGCCTACTTGTAGCATTATCTGTGCCTAGAATCTAACCCCATTCTACATAAAAGCACAAAGAAAGTTTACACAGGTTTAGTACACAGTGATCATGTAAATCTTGATACTTTTAAAATTTTATTGTTGGAACAATAATAAGGTTGGGCACTGGTTTGGAAAATCAGCTCACATTTTGCAAAGCTGCCCACTTTTGAGCCCCACATGTATGCATTCATTGTTCATTGTTCATTCATTCATACTGACACTGTTGATTTCTGATGGTTCTCTATGCACACGCACCCATCTGACTTCTTCACTACGTCCTCCTGGCACAAAACTACCTGAGCATTTAGCAACTGATCATTATATCGATTTTTAAAAATATATTTGTAAGTGGATGAATTTCTTTCATGGTGTGTTACAGAACATTTTTAAAAGGAGAGGGTGGTGCTGATGGTTCCAAACTTGTATCCATACACAAAACTGATCAGATTGTACACCTCAAATACATACTTCCATTATTCCTCCCTAAAGTGGGAAAGAGTGGGATCTTGAGTCTGAGAGAGTTGAAAGTCACTAGAACACATAATCTGTGAGGTCTTTTCCAAATCCTAAGATTTCACAAAACCCTGCTCCTGTTGGATAAAGAATCTCGGGTCAGAACCTGTAAACAGGTCAGCAACTTCTGGGATTTATATTGCCATAGAGGGCAGAGGTTGGCCCCTTTTGGCTTGGACTTTTATTAAAGTGTGCTGTGTGAGAAGACGCTTGATAAATATTGTCCAACTCAAGAGACGGATCATTCTGATGTGTGTCTGATACTACCGGCTCTTATTCTGCCGAAGATAATTCTTGGGAAATCTGAATCTGAAAAACCCTTTCAGATCCTCCTCAGCACCCCACTTCCAAGTCTGACCCCAGTTACTTCGCAGGCTTTTACTTTTCTGGGTAGTTGATTTGTGCTTAGAGATTGGTTCATGGTGAGCTAAGCCCAGAGTGAGTCGGGTGCTGAAGCTGGCTGCTGCTGGCTTCTGAGAGACAGCCGTGTGCCGTCCTTCACGACTCCATGTGAGTGGCCTTGTGTTGGTGGCTTAGAATCACCCACGAAGGGAATATTTACACCATAGAAACAGGCAAATCCTGCCAGGGCTTTTCACTGTTGGAAAGCTGATTGTTAAACATTTGCCAGCACACCACTACCCAGAGCGTGAGCAGGCGCCTTCTTCACTTCCGTGTGCCCAGACACTGCACTGAGGCATATGGGGAGCAGGCGACTCTTACTCTTAAAAGTTCCCATAAATTGGTCAGGCACAGTGGTTCACACCTGTAATCCCAGCACTTTGGGAGGCTGAGGCAGGCGGATTATCTGAGTCCAGGAGTTCGTGACCAGCCTGACCAACATGGTGAGACCCCATCTTTACTAAAAAAATACAGAATTAGCTGAGTGTGGTTGCACATGCCTGTAGTCCCAGCTACTCAGGAGGCTGAGGTAGGAGAATTGCTTGAACCTGGGAGGCAGAGGTTGCAGTGAGCCGAGATGGCACCATTGCACTCCAGCCTGGGCGACAGAGCAAAACTCAAAAAAAAAGAAAAGAAAAGAAAGGAAAAAAAAGCTCACATAAATTGTAGCTTCCTTTTGAATATTAGAATCTGTTTCTCTGTCACCAGAAGACTGGGGATATATACCTGTGACCTTGACCTTTCCTAGGAGTAGGTAAAAGATCTCTAGATGATTGGGGAAAATGTGGGTTCATGGATAGGCGGGTAGCAGGGAAGTAAAACGTTGCCAAATATGCACGTGTATGCATGTGTTTGTACGTGTGTGCATGTGCATGCGTGTGCATGTGCGTGTGCCTGTGCGTGTGTGTGTGAAAGCTGGCTTAAAAATCAAAGTTCACAAATGTTGGCCCCAGCTAACAAGTCTGACATCAACGGTCTGATTGCTGGAGGTTCATTAGCACCTCTTAGTGAATGGGGTTTGGCAGTGGGCATGTTTTCCATTGGCATGAGAGAGTTAAGAAAGAAACTGCCAACAAGTTTCTCAGCCAACCAGATTATAATCAGCATGCTCCACCTGAACCTCGTGCCCAAACAGTCATTTCGGTTAACACCTGGAAGTCTCCAGGACATGGTGGGAAGCAGATGAAAAGATTCAGAGTTGGGGAAAACATGTTAAGGGGCTGGGCCTTGAGCTCACAAACAGACTCGGGTTGCAGCTCTGTGAGATGAAGAAAACCCATGTGTGATGAAATACAGGAGTGTGCCCTGGAGGTATAACTCACACTGACAAATATAGACATTCTGTAGCCCACAGACCCTCCCAACCCAGGGAGAAGGCACGGAACTTTCCAGGCATCTTGGATGTTCCTGGGTCTCAGGAGGTTTCCCTGGTGGCCCCCCTTAGGGATCCCTCTGAGTTCTTCTCTTCCTTCCTTCCCCTTGCTGTCCCCTGGCCTCCCTTCAGGCACATATTTACTCAGAACAAGTTTTCCTGCCAAGCACAAGATGCCCTGTTGCTCCCTCTCCGCTTCCTGTTAAAACCCACCCCCGGAAATTGATCTAATGTCAGCCGTTTCTTCCTTGCTCACCTCAAGCCCAGTCACATCCAGTCAGAAGGGGTGTCTGTCTAACATATCACTGCACTGCTAGGACGGTGACACCCGGGTGCTATTCGACTCCTGGGAGGGTCTGAATCGCCGTACATCAGCCTGGTTGAGTTTTGTCTCCTCTGCCTAGCTGTGGAGTTGACGCACCATGAGGAATTTTCTGGTTACTGTGCAGATATAATTAGTTGGCTCCAGACAAAATCAAGCACTCCTCTGAGTTTCTGTAAACAATGAATTTGTTTTTTTGGTTTTTTTTCTGAGTGGATACAGTGGGCACAGGGGAGTTGGGGGAGCTACTGGGGAGTGTTTCACTGAAAAGATACTGAAAGCGTAACAAGAGAAAAGCAGGTAGCAGAAAACAAAATGGTGCAATCGACAAATAGGATTTGGGCTATTTCTGATCAGAAAAAAAATGCCTTGGGAATAGAAAATCAGAGCCATCATGCTTGAAGGGACGTTAGACAGTGACCCTGCGAGACAGGGATGCATCCTCTGGTTAATGCTAAGTCCCTGGTGTTTGCAGTCAGCCCAGAGCAGCGATGGGTGGTAACAGCAGGTTGGTCCTGAGCAGCCCAATTCTGCCAAGCTAAAGGGCTTCTCCTGATACCTCCACTTCCATACACATCTGCTCAGGTGCCCTTTAGAAACTTGTTTTCATCCATGCAGTCCTCGAGATTTGCATGAAGTTATTTAACTGGGACTTTTTTTTAATTTGGAGGGATACATAATATTATTTGCCCTGAATCTTAGAAATCCATGTTACAGTGCAAAAAGCATACCTCTAGACTGGCCATTTATTAGGGGAAAATTATTTTCAATACAGTTCAAAAGTAGAAAGCACACAGGTCAAGTTTGTCTTCTGTCGTGTGTGTGCGCGTGTGTGTGTGAGAATTTTTAAAAGGTAAAATCCTCATGACTTCCATAAAATGAGCATATGAAAGATTTTGTTTACATCATTAACCAAGGAGGGCACCAGTAAGATATCAACTACAACCAGTTCAAAATAGAATTCAACACAGACACACACACACACACACACACACACACACACATACACACACACACACACACACACACACACACACACGCTGGGGCGGGGGGGCCATGCAGGGGCAATTAGGAATGTTGAAATGAACTTACAAATAGATGCAAAATGCGTCAACATCTACAGGGGCAATAATTAATTTTATCACCACTGGAACTAATTCAACATTTCTTTGGTCAAGAATTATTTGTATTACTATGCAACTTGTTCAACGTACAGTGTTCTAAAATAGCTCAAAGATGGTGAAAGTCAGAGATAACCTGGAACAGTATGCTGCACAGGACACCCAGTAATCTTTTTGCCCATTTCAAACTTTTCAAAAATGTTTCAGTGTATGTGTGTGATTCTTAATTGCACTTACACATCCTTGGACAATAACTACATATTGTTAGAATAAGAAAGAACTCAGCAATGAATCTTGTACTAATTTTTGTTTTGTACATGTAAACACAAAGAAACTGTTCACATAAAAAAGTAGATGGTAAGTGAAGGATTTGTTGGAGCAATGTCACTCAATTCTTTGAACTTCTGAGTAGTATGCCAAAAGTCATATTATGACTGATAATCAAAATTATTTTTAATGATCTATTAGCTGCCAATCTAATTAAATCTTCCTTTAATTTTACTAAAGGCAAAGTATTAAAAATAAGCTGGCTCCTCATTTGTGTTCTCAACACCAATATTTTGAATTGTTTCCTTGTTGCCCCAAGCACTTTCACCTCCTAGAGGAATGTGCCCTAATGTGAGGAGGAGCCTGTCTTTCTTTTGTAAAATTGGAAAAGAGCATCTGAGAAGGAGGGGGAGGGAAAAGAGAACTAGCCTCACTCACACGCAGTGTTCGCCTGCCCTTGATATCCCCCAGTGCTTGGCACGTAGTAGGATTTTTAAGAATTAACAGAAACGACCAAATGAATTAATTAATAGGTGTCCAAAGTAGATTTACTATCAAACAAACAGAGCTGATGCCGCAGTGCCCTTCGTTGCACGATCCCCTTCCAGGGCCGGGGTGAGCACCGCAGGCGGTGTCCATGTGTCCATGTATTTCTTGAGCGGGCCCCTAACGCTGTGCCTTCGTGCTCATATGTAATACAATTTGCAAAAGTAAGCTACTCTAAGAGCAATGGATTGGGATCTTTGTCCGTGCTCATGTCCAATTCATCATATTTCTCCTCTGCAGGGTGAGCTGTGGTGCCCGCAGGCCACCTGGGATCCAGTTAGGGGCAGTAGAGTTGGGGACATAATTAATTTGGATTTAATGGAATAAATGCATGTGACTTTCAGGCAGTCTTCTTACTGTTAAATTACTGCTAATTATCCTAATGTAGGGATGGCTTCTAGGAATGTCCCTGTTGCACACTCTATCTATCTACTCACTAAGCAGAAGAATTGATGATGCAGGGCCAGAGATAAGAATGCATCCTACAGCGCCTAGCTGTGTGTAGCAGAAGAGAGACAAATTGCTCCGATCATCGGTCATGTGAAATGATCTGCACAGGGTCAGCAACATCTTGTCAGAATGAAAGTTCACCATGCTTTCTTTCTTTTTCGACGGGAATGGTATATTTGATAAAATTGGAACACATTTTTTCAGCAATTAAGAAAAAGAAAACATTTTAACAAAAAAAATGAACCCTTGACTTGAATGTATATTGAAGTGTTGTCTTTTGTCAAGCTTAAATTTATTAAGGACCTGGGAGAAAAATTCTCAATAAATTCAATGGAATATGAACAAATGTCAAGAAGCTATGTGATGGAACTAATGGGAATTATTCTGATATAGATGACCAATTTTAACCAAAAAGTGTCCAGATAATTCAAAAAGTAATCCATCAAAAAGAACAAACACATTCTGAGTCAAAATCATGAACAGGCCATTGGATTATTGGAAAATCTAATCAATGAAGATGCAAGAATCTTATGAACATATTAAGGGTAAGACTTAAATGTCTTGTGGATTTGAGACAAATTAGTTACATCAATGAAGATACCATAAACTCTGCAAAAGTTTGTTATAGGAAATCATGAACCAAACCAGCTCATGCAGGTCATCAATTCAATGAATATGTTCAGTCACTGTAGATGAAAAACTGAAATGCCCTGAAATCTGCCAGCTGAAGAATAATGAGGTTCATAAATTTGGCAAAAGAGTTTTATTTCTCATAAAGCATTGCAGCCTGCAGGCTGACCATCTTGCAGACTGGGAAGTGTAACCTCCTTAAGAAGTACTTCAGGGGAGGGATCAATGGATTTGGAATGTACGCTGAGCAGGTTGGCTAAGTATACACGTTCAGCAAGTCATAGGAGGAGTGATGGACACTCACAACAGGAAGGCAAGGGCATGCGTAGTAGCTAACAGGCATGCAACGTGCTTCCCTGCTCACTTCAGGGAGACTTAACATTTGAATGTATTACAAGTAGGCTCTAAACATCAAAAGGTGAAGCAGAGGACATGGAGGCCCTCCGTGTGTAGCGTCCCTAGCTGGCCAGAGCCACTCTGTGGCTAGTGGTCTCTCACCAGGAAGGAATGATGGTGAGTCCTGTGTCAAGATTGTAAGGGAGCAGCAGCATGAGGGCTGGTTGGTATCGGAAGTGGAGCAAGTCTTTCCAAAGGGCTGGTTTGTGTAATCCTTAAAGAGAAAGCCAACGGCAGTCAGCAAGAGGGGCGGTATAACAAGGCCCACTGACCTTCCTCCTGTCATGGCCAGGAACCCAGTTTTTAAGGTTTCTTCAGGGCCCCCTTGGCCAAGAGGGGATCTGTTCAGCTGCGTAGGGGCTTAGAATTTTATT
Organism: Macaca mulatta; assembly: GCF_049350105.2. Lineage (NCBI taxonomy): Eukaryota > Metazoa > Chordata > Mammalia > Primates > Cercopithecidae > Macaca > Macaca mulatta. The sequence continues at coordinate 180,759,341 of NC_133409.1, forward strand.
TTTATTTCTCAAATCTTGCAGTTCATATATAATGAATTTTTCCCCAAATCTAGACAATATTGAACTTTACATAATGTGACCAATATTGAATTGAAAAGGGAAAGTAAAAAAAATTCTCTAAATCTTCAATAGTAAATTTTAATAAAACACACTAGAGAAAGATCTGAATTGTCTTTCTATTCTCTCTATAGAAAATGGTACTGCAAAACCTGTTGTGTTTTGAGGAGGTGATCAAAGAGGGTACAACCAAAATAGGTAAGAAAAAGTATTTTAGAGCTGCATCAGAAAGTTAATTGAAAATAATTTGTTTTCAGATTTTGTGACATTTAAGTTATGTTTCAGATTTTTTACATTATAGTTAGTTTGGAAAGTTCTTAATCATGTTTCTTCCTGTGATATTGTGAAATGTATATTTGGTCTTCTGGTTTCCTGATTCATAGCTCCCCAAATCCTTGGGATCTCTGGAGTGGTGAGTGGCTCTTGTATGCTAATGAGATGACTGGAGCTCCTCGATAGTCTCTGGTGGGGGACTGTTCGCTGTTTTCAACCCTCCCAGGAGGGAAGGTTGAAAATTTCAGCCTACCTCCTACTCCCCCAGACCCCAACCACCTCTCTCACTTCCAGGGAGGATAGAAGGGCTGAATATTGAGTTGATCACTGACAGCCAATGATATAATCAATCATGAGCTACCTAATGAAGTTTCCCTAAAAATCCAAAAGGACTGAGCTCTGGGTCTTCCAGATAACAGAACATGTAGAAGCTCCTGCAGGGTGGTGTATCCAGAGAGAGCATGGAAGCCCTGTGCCCCTTTTCCCTTTCCTTGCCTTATGTATCTCTTCCATCTGGCTGTTCATCTGTATCCTTTGTAATTTACCTTTATAATTAATGTGTAAATGTAAGAATTTCCCTGAGTTCTGTGAGCCACTTTAGCAAATTAAATAAACCCAAGGAGGGGGTTGGTGGAACCCCAGTTTATAGCTGGTTGGTCAAAAACAGTTCACCATCTGTGCTGCAATTGGCATCTGAGCTGAGGGATAGACTTGTGGGAATGAGCCTTCAACCTGTGGGATCTGACACAATCTCCAGCTAGACACTGTCAGAGCTGAGCTGGATTAGAAGACACCCAGCTGGTGCCCACTGGAGAGTCATCTGCAGAATTGTTTGGTATGTGTAGAAAAACTCCACACATCTGGGGTCATAGAAGTGTGAGTGTTGTGAGAGTACAGCAGGAGAAACTGACTTTGTTTTTTCCTATGTCCTTACACTTCTAAAATTTCTTTTGCACAGTCTCTTCTCTTTTGCTGACATTAAACCTTATTACTCTATCCTCTGTCTCTGACCAACTCTTCTGTAGTTTTCCATTACTTATCCTTACCATGTTTTATTCTGTTTTCTCCTATCCTACTTTCCAATTATCCTCAATGACTCATCTGTCAAAGACAACCAATGAGTTCTTAATTTTGATTACGGAATTTTTTGGTTTTCCAATTTGCCTTTGGTTTTTGTAGCATATGTTACAACTTCTCATGTCTGCTGAAATTCTATTGTCTTTTATCTCCTTGAACATAGTAAAAATAATTATATGAAAGTTTGTATATCTTTTAAACATTCTATTTTCTTCTGCTATTTCTATAAATTTGTACTTCCACTCTCTGGAGTCTTTGTGGCTCTGTTGCCACTGTTAGCTGTTTCAGCTGGTATTCGTACATATTGTCGCATCTCCTAAGAAGTATGCTTACTTTTTCCTTGTATGCTAGATTCTGTAACTCAAAATTTATCATAGAAATAATTTGAAGCTCAGGTGCTAACAAGATTCCAAAGAATTACAAAGCCAATTTCCAGAAGGGAGAATTGAGCTCAGCACTGGAGATCCCTTTTTCCCTGGAGGAATTTGCATGTTCCCGAGGGAGGAGCTGAGAGGTGGGGTGAAGCCACTGACTGCCTCATGGGGCTAGGGGACATGTTTGGAATTGCAGAAGGCTCTATGTGTGCATGTGCATGTGTGTGTGCGTGTGTGTGTGTATGTGCACCTAGGACAGAGCCCTTCAGTGCTCCAAGTCAAAGCAAGTGGAGGATTGGGATAAACTTAGCTTGGATTACGTTTACACAGCTCATCATTACTTCCAGGCACAGTAAAATCATTGCTGCCATCCTGAGGTGGACATAGCTTCCGGGAATGCCCAGGAAGCCCATTCTGCTGATGCACCCAGCATGTGACCTGAAGTGCAGGATCACAGGTCATCTCCCAGGGTCACAGGTCATCCCCCAGGGTCACAGGTCATCCCCCAGGGTCACAGGTCATCTCCCAGCCCAAACATGCTCCACAGCACGGGAAGTACATGGAGGGGAAGGGGATGAAAGTCTGAAAAAGATACAGTCAGAAGCCAGTTTGTCAAAAGATTTTCCACATCTTACAGCTTACATATGAAAGAAGATTGACAGAAGTTATCCACAACTTGACAATAACACTAAAACTTACATGACTTACCAATAATGAGTTGTAAAACTGAAAGAAAAATTTTCAAATTATCAATGAGAACCAAATTGTGATCGATTGTGCTAAAGACTGAATTTTCTCACTATTATCTCTATAGAAATGACATTACAAAACTGTGGTCAGAGGAAAAGGCAATCAAACATTATGCAGACGAAAATATAAGAAAACAGGAATTCCAGAGATTGGTTGGACAATTAAGCAATAAATATATTATTTTCTTGGATTCTATGCTGTTTGTGGTATTCCACAGGTTTTGAAAGTGTGTAATTCACGGTAATTTCCTTTATCTTTCTAAATGATAACAATTGTGTACTTAATTTTGTATTTCTTCTTTCTGAAAGAGGACGCCCACATTGTGTAAGCTCAGGCCCCTCTCAGACTAACTCTGTACCAGTGTATGTGTTTCAAAGGCTTTGTTCCATAGTTACTTAAGAAGGGATCCTCTGGCTCTCGTCATGCCACTTAAACTCCCTGGATTTCATTTTAGTCGTCTGTAAAATGAAGGAATTAGCCTAAAACTTCTGAGATCTGTTGCAGCTCTAAAAGCAGGGCCTCTGCAATGCCGTGAATCGTAGTGGTAAGATTTAGTAAGGCTTTCCTCACTGTGTGACCTTGGAAAATTATGTGTCCTGGTTTGACAGATGAGAAAAAAACTGACCCAGAACAAGAAAAAGCACATACACAACTGCAGAACTCCAAAAGAGAGCAACCAAGACAGAAATCAGAGGGACGAACAAAACAGCAGGTGGCCAATTTGGCCATGTCCCAGGGCAAGGTGCTGGAGCATCTAGGCAAGACTATCAGGGCAGGTGGCCAAGGCCGGCTTTGCAGCTCAACTCAACACCATCTCAAGGATATAAAATGGTTAACGGCAAAGAAAATAGAAGACAGAATTTCTTTGGACAAAGTTTTTAGTGTGCTATGGCAATTTCTGTCCCCATAGCCAGAGGTTTGGAGTTCATATTTCTGCATAGAAGTAGGTCATCTAATAATTAAAATCAAACTGTTGTGGTAACTAGAAGTGACTAGAGGATATTTTCTTTCTTTCTTTTCTTTGTTTGAGATGGAGTCTCACTCTGCCGCCCAGGCTGGAGTGCAGTAGTGTGATCTCAGCTCACTGCAACCTCCGCCTCTGGGTTCAAGCAATTCTCCTGTCTCAGCCTCCAGAGCAGCTGGGACCACAAGGCATGCCACCACACCCAGCTAATTTTTGTATTTTTAGTAGAGACGGGGTTTCAACATTTTGGCCAGGCTGGTCTTGAACTCCTGACCTCAGGTGATCTGCCCGCCTTGGCCTCCCAAAGTGCTGGCATTCCAGGCGTGAGCCACTGCACCCGTCCAAAGTCACACTTAACTTGATGGTTTAAAGATACTCGAGACAGAAATACTATGTAAATTATGCAGCATTTTACAAATTTTAATTTGGATTACATTGCTTTTATGAGTCATCATATCAACAAATCTCATACTTAATAGATTTTATAGATCAGTACAATTTACAAATATTTTGAGAGGTAGGTATTAGGCTGCTAAGTCTTTATTTGCCAAGTAAAAACATTTTTTAAAATCCCATCATTTAAAATCACTAACATTTTATAAGAGGAAGAAAATGTTTGCCCTAAATATGTAGGAAAATACATAACAATACACTAGCAGAATAAAAAAATAGGACTAGAAATGTAATAAAGTTAACTTTATAAATGTTTGCCTCATAATTCTTTTTCCCCATAGGCATGTAAAAACTTTGTTATAGACCTGGGTGTGGGAGCTGTGGATTAAAAGCTTATTGAGGCATTGCTTTCGTTATGGGATTTCAGCAACCAAAAAACCATGATGGTCCTATCAGCATTTCAAAGCTATTTAAATTGATATGAACCACAAACTGAGTTATAAATCCAACCTCTTTTATTTTCTGATACAATAAACCAAAACATCAAATTCTAACATCACTCTCTTAAGTATCTCCTTCTCAGAATTGTCCATGAACCCCAAAGATTTACCAGGTCCAAAGGTGAAGGTGGGGCTTGAGTCCTCAGTGCAAAAGAAAACCCTCAATGCACCACTGCAATTACTTCTGCTGCCCCATGGTGGCGCTGTTGAAGCTTAGTCCTGCACAGCCCTGGCAATAAAGGAACTGCCTAGGTCACCAAGGATCTTCAGGGGTCTTCAAGCTGCTTCCAAAGTATTGCTTGCCACTAAAAGCATTCTATATTAGAGCTTCAAAGTTGCAGCTCTTAAAGATATGCTCTTTTATCTCACATAGAGGGGAAACTTCCAGAGCACCAACTAGCCCAGGAGCAGTTCTAACAGCCACCACCTCAGCCTATAGAACTGGCACTCCCCTTTCCTCCATATCAACCACTTTGGCAGGAATGGGGCAGATTTTCCTTTGCATCCTTTGAACAGAGAAATGCTCACCACGTCCCCTCCCTGGACACTCAGATCTCCATGCAGGGGAACCCCCGAGTGGCCCTGTTGAACAGAGGGTCTTCTCAGTGATAGCCAGGTGAGTGTGCACTCAGGCCTTTGCTGCAGAAAGGCTGCCATCTCTCTGTGATATCCTCAGCAGCCCACTTCTCCCTCTCCCCAGTCCCACCCCGGCTAGACATTGCTCCAGAGAGAATGCCCCGCTTAATGGCCCCCATGCTAATCTCAAAATCTGCTTTCTGGTGACGCCAAACAGCAATGCTGTGCTGTAATTCAGAAGTTCTAGTTCTGACTGTTGGATTCCTTAGGATCACAACAGACAGCATGAATAACTCACATGCTTACAAAGGCGAGCATCTACTGCATAGAACATGGAAATATACCCTAGAGGTCACTGGCCTCAGCAGCAGCGAGTTGATCTAGCGTCCTGACTGCACTTTACAAATCAGTGGGAGGAAGTACAGCACTGCTGCAGATGGCAATGTCACCCATCGGGTTGTTGTGGACAGATCTGGTTACATTGTCCGACTCATTCACTAGGATGTGTCCACATCCTGCACCCCTTGAGCACATCAGGGCAAGCAGCTGTTCACTCTGAAGATGTGTGGTTTCACATCTCTGAAAAGCCAGCTGCCCGAGCCACAAAGGCTAACCTGGGAAAAGATCACTTTCTCAAAAGGTGGCTGCACAGCAGGTGGCACTAGGGATGTCTAGGCTTCTTTGGCACTCACCATGGTGCCATGGTGAGAAAGACTTGGCCACCCTGATGACAAGCAGTAGAGCACTGGAGTTCAGGGTAGTGGCTCTCAAAGTGATCTGTGGACCAGCATGAGCATCACCTGGGAAATTTTTTAGAAATGAAATTCCCAGGCCCTGCCCCAGACTTACTGAATCAGAGACTGGGTGTGGGGCCAGGAAGCTGCATTCTAGCAAGCCCCACAAGGGGTTCTGATGCATGCTAACATTTTAGAATAGTGTTTGGTGACTTCTTCTGTAAAAGGCCAGAGAGTAAATATCTCAGGCTTTGTGGACCATGTGGACCCTGTAAGCAGCCATGGATAGCCTACAAACAGATGAGAGTGGCTATGTCCCAGTCAAACTGTATTTGTAGATGCTGAAACTTGCATTTCATGTAATTTCATGATGTCATGAAATATCGTCTTATTTTAATTTTTTCAACCATTTCAAAATGTATAAAACAATTTTTAGTTGCCAGGCCATACAACAGGCAGTCATCCAGGTTGACCCCAGCCTGTAGGTGCCACCCCGGGTGTTGAGTTCAGACTGGATTGGAATCCTGGAGCTCCCCTAACCAGGTGGGCAGCCTTGGGCAAGTCACACAATCTGTGTGCCTACATGTCCTCCAATATGAAATGGGGTAGTACTAGCACCTGTCTCACATGGATGCCGTTAACATTAAATGGCTACCACGCATATCACAGCCGTAAGTAGGAGCTTCTTATTTTCCTGTCCGTGAGTAACTTACCTCCTTCTTATGGTCAGCTGTCCTTTTCATGAGAGATACAGCTCTCCAGCACAGAGACCACCTAGAGTGAACCTGAGGCTCCCAATGGTCTTGTCTTGGGCTCCCCGACTGCCCTCCAAGATGGGTTCATAAGGGTTGCATGCTGCTCTTGCCCCAGGAGATGAGAACCCCCAGGGCTCTGGCAGGACGGCATCCTAGTTAGATGAACCAAATGAGCTCTTTCTCAGCCGTTGGTCTGCTGTGCTGCTCGGAGTCATCCGCGATGTTCCAGGCAACGCATCATGGCTCCAATTTAACAGTTGATGAGGTCAGTCCATCCTTTATTTATAGCTTGGCCTGGGAAGTGCCAAAAGCAATGTTTTAAATAATAGTAGGTGTCTGTGTGTGAGAGAGAGACAGAGCATGACAAGGGAAAAGTGACAAGAGCGGCAAATTGGCGATTCCCGTACTGGGGAACCAGCATACCAGCCCTAAATGACCCCGCTGAAAGGGATGAGGAGGCAGCATGCCTGGAGGAGGAAGTGGAGACCCTGCATGGAGCCTCAGCTGGCTGCCTGGACAGTGCCTATATGGAACCAGGCCAAGGCCCTGGACATCTGTGATACTCACTTGCGACGTGTTCGGGGCTGGGGGTACCCCTTTTCTACTGTGCCGTCCTTCCAGAGACTGGGAAGCACGCTCTATGCTCCAAAACGTTCCTTGTCTTCTCCCATCGAAATGTAAGCCACGCTCTCCAGGTGACAATAAAATCCCTATTTGGTGCAAGCAGTCCTGACAAATAGGGAAGTGCATTGTTTATGAACTAGATAACACTTTTTGGCTGTCCGTGATGAAAGACACTGAAATATGCTACAACGGAAACTGAGGTATTTGTCTCTAGAAATTAAGAGTTTTTGATGTAAGAGGTAGAGGGGAATAAAGAGGTTTTTCTTGTTCAACACTTTACAATTTTCCTAAACAAAAAGAGTCTGGTGCAAAATAGAAAATTCAATTGCACACAGTTTATCTAGATACTCTGTCTTATGTATAACAGGAACTCCAAGAGGTAATCAAGACTCTTCCTATTCACAGACGACTCAATTGAGGCTCAATAAGGTGAAACAAATTTCTCAAGACCCTGTGGGCAGGAGTGGAGGAGTGAAGCTAAGAGTTCATTTGGCAAATGAATCTGAGCCAATGAGAAACAGCTCCAAAACCTTCCCACGAGGGAGCAGATGAGAAAAGGTCACTATAGAGGCAAAGAAAGCCCCAAAACACTGCCAAAAAGTGCCCGCACATGGTTTATTTTAATTGTCACTTCTCTGTGGCTTCCTTAAAAATTAATTTTGGCCGGGCGCGGTGGCTCACGCCTGTAATCCCACCACTTTGGGAGGCCGAGGTGGGCGGATCACAAGGTCAAGAGACCGAGACCATCCTGGCTAACACAGTGAAACCCCATCTCTACTAAAAATACAAAAAATTAGCTGGGCGTGGCGGCAGGCACCTGTAGTCCCAGCTGCTCGGGAGGTTGAGGCAGGAGAATGGCGTGAACCCAGGAGGCGGAGCTTGCAGTGAGCCAAGATTGGGCCACTGCGCTCCTGCCTGGGCGATAGAGTGAGACTCCGTCTCAAAAAAAAATTAATTTCCCCATAGTAAGACAAGCTTTCCTTGGCTTTCAGTTACCACTTGTTAAGACCCTTGGTGACATTGTCCTCCATAGAGATAACTGTTTGGGTTGAAATCTCTAACCATGTCATGTGAATGCCAAGGAGGGACTGTTCCGGCCCCGTCTTCAGAGACAAATGCTCTACACTCTGACACGTTATTTTTTGTCTTCTCTTCCTCTTTGACTCCAGCCCTGTCCTTGTTGTCACTGACTCCTTCCTGCTTGGGCCAAGGACAGGCTGAGCTCTCCCCAGTACCATCTGGACAGAAGAGTCATGAGAGGGCCACAGCAAGGGGTGTCCATGGAATGCCATCTTGCTTAGAATGTTTCAAACTCATTCCAAGGACAACTGGAGGATTTTACCCTGGAGGATTTTTAGATGAACATGTGTTCCAATATGCAAATCTCTAGTAAAGGCCGATGAAGAAACCAAACTGGGAACAATGGAGCTAACGTTTCTTTTCTTTTTTTTGAGATGGAGTCTTGCTGTGTCACCCAGGCTGGAGTGCAGTGGCGCCATCTCGGCTCACTGCAAGCTCCACCTCCTGGGTTCACACCATTCTCCTGCCTCAGCCTCCTGAGTAGCTGGGGCTACAGGTGCCGCCACCAAGCCAGGCTAATTTTTTGTATTTTTTAATAGAGATGGGGTTTCACTGCGTTAGCCAGGATGGTCTTGATCTCCTGACCTTGTGATCCACCTGCCTTGGCCTCCCAAAGTGCTGGGATTACAGGCGTGAGCCACCGCGCCCAGCCTGGAGCTAACATTTCTTGAAGGCCAGTGCCAGACACGGGCCATGAGTCACAGAAATATGGTAGCCAACCTTGGGTGAAGCCAATTTCTCATCCCTACTTCCCTCAGCAGAAGCCAATAGTGAGATAACCCCGTCTGACACGTGACTAGAACTCATTATCTGAATTCTGAATCCTCTTTCGTTACTCTATGTTCTTTCTTAAACTCTGCAACCTGATAGTGTTATCCCTAATTCAGGAGAAATTCTACTTTAAAGCTGTGCCTCCCCCGGCGCATTCTCCTTCCCTTGGCCTCAGGAGGTATTCAACCATTTTGATGAGCCTAGAGATCTAAACTTATGAGAAAGGTTTGCCTGGGCTAATGCCCCTGCCCTGTTGGGTGGTGCCTGGGGTGCCATGCCACTTGGGCACATGGAAAACACACACCCCCCATGCGGGTGCTTTCAGGGCTTGGAGAGTGTGCAAAGTGTGTACTCTTGCCACAGGTGGCCAGCGTGGCGGGTGGGAGTCCTGGGTCTCCTCCCCAGATATCCACTGCTGAGTGAACCCTGCCAACCCTTGTCATCTGTTTTGCTTCAACGTCTGCCCAAAAGGCTGTGAGCAAAATCATTCCCTCAGCATTTTTCTCACAGCTCAGAGAGGGAGAAAGAGAAGGATGAAGGACGTTCACCCTCTGGCCCTGCCCAGAGGCCTCTGTGGGCGTCCCGCAGGCAGAAGAGGATGACAGATGTCACCCCTTCCCTTGTGTGCAGGGGAGGCCGCCTCTGCCTGATTCTGTCCAGTTAGCAAAACAGGAGGAGCTGCCAAGACAAATAGCCGAGGTATGAGAGTTACAGCTAGCGCTCACCACGGTGTGAAACAGACCTGTGAAACGAGACATAAAGGATGCTGCCTGGAATAGCTTGAATGTCGAACATTCTTTCCCAGTGGAGGGACAGAAGGAGGCCGGCAGCAGCAGTGTGGGAGATGGAGGCACCGTGTTGGGAGATGGAGGCACCGTGTTGGGAGATGGAGGCACCGTGTTGGGAGATGGAGGCACCGTGTTGGGAGATGGAGGCACCGTGTTGGGAGATGGAGGCACAGTGTTGTCCCGGGGGCCGAGGCGCGGGGCAACCCCAGGCATCACCCTGGGAGATGGGAGACAGTGCCCACTCTTCGCCCATTCCATGCCAAGGCTCCCTGCTACGCTCATCACAAAATAACGTGGCTATTAATAGGTCATATCAAAAGAGCCCTTGTAGTTTCTAATCATTTTCATCTGGCTTAGGGAACAGCAACCATAAAATGTCTGTCTGGTGGCTGCTGGGCCGGCGGGGCAGGTTTCTATTAGCCAGTACTCAGAACGCGGTGGCAATGACAGGCGAGGCAGAGGATGGTTTATGGGCTTTAATGCCGGTGCTGACATGGAGGATCGGAGCGAGATTTATTTTATGCCCGGGCCATCGCTGAACACTGAAAACCAGTCATTACAAGCCAGATGACAACTGGAATGCAGTAATCACTTGAAGGAATATTTATTTGGTTTTTAAGTTTTTGGATGAATCTGGTGTTCGGAAAGTCAGGGACCGCTAGGAAGTCAGACTATGCCATTATTACATCCAAACCATTATACATTTGCTAGCCAATTATGTAATCCTATATGGAAAACATAACCAGAAAGCAGGATAAGCCCCAAGACCTGAAGGCTCATTATTCCAGGCTCACCATTGTTTGTGGTTACCACACACCCTAAATATTATTAATGGACCAAAAGAACCCAATACTTGTAAAGTCTGGTCAGTATCATTAAATCCACAGCTCCCTGTGACAGTGAATTTGATGGAGTGGCAATATGTATTAGGTCACTTTTCTTCTGACTCATTTCACTGGATTTCATGCGATAAAGTAGCAAAAAGAGGCCATTTTTATTAAGCCCATTGTCAGCCTAAAGGTTCAATTAAGTTTCTATAAACACATCTTCTTTAGACATCCCTGATGTCAGCATTCCTGCTCTCAAGCAAGTCATGCCTTAGAATTAACTACATTTACTCGTGACATTGTTAATGGTTCTTGCTTCTTCCAGATGAGCAAAGGAGGTTGGGCAGAAATGTTAGATATGCTACTATTTCTTTTCTTTTTTTGTTTTAAGATGGAGTCTTGCTCTGTTGCCCCAGGCTCAAGTGCAGTGGTGTGATCTTGGCTCACTGCAACCTTTGCCTCCTGGGTTCAAGCGATTCTCCCGCCTCAGCCTCCCAAGTAGCTGGGACTACAGGTGTGTGCCACCATGCCTAGCTAAGTTTTTGTATTTTTAGAACAGACGGGGTTTCACCATGTTAGCCAGGAGGGTCTCGATCTCCTGACCTTGTGATCTGCCCTCCTCAGCCTCCCAAAGTGCTGGGATTACAGGTATGAGGCACTGCGCCCAGCCATATGCCACTATTTCTATAAGATATGGCCTAACGCTTCCTGCGTCATCTTCAATTCATCCATCCCACTTAACTATCTTGTTTTTCTTTCCTTTCCAGAACTCTACGCAAGCATTTTTTGGGGATAATTTTTCTCCCTAGGAGGATCCATCGTTTTCCGAGTGCACCAGGAACAAGAAGCTGGGCTGATTCACAGAGGGTGGCTCAGGCGGCCCCTCCCATGGCACTCGGCCTAACTGGTCAGTCAAGCGTACCCAAGGCTCCAGACAACGTCACAGCCTAATGGCTGCTGGGTGTGTCCACAGCGTGAAATGCATTGAGCTGTTTGCTCCTGTGGGCACATTTCTGAGTCTATGTCATCCCCACCAAAATAATTCATGTTTTAAATGTACATGAACTATGATCATAGACGTGCTCTCCCTGTCTCTTCTCCATCAAGTCTCGGGTAAGCACAAAGCAAATAAAGGAAAAGCCCTCGAATGTGCACTGAGATTCTGGAGCTTTGGACTGGGTGTGTTATTACTGGAGAGACGGCCACACACAGGGTTAGGGAGAAGGTAGATACCAGAATCCCTCTCCTGCCCTTTAACTTCTTGTTGCCAGTTCCCATCTTGACTTCAGGTGTCACCTCTTCACCCATCCCCTGGCTTCTGTTCAACAACTTCTACTTTGTAGGGTGTTTTTGCTTTGTTTTAGAGACAGGGTCTCACTCCGCCACCCAGGTTGGAGTGCAGTGGTGCGATTATGGCTCACTGCAGCCTCAAACTCCTGGGCTCAAGCAATCACCCCACCTCACCCTCCTGAGTAGCTGGGACTATAGGCGTATGCCACCATGCTTGGCTAATTTTTTTATTTTTTGTAGAGATGAGGGTCTCCCTGTGTTGCCCAGGCTTGTCTTGAACTGCTGGGTTCAAGCGATCCTCCTGCCTCCGCCTCCCAAAGTGCTGCGATTACAGGCATGAGCCATTGCTCCTGATCCTACTTTGCATGTTTTAGATTTTCTCACATCTGTGTTTAGCAAACTTAAAGAAAAAAGATATCAGAAAAAAGAAAAGCAAATCTTGCTGCATTTTTCTTCCAGGGTAGCCCTGTGCAAGGAATTCATTCAGTTTCTTATCTAAGCACCCTTTTTCAACCATGTCAGAAATCAAGACATTTCTGAGACAGCATTGAAAGCTAATAAATTAGGCAAACACAAACCTATTTTTCAAAGGCTTTGAAAGGCTTTCAAAGCTGGGACACAGAGGTCCTGGCCAAGGGCTGCAGCTCTCCGTGGCCTCACGCGCGGCACTCTCGGTGTCGGCACCCCGGGTTCTTCTGTTCTGGTTCCCACGGTCCATGCTGCATGTCCTCCATCCTGGCATGGGCCTCCCCAGTGGGCTTCTGTCCTCTGACTTCCCGTTGGCCTTGGTGATAGAGAGTGAGGTCAGGGTATTTGTTCCCCAGCTTCCTTCCTGAGGAGTTGCTTCTGACGGGCTTTGTCCCCTGAGCTAAGGTGACAGTTCTTCTCCAGCCGGCCTTTGCCACAGCACTCTCACCTTTCAGCTTCCTGTAACCACTGGCTGCCCTCATCCAGCGTTACCATCACCCATCGTGTCCCTAAACCCTGCTGCATCTTCACCCGGCTCAGCCAGGGGAGGAGCCAGCCCACATCTCAGGCCGTATCGTTTATCCAAAAAAGAAGAAATGCAATGCATTTCCCCAAGAATGGGCTGTTTGGGAGCAAATCCAATTCGTCATAGAAATAGCCTGCACGGATCAGCGCAGGAAGGTTAGCTTGTCAGAGATGCAACCAGCTACTTGTGATCCATCCTGAAGTCAGTTATAACCCCTAGAATCTAGCAGACTAGATCACCACAGCTCCATTTTGCACAGACACACATACACATATACACACACGTCCACATGCATGCACACACGTACATGGACACACATGCACACACACATGCACGTGCACACACACATGCACGGATGCACAGACCCCCAAGCACATTCCCTGCTCTGCTTCCTGCCCAGGTACAGGTGTGGCTCTGTCTACACAGTCCCCAGTGCTCCCACGTCCCACAGCATAAATGCATGCCCAGGCACTGGGTGTGTGGAGACTCCTGGTGCAGGGGAAGTGTGAACACGTGCTCACACCTGAAGCACTAACTTCCAGCTGTGGGCAAAGGTGAGTACAGCAAGGCCACCACCAGCCTCCCCGCAGCCCCCACTGGGATCCCCCCATTCTGCTCTGGGACTTTGCTGGGATGCCCACCAGCTCTGCAGGGCAGGCTGTGCATGCAAGGCCCACGCGAACAGATGCCCACAAAAACGGGGGCCATCAAGACCACGAGTCTTGCTTTCCCTCTGAACCAGCCAGAAGTTGAAGTCAAGTCACCCGAGGGGAGCAAGCGTCCAGCCACCCGCATCCACTGTGACAACAGTGCCACATCCGCTGCAGGCCGAGGTTCTGGTCACCCGAGGGGAGCAAGCGTCCAGCCACCCGCATCCACTGTGACAACAGTGCCACATCCCTGCAGGCCGAGGTTCTGGGAACAGAAAAGAAAGCTTGGAAAACAGAAACCCTGCGACATTCCCGCAACCCGAAAACCAGGGTGACTCCCGGGAGGGACACTTGTGTATCCGTTTGTTTGCATCTCTTGGTTTCCTACTTTCACCCCAAACCAGAAAAAGGGATAGGCGATACTAAAAGCAATGGTACATTTTTGTCATATTTCTCATCCACTCAGAACTAGGAAACAGCAGAAATCTTGTGGGAAAGTCACTTCTCAGGAGATTTCTAACCCGATTTCCTAACTACAGTGGTCTGGAGTTTTTGCCTAAATTTTAGATAAGGTCTTAATTTCTGGTTGCTTGGCTGCTCACATTTCAAATTCTTCTCAGGTTCACATCAATCATTCCAAGAGACAAGCGAAACATTTCACATAACACAATGTGCTGGTTTTTAGCATATCTTTGGTCTGAATGTGTAAGACTTCTGTGTCTTTGAGGAAAAGCATATCTCCCAAAAAAGGCCCCTCTCGCTTCCTCTCTCTCCCTCTCTCACTCCCCCCCCCTCACTCCCTCTGTCTCTCCCTCTCTCACTTCCTATCTCCCTCTCTAGCGTGCTCTCTCTCTCTCCCTCTCTCTCTCTCTGGCTCCCTCTCTCTCTCCCTCTCTCACTCCCTCTCTCTCTCTCTCCCGCTCTCTCTCTCTCTCTGGTTCCCTCTCTTGCTCCCTCTCTCTCTCCGTATCTTGCTCCCCCCCCCACCTCTGGCTGCCTCTCTCATTCCCTCTCTCTCTCCCCCTCTCTCTCTCTCTCACTCCCTCTCTCTCTCCCTCTCTCACTCCCTCTGTCTCTCCCTCTCTTTCTCTGTGTCTCATTGTCCTTATGTCTCTGTCTTCCCTCTTTCTCATTCCGTTCCTCTGTGTCTCTGCTTCTCCCTTATACTCTTGCCTTCCCTCCTTCCCTTCCCTCTCTGTCTCTCCTTCTCCTCTCTCTGTCTCTCTCTCTCCCCTTTCTCTCTCTGTCTACCCTCCCTCCTCCTCAAATCTGAAGCTCGCTCTCACCACCCCTGCAGCCCAGACTCCAACACTGACTGAACTGTGAAACCAAGTGTGCTGTAAACACAATGTATGAGGAAACCACAGAAATGAAGACAATTAGGGTAAATAAGATCCAGTGATCAAATATAGCTAATTTGTATCCATAATATTTGGGAGTTACACAGTCTGCTTCAATTTGAAAGATATCTTCCAGACCACACTGTTTTTTCTCCGTGGGGACTGCCTTTTGCTTTTAATTATTGAACCTGAAGAATTCTTGCCATAATTTGGGGTTAGCTTGTAATTCTTGAAGAAGAAAAAAAACAATTCTAGTCCACAAATCCTCCTGTATTCCATCACTTCCAATAATAGGCTTCTGTGGCCAAATTGACCATCAATCAGTTGTGTTTTTCAGAAGGAGTGGGTGAAGCAGGGAGAGGAATTGGAGAAACTCACAGCAAGCATGGCCTCAAATAGCAGTGGGGTGGATGGAAACTCTTTGGCAAAGAGCCTTGGCTAAATAAAATGTATAAGAAAGGTCTCAGAAATAGAATATGTTACAAAGAAAAAGTGAACTGTAAACAACAAGACTTCACCTTCCTGCTTAAGAGGTGTTGAGTGCCTTTAGGAATTGCTAACACTGTCCACAATTTGAGAAGTGCATTCCACGGCGCCGTCTTGTTGATACTAATCAATCCTTGTGATAGAAGGTGGAGCATGCCCTTGGTCCCACCCAGGGGTGCTGGGATGCTTGGAGGACCCTTACAACAAGTGGGCTTTCATTCTCCAAGCAGGGCTTGCAGCGACAAGGACAGCAGCCTGAGCCTCCTCACTTGACACGAGATTGTTTTGCACACACCATCCATGAGCCAGCGGCATGCCATGTGAACCACGCCTTTATTTTCTACACTCTGCTGCTTCCACATCCGGGGCCTAGGCTGACCCTGGAGACTCTGCTCCTCCCCACTGTGCCCCACCCCACCCCCAGGTAGCTAATTCCTTGAGACGATAAACAACTCATCTGCAAGCTCCCACCTTTCATATATACCCCAACCACCTCCCTCATGGGGTTCTCATGCTCTGGGCCACCATCCACCTTCCCTAATACACCCAGGTCCATGTACCAGACAACTAGGGACAGTCCTATGAGCCAGAGCCTGCTGAAATTATTCGACAAGGCCAATCCTCAGCCTGCTTACCCTTCCTTACCTGTTCCTTCCTGCTGAAACCCCAGTAAAGGCTCTGGCCACAGTTCCTCCCCTTCCTCTACCTCCCAACCAACCTGGTGCTTTCATGTGCCCCCATGACACGGCACGCCCCTCCTCTTTGGAACTGTGTGTAATAAGCTACCTCTTCAGTGGTAGTCATCTCCTGATCTGTTGGCCTTATATACCCGAATAAGAATAAAACTCACATTTTAAAACACAGGTCTTTCTAGCCAGAGACATCAAAGACCAGGAATTCATTTCTCAGGAAAAATAGGCTTATTTTCTCGCAAACCAGTCATGTTTTAAAAAGTAACAGGGAACAATAGCATTCCAAATTTTCAAAAATAAAACACTGTTTATCAAGTTGGCAATTTTACATACACGCCCACACATAGAGCTGCAAGAGCATGCCACTGGAACACAGGCTCTCTCATCAATGTTGTGGGAATGTGAATAGGAACAACTTTTCTGGAAGTGTATTTGGTATGAGTATTTGAAGCTTTAAAAATCTGCTTACCCTTTCACCTGGAAATTCTACTTTGAGGAATATATCCTAGGGAGAAAAACAAAAAGACATAGTAAAATGGTTTTCCTGAAAGCATCATTTGTAATTTAAAAGAGCAGGGAGAAGCATCAACCACTGACTATCCAGGAACAGATGACTCGGTGAGTAAGTGATGGTACCTGCGGAACAGGAGGCTCCATCCTGCCACTACCATGACGACTGGTGAATGCAGAAAGATGTTCACAGCATAATTCTAACTTAAAAAAAGATATTACAGGCCGGGAGCGATGGCTCACACCTGTAATCCCAGCACTTCGGGAGGCCGAGGCGGGCGGATCACCTGAGGTCAGGAGTTCAAGACCAGCCTGGCCAATATGGAGAAACCCCATCTCTACTAAAAATACAAAATCAGCCGGGCGTGGTGGCAGGTGCCCGTAATCTCAGCTACTCGGGAGGCTGAGACAGGAGAATCGCTTGAACCTGGGAGGGGGAGGTTGTGGTGAGCTGAGATCGTGCCATTGCACTCCAGCCTTGGGAACAAGAGCAAAA
Source organism: Macaca mulatta (assembly GCF_049350105.2). Taxonomy (NCBI): domain Eukaryota; kingdom Metazoa; phylum Chordata; class Mammalia; order Primates; family Cercopithecidae; genus Macaca; species Macaca mulatta. The sequence goes on from NC_133409.1 coordinate 180,776,342, forward strand.
CTCCATCTTAAAAAAAAAGACACGATTATCAGTCTATGTCCTCACAAGTAGAAAAACAGATATTTACCAATATCTGCTCTGAATATCTTAAAATCACAAATGTCCACCTCCAGTATCAGTGTGCGTGGAGAGCAGTGTCAGCACCCAGGGACCACTGAAAGATTATGGGGCACCCTGAACAAACGTATAAAAGGGCTGGACAGGTACATGCTGGGGTGTAAATAACAGCGATTCTTGGATGATGAAATCATGAGTGTTATGTAGTCATAATTGTGGGAATTTCAAAAAATGAAATCAGGCCAGGCACAGTGGCTCATGCCTGTAATCTCAGCATTTTGGGAGGCCAAGGCGGGCAGATCACTTGAGGTCAGGAGTTCCAGACCAGCCTGGCCAACATGGTGAAACATTGTCCCTACTAAAAATACAAAAATTAGCTGGGTGTGGTGGCGGGTGCCTGTAATCCCAGCTACTCAGGAGGCCGAGGCGTGAGAATGGCTTGAACCCAGGTGGCAGTGAGCTGAGATCACACCACTGTACTCCAGCCTGGGTGACAGAGTGAGACTCCGTCTCAAAACAACAACAAAAAGAAATCATGAGATATCATGAGTGTTTTTAAATTCTCATTTGTTTGCTTATGTTTAAATCTAATGTTCCTATAATGAACATATTTCCTTTGTATTAAGGAACACTTTTAAAACATTTCTCAAAAAGCCATTCCTAAGAAATGGAAGGAAGAGTCAACTCAAAAGAGGTATCTACCCGCTCCCCAAAGAGAATTCCATTTTTGGGGCTGTCAGGGTTCCTTCAGGTCAGTAGGATACAGTTCAGACCACGAGGGCTGACAGTCTGCTTTGCTGAGCGACTATGTTTTCTAGACCAGAGAACAGGGTACAGAGTTTGGTAACTGTGCTTGCTCTTTGGAAGTAAGATCGCCCCAGGGCAGGGCAATCCTGTAGTTGCCGAACTAGTCTAACCTTTGAAAACCACAGAGACCCACAGGTGGAGGCTTAAAGGAAAATTAAGCTGAAGCAAAAACAAATAAGCAAACATGGTTCTAAACACTGGAAAGATGGCCCTTCATTAAACTGTCACCCGATTCCCTTCAACTCAGCAACATTACGGGGGATCTTGTCTGTGCCAGGCAGAGGCTGGGTGCTGAGGACAGAGAAGTGGATGGGCATGGACTCTGCCTGTGCTCCGCAGGGCCATTGAGCATCTTCTCACCTGGTGGGAAGAATGCAGGCCCTTGGAAGGATGGACGCAGGGAGGACTAGACAAAACAGACATGGAGTTCAATTGTATTGACTGATTGTGAAAGTTAACCACCCTGAGCCTCATTTGCACCCATATCTGCAAAATGGGCATAATAATAAATACGTCATGGCGATGTTGTAAGAATCGCACGTATGAAGTGGCGAGGTCCGTGCCTGTCTCTCCATTTCCATGAACTGTTCCACACCCCACTGAACAAATGGTCAGCTCCTGCCAGGGCAGTCCAACCCAGCATTTTCACCATTTAACTTACAATTACTATTCTAATCAGCCATGGTTCCGAGAGTGCCTAGTGGATGCTGGGCATTAGTATCTGGAAAGAATTCTTGACAGTCTTCGTTTGATCATCTGAATTTCCTAAGAGCTGCTCCTGGACCACTTTCATAACATAGAATGGCTTGAGCTAGCTGAAAAAATGCTTGTGACATGCTTGCCATACATCTTAACTAATTAGACGGATCTTCACAGCTTAAAAAAAAAAAAAAAAAAAAAAGCAGAGATTTGGCCGGGCGCTGTGGCTTACACCTATAATCCCAGCACTTTGGGAGGTTGAGGTAGGCGGATCACGAGGTCAGGAGATTGAGACTGTCCTGGCTAATACGGTGAAACCCTGTCTCTACTAAAAATACAAAAAAATAGCCCAGTGTGGTGGCGGGTTCCTGTAGTCCCAGCTACTCGGGAGGCTGAGGCAGGAGAATCACTTGAACCCAGAAGGTGGAAGTTGTAGTGAGCCGAGATTGCGCCACTGCACTCCAGCCTGGCGACAGAGCAAGACTCTGTCAAAAAAAAAAAAAAAAAAAAAAAAAAAAAAAAAAAAAAAAGCGGAGATTTGGATAATTAGCAGAATAACTCTGTATCAATAAATTCTGTATCCATCCTTTTCCTGCCCTAATATCAGAGCAAGCTTGTTATTTTCTATCACATTTTTCTTGGGCATGTCTAAGGAATTTTTAATTGTCATTCTATGGTAGACACAGGCCATTCATGTGGTTACTGCCCAGGAGTGGGAAACAGCAGACATTGACTGACTTGTCACAGGGTTCAAGATCCCTTTCCGGCTTTGAGAGGATCCCTTTCCGGCATGTGAGGCTTCCTCCCTGTGTCTGCCAAGGCTTAGGTCAGATGCAAGGCCCACTGTGTTAGTCCAGGTCCTCAGAGAAGCAGGTACCAAGACCTGAGAAATACGCAAGCACTGTAAGGGGAAACACCTCTAAGAATGGGAGAGCCAGGTAGGCCTGGGAGAGCCGCCAGGCTATGATGCAAGTCAGACCAAGTGAAGGAGACGGGGGGCGAGGGTTGGGGAATGTCTCCGGACCACTCCGTAGTCTAAGAACGTTTCTGAGGGGCCATCAGATAGCTCTCAAGCCAACAGCGTCTGTCAGAGGAATTCCCCATTTCCCAGGAGGGATACTGCCTCAGTATCCTGGCTGTCTGTGGGAAGCACAGCCTCCAAGGACAGGTGGAAGCCAGTGATGGGTTTCAGAGCCCGCAGCTGGGCCCCTGGGCTCTTTCCGCTTCTGTAGTTGGAGGCCTGTGCTCAGTCTGCTCCACAGGAAGCTCCTCACTCTCCAGGCACTCAAGCCTTTGCAACCGTGCCCCTCTGTCCCTAGGGTACCTGTGGATACCGTGGAAAGTGCGTGGTGCCTTACCATGGCGCCCGGTGCCTTGGTACATACCTTTGTCTTCTCAATTAAATTCAGCAAATGCCAAGGAGGCCCCAGGCCCTGCATTGGCCCACAGGGCCTGGAGGCAGCAGCTGTCCTGGGCACGTCTGGCCCTGCACAGTGAGACTTTCCAGGCCAGTGAGGAGGAACACGGCCTGAGAGGAGGAGAGGGTGGAAGAGGCAGATGGAGAAGGGAAAAGCCACAGTCACTGGGATGCAGGACAGGATGAAACCAGAGAGGGCTCATGGATGCCAAAGCAAAGAGGGTGCTGAGGCAAAGGGGCAACTGGCAGTGGATGCAGAGAAGAAGAGGACTTCGCGTCACAGGCAGGCAGACTCCTGAATTTCCGGGCCACCTGTGAGGCTCAGAGACTTTGAGTGCCTTTGCTCACGTGCATGTGGGGGCTGGACCAGGACCCTTCAGGGTCTCATTTTGTGAATTTGCCATCCGAGTCCCCTTCCTGAGCCTTCATTTCTTCATCACTGTGACCTTCACAGTAACCCTGTGATCTCCCGGGATCTCCCTGTGTCTCCCTTCCTCAGCTTTCTCACCAGGTCAGAGGAGCTACCATGGCCCCATCCGGCTAAACCGTCCCTGACCCACTAGGGGAGATTAGATGCCGTCACACAGAATGGGTCTCTTCATGCCCAGCGAGACCCTCCGTGAACCTCCACCCCTCATCTGCGGAGGTGCAGGAGGACGTCTGGACGGCGCACAGTATGAGCCGAGCAGGATTTCTCAGGATACTTTACTTGTGCCCGGGTCAACAAGAGAAGAACACGCGCAGGACCACTGAGCTTCCCGACACCCCACAGGGCAATGTGCCAGCCCAGGGCACAGCAGGACCTGAGGCGTGAGCTTTGTTCTTGGAGGGGACGTGGGCCTCCCTCTTCACAGGGACCCCACAGCAAAGCAGCCCTGTCCATAGGGGCATCAACAGCCTGCTCGGTGCCAGGCAGTCTGGGTTTGCTCTGTCAGCTCTTTACAGGACGAGACACCTGTTGAACATCAGCCACCCTGAGCCTGGAGAATTATTTATTTATTTATTTATTTATTTATTTATTTATTTATTTTTTGAGATGGAGTCTCGCTCTGTTGCCCAGGCTGGAGTGCAGTGGTGTGATCTCTTCTCACTGCAACCTCTGCCTCCCGGGTTCAAGTGATTCTCCTGCCTCAGCCTCCCGAGCAGCTGGGACTACAGGCATGTGACACCACGCCCGGCTGATTTTTGTATTTTTAGTAGAGACGTGGTTTCACTATGTTGGCCAGACTGGTCTCAAACTCCTGACCTCATGATCCGCAAGCCTCGGCCTCCCAAAGTGCTGGGATTACAGGCGTGAGTCTCCGTGCCCAGCTGACCCTGGAGAATTTATGCACCTGTGGGTATCTGTGGTCCCTCCTGCGATGGAAGGAATCCCCAGTCCTGAGGGAACAAGGTTTGGGGCAGCTTCTTCTACTGAAAAAATTGGGAATCCCCTGGTACCAGAGAGTTTATCTACCAGGCAACGTAGAGTCAGAGCCCCCAGAGGCACTTTTGGACAAGTCTGTTCACTGCACCACAGGTCTGCAGCCGAAGTCACTATTTTGTACAAGCGTTGGGTAGCATTAAAAATCAGTGCAGGGCAAATGGAATGGCCAGTGTTCAAACAACGGAAAGAGAGCTTCAGCGAGTGAGACTAGGAGGCAAGTCTTCATAAGAGAGAGAATCTCATCAGGGCCTGCAGGGGTAGGTCAGGCTTGGAAATGCACATGGTGGCAAGAGCGTTCACACTAAGATGTCAACCTAAACCAAGGTCACAGAGAACAAAGAGGAGCTGGGAACATTCCTCATGTCAGAACATGGGTGGCTGTCAACACCTGAAACACCCCACCGTTGGAGAGGAGTTCACCAAAACGGAAGAACCATGTTCTGTTAAGATTTCAGAACAGAATTCAGAAATATCATTTCCCCCAGGTAGATTCTAATACTGGTGATTTCTGCCCATGAGCACTTGTTAGTGTTTGCTCTGCTATCTTCCAACACTTGGTCTTCTGTTCCATTAGAATCCAGCTACATTTTTAAAAATTATTATTCTAGGCCTCAAATTTTGCTACTTCGTTGGCATAGAAACCCCCACAATGAAATTTTATTGTTCCCAAATATACTATTCTTGCTGGCTCAATTCAGAAGTCGCAATTTTAAATGTTTTTATTTTTTTTGACATTTTGGGGCAAGCTACCTACTTTAGAGATATCGCAGGATAAAGAACTTCTGGAACAAAACGTCAGTTTCTAAGTCCTGATAAGGAATGTCTAACAAAAGTACTTTTTGCACAAGGCGAGGAGCTGGCCGCTGAGCTGCGGGCCTGGCATCCAGCTTCCTCTCCCTGCTCTGCGCCTCGATGGCTGCCTTTTTCATTGGATCTGTGACGCAAGTAATTCTAAATGACCCCAAAGTGTTTTTCTCTCCTTTACATTGTTTGTCTTGAGGGAGACTGGGTGTTAAAGATAAGCCAGGCTTGGAAGCATGGCTAGAACCAAGTGTGACTAATCGCTGCCAGTCGTGCAAGGAATACTTCTTCTCCCATATGCCGGGCACATCCCTCCCCTCATTCTCTGCTCGGTCAAGTCCTGCTCTCCAGTCCCCACCCACCACCAAGCAAAGGCCTCCAGCGGACAGGAAACTGGGCTGGGGCCATAACAGCTCCCCAGTGCACGGTGTGGTGTGTACAACCGGGGCTGATCCATATGCGTGTCCTCTCTGCCAGCTGCTGGCTCCCCTGGTTGACTCAGCTCCTCCTTTGCGGTGTGTGCTCCTCTATGTGGGGGGGAAACACGGTGTTCTCCTTTAAGCTCTGCCAGGAACACACACTAGGTTTATTGTATGTCAATGGCTTCCGGGCATCCAGTTTCTTATCCATAAGAAAAGAAGGCTGGCACCTATGAGGCGTGCCCTCCCTCCCCAAGTCCATGTGCATGGCAGACATCATCCGTTGATCACATCCCTGGGCTCTGACGTGAACTCAGACTCCTTTTCAACCCTGAGCTCCAGGCAGCCACCACCAACCCACTGCTATTGGCTTTTTTAATGAAAGTAGTTTGCCATTCTGGGGCTAAGCTTCCTTTCAGAGCTAACAGTCTATGACTGTATGAAATGAATGCAACAGCAATATGGCATTAAGAACAATGGGCTAGACCAGCCAATCCTGCTATTTATATATTCCTTTTTTTTTTTGTAGTAACTTCAAGTGAAGGCTGATTGGTTTTTTTTTTTTTTTTAAAGACAGAACATGCTTTTATTTGAAGTAAAATATCTCCAAATTCATTTATGAACCTTGATGCCCTTTTGTAGGACAACAGAATTTCTTTGGTCTTATATTTTGAACTGGATTCCAAATGAGAGCCAAGTTTTTAAAAAATCATTTTGTAGCTCAGGTGACTGATATCTGGTTATGTTCTCCAAGTCCATTTCCTTCTTCCCTTTTGTAAATTTTACAAAATGTAAGCGATCAGATTGGGATGAACAACTGATGGTGAATCTTTCTTTGGTGAAATGAATCCAGTAGATCTAGTGGCCCACGCGCGTGTAAGACAGGGGAACACGGTCCTGGGTGTCAGGAACTATCAAGCCCCGCATGGGAGCTTTAGGCTGAGAGTCTTGGAGCCTTAGAAAGAGAACAGCCTTGTTGTGCTTTGGCCACGTCATGGTCTTTGTCAGTTGGCATATGTCTCTATAGGACTGTAAGTTCCTCGAGGAGAGAGACCCTGCTTGAGATCAACCAAAGAACTGTGGATAAATTGGGTTTTGAGTGAATCTTCTGTGTTCAGGCTTTCAAGAAGCATACTTGAAAATGTATTGGGGGTCTTAGAAGGCAGCCTATAGTCTGTCTGGAAAAACATACTCATCACTGTCAGGCAGCGGAAAGATCCCAAGAATTCTTTCTTTCTTGGAACACTATTCCTGGAAAAGTGAGCCTGAATATTGCTTCCAGGCCTGACTGCAGTTTCTATTAGGCTGATCCAATTTGCAGCCTCTCCAGCAGGCACTCAGTGTCCCAGGGCAAGGAGGGGGCGCTGCTTTGAAGAATCAGTATCAGATGCTGAGGCCATCCCAATCATTGGCCTTTGGGCAAAACGTATAAACTTGAAATGGCAAAACTTCCAACAAAGTTCATTAGAACATCTGGGCACCTTATCAGGGATTTATCAAGCTTTCCAGAGTTGATCCTAGCCTTGTTTTAATGAAAATCGTCTGTTGATGAACAATTTATGCCAAGAATTTTTCCTTGTCTTCTCCTCTTTCTCCTTCTGCTTCTCCTTCTTCTCTCTGCACGTCCCTGGCTTTTATCACTGCAAAAGTTAATTCTGAAATAGTGAACAAGCCTCATATGTCCAGGCCTGCTACATACACTGTTATTATCAAACATTTGTGCTTAGGTTAACCACTCTATGTCAACATAAAATAAGTGTAGTGGACATCCATCATCACAGCTTGAACTGGGGAATTGCATGAGGTTGAATTACCCTCTACTTTTGCAACTGGGTCATTGGCCAAGATAACACAACCTTTCAGTCTTCATTTGTATAAGTTAAGAAAGATCGTCATATGTTTTACTGATTTTAAAACTGGTAATTTTATACTAGTCACATATTTCAACTAACTAATTGTTATTCCTCTGTAATTGTGCCTTAAGATGACTTAACTCTAGAAGTTGCAATTATAAAATTAAAATAAATAACTATATTCTGACAGAGTACTACCCATCATGTAAATCAACAAGCTTTGTTCATAGCCTTGGGGAAAAATAATGCTCTTTGAATAATCAAAATGCTATTACCATAACATTACCATATACTTTTATTTCTCTGCTCTCCCATGACTCAGTTGGTATGTTTGGTTGTTTTTTTTTTTTTTTTTTTTTGATTCCTTGATTTACATGAATAAATTAGCTTACAATGGCAGCTAATGAGACAAAGAAAGGGGATACTGTTGCAGGCTAAGTGAGGGGCAGCCTTGGGAATGGAAATTCTCAGAAAACTCTCCAGGCTAAAGATAGAAACTCTAGAGCCCCAGTGGTCTGGAAGACATAAAAGATGCCCAGGCCTGGAAAGAGGAGTCAAACCCAAGGACCTGAAAAGCCGGTGGATGGTAAATACATTTTACAGGAGGCCATTGGTTTGGACCAAGCTAGGCCCCAGCAGACCACACCAAGCCAGAATGGAGTCCCTTGTGCTCAGTGCCACATAATCAGGCTCAACTTTGAAACAGGTCGGTTTTCCCAAAAAACCCAGCATATTACAGTCAACCTGAATCCTCGTAATAAGGAAGTCCCCTCTGTTTTAACCCTAGAAGGAAAGTAACTTAGAAGCACCCAATCTGCTTTTTTGTCCCATCTCTGCTTTCTTCAGGCCTTTTCTGCCTGTAGAGCTAACCACCTCGGGCTGGGCACAGTGGCTCACGCCTATAGTCCCAACACTTTGGGACGCCGAGGTGGGCAGATCAGCTGTGGTCAGGAGTTTGAGACCAACCTGGCCAACATGGTGAAATCCTGTCTCTACCAAAAATACGAAAATTAGCCGGGCGTAGTGGTGGATGCCTATAATCCCAGCTACTCAGGAGGCTGAGGCATGAGAATCGCTGGAACCTCAGAGGCGGAGGTTGCAGTGAGCCAAGATTGCACCATTGCACTCCAGCCTGGGCAACAAGAGTGAAACTCCGTCACAAAACAAACAAACAACAAACAAACAACAACAACAAAAAACTAACTGCTCCTGCTCATCCCATTGGAGCACCCATTCTACTTTACAGAAAGCGATGTTGCCCCATTCTAGAATCACAAACAAAAGCGAATTCGATCTTGGAACTACATTTGTGGTGATTTTGTCTTTTGATAATGGGGTCGAGGAGAGGGAGGGATGAGTAGCTGGAACACAGAGTATCTTTAGGGTGGTGAGACTGCTCTGTGTGCTACTACGGTGGCGGATAATGTCATTAGGCATTTCCTCAAACCATAGAATGTATTAAATATAACTCCACGACTGAGCTGGAATGCACACTGTGTGCTCTGAGCGATAATGATTCGTCAGTGAAGGTTCATCCATTGTAAGTCACGTCTCACGGGGTGGGGATGCCGACGGTCGGAAAGGCTGAGAGGGGGACATGGGGTGCACGGGAAATCTCTGTGCTCTCCCCTCAAGTTGTGAACCTAAAACTGCTTTAAACAATAGACCCTATTTAAAAAATTGTGTACAATGGGATCCATATTTCCACAGCTGTAGATTTCGCATTCACTGTCCACATGCAACAGAACAGCACTGGATCTTTCATTTGGAGGCCACTTGCCTTAGAAATGAAGCTTTTGAGTCAGATGAGAACATCTAAACCGGGGGCTCTCTGCTGGCGTCCTGGTTACATCATTAGGATATTATCGTAATGACACACAGCGGCCAAACACATTCAGTCACTCAGCTTGAAGTCTGTGCTCTTTCTCCTCACTAAATCCCAGCCCTAAGGGCAGAGTCTGAACACAGGCACTTCCTAGTCAGCCCTAAAGAACCGTATGGTGGTGCAGCACGGTGGCTGGGATGAGGCGTTTAAAAGACTGTTTCTCTTTTCAGTCACAGGAGAGTGGAGACATTTCCAGTTATAGTTAAATGAGGCACAGAGGGTGAGCCAGAGGCAGCATTTTTCCCACCTCCTTAGGTTTTCTAAGAGGGAATGAAATTTCCACTACAGTCCTCTGGGGAAAAACTGGGGAGGAGTCTTGCGGCTTCTCTCCATCCCTCACCCTCTCCTCCCCAGAGAATGGCAACCTCTGTTTAACGGGTTCATTTGGGAGAAGGAAGTAAGGGTAAGCGCACCGCTGCCTCTCCTGGGCTCCCCATCTTCAGGCCCGGTCAGGGGTCCTGCCTTAGTCTTTCCAGCAGGGTGAGGGATGGCACTAGAACTGTGTCTGAGGCTCACAGGGAGTTTGACCTTTTCAGGGTTTTTAAAAATTTTATTTTATTTTATTTTATTTTTTATTTAAAAGGCCCTTGTGGCTGCTGGTCCTGCATTTTTCAACAGAGCTAGCAGTTTTTCATCTCTATCTGATTCTTGTAATTGCATCCAATATCTCGTGAGCCATGGGGGGCAGGATCCTAAAAATCACAGCAGGGTAAGGTGGAGGGTTGAAATCTACGTACAGAAAATGGTATGTCTACAGGTCTAGCAAAAGAAGGAGGGCGGAGCTCATGCCCAAGGACCAAAGAACACCCAGTGCTCCTCTCCGCTGTCCCTCGGGCCCAAGGAAGAGACAAAGGATGGAGGAAGCTCCTGGCCTTCTCTGCTCAGGGCCTTACTCGTTCCTGTTGTGTCTTGCATGTACATCTCTGTCTCCAAGCCACGTCTCCAGAACCTGCCAAGCTGGTGGATGTGCTGTCTTCATTTTATTCTCGTCTTTATTTTTAAATTCACTTTTAAATTTCATACATATACAAATATAGTCTCACTATAAAAATGTTAAATCCTACAAAGTAAATATCCCACGTACACTTCCCCCAACCCCCGCTCCATCCTCCGTCTTAACACTTTTCTCTGAGAACCACCTGCTGCAAACATTTCCTGAAGACCCACTTTGGGGGCCCCTGCTGTGATGAGGCCCACCTCTCCAGAACAGGCTACCTGCCACCCCCTCTCCCAAGCACCAGATTCAGCTTATTTAACACCCAGTGCAGCTACAGCTTATCAGAAACATATTGACCAAATGCAGTGCGTGAATCTTTTTTGGATCCATGATTCAAACAAACAAACAGATGGGATCATTAATAGATACTGATGAGACATTTGGAAATGTGAGCCATGACTGGATACAGGATGATGATCAGGAATCATTGTGAATATTGCTGACATGTGACAAGGGATTTGGGTCTTTATATGAATAAGTCCTTGCCTTTTAGATATATAATCTGAAACCTGTATGACTGAACTTCTGTGAGGCCTGGAATTTGCTTCAGAATGGTACTAAGCAGGGGGCAGAAGCTGGGGGTAAAATTGAAACAAGATTGGCCATGCGTGGATAATTGTTAAAGCTGACTGTGGGAATCTGGAGGTTTTCTTTTGCATGTGCTTAGAATTTTCCATAATAAATTTTTTTTTTTTTTTTTTTTTTTTAAAGCACAAGACCCTGCCCTGGCGAGTTTCACTGATACAGTCCTGGGGAATGAATCTGTTCTTGTCACCCTCAGGACCTCTGGAGTTGGGGACAGCTGACAGACGGGGAGGGCTGCTGGCAGGTGTGGGCACTCCCCCAGCTGAGAAGGGGCTGTGGGAGTGGGAGTGGCCCTGACCCCATTAATGAAACTGGACTACTCTCCGCAGAGCGCCAAGCTCAGGCTTGGACTCAGATGGAAAACATGAACAGCATCCTTTGCGATGACCCCGCTTTGAGGTTCCCGTCATTTCATTGTAGGACGAGGTTCCCACACCCCGTCTTAATTTGAAACATTCAGGCACATCTCTTCCCCATTATGAAGCAGCGGAGAGATGAAGGTCTTAGAAGCAGCCTTGCTCTGATTGCACGGTGGAGTTTCTGCCCCGGAACGTGGGCGTCCTGACACATGGGATGCTAGAAGCAGATGTGGCTGAGCAGAGCTTAGGACTCTGCCCAGGAGTCAGAGATGACTGGGATATTTACTTTGAAAGTAGCCTCTGTAGATGGGAACTGATTAACTCGCTCTGAGGAATTTTATGTTCTGCAGGGTGATACCCTCAGGAAAGAAAGGGCCTCTTTGAGAAAGCCAGATTGAGAAGGTTTCCCTCCGTGTCCCAGCACATCAAAGCCCCTTCCTTCCCACAGTCCCTTAATTGTCTGCCTTCACAAGAAGGGAGGCAGCAAGGAGGCCAGGGATGGGGAGAGGGAGAGAGGGAGAAAAGCCATTTTACCTGCTCTGGAAAAGTTGTGGATCATCCAAGGACATTAGCAAGAAAGTGAAAAGACAACCTGGGGAATGGGAAATACATATTTAGAAATCATATATCTGATAAAGGTTTAACATCCAGAATATGTAAAGAATGTCCACAACTCAACAACAGAAAGACATACAACCCAATTTTAAAATGTGCAAAGACTTTGAATAGACAGTTCTCCAAAGAAGATATACGAATGGCCAATAAGGACATGAAAAATCAGCATCATTAGTTCCTAGGGAAATGCAGATCAAACCCCAAGGAGATGTCACTTCACACCCACTAAAATGACTATAATAAAAGTTCAATAAAAAGTGGAAAACAAGTATTGCTGAAGATATAGGGAAATTAGAGCCCTCATACTTGCTGGTGGAAATGTAAAATGGTGCAGCTGCTGTGGAAAACAGTTCGATGGTCCCTCAAAAAACTAAACAATGACCATATAACCCAGCAATTCTGCTCTTAGGAATATACCCAAACGAATTGAAAGCAGGGCTTTGAACAGATACTTACCCATGCCCACACAGCACTATCCACAATGGCTGACAGGTGAAAACAACCCAAGCGTCCATCAACAGATACATGGAGAAAGAAAATGTGGCACATGAGTACAACGGAACATGATTCGACCATACAAAGGAAGGACATGCTGATGCATGCTACAACATGGATGCACCTTGAGAACATCATGTTAGGTGAAATAAGCCAGACACAAAAGGACACATAGTGTATAGTTCCACCTCCATGAAACACCTAGAATAGGCAAATTCGCAGAGACAAAAAGTAGATTCAATGAGGGAGGGTAGCAGGATAGAGAAAGGGAGGAGAGGGATAGGGAAAGGGAGGAGCAGGATAGGAAAAGGGAGAAGCGGGATAGGAAAAGGGAGAAGCGGGATAGGAAAAGGGAGGAGCGGGATAGGGAAAGGGAGGAGCGGGATAGGGAAAGGGAGGAGCGGGATAGGGAAAGGGAGGAGCGGGATAGGGAAAGGGAGGAGCGGGATAGGGAAAGGGAGGACAGGGATAGGGAAAGAGAGGAGCGGGATAGGGAAAGGGAGGAGCGGGATAGGAAAAGGGAGGAGCGGGATAGGAAAAGGGAGGAGCGGGATAGGAAAAGGGAGGAGCGGGATAGGAAAAGGGAGGAGCGGGATAGGGAAAGGGAGGAGCGGGATAGGGAAAGGGAGGAGCGGGATAGGAAAAGGGAGGAGCGGGATAGGGAAAGGGAGGAGCGGGATAGGGAAAGGGAGAAGCGGGATAGGGAAAGGGAGAAGCGGGAAGTCGTTGTTTAATAACCATTAGGCACGGTTTCTGCTTGAGATGATGCAAACATTTTGGAACTGGATATAGGGACAGTTGCACAGATTTGTGAATGTAATTAATGCTGCTGATTGTACACTTAAAAAATTGGTAAAAGGGCCAGGTGTGATGGCTCACGCCTGTAATCCCAGCACTTTGGGAGGCCAAGACAGGTGGATCACCTGAGGTCAGGAGTTCAAGATCAGCCTGGCCAACATGGCAAGACCCCATCTCTACTAAAAAATACCAAAATTAGCTGGGTGTGGTGGCAGGCACCTGTAATCCCAGCTACTCGGGATTGAGGCAGGAGAGTCGCTTGAACCCAGGAGGTGGAGGTTGCAGCAAGCTGAGATTGCGCCATTGCACTCTAGCCTGGGAGACAGAGCGAGACTCTGTCTCAAAAATATATATATATATTTTACCACCATTTTAAAAAATGAATAACGTCATATGCCAAAAAACCACTGAATTGTGCACTTTATATGGCTAAGTTGTAAAGTATACGAATTATATCTCAATAAAGGTGAAAAATAAAAACAATTCACAAACACACACACACACACACACAACCCTCAAAAAAGTTGTGAGTCCTCACCCAGGCCCACGCTGATGTCCACCAAAGATGTGATTTTCAGAGCGGACGGAGCCGCCCGCAGCCAGTGTTAAGTGAAGTGGTGGCACCTGCAACGGGGCTGTTTCTGATCTCCACGAAGGTGGCATGAGCACCTCCCACCACTTGTGTCAGCCGCGATTGGCCTGTGCCATCCTGCGGATGCCAGTGGAACTGGGTTTTAGCTGTAGCATGTGCCTTCACGTCTTCACAGATCTTCATAGATCATGTCATCAGTGTGTGAGGGAAACGGTTCTTCCAGCATCTTCTCAGCCCCTCTGCAGAGGACATTGACCAGTGTTTACAGAACCCAGTTTGAGACCCTCTTGGTGAATTTGGACAACTGAGCCATTCACTCTTCCTTATAAAACATGAGCAACTAGGGGTACAGCAGACACTTTCGAAGACTTTGGTCCCCCTCACATAGTGCAAGCTGAGTGGGGAGAAGCTAGGAGCCCCCTTCAAAGGGGGCTGCCATCTCAACCTGGATCCCGCAGGGCTTCCCTGGCCTCCCCAGCCTCTCACCACAGCCTCCTCCTGCCCATGCTCCAGCCTCACCACCTAGCACTCCTCCCTCAGCGGGCACAGTGCCCCCCCCGCCGAATGCTCCAGGCTGTCCAGGAGTCCTTCAGCCTGAAAAACCCTCTATCCCTTATCCACTGACTTGACTATTTCTGGGTCTCAATCCACTGCTACCTCAACTTCGAACCCTTTCCAGACCCTGACAATCCGAGTTAGTTGATCTTCCTCTGTGCTCCCACCTTTGACATAGAACTTATGTTGTCCTTGTCTATCTCTGTTTGATCTCTGAAGTCCTTGAGGACAGGGGCTGTGTGTGCATCTCTGCATCCCCATTGCTTAGCACAGTGATTGACACACAATCAGCTCTCACATGTTTGTTGAATGAATGAATGAATGAATGAGCGAATGGCAGGACCACCACATTAGACAACCCAGGGGACAACACTCACATTGAGGGGGCAGGAGACAGTTGCAAATGTAAGTACTGCCTGGAGCTGTACAGCTGGGAGATCTTGAATGATTGCCTCTTTATATCCCCAAGTAGAATCCCAACCTCTGAAGACGGTACACAGGGTGTTGTACCCCCAGCTTTCACACTAAGATGGCCACTTGTCCAAGATCCTCCAAAATCATTCTTCACTGGCCAGTCCTGGTGATGTCTGTTCCTACATCCTACTTTGGAGATTCGATTTTGACCTCCAAGGGTCTCCAGAGAGGGTCCTCTCCTCACTCTGTGCTTGTGTGCTGGAAGTGGCAGATGCAGGGCCAAGGGAGGGAACTAACTTTTGATTCCATTTCCTCCGTTATCACCCCAGCTTCTTCAAAGTGCCTCACTTGGGATTTCAGTCAAAACCCACAAAAATAAACTATATTTTCTAATTTTCCATTTTCGGAATATTACATTTTTATGTGGACAGCAATACCGGTGATTGTGCTCCTAAATTTCCCTGAGCGGTCTAGAGGTCATTCTAATAACACACGAAGTGTATTTCAAAGAGTCCCCAGATCAGAGCAGCTTAACAATAGTGGATTGTCAGCACGAATTCCTGCTATGTATTTATATTCAAAATTGAAAATTTCCGCTAAGATTTCCAAATGCATCTCAGAGTCTTTGGCTAACACCAATTTGTGCCCCTTCGTGCTAATATGGAAACTACAATCAACTGAACATTTATTGTGTGTGTGTGTTTTTTTTTTTTAGTAAATGAGTATGCGTTGGAGATTTTTTTTTACGACATAATAAAAGCAACATAAAATGAATTTGCTGCAGTGCTTCTTCACTCTTTAAAACTCCATGCCCCACCTGCTCGTGCTATTCTTTACGTGGCATTCTGCCGGGACGGTAACTAGGTTATCAGCCGGGCGATGGCAGGAGCCTCGGGCCTTCGCGCTTCAGTCGAGCCTGCGTGTGCCACGGGGGTCCGCGCGGCGCTGATGGAGACCGGGATCAGTTTGCACCCCCAAGGGGGCTTGGCCACTCTGGATATTGCTTTTATAGACTCCGGTTGTGTCTGACTCTGTGTTTTTTATTACATTCCTTTGCAATTCTAGCAGCTGTTTTTGTCAAGAGTCTTAATAAAGTTTGAACTGCTAAACGAACTTTATGGAAATTGGTCACAGAAGAGTCTATGCGGCACCTTTCAGAAAACCAGGGGTTACGTCGCCCCTGGGCTACCTCCGCGGTAACAGTGGTGACAAATAAACCTAACAGCGCGGGGGCAGGCTGATGGTTTGGCAACCCACTTCTCACTCGACTTCTGAGAGACGACCATCCACACACACTTAGTTCCTTTAACTCTATTTACCGCAATTTATTGGAAACATTTGGCTGCGTGGCTCAGATGGTGAAGTTGCTTTAAGGACCTTTACAGAGAGTCAACTCAGTTTGGTGTTTTGTTTTGCTTTGGGTTTATTTCATGTTGCTTTCCAATTTTATAAACCTAAGACTTGGAATAATTGGACTTAGAAACTTTCTATGAAAGAAAAATAAAGTGTCTGAGATACTCTCAGTTTATCTCTCATTGCTTAATTATACTAAAATATTGGTCGATTTTGTTAAGCATATTAATTTGGCCATGAAGTTAACTTGATTTGATGGCATCTCTAGGAGCCAGTGAAAAACTCAAAACCCATTTTAGACTTGCCTTGGGTATAATGGTTTACCATCCACTTCACATACCGATGTTATGGAAGAATAATTCACCAACAGACCAAAACTAACCATTCATCAGTTTGGGGTGTGACTTCATCCATTTCCATAATTAAAACAGACCCTAAAAGCAATAAAGCAAACTGTTTCAGTAGCCTCAGCCCGGTAGCTGGACACCCACCATCCTGGATATTCCTGGATTATAATGTGTCCTTTATGAAACATCTCTTTGAGAAATTGGTGTTGCCACCAAACAGAGTTAGTTATTAGCAACACTGCAGCTAGTTGAAATAAAATATTTATACGTAGATGACTCAGTGACTCACCTCAGACTTATGAAGTGTAAAATACAGAGGTCAGGTTAGATGGGCTTTAAAGATCCTCACACCTCTAACACTGGGGCTTTCTAGAACGCAGGGAGAGTTCTAGGATGAGACAAGATAGCCACAGCAGGGGAGTCGCACTGGGCAGAAGGCACTGGTAACAGGGTGCTTTCACTGTGGAATCAACAGACGCTTCAGCCATTCCAGGTGGGCTGCGGTGAGAAGCAGGTGACGCCCAGGTGCAGCTGGGTCAAGCTCCAAATCAAACCAAACTTCACAGAGCCTGTGGCTCCAGGGTCAGCACTCACATCCAGCTTCCTCTCCAGACTGTTGAGAACTGCATCTGAGTTTAATTTGCTTTTGTCTGTCAGAATCTGTTCCAACAAAAAGGAGAGGGAAAATATACTCATGGTGAAGGACCCCACATCCTCTGGATGATGTCACAGTGAAACACTCCCTCGAGATGATTGACAGTTCCGTTCTCAGTTACCAGCAGCGAGAGTCGGTGGACACTTCTTTATATTGCTCTTGCTACTTTAAAAAAATGGCCCGATTCCAATCACTTACTTATGTTCTGATACCCTAACGCCTGTGCTTCACACAGGAACTGAATCTGCCTCTCATTACAATGACCTTCTTTACTTCCTCCTGTCCACATCGCAAAAGCACCCTTTCCGTTAACGACCAGCGGAGGGTGCTGTTGTATTTGGTGTGTTTCCACTTTCCCCCCACTCTCGGGACATTTTTTCCCCCCTAAGGGAAAAGGGCTGTTTCCCATAGTAATGTGAACATGATGTATGATAATGAAAACAATAACTACATCAACATATTTTCCCCAGAAGTTGTTTTTTTTTGGTTGTTTTTTTTGTTTTGTTTTGTTTTGTTTTCAGAGCGTGAATGTAGGGCTCTTAGCTATAAGATACTAAGATAAATGAATGGACTTTGGAGAAGTGTGGAAGGTATTGAAAAATACTTTCAAGATGGACATGGGCTTTGCAGACCTTGTAATTTAATGATTTTGACTACTGGATATTAGGAGTTTCATTACATGTCATCGTTCAATAGTTTAAAGATAATATAACAGCAATAAAATGTAGCAAACAGCAAGAATAACATCTGGCCACAATCAGCCCAGTGTCATAAAATAGACTCCCTGACTGCCTTTCACGGGGCGTGAACCTGGCAAGAATGAAGGATAGAAAGACACACTTTCAGACCGAGTTGTGACAGCTGAATATTATTTCCAACCACTACACTCGAGATCTGTGCTAGGCACTGCTCCATTCCCTCCCTGAAGCCTGAACTCAAAAGACTCAATTTCGTTCTTGCCTCTTCCTTTCCCACAGTAAACTTCTGCTTCTACGTGACAATACCTTTTTTGTAGTTTCTTGCTAATTGGATTTTGCTCTGTACCACACAGGTAACCTAATAAACCAATTTAAGAAGCCCAGCAAGCTTATAGCATGATCAAAAGAATCTAGAACGACGAGTAAGGAAAGCTGGCTTTAGTTCAAGCACTTTCATGAATCCCTAGGAGGGCTGCCAGATAAAACATAAGACATACAGTTAAATTTGAACTTCAGATAAACAACAAATAACTTTTTAGTGTAAGTATGTCCCAGATGATATTTGGGATGTATCTATGCTAAAACCTGTCTGTTGTTTATCTGAAATTTAAATTTAATTGGGCTTCCAGTGATTTTATTCACTGAATCTGTGAACCCTAACCCCTAGACATCAAGGACACCCAATTGGGAATGACCGCACTATGCTCTACAGAATTTCAAGTTTAAAATCTTATTTGTCTATATTGCATGAAAATATTTTTAAAAGACTATGAATTTACATACAGTTAAAAATGTGACTGCTTTATAGCTTTTGAAGAAGATAGAGAAGGGTTTCCTTTCTCTCTTAGCCTAAAGAGCTTTCTGCTGCCAAAAGCCAGATGGAGAGAATTTGGCTGATTTATCATTCTTATTGATGGAAAACTCAGCTTAGGGAATGAGGTTTTTGTAAAGCAAGGCTGACAGATAACAACAGGATTCAGCCCAAGTCACACCAAACGAGTCAAAGACTTAGCTGCTCTTCTGCCGAACCCAGGTAGAAACCAAAGGGTTGGAACAACGGCCCCCCCAATGTCGTCACTGGTGTGGCATCTGTCACTCATTATCTTTGCTTCCATCTTGGTCACCTGAGCAGAATATCCAGCTGTAGCTGCTTCCCGGGTTTTTTCCTCAGGAACAACCAAGCAGGTATTTTGGAATGCTCAACAAACAGTGGTTCCTACACAAGAAAGGGAGAATAAGCCAGGGTCCCCAGCAGCCAAGTAAGTTATGCATGTAGGGATGCCCGCTGGCTTTCAGACAATCAGTAAGGCTGGAATCCATGATGCTCCCTCAGCTGCCGGTGTCACTGCTCCCTTAGGAACTGCACTGAACTGTGCAGATGTGGAGAAAAAGGAACCTTTGCATACTGTTGGTGGGAATGTAAACTAATACAGGTATTACGGAAACCAGTATGGAGGGTCCTCAGGAAACTGACAACAGAACTACCACACAATCCAGCAATCCCACTTCGGGGTATATGCTCAAAGTATTCGAAGTCAGTATGTTAAAGGAATGTCTTCACCCTCATGTTCATTGCAGCACTATTCACAGTGGCCAAGATATAGAGTCAACCTAAGTGTCCAGCAATGGATGAACAAATAAAGAAAATGTGGTATATATATTCACAGTGGAATACCATTCCGCCTTTAAAAAGGAGGAAATGCTTTCATTTTTGACAACATGGATTGACCTGGAGGACATTATGGTTTCATTTTTGACAACATGGGTTGACCTGGAGGACATTATGGTAAGTAAATTAAGCCAGGCACAGAGAGGCACATACCATGTGATCTCACTTATATGTGGAATCCAAAACACCCAAACGCATAGAAGTAGAGAGCGGCATAGTGGTTACCAAGGGCAGGACTGTGGATGGACTGGGGAGGTGCTGGTCAAAGGGTGCAAAATTTCAGTTAGGAGAAATACATTTTTGTGATCTACTGCAGAGCATGATGACTATAGTTAATAATAATGTATTGTATATTTCAAAATGGCCAAGAGTAAATTTAAAGGGTTCTCACCACAAAAAATAAGTATATGAGGTGATTGATCTGTTAACTGGCTTGATTTAATCATTCTACAGGATATACCTACATCACAGCATCATGGTGGATCCCATAAGTATATAAAATTATAATTTGTCAATAAAACATAAATTTAAAAACTTAATAAATGAAAAAAACCACTGACAAGTAAAAGAAAAATAACATTTTTTCAAGGTGCAAAACACCTGTTTTTGAGATGAGGGCTCACTCTGACGCTTAGGCTGGAGGGCCGTGGTGTAACAATAGCTCACTGCAGTTTCAACCTCCCAGATTCAAGCAATCCTCTTCTCTCAGCCTCCCAAGTAGCTGGGACTAAAGGTGTGTGCCACCACACCTGACTCATTTTTAAAATTTTTTGTAGAGACGCAGTTTCGCCATGTTGCCCAGGCTGGTTTTGAACTCTTGGGCTTAAGCGATCCACCCACCTTGTCCTCCCAAAGTGCTGGGATTACAGGCATGAGCCACCATGTCCGGCCAGATGCAAAACAATTTTTAATTTTAAAAAATTGTAGATTTTTCTTAAAAAAAGAAAGAAACTCAATATAACACCAGAGAGTAGCCCAAGGACTGAGCAGAGGAAAGCCTACTGCCACTGCCATTAGCACCAACACACATGAAACAGACAATGAAGAGATCAAAACCCACTGCATAATTATTACTGTTGAACCGCCCCCCCATAAAATGTCACCAGTCAATGAACTGCTAATTAGGCAAAATTAAGTTTATTTGAGCTCATTGCAGGAAGCGATAACATCACCTTAACGGAATCTTAGCAGAGTCTCAGAAGAACAATGTCATCAGTGGAGCCTTCTGACTTTGGGCTCTGGGCTTGAGTTGTTTAAGGCAGGTATTCCAAGGTAAGGAATGATAGGGACTGGGTATTTGGGATTGGTGGATGCAGCAAAATGACTGCCTCGAAGTGAGTGAGGGTAAGTTAACTGTTTTTTAAATAAGCAAGCTGTTTACCTCGGTGAGCAGACTATTTTCTCCAATAAATTCACTGAAGAAATTTCCTGAAGCAAACAGTGAGATTATTTTTTGATTTACGACCTTATCTTCCCTGCGCAAAGTGTCCCGGGAACCAACAAATCATGTTGACCTGGGTGGTCTCAATTCTATCTTCGCACAGCAACTTTTGGTTTCAGTTAAACCCCAATAGAGAGTTCCTGCTTAAATGGGCACCCACTATGTGCTGGGCACTTCCTACATGTTTTATGAAGACACATGAAGGTAACTACTGGTGTCCCCATTTTTTGACAAAGAAACAAGTCTAAAAGCTATTAAGTCATTTGCAAAACCCTTCCGGATCAATCATTTCCTGAAAGAAAAAGATGGCACAGAAGTAAGTTTTATCTGACATAAATAGAAACTGAGGCAGGTTTAATTGAAAGGTTTGGGCCAAAGTCTACAGCCCTCTGGAATGACTCTAGGACGACTTTGGAGGATGTGAACTTTGTTTGCCTGATCTCCTGTCTATAGATCATAAGTAACTGCGGTTTTTGCCATTAAAAGTTTGGCCATTACTTTTAAATGGCAAAAACCTCAATTACTTTTGCACCAACCTAACAGAATATTTTCCTCCACCTTCTTGATGCCCCTTTAGACCAAGAAAATCGCAGTTCCTGCCCAAGAGAAGTTCACAGTCTGATTTATTCACTTAACAACTAACTTAGCATCAACTCTCTCTACTCGCAAACCGAATACTATGGACACCTTAAGACCCCAGACCTCAAGCCTGGCTTTGCACTCAGAAGGTCACCTTTTCCCAGAGTGGACTTCATGTGAGGCATGAGAAACTATCACGTTACTTTCCTAAGGAATTAAATGGTCTGAGCACTGTAGCAACTTTTCTTTCCCAGTATAATCCATCAAAAACATGGCCTAAATCATGATAACACTAAGCCCCACATTTTCAGAGTAGGATATGAAATTATATCTCAGTGACTTCCTTTGACCCAAAAGAAAAATGCAAAGCTGGCCTCACTTGGTTTATCTCAATATTAATCGTGAAGGAAGCGTGTGTTTGAAACACCAAGCAGACAAATGCCATCTTTCAACTTTTTCCACACAATGTTAGGTGTCTCTTGAGCTACGGTGTTTGTTTAAATCATCGACTCCAATGACCCTACTCTCTCTATTTATTATGCTTTGGATGAAATAATATTGTAGGAGTTCCTATTTTTTAAATTCCATGCTACTATAAAATATACGCTGGACCCATCACTATTTCACCAATCCCTTCGTGACTTTGAAATCACAAATGGGTTAGCTTCAAACCTTCCCTTTCTGAGAAAAATAAGATAAACCCTGTTTCATTTACTTTGGAAAGTGCTAGTTTCTTTATTTTAAATACACAGCTCAGATTTATGTTTTCTTTTTAATAGAATTTTCTGTTTTTCTAATGCCTAGCCTGGACAATCATCTTTGGAAAACAGAACTGCTTTTGGACAAATGCTGATATCACAGATTAAAAGGGGATATAACTCTTTACACATGAAAGAGAAGATTTCCCTTAGCTCTTACCTCAACAATAACAGCAGCAATAGATTCTAAGAAGTTTTAATCATATATGTCAGCATGATATTTTTATAATAACAAGAACTTAATTGTTAACTGATCACAAATTAACTATCTATTATTGTGTTGGGCCAAATATTGTATAAAATGAATGACCATTCTTTCTTTTTTGAAAATTCTTTCTTAAAAAGAGTATATCAATTTTATTCATTGTAATGGGAGTATATTTACGTAGCTAACATATCAATGTAAACATAGGCATGATATAAATCTATAAATTAATAGCAACACTGAAGCTATTTGAAATAACATAGTTACGTTTTGGCCATTAAGATTGACGAATAGGCCAGGAGCCATGGCTCACACCTGTAATCCCAACACTTTGGGAGGCTGAGGCAGGGGGATCTCTTGAGGTCAGGAGTGCGAGACCAACTTGGTCAACAAGATAAAACCCCCTCTCTACTAAAAATACAAAAAATTAGCCAGGCATGGTGGCACGTGCCTGTAGTCCCAGCTACTTGGGAGGCTGAGGCAGGAGAATCATTTGAATCCAGGAGGCAGAGGTTGCAGTGAGCCAAGGTTGTGCCGCTGCACTCCAGGCTGGGACTGTCTCAAAAAAAAAAAAAGAAAAGAAAAAGATCGGCAAATACATAATTGGAATAGTTGATATACCTGTTATTTCTACCCTGTCCAACCTACAGGATCTCTTTACAAGTAAATGGAATCAGGGATTTTGAAACTATTAGTGTTACAAATAGCAAGTTATCAAAAAAGTGACCACTTAGAACAGTGTTTCTCAATCTTTAACTCATTATCACCCCTCTGCCAAGGAACCCTTTTTAGACATTTTCCCTAATCAATCCCCCATATGATTCTAATACCACAGACATAGTGTTTATGTACTACATATGTGTATATCTACATATATATACTTACGTATAAAAAGGATTTTTAAACCACCCCCCTTAAGAACCAATTTTTATTCATCCAGGGGCAATATTATCCCTATTGATTTTGAGGATTTAAAAATACAGAGAAAGAGCAGCCCCCAAATTCCCACTTGGAAAGAGGGTTGTTCTACTTTTCTTGAATCACAGCCAAAAACACTGGGGCCTAGATCAAAATAAATACAAAATAATTTTCTGGGATTGGGTGGGGAAAGATAAATCTTCATTTCTAAGCTGACTTTTTTTTCCCTGAAAATATTAGTTGTTATCTAACAGCAGTGAGCCTATTACCAACTGAAAGGAAATGTTGACCTTTGGTACTCAGCCTGTATATGACCATAAACACCACTTCACCCATTACCATCATCACTCACTCATTCACTTCCTGACATTTGCCCAACCAGCTCTGCCTCAGGAGTTAGAGATGCAAGGAAGGATAACACTCAACTTGAATTTCTTCATTCCACTAATGAGACCAGCAATTTTGGAAGCAGTAAGAAAGTAAACAAATCTATGTATTCCAAAACACCTAGAATATCTAAAGAAAGAAAGCGTATTGCTATTTCTGGAAGAGAAATACAGCATAACATTGAGAGGCTGTGATTATGAATCACAGCCCCGTTACCATGTGAATACAGACAATTTCCATTCTTTTGAATAAGCAAACCAACAGCCTGACTTTGGCCATCCACAAGTGTGTCAACAAATCTGCTGTAAAACCAACCTGCCAAAGTTTGAGTTACAGCTTTAAAGGGCTCATAAAGGAATGGTGAGATGGTGTCTTGTGGCAGCCAGCTTCTACTTCGAATTTAATTAAGTATTTCAACCACTGTAAGTTAAAATGTTGATTCCCAAATGGGGCTTCCACACGGGAGTTGTAGTTTTTCAAAACAGTTGCCTCCTCCATTTGTTTTTGTCTCCAGCCAGCCTTAAACCTCAGGCACCACCTACTTTAAAAGTTCCCTTTCACAGCCACGATGTAGTGGGAGGACATGCAGCTTTGGCAAGACCATGGTTCACTGAAAAGCAACTTTGCACTAGCACACCATTTATTTCTGAAATGCTGGCAAAATTGAAAAAGCCTTTAACTCCACAAGGGGTAACATTTTTCTTCAGGAAAATTGTCAACACAGGTAAAACAGCTGTGGGCAAATTAAGAGAAATTAGCTATTGAGTCAAATTCCTGTAGTTTGGGGATGATTTTCTTTGACATAAATATAGTCTAAAGTAATAAAAAGGAGTGTTTCCCAAATGAGATCCAGGGATGCTGATGAGAGCGAGTCTGTGATCTATCATCCATCTGAGAGTGAAGGGGGAAATCACCTCATCCCTAACTATTTGGCTGCTCCTACTCTTGCTAACAAGGGCTGAGAGCCCCAGTAAGTAAGTGGTGGGAGGAAGGTTAGCACAGATGGGGATGTGGGGACAAATCACATGCATATGGCCACCAAAAAGGGGGCTGACGTCGAACAGTATCCCAGAGGCTGTCCTGGCCAAGCTTCTCGGACAGTCTCCATCTTCTCTATGATTTAATAGCTGCAAAGAGTATGAATGTTGTGAGAGACGATTTTGATGGTGTAAGTCTTATAAGAAAGAATACTGGCAAAAGCCCCTTTTCACCAACTAAGAAAGAAATTACAGCCTTTCCAAAATTCCTACCCGTGAGTCCAGATTTTAAACTTGGCTGCTGTCTGTGAAATAATAATAATAATGAGGACTTCCTTTGTCCAAGAGATGAGTTTCAGAGGAGAGGTAGAAAGAAGACAAAGACAGCAAAACAGATTGTCAGGGTGAAAGTACGAGTGTAGTGGCTATGGATCAAGAGAGAGAATAAAATGTAGTCAAAAGAATCAGAGCACCTAGGGTTGAATTGTTCATGTAGATCAACATTTCCAAAAGCATCTTCCCCGGACCGTAAGATAACTGTGTTCAGAAATGCATGTTCATCTCTTGCATGGTGTTTGACAATGTCTATTTCTATATTCAATTCACTAAGGAGTCCTGCAATGTGGGATATGTACTATTCATTACAACAGACCATTCATGGTGGATGTCAGTTGTGTTATAAAGCTAGCTTGTAACAGTTCGTGAGAGCTGATTTTAAAATTTTTAGGAATTGGCAAACAGGTGTTTAAAAATGCAATTGTTAAAAAATCAATTATAAAATTACAGTTAAACACATGAAAAACAAAGGAAAATAAGCTCACTTGGTGAGGTTGTTTTTTAATTCCAGTTATTTTATTTTTCAGTTCAGCAGAGTGGGGTAACTAAAGTTATCTTTCCATCTGTTTCAAGAGTGTCCACAATTGCGTTTTAGAAAATTTTAATATTAATAATAGTGTCTCTAAAACCTTTGTCATTTAATTCCAAAATCTGTGTCATCTTAATAGTGTCTGTTGATTGTTTTTTGCCATCTGAGTTGAGATTTGTCTAATTCTTCCCATGCCAAGTAATTCTGGGTTATGTCCTAGAGAGTTTGACTATTATGTTATGAACGGGGTCTTGTTTAAATCCTATGGGAAATGTTGATTTTTTTTCTTAGCAGACAATAAAATCCAGGTAGGTTCAGGCCTAAGTTCCAACCCGCCATCTTTGGTCTGTGGTTTCAAGGTAAATTCAATTTTCAGGGCCTTTGCAGTGTTATTTACATCTGTCCACAAATGTGCTACTCAGTGACTATCTGGACCCTAGACAGTGGGCTGTTCTGTTACTTCAGTTCTCAAAGTCCTTTGTGTGCTGATGAGAATCAGAGTCGTCCGTGTGCAGCTCACGGGGAGCCCAGGATTTCATAACCACCTGGGTGGGTTGCTTTCCCGGACTCCTTCGCCTCTGCGCTCTCGTGAGTCCTTGCTAGTTCCCTGGCTCTCCCCTTTTTGGTTCTCCACCTGGAAAGCTGGAACTTGAGTTAGCCACTGTGCTGAGCCCTTCTGCAGCTGCACCCACATCCTGGACCAAGCGGTGAAGAGAACTGGGGGAAAAACCTGGTAGACTCACTGCCAGCTCAGCAGTACTTGGAGTTCTGGCCTCCTTCTCCAGTAAACCTTCCACAACTTGCTCTTCTGAGTCCTCCAGTAGCTGCTCCATGCCTTCGTCCTGGCCCTGCAGCTGCGTGCCACTGGAGACACGGGGAGGAGAGGGGGAGAGCTCGCTCTGTGTCACCAGGAAGCTCCCTGCAGCTTCTGTCAGCCTGCCT
The DNA here is from genome assembly GCF_049350105.2 of Macaca mulatta. Classification (NCBI taxonomy): domain Eukaryota; kingdom Metazoa; phylum Chordata; class Mammalia; order Primates; family Cercopithecidae; genus Macaca; species Macaca mulatta. The sequence goes on from NC_133409.1 coordinate 180,802,910, forward strand.
TCTTTCTGCCCTCCAAGAGAAGGCACCGTTTATCCTTTCTCTTCAGGAGAGGCAGCCGTGGTTTCTTCAATGATCCCTTATAATTCATTGTTTCCAGACTCCTCTTCATCTCACTCTCTTGCCTCTAGATTTTCCCAAATGCATTATTTTTCTTAAAGTGTGGTGCCCAAAATATGAAACTCTTACCTCTTCTGATCTGTATACTGTAAATCTACTAACTCAGTTGAAAGTACGTTTGCATTTTCAGTGATTGCATTTCATTATTGGCTCAGGCTAAACTTTTGGAAGCCCCAGGTGTTTTGCATATGAATAATGTTAGGTCTTTATCACATTACTGCAATTAGTCATTTTCACCTGGATGGAGGAATTTAGAATTGTTAATATTTCATTTTCCCTTATTGGCTCTAGCTTGTCATTCTTGCCTATTGAAGCAATGTAGAATTCTGATACTTCTATCTATTTTATTGGTTATCCATTTTAGCTTCATGTAGTGATAATAGAGGCAGGTTTTATTAAGTTCTGGGGAGCTTGGCAGAGCAGAAAGACTTTCAGAAGTTCAGGTCCATCTCTGCCTTCTGACTTCAGCTGGTAATATCCTCCCCCGACACATCCCATGTGCTTTGCCTGAACATATCTAATCCTCAACTATAGACAGAGTTCAAGCTATTTCCCTTGGCACTCCTCTGCCCCACATCAAACAAGGGCTAATTCTAGACACCTGTTTGGATGTGTTCTGTGTTAAGTAGAGCAGAGCAGATGGATACCTTACAGTGGCTAAGAGCTCTAGCCCCCAATCCAGAGGAATTTGAATTTGAGAAATGGTTACAGAATAGCTTTCCCACACCAGAGATAGGAGGGAGAGGTGACTTTGGTACTGAGAGAAAATAAGGAAAGAGATGGAATAAGATGAAGAAATATTGAAGGGAGACAAAGAGAAGGGGAAGGGAGGGAAGAGGAGGCAAAAATGGAGCCGAAATGAGGAAGCTTTTGGTGCCACAGGACCCATCTCATTCATACTAGCCTGTGCCCTGGCAGACCCATGTCTTACATGCACCCTGACAGAAGCTGGATGGCAGCATACAGCCACTCCGCATGACAGGCGCTGTCTTCTCGTGTTGCGATATCTTCACAAAGAGCTCCAGGAATCCCATTGCCAGAGGTCATGAACTAGGCAAAATGGCACCCTTTCCAGAAAAAAAAAACGTGGAGTCTGCAGGAGAGAATTATGGATCAACAAACCAAGGCCCAGTAAAAGAGAAAAGTGAATCTGGAGAGAATTGAGGAAGACATTTTAATGGAAATTTTCAAACACATGGCAAAACAGAGTAATCTAATAAACCTCCCCGTGCCCAACACGTAGCTTCAATAACAATTAGCTCACACCCAAGCCGGTCTCACCTAGACTCTTACCTGCATCCCCCACTGGCTCACCCCACTGGACTGTTTTGAAGCAAATCCCAGACCTCGTTCCATTTCCTTCATATAAACTCCAAGGGAAAGTAAAACTTGAAGAAAAGCAAAAGTAAAGCCACTGAAGAAAAATTTGAAGGGTCCAGTGGGGAAAGGTGAAAAGAAATTCATCCTTAGGAATTATTTTCAGATTTTGGTAACATTTTACTTTGTAAATAAGACATAAGATTCCATTACCACTCCTTTTTATGAATACTACAGCAGAAATCAGACAGTTCATAGGGAAACAAGACTGATACTCGGGTGAAATCTACCCACCCTGTATGGTTAAACATGAAAGAAACATATTTGAGCCGCGTTGCTCCGTGGTGACAATGCTTTTTAAAATATATGGGCTGTGACCATATTTTTAAAGTTTGTATTTATTTTGCTTCATTCCATGAGATGTAAACTGGGATATTCAGTTATAAAAGAGCATTTTATGGCTTCTGGGTAATTCCCCAAGAGAGGAAAATAAAGTTTCTTTCCCTCCAAAAAAGTGATAAATGTTTAATGAAACATCTAGACCTTTCCCCCTTAAAGTTTAGGCATGACTTTAGAATATTTTTATAAGCATCTGATATCTTCCACCTGAATTTAGCTGATGAATCAGAGCCCAGGTACGGGTCTGGAAAAAGGAAAAGAAATACATGAGGCTCCCAGAGCAGGATTTGCTCTTCAGTGCTGGGAATTGCCAATCAGATGAGAGCTCTGTGGCTGGGAGGTTCATGGATTGCCTCCAAAGAACAAACCCCACTCAGAAACTACGGACGAAGGTTCCGAATGTCATACTTAGCTCCAATTGCTGGCTACTTAAAATAAAAAGTATGACTATTTTCTCTTTCACACATACACACGCACATCCACACACACAGTCCATAAAGGGCTTTCTAGCATCAGGTGGCTTTTAACTTAACTAGTTTCAGGGAGGTATAAAACAAACTGGAAACAAATATACGAGATGTTACTTAGAATAAACAAAGATTTCCACGCAAAAGAGGAAAAATATTGACAAGGCACAGTTAAGATTTCACCAAAGCTTAAACCTTTCTCAGTGAGCTCCAGACCCACGAGCCCCTGATGCAGACAGTCCTGCCCTGCTGCCTTCGTTTGCGGCGGCTTCCTCTCCATGGAGTGTGGCTGGTGAGAGTCACGGCCGTGGACACCCGCGTCGCAATGGGCACGCCATCCTCAAGGGGCGGCCTTGCCCCCGCTTCGCCCCTTTTATTTCCTGTTATGGTGTTATTTGCTGCCTTATTTTTATACCTCTGGTTTTCATTTAATAAAAGTCAGAAGTAGAAGACTGTAAATCTCTTTATGTTCTATGTGGCTGGGCCAGCCAATCCTCGGCCCCTACCCGAGACCTCTCCTGCCAAAGCCCACGGTTCCAGCCCCGGGGGAGGGCAGGCCAGGCGGGCAGGCAGGGAACAGAGACTCTTTGCCGGGGGCCTGTTAACCTGAGTATACTTTCTCCTTCTCGGGTTTGTTTTCTCAGCTGGTGGCACACGCTCTGCTCCAGCACCACTAGGCCTAGTGGAAAACGGCTTCCTCCAAGATCTAACGGTCCATTTTAAAGAAGTGGTTTGGAGCTCAGAAGAAGGGAGCTCAGTTATAGCTCTGTGCCCAGCTTTCTCTGTTTTTCTTAGTCCATGGAAATAGGAGATGTGTAAATAGTTCATATTTCACATTCCACCTGTACCAAAATCAGACAAAGCAGACAAGGTTGGCTCTTTAGACCCTCCTGCACTTCAACCATTAGTGTCTTCCCCCACTCTCCTTATGTCCCCACTTCCCGCACTTCAACCATTAGTGTCTTCCCACACTCTCCTTATGTCCCCACCTCCCGCACTTCAACCTTTAGTGTCTTCCCCCACTCTCCTTATGTCCCCACCTCCCGCACTTCAACCATTAGTGTCTTCCCACACTCTCCTTATGTCCCCATCACCCGATTTTCTACCCGCTCCCCCGCACCCGCACACGCAAGTGTTCATATCCCAAGGGAAAATACGTCTTTTCCTGAAATAGTCCATCCTTACAACATCCTATGATGCATTGACTTTTCTGCTCCAAGCCCCAGCTCGACATAGCAATGGGCATCCTAGTAACCACTGGCAATCAGAGGAGGGTTTATTCCTCTTTTTTCCTCTAACCAAACATTAGCAAAAGTGGGCCTCGAAGAACCTAGCTGACAGCTCTCAACTGGGAACTGAAGAGGACAGACCCCAGGATGTTTGCGGCAACCTGAGAGGGAACGCACCTGTCCTCTGTGGGTGCCCTCTGACCCACCTCTTCCCATTTTTTTTAAACCTCAGCTGGAAAATAGCCCTAGAGCTTCCATGGGCCAAGAGTCCCCTGCCTGTCACAGAGCAGACACTCAACCAGGTCCCTTGTTTGAAGATTCGTGTGAAAGGAATGAATGAGTGATTAGCGATGGCACGGACCAGCTCTGTAAAATCCTTATGAGAGAAGGGACAGAGGAACATGTTCCACCTGCCTTCAAGGTCTCCAGCTGTTACTGACACCTACACAGAGGCCAGAGCTAGATGGCCTTCAGGGGCTAGATGGCCTTCAGGGGTATTTCAAGATGAGGTAAAACCTGCCCCGTTAAGCAGCAGCCCTGGCCTCAGGCCAGGCCTGGAGGAAATGTGCTGGGAGCCAGGAATGCCAAATTCCTATTCCAGGGGTCTCTTTCCCTGCTAGAAACAGGAGGGAGGAGGAGGAAGCTTCTCTGTGCCTTACAGTCTCAAGGTTCAGTGAAACATCTTGAGGAAAGAAAGAAAGAAGAAGGAAGGAGGGAGAGTAAGCAGGGAACAGCAGAGACGATGTTGAAGAGAAGGACGGGATAACGTCCCCCGGGACCGTGAGGTGGGCCCCCCTTGTTGCCATAACTCCAGCTGCTAATTTCCAGTTGTCAAGATTCATCTCCCAGAAAAGTAAAAGCTGAAAAGAATGTGTAATCTTCTTGAGAGAGACCCCACAGTATCTCCAGATGTTTTGGGTTATTCTGTGGTGAGGGGAAAAGGCCTAGGCTGAGAGAAGCAAGCATGTTCATTCCCTGAAAGGAGGAAGGTCACCGAGTGGGAACGGTTTCCAGCCTTTGGAAGTATCGCATTTCAGCAGAAGGAGCCAGAAATAAGATATCATTTGTTAACTTTGCTAATCCATTAAGTAGACATTGGACAGCTGAGCTATTATTTGGAACTCTCTGCTATGTATCCTCTAACAAGGAAACAGTGTCCTGCTGGGTCTAGGTGTGGTGTGCGCTAAGGCGACATAAAACTTTCAGCAGCTTTCGATGAAGCTGATTTTTATTTTCGGGAACAGCGCATACTGAATCAGTAGGAGAGACTGAAACCGCGGCCTTCCCTCCCCTCATCAGGAAACGCATTATTAGTAAATTACTGGATGCTTTAAATGGTTTATGGTGACGTTTTAAATCAAATCTACCCCCAGAAATAGGGTTGGTATTGAGCATGTGTGTGGTGGGGTTTTCTCCCTAAATGCAGTACCTCAGAATCATTACAAAGGAGCGATGACATCCAGCTTCTCGTTCTCCTGATAAGGACACGGAGGTCTGGGGAGGGTTGGTGACTGCATGAGAGCACAAGCCAACGTGACAGCAGGGCCAGGACTGGCACTGTGAATGGTATTTCAGGGCACCAGCCGTCGCCCGGGCAGAACACGCATGGACACAGGAACCACGTGATGGTCCTGCCACTCCAGTGCCTGCCTGTTGTCTGCAGCTTACCTTGGCTTTGGGCTTAGGTCAGCGGCTCTGTCTGTCTTCCAGTGGCTTCTGTCTGTTTCTAGTTTGAGCAACACTGACGGACCAGGGGCAGGGGCGGCCCGGAGTCCAGTGCCAGGTCCTGTGTGGAACAGAAAGGTGTGTGAGCTGCGGATGCTGGAAGCCTGACCCCACCACGACATCGTTCTGCATGACTTGCAGGTGATTCACACAGACCAGCCAGCACCAGCTGCTGCACTGTCCTTCCTCATTCCCACAACACAGCACAGGCCGTGGCAGGTAAAGACAGAGGGCAAATTGAAAATGCAGGTGAAAAGGCTCCCTTTCATTAGTCCTGTTCACCTGACAATGACCCATTGAGTAGGAAGTGTAGGGCTGACAGGAGGACAGTCCCAGGTGGAGTGAGCCTAAGGCTAAGTCGCAAGTGAGAGGCCCAGGCTGGACCTGGAGCATGGTGTCGCCAGCTTCGAACCCTGCCCAGACAGCCGTGTCTCCCACGCCTCCTCAGAGAGGGCCTCTGATGGCCAAGCGCTGTTTTGCTTGGCCAGCATAAGTTCCCTCTTCTTCTGCTAACAGCCCCTCAGGTTTCCTGTGGGCCTGACTATACCCCAGACTCAGGCTTTTGGAGGGCTGGCTGGACACCAAGCTCCTGGCAGGGTGCAGGAGCTTCCCACCTGCCTTGCCTTGGTGATTGGCTCAGCGGGGAGCATGATCCTAGCTGGGTGCAGAGATGCTATCATGAAGAGAAGCTTCTTCCTCTTTCTGATGGAACTGCCAGCCATAAAGATCAAGTAAGTCCTGAGCTTTCAGGTTCACCTCTGAGAGCAAAGCCACCAGGTAGGAAAGCTGAGATACAGAGGGCAGAGGGAAAGGGAGAGACCAAATCCGAATGACACCGTCCTCGAAGGCCTGGGATTCAATTGTGCCCCAGGTTGAATCCAACACTGTTCAGTAGGTTCCCATTCTGCCTAAGTCAACAGTTACATTTCTGTCACTGCATCAGACTAATCCCAGGTTCATAATTCCAGTGTCCACACAGAGCTACGGGAAAAAACAGGAAAACTCTGAGGCAATTGCCAGTAAAGAATGTAAGCCTAATCGCATTCCACCAAGCATTCTTCCAAAGCCCCCCTGCAGCCTTGCACTTGGGAGCGCCTCATTTAAGAGTGGAGACACACAACAGTGGCTGCTTCCATTTTGCTCCCTGCTTTGAACTGAGCATGAATTGTGCCATGGTGGGGTGCACAGAAGGTAGGGCCAAAGAGCAGAGAGAGACCACCCAGCTGAGCCCGGGACAAAAGACAGCTCTCAAGACAGTTTGCAGAATGAGAGAGAACAAGAATAGGAACATTTGGGAAGCAGGGGAGAAGAAAAGCCCAGTTTTAGAAATACGAAATTTTGGGCTGTCTGCAGGACATCGGAGTAGTCATGTCCACTTGGGATGTAAAATGCAATTCTTAAGGTAATGGTGGACATATGGGTCAGAGATACCAAATTTGTAGTCAACAACATTAGGGCAGTGGGGTTGGGGGAAGGCAGAAGGGGAGGTAGGGTTAGCTAAAACCATGGACACAGATGGATGAGGCTGCCCAGAGACAGGATGAGAGAGGAAGACGACACAGCCAGCCCTTGTGGGACAGCAGCCTTTAAAGGGCAGGACTGGGAGAGGGAACCAGGAAGGAAAACAAAAAGAAATGGTCAAGAGTGAGAAGAAAAAAACCAATGGGAAATGTCTCTGAGGCTAAGCAAGAGTGTTTCCAAAAATAAAAGCCATTGAAAAAACAAAATGCCATGGAGATCAAAGGGAAGAAAAGCTGGGAAAGATCCCTGGGATTTAGTGGCCTTCTGTAGAGCAGCTTCACTGGTGTGACAGTGGCACGGACCACTCCAGACCCACTGAGCTGTCCCTCTCCTGAAGTGTCCTGCGCCTCTCCAAGAGTTCTGTGCGTTTTTCTCTCTCCTCCTCCTCCTTCCCTGAGCCCCATACTTGTCTCTGTCTCTCCTTGTTGTGTGTGCCTCTATGACCACACTTACTACATTCCAGGGAAATGATTCCCTTTGCATTTTTCTCTTACCAGACCATGAGCCAGGGACTCTGTGACTCATCTTTTTCTTTTAAGTATTGAACTTGGGTATCACTTACATCTGACAAAACGCATACATCTTAAGTAAGCAACTCAATTGACACGCATCCACCTGGGTGACCCCACCTAGATGAAGACATACAAGTTTCTAGGACCCAAGACCCCTGCCCCATGACCCTTCCCAGCTGACACTGTTCTGACCTCCATCGCCAGGAATTAGTTTGGCCCAGTTTTGAACTTCACAGAAACAGAAGCATGGAGTCCGTACTCTTTGGAGCTGCCTGCTTTCACTTGACCTTTTGTCATCGTATTGCAGGTAACAGTAATCTGCTCCCTTCCACTGCTCTGTGTTGAATGAATCTACCGTAATTTACGCATCCACGGTTCTGTACGCAGACATATGAGTTGTTTCCAGATTGTGCTGTTAAGAACAATGCTGCTGTGGGCACTCCGGTCCATCTCTTTAGTGGACATAGAACTCATGCTGGGAGGGACACGTCCTGGAGCCTGACTGGCATCTGATCGTTTCAGTTCTCTCTCCTCATCCTATACATGGGGCCAATAGAGTAGACACCTAATGAGGAAAAATCACCCTGAAGTCATAAGCAAGTTTTCAGCAAATCTCTTATAGGAAGTTACAGTTAAAGCCATTTCATAGGGTCTTCGTGGTATCATCAACAAATATTTTTGGTTCAGTTTCCAAAAGCTCATGAGTAGGCCAAAAGATCAATTAGCAGACAACATCAGCTCCTCTACTTAAAGAAGTCATAATACAAGCTCATATATATATATATTGTTTTTCAGTAGATAAGGCAAACAGCTTTGTAATGAATAAGACAGCATATGAAGAATGTGTCTTCAGAGAGGACTCAGAAATAGGATCTACAGTTTCACCAAGGGGAGAGATGAGACATGTACTCTAGGTTGGAAGGAGGTTTGGGTCAATATAACTATTATTTTGCACAAAAAATATGCTTGGGCAGGAATGGGGCTTCAGCAGGTGCCTCAATAAGTGCCCCAGGAATGAACCTCACCAATCAAGATACCAAATTTGGGGGCTTACTGGTGAGATTCCGTTTTCACTGGTTAGAAGAAGTAAGCACTCCGGGAAAGCCAAGGAGGCAGGATAAACCAGCCTCCGTAGTATGAAGAATGACATCAGGAAATGCCAGAGTTTCAGACTGTCACTATGTGCCCCTATCCTCACCCCTCCTTTGAGGGGCAGGATTTGACCACAGGCTTCACCTGAGTTTGCATAAAAGAAGTGAAATCTTACCTGAAAGAAAAAGGATAAAACGAACTGCAAGACACTGTGACTTCTGGTTTGGATGCCAGCCTTTTTCTTCCTTCCACCTCCCTCCTTCTCCCAGGCCTCTGCCCAACCCATCACCCCAAGGCAGGATGCAAATCCAAACTTGAAGCCAATAGGATTTACTGGTGGTTTTGTGAGTGGCCTCCATCACCTTGGAACACTTTCCAAGAGGGAGGGAAATGACCATCTGACTGCCCTGCTTAAAGTATCCATGCAAAATGAGGAGAGAAATAATTTAATCACAGGTGCTGGTGAGGGTGAATTGAAGGCCCTCAATCCTCGTGGCTGGCAGGTGCAAATAAGAAACAGAGGACATGTGTGGGGGTGGAAATGAACACAAGCGAATATTCTTTGCTTTCTCAGGCAGGAGCTGCCCCAGAGGGAGCAAACTCACGTGCCTCCCTGAACATCCAACTCATCTCATTCAAGTGTCAGCTTAAACACAATGACACACTCATTTGCTCCACGGTCTCCCATTAATAATATATGAAACTTTTAGTAGAAAGCCTGAAAAAAAAAAACTTTACGGGAAACAATGACAGAGTTTTCATCTGTGGTTCAAGGATCTGTGAACTGGTGACACAGGGGCAGACAAGGAGTGAGTAGTGTGCTCACTGGTGTTGGGGACACCGGCCCCTGTGATGCCTGCACCTGGACAGTTCAGAAATCCCAGTGGGTATCTCCAAGGAAGCACAGAACCACCCCAGGGGGCACCATTTACACTGAGTACCAGTGAGGAACAGAATGGGAATGAACATCATCACATCACTGTGACAGGATTTCCTTACTGAACATTGGCCAAGTGTCCTGAGATACCCAGAACGCTATTGAATTTTAAGTTGGTTATTTCATTGTGTTGGTAAATGAAGTGTACTTCATTTACTTGGTACTTGGAAGTGTCAGGGTTAGAACTCCTATGTTTTGGGGTTTTGAATATATATGTACAATGTAAGCACATGAGATGGAGGGCAAGAAAGGGAAGTGGCTGCAGAAGTTTGAGAACCAACCACATCCCCAAGAAACACTCACCCATTGAAGAATCACCACTAGCGCAACCCTCTGGGAACACAGCACCTTCTCTATACACTGGGAGTTCTAATGGTCAATACACTCTGGTTTAGTGCTTCACTAGAAATTCTTAGAAAATGTAGATTTAACTAAATTAAAAATTCCCCCAAAGGGAAGCACACAACAGGGCAGAAAGTAAATGATGAATAAATAATTTTTTAATTTGACCCAACAATCCCCTCCTTTCCTTTTATCATCTTCCTTCACATGCATTGAAGGTCTGATTCCTGAAGAATTAATCTTCTATTAAGGAAAATGCAGTTTCTAATAGCACCAAAAACATTTATTTCCGGCCCCCACTTTCTCTTCCTTGCTCAGTCTGTCTGATCTCCATAAAGCTGCTGACTCATTAGTATTGGTACTTCCAACCCATCAATCCAGGTCTTCCGTGGCCCACACTCACGTGATGCCCTTGAAGCTTAGCTTACATTCAACAGTAAATCGGTAAAATAACTTCTTTGCACACATCCTCAGCTTCCTTGCTTCTTCTGGCTTGGTCACACTTCCTTAACAAAAACACAATCTCAGTCATGTCTAACTCTCAAGAAATTTGATTCTACTTCCCTGAGAACATCACAGCACCCAGAAGAGAATGCCTATACTCACACACCTCACCCATCCATCCCCCAGCATCCGCACCCACGTATTCTGTCTTCCTTCCTTTACTGCAGATAAATTGCACAATCTCCTGCTAAAGCAAAGCTGTCTATTTGCACGGTCCAGCCCATATTCTCAGGTCTACTCAAGGGCATTGCTCCCTGTCTCCTGCATCACTATGGTTTCCCGTTCAACCAGATCATCAGCATACAATCATGCTGCGCTTCCTCTCACTATGAAGTTTCATGGCCGGTTCTCAGTCCTCATCTTACTTGACTCATCAGCAGCTTTGGACATGGCCAATCACTCCCTTCTCCTTGATTCTCTTTCTTCATTTGGCTTTCAGGACACCACACTCCCCTTTCCCTCCCACTTCACTGGCCTTTTCCTTCCCATCTTCATTGCTGGTTCCCCTCTACTACCTGACCTCAGGTGTTGGAGTTTCCCAGAGTCATGTCTTGACCTTCACCGTCTCTCTATTGACACTCCTTCCTCTGGGGATCTCATCCAGTCTCATGGCTGTAAACAGGATCTATACGCCAATGACCCTCCCCAGTCCACACCTCTCTCCCAAACTTCAGTGATCCACTCCACAGACCCCACAGATGTCTGATAAGCACGTCAACTTCAATGAGTCCAAATTCAAACTCTCAATCTTCCCTCCCCAACCAGCAGCCTTTCCCATTTCAGTTGATGTTGACCCAGCTCTAGAGTTGTTTATACCTCTCTCTTTCTCTTCTATGCCTCATCCTATCCTACAGGGAATTCTGGCTCTACCTTCAAGATATCCCCAGGACCAAACTCTTCTCACCACCTGCACTGCTGCTACCAGGTCCAACCCACTGTCATCTCTTGCCTAGATTCCTGCAATTACCTAATAGATTCCCCCACTCCTACCCCACCTCCAGATCTAATCTCAAGGCAAGAGCCAACGTTACCCTCAGAAAATGTTCTGCAGGTTATTCAGTCTTCTGCTCAGCACTCTCAGATGGCTTTCTGTGGCCCTCTGAGCAAAAGCAGGAATCACCCATCCCAACCCATCCAGTTCCCATCATTCTCTGACCTTTCTCCTTAGTATTGTAGCCCGTCCCTACTATGACCCTCCATTACCCGCCCTCTGGTCTATTTTTCTCCCATCACTGCCCTCACCACCTTCTCATAGATTGTATAATCAATTTATTATCTGCCTTCCTTCACTGGACTATGAACTCCATGGGGCAGGGTCTTTGTTTTGTTCCCTGTTTTTCTCCAAACACCTGGCACAATTTCTGCATATGCCATAGGTGTCAACTTTCTTGGACCCACTAAACCAACTTTTCCTGAAGCTGTGTTTATGTGCTTGTGGAAATGCAGATTGGGTCTCCCAGAATCCAGGAAGCAGATGGCCTGGGAGTGAGGGTGGGGCGTCTGCACATTTAACAAGCTCTCAGGTCATGTATATCTGTGCAGAGTATCCCGAGAACCACATGCAAAGTCTCTTACACTGTAGGGTAGTGGTTTTCAAACGTCTTTTTAGATTTTGTACTCTTTCTTTAAATGTCAGCCTACAGGTTCCCAATTGATCAGATACATAAACCCATATGTAAGCAGACGGAGGTGGAAGGCGGGTCCTTGGAAACCCTGTTTCCTTGTAGTGGCCTCTGAGGGGAAAGGGCCGTTCCCCAAGGCTTCACAGAACAAAGACATCTGGTGTAAAGTGTAGCTCAAGGCCTATTGTTTTTAGGAAATTTTTATTAATGTTAACTTTTTACTGACTTGCTTCTCCTGATTTAATTAGACTGCACTAAAATTTAGAATGACCTTAAAGATGCTAAAATATAAAACTCCCCTCTGGAAATGCAACTTTCCTCTCTCTGCTGCTCCCACCGTCACCCCCACCCAACCTGACCACAGCTCCTGTCCCTCCCCACTCTGCCCAGGCTGCTGCATTCTGACAGTCTCAGTAGCTTCCTTTACCTCTTGCCACAGGAATCTTCTGCTGCCCTGGCCCATGCTGACTTCAGCCCCAGATCACCCTGATTCTCTCTTTTCTCCATTCCTCTTCCTCGATTTCCCAAATACTACCAAAGTAAATGGTGTACCCATGTGGATTGGCTCCATTGCAAATTAATATTTTTCAGTCTACTGGAACCACAGTCTTGCATGATGGCTCACTTGGTCACTGGAGGTCAGTCCCCCTTCCCTTCCCTTCTCCAGTGAAGGCTACACCCAACTTTGCCTACTCTCCTCAAAGTGACAACGCCCTTATACCTCTTAATAAATACCATTCCCTTCTGAGTTGACAGAGAAAACAGATGCTGTCTGGCACACACTCCCTCAATTCCCCTCTACTTTTGTACTAACCTTACTAATGTTTTTACGGTTGTGGTTTCAAAAAGAAGTCTTCACTTCCTTTCAAGATAATTCCTCCCATGCCCCTCATTCCATCCCCCGAGTTCTCCCCTGGAATGTGCCCTCTGTTGTATCTTCTGCCTCTTTCTATTATTCCTACCTTTCAGCCAGAGGAAAAGAAATACAAAAAGAAAATACATAAACACTCTCAACTCTGTGCCCCCTCAAGCTACTTGTCTCATCTCTCTCTTTCTATTCTTCTCCAAAGTCTAGAAAATATTCTAAATGGCCGTCACTACAGTCACACCTCCTGTTTCCTCCTCAACCAGTTTAAAATAACTTTTGCCCCTGTCTTTTCAAGAAAATGCTTTCTCAAAAATGAGAACTCTTTTTTATTTTTAGCTCCCACGTACGGGTGACATCACAAAGTGTTCCTTTTTCGGTGCCTGACTTATTTCACTTAGCATGATGTCCTCCAGGCTCATCCATGTGGCTGCAAATGACAGGGTTTCCTTCTTTTCATGACCGAATAATATTCCATTGGGTGTTCAAAAGTTGATATCATAGAAGTAGAGAGTGGAATAGTGGTTACCAGAGGCTGAGAAGGGAAGCAGGTAGGAGGGTTAGAGAGAGGTTGGTTACTGGGAACAAAATTACAGTTAGATAAGAGGAATAAGTTATAGGATAGTAGCATAGTATAGCATAGTAGGGTGACTATAGTTAACAGTAATTTATTGCATATTTCAAAATAGCTAGAATGGAGAATTTTGAATATCCCCAATACAAAGATACAATAAATGTTTGAGGTGACAGGTATCCCAATTACCCTGATTTGATCATTACACATTGTGTACATGTATCAAAATATCACATGTACTCCATCAATACATATAATTATTCTGTGCCAATCAAAATTTTTTAAAGTTAAAAAAAATAAGAAACCTTACTTCCACACTGCATCCTTAATACCTAACCCAGTGACTCTCATATAGTAGATTTTATGAATATTTGTTGAAAAAGCAGTTCCTAATGATTTCCTAATTTCTAGATACACCTACCTTTTGTCACTAAGCCTTGTCTCTCTGCCACCCTACAGTCTAACCTCCACACATTATAGTGAGAGGTCTTTTTAAAACATGCATCAGATGGGATGAATGGACTTTACAGTGACCTCCATGACCCCCACCTCCTAGTATTCACATTCTAGGTCACCCCCCTTGAGAGTAAATGGAATCTGTGACTTGCTTCTAACCAATAGAATATGGCAAAGGTGTTGGAAGGTCACTCTCATTACAATGTTATGTTATAAAAGACTCTGTCTTGCCAGTAGCCTCTCTCTTGTTCTCCTTGTTGACTTTGAAGATGCAAAAGTCATCAGAAATTAGAAAGTGAATTCTGCCAACAACCTAAGGGAGCTTGGAAGTGGATTCTTCCTCAGCTGAGCCTCCAGATGAGAACAAAGCCCAGCTGACACCTTGATCACAGTCATGTGAGAGGACCCATCTAAGCTGTGCTACCCTCCCATAAAACTCTTAGAAGAAAACTTAGGAGGAAAACATCATGACATTGGACTTGGCAAGGATTTCCTGAATATGACACCCAAAGTACAGGCAAAAAAATAAAAATAGACAAATTGGACTACATCAAAATTAAACAGCTCTGTGCATCAAAGGACACAATCAACAGAGTGAAAAGGCAACCCTTGGAATGAGAGAAAATACTTGCAAATCAGACATCTCATAAAGGATTAATATGCAGAATATATAAAGAATTGCTACAACTCACAACAATAGAAATAACCTGATTAAAAAATGGACAAAGGATTCAAATAGACATTTATCCAAAGAAGATTTACAAACAGCCAAAAAATATATGAAAAGGTGCTCAATATCATTAATTATTAGAGAAATGCAAATCAAAACCAAAATGAGACTTTACACTCATTAAGATGATTACTATTTTTTTAAAAAAACAGAAAATAACAAATGTTGGCAAGGATGTGGAGAAATTAGAACCCTCGCTCACTGTCGATGGGATTCTAAAATGGTGCAGCTATCATAGAATACAATACGGTAGTTCCTCAAAATACTAAAAATAGAATTATCATATGACCCAATAATTTCACCCTTAGAAATATACTAAAAGAATTCAAAAGGAGGGACTCAAACAGATTCATATGCACCCATGTTCATGGCAGCATTGTTCCCAATAGCAAAAGGTAGAAACGACTCAAGTGTCCATCAACAGATAAATGGATCAAGAAAACGTGGAATACACACACACACACACACACACACACACACACACAAACACACCATGGAGTATTATTCAGACTTAAAAAGGGAGGAAATTCTGACACATGCTACATGGATGAACCTTGTGGACACTATGCTAAGTGAAATAAGCAAGTCACGAAAGGACAAATACTGTATGAGTCCACGTATTTGAGGTGCAATTCGACTAGCAGTCAAATTCAGAGACAGAAAGTAGAGTGGGATTGTCAGGGATCTGTGGAGGGGAAATGGGAGTTATTGTTTAGTGGATACAGAGTTTGTTTCACAAGATGAAAAGTTCTGAAGATGGATGGTGATGATGGTTACACAACAATAAGAATACTTAACCTTGCTAAACTGTGCACTTACAATGGTTAAAATGGTAATTTTTTTTTTTTTTTTGAGACGGAATCTCACTCTGTCGTCCAGGCTGGAGTGTAATGGCGCTATCTCAGCTCACTGCAACCTCCACCTCCCGGGTTCAAGCAATTATCTTGCCTCAGCCTCCTGAGTAGCTAGGACTACAGGCGCTCACCACCAGACCTGGCTAATTATTGTATTTTTTAGTAGAGATGGGGTTTCACCATGTTGGCCAGGCTGGTCTGAAACTCCTGAGCTCAAGCGATCCACCCACCTCAGCCTCCCAAAGTGATTACAGGGATTACAGGGATTACAGGTGTGAGCCACTGTGCCCTGCAAAACCGTAAATTTTGTTATGTCTATTTCACCACAATTTAAAATAAGTAAATAAAAATCATTTACAGATAAAAGGTACATTCAAAATATAAAATACGTCAATGAATTTTAACGTAACAGAGTACCAAGTTTTTCATATTGTTTCAGAATCTATGTTGCAATTAACTTTTAAAAATTATCGTTTATTTAAATGTATGAAGACTCAAAGAATATTTATAGTTGTCCAAAAGACTATTTAAATACTTCTCCTTTTGCAACTACATATCTATGTGAAGTCAGATTTTCCTTACACGTTTCAACCAAAACAACATTTTGCAACAGATTGAAAGCAAAGCGCGTATGAAAATCCAACTGCCTTCTATTATGCCAGACGTGATAGAGGTTTGTTTAAAAAAAAAAAAAAGTAAAACGATGCCACTTTACTGAGTTTTCTGTGTTGAAAATATAGCAACTTTTCATAAAAACATCATTTATGTCAACATGTACTAGGCTTATGTCTATGTGAATTGATGAAAGATGTTGCATATGAATTAAATATTTTAAATCTGCCCGGTTTGGGTTTCTAATATGGTAATTGTCTATAGGTACATTCCACATAATGACAAACTATTTGGGGTCCTCGATAATTTTTTAAGTGACAAGGGGCACTGAGCCCCAAAATTGTCAGAACTGCTACATTCAGATGGCTGTATTCCAGGGGATAGAGCATTTAATCCTCCTCCTCTGGCTCCTCTGCCGCTGCAAGAAGATAGTTGTCATAGAGAGAATGTAGACAGTCTCATTCTGGGGGCTGGAAGTTTGAATCCAGCACTGCTAGGCTGAAATCAAGGTGCCGGCCACGCTGTGCTCCCTTCGGAGGCTTTAGGGGAGAATCTGCTCCTGCCTCTTCCAGCTTCTGATGGCTGTGGGGTCCCCGCGCCTGCGACCGCATCCTCCAGTCTGCCTGTCTTCAGCTGGCCTTCTCCTCTTCTGTCTGCGTGAAATCTCCTCTTATAAAGACACATGTACATTGGAGACCTTTGTTTGATTCAGGTCGAGCAATCCCTTTATAATCATATTCGAGTCTTCTTTTGAAATTGCAGCCCAACAGTGTCAATAAGAGATGTTTGAGCCGGGTGCGGTAATCCTGACACTTTGGGAGGGAGGCTGAGGCCAGAGGATCGCTTGAGGCCAGGAGTTCAGGTGCAGCCTGGGGAACATAGGGAGGCCCTGTCTCTACAAAAAATAAAAATTAGCTGGGTGTGGTGGTGCACACCTATATTCTCAGCTACTCAGGAGGCTGAGGCACTTGAGCCTGGGAAGTTGAGGTTGCAGTGAGCTGTGATTGCACCACTGCACTCCAGCATGAGTGACAGAGCAAGACCATCTCTCTC
This sequence comes from Macaca mulatta, assembly GCF_049350105.2. NCBI lineage: Eukaryota > Metazoa > Chordata > Mammalia > Primates > Cercopithecidae > Macaca > Macaca mulatta. The sequence continues at coordinate 180,819,838 of NC_133409.1, forward strand.
TCTCTCTCTTTCTACATACATATACACACACACATAATCAAAAATTAAAATTAAAAATTAGCTGGGCATGGTGGCACACACCTGTATTCCTAACTGCTAAGGAGGCTGAGGCAGGAAGATTGCTTGAGCCCAGGAGTTGGAGGCTGCAGTGAACTATGATGTCACCACTGCGTTCCAGCCTGGACAACAGAGCTAGATCCTGTCTCAAAAATGAATAAACGAAAGAAAGAAAGAAAGACAGACAGAGAGAAAAGAAGGAAGGAAGAGAGGAAGGAAGAGAAAGAAAGAAAGGAAGAGAGAAAGGAAGGAAGAAAGAGGAAAGAAGGAAGGAAGGAAAGAAAGAAAAGAGAGAAAGAGGAAAAGAAAGAAGGAAAGAAAGGAAAGAAAGAAACGGAAGGAAGGAAGGAAAGGAGAAAGGAAGGAAGAGAGGAAAAAAGAAGGAAGGAAGGAAAAGAAAAGGAAGAAAGAAAGGAAGGAAGAAAGAAAGAAAGGAAGGAAGAAAGAAAGAAAGAAAAAGAAAGAAACGTTTGACTGTTCACAACCACAGTATGCTTTGTGTTTGCTCTTCTAGTCTTTTCTTAATTCACAATGAAGAAATACTAGTAAGGATATGGGTCCTGAAACCCAACTACTTAGGCTGAAGCTCAGCTCCATCATTTACAACTTAAGTCACCTCAGAAAACTTAGTTGTTCCTTTATATCTCAGTCTCCTCATCCACAAAATGGGGATGATAATATCCTACTACGTAGAATTGTTGTGAGCAGTCAGTGAGTCTACAGTTGTAAAACACTTACAAGAGTGCCTGGCACATAGTAAGCATTATATAAATATTCATTGTTATTATTATATGAACAAAGTTACCAAGAAGGAATTGAATGTGGTTTAAGGATTAGATCATTGGAATTGCAATTGGAATTGGAATTAATATCGACATGATTGATACGGATGAAGCATTTCAGCTGTCCAATAAGTCACAGGACACTGGGACCTGGGAACCCAACAAGGCATCACTTTGCATTTCCGCAGTGGAACCCGTACCTATTTTTCAGAGGTTTCCGGGCCATGCGGTGCTGCCCCTCCCACCCCAGAGCATCTCGCACAGCATCTCAAGGCAGCTTCTCTGAACAGTCTCCAAATCAGCCTAGTCACTGTGTAGTTTTCTTTTTTTTTTTTTAATTCTTCTTTAGGCACAGTCTCTTTCTGAAAATGAATGGTATATATTTACAGAGAAAAAAACGACAGCATGTTTTCTGTGAATAGCTACATCATTTTTATTCCATTTCCTGTTTCCACCATTTGGAGTATTTATAAAGTTTTCCATTTGATCCCTTTTTTTTTTGGACAGACTGCTTGTTTGGAAAAAGTGGAGGAACAACAACTAAATAACATGGAACGCGCAGGAACCGAAGCTATAAACAGCCTCATCAGCATCGCCCTCCTGCCCAAGGGGGGAATGAGCCGTATCTTGGTTGGGACTCAAGGGGACAGGACTTTGAAGTGGCACAAAGAGCGAGCGGTGTGCAGAGCCCATAGGCAGGCCTGCGCCGGGCAGACGATGCACAGCGCAGGAGGATTTCTGCTCCTGCCTGGAATTCATTTGCAGTCATTACCTTGTGTGTGCGAAGAGTTGCCCAGAAAACAGAGGATGGAAAACAAGGGTTATCGCAGACTATTAAATAGCTCTGCGGTTTCTATCCCAAAGGGATCTGGAAAGGGAAGGCCCTTAAACAGCCGTCTCCAGATAGTGCTTTAAGAGAACCTATTAGCAGAAGTCAAGTCCCCAATAATATGAGTAGTGAAGTGACAGAAAGCCCTAGAATGAAGGGAGGACGGTGACAACCTGACAGCAAATCCAAGGGTGCCTGTCTCAGGGACTTTGCCGACGGCCTGTTTCTCAAGGCACAGTGGCTTTCTGTTCCTGGAACAAGTGATTCAGGGCATTTCCCAGAATGATTTTTCAAGCTGGCTTCTTTGCTGGGTCTGAGACCCAACCCGTCCGTTTACAACATGTTAATTTCAGGGCACAGTGAAAGCCACCCAGCCAAAGCTAGCCCGGAACCAAAATAGAACACAGTAATACAGAATGTTTCTGAGTTTTCCTGCTCGAAGCCCCTTCTCACTAAAAATCATTCCCTACAGCTTGTAATTCCTCAAAGGAAAAAGCCTGATTTTAGTGAAATCCCTGTGTGTTACATCATGGGATGCAGCTTGGTCCCTTTCTTTGTTGCTTGTTACTTACATTTAATCTGTCTTACCTTTAAGAACAACAACAACAAAAAATACCTCTGGAGTGGGCTGCCAACCCTGTCACCACGGAAGAACAAGTGTCAGGACCCCCCTAGTTAAGTCATGTGGTGCTGAGGGACTTGTTCATGGCAATGGTTTTTCCTTTTAAAAAATACCTCCATGGTCACGGGTCGCATTGAGGCAACTGGAGGATGGCCGGCCTTTGCAGGCAACTCAGAGAAGGATGCGGCTTCCTGTGAAAGGTGGACGTGTCACATGGGGTTGGAGCCATGGGTGACAAAATGAACTGCCTCAGAATCCAGGAACTGGAGAGATAGTGAGCAATCTCCCTGGACAGCTCTCAAGGAGGATCAGGAAATGCTGCAAAACTTGCCAGCAAGATGCATGACTAGCAAGGATGGCATTAGAAAGGGTTCCTGGGCACGGCAGCTTGCACCTGTAATCCCAGCACTTAGGGAGGCTGAGACAGGAGGATCACTTGAGCTCAAGAATTCGAGACCAGTCTGGGTAACAAAGTAAGACCTCCATCTCTACCAAAAATAAAAAGTAGCCAAGTGTGGTGGCACACACCTGTAGTCCCAGCTACTTGGGAGGCTAAGGTGGGAGGATCTCTTGAGCCCAGGAGTTCAGGGCTGCAACGAGCCATGATTGCACAACTACACTCAACCTGGGCAACAGAGCCAGACCCTGTCTCAGAAAAAAAAAAAAAAAAAAGAGGTTTCTCAAGGCTGATAATACACAGGTGTTTGCATGCACGTGCTCAGGTACTCTCCTAGAAAGTACCTGAAAAACACACAAGAAAAGCTTTTCTTAAGATTTTATTCAAATGAGCAGTAGAAAAGTCACAGCAAAATATTTAGCCCTATTAAGTAATGGAGCCATTTATCATAGTAAAGGGAAGGGAATTGGGGGTTAGCCTACTTCTAAGCATTTCATTCAAGGGAGAAAGATGAGGGAAAACACATAATATATCTTAGGAACAGTAATGTCCTGTTATTGTTAAAAACTGCTGGGACCTCATTAGAGCCTATGAAAACATCATCTGTAAGTACTGAAAGGCAATAAATCTTCAATAGCCAAAAAAAAAAAAAAAAAAAAAAAGGGGGGCAATGGGAGGGAAAGGCAAGAGGGAAGAAAAAGAGGGAGAGAAAAAAAGAAAAACAAAACAAAGAGGAAAATTACCATCTATCTGTTGGTCTTCTCAATGCGCTGGGAGCCAGCACTTTCCATGCCCGCCTGCCAGCTGGCTTCCCAGAGCGACCATGTAAATTCGGCAGCTTGATGCCAGCGGACCAGATAGGAGACTATATTAAATGTTTTAAAATAATTATTGACAATTAACAAAATGTTTAGAATAGGTTTTTTCTCTTCATTTTCATACTATAACCTCTCAGTGATCTTGGTTCCTTCCTTGGACATGGAAATTCCTTTTGATAAGCTTCATCCTGTGACTCAAGTCGAGCCAATTCTGAACGGAGCAGATATTGTACAGTAAGAGGTTCAGGTTGCTGCTTTGGGGTTAACGAAACATTGTCCCTATAGCCATTGTTCTTGGCACATGGCTGCAGAGCGTCTTCTAGGCCAAATGCCTTTACAAGATCGCGGGGACTATGCAGTTCAATCGTTCTGTGATTGAGAAATGGTCACAGATAATAAGTAATCATCCTCTTTTTGAAAAATGGAAATCATTATAGCTTCAGCAGTGAGCTAGGTGGAAAGAATCGACCGTCAGAACCTGCACAGTAATCACGTCAACAAAACGTTGTCAATAGAGAAAGAAATCTCTTGGTAAGTAGAGAGCACAGTATATTCTTTATTCCATAAATGTGATCTTTTTTCTAAAAGAGAGATGAGTGGACTCCTCAATGGGCCAATCCGTATGAGGCTGCAAATTCTTCCATATCTGGCTTTCATGTCTGGAGAGAAACATGCTCACCATTATTTGTACTTTTTTATTGTCTGCTGATCATTTTTAAAACATTTAACACTTCCCTAAATATACACTGCTTTTGTAAACATAATATTAAATAAAAAGCTAAATTATTAAGTATTAAACAAAACTATGCATTTAACAAAACCCCATTTGTCCTTACCTACTCTTATCTCTCCAACTACTTGATATTCTAGAATGAATCCTAGGCAGTTTCTATGTTAAAAGAGAGGATTCACAAGATTCTACCAGGAAATGCCTTTATTCTCTGCACACCCTCATTTCAACCTGTCCTGTGGAATCTGTTCCTGCCCTCGTCTAGAAGGGAGATTGGGTACAACCATAGTTGTAAGAATATACAAGAGTGGTCTTCTTTTAGCCATTGGTGTGCTTGTTCCTCCATCTTAATCAAAATTCTGAACTTTACTTAAAGCTTCTCCCCACCCTCGGCTTTGCCTTGGAGGCCTTGGAGTAGGCAGGGGTCTCTTGTCTCTGTTTCTAAGCTTCATGCTTCTGTGCTGCCCCCTCCTCAGAAATCCTCCTCTGGCTCCCTCTGGGAGAAAGCCAAGGCAGGGAAGGTCTGATTTGGCAGATAGTGCCTCCACCTTCTAATAGCGCTCTCTTGTCTTGGGGACCCTCAAAACTGACTATTTTTCTTGGAGTACATTTGAGAGACATTCTGCATAACTGTGGATCTCTCAAAAACAGCTCCCTGCTTCCCGTGTTTAGCCACTTACAAGTCCCTATTAACTCTGTTTCTGATGGTCCAATCAACACACACTCTCTCCCTGGTGGGGTTTCTGGCTCTCCAGGTGGCCCTTTTAGGTAAAGTCCACTTAAACGTGACTCCAGACATTTATTTCCAAGTATGGTGGACTAGAAGCCCTAAATCACCCAGCCCCAATTTCAGAAAAGGAAAATAAATGAAATTGGATAAATACGAAACAAAACAAAATAACATTTTAGTGAATCAACATGCCGGCAATAAAGTGAGGCGTCTATCTTACTCTGAAACTTGGAAGCAGGAGTTTCCAGTTTCAAAGTAAGACACTGAGCCTGGGAACTATGGAAAGTAAGGAAGATCCAAAACAGCCTCCACCCAAAACTAAGTACTGAACTCTGACGACCTTTCATTTCCATTTGAGAGTTACAGGGGCATGAGAAATGGAAAATTAAGCCCACCCAAGGTGGACAGACTGCCCCACCAAGCGAAGTCTAGAATGTCGATAGCCTTAGTATAAGGGTAAGTAGGAAACAGACTAGCAAAGAAGGGGAAAAGAAAGAACATGCCTATCTTAGAAGTCTTAACTACAATCCCCACTCATATGAGTTTTCAGCCAATACACACTATGTCTGTGTTTTGAAAAAACAGACAACTTAAATTGATCTCAAGCTGGTCATGCCCCAGGCGACTTCTAGAAGAAATCTCATATACAGGTGCTCCTTGACTTACCATGAGGTTACCTCCTGATAAACTCATCGTAAGTTGAAAATATCATAGGCCTAAAATGCATTTAATATGACTAGCCTACCAAACATCAGAGCTTGGCTTAGTCACCTTCGGTGTGCTCAGAATTTACATTAGCCTGCAGCTGGACAACAGACAAAACAGCTCACTGTCACTTATCAGTTGTTTGCCCTTCCAATCATGATCTCCTGGCTGACTGCCTAGCATCTCAAAAGAGGATCATGCAGTTTTCTGTGAACGCATATCACTTTTGCACCATAGTAAAGTCAAAAAAATTGTTAAGTCAAACCATCATAAGTAAGGGACCATCTGCACTCTCAAAAGGAACCCAACCTCAACTCAATCTCAAAGAATTTCAACAGATAAAGTCTCAAGAAACAGAAACACAGAAGGAAACCAGGAACAAGAGCAAGGAACATAAGCAAGCAGCAGCAGAACATGCAGACACACTCATGCATGTTGCAGATTGGGTGCTTTGGAAGCAGCCACAGGGCCAGACCTTGGAATACAGTGCTTATTAGGGTCAGCAACTGTGAAAGGGAGGAGGAGAAGGAGAAGTTGAACTGTAATGTAGCTCTAACAAACCCTCGTTCAACCCAGTGGGTGAAAATATCATCCATGAGAGGTGTCCCACGCCAGACCCAAATGGCCAGGTCTTGATACCCTCACTCTGTCCCAGGCTATTTTGAATAGGGCATGGCCGTAGGCAAGGCAGCTCCCTGCAGATGGAGGCTGCCTGCTGAGCTCATTTCTCCTCACAGCTGGGCAAGACATCTGGGCATCAACTCTTTCCTTGACGGGGAATATAGGTGGTGCATCTCTGTGTCAGACAGGTAGATGATAGATAGATAGATAGATAGACAGATAGATAGATAGATAGATAGATAGATAGATAGATAGATAGACTAGATGTCAGAGAGGCCAAGATTTTCAATATGGAACTTATCAAATAGAATATAAAATAAGTATTTTAATTCTTTTTAAAGACAGGGTATCGCTGTCACCCACGCTGGAATGCAAAGGCATGCTTCCAGCTCACTGCAGTCTCAAGCTCCCAGGCTCTAGCAATCCTCCCACCTCAGTCTCCCGAGACTGGGACTACAGGTGCACACCACCATGCCTGGCTTATATATATATTGTAGAGATGGGGGTCTCACTACATTACCCAGGCTTATCTCAAACTCCTGACTTCAAGCTGGCCTCCCACCGTGGCCTTCCAAAGTTCTGGGATTACAGATGTGAGCCACTGTGCCTGGCCAAGTATTTTAATGTTTTAATAAATATTTCATTCCTTTAGAGTTTTGAAAATAAATGAGCACATTTGTAAGGAGAACCAAATTTGTAAAGTAGAACTTCTAGAAATGAAAATTACAATATTCAGATTTAAAAGTTTATCAGACATGTTCAACAGCAGATTAAGCACAATCAAAGAAAGAATTACTAAGCTAGAAAATAAGCATCAAGAAATCATTCAAAATGCAGCTCAGAGAAACAAAGAGATGGAAGAGAGAATAAGAAGATGTAATATATGTTTAGAGTTCAGTAGAAGATACGAGAGAGAATGAAGAAGAGGTGATATTCAATACAATAATGATTGAGAGATTTCCAGATTTGTTGAAAGGCTCAAACTGGCACAGCCAGGAAGCCCAGTAAAGTCCCTGTGGGTTAAATAAAATAAATCCAAAGGTAGATGCATTATTAAAAACAACAACCACCAAAGAGCATCAAAGACAAGCAGGTTTTCAATGCAAGCCAGAGAGAAAAGACAACAACCTTCAAAGAGAAGGAATTACCTTAAAGGTTGATTTCTTATCAACAATAATCAAAGCCAAAAGAGCGTAGAATATTTTTTTTCAGTTTGCTGACATTTTTTCAGTTACTGTCATCCTGGAACTCCATACCTAGTCAAATTATTTTTTCGAGAATGAAGAATAAATAATAACCTTTTCAGACAAACAAAACCTGAGAGAGCCTCCCCCAACAGACTCTTACAAGCAGAAATTCTTACAATCACAAGAATTTCTGCTTGTAAGGTATTTGGCAATCCTAAAATTAAAAACATACTTTCACCAGAAAACATACTGGAGAAAATGAGAAAACAAGGCAAAGAGTGAAAGAAGATACTTGTAACACATATAACCCACAAAGTCTCATGTCGATGATATGTACAGGGATGATATGGTTTGGCTGTGTTCCACCCAAATCTCATCTTGAATTCCCACATGTGTGGGAGGGACTCAGTGAAAGGTAATTGAATCATGGGGCCGGGTCTTTCCCTGCTGTTCTTGTGACAGAAAGTCTCACGAGATCTGATGGTTATTATAAAGGGGAGTTTTCCTGCACAAGCCCTCTTCTCTTGTCTGCCACCATGTGAGACGTGCCATTCACCTTCTGCCATGATTGTGAGGCTTCCCCAGCCATGTGGAACTGTGAGTTCTCCACTAAACCTCTTTCCCTTGTAAACTGGCCAGTCTCAGGTATGTCTTTATCAGCAGTGTGAAAACGGACTAATACAAGGGATCTTAATAATAAAGAATAAGAATATGACAACTCAATAGAAAAATGGCAACCAATTCAAACAGGCATTTCATGCAAAAGGAAATTCAAATGGCCAATAAACTTATTTTTAGATGCCCAAATTTATTAGTAATCCAAGACATGCAAACTAAAATCATAATAACATACCATGACATTAGGATGTCAGAAACTCTGAAGTTTGATAGTACCAAATGTTGGCTGGGACGTGAAGCAACTGGGAATTTCATACACTGCTGTTGGGGGTGGAAGCCAAGAACAGGTTGTTATAGAAGATAAGAATAGAGTGATGTCTTCAATTGGGATGGCCTTTCTAAGAAAATTTTAGCTGAGATTGAAGAATAAGAAAGAGTTAGTTAGATCAAACTTTTCCAGCATAGAAAATTTTGTGGACAGTCGGGCCTGGGGTCTCACGCCTGTAATCCCAGCAGTTTGGGAGGCCAAGGCGGGTGGATCACCTGAGGTCAGGCATTCAAGATCAGCCTAGCCAACATAGTGAAACCATGTTTCTACTAAAAATATAAAAATTAGCCAGGCATGGTGGTAGGTGCCTGTAATCCCAGCTACTCAGGAGGCTGAGGCAGGAGAATCGCTTGAACCCAGGAAGCAGAGGTTGCAATGAGCCAAGATCACACCACTGCACCCCAGTCTGGGCAACAGAGTGAGACTCCATCTCGAACAAAGAGAAAAAATTGTGGAAAAGGCTGAATGGTAAAGGGCTTGGTATGTCTAAGGAACAGAACGACAGCCAGTGTTGTAGGACAGAGGAGCAAGGGGTGTGTGTCCAGAACAGCGCAGGATTAGGTTAAAGTGGCAGGCATTATTCATGTTTTTTCAGGTTATTCTAAGGATTTTGATTATCATCCTAAGACCTATGGGAAGCTATTCAAGGGTTTAACGAGCAAGGTAGTGACGTTATCATACTTGCATTTTTCAAAGATCACTCTGGCTAATACTAGGAAAACGGGTTGGGTACATGTGTGTGCAATAATGGACACAGGGAAATGACCCAGGAGCCTGTTGCAACAATCCAGGTGATGAAGAATGATAACGTAGTCTAGGGGCAAGTGGGCAGATCGTGAATAGTTAGGAAGTAAAATCAATAGACCTTGTGATGATGGTGAGGACTACAACTGACGTCTGGGGCCTGGTTTGCAAAACCAGTTTCATTGTGGTGCCACTCACTCAGATAGAAAACCCCGGAAGAGGACAAATTTGAGTGTGGGGCAGAGAGAGATTAGTTCAGCTTTGCACATACTGATTTTGAGGGGCTTATTTTGCCTCCAGGTGGACAGATAAAGGATCCAGTGGTGCACTAGAGCCGCTCACACTGGTTTGCATCTCTTCCGATTCCGTGTTCGGTCGTACCACGTCAGTAGCTTGATGTCAGCCACAGTGAGAATATTTGCACCTGGAAATTGGCAAATGCGACAATTCATGGTGTATTATTTCTTCCCCTTTGGAGAATTGGTTGTTAAACATTGACCAGCACACCACCCTTTGGACTGCAGAGGAGAAGTCTGGTGTCGAGATATAAAATTGGGGAGTCATTGCAAGGCAGCTGGAGGTTCTCAGCTGTGCTTCATTAAGCAGCAACTCATTTTTCACACAGAGCTGAAAGTCTTAATGGGGAATTTGCTCATGCCATCCCCATAAAACTGCCTCGTAGAGACACGTGAATGGCTGGCAGACTCTTCAGACAGGTTGGGGATAATTTTACAAGAAAATGAATAAAAAAGAAATAGTAGTCAAAGAAATGCAATTCTCCCATTTCCGGCGTTGCTGATGTGGCAAGGAATGTGAAAAAAAGTGTTAGGGTTGACTCGCATGTTCCATTGACTGCCTTTGGGGCCATTTGGGACCACTTGCTTCCTTAGGAGCTCCGTGGCCTGACGCCAGCCCTGTGTACACACCAACACCAGGTGGCAGGCGTTGTGCACACCCACCCCACCTGACCTCACACCCAGGCACAGGCAAGAAGACACAAGCCAAGAGCCCTGCCAACAGCCTCGTTTCCACCCACAGAACCGCGTACTTCCAGGCCGCACATGGAAGCAGAGCTTAAGAAAATACCGTGGCTAAGGTGTCTGACAACTGGAGCAAGACGTGTAGCTATTACTGTTCAAAGAAGGGCTCCCAGGGCTGCAAAGCAGTAGTAGTGCGTGGTCCTGGGAGCAGCGGCCCTGCCCCTAGGAGGTCTTGGTTCGCTTCCAGAGATAACAGCTCTAATGATGGTGGTGGGAGCACCTTCCTCCAGGTTAGGACTTTACACTTTTCCAAGTATTTTCACATGCAGTTTCTCATTTCTTTTTTACGACAGCTCGATGGAGTTGAAAGCGCAAGTGTCACTATCTTCCCCTGCTTTACAAATGAAGTAACTAAGGTTCAGAAAGAGTAGTTGTGACTGTACAATTCCAGCTCCTTCAAATTAACACGGACCACCCAGCAATGCTGTGCTGGGACTGGGTCACATTCACTCCAAGTCTTTCCCATTTATCTTCTCTCCAATGTCTTATTGTTGGCATCTCTGGTTTCCCAATCTCCCTCCCTTCCCTACCCTCCCACCAATTTGAATTCCAGGAAATGGCGTACGTATTTGCACTTATAATGGAATATATAATTCTGTATGTGATTGTATCTGTTAGTAACAGTATATATTTTGCCTTCTGAAACATCTGAACAGACAGGCTGCCTTTTTTATAAAGTCCTAAGTAGAAATCCAAGCAGTGTCCATTGTATATATGTTAATATGTTTATATCAAAATGTCTTTTAAAAGAACTTTCATCTGGTTATAAAATTAATACGTGTGTTTATATTATAAAACTTGGAACAAAACGTTTTTGTGATTATAAAATGATGTATTAGTTGATATTATATAAAGTTTGGAAAATCAGGAATAAACTATTATCCATAATTAATATCAAAACAAAAATATTTGTTGTGATGGAAACTTCCTTAGGACAAGTATGTAGACTACCAAGATAGTGATTTATTTTTTCTTTTTTTTTTGAGACAGAGTCTTGCTCTGTCACCCAGACTGGAGTGCAATGGCACCATCTTGGCTCACTGCAACCTCCGCCTCCCAGGTTCAAGCAATTCTCCTGCCTCAGTTTCTGGAGTAGCTGGGATTATAGGCACCCACTACTGTGCCCGGCTACTTTTTTGTATTTTTAGTAGAGATGGGGTTTCCCCACGTTGGCCAGGCTGGTCTCGAACTCCTGACCTCAGGTGATCCACCCTCCTCAGCCTCCGAAAGTGCTAAGGATTACAGGCTTGAGCCACCACACCCAGCCAATGGTGATTATTTTAAAAGCACACTTACTTGAGCACAGGCATACCTTTGAGATATTGTGGGTTCAGTTTCAGACTACTGCAAAAAAAGGGAATGACACAAATTTTTGGTTTCCTAGTGCATATAAAATCATGTTCACACTATACAGTAGTGTATTAAGTATATAATAGCATTATGTCTAAAGGAGCAATATACATACCTTAATTAAAAAGTACTTATTGCTTTAAAAATGCTAACAATCAGCAAGTCATCACCCTTTTGCGTGTAGCTCTGGCCTCACTGTTAATGGCTGCTAACTGATCAGAGTGGTGGTTGCTGAAGGTTGGGGTGGCTGTGGCTATTTCTTTAGGACAATGAAGTTTGATGCATCTATGACTTTTCCTTTCACAAAAGATTTCTCTGTAGCCTGCAATGCTGTTTGATAGCATTTATCCAAAGCAGAACTTGCAAAACTGGAATCAATCTTCTCAAAGCCTGCTACTACTTTATCAAGCCAGTTCATGTAATACTCTAAATCCTTTGCTGTCATTTCAACAATATTCACAGCATCTTCAGCAGGAGGAGGTTCCACCTCAAGAAACTGCTTTCTTTGCTCATCCATAGAAGCAGCCCCTCATCCATTTCAGCTTTATCATGAGATGGCAGCAGTTCAGTCACATCTTCAGCCTTCACTTCTAAGTCTAGTGCTCTTGCTAATTTTATCACGTTTACAGTGACTTTCTCCACTGAAGCCTTGAACCCCTCTAAGCCATCCAAGAGGGTTGGAATCAACTTCCTCCAAACTTCTGATACGTTGATATCTGAACATCCTTCCAGGAGTCACAAATGTCCTTCATGGCATCTAGAATGATAAATCCCTTCCAGAGGTTTTCAATTAACTTTGCCCAGATCCATCAGAGGAATCACTGTCTAGGGCAACTATAGCCTTAGAAAGTGTATTTCTTAAATAATAAGACTTGAAAGTCAAAATTAGTCCTTGATCCACAGGTTGCAGAATGGATGTTGTATTAGCAGGCATGAAAATAACATTCGTCTCCATCTTCATCAGAGCTCTTGGGTGACTAGGTGCATTGTTAGTGAACAGTAATATTTTGAAAGGAATCTTTTTTTTTTTTTTTTTAAATCTGGGCAGTAGGTCTCAACAAATGGCTTAAAATATCCAGTAAACCATGCTGTAAGCAGATGTGCCGTCACCCAGACTTTGATGTTTCACTGATAGAGCACAGAGTAGACTGAGCATCATTCACAGGGACTCTAGCATTTTAGGAATGGTAAAGGAGCGTTGACTTCAACTTAAAGTCACCAGCTGCATTCACCCCTAACGAAAGAGTCAGCCTGCCCCTGGAAGCTTGGAAGCCAGGCATTGACTTCTCTTCTCTAGCTACGAAAGTCCTAGATGACATCTTTTTCCAACGCGAGGCTGATTTATCCACCTTGGAAATCTATTGTTTAGTGTAGCCACCTTCATCAGTGATCTGAGCTAGATCTTCTGGACAATTTGCTGGAGCTTCTCCATCAGCACGTGCTGCTTCACCTTGCACTTTTATGTTGTGAAGATGGCTTCTTTCCTTAAACCTCACGATCCAATCTCTGATAGCTTCAGACCTTTCTTTTACAGCTTCCTCAGCTCTGTGAGCCTTCACAGATGATATAGTTTGGATGTTTGTCCCTTTAAAATATCCTGTTAATGTATGATTCCCAGTGTTGGAGGTGGGGCCTGGTGGGCGGTGATGGGGTCGTGGCGGGTGAATCCCTCATGTCTTGGTGCTGTCCTCGCGGTAGTGAGTGAGTTCTGGTGTGATCTGGTTGTTTAAAAGTGTGCGGCAGCCCCCACTCCCTCTCTTGCTCCCATTCTCACTATGTGATGTCCCTGCTTCCCGTTTACCTTCTGCCATAATCAAGAGCTCACTGAGGCCCTCACCAGAAGTAAATGTCAGCACCACACTTCTTATACAGCCTGCAGAACCAGGAGCCAATTAGACCTCCTTTCTTTATAAATCATCCAGCCTCAGTTATTTCTTTACAGCAACACAAGAACAGCCTTACTCAATAGAATTGAAGAGAGTTGGGGCCTTCCTCTGGATGAGGTTTTGGCTTATGGGAATGTGGTAGCTGGTTTGATCTTCTATTCAGACCACTCAAACTTTCTCCCCATCAGCACTAAGGCTTTTTCGTTTCCTGGTCATTCATGTGTTCACTAGAGTTGGACTTTTAATTTTTCAAGAACTTTTTCTTTGAATTCACAACTTGGCTTGTTTGGCACCAGAGGCCTAGCTAGCTTTCAACCTGTCTGGGCTTTCAACACGCCTTCCTCACACTCTTAATTTCTAGCTTTTAATGTAAAATTAGAGACATGCAACTTTTCCTTTCACTGGAACACTTAGCGACCATTGTAGGCTTCATGATTGGCCTAATTTCAGCATTATTGTGCCCTGGGGATAGGGAGGCTTAAAGAGAGGGAGAGAAATGGAGGAGCCACTGGCCAGTGGAGCAGACAGAACACACACGACATTTGTCAATTAAATTTGCCATCTTATATGGGCATGGTTCATGAAGCCCCAAAACAATGACAATAGTCATATCAAAGATCACAGATCACCACAACAGATAGAATAGTCATAAAAACGTTCAAAATATTGTAAGAATTACCAAAATGTGACACAGAGGCGCAAAGTGAGCATATGCTGTTAGAAAAGCAGTGCTGATAGACTTGCTCAACACTGGGTTGTGCCAAGCCTTCAATTCGTTTAAAAAAAAAAAAATGCAGTATCTATAAGGTACAATAAAGCTGCAATAAAACAAGGTGTGCCTGAATACAAGTGATGGTATTTACACATATAATGAATATTCCTGTGTATGCCTGTTCACGTGTATATGTTTTTAGTCAATCTCATCCTACGGAATCCCTTTAATCCCCATGTCTGGTCCCAATTCTAGGACTTAGATAGAGTACTAAGGGGTAGCTGTGGAAGCATCAGATACACTGTGACTATGGTAGCCTGTCTCTTGTGTAGTACCCTGCCTGCAGCCATGTGAGTGCACCATCCTGAAGTCAGGTCCTCCAGCCCCAGTCAAGCCTTCAGATGACCACAGCCCCCAATGCTATGATGACAATATCATGAGAGATCCTGAGCCAGAACCACCCAGCTAAACTGCTCCTCAATTTCTGATCCACAGAAACTATAAATTAATAAACTTTTGTTGTTGGTTTAAGCCCAAGCTTTGGAGTAATTTATTATGCAGATAACAAATATACTGGCTTTAAACCAGACAATATAACCTAAACCCAGTCTCTATCACTTACTGGATAATGGCCTCGGGAAACACAGTTTATCTCTTATTTATAAATTATTTAAAATGGAAATAATATTACCTATCTCAAAGCATTGCTTTAAAGAGTAAATGTGATCATATAGCACAGGGTCAACGTTCCTTGGGTGACTAATTCATTTCAGTTTCTCATTTTTAGCACTGGAAGTGCAGCATCTGGAGAAGCCCCTCAATCCTGGGAAGACAGGGATAGCTGCTTACCCTAGTATTCACTGAAAATCGGATGAAGGTGAAAGGCGTCAGTGGCATATAGAAAAGCAAGAATGCCTAGAAACACCAGATGAACTTACCGCATGCCCTTCTTACCTACACATGAAGAGATGTCCTGGCTATAGATTGTATCATCATACCTGTGAGACCTGGATTCCCGGGTCTTGGGAATACAATGAGGTTGCCTCCTAGACATTCTGCAGTGCCTCTGGAGACTCCTGGTCTGCTGAGGAGCTCTGCTGCCTCCATCACTCTGGTCTTGCGGTGGAGACTCCAGGTATTGCCATGACCATGCTTCCTGAAGAATGAGACGGGGACTGCACCAGAAACAATGCCAGTCTAGAATATCGTATCAGACACTGCTGAAGGATTTGGGGGCACTGACAGGGAAGAGCACCTCAACCAGAGCTAGAAATGGCTACTCCTACACCCAAACCTGACCTTGGAGGCCCTTACCAGCCAGACTCCCTGGGCAGCCTTCAATCAGCCTCCAGGGAACCCCTAAGATCTCCCAGGCTCCTTAGAGCCCACATGCTAAGGGACACACCTCCCTCCATTCTGCCTGGAGGTCTCACCTCCAGCTTTCCTTGCACTCTGCACATCTCCATCAACCCACTCCACACATGACTGGTGACCTCTCATCCTTCAGGTCTACACTGAGCCACCGCTTCCTCTTAGAATGTCCCCCAAGACCCAGGGAGCTGCTGCTGGCACCCGAGCCTTGTCCTGGAGGTGCTGCATTGCATGCCATGTCATGGGTGCCACTTCCTCGTCTGCCCCCACTACCACCCACCAGCAGCGTGCTTGAGCTCAGGACTGTCCTTGTTCACCCTTCTCTCCTCAGTGTCACCACGGTGCCTGCCACATAATAGATGCTCAATAAATAACTGCCAGTTAAATGAATAAATGCCTGTCATTCCACTTTGCTTAATTTTCCAAAGACTGACAGCTGGGAAGAGTCAAATGCTCCTTCTGCTCCTTCAAGGCCACAGTTTGCTCTGGCTAATGAGCCAGTCACAGGAGGAGGGAGCAAGGACTGGAGCACTCATCCTCGGACAGGATGCACAGCAGTGCACAACAACAGCACTTCAGTATCCAGGAGTGCCTATCACAAAGCAAGGGCAGGAGTGGTCATGGCTCTTAAAGGATGTCAGAGGAGGTAGCTCTCTGGCTACGCTGCTCACTTAGGAAGTCAGGGATAAAAGTAATAAGCCCTGAATGAGTTTTCTTGCTTTTGCAAAACAGTATGACACAGACCTGGACTGGGCCATTTGGTGAATTCCAGTGTTGATGGATTCCTATGACAGGGAGCTTCGGCCTGCGGCGACTGAACTGCCTACCCGCAGGTGCAAGCACAGATAGTGAGTAGTCTGGTGACACACCAGGGGACGATGCTCAGGCAGTACAGAGGCAGCTAGCCTCGGGGCCATGCCGGGAAGCATGAGCGAGCGAGGCCATGGCAGCCTGGGCTCCTTGCCAGGGGCTCCTACTTCATGCATCACGTGTCTCGTCGGAGAGAAGAACGTCTTCCAGGAATCCCGGTCACCTCAACATCTGGTTTAGTGCTTTTTCCTCCAGCCCAAATAAAGTGACTTGTACTTTCAAAATCAGGTCCAAGTAAACAGAGGGGCAGGGTGTTTTAACAAACAGTCTTCATTCCATCTGGTAAACAAGAGATAAAAAGGGTTGGTTGGAGGGCAAAGTGAAGCCTTGTGAAGGGCAGCAGAAGGGAATAGGCAGCCTACGGGATATTTGGGGTGAGTGCAACATGCTGAAATCCAGGCTCTGAGACAGCTTGTCTGCTGGGCTGCTGACCAGGGTGGGAAGAAACTGCATGCTCACGAGCTGTCTGCCATGATACAGCTGCTGTGGGGAGGAGCACTATCCCGTGTGTGATTCTCCACATGTGTGTCGGACACAGCACTGTGACTGACACACATGAAGTGTCAGGCGAAACAGCTACTGCCGCCCTTGGGGTTGAGGGAAGGGTTCTTGTAACATTAATCGAATGCCCTTATGCTTTTACGTATTTTCTTTAATGCAATCCTTGCAACAAAGCTGTAAAGAGGAATTATCATCCCTGCTTTATGAATTAGACTAAGCAACTTAAGTGCACACAACTAGTAAATTTCAGAACCATGATCTGAAACTGGAGCTCCTACCGTTGCTCTGTAGTATGAGTGCCGCCTTCAGACTATGGCCTCTGCATTACTGTCTGAGACACTTTCCACACAAGGGCTGAATAACTTCGTTTTCTAGTTTAATGGTGATTTCAATAGGTCCGTAGCCAATCACAGCAAGCTATTGATGAGAACACTCTCAGCAAGCATAAATCCCTGGGCCAACCACTCTGTTTCACATTTGCAGTCCTCCCTCCTACTATATTGGGATTTAGCACATTTTCCACAAGGTGGAGCATCGAGGTAACTACACAAAACTCACACTCACTTATGCTTTTTTTTTGCGAATTTGAAAATCCAAATTCCCCATCTGCTCACAAAGTCTTGTCTGGAATTAACCAGACAGAGTGATATCCTTACATTATAGAGTGGGTGCACAGTTAAGGAAGCGAATTGAATTTACAGTGGTAACCTTTGCTTGCCAGGAAAGTCATCCAACTGGGGTTGGAAAACCAATCCTCAAATCTTGGGTATTAATTGGACCTTTGGCCAAAGCAATCACTCTATCAGCCAATTAAAGTCCTTGGAGCAAGAGCATACTGTCATTCAGAGCCAACACAGACAGCTGAAGCCCTGGTCACAGACCATTTCTTTCCCTCTGCTGCCAAACCCATGCCTTTGCCCCTTTGTCTCCAGTGACTTGAGTTTCCCTTCTTCAGTCTGTGAGCAAAATTAGAGGGCTTTAGAGCTCTCCAGGACCCAGCTCCCTATGAGTATTTTAAAAAGAAGCCACAGCTAGTCTATCGAAATTTGTAAAGTTTGTGAATTTTCAGTGAGAAGGAGTTTGTTTCCTTCTGGAAAGAGACAAAGAGAAGTGGGGAACCGAGAGGAGTGGGAATTTGGAGACGAGCTGATGGAATGGAATTGCGTGGAAGACATGCCAGCTTCTCACCATCTTTCTTTCCAGCATGAAAAGGAACACGGATTCAGCACCTGCACTCTTTCTGTTACTGTTTTCAGCATCACATTGACTGTATGTTCCAAAGGCACTCATGTTTCCAATGAGTGTGAACCATTGCTCATTGGAAAGACACATATAGACACTCTGGTGTCCATGGGTATGGGTTAGAAGCCAGGCTCTGTCACTTTCTAGTTATAAAATTCTGGACAAGAAACTTACACTCTCAAAGCTTCCATGCCATCAACCTTAGGTTGCCAAAAGGTTTAGATGAAAATTATTTCACACAGTAAACACATAGTGTGTACTCAATAAATTTTAGTCACTATTGTTATTGTTCTCTGCTGGCCATTTTTCCAAATCCTCTCTCACCCAGTTAGAGACGCCTCTCCATTTAAACAAAAAAAAGTATAAAATTGGGCCTCTCCATTTAAACAAAAAAAAGTATAAAATTGGGCATTTCTGTGAGCCCCAAATCTGGATGTTTTCTAACTTAGACCAGTGGCAAGCTGGTACTAGGATACATGAGACCAAGCCAAGCTCTCCAGAGAGTCTCTGGTGAATTATGATGTGGACGCTAAGCCCCACATACAGGAAGCAGAAAGTGTCTTTTGATATATGACCAGGAAAATGGAGAATTGAGGCAATCGCAATACAGTTTTGACTCACTTGAGATATCCTAATCATTGAGGAAAAAAAAAAGTATTTTGTGGATTTAATTATCTGAAAAATTGCTTCAAGCTTCCAGGGAATCCTGTAGACAGTGAAGTGATTGAAGTGACTTCCCCACAGCATGTGATTTGTATGGCCACCCACAAAAGCAAGAATAATGAGTCGATGAAAGACTGAATTGGTAAGAAGCTAGGGAAACATTCCCCAACCAAGAGTTATCAGCTCCCAGGGCTCCCTTGAGCAAGAAGTCACCAACTGACAGAGTGGCCATACCACAGGACAGGTGGTTTGGCTGCCTGGATCAAAACCAAGTGTGATGCTCAAAAGCACAGAAAGATTTCATCTTGACTTTTCTAACATTATTCCTAACAGATATCTCAGATTTGGGACCATTTGTTTTATCTAAGAATAATTGAGTAGCTACCACAATGAAAATTCATGGCGTAGTCTTAGAATTCTTCACTTCCAAGATAAACATGAAGAGGCTTATGGAAAAAAAGAAAATCTTTCCTGTCCATTTCACCTACATTGATTGACTTCCTACCTGCTTTGTTAGATATCCCTCATTCACACTCCTCATCATTGCTCCCTTCTCCCCATTGGCCCTGACCAATGATTGATTAAACCAATAATGATGGCACAGTGTCCTTTCAAACACATTTTTATTGAGGTCCCACTGTCTAAGCGAAGTGGGTGTGCCAAGGGGACTGGGTTGAGACTGCTCATTGGAAAGCATGTCCATGCTGAAAAGCTCCTAGTTCCTCGTGGCAAAGCAATGAGTTCACCATGAGGTCCAAGTCATGTGCCAGAAACATTCAGGACCTTAGCAGAAAAGAGAGAAAATTATCTTCAAGGCAAAGAGACCCATGAGAGCAGACTTCAATATGTAAAATCAATCAAAAGGGAAACATGTGCCAAGCTTGTCCCCGGGCTCCAGGTGATCCAGCCGCCCCTTCTCCATGCAGTCTTACAATGTTGATGCCTGTTCTGCTGCCAGGCCAGGATCCTTCCAACACTAGCTTTGCCCCAGTGGGTACTTCCAGCTGAACCCTGCAGCCCTGCCACATAGGCTCCACTCAGCACTAGGTACAGTCTGTGTGGTATCTGTGGCTTCATGCCCAGATACACAGGGCAAGACATTAATTCAGAGGGCCTAAAACTTACAATCATAACTTTTAAAGACTGCTATTTTAAAATGTGTTGCATTTACAAGTTGAAAACTCATGGATTCCTTCAAAACCATGGAAATAACAGCACTAATAAAAATATCTAATGAAATAGTGCAAGTAAACTGTTACTCAACTGTACCCATTGCTATCAACATCCTCGGTGAGGCACTTGAAATGTGAAGCTGATTGGAAGGACTGTTTAGTGCTACCCGTCCTGAGCACCAATGGGTCAAGCCAGTGCTCTTGCTTCCCTCCTGCTAAGAGCACTGGCGTGGGTCCTGGGTGCCAGGATTGGGAAGGGGGTAAAGGGGAATGATTATCATCTCCATAACTGCCCTTCCCAGCACTGGGTGCCAAGAGCTTTACATCCATTCACTCATTTAATCCCATCAACAACTCTATAATAGAGTGGGCACTTCTCTGCCATTCTACAGATGAGGATTCAGAGACTCGAAGAGCCTTAGGTAACCTGCCCAGTCACACAGTTAGTGTGTTATGGATTTTGGGGTCTAGAATCCAAGTGACGGCTGTTGGGTCACAAATCACCTATCTCCATGATGAGATCAATGTTCTCAAACTGGAACGTGCATTTAGGTCACCAGAGGAGTCTTGTCAAGATGCAGATTCTAATCCTGTGGGTCTGGGCTGAGGCCTGAGCCTCAGCATTTCTGACAAGCTCCCAGGAGATGCAGAGGTGGCAGGTCTTAGACCACACTTGGAGGAGCCAGATGCAGTGTTGCACCCCCTCTTCTATGTCCCTGAAGTGTCCACAAGTGAGAGAGGGCAGAGTACAGAAAAAGGAGGAACAGGAAGAAGACCCGTTTTCTCCTTCTGCAAAGTGTTGTTCTGTCCCCTAATGCAGGGGTCCCCAACCCCTGGGCTGAAGGCTGGTAGCAGTCCATTCCCTGTTAAGAACCAGGCCACACAGCAGGAGGTGGGCAGTGGACAAGCATTAACGCCTGAGCTCCTGTCAGATCAGTAGCAGCATTAGATTCTCATAGGAGCTCAAAGACTATTGTGAACTGTGCATGGGAGGGATCCAGGTTACATGCTCCTTATGAGAATCTAAAGCCTGATGATCTGAGATGGAACAGTCTAATCCTGAAACCAATCTGTGGAGACTGTCTTCCACAAAACGAGTCCCCAGTGCCAAAAAGTTTAGGGACCACTGCCCTAATGTGTACCTGACAATTAAGAAACCCACAGCCAATAGCTTTGCTCCCATGAAAGCTCTTAACTAGCAACTAAATTCAGTTTCCATGTATCTGTCAGAGATCTTTTCTGGAACACTTGGGCCTCAACAGACAGGCCCAGTTTTGCACTTTAGGAAATCAGCCTCCAGGAGGAAGAACTGGTCCAACTCCCTTCCCCAAGATGAAACCCGAGGACACAGTAATAGTCACAACCGGGTAAGCCCAAAATCTTGCATGTGGTCTGCCACACACACACTGCGAAAAAGTGAATGTTGCCTCCTTTAAGGACATCTCAAGGGCATCCAAGGTCATCCACGACAGCCTGATATGGGCCTTGCAGTTCACAACTTTCACCTGGGATTGGTGCTCATTTCTCAGTGGCACTTCCTCCCCCGTGGAGCTTTCTGGGGACACTACATGTGTTTTGTTTTCATGGAGAGCATCAGGTGAGTCTTGAGAGTGAGGTCAGGACTCTAAAGAGGGATGTGGCAGAGACGTCTGGTGGCAGCTGAAGCTTCAGCCCCACACACAGGACCAGAAGAAAACTCGGAGCACAGCCATATGCCAGGCCCACCAGGAGCCAACACCTCCCCTCCTGCCCTCCTTTCATGCATTTGGTTCCCTCCCTATCTGTGGGCATCCTCCCTCTTCTCCACACCCAGAATGTGGAACTGGGAAGTGCCCGGCACAGACCCCACGCCCTAGTCCTTGGCATGAGCTCATCCTTCTTAAAGAAAACACCCAGTGCAGTGACCGCCACTAAAAAGTGTGGTGAAGATTGGGCAAGAGACGTGTTTTCATCCTGAGTTTCCTCAGCCTGTGGCTGGAAACTTTAGGGAGTGATTCCTCCGTGAAATCATCATCTATTCATTCAGCAAATACTGAGGACCTACTAGGCAGGAGGCGTTGTGCTAGGCCTGGGGTTGTGGAGATGAACGTAACACAGTCCCTGGGCCTAAAGGACTTAGCGTGTGGCGGGGACAAACAAGCAGCAGACAGCGACGACGACACATTCTCGTAAGTGCCGTGAAAAAGGCATGCTCCGAGCAGAGACGAGCTGGACGCGAGGGCACCCACAGTCACTGAGCACTCACTCTGTGCCAGACACTGTACATCAATTTCTTCGATGCTTCGAAATATTGTTCACGTTACTGCTCATCCGGAAAATGAGAATAGCCCTGAGACCGAATGAGGTAAGCTCAGGAGGCCTCTCTTAGCTGGAGGCCCCCTGCCCCGGCTCCAGCCCTACATCTCAGCAATCCCAGCCCATCCTCAGGTACGCTACTGTCCCTTACAGCCAGGAGGGGTGAGTCACGTTACACCATCAGCTCCTGACAACTCTAAAGATGGTGAAAGAAGGCTGCACAAGTGTAAGCAGCTGCTTCAAGCTGTCCCTGCTCATGAGAAATGAGATTGAGATGCCGACCCGGGCTTGTTCTGCAGTCACACCGTTCCCCGCTGCATTGCCTCCAGCTCTCCCTTGCTGAGGAATGGACACCAGGAAAGGGATCTGGACAAGGAGTTTCACTGCAGGAGAAGGAAAGAGCAGAGATTTCTAAGCATAAAAAACAGCATGTGCAAACACACAGCAACATCAAACAAGTTTTTCCATATCCCAGATTAAGAACCGTGGAATAGTATTCATTTATGTGTGACAAGAATAAAAGGAAATTGCTTTGCCGAGATGGCTTAAAACCTAGATGATGGGTTGATAGGTGCAGCAAACCCCCATGGCACATGTATGCCTATGTAACAAACGTGCACATTCTGCACAACGTGTATCCCGGAACTTAAAGTAAAATTAAAAAAAAGGAAATTATTGCAACACAGTTATTTATAATTGCTTCCCTCTTCACCTTTTAAATAGAAAGGACACTTTGTTCAGGCAGGTTAGCTGTTCAGTTCCGTTCCACTGACTAACAGAGGGATTGGAGCACGTCAGATGCAGAAGGGCAGGCCTAATCCAGGTGAGATGGGTAGGTCAGCAGAGGGAAGAGGGAGGAGAGGTTAGTGGATGGGAACAGAGGAAGAATCATGGGGAACTGGAAGGGCACTGAGAAAGAGAGGGAGAAGTAGCCACAGAGGCTCTTGAAGAGATGTGGGGAGAAGGCTTTGCAGGGTTCTTGTTGTGCGTTGAGCAGTCAAGAAACCCTCAGCCAAGGCCTAACAGGGCCCTCCTAGGTGTTTAGATGTCTGTGTTTGTTTCTCTGAGCCATGTCACCAGGCTGAAAATGGCCTGGGGGCAAGTCTGTATGCTTGAGTTGTACATTTGATCCACAGACTTGCTTTGGAGATCCTACTCCGTTCAACTGCGGTGCTGAGCGGCAGGAATACAGCCCCGTAATCCATGTGCCTCTGGTGAATCCCGGGGACAGACAACCAGCAGGTGCTCTGATGACAGGGTGAGGCCTTTCAGACGACAGGGAGAGCACATGGAATGATTCTCGACTCTTTCTGTGCTCACAGTCCACATCCAATCCGTCCACGAACTATGGAGCCGTTTCTGCTTTGGGGCCATTATGAATAATGCTCCTGTGAACACGAGGTTTTTTGTGATGTAATGTTTTCACTTTTCCTGGATGTGCAGCTATGAGTGGAATTACTGGGTCACACGGTGCTTCTGTGATTGTTTGCACGTACTCCAGATTTTACTTCTGAATTTTACTTCTATCCTATCCTGTTTCCTCGCCTCTGCTAAAACGCAAACCTCATGAAGGCAGCAACTTGTTTTCTGTTTTGTTTGCTGCTATATCTCCAGTGCTTAGAAAATAAGTGCTCAGTAAATATTTCTGGAATAAATGACGAAAAATTGTACAGAGGCCTGAGGGTGAAACACTCTTTTGCATTCAGGAAGGTGCAAGTCACTCAGGATGACTGGATTGTAAGATAGAGGGGCTTAAAGGGCAATGCTGAGGTTGTAGATAGGGAACAGGTGAAATCACCAAGAACCACGGGCCTTAGGCATGCTCTCTTAACCAGGAGAGCAACTAGATCCATGGGGTCAATTTGTGTTGCAAGTTATGGGATTCCAGCTCAAGTTAGCCTAAGAAAAGAGGGATTCTATTGGTTCCCAAGACTTAAGTTCAAGATAAGCAGTTGCTTCACCCCCGTGAGACCCAGAGACTAAGGTGATTCTCTTTCTCCCTCCCCTCCCTTTCTCTTTTCCTCACTCCCTTCTTTTCTCTTCTCTCCCCCTCTCCTGTGGCCCCTCCTCCGCTTTCCACTTTCCTGAATTCATTTTATTCCTGGCTATCTCCTTGCAGTGGCAAAATGGTCAGTGGAAGTTCCAGGCTTCTGTCACTCCTTCAGCCTACAGCACACCCAGAAAAACGATAGTGCCCGCTCTCTCCCCACATCCATGAGTTTCTCCCATTCACTCCTTCAGCCTACAGCACACCCAGAAAAACAATAGTGCCCACTCTCTCCCCACATCCACGGGCATCTCCCAGAAGGTCTCTGATGAACCCCATTTAGGTCTGAGTCTTGTGCTGGATGAGCCACAGGGACACTATCCAGTCACAGTGGCTGGTCCCAGTAGTTGAGAGACCCTGAGAATTACGTGGAATGTGGTGATGGGGAGTGTGCACGTGGGTGCACACATATGGGGTATTTGTGTGTGTGCACCGTGTACATGCAGAGGTGTGTGTATGTGTATGAGGGACTGGGTGCGGGTGCGGGGTGTGTTCAGGGAGTGTGCATACAGGCATGGGTGCCTGGGCATGTGCACATGTGTTAGTGTGTACATGAAGTGTGTGTTTGTGTGTGCATGGGGTGTGTGTGTGCATGCACTGGTATGTGTGCATGCATGGGGTATGTGTGCATGTGTGAGGTGTAGGTATGTATGTGGGGAGTATGTAGGTGTACATGTGTGGGTGCATGTGCGTGTGTGTGAAGGTGTCTGCGTGTGTGTGTGTGTGTGTGTGTGTGTGTGTAGCAGTGGGGTTGGGGAGGAGACAGTTTCCAGAAGGAAAGTGGGGATCTGTTAGCAGCAGTGTGGGGATGGGGAGCTGGGCAGTCAAACCCTTTGGGTCCTGGTGTAGAACCTAATCAGAGCTGTATGGCTCATGGATGAAATGACAACTCAGCAAGGATGGTGGCGAGGAGATGGGCGGAGGGACATTAAGAATGGGAGCACCTAGTGACAGGTGACATATAAAACATGGCCCAAGTAACTCCTGGGGAGCTGGCTGAAGGGGCTTGATGTGGCCCCATATCATTGAGTGAAATAAAGAATAATGCAACAGAAGCAGGTTTTGTTGAATGGCTTTGGTTTCCTGATTTTGTTAATCTCTGGTTTCCTGGTTTTGTTAACACATATTCTGACTTACTTTTAATTTAAGTCGAAAGGATGTGCCTGAAAACTGTGATTAATAAATAGCATGGTCATCAGAACCACTATAAAGGAATTTAAGACATACAGTCCCTTTCTCTTTGAGGCTCGAGCACTAACCCAGACACCGGAGATGGTATCCAACAACATAAAATTCCCTGTAATACATATGCACATATTTTAGTGTATATGTATATACATAATAAAGAGGAATACAGAAGCAGGTATTGTCTCAAATTCAGAATGGTCACAATTTATCATTTTTTCAGTTAATAGGTAAAGTTGTTCTGGAGTACATGGGATAATTAAATATGCATAAAAGAAATAGGAATGGGTTGGCAAAAACCAACCCAGTGAGGAGGTAAGTATTGATGATATTAAGATGAGTAATTTATACCCAAGACCGAGCAATTTATAAAGAAAAAGTGGTTTAATGGACTCACAGTTCCAGGTGGCTGAGGAGGCCTCAAAATCATGGCAGAAGGTGAAAGGCATGTCTTACATGGAGGCAGACAAGACAGAATGAGAGCCAACCAAAAGGGGTTTCCCCTCATAAAACCATCAGATCTTGTGAGACTTACTCACTACCACGAGAAGGGTATGGGGGAAACCACCTCCATGACTGAATTACCTCCCACCGGGTCCCTCCCACAACAGGTGGGAATTATGGGAGCTACAATTCAAGATGAGATTTGGGTGGGGACACAGCCAAGCCATATCAGTTAGGTAGGTAAGTAGATAGGTAGGTAGATAGATAGACCAATAGACAGATATAACTAGTTTTCTGTAGTTACCATAACAGAGTATCATAAACTGGGTGGCTTAAAACAACAGAAATCTATTCTCTCACAGTTCTGGAGGCTAGAAATCAGAAACTCAGGTGTCCACAGGGCCACACTCCCCAGATCAGAGGCTCTAAGGAAGATTCTGTTCCTCACGTCTTTCAGTTTCTGGTGGCTCTGGTGTTCCTTGGCTTGTGGCCACATCACTCCAATCTCCACTTCCGTAGCCACATTCCTGCTTCCTCTTCTCTCTGTCTCTCCTCCAAGTGTCTCTTATAAGGACACTTGTCGAAGGATTCAGGACCCACCTACCTAATCCAGGATGGTCTTTTCATCTTGACATCCTTCACCTGATTATGTCGGCAAAGACCCTCCTTCCCGAGAAAGTCACATTCAGAGGTTCCAGGGATTAGGATGTGGACATATCCTTCTGGGGAGTCGCCATTCAGCCCACCACAGGTAGACAGACACTAGATGCACTTCCTATTTATATATTAGATTTTATGACATTGCACTCTGTCCAGTTTTATTTTTCCCTTCTCTTAGTTTTGTAACTACTGCAACTTAAGCAACTGTGAGTCGCCTGTGTTCATTTTACCATATCATTTTGCGTCACAAGCTCACAAAAGACTACATTTTTGAAAAGATGATTGTCAAACCAGATGTGAGAACTTCACATGAGACACACTATAATTTAAACCATGAGCCCGGCAGGCTGTGTTTTAAGAAGAACAGTCCTATAATAAAAATATTGTGTGTATTTCCCCTCGGCCTTCTACAGGTTCAGGTGCACATAGACCTTGACACCTCTGAGCCAAAAAGTTCCGGAACCTATTTGGGCGAACGTAGAGTGAGCACTTGCTTGAAATCTGTCTTTCTGCCAAGAAATAGTCGCCATGCCCACAGCCCCAAAAGCATGTGGTTCTAGGTCACAGCCTGACACATAAGGCATGTCTGTGGAAAGCAGATTTTTACGAGTATCCCATTTCTTTAATCTTCCTTTCCTCTTTGTTGAAAAAAAAAACTTAAAAAATAAAGAAAAGTAATTTGTGCCAGTGGGAGAATATTGATTTTTATTTCTGTTTAATTTCCAAAATGCAAAGTGCCTAAATAAAACTTGTGATTCTCTTTGCATCCCAGATTGGTTAGGGTGGAAGTTCGTTCCAATGAAAGTGTATTAAATAGTGGCTCAGTTGGCAGAAGGCAGCAAACCCAGAAGAAAGGGAAGAACATAAAAAGCACTGGAAAAGTAAGTGAAAAGTTTTTCTTTTTAGCTTGTAGCAGGATAATATTTAAATATACAGGAGTTACGTATAGTAAATATGTTTTTCGTTTTAATTGATCAAACATCTCTCTTCATTGGTAACATAGCCTCTTTCTTTCACTCAATGAAAATTCTGACTTGAGTTATAAAATAGCTAATCATGATTTTTATTGCCATAGCTAGCCACATTTACGTCAGTGTGCCAAAATAAAACAGAGAGAAACGGTCATTTTTATGTGTAAAGAGAGTGAACTTAAGCCATGTACCTCTCTCTGGCCACATTTAGCATGCACTCGGCACAGCTACAGGGGCCTTACACGGCCCTCCTTGCGCGGGAGACTCTAACATCTGGCTTACGTCTGTTTGGTCGGAAAAGTTTCTGTTTCGTTTTATTTTTCACTTTATGCTGATACTTTTTGGCTTTTCCAAAAGTATTCTTGGGTTTTTTAAATATATATAGTATGCCCTCAAGTAGTTCCATATTTATTCCTACACTGACTGATGTAGCCAAGTTACATGAAGAGTGAAGGAAACGCTTCAAGTGAAAACTGCATCTTACCTCTCTTGTTTTTTTCCTGAATATTTCAGACAAAGAGAATTTTTTTACACCAAGAACTGTGTAAGTATCTCAATGTGTATCTTCCTTTTTTCCTTTGCATTTCTGTTGAAATCTTCTTTACTTAAAAAAAAAAAAAAGTTGCAGTACCGCATTCCTTAATAAAAATTTCATGAATAGGCCAGAATTCTGTAGGAAATCAAGGAAGCTAGGACTAGTATTATTCACTTATACTTACAGTTTAATACCATAGTATTAAATTCTCAGTTCCTATTATTAAAATGACATTTATATCCTGTTCAACTGCCTGGATAAAAAAAAAATCCCTTCCTCAGAATCGTGATGCCCAAATGCAGAATAAACTATAATGCTTACAATTAATTGCTTCTATTACTCAACAAAAATACAAAGCAGAATGTAAATGGTAAAGGTTCCAGGGAACAGCTGGAAAATATTGCCCTCTTGATAGAAGTTACCTTAATTGTGAAATAATTCCCAAGCCAGGATATCAGCTTTAAAATTTTGCTTTTCTGTCCCCTGGGCAATATTTTACTATTCTGGTCTAACTAATAAAGGTTACCTCAGTTGTTTATTTACAGTTATTGCTGTCAGTTGCCAAACCAATAAAATCCATAAACTCTATTATTTATCACAAGAAATCTGTGTGGTTTTATAGATGTATATGGTTATTTTTCTGCGCATTTTATAGGTTCTGTAACCAATACTAAGTCTCTAAACATCTAAGACAGCTTCTGCCCTGCGGGCACCATTTCCCAGCTGTTATATTAGACGTTAGTCACTACTTATTTTGTAAGATTTTTAATTTAACATGTTTTATGACTGTACATTTCATTAGTATTCTATGCAGTCATGCAGTTGGGTACCTACTGCCTGCCAGGTACTATGTGAGGTCTGGAGGATAAATAAGCTCTTACCAGTTCAGGAGGATTCATGTTTCCTGATCTTGTGGACAGTGCAGTCCATCAGAGAGAGAAACCTCAGAAAAGGGCAGTGAGAATAGACCTGCCGGCTTTTACTCTGTGGATCATTTTGAACAGAACCTCTTTACCCAGGAGGTCGCAATGGCAATTGCCACAACTAAAAGGAAACAATAGAAATAAGACTTGGAGCCTGTAATCCCAGCACTTTGGGAGGCCGAGGCAGGTGGATCACCTGAGATCAGGAGTTCGAGACCATCCTGGCCAACACAGTAAAATCTGGTCTCTACTAAAAATACAAAAATTAGCTGGTCATGGTGGCATGTGCCTATAGTCCCAGCTATTCAGGAGGCTGAGGCAGGAGACTCACTTGAACCTGGGAGGTGAAGGTTGCAGTGAGCTGAGATTGCACCACTGCACTCCAGCCTGGGCAACAGAGCAAGACTCCATCTCAAAAAAAAAAAAAAAAGAAAGAAAGAAAGAAAGAAGACTTGGAGAACATCGTGGATAAGTGGCACAGTCTAAGTAATAGAATTGGGTCCTGTCCACAGTGGACCAAGTGAATATGGGACAGGACCCTTCGCAGCCTAACTTGTCTGATATGCACACATAATTCCATGATCACAACATACCAGCATTTCCTTAGAGCTAGTTAGAGGTAATGCAATATATTTATATGTGAGCAGGTGAGTCTTGTTATCCAAGGCACACTGAATTCATGAATACTGAACCATAAGGGAAATACAGGGCTAGGTTCCTGTGAACCTCTGGCCACAACATGTTCATCAACTGATCAACATAAAACGCTGTTTGAACAGTGTTTCTGTTTAAAGTCACCTTATTTAATAAATATTGTTGATTCACTAATATTGGACGCACAGCCAAGAGCTATAACTCACGTCTGCACAATGCTTATCTAAAACATATATTTTCTCTGTGAGACACATCATAGCTTCTTACACTTAGGAACAACAGTCACTTCAGCACTGCTGGGGAGCCATTTTAAGCAGTGAAATCACAAACAAAAAGCACAAAAATGCAAAAACCGTGAATTCAATAGATTGCAAAAAAGACACTTATGTGTGGTATGAGAGCTGAAACGGGAAGGCAGAGCGATGATGTCTTGTTCAGCCTCAGCTGGGACCATGCACATCAAGTGACTCAAATGATCTACTGTTCTGCACGTGTTTGTGAATGACACAACGGCACTGCATGCGTCGATGTGAGTTACAAGTATATTTTAGTAAGCAGGCAAATTTGCAAATGTGGAACGGCAAATAATGAGGATTGACTGTATATATGAGATATTTTAAAACATTTTATCATAAAAAATTTCAAATCTGCATAAAAGTAGAGAGAATATTAACTTTTTTTCTATCTGGATCTCTTGTATTTTTTGTTTTTGTTTTTGTTTTTTTAAACTTCGCCTCTACGACCGACATATCTCCGGACAAGATAAAATATGTGCTTGCTCTGTTCACATAAAATAAAGCCTCACACATAGGCATGTAATATGCCTATGACCTAGTATTTGCCCAGTTGAGTTCTTTGAGAATCAGTTATAAAAGCCATGCTGAACTCATGATAACAAACAAACAGGAGATAGGATGAAGAATTAGATACTGATTAGATACAAATACATGTAAAAGATAAGCCCTTTATTTGAAAAAAAGAAAATCAGGATAATGGATTGAAAAAAAGAATTCATTCATCACAGATAGGTAAACTATATTTCATGTCAATTAAAGTCCTACATGTGCCCAAAATTAACAAGCCTCCAGCAGCTGAATATGTCTGAAAAGCATTTTCGTGAACTCTAGACAAGCTATGTAACACACTACAGAAAACTGACCAGAAAAAGTTGGTCCAAGTAAGTGTCCTGGTTGGAAATTTCTGATGTGAATGCAAATAAGCCTAGAGGGGTGTGAATTACTGCTCCAAGAAATTTTATAATTCTAAACAAAAACCTCTTTACCTAAGAGTTCACAATACTAACTGGCAAGCTGAAAGAATATTATAATAATGGTAATAAAAACCAAAATGGTAAGAAATAGATAACAAAAAATTCTTCTTTGTTGGACAAAGAAATAAGAATTTGTTTTCTGTAAGTTTCACACTTGCCTATTTTTAAAAATTTCTTCCCACAAGATGTCATAGCTTAGCTAGTCCACCTACCATAAAATCTCAAAAATAATTTCTAAGCAGTTTTGTTTCCTGAAATGAAATCAGAAATTGAAACATCTGCCGCGTGCATGTGAATTTCAGACTCTGAACACATAACCGTACCAGGACTTCAGAGGCTGAGGCGTTCTTAACCGAAGACCACTTGGATTACCTTTCTTCCCGCTTCTGTTCACGCCATTCTCCATAGCAGGAAATGGATCACGTAGCATATCATTTGCCCCAAACCAAGTTTTCCAAGTTACATGGTCATCATCTCCCTTATTCCTGGAACAGAACAGTCTTGCAAAGTTTGCCAGCAGTAATTCAGGCTTGTGCTCCAAGTTGCTTCCTAGACAAGGCTGTCTTGACCGACCAATACCTGGTTTCCCAACACTTCAATCTACGTAATGAGCTGTTGCTGCCCTGTAGTGTGGATGGATGTTTGCGAAAGATGGAAGAGAAGGGTTTAGATGCAGCCTTAATTATCTACCCCTGACTAGTCAGGAAAGACAGAAGTAATCAGGATAACGGTTTTTGTGAGGTAAAGAAAAATGAACATTAGGAAGCCAGGAATCAAATAGGAGACTGGCCACATGTTAAATACGGCTCTCCCTTCAGGCACCAGGACAGGGGAGCGGCGGGAACGGTCTTAGGGAAAAGCGAGGCCAGGATCGAATTGTGGTGGCTGGCTTGGCCCTTGGCTGGCACAGTGCTGGCTCGCCTCCTAGGCCATTCAATCTATCTTCATTTCTCTGGCAGTTGACATTTGCCTGCAACGAGGCATTCCTAAAACGATACGATCCAAGAATGTCTTTTATTTACATTATGATATTCAACACAGCCCTCGTTTCTTAATTCACATAAGTAAAGACACCATAAACGTCTCATTTTGGCATAAAGCAATATTCTGTGCCTTGATCAAAGACAGTAACTGTTGGGTTCCTTTTGCCTGGTTCATTTCAGTGCAATGTATTCCTTCAGAGACTAAGTTGTTTCACTTCAAAAAGAAATAATACTAAGATAAGAGCAGGCAGTGAGCCTATAGCTTCCTCCAGGAACTGGCTGTCAAAGGTAGAATAAACATCTAACGATTAAATGTTCCTTCTGAAAGGATCGGTAACAATTAGGTAGTGACCACTTTATTCATGTAATTGAGTTACTTTCCTTTGTGACACACTTTATTTTTTTGAGACAGAGTTTTGCTCTGTCTCCCAGGCTGGAGCGCACTGGCACAATTGCAGCTCACTGCAACCCCCGCCTCCCGGGTTCAAGCAATTCTTGTGCCTCAGCCTCTGGAGTAGCTGGGACTAAAGGCGTGCACCACCACGCCTTTAAAATTTTTGTATTTTTAGTAGAGATGGGGGTCTCACCATGCTGGCCAGGCTGGTCTCGAACTCCTGACCTCAAGTCATTCACCCACCTTGGCCTCCCAAAGTGCTGGGATTACAGGCGTGGGCCACCACACCCAGACTCCTTTGTGACATTTAATTTGGTTTTGGAAACTGCAGAATATCTGAATTCTTTATTTGAAAACATTTTAAATCTACTTTTCCTTCAATTTGGGGAAAGTTTTCCTACCCAAATTAGATGGGCATATCTATTTATGCATAATTCCTAGATATTGTAGATGCTGAAAAAAAATGGTGAAATTAGGAGTTTAACTCAAAGAGAAATATTATCATGATATTAGTTCCCCTCCCCATTCATGTCCCTTACTTTCCATAGTCCTTATTTCCTAAATCAGAAACAATGTGTTCATCACACACTAATGTTTTATCAGGAGAGCCGGTCACCACCTTACTGGCTGTGTTTTTGTTTTGCTTTGTTTTGTTTTTTGAGATGGAGTCTCTCTCTGGCACCAGGCTGGAATGCACTGGCGCGATCTCGGCTCACTGCAACCTCCGCCTCCTGGGTTCAAGCTATTCTCCTGCCTCAGCCTCCTGAGTTGCTGGGACTACAGGCTGGTGCCACCATGCCCAGGTAATGTTTGTATTTTTAGTAGAGACGGGGTTTCACCGTGTTGGCTAGGATGGTCTCAATCTCTTGACCTTGTGATCTGCCTGCCTTGGCCTCCCAAAGTGCTGGGATTACAGGTGTGAGCCATTGTGCCCGGCCTGGCTGTGTGTGTGTATGTGTGTGTGTGTGTGTGTATGTGTGAACCTCATTCACTCCATCAGCTATGTCCCTAACTTAATTGATTCCTTAACGTGTCTCAACCATTCATGCTGACATATACTTATGTGTGTGATGTATGGATCCCAATGCATTTTTGCCATGTAGACAAAAATTGGGGTCTTATCTATTTGATGTGCTTGTGCTAAAGGTTCACTGGTCCCAAGCTGGGCCACATTGCTCAGTTTTTCCACTGACTAAAGCTACCGGGAAGGCCATTCATACTGGTTCTGTTTGAAGCATGGAACAAGATACTATAATTTCAGTTCAGCTGAGCATGGCCAGAGCAGATGTACATTCCTCAGAGTGCAGGAAGGGCATCCAGCCAGGGGTACATGCAGAGTGGGGGCTCTGACTAACTTGCCTGGGCACCTCACTGGGCCTCGCCATCCCACCTTTTAGTTAGTAGTGAGCTCTTGCTTGATTGAGCCGCCTTACTCCAGCGCAGCCCATGGAGAGGCAGGAGGGGCAGATGTGCTGGGTTGCTCCATCATTTAGTCTTCTATTCAAGGAGTATTATTGAAGACCTACCATGTGCCAGCCACAGTAGGCTCCAGGGACCCCACAGTGACCAAAACAGACCTGGACCCTGCCTCAGTGACTCCTGCAGTTTAATAGGGAAGACGGACACTAAAAAACATCGGGATTCATGCACTCATAAAGCAGCATGGTTCTAAGCACACAGCGCTGAGACACTAGTGATTCTGCAGTTCTTCCCTGGTGCTAAATTCTGAAGCCCTCCTGACCCCTGAGATGCAAAATAACCTAATTTTTTCCTGCAATACTGGATAAATCATGAAGAACTTCAACAGGAGTGAAGCCTGCTTGTGATGGGGCTGGCTTTTCCAGTATCTAGGGCTCTAGGTATAAATTCTAGTTTTGTTTAGCATTCTGTCCTTCTATGGACTTGATGAGTAACACTGTTTTACATGTCTGCAGTGAGTTCTAGTCTCGAAGCAAGCCCATCTACTGAGGCAATCACTTGACATCTTTCTCTTTATTTTTTTGGAAAGGAGCAGGATACTAACTAACCAACTAAATAATTATCCATTTGATCTTCACAGCCGTCCTGCAAGGTAGACAAGGCCTGGACTGTTTTCTAGATAGGGAAATGGAAGTTTCAAGGATAGGCAACTCGCTCAAGTCTATACAGCTGGGAAGTTGGGGCCGAGGTCTCCACTCAACCAATCCTTCTCTGCTTGAATCACATGTTGGATTTTATTAGAGTGACTGCACGTTTGTATAACTTGGCCATTTTTCTGCCCTTGTTTTTAATGAGGTTGAACAAGGAAAGACTAAAGAACAAATGAAAGCATAAGCATTTAAATATAAATTTATTTTTTACCTCACCTGAGAAAAAGAGGAAAGAAACACCCAGTTCCCTCCACGGACAGACACATAGCCTCTTTATAGCTAAAACGCTATGAGTTCCTGTCAGTTCATTTCCCCCTGCAACTCATAATGACTTACTTCGAAGCTACTTTATGTTGCTGTTGTTACAGGCAGGACTGTGAGATGTGTACTTGAGTCACCATGACACCTTCCTGCCTCATTTTTGTTTGTTTCAGTTGGGTTTTGCCTTGATTTTTTTTTTCAAGTCCTATCGCAAACATATACTGAGGCAGAAAGTTAGATTAAGATCTAATGCAGTTATCTCAAAATTAAGGAACCAGTCAAAGCAGTAATCTTTAACGTGAGTACAGTAAAGTCAGCAAACAAATAAAATGGGCCAAAAGCCCCCCACTGGCCCTTTGCACCCATTAGGTTCTATTTATGGGCCTCATGACCTGCAGAAGACAGTGATTGGCATTGAGCAAACATCTAGGAAAAGCTGTTAAGTCTCGCAGACGTACAAAGTATGTAAGCTAATTTCCCAATGCTTCTTTAACATACTATAGATAAACTATCCTAGGTAAATAACTTTGTGATAGGTCACTTGTGAAATGAATTCACTACTTGTCCTATCTCAGAAGGTGACTGGGAAATTAAATAAAATGACATATTTATGTTTACCACGTATTTGTTTTTATTCATCATCATAATCATTACTATCATCAACTTAATATAACAGGTCAGATAACTTCTCTAATGTCATTTTTAGCACTGATCAATTAAAATACTTTATATGGGCTTTTGTATATGTGCTTTGGTGATACCAACCCTTTATAGGTTGGCAAAATTGTATGGCTTAGCAGATTGTTGGTTAGTTCGCACATGTTTACAAAAATCCACTAAGACCCAGCAATGCCCTTTTATTCCTTTTTCATAACTCTCTCCATTTTTCAGTACCTCTACATACCCACAAACCTCATTAAGGTATATCTTCTCCAAATTCCCTAGCAGAGAGTAGGTGCTCCATAAACATTGCAAGAAGTGGGGGACAATCTTATCTAAGTATCTCATATCTCTACTGTTGTGAAGAAAAAATATATATGAAACCAGTTGCCTCACAGGTGTGAAGAATTCCCTAGGATCACATGCATTTAAAAGAGGCCTTCCTCTTGAGGGCATTGTGTAACACCCACAGGGACAATTCTAATATGGAATCATCAAGACCAGCCCTAGAAATAATGGATCGGAAGTCAAGTCTGGGAAACACTGCATATGCCAACCTTCTCTAAGTCACGATAAATGCTCTGAGAAGTCCCACAGAAAAAAACCTGTTTAACAGTCCTTAAAAAATGAATTGACTTTGTAACTTTCCCTCCTTCCTCTTTCCCCCCTCTCTCCATTCCTCCCTTCCCTCTTTCCCTCCTTCTTTCCTTCTTTTCCTCCTTCCCTGATTCTTTCCTTCCTCCCTTTCCCCTCTGTCTCCTACTTTCTCTCTTTCTATTTTCAGGGCACCTTGAAGACTAGTTGAAGAACAGTCTTTATTATGGTAATTTTAAACTAACAAACACGACTTGCCAAATGGAGAAGGGAGACATTTTTGTAGTGTACAGCCTTCCTAGCATCTCTCAGAAATTCCCATGCAGGTGTGAAGCAGGACAGTACTCAGCTCGCGGGGTGTGAGGGCTCTTGTGCATGCACAATGCCAAGAGGGCACCACACACAGAGGAAGTATTCCATAAATATGTGCTATCACCATCATCATCGTTATTAATTATGGTATCCACCAGGGATTGGTTCCAGGGCCCCCCTTGGATACCAAAATTCATGGATGCTCATGTCTTTGATATAAAGTTGTACTTGCATATAGCCTACACACATCCTCCTGTATACTTCAAATATCTCAAGTCCTTATAACACCCAATATAATGTAAATGCTGTGTAAGTAGTTTTATAGTGCATTCTTTTGTGTTACTTTTATTGTTGTGTTATTTTTTTTCCCTGAATATTTTTCATCCACGGTTAGTTGAATCCATGGATAGAGAGCAACTGGACTAAAGTTAACCTTGGGCTAGTCCTGAGTGAACCTCTGAAACATTAACTGGAGTATATGTTCAGAACATGCTTCTTGGTGGCAAATATTTTTGAATCAACAAAT
Source organism: Macaca mulatta (assembly GCF_049350105.2). Classification (NCBI taxonomy): domain Eukaryota; kingdom Metazoa; phylum Chordata; class Mammalia; order Primates; family Cercopithecidae; genus Macaca; species Macaca mulatta. The sequence continues at coordinate 180,856,656 of NC_133409.1, forward strand.
GAACTGGCTGCTCCTGTGGCATGCTATTTTTAACATGTTTTAAAATGACCTCTCACTGTTCCGTGGGTGGGTGGGCAGCTGTTTGCAATTACAGCCGTCTATGTGGTCCGCAGGTATGCCAGTGTTGGGGAATCTGGCTTTTTGTGAAATGTTTTTAAGTAACTTGCTGCCACATCGCACTCAGCAGCCAAACCACACCAAATGGAAATGTACTGAAAGAGACGGGCCGAGCAAAGCGCTCCCTGAAAAACAGAAAAGTGACTCATGCTCATAAAATATCACTACCATGGTGACTCTTCAAACATGCTGCCCCGTCCAGAGGGGGGCCGCGCATGGCATTTCCACCAACTGTTTATTGGCCCATTGTTGAGAATGATGGTTTTTTCACAGTGGCTTTTTACTTCTTTATTGGCAAGACCAGAAGACAAGCTGGTGCTGAAGACAGGCCTTCTCAGCTCGGGGAGGCCTGCTGCGAACTTCGAAACAAAAGCCTGCATCCAATTGCACTGTAACAACCATCAGCCAGGGCGTGAGCGGGTTTTTTTATTTTTTATTTTGTTCTGAGGTATTGAAATGAAGCAAATAGTCACATGAAAGATTTCTGGGAAATACGTGCTCTTTTCATCCTCGTAAAAGTTGTCAAGCCTTAGAATATGGAAATGGCAATTTGGAAGCTCCTTATTTGGAAAGAGTTAACCCCACGTCCCTCCAGGCTGCCTGCTCCCCTCAGTGTCTTTCAGCTGTTCAACCCGGCCAGCTGTGCCTGCTTTTCCCCATCCGGCTGTGAGTGGGCACACATGTGTGGCATGTGTGTGCACATGTGTACATGTGTGGTGGATACATGTGGTGTGGTGGATACATGTGGTACGGTGTGTGTGTGTTAGGTGTGTATATGGGGGGGTTGTGTGTGCAGTCTGTTGTGGAGTGTGTGGGATGTGCGTGTGTGTTGGATATGTGTGTTGAGTGTGTGTACATGTGTGTATGTGTGTGTAATGCATTGGGTTGGTGTGTGTATAGGGTATATTTTGAGGTTTGTGTGTGGTGTGTAGAGTGTGTGTGGTGTGTATATGTGCTAGGTGTGTGCGTGTTGGGTGTGGGTATGTGTATTTATATGTGTATGTGTGTTTGGTGTGTTGAGTTTGTGTGTGGTGTGGTGCATGTGTTGGGGATATGTTGGAGGTTTGTGTGTGTGGTGTGTGGAGTGTGTGTGGTGTATATGTGTATTGCATGTGTGTGTGCATATGCGTATGTGTGTGGTACATTGGGTTTGTGTGTGTTGTGTGGTGTGTGTTGGCTATGTGTTTGGGGTTTGTGTGTATGGTGTGTTGAGTGTGTGGTGTGTAAAATATATACATCATGTGTATGTGCATTGGGTGTGTTAACATGTGTGCATGTGTGTGTGTATGTAAGGCATGTTGGGTTTGGGTGTGGTGTGTGTGTTGGGTGTGTGTGCATATGTGTATGTTTGGTGCATTGTGTTTGTGTGTGTTGTGTGGTGTGTGTGTTGGGTATATGTTAGGAGTCTGTGTGGGGAGAGGTTGAGTGTGTGCGGTGTGTGCAGTGTGTGTGGTGTCAGTGTGTTTTGGGTGTGTGCATATGTGTATGTGTGTGTTGTGTGTGTTGGGTATGTGTTGGGAGTTTGTGAGGGGGTTGAGTGTGTTTGTGGTGTGTGGAGTGTGTGTGGTGTCTATGTGTGTTGGCTGTGTGTGTTGGGTGTGTGTACATGTGTGCATATGTGTATGTTGTGTAGTGTGTTGGGTTTGGGTGTAGTGTGTGTATTGGGTGTGTGTGCATATGTGTATGTTTATCTGGTGCATTGGGCTTGTGTGTGTTGTGTGGTGTGTGTGTTATATGTTTAGAGTTTGTGGGGAGGGGTTGAGTGTGTGTGGTGTGTTGGATTTGGGTGTGCTGGGTGTGTGTTGGATGTGGCGGAGGTTGTATATGTGTTATGTGTATAACAAGGGACAAATGCTCCTAGCACAAACAGGAAAGATTTCTACCCCACACAAAAACCCATTTTGAGACCACTTCCTGTGGTCACCGCCAGAGCCAAAACTTCATACTTATTCCACAATGCAGGAGACGCTCTCCACCTGCCCTAATGACACCTGGGGCGTCACACGGCCTACAAATCAACTAGAAGTTGCCAACTGGTTTTTCTGCATTTTATATTATGCTATATTGGTGGCAGCCAAATATTCAAATAGACTATCTTCAATTTTTACTACCTCTTTCTAACTCGCCCATAATCATCACATTGGAACAAAGGAAGACGTCAAGAAGAAAGGACAAATAGGAACATAAGAGAGAAGATGGAAAGGGGAACAGAGAAACAGAGAGAAGGCACACCGGGAGAGGCTCGGCAGGGCTGCTCGGGGTGGCCTGCACGCGCCCTGGAGGAGGAACGCCCTCGCACCGCCCGGAAACCCAGAACAATTGCCCGAGTGTGTCTGAGGATCCATGAATTAATGGTTCCAGAACTGTCATCACCCTCTCACTAACACGCTCTCACCTGTGACATGTTGGCTGGCCCCGGTTTGCAGGTTCAAAGCCGGCTTTGTATACCCACTCCCTCGCCATTCCCTTGTGAAATGTGTTGAACTTTCCCCACATGCACACGTCTACGTAATTGTTGCATGTTCTTGTGCTTAATGAGAATAGCATAATACTCAGGTAAAGAAGCCCCAGGTGTTTTGGAACAGTGGTCTTTCAGACAAGAGCTTTGAGTGGGGAGGAGGCACAAACCCAGATGTCATCCTTTAGACACTGCATCCAAATTCACAGCCTTCCTTCAATCTCAAGTGTCCTTGAGATGAACCAAATCAAATTATTACTATTGCTAAACAGGTGACTAGCATAAATGGCAGCAGCAAGCAGTGCGAGGAGGGCTTGCAGTTGTGCTGATTTCCCCATAAAATGCTGTACTAAATAAACTTTCAACCTCCATTTCCATCTGTCTAGGGATTTTCAACATGTTCAATAGACTCATTCACAGAATGCTACAGCTAGAAGGGGCTTTAGTGGTCATCTGGTGCAAACACCTCAGGCCCGAATGTATAAAATGACTTGTCCAGAGGACCTTAGCAGGTTGCATGGAACCAGGCCAGGAACTGAAATCATGCTCTCTGCACCCAGTTTCCACAGGCATCCATCAAGGGCACCAGCGCACACAGGACAGAGAGCCAGCTGGCTCAGGACCGTCTTACTCTGGGGACATAGGGAGCCACGCATTAACACAGACTTCATTTAATGAGGTACTTTCATGTGGACTGGTTTGCAAATACCCACCTCCCAGCACCTTCTTGTGCCAGCTCCAGGAAAGAGACCGTGCTCGGTCTGTCAGGAGCAAAGATGCACACAGCCATTAAGCAGGTTTGCCCAAACAGATCTCACTCTTAATGCATTCCTTTTCAAATCCACCCTCTGCAGAATAAGATATTCTTTCCACACTCCATTGAGGGAATTTGTATCTAATTGGTCCAGATGAGGAAAGAGGAGAAAGTGTCGTCAAGGAATATTCTGAGACTTGAAATTAGGCATTTTTAAACTCCTGTGAAACATGGGTGTATGAATTTGTCTCAGTATAAAAAGAAACATGAGAGCAAAGTTTCCTTCTTTGGGGAAAAGGAGAAATAGGCCAACATATTACAAGCTCAGAGCATGAAAGAGTTCGGCAAATACAGACTGGTCTGTCTGCTCTTACTTTTGAGATTGTGTAGGAACAAGGTGGTATGAAAGCGAAACTTCTTCCTGTGCTCACTAAGAAAATGTGGAATTTAATGTCAATAAATGTCCACCAACGAACTATCCCAGAGATGCTATCTCAACATTCTAACATGGAACCCAGGCCAAAAACATAAATAGCTCAAAGTCAAAGTGTGCAAATCACTCAGGTATATGCATCCAATGCATCCACAGACACCTTCCTTTTTTCATTCCTCAAAAGTTTTAAGAATGTACCTGGGCACATGCTCCGTATCCTGCCTGGAAGTTTCCTCCTATCCTCTGGGCTGATCTAACTCCTACACATAGCAGAGTCTCAGCTCAAGCATGATTTCTTCCAAGATGCTTCTCCTGTCCCTGACTTCCCCTACTGTGGGATCCCATGATGTCCGTCGCATCTCACCTCACTTATGGAAAGCCATCCATCCTGCTAAGCTTATGTGAGGGGAGTAGGTGTGTTTTTCCATTCACAACTGTCCCCCAGCAATTACTCCCTTTTGTCTTAGTCTGTTTTGTGCAGCTACAACAAAATACCTGAGACTAGATCATTTACGAAGAACAGAAATTTATTTCTCACAGTTCCAGAGGCTGGGAAGTCCAAGATCCAGGTGCCAGCATGTGGTGAGGGCCTGCTTGCTGCATCTTCACATAGCTGAAGGCAGAAGGAGCAAAAAGAGACAGACTCCCTCCATCAAGCCCTTTTGAAAGGGTGCCTAATCCCATTCATGAAAGAGGAGCCTCACGGCCTGATCACCTCTGACAGGTCCCACCTCTTTATACTATCACGTTGGCAACACCTTTATTTTGGAAGGGACATTGTCACACCATAGCACCTCCAACTTTACGTCAGTGCTAAATACTTAGCATCTAGTCGTATGAAGTGGTCTAAGTTGCTCCAGAAACCTAATTTATAATCAGTAAACCAATTCTGAGTTATCTGAATGACTGCCCCATTACCAAGTACTGCCCCTTGATATAATCAATGCTTGCTTCTGCATTGGGCTTTATGAGGGTATTAGTGTCAAAAAGTACTACCTTAATTGCAATGAGCTAATAAAAGAATAGACCTTATCCTATCAATCAGGGGTCAATAAACTTTTTCTGTAAAGGGCCAGATAGTAAATACTGTAGACTTTGCAGGCTTTTTGGCTTTTGTCACATTTACTCGATGGCTGATGTAGTGTGAAAGCAGCCACAGACTAAATATGAATAAGTAGACATGGCTGCGTTCCGATAAAACTTTATTTACAAAAACTGGTAGTAGGCTGAGTTTGGCCTACAAGCTACAGCTCATGCACTCTTGACCTAATGATACCTCGAGCCAAGTGCTGGCCAGATGACATATCAGAATGTTACAGGAAAGTTTGCTGGTGGCTTGAATAGAGAGAAATGGCAGAATAATAGCATCATTTTGCAGAAGATATTAAAATGATCATCTTGAATTAAAAATAGAAAAGAAACTGAACCTTAATAGTCCATTCCATATTCACATTAAGAGCAGTGATTTTGGTAAAGTCTATGTACTTACAGAATTTATAAATTTATAAATTTAAATATATAAATTTTATAATTATATAAACTATAAATTATAAAAGTGTAAATTAAAGTAAAGGGAGTTTATGCATAGCTTTATGGACTGTATATACTGAAGTACTACAACAATGACAATTATTTAAACACTGGGGGATTCTGTTAGAATTTTTTTTCTTTGAAAGAGATTTGTGCAGACATCTCTCAAGGTTGAGAACTACTGGCCCATATGAAATGTATGCTCTATAGACCCTCTTCATTATTCAAGAGAGCTCAGGAACCCAAGGCACCACTGACGTTTCAAAGATCAGACTTCACAGAGAGAACTCATTCTAATGCACTGTTTGTGTGACCACAAAAACCTTCACATATGATATTGGAGTCCTGATCAGATATCTGATTTCTTTTTGGCCTGTTTGCTTTTGTTTTTGTGAGTTTAGCCAAAGTTTTCTTAGATTTCAACATTTCAAACAGTGTTTCAATCAACACAGAAGAGAGCAAAGGCTTGGTCTTCAGGGTCTTTTTGGAAAGAAAAGTATTACTGCATTTATGAAACCGAAACCTTCATATGTGTGCACATGTACCCAAGTGCCACAAGGACACATGCTTTTCTGGGGACTCCATTTAAACCTGTTTGTTTAAAGCCTCAGCTTTCCCAAGAGTTTTCAATGTTTCACCATTGAATATGATGTTTGTTGCTGTGGGTTTTTCGTAAATATTCTTTATTGGATTACGAAAGTTCCTCTCTGTTCCCAGTTTGCTGGGAGTTTTTATCATGAAGGAGTGCTGAATTTGGTCCAATTTTTTTCTTCGTCTGTCAAGACAAGCATACGATTTCCCCCTTTTGTTCTAGTAATCTAATGAATTACATTGATTCTCAAAAGTTAAACCACTCTGCATCCCTAGAATAAACCACATCTGAACATGATGTACTATCCTTTTTATACATCAGTGGATTTGGTTTGCTAATATCTTATTAGGGAATTAAGCATCTTGTGATTTTCCTGTCTTTTCCTTGTCAGGTTTTGATATTCAGGGTAGATGCCTCATAACAGAAAGTGTTCCCTTTTTTCTATCATCTGGAAAACTTTGCGTAGCATTGTTATTGTTTCTCTTCTAAATATTTAGAAAAATTGACCAGTGAAACCATCTGGGCCTAATTTTATTTCATATAAAAGATCCTAGAAATCCTTACTTCATTTATTTCACAATAGGGCAAATGTCTACATAGATATCAGATTATAGGCTGAAGCCCTCTCCCCTCTGAGTACCTCCCATGTGGCTCCTTCCAATACTCACCACTCCCCCAACCCCAGCAACCCAGGGGGTGTGGGAAGCTGGGACCCACCCGACCACAGCTTTATTGTAAATCCTCTGCACACGGGTCCCACGGTTAGTACAACAGCTCACCAAAGGAGACTCTGCCATGCACTCCTGTCAGCTGCCAACTCTAGGGATCCAAATCTTTAAGGCCAAAAGTCCCAAGGGCCCCTGAATCTATAAACATAACTATACTCTTCTAGGATAGCGAACAGTTGCAAGATCTCAGGAGTTTCCTCCACTAAAGACTCTTCGCCTGCCCACAGTTCTTATCCATTTCGGGTCTGCTCGCTCTGCTCCTGAGGCCCCTGGGATGCAGGTTGACTGATAGCGCAGGTTTCTCTGGAATATCACAGTGTTGGTGGTTGTGTCGGAGGAGGCAGAGGAAGCATGCAGATCACATGCTGGTGCTGGCTCTTGGAGCCCCAGCCTGAGAGTGGCAGGCCACATGTCTCCTTCTACACCCTTAACTGAAGCCAGATACATCTAGACAGAGCTTCATCACAGCAGGGCTGTGTTTGTGAGCACAGATTTAATCTGATTTAGAGCAACAATTCACTATGTCTTCCTTACCTCCATGCCACTCCCTTGAGCCACGCACTAGTCTCAGACAACCACTCTTGGCCTCAGTTGTCTCACCTTCTAAGGGAATAAAAATATATGTTTGCCACGGAGCCTTGAGGAGCCTTGTGGCCATTTGCATTTAAGGTGCTGGGCACGTAGTAAGCACTCAATATTAGTTATTACTATCATTTCTCATTGTGTACAATAATTCCTAATGGGGGTGGGTTGGGGAGAAAAGAAAAAAGAGCAGATCGCTCATTGTTATCCTAAAGGTCCGGGGGTTTTAGGTGAAACCAAAGCACTTCCCTCCATCACCACCCCAACACACACAGACACACACATGGGCTCACACACATGCAGGACTTGAGATTCTATAGAGGGATTCTTTGGGAGGTGTGGCACTCCTGCATCCATCCTAGTTCCAATGGATTACTCTGGATACTCAGGATTACTCTGGGCCCCAGATACCCCTTGAAGGCTCAGGCTGCCCATCAGAGGGCCCACAGCCTGGTGGCACTGAAGCAATCGGACCCCGATGGCACAGCATGGCTTTCACTTGGTTCTGCAGTATTTCCTTAACTGTGCAAAGAAAACACCCAGAAGACATTCTGTTGCACAGTCCCATGAAAGACTTGTTTTGCAGTCAGGAGAGGAAACCTCTCTCTCTCTCTTCCTGCTAGTACTCATACATTCACTTTTCTTTTGGTGACAGCCTACCTCAGTTTTTTCTAGAGGCCCCCTCCTCCTAGTGTCAGGCCATGACTGAGTTAAATCATGTGTCACCCTGTGGCATGGCTTCAGTGAGCTAGAACCTCCTGAGGCAGTGAGGCTGGGCAGCTATTTGCCGGGACTTCTGGGAAATCCGAAACATGTTCTTCCTTTGGAGAGGCTACCAGGAGGGAATTCCTTTCTCCTTGGAAAGGTATGCCAAGCTGCCACCGTCATCACATCAGGGCCTCTCAACCTCAGGTCTACTGACATTTGGACTGGGCCATTCTTTGTTGTAGGGAGTGTCCTGTGCATTAGAGGATGTTGAGCAGCATCTCTGCCTCTACCTACTGGATGCCAGTAGCGCCCCCTCCTCAGTTGCGACAACCAAAAATGCTCCAAACGTTGCCAAATGTTCCCTGGGGAGGGGGAGGGAGGATGCTAAATAGGCCCAAGTTGAGAACCACTGCTTTTCCTTAAAGCCAGTTCCAGTACACTTTTCTATCACTGGCAGCATATAGAAACCTGTGACAGACAAAGATGAATGACATTCTTTAATCGTCTCCTAGAAATATTTTGAAGTGGGATACACTAAACTCCAATTCCATCAGTGAGTCTCATGTGGACCCCGTGTCTGCTTGTTTTTTAAACATTTATTTTAAATTAATTAAATATTTGCTTTATTTTATTGCAGTGGTGCACTCTCACCTCACTGCGACCTCCCCCTCCTGGGTTCAAGCAATTCTCAGGTGTACAACACAACGCCCAGGTAATTTTTTGTGTTTTTAGTAGAGATGGGGTTTCACTACGTTGGCTAGGCTGGTCTCAAACTCCTGAGCTCAAGTGTTCTGCCCACTTCAGCCTCCCAAAGTGCTGGGATTACAGGCGTGAGCCACCATGCCCAGCCTACTTTTATTCTGATGGTTCTAAAAGCAAGAAAATGTTCTAGTTTGGAAGACCACCTTTGAAATACTGACTTGGATTAAGTATCAAATATGGTTGGAAAAGAGACACCAAGTTTTAAAAGGTTATTGTACAAACATATGTTTATAATTAGGACACAGATTTCAAGGAAATAGTAGATCCTTACAGGGGAAAGAGCAAGATTAAGAAATGACCAAAGTCACTATGTGTTCTGTTTTCTTACAAATGACCAAGATCATTATTTCCTGCTCTCTTAACAAAGAAATTAGGTCAATTGTAGAACAAGGCTAAAGCCGGGCGCGGTGGCTCACGCCTGTAATCCCAGCACTTTGGGAGGCCGAGGCGGGCGGATCACAAGGTCAGGAGATCGAGACCACGGTGAAACCCCGTCTCTACTAAAAATACAAAAAATTAGCCGGGCGCGGATGTGGGCGCCTGTAGTCCCAGCTACTCGGGAGGCTGAGGCAGGAGAATGGCGTGAACCCGGGAGGCGGAGCTTGCAGTGAGCCGAGATCGCGCCACTGCACTCCAGCCTGGGCGGCAGAGCGAGACTCCGTCTCAAAAAAAAAAAAAAAAAAAAAAAAAAAAAAAAAAAAAGAACAAGGCTAAGAAAAAAATCAGTCCCGGCCACCAGTGGGGCACTGCGTCTTTGCATCATACCATTATGAACAGCTGGCCATTGGATGCAGGTGCCTCTCAAGGAGGGTGAGACCTTGGACCTAAGCCATTCTCTTCCACTAAGGGCAGTACCCAAAGAGGGGCTTTGCTGAGGACTGTCAGCTACCAACACTGTGGCAGCTGGAGGCATGAGCACCAGGTTCCGAGAGGGTCCCAGTAGCACAGCACAGCACAGCAAGACTTGATTACATGCTGAACACTAAATACAAAGTTTGCATCCCTCAATTATCAGCTTCAGGAGGGCATGTGCCTTGCCTTTCTTATTTATCCCAGCATCCTTAAGCACCTGGAACAAAGCCTGGCTCATGGTATTTATTGGTCAATAAAATTTGTTGATTAGTTAGCACTAAGATAAGCAGTGCTGATGCATTGATTACACTTATTTTAAATGTCAGCTTCCATTCGGGGCTCCGAGTTGAGCTGGAATTTTTCTCTACTAAATTGCATAGATTTATTATTTATTATGAGCATTATGAAATTTTACACATGTAGCTGGAAAGTCCATTTTAAATGACATGGAGTCACCCCCTCAATTGCAGAGGTATCTCAACTCGGGTAAGAGAGTTCCCCAAAGGGAAATGAGTAGCAAGCCTCAGTAGTGGGATGAGGCAGGAAACGCAATCATCCCCCAGTGCTTCCCCCGATGAGAAAAGGGTCCTCTTGGCACCCAAAACAGCCTTCAGTCAGGTCAGCTGGGTGAGGGAGACACACACTGAGATGGCTGGGTTCCTCTGTGGAAAAGCACTGGGCGGGGGGCATTTTGGACAGCTCTTTGGAAAGCTGTAAAATAAAATGCAGTTCAGAACACATGGTGTTTGATCAAACAGAGCCTCCTCTCAAGCGCCAAGACTCGGCGGAGGCACTCAGAACTGCATATTGTAAGCCAGAGTGTGTGTTCACAGGAATAATTTAAATATTAGGGAACTTAGTCGTTTGTTTGTGAAACAATTTCTAAATGTGTGTGCTGTCTCATTCTGCTTGGGAAAAGAGCCAAGTTACCAATACAGGAGTGTGTGGGGTGTGTGCGTGTGTGTGTGTGTGTGTGTGTTTGTCATGCATGTGTGCCATGTGTATGTGTGGGCATGGGTGCTGGCACACAGCACGTTCCACAGGATAGTTATTTCTCAGAACATGAGCCAATATTTTTCTCTTTCTAAAACATGTTTTTCTTAGTTTAAGTACATTTTCTTCACAGAATAATTGTCCTTTACAATTACAAACCAAGATTGGGGCCACTGATTCCACTCCTTTTCCTTCCTTCCTCCCTCCCTCCCTGCTTCCCTCCCTCCCTCCCTCCCTCCCTTCTCCGTCTTTCCTTCCTTCCTTCCTTCCTTCCTTCCTTCCTTCCTTCCTTCCTTCCTTCCTTCCTTCCTTCCCTCCCTCCTTCCTTCCTTCCTTCTTTCCTCTTTCCTTCCTGCCTTGCTTTCTGCTTCCTTCCTTCCTCTCTCTCTCTCTCTCTTTCTTTCTTTCTTTCCTGATGGAGTCTTGGTCTGTCACCCAGGGTGGAGTGCACTGGCACGACCTTGGCTCACAGCAACCTCTGCCTCTTGCCTCCCAGGCTCAAGCAATCCTCTCACCTTAGCCTCCCGAGTACCTGGGAATACACGTATATGCCACCAAGCCTGGCTAATTTTTAAAATTTTTGCATAGAGACAAGCTCTCACTATATTGCTAAGCTGGTCTCAAACTCCTGGGCTCAAGTGATCCTCCCGCCTCAGTCATCAAAAGCGCTGGGATTACAGGCACAAACCACTGCACCCAGCCTAATTTCTTTTTAATTCAACAGATTATTATTTTTCGAATGAGTTTCTTTTTTAAAAAAAGTTTCCAAAGAGGAGAAGTCGTCATCAGTATGTTATATTCATCAGCTAGCAGGACACAAGTATTGGGCTTTGCCAACACAGTGTGGTGGTTATCAGACCTTGTTTTATAATTTTTAACTTAATTTTATGTTTGAATAGTCAGTAATTGGAGATGATACACAATTTAAAAGTGTATGTAAAAAAAAAATTGCATTTCTCTCCTTCTCTCCTTACCCCTAGCTACCTAGTTTCTTCTAGAGAGGCCCTCCAGCACTTGTGGCTACCGGCCTTTTCTTTCTTTTTTATACAAATGGGAACTACCATGGCTGCACTGTTCTGCACCTTGCATTTTCACCCCAGTACACCTTGGAGAACACTCCATATCAAAATAGTTTCCTTATTTTTGTTCAGAGCTACAAAGTTTTCACATTTTAGATATTTCTAATAATTGGCTATTATAATTAATAACTGTGGATGTGCTGTTCGCACATGTGCAAGTACAGCTACATAGCAAAATCCCTGAGGCAGAATTTCTGGGTAGAAGTGCTTAGAGTTTTGATGGGTAAGAACAAATTACAAATCTATAGAGATTGTAATTAATTTACATGCCTTCTAGCAATGTATGACACTTCGTGGTTTTTTAACTTTTTCTTTAACAAAGTATGCCAATTTTTTAAATCTTTGTCAATCCGGTAGGTGGAAATGGTATTTCTGAGGGAGCTGTTGGGCGGGGGGTGGTAATAGATAAAACAAGATTGCCCATGAGTTGATCAACGTTGACGCAGAGTGATGGGTGGAGGCAGGGAGGTTCACTGCCCTATTCTATTTTAGTGCAGGTTTGAAGTTTTCCAAAGTAAAGGCTTAGTAAAATAGCCACTTATTTGTATGTGCTTTTCTGGGTCCTGTCTATTCATAGTCTTTTCCCATTTTTCTGTTATGTTGTTAAAGCTTTTGTACTGGTTTTCAAGGAATAATTTAAATATTAGGGAAATTAGCCCTTTGTGAAACAATTTCTAAACATTTTTCATACTTTGTCCTTTAACTTTTGAACTCTCAGAATGGTTTTTTATATATTTGAATTTAACAATCTTTATTTTATGACTTCTGAGTTTTGTAACATAATTAGAAAGATGCTTCCTAGTCCAATTTTTTTAAAGTTCTTCTATGCTCTCTTAAAGTATTTTCATGGTTTCTTTCTAGGTTTTTTGTTTGTTTACACGCAAAGCTTTGGTATACCTACAGTTTAGATAGTGCTAATATTTACGACAGAATCCAGTTTTATTCAGATGTTTGTCCTGTTGTCCCAGCATTATTTATTATATGATCCATCTATTCTTCCTTGATTTCATTTCCCTTTTATGATACAATGAATCTTTGGAGGTGTTAGAGCCAGTGTATCCCACAGTCTGTCTGAGAAAGCTAAAATCCATGACCTCTCTCTCATCTAATTGCAGTGGCTAGTACCACCAAAACAATGCTAAATATTATTGTAATGTTTTGGGTTTTGTTTTTTGCTTGTTTGTTTTTGTGTTTGTTTGTTTGTTTGAGATGGTGTCTCACTCTGTCTCCCAGGCTGGAGTGCAGTGGCACGATTTCAGCTCACTGCAACCTCCGCCTCCTGTGTTCAAGCAATTCTCCTGCCTCAGCCTCCCAAGTAGCTGAGATTACAGGCGCCTGCCACCATGCCCGGCTAATTTTTGAATTTTTAGTAGAAACGGGGTTTTACCATGTTGGCCAGACTGGTTTCGAAGTCCTGACTTTAGGTGATCCACTTGCTGTGGCCTCCCAAAGTGCTGGGATTACAGGCATGAGCCACCACGCCTGGCCCCTGCTTCTAACTTTGATGGGAATACTTTGTATTCCCCCATTAGGCATGATGCTGGTTTGAGACTAAAATAGGTATCTTTTATTTTAAGGAAGTATCCAACTATTGCTAATTTCTGAAACAATCCCCAAATCTCAGTGACTTAAAGGTTGTTGTTGTTTTAATCACTTAATCACAGCCCAACACGGGTCACAGGGGAATGTGAGGACTTTCTTCCATGTGATCCTTCAGGGACCCATGCTCCTTCCATTTCCTGATGCTACTATTCCCAGAGCATCAGAGGCCTTCCTGGATTCTCTGCAACTGAATGGCAGCAAAGCTTAGAGAATATGCAGGGAACTGTATGGGAGATGTTCTACGGGCCAGGCCTAGAAATGGCCACTCACTTCTTCTCACATTTTTCCTACCTGCAAGAGAAGCTGAACAATGTTGCCTATCTTGGTGTCCAGGAAGGAAAAGATACAGTTTGATGAATGCATTACTGTGTCCATTATTCCTATTATTTATTTCCCGCCTATTTGCATGTTCATTTTATGTGCACAAATATGGAGTTTACTGTATTAGTTAGGACTAGCTAGGTTATGCTACAATAATAGACAACCTGAATGGCTCAGCTTATGCCTTACTAATGATCCATAGGCCCAATGTAGAGGATCAGCTCTGCCCATCCTAGTCACTCGGGAACCCAGACAGACCATCCGATACCTGCTTCCATGATAGCCATGACAGATAAAGAAATGCCTAGAAAGGCAGAAACCACGTTTCATTGACGGAAGCAAGTCACACTGCCACGACTAACTACCAGGCAGGGGAGGAGGAGCATGTCCAATTCTCCCATGTGCTCGGACACAGAAGTAAACCAGATATAACTTAGCTGTGGAAATACCTAATTACCTACGTAGTATGTATAAAACTATAAATCTGTGTTCTAAAGCCTATCTCACATCTAATCTATGATTGTTTTTATATCCATAGACATATGTTAATATAGTAGGAAAACACTGAAATGCACCTCACCCCAAGAATAGGATAAGGAGTTGAAGAGATTGTTTACAACCTTTTACACCTTGGTCTACTCAGGGTTTTATATCAATACCCCCAGCCATTAAACTCAATGGAGCCTGTCTAGAAAGACCAGATCTGCATTTGTTTATTATAAAACTGATAAATCAATCCTTAAATCCCACTAAAGCATTTCACAAGTCTCCATTCCAAGGACTAAAACTTACTGCCACTAAAGTTTTTATTTCATTTGGAATCTGTCAAATACCATAAAGAGGCCAAAATTAAATTCTGTTAGCAAAGGTCAAGATTTGTGAAAATTAAATACAAAAAAAAAAAGTCTTATCAGCGGTTACAGTTTCAATAGCCTTCTCCCTCAAATTTTAGAAACAAAGTGCCCCATTTTTCTTTATGGGCTACTAGGTACAAAGTAGTACAAGAAAATATACATATTCTAGAGAAATCAATCAGTCAAGAAATGAATTAAGTTCCTACTATGCACGCCAGCTCTTGGAATGTGGGTAATTTGTTTTTCCATTCCAGTCATTATTTGGGTTTCTAACCAGAACTTTACTGGTTGTTGGATGGATGAGAAAAGGTCAGGATGAAATCTGAGCTAAGAGTGCAATTTGGAATGGATTCTCTTCCAAGGTGTGTCACAAAGTAAGCATGGTGGGTATATCATAGAATAATTATCACCTGTCAATCAATATCCCTCCCCTGAGTTTTGTTCCTTCAGGAGAAGTATTGGAAACAGAGACTCTACCCTTGCCAGATTCTTGAGCAAATTACCCAGAGTAAGCTGCTCTTTGTAAACCCTACTGTTAGAGAGAGAGAGGTGGGTGGGGAGGGCTTTAGGGAAGTACCCTTGATGTCTGGGACTCCATTTGCTCCCCTCTGCCTTCTTCTGACCTCTACAAGGTTCATCTGTGTCCGTACGCTTTGTAGCGTTCCTTATTTACCCCACAGCTGGCGTTTACTGAGATCTACTATGTACCAGATCCTGTGCCAAGTCATGGTGATACAAAGTAAAACCAAACGTGGACCCTCCTTTGGAGACCGTCACCACCCAGTAAGGAAATGGACATGTTGGTGAGCTTGGCACGGAGACACTGCTCCCGCCGCTTGCTGCGCTGTGCAAGCTGCTTCATTCACGTTAAGGTTTCAGATTAAATCAGTACTGGCTTAAGTCTCCACCTGCAGATTGGCAGGAATTCCAGGATCCCAAACTTGCACTTTCTTGTCCTCCTGGATCATCTAGGAGTCCCGGAAGGCTCCACCACAGTCTTCTTCCAAGTCCTGTTTTCTCCCAGGCTGCTGCTTGTATTTGGCTAACCTGGTTCGCACTGCCAGCCATTACTGCAAATCACCCGTCAGCATTTCTCATCCAGGCTGCAGCCAGAGGGTCTTTCAAAAGAGAGGTGCTGAGCAGGGATCTATTCCTCTCCGTCCTCAGTCAGTATAGGTCCCTGTCACTACGCCTCCCAGGGCTGTGGCTCTGAAGACTCAGTCCTTCCAACACTTCCAGCAGAGCCTTCATGGAATCCACAATAACCAACCCCCTTTCCAGACCCAGAGATTCCCAGTAGCATGACTGCTTTCCTTCTCAATCCCAGAAATACAAAGGCTGGATTTCTTTTCTCTTCCAGGCCCTGTTGCCATGACGAATCTAGGTCTTTCAACTACCTGGCTAGCAGGAGGTCCTCCTCCCGATGTTCCAGTGGCTCATTCTGTGGTCTTGAATCAGGGCCACTGCTTATAGTTGTGAAAGTTACACATTGCACAACTTCAAGAGTGGGACTGTTGGGTTACAAGACAGATGCACACTTAAGTTCACAAAGAAATGGATGGTTTTCCAGAATGACTGTACCAGTTTGCACTCCCATTAGCAACACTCTGTCTCTCCATATCCTTGTCAAGGCTTGAGTCATTTACCCTTCTAATTGTTTCCGTTCCATGGGGATGAAGTCATTTCCATTACTATACTTTCTAGAGCTGGATTATTGGTGACACTGAGCTTTGGTCATTTATAATCTTAGTCATGAACTGTTATGGTCTGAAGGTTTGAGTCCCCCCCAAATTCATATGTTGAAATCCTAATACCCAATGCGATTTTAGGAGGCAGGGCCTTTGGAAATGATTAGTCGTGAGGGTGGAGCCCTCGTGATGGAATTAGTGCCCTTATAAGAAGAGACAGCAGAGTGCTTGCAACCTTTGTCTCTCTCTGCCATGTGAGGACACCAACAGCTGTCTAGCTATCTGTAAACCAAGACAAGAGCCCTCACCAAAGCCCAACCATGCTGGCGCCCTGACCTCAGACTTCCAGCCTCTGGAACCATGAGAAATACATATTTGTTGTTAATAAGCAACTCAGTCTATGGTAATTTGTTTTAACAGCCCAGACTGACTAAGACAAGGACCTGTACCTTAGTGAACAATATGCTTAATCTAGATGGTGTAAGTTAAGGGTAACCAATAACAGGTAATCCATTCCCTGTGAAAATGTTAGTTTTCTTGAAGCATGCTAAATACATCACCTTCTTGGGCCCGCACAGCCATGATGTCCAGCACTTTCCAAAGCACATTTCCCCTGTGGGCAGACAAGGTGCATCTGGCCCTGTGGCGGGATGGGACAGTAGGTGGCATAGCAGAATTCAGCATCAATCTCATTAGACCAATTATTTATATTATCCAAACTACAAACCTTTTCCTGTCCTACACTCACTATTAACAAACACTTGTGAAATGCCAGGCATGGCACTATGTGTGTGCAGGGGATAGGGCAGATGACAGAGGGCCCTCATGGAATTCACCTTCTGAAAGAGAAACAAACAGCTTTAGATGCAATAATGCTACTGGAAGTGCCTGAGTGCAGAGTCTTGGCACCATCACTCATTTCCCTGGCATCCACAGGCAGAGCTACTCCGACCCACACACAGGCCCTGCCATGTGGCAGGTTAGTGGGGATGGTGCCTTCATGCACAGCAAGCAGCCAAGCGATGAGAAGCTGAGATGGTGACAAAGTAGAGTCACCCAGCTGGGCCCAGCAGAAGCCAGATCCCTGAGGACACAGTGGCACTTGCTCCTTGTTCTGGGCCTTCTTGCCCCTGCCCTCATTCCAACCACACAGCTCGTCAGCGGTGACCACAGTGGAGACTTCAGGCTCTCCCCGGTGAGCAGGAAGAGGTGGCTGCCCTGTGCTCTTGTGCTGGCCTGAGGCCCCTCTCCTTGGCTTGTAGAGGCCATCTTCTCCCTCTGTCTTCACGTGGTCTTCCCTCTATGTGTGTCTGTGTCCTCATCTCCTCTTCTGATATGGACACCAGTCATATTCAATCAGGGAACACCTTAATGACCTCATTTTAATTTGGTTACCTCTATAAAGACCTATCTCCAAATATGATCACATATGAGTTTAGGGAGAACACAATTTAGCCCATAACAGGGAGACACCACATGCCCACTAAAATGTCCTCCTCAAATCAAAGGAGACTGCCAGATGAAGGTGTGTAGCAGGTAATGAGATATCATCCCAGCCAACAGCAAATTGGGAAAGCAGCTTATTCAGGTTTTATCTATTTTTTTCCCTATGCCTTCCTCTGTCAAGAGCAGGGAGGTGGGAGCTCAGTGGTAGCTGAGCAGCAGCTGTAGGCATGAAGCAGGACAGCCCAAACCACTGTGCCATTCTCCAGCAAAGCAACTTCTACTGAAAAGCACAACTTCTACTGAAAACTTCTGCCATGTTCAGTGGCTCATGTTGGTAATCCCAACACTTTGGGAGTGGCATTTTTTAAAATGCCAAGTGTGAGTCTCAGTGACATGACTGTTTGTCTTCTCAATCCCAGAAATACAAAGGCTGAGACTTATATGGCATTTTTAAAGCAACTATTAACTATCTAAACACTTTATTCAACACTATCAAGAAATGTCAAGAGTATGTGAGCTAAATCTTCACATTTTATTTTCAACTTAACAGTACAGTTTGGTAGTATGACTCGGAAACCAAAAAGAAAACAATAAAAACGCATGCATTTAACTCCTACAACTCAACAATAAAAACAAAATCTAATTAAAAATGGCATAGACTGGAATACACATTTCTCTGAAAATATACACAGGGCCAATAAGCACATGAAAAGACGTTCAATAACATTAGTCATTAGGGAAGTGCGTATCAGTGAAGTATCACCTCACAGCCGCTAGGATAGCTCTTAGTAAAATAGGTGGGAATGAGGGTGAATAACAAGTGTGGGCAAGGATGTGGAGAAACTGGAACCTTTATGCATTGCTGGTAGGAACATAAAATGTTGCAGCTGTTGTGGAAGACAGTTTGGTAGTTCCTCAAAAGGTTAAACATAGCACTACAATACGATCCAGCATTCCACTTCTGTGTATAAGTCCAAAATAATTAAAAGTAGGGACTCAAACACATATTTGTACATCCATGCTCAGAGCAGCATTCGTCAAAACAGAAAAACGGCAGAAGCAGCACAATGTTCATCAACAGGGGAATGGACAAACAGAATATGGTGCATACACTGGAACACCCACTCAGCCATAAATAGAAATGATATTCTCACACATGCCACAACAAGGATGAACTGCAAAAACATTATGCTAAGAGAATAGCCACACACAAAGGGCAAATATTGTATGATCCCACTTTGTGAGCTACCTAAAATGGTCAAAATCATAGAGACAGAAAGCAGAAAAGGGGTGTCCGGGGCCCGGGGGCAGGGAGAATGGGGAGTTGGTGTTTAATGGGTACAGAGTTTCGGTTTGGGAAGATGAGAAGTTCTGAAGATGGATGGTGGCGACAGCCACACAACATTGTAAATGCAGAAATGCCACTGAACTGTGCACTTAAAAATGATGAAGATGAGCCGGGCGCAGTGGCTCATGCCTGTAATCCCAGTACTTTGGGAGGCCAAGGTGGACAGATCACCTGAGGTCAGGAGTTTGAGACCAGCCTGGCCAACATGGTGAAACGCCATCTCTACTAAAAACACAAAAAATTAGCTGAGCATGGTGGTGCACACCTGTAATTCCAGCGACTCAGGAGGCTGAGGCAGGAGAATCGCTTGAACCTGGGAGGCGGAGGCTGCAGTGAGCCGAGATCGCACCACTGCACTCCAGCCTGGGCAGCAGAGTGAGACTCCGTCTCAAAAAAAAAAGGTGAAGATGGTAAAGTCTATATTATATAAATTTTACCACGGTTTTTTTTTAAAGTCTCTCTGTTTGCTTTGTGGAGGAGAGACCAGAGGAAGGATGGCAGGAATGGAAGCAGAAAGACCCTTTTCAGAGGCAACTGTGACAATCAAGGCTTAGACTAGAATGGCAGTGACACCGGTGGGGATTCGGGATGAATTTGGATGATCCCAACATTTCCCACTTAATGTCATTAATTTGTTCCTGAAAATCAGATATTCTGTGAAAAACCATTAAAAACTCTCTTACCATTGTTTGTAAATGGAAAAAAAAAGTCATACTACAGTGCATGGCAACCATAACCCCAACCAATTTCCTAATATATAACTACAACACAGTGAAATGTCTACATATAATAAACTATTATGTCAGGATGTGAAATGCTTAAACCATCATTTCCTGACCTCCAAACAGTGAATGTGCTGTTACTTGTTCATCTGATTTGCAGGCAGTAGCAAGTAACAGTTTATACGCCATAATATTTTGTTTACAATGGGCCATGACAAATAACACACAGCAATGAATCCATTTGTTGGAAAAAGTGCAGACAAAAGTTTACAATAAAAAAGTGAGGCTCAGCCGGGCCCCATTACTCATGCCTGTGATCCTAGCACTTTGGAAGGCTGAGGTGGGAGGATCGGTTGAGGCCAGGAGTTCAAGACCAGCCTAGTCAATATAGGGAGACCCCCAACTAAAATTAAAAAAAAAAACAACTGAGGATCTTTCCTTAATTAACTGTGATTCTCCACCTTCACAGGTTCCAGGGATGCGGGCATGGATATCTTTGGAGGCTGCTATTCTACAATGCATGAAGGGTGGAGGAAGTACAAGCTGTCATGACGGTGCTAAGCTGAAGAACCTGGGATCTCCTACCTCTGGCTTTCTTACTACATGAAATGAATTTCCAAACTGTTTAAGCTAAAAAAACATGCATATATCTTAGTTTGCGTTGTGGCTTTCTGGCTGATATTATGAACAAATTCATGCTGTATAATTGTATCCCCTTGATAACTTTTCATACTAAATTTACACTCATGAACACCAAAGTACCAAATGAAAAATTCAGGCAAGTTACAGCAAAGAGCTCAGATAAACAAGGGAAAAAATGCTTGTCTGTGGGCAATCTACCAAATTAGGATCGCTACTTGGAAGCATTCAAAATTAGTCTTTATGATTAAAGTACATTTTTTTCACAGGAAGAAAGACTTCCTGTATATGTCTAAAAGGTTGATGTAAAAGTGCAGCTGGCCATACATAGGCTAATCCACATTAATTTAATATTAAAATACGTATGCCAGCTCTTTCTAAATTTGCTCCAGAGCAATAGATGTCTTGGGAGTCCGTATTAATAAAACATCATGTTGCTCTAAGCAGAAAGGAGCCCTGTGGAACAGCCCTGAAAAGAAGAAAAAGACCAGAAACTCCACAGGCTGCTCTGCTCAAAAGGAAGATTAAAAATATCCACTAGAAGCAAAATAAGAATTAGAAAACAAATACAAGACCATCTTTCTCTTGAATTTCTCCACTTTTCTCTTTCCACATATGATTTAACACAAGTTTGCCATAATAGGCTATCCTTAATAAAGACAACACAGAATGAATTAGTAAGTGAATGAACGAATACAAAAACAAATGATTGGATAGAATGGCTCATCATTTGGGATCAATACGTCATAGCAATCCTTTCACTGCTATGAAGGATAGCAATGAAAGTACAAGGTATTATTCAGGAGCATAATAATTGTCAACAGTTTCCCTCTTCTTCCTCACTCAGCAGCAGTCACATGTTCTCACTGTCCTTAAGCAGATCTAGTAGTTGTGTGGAGTGCTAAAGTCTGACTGTGAACTCATCTTTTAATGAAGACCCTAATTTTTTTTTTTTTTTTTTTTTTTTTTTTTTTTTTTTTTGAGACGGAGTCTCGCTCTGTCGCCCAGGCTGCAGTGCAGTGGCGCGATCTCGGCTCACTGCAAGCTCCGCCTCCCGGGTTCACGCCATTCTCCTGCCTCAGCCTCCTGAGTAGCTGGCACTACAGGCGCCCGCCACCGCGCCCGGCTAATTTTTTGTATTTTTAGTACAGACGGGGTTTCACTATGGTCTCGATCTCCTGACCTTGTGATCCGCCCGCCTCGGCCTCCCAAAGTGCTGGGATTACAGGCTTGAGCCACCGCGCCCGGCCAGACCCTAATTTTTAAATCACGTGGACTCTTGATTTGTTTTGCATATTTCATATATCAATACATATAGCATGCATCCAACACATAGTATAAATGTTTTTAATATATAGATCCAAAAGACTGTGTTAAGACATAGTAGACTCAGAGTGGAACAATGAATGTGTGAACAGCAGTCAAGAAAAAAGTTTAGTTAGTGCTCCGTGAGAATACTCATTCAATTAGGAAGTACAACCCCAGCACCCACTGTTAGTCAAACATACATCCTCGTCCTGACTCAGAAACACATTTGGATACGGAGATGACTTCCTTGGCCACAGAGGGCCTCCATTTCCCCCAAAAAAGAGGGTTGGATCAGGTGGTGGTTATGGCGTCTCCCAGTTCACAAAAACGACAGCATCATTTTAGCGAGGAGTAGTTTAAACTAATGTTTAAAGTATTACAAACGCCAAGCACTCCAAATAGACTTTAACCACTAAGTAAGAAACCCTGGGCTATTCTCCAAGAGTCTTAAAACTTGCTTAGAGTCCAAGAAGACAGAATTGCTGAAAATAACTTGTGTTGCCTTAAGAATAGGAACCAAAATATGGTTTTAACCAAAATATTTGATTTGTGTGTTAATACAGACACACTTTTAGTTCTATGCCCCAACTTTTAATATTACAGCAGTTATTTTAAAGTCTAAAACTATGATCAATGGGCTTTTAATGTCATATTTATCTTAGATTGTTGTTGTTGCTGCTTGGGGTTTTTAATTTCATTTTTCAGTAGAAATTTTAGAAATTTGTCAAAGAATAAAGTATATATGTCTTTGGGCATATATACTATACTTCAAGTTATATGCATTGGAAATTTTACATATGGTATTATCATTGCGTTCAGATTTAGATATTTCAGCTAACACACGCATAGATTTCCCTAAATCAATCCTACCCCTCCACTACCACCTCCACCACTGCTTTTTAAAGGATTTAGTCCATTACACAAATGTTGCTTATATGTGTTTCTTCCAGGCAGCTCCCATTGTCTGCAAGTACTCTTTTCAAAAACAAATTCCAAAGTAAAGTTAAATTCAGTCACATTACAGAGATAGTAGCAACAATATTTGGTTAACATAACTTCCCAAATGTAATGTGTGGTTCAAATAAATTTGTTGGGAAGTGAATGTTTGCAGTAGAAGAGTATACGCAGATATAAACATCAGAACCTTTACGATTAAATCAACAGAACGCCATTGCAATGTTCTATATCAGTGAAGAATGGCTTTAAAGTACAATGCTTTAGTAAACACAGACCCTCACTTTAATCAGTAATGTTAAACTTCCCTTTCACCAAACATCTCATGAATGCCTGCCAGCATGAGATACAATCGGTTAACGTAAGGTTCACCTTCTTCTCCTTTGTCTCCACTATACGCATATTTTGAAAATGAAAAGACACAAACGTGGAAACCAGGGTATTTACAAAAGTAATTATTAGCACCACAAAGATCCATAATTCCCATTACTTTATACGTATATTGGAAATGGTTTGTTATTGCATATGATACCAATATGTATTCACTCCTATCAAAAGATAACAGTCACACCTAAAGGCATATTTCTGTGAAAGCCATTTCACAAAACAGGAAAAAACCCTGAATTTTGAAATGATAGAGCTTTGCGTCCTTCTGCTAGGTGTTTTATTTTTATCGCATAGTTTCTGTTAAGAGAAATTTAGACACAAATAGTCCTTCTCAGTTAGGCCAGCTGGTGGCGGTGTTGACTGCATACCAGAATAGCCTACAGCTGGCAGGAGCTTCTCATTGTTTCAAAAGAGTATTTCCCAAGAAATACAAATGAGTTCATCTTATCTGTGTTTTGAAACTTTCAAAGACATTATTCCCTCATATCAGCACTACTGTGAACTCCCTTTGTAAAGCCTGATGATCCATCTATTTCTCTTGGCCTGTGCACAGCATTCAAGAGACAGGACGCGTTTCATTTCCAAGGCTTAGTTAATCGATGGATATACGTTATCTGTTCACAGCTAGAAAAGCGCCACTGTTTACCTTGCCCGTGACGGGGCTTTGAAACTGCATGGAACTTTTCCTATAAGCAGAAGAAAGGACAACATCTGCATGAGAGAAACACGAGTTTATATTTGGAGTTAAAACATCAAAATCGTCCAGGCTGCTGTCAGATTGATGTGTATACAGACCCACTATGGGTACGCAAATCAGTAACTTCCCACGAACTTCTCTTTAATTGTACTTTTACTTGATATGTCCTTATCTCTGTGTGTGTGTGTGTGTGCGTGCGTGTGTGTGTGTGTGTTTAACCTGCTACTTAATGGAACAATCTCTGACATCAGGGCTTTGAATCATGCCAACAAGATAAACTGAAATTGATCATATTGTCAAAACGCATTTATAAACATAAATGCTTCTGTATAATCTGAATAAAATTTTCTTTTTATTGCCAAAGTTCTCAGGTTTACTTACATACTCCTCTTCTCTCCATGTGCATGGCTGAGTTAGTTGTTCATTCCCTTTCTGTAGAATAGAGTTGGCAAATTTTTCTTAAAAGGTCAGATAGTAAATATTTCAGGCTTTGGGGACCAAGAGGTAAAGTCGAGGCTATTATGTGGGCACCTACATGATCACTTAAAAACGTAAAAGCCACTCTTAACTCAAGAGCAGTACCAGGTGCAGAGTCAGGACATATTTGGCTTTGCAGGCCAAAGTTTGCCAATCAGCTTCCAGAGAATAAATTATATCATGGGATGTATGTATATTTTTCCAGTAAAATCCACAAAGACTGGCAGAAAAATAGACTCTAGCCTGTATATTATGTTAAAATATTTCTAGTTAAAAAGTTTTCCAATTTAAAGCTACATATTAGAATTTGATACTAATCATTTATATGTTTTAAAGTGCATATTACTATCACCAAGAAATAAAAATCCTGGACCTGAGATCAGAAAATTCGGCCCAAGAGACACTCATAATGCTGCACAGTGGGCTGTGTGTGGTGACAGGGCAAGAGAAAACAACCAGAAACACCCCCAAATAAATAACCATAATGCTGTGCACAACATACCAACCCCAGTAGGCGATTTTCAGCAACTACCTGACAGTGTGTTTTAAAACTTAGTGTTGACAACACAACACTTTTTTCTTGTTATCGGTAAACATTTTAAATTGTATTTGTTTTAATTGACTAATAACAATTATACATATTCATGGAGTTCATAATGATGTTTCAATACATATAAGTGAGTGATCAGATCAGGGTAATCAGCATTTCCATCACCTCAAACATTTATCATTTCTTTGTGTTGGGGACATTCCATAGGCACCAATACTCTAAATTTTAAATTGAGAATTTATTTATTTTTGACAATTATTAGCACTGTAGGTTTTCAAGGAAAGATCCCCCTTGTTGCAGACCTGGGACTGTGCAGGGAGCGCTCGGAGGCCAGGACAAAGGGGATCGGGGATGGGCTGCTGTTGATGTCTCCTCCACGGAGATCTGAGGGAATGAGGAACTAATTTGTTGAACTAACTTAGAATGAATCATGAGTTTTGGGTTCACACTTTGTTTTTGTTTTATTTTTTTTCCTTTCACCAGCAGCATAGGGTATTTTGCAAAGTAGATTAGCTAGTAGAAAAGGAATGGAATGAAATAACAGAATCACTCAATAATTATTTATCTTTGACTTTGCAATATGGTCAAAAATATTCTCAGAAGCTTACTTTTTGAAAACGAAAAAAAGAAACTTGAGCGCATATGCCTGCATGCTGGGCCCTGACTTAGAGCTAATAGGGAACTTCAGTATCATCCAGCTTAACCCTCTTATTTCACAGGTGAGTAAATGACAGCCCAGTGCACTTGAGTGGCTTGCCCAAGGTCACACAACAAGAAACTAGCTATTCCAGGCCGATGCACAATCAATCTACTTAACAGCAAACTTTCTACCTCCAGGGATGGAGCTAAATAAAAGCAAGTTATTTTTCTTGAAATGAATGGGTCTTAGAGGCTCACAAGATAAGGGTAAAATATGAGCTATTTTGAATGCCTTCTAGCATTATCCAGAAACCCAATAAAAATGGGAATTAAGGGATACAACTCTCACTACTACTCCAGACAGGACAGGTGCAAGCTGTGGAGAGCCGGGGGCTCGGGGGGAAGTAAGTGGTGGGTGGGGGTTTGGGAGCTGGCCTCCTCCAGGGGTCACCAGCCTCACTGTGTCTGAGGGTCTCCAGTGCCGGCACAGACCTGCAGCATGTGTCATTGCCTCAGTTGTTCCATTCAGCAGCCACCGGGCCCTCCCTTTTGGGGAATCAAAGGGAAGCATCAGGAGAGACCAGGCATCTCAAGGCTGGGCTCTCTGAACATCACGAGATCAACTCCTTAAACAGGAAGCCAAAGCCTCTCGCCCTTCACATTTAAACATATCAAACTGCTGCGTTCTAATCAAGTCAAGCAGCCAGTGTTGTTTTTAAGACTTAGAGTCTCTACTTTACGGGACACTGTGATCCATAAAATAAATTTTTATCACAAAGTGGCATTTGCTGAAGAGGTTCCTGGCTACTGAAGTGGATTACCCTTGGGCCCTCTATCAAGACGGCTTCATGTCTGGATTCCAGGTGACTAGGATAGTTTTCACTCTACTAAACTGCACCACCTATAACCCACCCGATCTCCCGTGAGTGTCAGAGTTGGACACCCTGCCCTGCAGCACCATAACAACGAGAGAACCCAACCTTGTAGAGTCAGTGCCATGGTCTGGGGACATAGGAAATGCCCCTTTCTACACAGAAGGAAGATTATATTACCTAGTCCTGGTGAGTTTTTTTCCCATCATTGTCATGCAACAGAAACGTCAATCTCCATACATACGGCCAACAAGCATATGAAGCAATGCTCAGCATCACTGATCATCAGAGAAATGCAGATCAAAACCACAATGAGGCACCATCTCACACCGGTCAGAATGGCTATGGTTAAAATGTCAAAAAAAAAATAACAGATGCTGGTGAGGCTGCAGAGAAAAAGGCACACTTATACACTTGGTGGGAATGCAAATTAGTTCAGCCCTTGTGGAAAGCAGTTTGGAAATTTCTCAAAGAAGCAAAAATAGAACTACCATTCAACTCAGCAACCCCATGACTGGGTATACAACCGAAGGAAAATAAATCACAAAAGACACCTGCCCTTGTATGTATGTTTATCACAGCACTGTCCTCAACAGCAAAGACATAGAAACAACCCAGGTGCCTATCAACAGCAGACTGGATAAAGAAAATGTCGGCCGGGGGCAGTGGCTCACACCTGTAATCCCAGCACTTCGGGAGGCCGAGACGGGTGGATCACAAGGTCAGGAGATCGAGACCAGCCTGGCTAACACGGGGAAACCCCATCTCTACTAAAAATACAAAAAAAAAAAAAAAAAAAAAAACATTAGCCGGACGTGGTGGCGGGTGCCCGTAGTCCCAGCTACTGGGGAGACTGAGGCGGGAGAATGGGTGAACCTGGGGGCAGGGCTTGCAGTGAGCCGAGATCGCACCACTGCACTCCAGCTTGGGTGACAGAGTGAGACTGCATCTCAAAAAAAAAGAGAAGAAAGAAGATGTCAAACGTATACACCACGGAGTACTACAAAGTCACAAAAAAGAATGAACTCATGTCCTCTGAAGCAACATGGATGCAGCTGGAGGCCATTATCCTAAGCGAATTGACACAGAAACAGAAAACCAAATACCACATGTTCTCACTTTTTTTTTTTCTTTTGAGACAGGGTCTTGCTCTGTCTTAAAAGCCCAGCCCAGGCTGGGGTGTAGTGGCATGATCACAGCTCACTACAGCCTCAATCTCTTGGGCTCAAGCAATCCTCCCACCTAAGCCTCCCAAGTTGCTTGGACTACAGGTGTACGCCACCATGCCCAGGTAAGTTTTTAAAATTTTTGTAGAGACAGTGTCTCATCATGTCTAGTCTCAAACTCCTGGGCTCAAGTGATCCTCCCACCTTGGGCTCCCAAAGTGCTGGGATTACAGGTATGAGCCACCACACCCGGCCTGTTCTCACTTATAAGCTAAACCAATGTTTAGCTTTACCACAAAATGACACAAAGAAGGGAAAAATAGACACTGGGGACTCCAAAAGGGAGAAGGCCGGGGGCATGGGCTGAAAAACTACTCATCGGGTACTATGTCTGCTACTTGGGCAATAGGATCCTTAGAAGCCCAAACTTCAGCATCACACAATATACTCTTGTAACAAACCTGCACCTGCACCCCAAATCTAAAATAAAAAGTAAAATTTAAAAACAAATACATACATAAACAAAATGGAAAAAAAAGAAATGTCAATCTCCCCTTCAAAATGCAAAGTTAGGACATTTTCTCAGCTGACTACTGAGCTCCCAAGTTTTTAATTTTAAACTAAATTTAATGTTGACAAATAATGTTGGATGCTATATATACTCTATACTATTATAGCTGTTATTAAGAATATTATGTCTGTCATTTTTCTCCAAAATTTTCAGAATGTTCTATTAAATCCTAACACAAATTTCCCTCAACCCTACATTGCCCCATAATCCTTATCTTGGTGTGGCTCAAATATAACAGAAGATGCTAAGGTACACAGATAGCCAGAGCAGGCAACATGATTATGAATGGAGGGTCCTCTGACACCTCAGGAGATAGTCCCCCCACCCCTGGTATGCATTTAATATTAGAATTCCATTTGCAGAATAGACCTTTCCCTACTAAATTTGCAGGAATGGTGTCAGAGAATAGGAAGAGCCCAAAGATTATGGTTAAGGGCTGAGAGACCAAAAAGGCTCTGGATTACTTGAAATCCCAGTGACTTGTGAGTTGCTACCATGAGGAGGTCGAACAAAGGGAGCGGGGTTCAATGGATAAAGAGCGTCTACCAGCAACTGATGAGGACGGCCATCTGCAGTTAAGTTAATTCACCTTGAGTGTTTAAGCATAACAGTATATCGTGCCCTTTGTCCTTCTTCATTGATATGAATTGATACACAACCCCTTCACTGATATGAATCGAATAATTTTTGTCTTCATTTTTTTTTCTGTTCTCTGTGTGTGTGTGCGTGTGTGTGTGTGTAAGATGGGAAGATCTTCTTTCCAGTTTAAGATATCCCAAAGTGTCCTTGTCCATAGGCGCTTAACTGGGGAGTGGGCTACCCAGCTGTTTGATCTGCAGGGCCACAGTTTACTTTGGATCTTGCCTCATTTTTGTTCTAAAGCCCTTGCAACATGCTGTGCCTCGTGTTGTTGCTCGTCTCAAGTGGCTGTTCTCCATTCTCATTTCTGTTTTTGAATTAGGTCTCCAACTTCAGGTTCAACTCCATCGACAAAGCCAGATGAAAAGGCTGTTGCTACCTCAGCGCCTCTGTAACACTCAGATGTCATCAAAAGTTGTTTTCCAGTCTATCCCAGAAACCTCCTATAGTGTCATCTTTTTCTTTGTTTGTATGATTGAATCATGCTCCAGCAGATCTGTATTGAAAACACTTGGGGTATGACTTTTAGCACACTTGACCTACATTTTGGGTAGGTCCCTTTTTTTGACTGTCAGGTTTATTGTGGAAATGGGAAGCCTGTAAGGTCTCTTTCCTGGTCGGTCCAATCAGCTTTTACCCTCCAAGCTTTAGCACCGGAGCTTCTGACCAACATGTGTACATGTTGATAAATGTACAAGGTACACATGTGTGTAAAATGTGTACAAAGTCAGGGGTCCCTGGGTTATATGCCCCCAGAAGAATTCTAAATGTTTCTAATAAATATTTGCTGTTCTTCTTTGGCTTTAAGGAAATTGTTTTGGTTTATTTTTTTCAACTTAAAAAAAAATAGAGACAGGGTCTCACTGTGTTGCCCAGGTTGGTCTCGAACACTTGGGCTTAAGCAATCCTCCTGCCTTGACCTCCCTAAGTGCTGAGATTATAGGCATTAGGGAAATCTTCAATTTTACCTCTTAATTCAGCCCAGGTCCAAGGCTTAATTCTACAGTTGCCCCGCATAACTGGCTTGCAAGAGGAGTTTTAGGAGGGTTGTTTGGGAAAAGTAGGAGGTCTAGACCAAGGGAAGATGAGGGAGGTGGTGTGGGTGTGGAAGGACAGTGATCAGAGCATAAAAGGAAAAGAGAGCTGGATATTAGGAGCAACCAAGGGGGCATGGAGGGGGAGGTTTTCCAGAAAAATGAGTCTAGTGAGTTCTTTCTTACATTTGTCAAATTGCTCATTAGCTTTGGTCAATGAATCTTTTAGTGAAGCACTTTATACTTCAGAATTTTATCTGGAGGTGTACCAATCAAAAAATGCCACCTGTTGGGCCGGAGGAACATTATTTCCTTTCTTCTCAAACAGACCATTTTGTTCAAATGAAACGCTCTGCTGAGTGGCCACTGAAGGCCCAATCACCCTTGGTGAAGTTATGCCATTTAGAGAAACAGGCACAAGAATTTAGACTGAGTCAGATTGCGTATAAGAAGCAGGAGTGTTTTGAGGTACAGGAGAGGATTCAGACTTCGAAGACCCCTGAGAGCTGGCGAGGGTCAGAAGGGATGTAATGCTCTGTACCTCCTGTCTTGGGCCCCTAGACTGACAAGTGGCCACCCCCGAATGCAGGCTTCACAATCTGCTCTCCCAGCAGGCAGAAAGCCAGAGAGGATGCCGTCTTTGGATCAAAACAAGCTCTCAAGACACAAAATCCAGACAGAAGGAGAACCTCATCTGGTTTTACTGGTTACCCATAGCTGAGTTTTGTCCAAGTGGGTGCCTGTCAGTGAGAACCACAAGCTCACAGGTATGTGAGCGAAAAGGACTGTCAAAGAATGGTATGATTCCACCAACGCTGACAAACAAATGGGAACTGATACCTAGTTATTAACAAATGCTGGATACCAAAGTGAGCATAATCAAGGAACTCAACACAAAGAGAATGGGGTTTAGGCTCAGGGCTGACTTAGCACATCCATGCTTCGAGTAGCAAGACACAGGGGACCTCTGTGGGTACCAGACCTGGCTGAAGGTTGAGTCCAGGACAACAGAGTGTGCAGACCTCCACGGCAACTACGGAAATACATGAAGACCAACCAAGTGAGAACAAGCAAAGGCTATTTATTCAGAGTTTGCCACAGCAAGGGCATCACCCACCATCTTGCATTTCGGCAGAGACTCAAAGGCAAGCAGAGAGGTAGGAAAGCTTTATAGTAGAATCAAGGGAAGCTTTCAAGTGTGTGTTGATTGGAGGATATAGGCGTGGGAAAGCTGGAGGCAGCTAACTAGAAGTGGGGCCTCCTATGTGATTGGTTAGGGTGCATACTTGAATTTCTCTGATTGGCTCTTAGTTGGAAGCAGGAACAAAAATTAGAGAAACTATCAGTCATCACTCAAGTTCTTAACCTGTTATGGTGGCTCACACCTCTAATCCCAACACTTTGGGAGACCAAGCTGGGTGGATCACTTGAGCTCAGGAGTTCAAGACCAGCCTGGGCAGCATGGTGAAACCTTGTCTCCACAAAAAAAATACCAAAAAAAAAAAAAAAAAAATATATATATATATATATATAGATAGATAGATAGATAGATAGATAGATAGATAGATATAGATATATTAGCCAGACATGTCAGCTGCACCTGCAGTCCCAGCTATTCAGGAGAATGAGGTGGGAGGATCACCTGAGCCCAAGAGGTCAAGGCTGCAGTGAGCCATGATCACCAGTGCACTCCAGCCTGGGTGCAGAGTGAGACACTATCTCAAACAAAACAAAACAAAACAAAACAAAAAAACAAAACAAAAAAAACAAGTTCTTAACATTTTGGGCCAATTGTTACAGAGATTATTGCTGCAGCTTGTGGATCTGAGTTCTATTTCTGTATAGCCATATTTCTGGTCATTGTCCACTGGTCTGTTCAGCCTCTCAGCACATAGCCTTCACCCCAGCACTTTCGTTCCCGTGTGAATGAAATGAACCATGTAAGGTTATGCATGGCAACATTGTTTTGATAGACAAAAGAAAAGTTGGAAAACAACCAAAATGTCCATAATCAGGGCACAGGATAAATGAGTGAGGCTGCCCCCCTATAATGGAGTACTAAATCAGTGTCCCCTTACTGTGCTCCCAAAGCCCATTGTCCATGCTTTGATGACAGCACTCATCACATGGTGTCCATTTATATGTCTGATTTCTTAACTTCACTCTTAAGGACTCAACACAAATTTTAATTTTCTCTATGTGTCTGCTTAATACTTGTCAGGTGAGAGTAAAACATGGGGAACCTGTTTCTCTCCAACCAGAGGATAGGCAGTCATAAAAAGCAGTACAGAGTTTAAATTTCACTAACAGAAAAACACAATTCAGTAAATTAAAGCATCGTTTTTTTGAAGAAAAATTGTATTCTACCATAAATTTAGACATTAGACTACATTTACAAAAGCAATAGAAGTGTTTAATTCAAATGAAGTAAGATTCTAAAAGAAGGAGTCAGCACAGTTTTTCTAAAAGGGGTCAGACTAAATATTTTAGGCTTTGAGGACCATATTGTATTTGTCACCCATTCTTTGATTTTTTTAAAAAAAACTTGGCCAGGCGCGATGGCTCATGCCTGTAATCCCAGCACTTTGGGAGGCCGAGGTGGGTGGATCACCTGATGTCCACCAGCCTGACCAACATAGTGAAACTCCTTCTCTACTAAAAATACAAAAATTAGCCTTGGAAATCTAAGTATAAATATCTAAGTATGAATATTAAGGATACTAAATAGGTTTTTTCAGACAAAGTAACCATACAAGAAAAGAGATTGAACTGACTACTGTAACTTTAGAGATAGAAGCACCTCCAGAACCTATTAAAACTCAAATTGCTGTGGGGTCCAAATTCCAAAGTGATGCCCATGTTTTTTGTCTGGGACCACATTTTGAGACCTGTTGCTGGATAGGCTAAAAGCTTTCCAAATCCTTATTTTGCTGCGTCGTGAGGAGATTCTTGTCATCCCTGTGAGCAAAGCTCCTACGAACGAATTCCCCTCCCAGCAGCCATTGTATTGGGCACTTTGTAGCTGTTACACGGAAACTTCACATACCCACCCAAATCTGAGGACAAAAGGAAAATGTTGTCTAACCGGCAACACCCCCTGAGATATAACTCTGGAACAAGAACACAGCAAGAATCTATTAATAGGAGTGATCCCTTTTGAACTGAAAAATTTCTGTACCCCTCCCTGAAGTAAGCGCCAGTATTAAAGTTTGCTGACCTGAATGGGTCATAATGCAATACGGTGACAGTTTATGTAACTTGTGAAACTAGTTCAGTCAATCTTCAAGGACAATAGGCTTAAAATGGATTGATGTTAGATCCTTTTTAGGTGGACTTGGGTGTTCAGTTTGGTTTATTAACCTTCCCTAAGCCTACTAGCCTGTGCCAATTCTTATCATAATCCTTAGCACTCTAAATGTATGGTCCTTGGGATCAAGACCAGCTTACTTGTCTTTGTTGAGTTAATACACATTAGGCACTTAGAACAGTACCTGCACATAACGTGTACTATACAAATCCGAGTAACTGCTGTTATTATTCACAGCACCTAGCATGGAGCTGGGTACTTAGAAGGAGTTCAATAAATACTTTGTAATAATAAATAAACAAACAGTATGACACATGGTTATGATTTGGGACAGTCCAGATCTTAAGTTTCTGTTTGGGATGATGGAAAAAGTTCTGGAAATAGATAGTGGTGATGGTGTATTAGGTTGGTGCAAAAGTAATTGTGGTTTTTGCCATAGCATTCAATCGCAAAAAAATCACAATTACTTTTGCATCAACCTAAATACAACATTATGAATGTACTTTTTTGGGCTTCCACATGTAAGTGAGAACGTGCAGTATTCAACTTTCTCGTCTAGCCTTACTTCACTTAAGTAAGTGTCCTCCAGTTTCATCCACAGTGCTGCAAATGACAAGATTTCATTCTTTTTCATGACTGAATAGTATTCCATTGTGTGTGTGTGTGTGTGTGTGTGTGTGTGCGCGCGCGCACGTGTGTGTTTAATTTTCCTTATCCATTCATCTGGATTTGGACACCTAGGTTGATCTCATATCTTGGCTATTGTGAATAGTGATGCAACAAATGTGGAGATGCAGATATCTCTTCAATAGAATGATTTTCTTTGCTTTGGATAAATTCCAGTAGTGGAATTGCTGGATCAAATTGTAGTTCTGTTTGTAGTTTTTTGAGGAATCTCCATGCTGTTCTCCATAGTGGCTATACTACTTTACATTTCCACCAAAAATGTGTAAGAATTCCCTTTTCTTTGCATCCTCACCAGCATTTTATATTTTTTGTCTTTTTGATAACAGCTATCTGAACTGGGGTGAGATGACACCTCCGTGTAGTTTTGATTTGCAATTCCCTGATGATTAGAGATATGCGCACATTTTCACATATTTCTTAACCATTTTTATGTCTTCTTAGGGAAAAGTCTGTTCCGATCATTTGCTTTTTTTTTTTTTTTTTTTTTTTTTTTGAGATGGAGTTTTACTCTGTCACCCAGGCTGGAGTGCAGTAGGCTGATCTTGGCTCACTGCAAACTCCACCTCCCGGGTTCAAGCAATTCTCATGCATCAGCCACCTAAGTAGCTAGGATTACAGGCATGTGCCACCACACTCAGCTAATTTTTGTATTTTTAATAGAGTCGGGGTTTCGCCATGTTGGCCAGGTTGGTCTCGATCTCCTGGGCTCAAGTGAATCACCCACCTCGGACTCCCAAAGTGCTGGGATTATAGGCATGAGCTACTGCGCCTGGCCCATATGTCCATCTTTTTCTTTCGTTTTTTTTTTTTTTTTTTTTTTTTTTTGAGACGGAGTCTCGCTGTGTCTCCCAGGCTGGAGTGCAGTGGCGTGATCTCAGCTCACTGCAAGCTCCGCCTCCCGGGTTCACGCCATTCTCCCGCCTCAGCCTCCCAAGTAGCTGAGACTACAGACGCCCGCCACCACACCCGGCTAGTTTTTTGTATTTTTAGTAGAGACGGGGTTTCACCATGTTAGCCAGGATAGTCTCGATCTCCTGACCTCATGATCCACCCGCCTCGGCCTCCCAAAGTGCTGGGATTACAGGCTTGAGCCACCGCGCCCGGCCCATCTTTTTCTTTCTTTCTTTTTTTTTTTTTTTTTTTGTTAGCTGTTAAAGTGCTTGAGTATTCAGGACATTAATCCCAAATTGGATGAGTAGTTTGCACAGATTTTCTCTAATATCATACATTATCTTTTCACTCTATTGATTGTACCCTTTGCTGTGCAGAAACTTTTTAGTTTGCTATAATCCTATTTGTTTATTTTTATTTTTGTTGCTTGTACTTTGGATATCCTATTCATAAAATCTTTTCCCAGACTGATATCCTGAAGCATTTCCCCCAGAAGAACTTCCTCTTCTAGTAATTTCATGGTTTCAGGTCTTAAATTTAGGTCTTCGATCCACTTTAAGTTGATACTTGTATTGGGTGAGAGGTAGGAGTCTAGTTTCATCCACTTTTCCTAGCACCATTTATTGAAGAAACTGTTCTTTCTCCAATGAGTGTTCTTGGTACTTTTGTCAAAAATCAGTTGACTATAAGTATGCACATTTATTCCTGCATTCTCTATTCTGTTCCATTGATGTATGTGTTTTTTAATGCCTGTTTTGGTTATTACAACTTTGTAATATATTCTGAGGTGTGGTAGTGTGACGCCTCTAACTTTTTTTTTTTTATTTCAAACTTTATCCAGTTTTACTAAAGGTACTTTCCATAAACAATCATGGTATTTCAAACAGGACATGGGCAGACAGTCATTAACAGTACACAACAACTTTCAAACTCCCTTCTTCAGTTGACTACCAAAAACCAGAAAGCCACTATAAAACTCAATTAAGTCTTCATCTGATGCTCTGAACAGAGAAAGTTGAGTGAGGGTTAACATTTCACATTTAGCCTGTTGTTCAACACCTTTTCATGAGCCGGCCCTGACTTTCAGGAAGTGAAATGAAAATGGCAGAATTTATCCAAAGATCCGCAACCTAGAAATGTAACCACTGCTCTTTTAAGGAGCACCATCTCAGTGATCTCACTGGAAAGTCCAGATTGCCTGACACACTGGCAACCAATTGTTGGGGGTCACATCCCAACAGGTGTCTGGGTTTAAGGGAGTTAAGTCTATGCTGAAAGGTTGAAAGGGAGAAGAGGACATAAAAATGAATTTGTTTTTATGGCTTTTGTGACAAGATGGCCATGTGTGTCAAAGTCAGGAAATCCCTCCTCCTGGGAGCCAAGAGGAAGTCTCTCAAAACTAGAAGGGAAAGGTGTTTTCTCCACATCAATCCAGCTTCACAGACATTCTTTTCCCCAAAACAAAAATGAATTGTTCTGTGTGCTAACAACATAGCTTTAAAAAAAAGTGAAACAAAATGCTGCATTTTTATAAAACTTGATAAAAAAGAGTATTTCAAACTGTACAGTCACCTCTAGAGGTACATAGTTATCAAAAATGTGCACACTTCACTTGGCATCTCCAACACCTTCAGATTTCTGTGCCTGGTCTGTTTTGGCATCTCCATTTTCTGCAGGGTTATTCCCCTCCTTGCCAGCAACAGCTTTTCCCTTTTTTTCCATTGGGTACCTTCTCTCCCTTCTTTTCAAGAACCTTTTTCGGCTTGGGCTTTGGCTTTGGAAGGGCAGGTTTAGCAGACAACCTCGCGGATCTTCTCAGTGGTTCGTCTTTCACCTTGGCTTTATATCCTTTAGCATCCCCTTCAACCTTTATCTTGGGCATGATGGCAGCAATGGTAGTGGGATGTAGGCACTGGGCAAGGGATGCAGTGGCCCATGGGCTTTGGTTAGCCCAGGCGTCATTCTCACCCTTCTTCTTTGATACCTCCAACTTTGTTCTTTCTGTTTGGGATTGCTTTAGATATTCAAAGTCCCTTGTAGTACAATATACATTTTGTGATTTTTTTCTATTTCTGTAAAAAATGTCATTGGTATTTTCATAGGGATTACATTGAACCTGTAGATTGCTTTGGGTAGTATTATCATTTGACAATATTAATTCTTCCAATCTATAAGCATGGGATGTCCTTCTATTTGTTTGTATCCCTTCAATTTCTTTCATCACAGTTCTGTAGTTTTCCTTACAGCAGGCTTTCACCTTCTTGGTTACATTTATTACTGGGTAGTTTATTTGTTTTGTAACTATTGTAAATGGGATTGCCTTTTTGATTACTGTTTCAGCTAGTTCATTGTATGTGCCTAGAAAAGCTACTGATTTTTGTATATTAATTGTGTATCCTGTGCTCTACTGAATTCATTTATCAGTTTTAAGAATTCTTTGTAGAGTCTTTAAGTTTTTCTGTATATAAGATTATGTCATCTGCAAAGAAGAACAATTTGACTTCCTGCTTTCCTATTTGAATGCCATTTATTTTCTTCTCTTGGCAATTGCACTCGACAAGACCTCCAGTACTATGTTGAACAAAAGCAATGAGAGTGGACATCCTTGTCTTGTTCCAGTTCTTAAGAGAAAAGCTTTTGGCTTTTTCCCATTCAATAAAATGTTAGCTGTGGTTTTGTCATACATAGCCTTTATTATGTTGAAATACTTTCCTTCCATACCTAATATATTGAGAATTTTGATAATGAAATGATGTTGAATTTAATCAAATGCTTTTGCTTCATCTATTGAGATGATGACATGGTTTTAGTCCTTTATTCTATTGATGTAATAATGATGTTTATTGATTTGTTATGTTGAACCATCCTTGAATTCCTGGCATAAATTTCACTTGAGTATGGTGTATCATCTTTTGATGTAATTTTGGATTCAGTTTACTAGTGTTTCACTGAGAACTTTTTCACCTATGTTCATCAGGGATATTGGCCTGTAGATTGTTTTGTTGCTGTTCTGTTCTTGCCTAGTTTTGGTATCAGGGTTATGCTGACCTCCTAGAATAAATTAGGAAGAATTTCCTCTGCTTCAATATTGCTGGAATAATTTGAGAAAAAATTGGTCTTAATTCTTGTTTAAAGGAGCAATAGAATTCAATGGGAAAGCTATCCAGTCCTGAACTTTTCTTTTTTGGGGAACTTTTTATTATTAATTCAATCTCATTACTTTTTTTTTTTTTTTTTTTTTTTTTTTTTTTTTTTGGTGAAAGAGCCTTGCTCTGTCACCCAGGCTGGACTGCAGTGGTGTACTGCTGGCTCACTGCAACCTCTGCCTACTGGGTTCAAGCAATTCTCCTGCCTCGGCCTTCCAAGTAGCTGAGATTACAGGTGCACGCCACCATGCCTGGCTAATTTGTGTATTTTTTCAGTACAGACAGGGTTTCACCATGTTGGCCAGGCTAGTCTTGAACTCCTGACCTTGTGATCCGCCCACCTCAGCCTCCCAAAGTGATGGGATTACAGGCGTGAGCCACTGCGCCCGGCCCAATATCATTACTTCTTATTACTCTGTTCAGGTTTTCTATGTCATCTTGGTTCAATCTTGGGAGGTTGTATGTGTCCAGGAATTTGTCCATTTCCTTGAGGTTTTCAAATTTATTGAAATGTAGTTGTTCATAAGTAGTTTTTAATTATCCTTTGTATTTCTGTGATATCCACTGTGACATCCTCTTTTTCATTTCTGATTTTATTTACTTGGTTTTTTCTCTTTTTTAGTTAGTCTTGCTAATTGTCTATTTTGTTTATCTTTTCAAAAATCCAAATTTTTGTTTCATTGATCTTTTGTAGTTTTTAGCCTCAATTTTGTTTATTTCTGCTCAGATCTTTGTTATTTCCCTTTTTCTACTAATTTTGGATTTGGTTTTTTCTTCCTTTTGTAGATTTGTATCTTTGTGCATTATTAGGTTGTTTATTTGAAATATTTCTATGTCTTCATGTAGGCATTGATTGCTATAAATTTGCCATTTAACATTTCTTTTGTTATGCCCCATAGGCTTTGGTATGTTGTGTTTCTATTTTCATTTGTTTCAAGGAATTTTTAAATTCCCTTCCTAATTTATTCCTTCACTCATTGGTCATTCAGAAGCATGTTTTCTAATTCCCATGTATTTGTATAGTTTTACATGTTCCTCTTGTAACTGATGTCTAGTTTATTCCACTGTGGTCACATAAGATATTTGACATAATTTTGATGTTTTAGTGTTTTGAGACTTGGAATTTCCTTGAGACAAGGAAATTCCTTGTGGGCAAAGGACAGAATGTCTCAAGGAAATTCCTTGTGGGCAAAGGACAGAATTCAAAGTCATCCCTTTGAGGTTGACCTGAAACTAATGAATATCTGATTGTTTCCTCTGCCCTATTCTTTATGTAACAATGCAGATTCACCAAGCCAGACTAAACTGTGTAGTCAGTGGAAGGCTGATCAAGGACTTAAAAGAATGCAACCTTTTGTCTCTTATCTACTTCTGACCTGGAAGCCCCCACTTCAAATTGTCCTGCCTTAGCAGACCAAACCAATGTTCACCTTACACATATTGATTGATGTCTCATGTCTGCCTGAAATGCATAAAAGCAAGCTATTCCCCAACCGCCTTGGGCACATGTCCTCAGGACCACCTGAGGCTGTGTCATGGGTGCATCCTTAACCTTGGCAAAAAAAACTTTCTAAATTGACTGTGACCTGTGTCAGATATTTTGGGTTCACATTATTATCTTTTCACTTTCAGATGCAAGCCTCCCTTGAACATTTCTTGTAAAATCAGGTTAGTGATAATGAATTCCCTTATGTTTTGCTTGTCTGGGAAAGAGTTCATTTCTCCTTCACTTCTGAAGGAGACAGCTTTGCTGAGTATAATATTCCTGGTTGACAGGGGTTTTTTCCAGTACTTTCAATATCTTCCCATTCTCTCCTGGACTGTAATGTTTGTGTAGAGAAATCTGCTCTCAGTCTAATGGGGATTCTCTTAAATATGACTTGACACTTTTCACTTGCTAATTTTAGAATTCTTTCTTTGTCTTTGACTTTTGACAATTGGACTATTATGTACCTTGGAGAGGACCTGTTTGGGTCGAATCTATTTGGAATTCTTTGAGCTTCCTAGACCTGGATGCCCACCTTTCTCTCAAGACTTGTGAAGTTTTCTGTTATTCTTTTGTTAAATGTGTTCTTCTCAGCTTTGCCCATGTCTTCTGCCTCTGGAAAACCCATAATATGAATATTTTTTGGCTTAATAGTGCCCCGTAAATCTTATATCCTTGCTTTGCTTCATTATTTCTTCTTCTTTCTTCCTTTTATCCTCCTCCTCCTCCTTCTTCTTCCTCCTTCTTCACTTTCGTCTCCTTTTCTTCTCCTTCCCCTCCTCCTCCTCCATCTCCTTCTTCTTCTTCTTTCTTCTTCTTCTCCTTCTCCTTCTTCTTCTTTTCTTCTTCTCCTTCTCCTCTTACTCCTCCTTCCTCTTCTTCTTCCACTTCTCCTTCTTTTCCTCCTTCTTGTCCTCCTTCTCCTTCTTGTGCTTCTGCTTCTGCTGCTTCTACTTCCTGAGTTGTTTGAAAAGACCTATCTTTCAGTTCAGAAATTGTTACTTCTACTTGATCTAGTCTTTTGTTGAAACTTTCAATTTTATTTGTTTTATTCGTTGAATTATTTAGCTCTAGGAATTCTGTTTGGTTCTTTCTTATGATATCTTTTTCCTGATATCTTTCTCTTTGTTGAATTTCTCATTTAAATAAACTCAAACCATGAATTGCTTTCCTGATTTTATTGAGTTTGTATGTCTGCATTTTCTTGTATCTCACTGAGTTTCCTTATGACTATTATTTTACATTTTTCTCTGCCTTTCACATATTTTCTTATAATTATGGACTGTTACTGGAGAATTATTGTTTTCCTTTGAGGGGTCTGTTTCCTTGCTTTTTATGTTTGATGTATTCCTACATTAATTTTGCACATCTGATGGAAAAGTTGCCTTCAGCAATTTTATGGAGTAGGTTTCATAGGGAAACCTCATAGGTTTCATACACTTATTCACATAAGTGAATTTTGGGGTGTCAGCTTGGTGGGACGCATTGGCCTTTTTTCTAGGTTAATAAGTAGTGTGTTAGCCATTTCTTCAGCCATAATCCACACTAGTGGCATTTGTGAGTGTGTGTATATATAGATACACACACATATATATGCAAAATTATGTGTATGTACACATATATGTGTATATATATGCAAAATTGTGCATATATACACACATACACACATATATACACATATATATGCAAAATTTAATGAAGCTAATACTGTGACCACTACAGAGGCCCCCAGTGTGTCACTTCTAATCATAATCCTTTCCTTCCCTAATCAGAAATAACCATTATGACTTTTGCAAAATTCAGTTTCTTGCTTAAAATTTTCCATTTGTTTATGCATTTCTAAGTGATATAATTTAGTTTGCCTGTTTTAAAAATTATGTAAATAGAATCACACTGAATGTGTTGTGTGTGTGTGTGTCCTGTTTCTTTCACCTAACATTATATATGTGAGATTTATTTACGTTGTTATGTACAACTACTGTTAATCAATTTTTATGATGCATGGTATTCCATTGTATGAATATACCAAAATTAGGTGGTTGTTGTTTTTTTTTTTTCTGAGACAAGTGGCTGGAACTACAAGCATGCACCACCACACCTGGCTAATTTTTGTATTTTTAGTAGAGATGGGTTTCATCATGTTAGCCAGGCTGGTCTCCAACTCCTGAACTCAAGTGATCCACCTGCCTTGGCCTCCCAAAGTGCTGGGATTACAGGTGAGAGCCACCATGCCGGGCCCCAACATTAGTTTATTAACATAGCTATACCAGTTTCTTTCAATTATAATGTGAATAATACATCTTTTTTCTTATTTTCATTTTAAACCTTTCTCTACCTTATATTTTGGAAGTATTTTTTGTAGATACCATATAATTGTATTCTTGTGGTTTTGATGTTCTTGTTATCTAATTTGATAATCTTTGTACTTTAGCTGAAGTATTTAATCCATTTGCATATAATATAATTATTTTATACTTGGGCTTAAATCTAGCATATTTTAGACTTTATATTTGTTATAGCTATTCAATGTTTATTCTCTGCTCCTTTTGTAATATTTTTTATCATTCCATTTTTTCTCTACCGATTTCAAATTAGATCATTGGATCCTATTCTTTTCTTTGTTTATAATAAGGTATGAAAAAATAATTAATATAGTTTCAGATTTCAATTGCAACAAGCTTTTTTTTTTTTTTTAAATCACATGATTGGCTCCTCTGGCGACCAGATCCCATCTTCCAAGAGTCACCTCATTAGCACTGACTCCAGTATGATTGAAAGGGGCTTTTTAAATTATTATTTCAATAGATGTTTGGAGAATAGGTGGTATTTGGTTGCATGAATGAGTTCTTTAGTGGTGATATCTGAGATTTTGTGCACCCATTACCTGAGCAGTATATACTCTACCAAATTTGTGTTTTTTTATCCCTCACCCACCTCCCTCCCTTTGCCCTGAGTCCCCAAAGTCCACGGTATTATTCTTTTTTATTTAATAGAGATGGGGTTTCACCATGTTGGCCAGGCTGGTGTCGAACTCCTGACCTCAAGCGATCCACCCGCCTCAGCCTCCGAAAGTGCTGGAATTACAGGAGTGCACCACCATACCTGGCCTGTGTCGTTCTTATGACTTTTCATCCTCATAGTTTAGCTCCCACTTATGAGTGAGAACATACAATGTTCGACTTTCCATTCCTGAGTTACTTCACTTAGAATAATAGTCTTGAATTCCATCCAGGTTGCTGCAAATGCCATTATTCTGTTCCTTTCTATGACTGAGTAGTATTCCATGGTATAAATATACCACAGTTTGTTTAACCACTCATTGAATGATGGGCATTTAGGCTGTTTCCATATTTTTGCAATTGCAAATTGTGCTGCTATACACATGTGTGTGCAAGTATCTTTTTCATATAATGACTTCTTTTTCTCTACCCAGTAGTGAGATTGTTGCTGATACTATTCTTTTAATGGTTATCCTAGAAATAAAAACATGAATACTTATTACTAAGCAAGCAATGGACTTGCTGACTGATGTTTATAGAAGCCAATGTTACGGCAGAGGCTTTTGAGAAAAGAAAGACTTCATTGTGAATCAACTATCAAAAAAGACAGGAAGCAATGCTCAAATCTCCCAAAAAAAGTGCTCAAATCTCCCCAAAAAATCTCCCCAAGCCAGTGGCTTGGGCAGGTTTTACAGGAAAAGGGTAATTAGGTGTGATCTAATTGGATCTTGCAAAGAG
This sequence comes from Macaca mulatta, assembly GCF_049350105.2. NCBI lineage: Eukaryota > Metazoa > Chordata > Mammalia > Primates > Cercopithecidae > Macaca > Macaca mulatta. The sequence continues at coordinate 180,899,412 of NC_133409.1, forward strand.
GTAATGCCTGGGGGTGTGGTCTAACTGGATGATGCCATGAGGTGATGCCAGGGTACTATCTCATTAGAGCATGAGATGAGGTAATCCCCAGGCTTGCGGCCATATGCAGTCCCTGTTCCTCCATATGAGAGGCTTGGTTCCACCTGTGGTTGACTGTTTAGTTCTGCCTGGATCTGGAGTCACGAATAAAGTATATTTGGTTCATCTGGGCATGCTCGGGTTATGTGCCCTGCCTTCTAAGGCTTCACAGCAATTGAAAAACAATTCACCATTTTAGTATACAAAGATGAACTAGATTGAGCTGGTTCTATGGTTACATACTTAACAAAATCTAAAGATATCCTCCTCCTAGACAATGAATGGACCTCAGAAAAAAATTTAATTTCATTTACCCTTTTCCTAAATTATATGTTATTGTTGTGAGTATTAACTCTATGTTTTTTTTTCAATCCCACTAAATATTATTGTTCATCTTTTTCCTTTAGGATTATCTAGATACTTAACACTTTCATTGCTCTTTACTTTTTCTTGCATGTTATGTCTTCCATTGGAATTATTTTCTTTTGCCTGAAGTATATTCTTTTTTTTTTTTTTTTAAACAGGATGTCACTCTATCACCCAAGTTGGAGTATAGTGGCACAATCATAGCTCACTGCAGCCTCAAACTCCTGGGTTCAAGCAATCCTCCTGCCTCAGCAGCTCAAGTAGCTAGGACTAAAGGCATGCACCACCACACCCAGCTAATTTTTTTTTAAGAGGCAGGGTGTGATATGGTTTGGCTGCGTTCCCACCCAAATCTCATCTTGAATTGTAGCTCCCACAATTCCCACATGCTGTGGGAGGGACCTGGTGGGAGATAATTGAATCATGGGGGTGTTTTCCCCCATACTGTTATCATGGTAGTGAATAAGTCTCACAAGATCTAATTGTTTTATAAAGGGAACCCCCTTTTGCTTGGGTCTCATTCTCTTTCTTTGTCTGCCACCATGTGAGACATGCCTTTCACCTTCTACCATGATTGTAAGCCCTCCCCAGCCACGTGGAACTGTGAGTCCATTAATCCTCTTTCTTTTGTAAATTGCCCAATCTCAGGTACGCCTATATTAGTCCGTTTTCATACGGACTAATATAGGGTGTCACTGTGTTTCCTAGGCTGATCTCAAACTCCTGGCCTCAAGCAAACTTCCTGCCTCAGTCTCTGCAAGTGTTGGGATTACACACATGAGCCACCATGCCTAATCAAGATGTATATTCATTAAAATTTCATTTAGTAATGCTCAGCTGATAGTGAATTCTCTCAGCTTTCATTTATCTGAAAATGCCTTTTTTAAAAGTCATTTTTGAAAAAGGTATTTTTTTGTTGCTTACAGAATATAAGATTGGCAATTATTTTCCTTCAGCAAATTGTCTTCTTATTTAAATTGCTGTGATTGAGAAGTCTGTGTTTCACTCTGATAATATTTTGAAAGTAATTGCTTTAAACATTTTCTCTTGCCTTTGGCTATCATCATTTTTATTAGTATTTGTTATTTTATCATGATATTTATTTGAGGCTAGATGAGGACACCTTTGTACTTAGTGTGCTTCCCATATTTGTGAATTTGTGATCTTCCATTAATTCCAGAAAATTCTCAGATTTCACCTCCTAACATATTGCCTCTCTCATTCTCTTTCTTTAGAACTCCACTTAGCTATATTAGAGCTCACTTTATTCTCCTCACCTTCTAATCCTCCTTCCATATTTTGTATCTTTTTGTGTCTCAATAATACAGGCTAGATGAATTATTCTCCCCTGTTTCAGTTAACTAATTTTCTCTGTGGTAGGGTTTAATCTTTTGTTAAACATATCCAACATATGTGTAAAGTTTAGTCTTTCAATTTTCCATTTATTATTCTATTTGGTTCTTTTTTAGATTTGGTAGGTCACTTTTTATATGGTTCTATTCCTGCATATATATATTTTTTCTTTAAACACAGTAAGCCTGATTGTTTTACAATCAATCCATGGCTGACATTTTCACTGCCTGAAGTGTTTACAAGTTTATTTCTGCAAACTGATGTTTCTGCTTTTTCCTTTTTCTCTTTTTGTGCCCATAATGCAGTGAATCTATGTACACTCTTTAAATTGTGTGCTAGGCACTATCCATGAAAATTTATTTGTGGAGACTTTTTGAGACCTAAGATAAAGGTATCTCTACCCAGTGGTAAATGCCTAGTGGTACTATTAGTAAAAGGACCACTTTTTTTTCTAACTTTTTAAACAACATTATTGAGAAACCACATAAAACAATACTTGCATAGTTTAATAATACATATCAGCACCTTTTAACAAGAGGTTATAAACTGTGTAACCACTGTCAATGCCAACATGTAGAATTTTCTCCTTAGAAAATCACCGTGTGTCAGTTTACCTATGTAACAAACCTGCACTTGTACCCCTGAACTTAAAATTAAAAAAAAGAAACTTACCTTGTGTCTATTTGCAGTCTGTTTTTCCCGCTTTAAACCCTAATGAACCACTAATCTGCTTTCTGTCACTATAAATTAGTTTAGCTTGCTCTAGAATTTGACACAAATTACATTGCACACTTTTTGCTTTTTACACTCTTGTGTCTGCCTACTGTTATTCAGCATAATATTTCTGAGAATCATCCATGTTGTTGTATGTATCAGCAATTTGTCCTTATTTCTCAATAGTAACTCAAGTTAGAAATATACCACAATTTATTTATCCAGTCAACAGCTCATGGACATTTGAATTGTTTCCAGATTTTGGTCATTTTGAATAAGGCTACTATTCATGAATAGTCCCATTCATATAAATGAACAGGTATTTACAAATATTTCTGTAAACATATGTTTTTGTTTCTCTTGGGGATGGATTTCCTGGGTCAGGTGGTAGGCACAGATTAACTTTACAAAATCTACCAAACTGTCTTCCAAGGTGATTATACCAAGGATCAGTTTTAAATAAACTCAAGGCTTTAAAAAAATTGGCCATGCAGGAGACAACAATTTATGCTGAACATCCATGAGAAGGGTTAAATGTTACTGTTTCTCAGGAATAAGGTCCCTGCCCTCTGTATCACCTCTGATCAACTTCAGGGCAGCCTTTCTTATAGACACCTGGTGAGAGTTCACTTCTGATTACTTTACCCTTATAGTATAGCCTTTTGAACCATCTTAATGTGGGGAGTGTTTTCTCCCCTTCTTAGGCAGATCATGGAATTTGCTTTCTATCATCTTCTAAGGCCATCAGAACCAAAGATCAACCTTCCCAGACCAGCAAATGCCTTTAGAACCCAAGAGGGTTCTGTGCTCTGCTTACCTTCCTGTGCTTTCATTTTCCCTTAGATTTTAGCTGGGGAATTTCTTACATCTTGGCAGCTTTTCAATGATTGCAAATAAAAATCTTTTGTATTTTTCCCAAAATTGTAGGTCTTTTCAGAAGTAAGGTTGGTTCTAATAACTAAGTCCACAACAACATTTGTTCTTTTCTTTCACCTCCTCTGTTATATCAGGAAACCGGTCTGTTTTATATCCTCCTCATGTTTCTAAATTGATTAAATTTTTATAGTTGGAATGCATTCCACTTATAATCAGCAAAAATAATAAAGATATTTCAAATTTGGAAAAAATAGTGATTATCTTTAAATTTTTTCTATGAGAAGTATTTTCCCTACTTCCTTTAAAAGGACAAGCTAAGGTTTTTTTTTTTTTTTGAGATGAAGTCTCGCTGTGTCACCCAGGATGGAGTACAGTGGCATCATCTCGGCTCACAATCTCCACCTCCCAGGTTCAAGCGATTCTCCTGCCTCAGCCTCCCAAGTGGCTGGGATTACAGGTGCACACTGCCACACCCAGCTAATTTTTTTTGTATTTTTAGTAGAGACAAGGTTTCACCGTGTAAAGGGCAGGCTAAGTTTTGTGTTTTAACACTGGAGGTGGGATGAGGGGAGTGGTGGGCTTCCTAGGGCAGCATGCACAAGATCAGACTAGTTGTTATGGGTTGAATTGTGACCCCTAAAAAGAAATATTGAAGTCTTAACACTCATATCTTAGAATACACCCTCATTTGGAAATAAAGCACTTGCCAATATAATTAATTAAGATAATACTGGAGTATGGTGGACCCTTCCAATATGACCAGTTTCTTACAGGAAAAGAAAACAGAGGGCCTGCATGGTGGCTCATGCCTGTAAATCCAACACTTTGGGAGGCTGAGGCAGATGGATCACTTGAGGCCAGGAGTTCAAGACCAGCCTGGGCAACATGGTAAAACCCCACCTCTACTAAAAATACAAAAATCAATTGGATGTGGTGGCACATCCCTGAAATCCCAGCTACTCGGGAGGCTGAGAATCATTTGAGCCTGGGAAATATAGTGAGCCAAGATCACACCACTGTACTCCAGCCTGGGTGACAGAGGGAGACTCTGTTTCAAAACAAAAACAAAAAAGAAAGAAAGAAAAGAAGAGAACAGAGACAGGGATAGGGGGTAGTGGCTTATGCTTGTAATCCTAGAACTGTGAGAGGTCAAAGTGAGAGGATCACTTGAGACCAACAGTTCAAGGCTGCAGTGAGATATGATTGTGCCACTGTACTCCAGCGTGTGTAACCAAGCAAGACACTATCTTGAAATAAACAAACAAACAAACAAACAACAACAACAAAAAAACAGAGACAAAGACAGAGACACACAGAGATAACACCATGGGATGTCAACAATTGTGAGACATCACCAGAACCTAGGAGAAAGGCATGGAGCAAATTCTCCATCAGAGCCCTCAGAAGGAACCCACCCTGCCTACATCTTGTTTTGGGCTTATAGCCTCCAGAACTTTAAGAGAACAAATACCTGCCTTTTACAGCCATCTATGTTGTAGTACTTTGTTCCAGTAGCCATAGGTAACTAGCATACTAATAAAGGAAAAAAAACTGGATTATTCTAAGCAAGAATTCATTCATTTGAAAGAATAAGGGAAAAGTCCTAATCCCAGTGGCAGACTATGCTGATGTATAGTATAAACTGCTGGTGATGAAAATGGGAACAGCACTTCCCACAGTGCTGCAGGAGGAGGTAGGACCTCTGATGGTGTTGACATGTGAGACTAGGCATCAAATCCCTACTCTAAAGGTTTAGCTGACACAAAGCAGGGGAATAGCCTAAGCAGCGGAGTTGCTGGTCTTCCAAGAGCCACCATGGGCTCAGAAAATAAACCACTTGGTTGCATCCCTATGGTATTCTTTAATATGTTCTTCTGTCCCCTGTACTTTTTCTAAACTGGAAATACACTAGAATATTCACTTCAGAGATGGCCATAGATAACAATGCACAAGAACACACCAGCAGGCAGATTCAGGAGCTGCAGACAATAGTGAAAATAGTTTAATAGACTAAGAACAAGAAGCATTTCATCAAGTTTGCTGGACAACAATAGCATTATCCCAGCCCCTACTTTTGTAAAGTTGGGATAGAGTAAGCCAAATAAACAATAAATTTAATCTCTTTTCAACTAGACATATTAGAGCTCAAAGACAGATTTTATCTGATTTGGAAAATAAATAAAAATTATAGTGTTTACACCCAGTTGCTGTTAAGCAAGTTTTTACTTTAACCATATTGGTGCCGGGCGCGGTGGCTCAAGCCTGTAATCCCAGCACTTTGGGAGGCCGAGACGGGCGGATCACGAGGTCGGGAGATCGAGACCATCCTGGCTAACACGGTGAAACCCCGTCTCTACTAAAAAAATACAAAAAACTAGCCGGGCGAGGTGGTGGGCGCCTGTAGTCCCAGCTACTCAGGAGGCTGAGGCAGGAGAATGGCGTGAACCCGGGAGGCGGAGCTTGCAGTGAGCTGAGATCCGGCCACTGCACTCCAGCCTGGGTGACAGAGCGAGACTCTGTCTCAAAAAAAAAAAAAAAAAAAAAAAAAACCATATTGGTATGTCAGAGAAAAACATAGAATAAAGTCATTGGAGATCCCCCTATTTAGACCTGGAATTTGACATACTTTTTCTCTCCTACTTCTATCTTTCACCAAGATATTTCTCTCCAATTCTCACACTTACATTAGAAGCCAGGTGCTTTCTATGACAATGGGCTTTTTTGGGGCCTTCCCAGGAGATTTGCTTCCATCTCACCTGTCTCAGAAACTAATGGGACCCAGAAAACTGTAGAGGCCTGGGAGCTCCTGAGAACAAAAAAGAGACAGGTAGTTTGCTTATATCCCAGAAGACTCACATTGCAGCAGACAGTGGCTGTCACAGCTCAGTGATCTCTCCATTGGGGGAAATGGAGAAAAGAGTGTACCATGCACCAATATTCTGTCTTTTTGGGGAGCTGCTCAAGGCACAATCATTAGAGAAAAAAAGAGATTAGGAGTGCCTGAAAAGAAAAACAGCAGATCCTTCTAATTGATAATTCACACATGTAACTCCAGGGAAGACACCTACACAAAAAAAAGTTTAAGAGGACTAGCTAATCGTGAAGGTCTTTCTCTGTACAAATCTAGTCCACAAAGATTGGAGGAGGTAGCTGTTTTTTCAAATGCATGGATCCCAACATAAAGTTACAAGGCAAATAAAGAAACAGGAAACATTGCCCTATCAAAAAAACAAACAAACACACAAAAAACAAAATAAGTCTCCAGGAACTGACCCTAAAGAAATGAAGGTGTGTGAATTACCTAACAAAAAATTCGAAAGAAACATAATAAACAAAAAATAAATACATAAAAAATAAAAATGAATAAAATTTAAAAATAAAATAATTTTAAAAAGAAACATAATAAAGATATTTAACAAATTAAGGATAATTATATGAGAACAAAATGAGAATGTTAACAAAGAGACAGAAAATATTAAATAGAACCAAACAATAATTTAGTGACTGAAACATACAATTACTGAATTGAAAAATGTACCAGAGGCCGGGTGTGGTGGCTCATACTTGTAATCACAGCACTTTGAGAGGCCAAGGTGGGCAGATCACTTGAGATCAAGCATTCAAAACAAGCCTGGCCAACATGGTGAGACCCTGTGTCTACTAAAAATACAAAAATCAGCCAGGCGTGGTGGCATGTGCCTGTAATCCCAGCTACTCGGGAGGGTGCAGCATGAGAATCACTTGAACCCAGGAGGCAGAGGTTCGAGTGAGCTGAGATCCTGCCACTGCACTCCAGCCTGGGTGACAGAGTAAGACTCGAAAGAAAGAAAGAAAGAGAGAGAGAGAGGGAAGGAGAGAGGGAGGGAAGGAGGGAGAGGGGAGGGGAGGGAAAGGGAGGGGAAGGGAGGGGAGGAAAGGAAAGGAAAGGGAAGGAAGGGAAAGGAAAGAAGGGAGGGAGGGAGTAAGGAAAGAAGGAAGAGAGGGGAGGAAGGAAGGAAGGAAGGAAGGAAGATGGATGTACCAGAGAGTTTCAACAGTAGACTTGGTCAAATGGAAGAATTAATTAGAAAGCTCAAAAACAGGTCATTTGAAATTACCCAGTGAGAGGAGAGAGAAAAAGAATAAAAAAGAGTAAAGAAAATATAAGGGATGTATAAGCCACCATCAAGCAGACCAATGGACACATTAGGTAAGTCTCAGAAGAAAAGGGGGGAAGGCAGAGAGAAAGAAACAGAAAGTTTATTTGAAGAAATAATGGTCCAAAACTTCCAAAATCTAGGGAAATAAATGGACATCTAGATTTGAAAAGTTCAAAGATCTCTAACTAGATAAACTGATGAAATGCACACCACAACACTTTCTGATCAAACTGGCAAAGGTCAAAGACAAAGACAACTTTGAAAGCAGGAAGAGAAGAGCAAATAATTATATACAAGGGAGCTTCCATAAGACAATCAGCAGATTTCTCAGCAGAAACTTTGTAGGCTGAGGTAATGGAATGATATATTTAAAGTCTTAAAAAAAAAAAGGCTGCCAATCCAGAATGCTATTATCTAGAAAAACTATCCTTCAAAAATGAAGAAATAAAGACTTTTCCACTTTTCCAAATAAACAAAATCTAAAGAAGTTCATTACTACTAGACCTGCCTTATAAGTATACAACTATAAAAGATGTTAAGGGATATACATTAAAAATGGAACTCATGATATCAATTACAGTTTACACAAATGTAATGATTTGCGTAATTGATGATGAGGATTAATAATAACAACAAATACATATTATATCAAATATGTAATCTGTGACAGTAAGTAGAGGGGAGAAGTAAAAGAGCAGAGTTTTGTATGTGATTAAAATTGAGTTGTTATAAGCTTAAAATAGACTGTTATAACTATAACATGTTTTATGTAAATCCAGTAGTAACAACAAAGAAAATATTTGACTGGGTATGGTGGCTCACACCTGTAATCCCAGTACTTTGGGACGCCAAGGCAGGAGCACAATGCCTCTAACCTCTTTGCTAATGCATAACAAGTGACCTTTGCTCCAGTTCCCAATAAGTTCCTCATCTCCACCTGAGACCTCCTTGGCCTGGACCTCATTGACCATATCACCAACAGCATTTTGGTGACAACAATGTAACAAGTCTCTAGAAAGTTTCAAACTTTCCCTCATCTTCCTGTCTTGTTCTAAGCCATCCAAACTGTTCCAATCTCTGCCCTTTACCCAGTTCCGAAATCACTTCTATATTTTCAGGTATCTTTATAGCAATGCCCCACTCTTAGTACCAATTTTCTGCATTAGTCCATTCTCACATTGCTATAAAACACTGCCTGAGACTGGGTAATTTATAAAGAAAAGTTTAATTGACTCACAGTTGCACAGGCTGTACAGAAAGCATGGCTAGGGAGGCCTCAGGAAACTTACAATCATGGTAGGTGAAAAGAAAGGAGGCACATCTTACATGAATGGAACAGGAAGAAGAGAAAGTAGGGAGAGGTGCTACATGCTTTTAAACAACCAAATCTAGTGAGAACTCACTCACTACCACAAGAATAGCAAGGGGGAAATCTGCCCTTATGATCCATGACCTCCCATTAGGCCCCCTCATCCAACATTGGAAATTACAATTAAACATGAGATTTTGGCAGGGACACAACTCCAAATGATATCACCTACAGACCAAATGAACCTAAGAAACATACACTGTATTATCCATCCAACTGCTATAGAATATACATTTTTCTCAAGTGCCCATAAAACATCATCCAGGATAAAACATGTGTTAGGTTAAAAAATAAATCTTAGCAAATTTGTGATGACTGAAATCATACCAAGTATCTTTTTCTGGCCACAATGTGATAAAACTAGAAATCAATAACAATAGAAAAACTGCAAAATTCACAAATATGTAGAAATTAAACAACACACTCTTGAACTACCTGTGGGTCAAAAAGAAATCAGAAGGTAAATTAGGAAATATCTGGAGACAAATGAAAATAGAAACACAATATACCAAAACTCATGGGATGCAGTAAAAGCAGTACTAAGAGGGAAGTTTATAGCATAAACTTTATGTATAAAAATATACATATATCTCAAATAAGCAATCTAATCTCAAGGAACTAGAAAAAGAAGAACGAACTAAGTCCAAAGTTACAGAAGGGGGAAAAAAAAAAGATTAGAGCAGAAATAAATGAAATAGAAAATAGAAAAACAATAAAAGAACAATAAATGTAAAGGTTCTTTTTTGAAGAGATCAATAAAATTGAAAGACCTTTAGTTATATTAAGAAAAAATCCAGGGGCCAGGCACAGTAGCTTACACCTGTAATCCCTGCACTTTGGGAGGCCAAGGTGGGTGGATCACCTGAGGTCAGGAGTTCGAGACCACCAGCCTGACTAACATGGTGAAACCTCATCTCTACTAAAACTACAAAATTAGTCAAGCATGGTGGTGCACACCTGTAATCCCAGCTACTTGAGAGGCTGAGGCAGGAGAATCACTTGAACCCTGGAGGTGGAGGTTCCAGTGAGCCAAGATCACACCACTGCACTCCAACCTGGGTGAGAGAGCAAGACTCCATCTCAAAAAAAAAAAAGAAAGAAAGAAAGAAAGAAAGAAAGAAAGAAAGAAAGAAAGAAAGAAAGAAAAAATCCAGAAGACTCAAATAAATAAAATCAGAAATGAAAGAGGAAACATTACAAAAGATAAAGATAACACAGAAATAAAAAGTATTATGAAACAGTAGTATGAACAATTACACATCAACAAATTGAGTAACCTAGAATAAATGAATAAATTCCTAGAAACATACAACCCACCAAGTCTGAACCATGATATATAGAAAATCTAAACAGACTTAAAACTAGTAAAAGATAGAATCAGCAATCAAACACCTCCCAACAATGAAGAGTCCATGACCAGATAGCTTCACTAGTTAATTCCATCAACATTTAAATAATTAATGCCAAATCCTTCTTAAACTCTTCCAAAAAAAGTGAAGAGACGGAATATTTTCAAACTCATCTTACGAAGCCAACATTTCCCTGATACCAAAGGCAGACAAAAAGGCTACAAGAAAAAAAAAATTAAAGACCAATCTGAATCGAGATGCAAAAATTGTCACCTAGCAAATCAAATTTAGCAGCACATTAATAGCACTATATACCATAGCAAAGTGAAATTTTTCCTGGAATGAAAGGACAGTTCAACATACAAAAATCAATCACAATGATATACTACATTAACAGAACAAAGAATAAAAATCACATGATGATTTCCACAGATGCAGACAGAGCAGTTGACAATGTTCAACACTCTTTCATGATAAAAACACTCAACAAACTAGGAAAATAAGGAAATTTCTTCCCAATAATAAAGGAAATGAAAAGTCCATAGCTAATATCATACTCAATAGCTAAAAGCTAAAAGCTTTTTCTCAAGATCAGGTACAAGGCAAGGATGCCTACTGTCACTACTTTTATTCAACATAGTTCTAGAAGTCCTAGCTAGAGCAATTAGGCAATATAAAAAATAAAAGTCATCCAAATCAGAAAGAAAGAAGTCATATTATCTTTGTTCACAGACGACATGATATTATAAGTAGAAAACCAAAACAATGCCACACAAAAACTGTTAGAAGTAAAAAATGAATTCGAAGTTTCAGGATAAAACTACCAAAAGCAAAGTTGCGGGATTAAGATACAAAACTCTGTCACATTTCTACACACTATGAAAAATCAAAGCAAAAATAAATTAAGAAAACAATTTCATTTATAATGGCAGTCAAAAGAGTAAAATACTGAATAATAACTTCAAACAAGGATGTGAAGACTTATGCACTGAAAACTACAGAACATTGATGAAAGAAATTAAAGAAGACATAAATAGATGAATAGACACCCTATGTACATGGAATGTACTTAACATTGTTAAGATGTCCACAGTACCCAAAGTGACCTACAGATTCAATGTAATCCTTATAAAACTCCCAATCACATTTTTTGGCAGAAGTAGAAAAAGAATCCTAAAATGTATATGAAAGCACAAAATTTAGCCAAATAATAGCTGAACCCAAACAGACAAAGCAATCTTGAGAAACAACAAAGCTGGAGGCCTTAAACTTCCTGACTTCAAAACATGTTACAAAGTTACATTAATCAAAACAGTATGATACTGTGAAATAGACCAATGGAACAGAACAGAGAGCCCGGAAATAAACCCATCTATATACATTCAACGAATTTTTGACAAGAGCACCAAGAAGACAAAATGAAGAAAGGAGAGTCTCTTCAATAAATGGTGTTGGGATAACCAGATATCCACATGCAAAAGAATGAAATTGGACCCTTTTCTTACACCACACACCTGGTGTAGGAGGTAAACATCCTTAGGGAGATGTTATTGTGCTTCCTAAAAACCGTTTGGTATATTTAACTTTGGAGCCATGTGAATTTCCTACCTTATTGTAAAACAGGTGATTTTTTTGAAAGACATCTATGAACTGAGAATAAAACATAACAAATTAACTTAATTGTATACCTAGTTGAAGGTATACAAATATAAAGTTGGAGGCATAAACATAGAGGCTAACTACTCCAAGTGAGTTTAAAACACAGTGATATCATTGCATCACAAAAGAGATGAAAAACAAAAAGATTAAAACTGTTTTCAGTAATCACATTGTTAGTTGCATTTAGTACTGTTATTCTGAAACTATTGAACATGTTGTGTGGGTTAAAGGAAATAAACAATTACGTAATATTCTAATTGTATTTACCAGTATCCTTAAGAACCCTGGTTCATACCTGGGAAAAAGGAGATATAGATGTAAACCAGAAAATAAGATATTGCATGGATTTATTGGCCAATATCATTTCTTCAGACAAAGGAACACACTGTACAGCCTGTAATGTCCAGTAATAGGCAGAGAGATTCTCGTTAGAGTAATGTTTGATAGGGAAGTAGAACAGGCAATTAAAACATTGATTTAAAATCACTCTTTAAAAGCATAAAGACTGGATCACACACCTTCATGAGTGTATACTCACACTCAACATGAGTGGAACTAAAGGATCTAAAATTCTCCATTTTTCTGGTGGATCTGGGGAAGAGGGATTGGAGAGTATGCAGGTTTTGACTATGCAGTTCTTGCCAAGGGGGGAATATGCTGGTATAACGATCATGCTTTTTCCTTTTCTCCACATATCACCTCAACTTTTTTCTCCCTACCTGATGCAACGTTCACAGAACCAGGGCTACAACTACAAGTTCTGGAAGGAGGTATAGTTCCTAAGAAATCGTATGTAGAATTCCTAAGGGCCTGATAGAAGTGGGTTGTACTTCACTGCATCTAGCATAATTGGGTTTAGCAGTGAATTCAACTATATGGCCTGGTGGTAAAAACAGTGTTAGTGACAGAAGGCAGAGAAATTCTAGACAAATGGGGTAGGTATCTGGCAAAATCCCTCCTTTGAGACAAAAAGCCTGAAACCCACAGCCCAAAGTGAGAACTTCCATTTCTGTTAGCCTGCTCTCTCCCAATTGGTTCTGAATAATGTCTTTTTGCCAATTGAATGTTGCCTTTTCCAAAACTACCTACAGCCCCCTTGCTCCCATCCTGTGCCTATAAGAAACCAGAGACAGAGAGAATAAGTGGCTGGACATCAGGGAGAAGTGGCTGGACATAGGGGAGAGGCAACTTTGACTTTGGAGATGGCGGCTGGATGAGGCAACTTAACTTTGGAAGAGAGAAGCAGAGAGGCAGCTTGACTTCAGGGGAGAGAGACCCGCCCTTCCCATCCTCTTTCCAGCTCCCCTCTCTGCTGAGAGCCACTTTCATTACTCAGTTAAACGCTCCACATTCACCATCCTTCAATTTGTCTGTGTGACCTTGGGCACCAGATAAGAATTTGGGACTTACCAGGTGCAGGTACCTAAAAAGGCTGTCACACTGGCCCTTTGCCCTTGCTGGCGGAGGGCAGGCACCCCACACAATGAGGCAAAGGGCCCACTGAGCTGATAACACACTGTTGTCTTCAGACAATGGAGCTAAGAGAGCATTGTAACATGCCCTCTGGGGCCTTGGGGTCACAGCCACCTCCAGGGCGATGCTACCATGGGTCCTGCACAGAGTTCACTCCTGCTGGCACTAAAGCAGCTGGTTTCTGCACTTGCTCACCTGTATGTTTCCTCCTATCGGGGTGAAGTGCAGCAGACCCAAGCAAGTGGAATTTGCTTTTGCTGGCACCAAAGAAGCCAGTCAGCTCCTGTGCTTGTTTGCTCGCAGGCTCCCTCCCATGAAGGGTTGAATGGGGCAGGGTAAGTAAACAAGACACCCTGCCATGAATCCCACAAAGATGATATCCTGCATCATCACCCACTAGCTTTGCACCTGTTTCACCTTATCCTATGTCAGTGGGAATGAAGGGAAGGGAAGGAACTTGCTGCTAGACTAGTATTGCTGCCTGCAGTGTAGACAAGCACAGTAGCTGAACCTAATATCTCTTCCAAAGGTGGAAAAGTTTGGTATAAATGAAGAGAAGGAAGAATAGTAGCTGAGGGTAAAAGAATGAACAAATGGATTACAAATTGAGAGAAATTTAGTATTACATTAACACCTTGAAAGATGACCTCCTGTTTTAGCTCAATTATATCAGGTGCCTGAAAGGGTGATGCATATGTTGGCCAAGACTCCTCCTGCTTTTGGAAACTGACAAGATTGGATGGAAACCTGCAAATCTGAGTGGCTTCACTGTGGGAGACAGTCATATGAGATGATGAACTGGAGTAATTATTAATGACTGAATGGGATGCTAGCAATATGGCAGTATCTTTTGAATTGTATGTCCTTTTGATATAAGGTATTTGGGTTCAAAGATCAGGGTGGATTGTGATACTGTAAAATATATATTTGGCCTTCATCTTGGTTTTCTGGCATACAACTCCTAAAATCCTTGGAATCTTCAAGGTAATACCTCTCTTCGTATGCAAATGAGTTCACTGATGCCTGCCAGCCCCCAGGTAGCTTCAGAATGGGGGCTGGTCACCAGAAAGATCAAGGCAGGATTAGAGGGTTTTGACTTTCAGCAGCCCCTATCTTTGAGAGGGGAGAGGGACTAAAGGTTGAGTTGATCACCAGTGGCCAATGATTTACTCAATCATGCCTACATAATGAAGCCTCCATAAAAACTCAAAAGGACTGGCTTCAGGGAGCTTCCTTCTGGACAGCTAAAAACATGGAGGTTCCTGGAGAGTGATGCACCCAAGGAAGGTCTGGAAGCTCCATGCCCCTTCCCATAATTCACCCTATACATCTCTTCATCTGTATCCATTGTGATATCCTTCATAATAAACCAATAAACATGTTTCCCTGAGTTCTGTGAGCTGCTCTACCAAGCTAATCAAACCTAAGGAGGGAGTCATAGGAACCCTGATTTACAGCCAGTTGGCCAGAAGTACAGGTTAAAAAAAAGAAAACCAGTTTGCAACTGGCATTGGAAGTAGAGGCAGTCTTGTGGCACTGAGCCCCTTGACCTGTGGGATCTGATGCTAACTTCAGGTAGACGGTGTCGGAATTGAATCAAATTAGAAGACACCCAGCTGGTGTCTACTATACAACTGATTGCTTGCTTGGTGTGTGGGGAAAAACCCTCACACATTTGGTCACAGAAGTCTTTTGTGTTGATTGCTGTGGTGTAACAGCAGAGAAAAAAGTTTCTTTTTTTTCTCTAATGGCTCTAATTCTATTATATGGACTCTACCCTCATGACCTAATTACCTGTCAAAAACCCCATCTCTGAATAATACCAAATAGGAGGGTTAGTGCTTTAACCTATGAATTTTGAGGGGGACACATTTAGCCCATAACAATTTAGGTTTGCACAGAATAGAAAGATTAGCCAACATTGTTCCCCAAAGAGAAAATTAATACATGTGTTTTACCTTGAAGTCTTCAATAAATAAACTTAAAGTTTCTTTCCCCCTCATATAATCCTAGGCTAGAATGGCAGCTCCATGACCATAGAGAGCCAGGCTTCTACCTTATTTCTCTGCCATCCTCAACACATGGCTTCCTCCTCATTGTTCATGGTGATTACTGGAGCTATAGCTATAACCTCCACATTCCACCCAGCAAGAAGGATAAAAAAGGGCATGTGGCCAGGTGCGGTGGCTCATGCCTGTAATCCCTGCACTTTGGGAGGCCAAGGCGGGTAGATCACCTGAGATCAGGAGTTTCAGACCAGTCTGGCCAATATGATGAAACCCCTCTCTACTAAAAATACAAAAAAAAATTAGCCGGGCATAGGGGCAGGCACCTGTAGTGCCAGCTACTCGGGAGGCTGAGGCAGGAGAATGGCGTAAACCCGGGAGGCAGAGCTTGCAGTGAGCCGAGATCCGGCCACTGCACTCCAGCCTGGGCGACAGAGCAAGACTCCGTCTCAAAAAAAAAAAAAAAAAAAAAAATACAAAAAATTACCTGGGCATGGTGGCATGTACTTGTAATCCCAGCTACTTAGGAGGCTGAGGCAGGAGAATTGCTTGAACTCGGGAGGTGGAGGTTACAGTGAGCCAAGATCACGTCACTGCACTCCAGCCTGGGCGACAAGAGCAAAACTCTGTCTTAAAAAAAAAAAAAAAAAAAAAAGAACACAAAAAGAAGGGCATGCCTCTCTGTTTTTATGATAGCAACTAACTAAACAATTCTCCACATTAGGTACAAAGTTCTAAGAATTCATTACCAATTTCCATAGACCCCAGAGGTCTGATATGCTGACTTCCTTTTGAAAAGTGGGAGTTTTCTCACATTTTCACCTTATGGCTAGTATGTTAGGGTAGCAATAAAATCAAATCAAATTTTACACATTTTTTTCCCCAATAGTCATTGCCAGTATGCTAGCAGGGAAAAACAAACAAACAAACCAAAAAAATCATGGTATTCAAATAAAGTGACTTCTGGTGTGGAAAATAGCAAGTGTTATCCCATAAAACTTCAAAACTGACCTAAAACTGGTATAAGAACTCCTACAGAACTCTCACATCATCAAAAATGGAGGGAAAATATTAAACTTAATTTTTCAAAGACCAAAAATATAGAATATGTTTGTGTAGATGTCAGTAAGGATGCTTCAGTGGTACTAGCTTAAGACTGAAACAAAACAGACCAGATGACTATATATACATTCATGTGTGCTTTTTCTGGATTCTCATTATCTTTAATTTTCTTGTTCCTGGAAAAGGCATACACAACCCTGAGGCTCATTTTGTAATAAGACCTTTCTGAAGGTCTCTGGTTCAATGGCACTCAATAAATATTTTAAAATAGTAAAATTGAAGGCAGCATTTTTAAATGTCCCAAGACAATATCCTGTCTCATAAGCATTAGGATTAGTACTCAAGGAAGAGAATTTTTGGTAAAACACTGATAGAGCTTAGTATAGCATACTTCACAATAGTCTGGAAGAGATTTCTAACAGTTCACCTGCTAGCGAGTAAAGCCAACATTTTCTGAACAGGCTGATGATTAGGTTATTAAGGATAATCTGGTCCTTGATCCAGTAGTGATTCTCTACCATCAACAACTTGATGATGGGTAAGCTACAAGGAACCATAAAAAAAGAAACAAAAGACATTCCAAACCCTTCTGGTGATGCATACCTCATTGTTCTAGGCAAAGATGAGATATCCAGCTGTTAAAAGTTGTTATCTGAATTTTAGAGGGGCAATAAAATATATGCTTATAAGGAATGAAGTGTTATACCTGTTTTTGGAGAATATACCCAGTTTTACTTTTTAGGGAGATATTAAAATCATTTTGTTTTCTCGAAAACTTCAATTTGTGGGTTCCTAAGATATGAGTAAGCCATACTTAATAGCTATGGGGGCCCATTTAGACCCCCAAAGTTGGCATAAATATCATTTTAAAGTGAAAACGTTTGAGCTACAGAATATGCAGAAAGGAATCTTATCTGAACATCTCTGATCTGACTACAGCAGACCCTCCCCAAAATACAGTACCATTAGCCACCCTCCAAGGGAGCTTCCTGCTAATTCAGCTGCCAAAGGGACAGACTATCCATTTCTATTGGCATCAAAAAGCCCAGTAGTACTTTCCCATTGTTCCCCTTCAAGTCCTAACACCACACACCCCTCCCCTCCCATTAAGTTGTTATATAAATTCTTATCTCTGGTTATTCAGTGAGTTACTCATCATTGAGCAACTCCCAAATGCACATGGAAATAAACCTTGTCTTTTCTCCTATTAATCTATTGTCAGTGAATTCGCAGACCTCCAACCACTGGAACCTCAAAAGGTAGAGGAAAGAGTTCCTCCCAAAGCTATCGAAGACTCTCTAAGATTATTCTGCCACAAAGATATAAATTGGGGTGGGAAAGGGAATCCAATAAAAATAATAGACTTGAAGGTATAAAATAAACTTGTTCAGGATAAAACAGAGTAAGTTAGAGTAACGCTGATAGTTTTAGTCAGATGTGGAAAATGATTTTTGCATTTTCTCCTGTGTTCAGGGTCTGTTTTAGTCAGGGTTCTCTAGAGGGACAGAACTAATGGAATATATATATATATATACACACACACACATATATATACACACATATATATATACACACACACACACACACATATATATACACATGAGAGTTTATTAAGTATTAACTCACATGATCACAAGGTCCCACAATAGGCCATCTACAGACTGAGGAGGAAGAAGAGCCAGTCCAAGTTCCAGAACTGAAGAACTTGGAGTCCGATGTTCAAGGGCAAGAAGCACCCAGCATGGGAGAAAGATGTAGGCCGGGAGGCTAGGCCAGTATCTTTTTTCACATTTTCTGCCTGCTTATTATATTCTACCCACACTGGGAGCTGATTAGATTGTGCCCACCCAGATTACGGGTGGGTCTGCCTTTCCCAGCCCACCGACTCAAATGTTAATCTCCTTTGGCAACACCCTCACAGATACACCCACGATGAATACTTTGTATCCTTCAATCCAATCAAGTTGACACTCAGTATTAACCATCGCAAGTCCACCCCTTGTCTACTTGAACCCATACACATCTCCTGAGATCATACATAATCTTCAAATAAAGACAACAATAAGGTCATGATTATGCCTAACATAACTATCCTTCATACAACTGGAAATGCACCAATTCCCAACCCAAACACTATTACACAAAGTTAACCATACTTAAATGTTGATGTCAAGTCAATAAATCTTACATCACATGATAAAGGAGAAAGGAAACAAAATAAAGATATTTACTTAGTACAAGTGTATACATGCAAAAACATGCTTTTAACAAAAGAAAGAGGAAATCCTCATGACAATTATAGTCTTGACTTCTGCAGCTGGTCATGTGGTCATAGCTGGTATTGATGACCACCTTCTACTACTACCCATTCTGTATTCCCTTTGCCTTCAACAAGCACCTCAGCAGGCTGTGGTTTTTTCCCTGGTGGAATGACCCAAACCTTCATTCCTGAAGGGTCTGGGTCATTTGTAGTCCTGCCTGGATTGGGCTGTTGTAGTTTCCCATTGACCTTAATCACAGGGCATAGTAATACTAAGAGATGTCCTAACGGATCTTCTGTAGTCCATGCTTACTCTTCCTTTCCTCTGTTGTGGAGTAGCAGACTGATTTCATCTTGATAGTCCAGGTCAATCACCCCAGTCAACACTGTCACTCCCTTCTTAGCCTGTTGATTTAAAGGTAGCAGAGGTCCAAAGTGTCCAGGTGGTAATCTTAACTTCCAGTTTAATGGAATTGTTGTTGTGTCTCCTGGTGGCAGCTTTCCTCTCTCTGGAACTAAGACCTCTAGGCCAACAGAACGTAATGTCATGGGAACAGGAAGCAAAAGTTTTACTGGTGGATCACTAGGGGTGATGATGAGTGGTGCCACTTCCACTTCCACCTCTTGATTCCTGGACCTGTGAATCTTGGCTATGGGAGAAACAGTACCATATATTAAATGCTGATTCAGAGCATACATGGCCTTTTGGAGAACTTTGCCCCCACCCTGCAAAGTATTGTCACCTAGCTGGCATTGTAATTGTGACTTCAAAAGGCCATTCCTCCATTCTATCAATCCAGCTGCTTCAGGATGATGGGAAACATGGTAAGACCAATGAATTCCAAGAGCATGGAGCCCACTGCCACACTTCTTTAGCCATAAAGTGAGTGCTTTGGTCAGAGGCAATGCTGTGTGGAATACCATGATGGTGGATAAGGTATTCTGTGAGTCCCTGGATGGTAGTCTTGGCAGAAGCATTGAATGCAGGATAGAAAAACCCATATCTGGAGTAAGTGTCTATTCCATTGAGGACAAACATCTGCCCTTTTCATGATGGAAGAGGTCCAATACAATCAACCTGCCACCAGGTAGCTGGCTGGTTGGAATGGTACCATATTGAGGGCTCAGTGCTGGTCTCTGCTGCTGGCAAATTGGGCACTCAGCAGTGGCCATAGGTCAGCCTTGGTGAGTGGAGGTCGATGTTGCTGAGCCCATGCATAACCTCCATCCCTGCCACCATGGCCACTTTGTTCATGGGCCCATTGGGCGATGACAGGGGTGGCTGGGGAAAGAGGCTGAGTGGTGTCCACAGAACAGGTCATCCTATCCACATGATTATTAAAATCCTCCTCTGCTGAGGTCACCCATTGGCGAGCACTCATGTGGGATACAAATATCTTCATAGTTTTTGGCCACTTAGAGAGGTCCATCTGCATACCTCTTCCCCAAATGTCTTTGTCACCAATTTTCCAATCATGCTTCTTCCAAGTCCCTGACCATCCAGCCAAACCATTGGCTACAGCCCATGAATCAGTATATAATCGCACGTCTGGCCATTTCTCCTTCCAGGCAAAGCACACAACCAGGTGCGTTGCTCAAAGTTCTGCCCACTAGGAAGATTTCCCTTCACCACTGTCCTTCAGGGATGTCCTAGAAGGGGGCTGGAGTGCTGCAGCTGTCCATTTTCAGGTGGCGCCTGCATATCATGTAGAACCATCTGTGAAGCAGGCTCTAGTTCTCTTCCTCTCTTCTCTTCCTCTGTTAACTGAGCATATGGAACTCCCCATGAGGCCATTGGTGCAGGCTGGGGGAGAGAAGGCAGGGTGGCAGGAGTGGAAAACATGGGCATTTGAGCCACTTCATCATGTAAGTTACTCGTGCCTTCAGGACCTGCTTGGGCCCAATCACGTTATATAACACTTTCATTTGGAGATGGAATGTTGCTGTGCACAACCCACTTTATGGCTAGGTGGGTCAGAAAGCACCCAGTTCATGATAGACAGTTCAGGTCCCATGGACTTGATAACCCATAGTCAACTGTTCAGTTTCCACCAAAGCCCAGTGACAGGCAAGAGCTGTCTCTCAAAAGGAGAGTAGTTACCTACAGAAGATGGCAGGGCCTTGCTCCAAAATCCTAGAGGCCTCTGCTGTGATTCACTTATGGGGGCCTTGCCAAAGGCTCCAAACAGCATCTCTATCTGCCACTGACATCTCAAGCACCATTGGATCTGCTGGGTCATATGGCCCAAGTAGTAGAGCAGCTTGCACAGCAGCCTGGACCTGCTGTAGAGCCTTCTGTTCTGGACCCCACTCAAAACTGGCAGCATGTCGGGTCACTTGACAAATGGGCTGGAGTAACATATTCAAATGAGGAATGTGTTGCCTGCAAAATCCAAATAGGCCCACTAGGCATTGTGCCCCATCCTGGCTTGTAGGATGGGCCAAATGCAGCAAAGTATTCTTCACCTTAGAAGGAATGTCTCGACAGGCCCCACTGCACTGGACTCCTAGAAATTTTACTAAGGTAGAAGTTCCCTGAATTTTACCCGGATTTATTTCCCATCCTATGGGACACAAATATCTCGCCAATAAGTCCAGTGAGTTTACTACTTCTTGCTCACTGGATCCAATCAGCATAATGTCATCAATGTAATGGACTAGTATGATATCTTGTGGAAGCAAAAAGCGATCAAGTTCTCTCCGAATAAGATTATACCACAAAGCCAGAGAGTTGATATACTCCTGAGGCAGGACAGTAAAAGCATATTGCTGGCCTTGCCAGCTGAAGGCAAATTGCTTCTGGTGGGCCTTATAGACAGGAATGGAGAAAAAGGCATTTGCCAAGTTAATGACTGCGTACCAGGTCCCAGGAGATATGTTAATTTGCTCAAGCAATGAAACCACATCTGGTACAGCAGCTGTGAGTGGATTCACCACTTGGTTAAGCTTATGATAATCCACTGTCATTCTCTAAGACCTATCTGTCTTCTGCATAGATCAAATGGGAAAGTTGAACAGGGATGTGTTGGGAATCACCACCCCTGCATGTTTCAAATCCTTGATGGTGGCACTAATCACAGTCCCTCCAGGGATGTGATGTTGTTTTTGATTTACTATTTTTCTAGGTAGAGGCAATCTAATGGCTTCCATTTGACCTTTGTCACCATAGTAACCCTCACTCTACCAGTCAGGGAGCCAATGTGGGGGTTCTGCTAGCTGCTAAGTATGTCTATGCCAATTATGCATTCTGACACAGGGGAAATTACCACAGGATGAGTCCAGGGAACCAGTGCACCCACTGTAAGTTGGACCTGAGCTAAAACTCCATTAGTTACCTGACCTTCATAAACCCCTACTTCAATTGAAGGACCACAATGACGTTTTGGGTCCCCTGGAATCAGTGTGAGCTCAGAGCCAGTGTCCAACAGTTCCTGAAATGTCTGATCATTTCCCTTTTCCCAGCACAGTTACCCTGGAAAAAGGCCAGAGGTCTCCTTGAGGAAGAATGAGTGAAAGATTCACTACATAAATTGTTGGTAATGTAGTGGGGTCCTTCCTCAAGGGGACCAGGCCTCCCCATCATTCAAGGGGTTCCAGGTCTATAAACTGGCTTAAGTCTGGAAACTGATTGAGGGGCTGTGATTCTCTCTTTTTATAATTCAAATTGGTATTTTGTCCATTCAACCTAGAAGTTTTCTGCTTCCATAAATTAAGTAGAAAAGCAGTAGGCTTCCTGTCAATTTAACTTCTAGAAACACCATAATTAATTAGCCAATGCCAGAGCTCTACATGAGTCAGATTGTTCTTTTATAAATTTTTATTTACTTACTTATTTTTTATACTTTAAGTTCCAGGGTACATGTGCACAATGTGCAGTTTTGTTACATAGGTATACATGTGCCATGTTGGTTTGCTGCACCCATTAACTCGGCATTTACATTAGGTATTTCTCCTAATGCTATTCTTCCCCCAGCCCCCCACCCCACGCCAGATCCCAGTGTGTGGCGTTCCCCGCCCTGTGTCCAAGTGTTCTCATTGTTCAGTTCCCACCTGTGAGTGAGAACATGTGGTGTTTGGTTTTCCGTTCTTGCGATAGTTTGCTCAGAATGATGGTTTCCAGCTTCATCCATGTCCCTAAAAAGGACATGAACTCATCCTTTTTTATGGCTGTATAGTATTCCACAGTATATATGTGCCACATTTTCTTAATTCAGTCTATCATTGATGGACGTTTGGGTTGGTTCCAAGTCTTTGCTATTGTGAATAGTGCCACAATAAACATATGTGTGCATGTGTCTTTATAGTAGCATGATTTGTAAGCCTTTGGGTATATACCCAGTAATGGGATCGCTGGGTCAAATGGTATTTCTAGTTCTAGATCCCTTAGGAATCACCACAGTGTCTTCCGCAATGGGTGAACTAGTTTACACTCCCACCAACAGTGTAAAAGTGTTCCTATTTCTCTGCATTGTCTCCAGCACCTGTTGTTTCCTGACTTTTTAATGATCACCATTCTAACTGGTGTGGGATGGTATCTCATTGTGGTTTTGATTTGCATTTCTCTGATGAACAGTGATAATGCACATTTTTTCATGTGTCTGTTAGCTGCATAAATATCTTCTTTTGAGAAGTGTCTGTTCATATCCTTTGCCCACTTTTTGATGGGGTTGATTTTTTCTTGTAAATTTGTTTGAGTTCTTTGTAGATTCTGGATATTAGCCCTTTGTCAGATGGGTAGATTGCAAAAATTTTCTCCCATTCCATAGGTTGCCTGTTCACTCTGATGTTAGTTTCTTTTGCTGTGCAGAAGCTCTTTAGTTTAATTAGATCCCATTTGTCTATTTTGGCTCTTGTTGCCATTGCTTTTGTGTTTTAGTCATGGAGTCCTTGCCCATGACTATGTCCTGAATGGTATTGCCTAGGTTTTCTTCTAGGTTTTTTATGGTTTTAGGTCTAACATTTAAGTCTTTCATCCATCTTGAATTAATTTTTGTATAAGGTCTAAGGAAGGGATCCAGTTTCAGCTTTCTGCATATGGCTAGCCAGTTTTCCCAGCTCCATTTATTAAATAGGGAATCCTTTCCTCATTGCTTGTTTTTGTCAGGTTTGTCAAAGATCAGATGGTTGTAGATGTGTGATGTTATTTCTGAGGACTCTGTTCCGTTCCATTGGTCTATCTCTCTGTTTTGGTACCAGTATCATGTTGTTTTGGTTACTGTAGCCTTGTAGTATAGTTTGAAGTCAGGTAGCATGATGCCTCCAGCTTTGTCCTTTTTGCTTAGGATTGTCTTCAATGCAGGCTCTTTTTTGATTCCATATGAACTTTAAAGTAGTTTTTTCCAATTCTGTGAAGAAAGCAATTGGTAGCTTGACAGGGATGGCACTGAATCTATAAATTACTTTCAGCAGTATGGTCATTTTCATATTGATTCTTCCTATCCATGAGCATGGAATGTTCTTCCATTTGTTTGTGTCCTTTCATTTCATTGGGCAGTGGTTTGTAGTTCTCCTTGAAGAGGTCCTTCAAATTCCTTGTACATTGGATTCCTAGGTATTTTATTCTCTTCGTAGCAATTGTGAATGGGAGTTCACTCATGATTTGGCTCTCTGTTTGTGTTATTGGTGTATAGGAATGCTTGTGATTTTTGCACATTGATTTTTTATACTGAGACTTTGCTGAAATTGCTTATCAGCTTAAGGAGATTTTGGGCTGAGATGATGGGGTTTTCTAAATATACAACCATATCATCTGCAAACAGAGACAATTTGACTTCCTGTTTTCCTAATTGAATACCCTGTATTTCTTCCTCTTGCCTGATTGCCCTGGCCAGAACTTCCAACACTATGTTGAATAGGAGTGGTGAGAGAGGGCATCCCTGTCTTATGCTGGTTTTTAAAGGGAATGCTTCCAGTTTTTGCCCATTCAGTATGATATTGGCTGTGGGTTTGTCATAAATAGCTCTTATTATTTTGAGATACGTTCCATCAATACCTAGTTTACTGAGAGTTTTTAGCATGAAGGGCTGTTGAATTTTGTCAAAGGCCTTTTCTGCATCTATTGAGATAATCATGTGGTTTTTGTCTTTGGTTCTGTTTATGTGATGGATTATGTTTACTGATTTGAGCATGTTGAACCAGCCTTGCATCCCAGGGATGAAGCCAACTTGATCTTGGTGGATAAGCTTTTTGATGTGCTGATGGATTTGGTTTGCCAGTATTTTATTGATGATTTTTGCAACAATGTTCATCAGGGATATTGGTCTAAAATTCTCTTTTTTTATTGTGTCTCTGCCAGGCTTTGGTATCAGGATGATGCTGGCCTCATAAAATGAGTTAGGGAGGATTCCTTCTATTTCTATTGTTTAGAATAGTTTCAGAAGGAATGGTACCAGCTCCTCTTTGTACCTCTGGTAGAATTTGGCTGTGAATCTGTCTGGTCCTGGACTTTTCATTGCTAGGCTATTAATTATTGCCTCAATTTCAGAGCCTGTTATTGGTCTATTCAGGGATTCCACTTCTTCCTGGTTTAGTCTTGGGAGGGTGTATGTGTCCAGGAATTTATCAATTTCTTCTAGATTTTCTAGTTTATTTGTGTAGAGGTATTTATAGTACTCTCTGATAGTAGTTTGTATTTCTGTGGGATCAGTGGTGATATCCCCTTTATCATTTTTTATTGCATCTATTTGATTTTTCTCTCTTTTCTTCTTTACTAGTCTTGCTAGTAGTCTATCAACTTTGTTGATCTTTTAAAAAAAACAGCTCCTGGATTCATTGATTTTTTGAATGGTTTCCTGTGCCTCTATCTCTTTCAGTTCTGCTCTGATCTTAGTTATTTCTTGCCTTCTGCTAGCTTTTGAATTTGTTTGCTCTTGCTTCTCTAGTTCTTCTAATTGTGATGTTAGAGTATCAATTTTAGATCTTTCCTTCTTTCCCTTGTTGGCATTTAGTGCTATAAATTTCCCTCCACACACTGCTTTAAATGTGTCCTAGAGATTCTGGTACGTTGTGTCTTTGTTCTCACTGGTTTCAAAGAACATCTTTATTTCTGCCTTCATTTCGTTATTTACCCAGTAGTCATTCAGGAGCAGGTTGTTCAGTTTCCATGTAGTTGTGCAGTTTTGAGTTACTTTCTTAATCCTGAGTTCTAATTTGATTGCACTGTGGTCTGAGAGACAGTTTGTTGTGATTTCTGTTCTTTTACATTTGCTGAGAAGTGCTTTACTTTCAACTATATCGTCAATTTTGGAATAAGTGCAATGTGGTGCTGAGAAGAATGTATATTGTGTTGATTTGAGGTGGAGAGTTCTGTAGATGTCTATTACGTCCACTTGGTGGAGAGCTGAGTTCAAGTCCTGGATATCCTTGTTAACCTTCTGTCTCGTTGGTCTATCTAATATTGACAGTGAGGTGTTAAAGTCTCCCATTATTATTGTGTGGGAGTCTAAGTCTCTTTGTAGATCTCTAAGAACTTGCTTTATGAATCTGGGTGCTCCTGTAATGGAAGCATATATATTTAGGGTAGTTAGCTCTTTTTGTTGAATTAATCCATTTACCATTATGTAATGGCCTTCTTTGTCTCTTTTGATCTTTGTTGGTTTAAAGTCTGTTTTATCAGAGACTAGGATTGCAACTCCTTCTTTTGTTTTCCATTTGCTTGGTAGATCTTCCTCTATCCCTTTATTTTGAGCCTATGTATGTCTCTGCACCTGAGATGGGTCTCCTGAATACAGAACACTGATGGGTCTTGATTCTTTATCCAATTTGCCAGTCTGTGTCTTTTAACTGGGGCATTTATCCCATTTACATTTAAGGTTAATATTGTCATGTGTGAATTTGATCCTGTCATTATGATGTTAGCTGGTTATTTTGCCTGGTAGTTAATGGAGTTTCTTCCTATCATCAGTGGTATTTACAATTTGGCATGTTTTTGCAGTGACTGGTACTAGTTGTTTCTTTCCATGTTTAGTGCTTCCTTCACAAGCTTGTGTAAGGCAGGCCTGGTGGTGACAACATCTCTCAGCATTTGCTTGTCTGTAAAGGATTTTATTTCTCCTTCACTTATTAAGCTTAGTTTGGCTGGATATGAAATACTGGGTTGA
The DNA here is from genome assembly GCF_049350105.2 of Macaca mulatta. Classification (NCBI taxonomy): domain Eukaryota; kingdom Metazoa; phylum Chordata; class Mammalia; order Primates; family Cercopithecidae; genus Macaca; species Macaca mulatta. The sequence continues at coordinate 180,926,215 of NC_133409.1, forward strand.
AAATTCTTTTCTTTGAGAATGTTGAATATTGCCCCTACTCTCTTCTGGCTTGTAGGGTTTCTGCCGAGAGATCTGCTGTTAGTCTGATGGGCTTCCCTTTGTGAGTAACCCGACCTTTCTCTCTGGCTGCCCTTAACATTTTTTCCTTCATTTCAACCTTGGTGAATCTGAGAATTATGTATCTTGGGGTTGCTGTTCTTGAGGAGTATCCTTGTGGTGTTCTCTGCATTGCCTGAATTTGAATGTTGGCCTGCCTTGCTAGGTTGGGAAAGTTCTCCTAGATGATATCCTGAAGACTGTTTTCCAGCTTGGTTCCATTCTCCTCATCACTTTCAGGTACACCAATCGAACGCAGATTTGGTCTTTTCACATAGTTCCATACTTCTTGGAGGCTTTGTTAGTTTCTTTTTACTCTTTTTTCTCTAAACTTCTCTTTTCTCTTCATTTCATTAATTTGAACTTCAATCACTGATACCCTTTCTTCCACTTGATCAAATTGGCTACTGAAGCTTGTGCATGCATCATGTAGTTCTCGTGCCATGGTTTTCAGCTCTATCAGGTCATTTAAGGTCTTCTTTATACTGTTTATTCTAGTTAGCCATTCATCTAATCTTTTTTCACGGTTTTTAGCTTCCTTGAAATGGGTTCAAATACCTCCTTTAGCTCAGAGTTTGTTATTACTGACCTTCTGAAGCCTACTTCTGTCAACTCATCAAATCATTCTCCGTCCTGCTTTGTTCCGTTGCTGGCAAGGAGCTGTGACCCTTTGGAGGAGAAGGGATGCTCTGGTTTTTAGAATTTTCAGCTTTTCTGTTCTGGTTTCTGGTTTCTCTCCATCTTTGTGGTTGTATCTACCTTTGGTCTTTGATGGTGGTGACCTACTGATGGGGTTTTGGTGTGGATGTCCTTTTTGTTGATGTTGATACTATTCCTTTCTGTTTGTTAGTTTTCCTTCTAACAGTCAGGTCCCTCAGCTGCAGGTCTGTTGGAATTTGCTGGAGGTCTACTCCAGACCCTGTTTGCCTGAGTATCACCAGCAGAGGCTGCAGAACAGCAAATATTGCAGAACAGCAAATATTGCTGCCTGATCCTTCTTCTGGAAACTTCATCTCAGAGGGGCACCCGGCTGTATGGGGTGTCAGTCGGCCCCTACTGGGAGGTGTCTCCCAGTTAGGCTACACGGGGGTCAGGGACTCACTTGAGAAGGCACTCTGTCCATTCTCAGAGCTCAAACACTGTACTGGGAGAACCACTGCTCTCTTCAGAGCTGTCAGACAGGGATGTTTAAGTCTGCAGAAGTTTCTGCTGCCTTTTGATCAGCTATGCCCTGTACCCAGAGGTGGAGTCTACAGAGGCATGCAGGCCTCATTGAGCTGCGGTGGGCTCCACCCAGTTCAAGCTTCCCAGCCCCTTTGTTTACCTACTCAAGCCTCAGCAATGACAGATGCCCCTCCCCAAGCCAGGCTGCTGCCTCACAGTTCGATCTCAGACTGCTGCACTAGCAGTGAGCAAGGTTCCATGGGTGTGGGACCCGATGAGCCAGGCACAGGATACAATCTCCTGGTGCACCGTTTGCTAAGACCATTGAAAAAGTGCAGTATTTGGGTGGCAATGTCCCGATTTTCCAGGTACAGTCTGTCATGGCTTCCCTTGGCTAGAAAAGGGAAATCCCCCAAACCCTTGTGCTTCCCGGGTGAGGTGACTCCCTGTCCTACTTCAGCTCACCCTCCATGGGCTGCACCCACTGTCCAACCAGTCCCAATGAGACAAACCAGGTACCTCAGTTGGAAATGCAGAAATCACCCATCTTCTGCGTCAAACACGCTGGGAGCTGCAGACCGGAGCTGTTCCTATTCGGCCATCTTGGAACGGACTCTGAGTCAGACTATTCTGATTGCCACTTTGCTTCTGCTGTCCATTACAGTAGCTACACCCACCTTGCCTTTGATGGTTGAGTGCCACCACTTGGCCCCTGCCACCTTGGGATCCAATTATTCCCATTGTATTTAAATTTTGTAGTTGAGTGACTGTGGTTCCCACTGTTACATCTGACATACAGAGAAGAGCAATTACAGAGCTCTCCAAAGATGCAGGTGTTGCCCTCACAAATCTATTTCACAAGGCATTGGTCAAGAGTCTATCTTCTGGACCCTCCCAGCTGGGATGAGTAGGTCTACAGTGACTAATCCACCCCACTATCCCAATCTCCCTAAGCCTTTGGATCCCTTCCTCTACATTAAACCAAGGGAGATCAGGCATTTCCAGCTCACTCACAATGGGCAATCTTTCAATACATATTTCAGCTAACCAAGCACATAAACTATTAGAACCTTTTTTAACTCCCCAAGCTGCAACATTAAATGCTGAGTCCCTACTTTGTGGGCCCAAATCAATAAATTCAGCCTGATCCAACTCTATATTCCTTCCACCATTGTCCCACACCCTTAATATCCATTCCCATGCCTGCTCTCCAGATTTCTCTCTATATAAATTAGAAAACTCAAGCATTTCTTTGCGAGTGTACTGCACCTCCTCATGGGTCACAGTCTCAACCTCACCTCTAAGGCCTGCCAGGACTTTAGTGTAGTTATAGGTCTAGAAACAAACAGGGGTGTTGGTGGTGGCTCCTGAGGAGAATCAACACACTCTTGCTTGGCAACTGCCTCAGGGGAGGTCATCACTGATGCCTCAGGCAGCGCAGGGTTTATCTCCTCAGACAAAGGTGGAAAGGCTAATGGCAGCATGGGTGAGGGAGGGGATGTTGCCACTACTGAGGATGGAGAAGCTGTTCTTTCTGGCAAAAAAGGTTCATGAGAGTTTACAAACTCAGTGTCCCCAGCTTCATCAGGGTCCTCCCACACATCCCCATTCCAAGTTGCGGGGTCCATTTTTTTCCATTAATGCCCTCACTTTAACAGTAGATGCCTAGTGAGGCTGTGTATGTGCCTTTCATCACAGGTCAGCTACTCACATGATAAGAGCTTGTGTCTGTTTTTCCACAATTTCAGCTCTTTCTTTACAGGAGATAAAACTCTCACTCAGGGCAATCTTAGCAGACTTGAGGCTCAGTATCTGCTTCTGAAGCTGGGAGATAGAATCCCTGAATTCATCATTGTCTTTCACCACTTTGTCCACTGAACTTAAGAGCAACCAATCAGCTTCATTATGTTCCTTGATTCCTCACATATGGTCAAAGGTGTTATGTATAGAGTCACTAAACTCCTTGCCTCTCATGAGTGATGAATCAGGAGTGTCAAATGCATGTTTTTGCATACTCTCTAAACAGTTCAAGCCAAGGACTATCAGTGTTCTCCATATTATTAGAAGTAGAGTCCTTAGCATTTTGGGGTCTAATCATATTAAACAGCCAACTCCAAAAACCCCAAAACCAATGAAAGAACTCCATCCTTAATATTCTGTTCCTCTAGAGCCACTCCTGGTACCAAAATGTATATTAGTCAGGGTTCTCTAGATGGACAGCACTAATGGAATATATATACACACACACACATATATAAAGGAGAGTTTATTAAGTATTAAATCACATGATCACAAGGTACCACAATAGGCCTTCTGCAGGCTAAGGAGCAAGAAGAGACAGTCCAACTTCCAAAACTGAAGAACTTGGAGTCTGATATTCGAGGGCAGGAAGCATCCAGCACGGGAAAAAGATGTAGGCTGGGAGGCTAGGCCAGTCTTTCCTCTCACATTTTTCTGCCTGCTTATATTCTTGCCGCACTGGCAGCTGATTAGATTGTGCCCACCCACATTAAGGGTGGGTCTGCCTTTCCCAGCCCACTGACTCAAATGTTAATCTCCTTTGGCAACACCCTCACAGACACACCCAGGACAAATACTTTGTATCCTTCAATCCAATTCAGGCTGACACTCAGTATTAACCATCACAGGGTCTCAAGAGTCCTCCCAACCTAGTCCTGCAGTTTGCTTTAGCAGGATTATGAAAGACAATTCGTGTTCAGGTGAATCTGCTGAATTTATTTATTCAGCTTTAATATGTACCAACTTTGTGCCAGGTCTTGAAACAGCAACGGGAAAGCCAGAGAGTAAAAAATGCAGTTTCTGCATTTAAGAGTCATAGCTTCAAGAAAATGCAGTTGTTTTAGTTTTCAGTGATGTCAAGTCAGGAAGGTGAGAGAAAAACTGGACATGTTAGCTTTGGAGAGTTATAGGCAGATACCAGAGGAAACCAGCATTCAGGATCCAGTCCAAATTATAGGTAGATAACAAAACCTCAAAGACAATGAATAGAACTAGAATCTAATAATAGGTACACTGTAGTCTTCTGGTGAAACATAATTTTACTATATAGTCACTCCATTTCTACCAAAGATAATCACAATAAGATGAATTTGTTCACAAAATAAGTCTAGTCTCACTAAACTTGGCCTGATTATTTACATAACTACAGCATGAATAGTAATTGAACATGGAGGCTCTTTTCTGTAACTTCTTTGTTTTCTTATTTTTTTTATGAGATGAGGTCTCACTGTGTTGCCCAGGATAATCTCAAACTCCTGGGCTCAAGTGATCCTCTGGCCTTAGTTTCCCAAGTAGCTAGAATTACAGGCACATGCCACTGGGCCTGGATTATAGGTCCTTTTAAAGTTTGCTTTGCTGGAACTTTTCATGAAAAATCTCAGATTAGACTTTTAAAAGCCTCTCGAGGCTATGAAGACAAGCCAAGGGCTTGCTATCAAGCTTCACTTATAATACTGTCAGAGGCATTCAAACCAGAGCAATTCCTTCTTGAATAGGGGCTGGGTAAAACAAGGGTGAGACCTACTGGGCTGCATTCCCAGGAGGTTAGGCACTCTTAATCACAGGATGACATAGGAGGTCAGCAGGAATGGTATCACAAGATACAGGTCATAAAGACCCTGCTGATAAAACAGCAGTAAAGAAGCCAGCCAAAACCCACCAAAACCAAGATGGTGATGAAAATAACTTCTGGTTCTCTTCACTTCTCATTATGCACTAATTATAATATTTTAGCATATTAAAAGACACTCCAACTAGTGCCATGATCATTTACAAATGCCACAGCAACATCAGGAAGTTACTCTATATGGTCTAAAAAGAGAAAGAGCTCTCAGTTCCGGGAACTACCCACCCTATCCCCAGAAAACTCATGAATAACCCATCCCCGTGTAGCACATAATCAAGAAATAACCATAAAAATAGCCAACTCCCAGCCCTCGGGGCTGCTCTGCCTATGGAGTAGCCATTCTTTTATTCCTTTACTTTCTTAACAAACTCACTTTCACTTTACTCTATGATCTTGCCCCAAATATTTTCCTGTAAGAGATCCAAGAATCTTCTCTTGGAGTCTGGATTGGTACCCCTTTCCAGTAACAATACCTACAGATTTGGATGAATTCTTCTCTTGTTGAGATCCTCAAGATATCCTAGGGTCCAGGGCCTGCTGGGAAGTGACATTCCTTTCTCACCTGTAAGGCCTGTAAGCCGGGTATCAGTCCAGTTTTTCCAAAGGGAAAAGAGATTTATTGGCATTATAAAATCTACCTTCGTTTCTTTTTTAAATTTTTATTTTATTTTTTTGAGACAGGGTCTTGCTCTGTCACCAAAGCTGGAGTGCAGTGGTGCCATCTCAGCTCACTACAATCTCCACCTCCCTGCAACCTCTGCCTCCCAGGCTCCAGCCAACCTCCCACCTCAGCCTCCTGAGTAGCTAGGACTACAGGCACGCCTTACCATGCCTGGCTAACTTTTTGTATTTTTTTTTATAGAGACGAGATTTTACCATGTTGCTCAGTTTGGTCTAGAACTTATGAGCTCAAGCAATCCACCTGCTTCAGCCTCCCATAGTGCTGGGATTACATTACAGGCATGAGCCATTGGGCCTCAACCTTAGTTTCTTGAAGCTGCTTGTGATAGAGACAGTAGACAGTGAAGATTCCCCAGTGAAACCCCACCTTCAAGCCTAAAACAGCCTGAAGGCTGAAAGATTGGACTGCTGGTCCCAGATGAAAAACACAACCCAGAGGGAGAAATGCCCGTTTCCCAACCTTTCCTAACTGATTCTTTCTGAATAATGCCCACACATGTGCACTGGAGGAATAGGGTGGAGTGACCAGGAATTTGCACCTTACGGAGGGGGAGGAGTCTGGCTTTTCAGCTCATGTGTGGGGACCTGATATTCAATCCACGAGGTGGGAGGCCATTGGCAGGACACCTCTCACTTTGCTGAAAGTTTTTTTTTTTTCCTTTTTGCCCAGTAAATTCCACTGTCCTCACTCTTCAGTATGTCCACATGCCTAATTTTTCCTGGTCGTGACACAAGAACCCAGATTTAGCTTAACTAAGGAGCAAAAATTCTGCATCACTCGGTCATATCTGACCTATACACATTCTCAAATATGACATTCCAGCCAAAACCTTGGTTATAAAACCAATGCTTCCAATTATGTTCTGTTACAAAGAGAACAGATTCTTATTGAACCTACATAAATAATTATATTGCCATGAAAGAAGGATAGTCACTAATAGCTTCTGAATTCTGGACAGGTCAAGTAGGGAGAAAAAGTAATTGTACTTTGTTCATAAAGGAGTAATCTACCAAGTTGCTGTAAGCAATAGGTAGTCTGAGAGAAAAGAGAAAATTTTCCTTAAATCTGGAAAACAAAACCAGCAGTGATTCAAATAAAATGTCATGAGTTCACTTAGTCTCATGTAACTAATTCTTCTTCTGCTTGATTTTGGGTCTAGCAATTTTATGAACCCAAGAGTTTCCTTATTAGAGTTCTGGAAATCCTTACTCAATACAAGGTATAACGAAGTTACCAGAAACCTGAACCTATCCGTTATTTTCATGAATCTCCTTGAAGATGAAATACTTTCAGACTACACTCACTTGTAAATGTAAGGTTCTTGTATCAGTTCGAATACCATCTCAAAAAAAAAAAAAAAAAAAAAGAACTGCTGAAAACCAGGTAATTTATAAAGGAAAGAGGTTTAATCGACTCACAATTCAGCATGGCTGGGGAGGCCTCAGGAAACTTACAATCATGGCAGAAGGTGAAGGGAAACCAAGGCACCTTCCTCACAAGGCAGCAGGAAGGAGAATTGCCGAGCAAAGGGGGAAAAGCCCCTTATAAAACCATCACATCTTGTGAGAACTCACCCACTATCATGAGAATAGCATGGAGGAACTGCCCCCATTATTCAATTACATCCACCTGGTCTCTCCTTTGGCACGTGGGGATAATGGGGATAATGAGGACTGTCAGGCCTCTGAGCCAAAGCTAAGCCATCATATCCCCTGTGACCTGCACGTACACATCCAGATGGCTGGTTCCTGCCTTAACTGATGACATTTCACCACAAAAGAAGTGAAAATGGTCTGTTCCTGCCTTAACTGATGACATTTCACCACAAAAGAAGTGAAAATGGTCTGTTCCTGCCTTAACTGATGACATTACCTTGTGAAATTCCTTTTCCTGGCTCATCCTGGCTCCAAAGCTCTCCCACTGAGCACCTTGTGAGCGCCCCCACCCCTGCCCGCCAGAGAAAAACCCCCTTTGACTGTAATTTTCCTTTACCTACCCAAATCCTATAAAACGCCCCCCTTCCCCATCTCCCTTTGCTGACTCTCTTTTCAGACTCAGCCCACCTGCACCCAGGTGATATAAACAGCCTTGTTGCTCACACAAAGCCTATTTGGTGGTCTCTTTACATGGATGCGCATGACAGGGATTATGGAGATTTCAATTCAAGATGAGATTTGGGTGGGAATACAAAGCCTAACCATATCATTCTGCCCCTGGCCCCTCCCAAATCTCAGGTCTTTTCTACATTTCAAAACCAATCATGCCTTCCCAATACTCCCCCAAAGTCTTAATTCATTCCAGCACTAACCCAAACGTCCAAGCTCAAAGTCTCTTTGAGACGAGGTAAGTGCCCTCCACCTATACGCTTGTAAAATCAAAAGCTGAACAACTGATTTACAGCCTTGTTGCCACGGGTGAGACCGTCAGCTGGCCCATTACTCAATACAACCATTACAACCAGAAATGCAGACCTCTATACCCTACGCCTCACGTGCTTTGTCCAGCCCAGCCTTTGTCTAGCCCAGTATACCCTATCCCCAATATCAATTCTTGCACTTTGCCTAATAAAAATCCCAACCTTTTCAGAGAGGCAGTGAGGGAATTCTCTTTCTTGTGCTGCCTCCCTTATGCCCATGCATAAGCTCCAGTGAAGTCTCAGGAAAACTCTTTGGGCCTTATGTCAATTTCTATTGCATTGAGAGCCCAAGAACCCATAGTATGTAACAAGCCTAGGCAATGCAGTATGAACTCCCTGGAAAAAATTTAAAGAAAAAGAAAAGGAAGAACTTGGTGTAAGAACCAGGTTGGGAGGAGAGAAGGGTATGTCTTACGTTAAGGAATTCAACTTGGGATTTTAAAGAATAATTCTTTAAGATAGTCCCCAAATCCCTATCTAGATGCCTCTCCTTTGCCTGGTGAAATAAGTTAATGGAGTTTGCTGAAAGATCAGCCACAGGATATGATCAGAAAAGGCAGAGGAGTGAGACAAAGAAAGAGCTAAATGGTTAGTCTACATGATAAAGAATCAAGAGTGAAACTCTGTCTCAAAAAAAACATAAATAAATAAAAAGAATCTGGAGTTTCCTGAAAATACTTTCAGATAGAAGGATAGGACCTTGCAACCCCATAAACTGGAACCCATGGTGGGAAAGGGGGGTTGGGGAGATGAGAGTGACTGAGGAAATGAGAACAAGGAAGTCTAACTATTGGTGCTCGCTTATCCTCATTACCACTGCCCATGCCCACCTGCCCCTGCCACTGCCTCCAAAGAAGCTTTTTGGTAAAGGAGTGCACTACACAACTACCATATGTTAGTGATAGTTTGTGGGAATTTAAAACAACACCAAAACCAATGCTATATCCCACATTAGTTGGGAAGAGGAGAGGTGGAAACAGGAGGAAGGATAAACTGAGATGGAATTTAGTAGGGGCACAGGAAACAAAAGGCAAAGACCAGGAGAATTCATAGAAATAGAGGAATAAGGGGATGGAGCTCCAAGTACTTTCATTTTAGTATAGTGTGGCCACCCCCCACCCCACACACATACATACATATACATAAGGCGGGTGAGCTGGAGTCATTTGAGAGCCCGAAGCATGATTGTGTTAAATCAAGGTGTCTCTAAACCGGTTGGAACTTCTGAATGGATTCCCTACTGTTAGGGGCTCCTTCCTGTCACCTAAATCCTTTACAGAATACAAGTCCTTTGCCAAGTGTATACTCTGCAAATATCCACTTCAAGTGTGTAGTTTGCCTTTGCTCGCATTATGGTGTCTTTTGAGAAACAGCAGCTTTTATTTTTCTTGTAGCCCAGTTTTTCAATGTATCAATAAAGTATGATGAATACTTTTTTAATGAAGTTTTTGCCAACCCCAAAGTCATAAAGATATTCTCCTATGCTTTCTTCTGAAAGCTTTGTTAGTTTAACCAATTACATTAGGTCTAAAATTCTTCTTGTGGTTTTTGTAAAGAAGAAGGGTTCTGGATACATTTATTTTACTTATAGATATCTGATTGGCACAGCACCATTTATTGGGAAGACCATATGCATTGCACTACAATAACACCTTTATGAAAAAAAAAAATCAGTGGTGGTCTAAGTCTTAGAATCCAGTAGTAATATCTACAGATATTCTTCAAGAACCCCTTTGCAATATGTGGCACATTTGTTTTTACATGTATTTTAGAATCAACTTATTTGTATATAAACCTGCTGGGAGTTTGATTAGGATTAGATTAAATCCATTGATTTGGGGAGAACTAAAATCTTTACAATAGTGAGTCTTCCAACAATTATCATGATATAACCCTCCATTTACTTACAGCTACTTCAAAAGGTCTTTTACATCTTTGATTAGATTTATTCTAAAGTTTTTAATTTTTTGAAAATAGTATCTTCTTCCTTATTTCTTCTTTTGTTACTTTGTTGCTAATATTAAAAAATTTGATTTTTTGTATGTTGATCTCATTTCACAAAATTGTTAAATGTACTTATAGTTATTCTATATTAATAACTATTTTTCCTTTTTAAATTTCAGTAGCTTTAGGGGTACAAGTGGTTTTTGGTTACATGGATTAATTGTATAGTGGAAAGTCTGAGACTTTAGTGTACCTGTCACCTGAGTAGTGTACACTGTACCCAATATGCAGTTTTTTATCCCTCATCCTCATTTCACCCTTCCCCCTTCTCAGTCTCCAATGTCCATTCTACCACTCTCTATGCCTTTGCATACCCATAGCTTAGCTCCCATTTATAAGTGAGAAAATACAGTATTTGTTCCATTCCTGAGTTACTTCACTTAGAATAATGACCTCCAGCTCCATCCAAGTTGCTGCAAAAGACATCATTTCATTCTTTTTCGTGGCTGAGTAGTTCTCAATGGTGTATATATACGACGTTTTCTTTATCCATTCATCAGCTGATGAACACTTAGGTTGGTTCCATATCTTTGCAATTGTGAATTGTGCTGCAATAAACATATGTGTGCAGGTGTCTTTTTTTGAAATAATGACTTATTTTCCTTTGGGTAGATACCCTGTAGTGGGATTGCTGGATCAAATGGTAGATCTACCTTTTTTTTTTCTTTGAGACAAGGACTCAGTCTGTCACCCAGGCTAGAGTGCAGTGGCATGACAATGGCTCACCGCAGCCTCTACCTCCTGAACTCAAGCAATCATCCCACCTCAGCCTCCTGAGACCACAGCTCATCTCCTAGCTGGGACCACAGCTGGGACACCAGCCTGGCTAATATTTAACTTATTTGTTTGTAGTGACATGGTCTCACCATGTTGCCCAGGCTAGTCTGGAACTCCAGGGATCAAGCAATCCTCTTGCCTTGGCCTCCCAAAATGCTAGGATTACAGTCGTGAGCCACTGCACCTGGACTAGATCTACTTTTAGTTGTTTGAGAAATCTCCATACTCTTTTAAGAGATAGTACTAATTTACATTTCCACCAGTAGTGTATAAGCATTTGTGGCTGGGTGAAGTGGCTCATGACTGTAATCCCAGCACTTTGGGAGGCTGAGGTGGGAGGATTGCTTGAGCCCAGGAGTTCAAGGCCAGCCTGGGCAACATAGTGAGACCCTGTCTCTACAAAATTTTTTTTTTTTAATTAGCCAGGCATGGTGGCACATACCTGTAGTCCCAGCTACTTGGGAGGCTGAGGTAGGAGCATCACTTGAGCCCAGGAGCTTGAGACTGCAGTGAGCCATGTTCATGCCACTGCATTCCAGTCTGGGTGACAGAGTAAGACCCTATCTCAAAAACAAACAAAAACAAAAACAAAACAAAAAAAACAAAAAAAAGTCATTCCCCTTTCACCACATCAATGCCAACATCTGTTGTTTTTTGACTTTTCAATAATGACCATTCTGGTGGGGGTAAGATGGTATCTTATTGTAGTTTTAATTTGCATTTTCCTGATGATTAATGATGTTGAGCATTTTTTCATGTTTGTTGGTCATCTGTACATCTTCTTTTGAGAAATATCTGTTTATGTCATTTGCCCAATTTTTGATGGGATTATTTGTTTTTTTCTTACTGATTTGTTTGAGTTCCTCGTAGATACTGGATATTAGTCCTTTTGTTGGCTGCATAGTTTTCAAATATTTTCTCCCATTCTGTGGGTTGTCTGTTTACTCTGATTATTAGTTTTGCTATGCAGAAGCTTTTTAGTTTAATTAGGTCTCATTTATTTATTTTTGCTTTTGTTGTATTTGCTTTAGGAGTCTTAGTCAAAAATTCTAGGTTTTCCTAGGTTTTTTTCTAGAATTTTTATGGCTTCGAGTCTTAGATTTAAGACTTCAATCCATCTTGAGTTGATTTTTGTATATGATGAGAGATAGAGATCCAGTTTCTTTCTGCTACATGTGGGCATCCAGTTTGCCCAGCCCCATTTATTGTATAGAGTATCCTTTCCCTAATTTATGTTTTTGTAATGCTTTGTCAAAGATCAGTTGGTTGTAAGTACGTGGCTTTATTTTTGGATTCTCTATTATGTTCCATTGGTCTATGTATTTACTTTTATACAAGTAGCATGCTGTTTTGGTTACTCTAGCCTTATAGTATAATTTGAAGTTCAAGTAATGTGATGACTCTAGATTTGTTCTTTTTGTTTAGGATTGCTTTGGCTATTCAGGCTCTTTTTTGGATTCATATCAATTTTGGGATCATTTTCCTAATTCTGTGGAAAACGATGTTGGTATTTTGATAGGAATTACATTGAATCTGTAGATTGCTTTGGGCAATATGGTCCTTTTCATGATATTGATCTCTTCAATCCATGACTATGGGTTATATTTCCATTTGTTTGTGTCATCTATAATTTCTTTCAGCAATGTTTTGTAGTTATCCTTGTAGAGATCTTTCACCTCTTTGGTTAAGTATCTTCCTATGTATTTTTTTCTTTTGCAGCTATCGTAAAAGGGATTGAGTTCTTGATTTGAGTCTCAGCCTGGTTGGTTTTGGTGTATAGCAGTGCCACTGTTTTGTGTACACTGATTTTGTAATCTGAAACTTTACTGAATTCATGTATTAAATCTAGAAGTCTTTTGGAGGAGTCTTTAGGGTTTTCTAGGTACACAGTCACATCATCGGAAACCAGGGATAGTTTGACTTCCTCTTTTCCAATTTGGATGCCCTTTATTTCTTTTTCTTGCCTGATTGCTCTGGCTAGGACTTCCAATAACTAATTCTAATATTATTTCTGTGGTCTTTTGAATTTTTATAAGTACAACATGTGTTGACTGAAAATTTCTCTTACTCCCACTTCTTTTTATATGTGGTAAATTATGTTGACTTTTTTTCTTTTTTCTTTTCTTTTTTTTCTAATTATACTTTAAGTTCTGGGGTACATGTGCAGAATGTGTAGGTTTGTTACATAGCTATACACGTGCCATGGTAGCTAGCTGCATCCATCAACCTGTCATCCATATTAGGTATTTCTCTTAATGCTATCACTCCCCTAGCCCCTGCCCCCCAAGAGGCCCTGGTGTGTGATGTTCCCCTCCCTGTGTCCATGTGTACTCATTGCTCAACTCCCACTTATGAGTGAGAACATGCAGTGTTTGGTTTTCTGTTCTTGTGTTAGTTTGCTGAGAATGACAGTTTCCAGCTTCATCCATGTTCCTGTAAAGGTAATGAACTCATCCTTTTTTTTTATAGCTGCATAGTATTCTTTGATGAATATGTGCCACATTTTCTTTATGCAGTCTATCATTGATGGGCATTTGGGTTGGTTCCAAGTCTTTGTTATTGTGAATACTGCATATTGTTTATGCAATACACATACGTGTGCATGTGTTTTTATTAGTAGAATGATTTATAATACTTTGAGTATATACCCAGTAATGGGATTGCTGGGTCAAATGATATTTCTAGTTTCAGATCCTTTAGGAATCGCCACACTGTCTTCCACAATGGTTGAACTAATTTATATTCCCACCAACAGTGTAAAAGCGTTCCTATTCCTTGACATCCTCTCCAGCATCTGTTGTTTCTGACTTTTAAATGATCACCATTCTAACTGGTGTGAGATGGTATTTCACTGTGGTTCTGATTTGCAATTCTCTAATGACTAGTGATGATGAGCTTTTTTTCCCCATGTTTTTTGGCCACATAAATGTCTAATTTTGAGAAGTGCCTGCTTATATCCTTCACCCACTTTTTGACGGAGTTGTTTTTTCCTTGTAAATTTGTTTACATTCTTTGTAGAGTCTAGATATTAGCCCTTTGTCAGATGGATAAAATGCAAAAATTTTCTCCCATTCCGTAGGTTGCCTGTTCACTCTGATGATAGTTTCTTTTGCAGTGTAGAAGTCTTTAGTTTAATTAGATCCCATTTGTCTGTTTTGGCTTTTGTTGCCATTGCTTTTGGTGTTTTAGTCATGAAGTCTTTGCCCACTCCTATGTACTGAATGGTATTACCTAAGTTTTCTTCTAGGGTTTTTATGGTTTTAGGTTTTACATTTAAGTCTTTAATCCATCTTGAGTTAATTTTTGTATTAGGTGTAAGGAAGGGGTCCAGTTTCAGCTTTCTGCATATGGCTAGCCAGTTTTCCCAGCACCATTTATTAAATAGGGAATCATTTCCCCATTGCTTGTTTTTGTCAGGTTTGTCAAAGATCAGATGGTCGTAGATGTGTGGTGTTATTTCTGAGGCCTCTGTTCTGTTCCATTGGTCCACATATCTGTTTTGGTACCAACACTGTGCTGTTTTTTGTAGTATAGTTTGAAGTCAGGTAGCATGATGCCTCCAGCTTTGTTCTTTTTGCTTAGGATTGTCTTGGGTATGGAGGCACTTTTTTGGTTCCATATGAAATTTAAAGCAGATTTTTCTAATTCTGTGAAGAAAGAAAGTCAATGGTAGCTTGATGGGGATAACATTGAATCTATAAATTACTTTGGGCAGCATGGCCATTTTCACGATATTGATTCTTCCTATCCATGAGCATGGAATATTTTTCCATTTATTTGTGTCCTCTCTTATTTCCTTGAGCAGTGGTTTGTGGTTTTCCTTGAAGAGGTCCTTCAAATCCCTTGTAAGTTATATTCCTAGGTATTTTATTCTCTTTGTAGCAATTGTGAATGGGAGTTCACTCATGATTTGGCTCTCTGTCTGTTATTGGTGTATAGGAATGCTTGTGACTTTTGCACATTGATTTTTTATCCTGAGACTTTGCTGAGGTTATCAGCTTAAGGACGTTTGGGGCTGAGACAATGGTGTTTTCTAAATATACAATCATATCATCTGCAAACAGAGACAATTTGACTTCCTGTTTTCCTAATCGAATACCCTTTATTTCTTCCTCTTGCCTGATTGCCCTGGCCAGAACTTCCAATACTATATTGAATAGGAGTGGTGAGAGAGGGCATCCTTGTCTTGTGCTTGTTTTCAAAGGGAATGCTTCCAGTTTTTGCCCATTCAGTTATGATATTGGCTTTGGGTCTGTCATAAATAGCTCTTATTATTTTGAGATATGTTCCATCAATATCTAGTTTATTGAGAATTTTTAGGATGAAGGCTGTTGAATTTTGTCAAAGGCCTTTTCTGCATCTATTGAGATAATCATGTGGTTTTTGTCATTGGTTCTGTTTATGTTATGGATTACGTTTATAGGTTTGCATATGTTGAACCAGCCTTGCATCCCAGGGATGAAGCCAACTTGATCTTGGTGGATAAGCTTTTTGATGTGCTGCTGGATTTGGTTTGCCAGTATTTTATTGAGGATTTTCACTTCGATTTTCATCAAGGATATTCACCTGTAATTTTCTTTTTGTGCTGTGTCTCTGACAGGTTTTGATACCAGGATGATGCTGGCCTCATGAAATGAGTTAGGGAGGAGTCCCTCTTTTTCTATTGTTTAGAATAGTTTCAGAAGGAATGGTACCAGCTCCTCTTTGTACCTCTGGCCCGGGACTTTTTTGGTTGGTAGGCTATTAATTACTGCCTCAATTTCAGAACTTGTTATTAGTCTATTCAGGGATTCCACTTCTTCCTGGTTTAGACTGGGGAGGGTGTATATGTCCAGGAATTTATCCATTTCTTCTAGATTTTCTAGTTTATTTGCATAGAGGTGTTTATAGTATTGTCTGATGGTAGTTTGTATTTCTGTGGGATCAGTGGCGATATCCCCTGTATCATTTTTTAGTGCATCTATTTTATTCTTCTCTCTTTTCTTCTTTATTACTCTGGCTAGCAATCTATCTATTTGGTTGATGTTTTCAAAAAAACATCTCCTGGATTCACTGATTTTTTGAAGAGTTTTTTTTGTGTATGTCTCTATCTCCTTCAGTTCAGTTCTGATCTTAGTTATTTCTTGTCTTCTGCTAGCTTTTGAATTTGTTTGCTCTTGCTTCTCTAGTTCTTTTAATTGTGATGTTAGAATGTCAATTTTAGATCTTTCCTGCTTTCTCTTGTGGACATTTAGTGCTATAAATTTCCCTCTAACCACTGCTTTAAATGTGTCCCAGAGATTCTGGTAAATTGTGTCTCTGTTCTCATTGGTTTCAAAGCATATCTTCATTTCTGCCTTAATTTCGTTACTTACTCAGTAGTCATTCAGGAGCAGGTTGTTCAGTTTCCATGTAGTTGTGTGATTTTGCGTGAGTTTCTTAATCTGCAGATCTTTATTTGCAGTTCTAATTTTATTGCACTATCGTCTGAGAGACCGTTTGTTATGATTTCCGTTCTTTTGCATTTGCTGAAGCATGTTTTACTTCCAATTATGTGGTCAATTTTAGAATAAGTGCAAGGTGGTGCTGAGAATGTATATTCTGTTGATTTGGGGTGGCGAGTTCTGTAGATGTCTATTAGGTCTGCTTGTTCCAGAACTGAGTTCTGAATATCCTTGTTAATTTTTTGTCTCATTGATCTAACATTGACAATGGGGTGTTAAAGTCTCCCACTATTTTTGTGTGGGAGCCTAAGTCTCTTTGTAGGTCTCTAAGAACTTGCTTTATGAATCTGGGTGCTCCTGTATTGGGAGCATATATATTTAGGATAGTTAACTTTTCTTGTTGCATGATCCCTTTACCATTATGTAATGCCCTTCTTTGTCTCTTTTGACCTTTGTTGGTTAAAAGTCTGTTTTATCAGAGACTAGGATTACAACCCCTGCTTTTTTTGTTTTCCATTTGTTTGGTAGATCTTCCTCCATCCCTTTATTTTGAGCCTATGTGTGTCTTTGCACATGAGATGGGTCTCCTGAATACAGCACACCAATGGGTCTCGACCCTTTATCCAATTTGCCAGTCTGTGTCTTTTAATTGGGGCAATTAGTCCACTAACATTTAAGGTTAATATTGTTATATGTGAATTTGATCCTGTCATTATGATGCTAGCTGGATATTTTGCCCATTAGTTGATGCCATTTCTTCATAGTGTTGATGGCCTTTACAGTTTGGTATGTTTTTGCAGTGGCTGGTACTGGTTGTTCCTTTCCATGTTTAGTGCTTCCTTCATGAGCTCTTGTAAGGCAGGCCTGGTGGTGACAACATCTCTCAGCATTTGCTTGTCTGTAAAGGATTTTATTTCTCCTTCACTTATTAAGCTTAGTTTGGCTGGATATGAAATACTGGGTTGAAAATTCTTTTCTTTGAGAATGTTGAATATTGGCCCTCACTCTCTTCTGGCTTGTATGGTTTCTGCCGAGAGATCCGCTGTTAGTCTGATGGGCTTCCCTTTGTGGGTAACCCGATCTTTCTCTCTGGCTGCCCTTAACATTTTTTCCTTCATTTCAACCTTGGTGAATCTGACGATTATGTGTCTTAGGGTTGCTGTTCTTGAGGAGTATCTTTGTGGTGTTCTCTGTATTTCCCGAATTTGAATGTTGGCCTGTCTTGTTAGGTTGGGGAAGTTCTCCTGGATAATATCCTGAAGAGTGTTTTCCAACTTGGTTTCATTCTCCCTGTCACTTTCAGGTACACCAGTCAAATGTAGTTTTGGTCTTTTCACATAGTCCTATATTTTTTGGAGGCTTCGTTCATTCCTTTTCTTTCTTTTTTCTCTAATCTTGTCTTCTTGCTTTATTTCATTGAGTTGATCTTCAATCTCTGATATCCTTTCTTCTGCTTGATCGATTCAGCTTTGATACTTGTTTATGTTTCATGAAGTTCTTGTGCTGTGTTTTTCAGCTCCATCAGGTCATTTATGTTCTTCTCTAAACTGGTTATTCTAGGTAGCAATTCATTTAAATTTTTTCAGGGTTCTTAGCTTCCTTGCATTGGGTTAGAGCATGCTCCTTTAGCTTGGAGGAGTTTGTTATTATCCACCTTCTGAAGCCTACTTCTGTCAATTTGTCAAACTCATTCTCCATCCAGTTTTGTTCCCTTCCTGGTGGGAAGTAGTGATCCTTTGGAGGAGGAGAGGCATTCTGGTTTTTGGAATTTTCAGCCTTTTTGCACTGGTTTGTTCCCATCTTCGTGGATTTATCTACCTTTGGTGTTTGATGTTGGTGACCTTTGGATGGGGTCTCTGAGTGGATGTCCTCTTTATTGATGTTGATGCTCTTCCTTTCTGTTTGTTAGTTTTCCTTCTAACAGTCAGGCCCCTTTGCTGCAGGTCTGCTGGAGTTTGCTGGAGGTTCACACCAGGCCCTGTTTTCCTGGGTATCACCAGCAGAGGCTGCAGAATAGCAAAGATTTCTGCCTGTTCCTGCCTCTGTAAGCTTCATCCCAGAGGAGCACCTGCCAGATGCCAGCCAGAGCTCTCCTGTAGGAGGCGTCTGTCGGCCTCTAAGGGAGATGTCTCCCAGTCAGAAAACATGGGGGTCCGTGACCCACTTGAGGAGGCCGTCTGACCCTTAACAGAGCTCAAGCACAGTACTGGAAGATCCACTGTTTTCTTCAGAGGCATCAGGCAGGACATTTAAGTCAGCTGAAGCTGCCACCACAGCTTTTATTTAAAAGCCCCATAACTGGGGATGCTGCTTTTGTTTCAGAGATGCCCTGCCCAGAGAGGAGGAATCTAGTGAGGCAGTCCGGCCACAGTGGCCTTGCTGAGCTGCAGTGGTCTCTGCCCAGTGCGAACTTCCTGGTAGCTTTGTTTACACTGTGAGGGTAAAATCACCTACTCAAGCCTCAGCAATGGTGGATGCCACTCCCTGCACCAAGCTCGAGCATCACAGGTTGACCTCAGACTGCTGTGCTGGCAGTGAGAATTTCAAGCCAGTGAATCTTACTTCCTGGGCTCTGTGGGTGTGGGACCCGCGGAGCCAGACCACTTGGCTCCCTGGCTTCAGCCCCTTTTCCAGGGCAGTGAATGGTTCTGTCTTGGTGGAGTCTCAGGTGCCACTGGGGTATGAAAAAAAAAAAAAATTCCTGCAGCTAGCTCGGTGTCTGCCCAAATGGCCACCCAGTTTTGTGCTTGAAACCCAGGGTCCTGGTGGTGTAGGCACTGGGGGGAGTCTCCTGGTCTGCAGGTTGCAAAGACCATGGGGACAGTGCAGTATCTAGGCTGGAGCGCACTGTTCACAGTCCCTCCCAGCTATCCTTGGCTAGGGCAGGGAATTCCCCAACCCCTTGTGCTTCCCAGGTGAGGCAACACCCCACTCTGCTTCGGCTCACCCTCTGTGGGCTGCACCCACTGTCCAACCAGTCCCAGTGAGATGAACCGGGTACCTCAGTTGGAAATGCAGAAATCATGCATCTTCTGCGTCGATCTCACTGGGAGCTCTGGACTGGAGCTGTTCCTGTTTGGCCATCTTGTCAGCAATCATGTTGACAGATTTTTAAGTGGGAAACTAACATTGCATTATTGAAATTAACCCTTACTTGTTGTAATGTACTAGTCTCTCTTATTTGGTAATTTTTAAAAGCATTTTCTTCTAAAAATTAGTCTATAATTTTCCTTTCTTATATGTTTTAGAATTAAGATCATATTGGCCTTACAAAAAAGTAGAGAAGTGTTTCCTTTTTCTATTCTCTAAAAGAATTTATGTAAGATTGTTGTTATTTCTTCATTTAATGTTTAAAAGAAATCACTGGTGAAACCATTGAATCTGGAGTTTCACTTGTGTGAACGTTTTTAATTATAGGTTAGGTTTTTTAAATAGAGATATGAATTTTTGTTTCTCTTTGTGTCCATTTTGGTAAGCTATGTTTTTCTAGGGATTTCTCAGTTTCACCACAATTTTAAATGACATAATTATTGATTATATTCCTTATTATCTATTCAATATCTATATAACTTGAGGAATGTTTCATTTTTCCTCCTAATGTTGAAAATTTGTCTTTGCTTCTGTTTATGATGTCATGCTAAAGGACCTATCAATTTTATTGTTATTTTCAAATAATACAATTTGGGTTTTGTTTATTTTCTCTAGTGAACATCTGTTTTATATTTTTCTGCTCCTATATTCATTCTACATTTTAATCCCATAAGACATTAAATTATTGATACATATGGTGAATATTTACTTACATTTACCCTGATATTATCTCTTTTCATTTTTCTTTATTATTTTCTCATGTTTCCATGCTTCTGTGTGGGACCATTTTTCTTTTGTCTGCAGAATTCCTTTTAGTATTTCTTTTAGTTCGCATCTGCTAGTGATGAATATTTTTACTCTTGTTTAACTAGAAATGTCTTCAGTTTCCCTTCAGTTTTGAGTAGCATTTTTGCTTGGTATAGAGTTCTAGATTGGCAATTATTTTCTTTCAGCACCTTTTGCTTTTCTTATTTTTACTTTTATTTAAGACATTTTTATTTTAGAATTCCCCAGGCTGGTCTGGTCTGAAACTCCTGGCTCAAGTGATACTCCTGCCTCATCCTTCCAAGTAGCTGAGATTACAGATGTGAGCTACCATACCCAACTCTTTCAGCACTTTTTAAATGTTATTTCATTGTCTTCCATCTTCCATCATCTCAGTTGAGGAGTGAATTTAAGTCTTTTGTTGCTTTTACAACTACTGTGCCTTTTAAAAATCCAACTGCCTGAACGATTTTCACTTGTCTTTGGTTTTAACAGTTTGGCTATAATGTGCTAAGGTTGTATTTCTTAAATTCATCTTACTTTGGGTTTGTAGGCTTGAATCTGAGACTTGTCTTTCATTAATTTCAGAGAATTTTACAGCCGTTGTTTATTAAAATATTGCTTCTGACTTGATATGGTTTGGCTCTGTGTCCTCACTGAGATCTCATCTTGAATTTTAATCTGAATTGTAATCCCCACATGTTCAGAAAGAGACTTCATGGAAGGTAACTGAATTATGGGGGCAGTTTCTCCATGCTGTTCTCGTGATAGTGAATGAGTTCTCACAAGTTCTGATGGTTTTGTGAGGGGCTTCCCCTACCCCTTTGTTCTGCACTTCTCTCATTCTTCTTCCTGCCACCACGTGAAGAAGGACATGTTTCCATCTTCTTCCACCATGATTGTAAGTTTCCTGAGGCTTCCCCAGCCATTTGTGAGTCAATTAAACCTCTTTCCTTTAAAAATTATCCAGTCTTAGGCAGTTCTTTACAGCAGCATGAGAACAAACTGATACATGACCCATTATTATACTTTTCTCTTTTGGAGACTTTAATTTCAAAAGTACACAGTACTCTTTTTCTGTATTACCCACCCTTTTTACACATTATGCTTCAGTTTGCATATTTTCTATTCACTTTTCTTCTAGTTCACTACTATTTTGGTCTTGTATAGCTAATGTGCTGTTAAACTCTTTCATTGAGTACTTAATTTCAGTTTTTGAATTTTTCAGTTCTAGTATTTCTATTTTATGGATTCAAATTTTCTAGTAAAACTCTATTTTTCTCTATTATCTTGACATATTAATCATAGCTATCTTATTTTTCTAATAATTCTAATACTTGGTTTTCCTTGAAACTGTTTTTATTGTGTTTTTTCTATTGTTATTTTTCAGTCATAAGGTGTGCCATGCCTAGTAACTTTTTATTAAATGTGGCACATTGTGTACGAAAATGTTTAGGGGTTGTGGATGATTTTATCTTATCTTCCTTCAGGGATTACTATTTCCTCTGCTAGCAGATCAAGTAGGCGATTAATGCTTTGTTCCCATTCAAAACTGAAATGACTATAGGTTCAGTGTACTTCTAGATCAACCCTGACTCTTCGGTCATAGCATCTAGGTGTTTCACCTGAGGACTTATGGAGGCCTGACATCTAATACCTCCCTTTTCAGAAATAAGTGATTACCAAAATCTGTGCAGTACTTATCAGAGGTTTTCATCTGGCCTCTAATCTCCATCCCAGCACAGCCTGAGAATTCAGCAGATGTCTTCAGGCAAGTCCAACAAAGTATCGGGGTCAGTTTCTCACTTCTCTTTCCTTATAAAAATCAAGCCTCTATGACTTGTTGTCTTTCTAGTGTGAGATGGTGAAAGGCTTCACTGGTTTCTCTGCCTCTTAGTAGCAATCCTCTCCCTGATCCCTTTGCTTGAATTCTTCATTTCTTTTATTGCTCTATACTTAGAATTTTAAAATGTCCTGAGGAAAACAGTGACTGCATAATGTCAGCTCAATTCTCTATATGGTTCTCCCTTCTCCAAGATTTTGTCCCATTAATTCCTATTTTCCTCTGTAACTCTTTGATTACTTCAAACATATATTTAAAATACATATTTAACTTCTCTAGCTGATCTTAGAAGAAGCATTATTCTATCTGAACTATTCCATCACACCTGCAAGTAAGTGGGGTTTTGTTTGTTTGTTTGCTTTTTGAGATGGAGTCTCACTCTGTTGCCCAGGCTAGAGTGCAATGGTGTGACCTTTGTTCACTGCAACCTCTGGCACCCGGGTTCAAGCAATTCTCCCACCTCAGCCTCCCAAGCAGCTGGGATTGCAGGCACCCACCATCATGCCCAGCTAATGTTTTTCATGTTTTTGTAGAGAGGGGGTTTAACCATGTTGGTCAGGCTGGTCTTGAACTCCTGACCTCTGGTGATCCACCTGCCTCAGCCTCCCAAAGTGCTGGGATTACAGGTGTCAGCCACTGCGCCTGGTCCAGTTTTCTTTTTTGAACAAAAATTTTATAACATTCTACTCAGCTTGAGGTATTTTTTACCTACAGAATGAAATCCAAACTTCTTACCAGGTCAGAGAAGTTCCTTTTAACCACCTAGTGTTAGTATATCTTTCTAGCTTCATCTCCTGCTACTCCTTTTCATTCACCCTATAACTCAGTCAAATTGACCTGCTCATGAATCCTCAAATATACCATGCTCCTCCACCATTTTAAGCCTTTGCACAAGCCATATCTTTTGCTAAAAATTCCCTTTCCCTTTTCTCTCTTCCCAAGCTACTACTGATCATTAAGGCTCATCTTAAATGCCACTTCCTCTATGAAGCATTGCCTGTGTGCCAAGAAAAAAGTTAGATACTCCTTCTTTTAAATATCTATGTTGATACTACTATTTTAACACTTTCTTTGTTATTATGTATGTTAATCAGTTTATCTTCTCCAGTGGACTCTGAGATACTTGAAGGTAAGAATATGACATTATGATTACTTGTATCTTCAATGTCCAGAATAGTACTTGGCATATATTAAGCTCAAGTTTAGGAGTCCTCATTGTATATCGTTCTCACTAAAAGCCCTTGGAATTCTTTTCTACCTGCCATCCTAATTGTAGAAGACTACGTGCTCGCAAACGAGACTGAGATGTTCCCGATAAGTCCTGCTCTTGCAAACGAAGCAGGGCATTCCTTCCCTGCAAACAGGGAGGACAAAGGAGCCAGCTGCTAACAGCAGACCCTGGGGGCTTGTTTATTTGTAAACATCTTGAAAATCCAGAAGGTCAGGGAAAGGTCAGAAAAACAACAATGTGTCTTGTGACTTGGCAACATTCCACAAACAACTGTATAAAATAAAGCAGAGCGTGCCATTTGAGGCGGCCGCCATGTTTGTCTTGTCTTGTGTTGTCTTGTGTGTTCATTCCTTTGTTTAGGAAATATGCGGACCCCAACACTAATCAATCTACTTTTCTTCCTTTCCTTCATAGTCAAACTTGCCACAAATGATCTAAAACTCTGCCTTAATTATCTCAATTTCCATAATATCA
This sequence comes from Macaca mulatta, assembly GCF_049350105.2. Lineage (NCBI taxonomy): Eukaryota > Metazoa > Chordata > Mammalia > Primates > Cercopithecidae > Macaca > Macaca mulatta. The sequence continues at coordinate 180,949,826 of NC_133409.1, forward strand.
AATATTTATTTTACTGAAATTTGGCAATTGTCCTATAACTTTACAGAAACAACACTCTTGAAATTGCCCAACATTTCCTTCTCACTGTACACTTGGTTTTTTATTAATTGATCCTATGAACTTCAGAATTGATGTACACCTTGTTTTAAAATCATTTCTATATAATTTATCTGACAAACTATTAAAAATTATAGTAGAATTTTTTTGCGTATTAATACCACAAAAAGTCTTAAACTTAGTAAGTCAGATAAAGAATGAAGGCCGTCTTCAAAGATCTTACTACAGTTCTATCCTTCTATGTCTCCTTTGTATCAGCTGAGACTGCTTACTATCTTCTTCAAATCTCTTTCCGAAAGAGACAATACCCGCATCTAGCTCTATACTACTTCTACTACTTCTATGTGTTAAATCATGTGGGAATGAAAGAGAATTCAAAGGGTAAACAGCACAAATGTGATTGGATTTAGCCAGAAGAGGAAGTAGTAATCAGGGTAGGACCAGCTGCATGATGAAAAATGCCACTATCATTTTGACCATGAGATAGCATCAGGGATTTCACCATAATCAAAAAGATTTGTGATGGTCACAGGCAGTTTCAACCTTTCTGGTATTCAGAATCATGATATAGGGACTGAGGATATGAGTATCTCAAAATACTGAGTAAAGATCCATGTTGTCCATTTGGCTGAGAGTGATAACAGGTAGAACCCAAACTGCTTAGAGAAAAGAAAACAAGCAAAAGAATAAGGGAAAGTTGCACTAGATGACTGGCTAAAAAGGTATACTGCTCTTTAATATGAGTTGAACTAGTCACAAGGATCAAGAGTAAATCAGGAGGGAGTAGAAAGAATTGCTTGATCTCATAGTGGCTAAGCATGAAATTGCCACTGGAGTTCCTAGTCCTACCCAGTTTATTCCCACTCCAGAATGGGGATAGAGTTTGGCACGATGTAAACTTTTCTAGCTTCTCTTTTTCTTCCCATTCCAGCTGTGGCCATTCTCCCATATTCTCTATTTTTATCCGTCTTCTTTCTGTTGCTTCTCTTCAGAGTCTCATTTTGCTTACCTTATTTCAATCATTATCTCTTTTCAGATGTCTCTGTTTTGCTGCCTTCTGGAGTGTAGGCAATCATCAAATCTATAGATCTCTAGCCTTATCCTGTGTAGTAAGACCCACATATTTTAAATTTCCTACTAAACATGACCATCTCATAAAATTCCTCAGTAAAATACTAGCAAACTGACTTGAATAACACATCAAAAATATTATACACCATGACCAAGTGAGATTTGTCCCTGAGATGCAAGATGAGTTCAACATATACAAATCAATCAATGTCATATGCTACAAAACAGAATGAAAGATAAAAACCATATGATCATCTCAATAGATGCAGAAAAGCATTTGACAAAGTTCAACATCCATTTATGATAAACACTCAACAAAATAGGGACAGAAATTCCTTCAACATATCAGGTCATTTATGAAAAGCTTACAGTTAACATCATAATTCATGGAGAAAAACAAAGTTTTTCCTCTAAGATCCAGTACAAAGCAAGAATGCCCATCATCACTACTTCTATTCAACCTAGTACTTCTTGTATTTCCTTGATGATTAGTGATGTTGAATACCTTTTCATATCTCTGTTGGCCATTGGTATGTCTTCCTTAGAAAAATGTCTGTTGCAAGTCCTTTGCCCAATCAGCAAGAGCAATCAGACACAAAAAAGAAATAAAAAGTGTCCACTTGGAAAGAAGAGGTAAAATTATCCCTATTTGCAGATGGCATGATTCTATATGTAGAAAATACTAAAGGCTCCAGAAAAGAAAAAACACACCACGATTTGACTAATAAACAAATTCATTAAAGTTGTAGAATACAAAATCAGGATACAAAAATCAGTAGCATTTATATACACCAATAACAAACTGTCTGAAAGAGAATCAAGAAAGTAACCCTATTTATGATAGCATCAAAAAGAATAAAATACTTAGGAATTAATTTAACCAAAGAAGTGAAAGATTTGAAAACTGAAAACTATAAAACATTGATTAAAAAAATTGAAGAAGACACAAATAAATGGAAAGATACTCTATGTTCACAGATTGGAAAACATTAATATTATTAAAATGTCCATACTACAAAAAGTAATCTACAGACTGAATGTAATTTCTCTGAAAATTTCAGACATTTTTCGCGAAAATAGAAAAACCTATTCTAGAATTTGTATGAAACCACAAAAGACCATGAGTAGCAAAAGCAGTCTTGAGAAAGGAAAATAAAGTTGGAGGAATTGCATTTCCTGATTTCAAATTATATTACAAATTTATAGTATCTAAATAGTATGATATTAGCATAAAACCACATGCATAGACCAATGGATCAGAATAGGGAGCCCAGAAATAAACCCACACATTTATCATCAACTGACCTTCAACAAGGACACCAATAAGACACAATAGGAAAATGATAGTCTATTCCACAAATGGTGCTGGGAAAACTGGATATCCACATACAAAGGAATGAAATTGACCCCCACCCTGGCCTTTTTTTAACACCATATACAAAAATCAGCTCAAAATGGATTAAAAGTTTAAATGTGACCTTAAACTGTAGAACTTCTAGAAATAAGTTAGGAGAAAAGCTTTTTAATCTTGGCTTTGGCAATTATTTTTTAACATAACAAAAAATTCAGGCAACAGAAGCAAAAATAAACAAGTGGGACTATATTAAACTAAAAAGCTTCTGCACAGCAAAGGGAACAATCAACAAAATGAAAAGGCAATCTATGAATTGGGAGAAAATATTTACAAACCACGTATCTGGTAACGGGTTAATATCCACAATATATAAGAAACTCACACAACTCAATAACAAAAAACAACCTGATTTAAAAATGGGCAAAGGACTTGCAACAGACATTTTTCTGAGGAAGACATACCAATGGCCAACAGAGATATGAAAAGGTATTCAACGTCACTAATCATCAAGGAAATACAAATTAAAACTACTGAGATATCACCTTACACCTGTTAGGATGGCTGTTATCAAAAACACAAGCAATAAGTGTTGGTGAGGGTATGGAGAAAAGGGAACCATGTACACTATTTGTGGGAATGTAGATTGGTACAGCCCCATTTATAAAAAATAGCACAGGCCGGGCACGGTGGCTCAAGCCTGTAATCCCAGCACTTTGGGAGGCCGAGACGGGTGGATCACGAGGTCAGGAAATCGAGACCATCCTGGCTAACAGGTGAAACCCCGTGTCTACTAAAAAATACAAAAAACTAGCCGGGCGAGGTGGCGGGCGCCTGTAGTCCCAGCTACTCGGGAGGCTGAGGCAGGAGAATGGCGGGAACCCGGGAGGCGGAGCTTGCAGTGAGCTGAGATCCGGCCACTGCACTCCAGCCCGGGCGACAGAGCCAGACTCCGTCTCAAAACAACAACAAAAACAACAACACAGCACAGAGGTTCCTCAAAAAATTAAAAATAGAATTGCCACATTATCTAGCTCTTCCACTTCTGGGTATATATCCAAAGACAATGAAATCAGTACCTCAAAAAGATCATCTGAACTCCCATGTTCACTGCAGCATAATTTATAACAGCTAAGATATAGAAACAACCTGTGTCTGTTGATGGATGAACGGATAGAGAAAATGTGATGTATGTGTGTATATACACACTTACATACACACACCCAGTGGAATATTAGGCAGCCTTAAAAAAGGAGATCCTGTCATTTACAACAACATGGATGAAGCTGGAGGACGTTATGGGGTAAGTGAAATAAGCCGTGCATGGAAAGAAAACCAGTTCATGATCTCACTTACACGTGGAATTTAAAAAAGTCATACACTGAAACAGAGAGTAGAACAGAGCTTCCCAGGGGCAGAGATTGGGGAAACAGGAAGACGTCGCTTAAAGGGTACAAAGTTGCAGTTCTGTAGGATAAAGGAGTTTAGAGATCTAATGTACAGCATGGTGACCATAATTAATAATACTGTGCTGTATACTGGAAATTTTCTGAGAGACTTCAAGTGCTCTCACTCTAAAACAAAACAAAAAAAATGGGGTGACTATGTGAAGAGATAAATGTATTAATTTGCATGACTTTAGCAATCATTTCACTATGTATGTGTTTCAAAATATCATGTTAGGCTGGGCATGGTGGCTCATGCTTGTAATTCCAGCACTTTGGGAGGCTGAGGCGAGTGGGTTGCCTGAGGTCAGGAGTTCAAGAACAGCCTGGCCAACATGGTGAAACCCCATCTCTACTAAAAATACAAAAATTAGCCAGACGTAGTGGTGGGCACCTGTAGTACCAGCCAGTCAGGAGGCTGAGGCAGGAAAATCGCTTGAACCCAGGCAATGGAGGTTGTAATGAGCTGAGATTGCGCCATTGTACTGCAGCCTAGGCAACAGAGTGAGACTCTGTCTAAATATATATATATATCCCAGCACTTTGGGAGGCCAAGGTGGACAGATCACAAGGTCAGGAGATCGAGACCGTCCTGGCTAACATGGTGAAACCCGGTTTCTACTAAAAATACAGAAAATTAGCTGGGCATGGTGGTAGGTGCCTGTAGTCCCAGCTACTCGGGAGGCTGAGGCAGGAGAATGGCTTGAACCCGGGAGGCAGAGCTTGCAATGAGCCGAGATCGTGCCACTACACTCCAGCCTGGGCAACAGTGTGAGACTCCATCTAAAAATAAATAAATAAATAATAAAAATAAATAAAACAAAACGTGTTTCACACCTGAAATACATGAAATTTTAAAATTATTTAAATTTCCTTCTTTCATCTCAAAATCAGACTTATCATTTCCCCCTCAAACCTTTTCTGACTTCCCTATTTCTTTTACTATTTAACCAGCCTGGCTATTATAGGTTGTGAGGCTGAGTCTGTGTAAGGAATCATTCATCTAGCAGTGATGACTATGCAATAGAATCACCTGGGGGAGCTTTCAAAACATACCAATGCCAAAAAAGAAAAAAAAAAAAAAAATGCCTGCACTGAACTCTGGACAAATGGAATCAGAATCACCGAGGGGAGAGTGTGAAGTCTGTTCCAGTCCCAGTCTGGGCTTTTGTTTCTCATCTACAAAATGGATACAATATTATTTTCCATATGGAATTGTTGTGAAGATGAAAAATAAACTATGTAATACACCTACCGCAATACCTGGTACATAACTGGGGGCTCAGTGAATGGTTTCTATTAATAAGAATAATACCTTTATTTTCCTGTTATTCCAATCACTGAAGTTCATGGTAATTCCTAGTTCTCTGGGTCCTCATTCCCTACATTCAGTTATGCCAAGCTTTATCAATTCAAATTGTAAAATACCACTGGATTCATTCTCTGCTTCAAACTCTTTTTCTCTCCTACAGTTTAGTGTGAAAAATTTTAAATATGTATCAAAGTTGAAAGAATTGTATAGCAAATGTGCATAGACTCACCACCTAGGTTCTTCCATGAATATGTTAGCTACACTTGCTTTATCACATAACTCTTCATCTTAGTTTCTGATACATTTCAAAGTAGATTACAGACATCAGTGCACTTCCCTCTAAATGTAATCATTAACTAGAGATCCATGTTTACAGTTTTTTTTTTCTGTGACAAAACTTACATATAACGTAGTACACAAATCTTACGTGTACATTTACTGACTCATTTTACAAATGAATATGCCCTTTGAACTGAAATTCCTAACAAGATATAGAATATTACCATTACCCCAAAAAGTTTTCTCATGCTTTCCCCATCAGTGGCCACCTTTCCTCCCCAATCAACTTCTGTTCCAATTTTTTCCAACACAGAGGAATTTTGTCAGGCCCTTATTAATTCACACCAACCTAGACTATGAAGTAGTCTTCAAACTGGTTTTCCTGCCTCAACTAGAATCACTCTTTACCTTGAATTAACCTTTCATCCAGATGCTACAATAATCTCCTAAGCCACCACTTTGTCAGGTCACCACTCCACCCTGTACCATTTCATAAGCTCCCATTGCCTGTAAAGGCCAAGCTGGCCCCAGCCTGGTTTTGGCTTCATCCCTACCACTCCTGAAGTAGAAAACTTCGAACTTCTTTCAAGGCACTACACACTTCCCTGGGTTTAGTTAGTTGTAGAAAACTGGACGTAAGCATCTTGAAAACTGAAGTGGTATCCTAAGTATCTTTTTATCTGCTGCGGCACGTGACACTTCCTTGCGCATAATCAGCAGCCAATAGATAAGCATGGAATAAACTAACGGTTAAATTTTAAGGAGGAAATGAATGAGTCTTTAACTCTGACATTGCCCTGGCATTAACTTGGATTGGTTTTATTTACTGTTTCTAGCTCATAAGAATGTGGTGAGGTCACTGTGTAACAGTTCCTCAAGGAACCCTATAAGATTCAGGGATCAAAAAGAGAGGGGGATGGAAGGGGAATCCACTGAAAATTTCTGATTGGAACTCTACAGTGTGACCTTATGCTACAAAAAGATTGAAACTTTGATTTTTTTAAAGTTAGTTCTTGTCTTGTTAATTCAACAAGAAGTTGAATTAACTAACTCTCCAGTTTCAAGTGTACAGCTTAGAGCAGGGATCTCAACTGTGGCTGCATATTAGAAGCATCTGGGGAGCTTTTAAAACTTACTGGTGCCCACACTCCACCCCCAGCCATTTTGATTCCATGTGTCTGGGGTTCAGCCCTGGCGCTGGTATGTTTTGAAAGCTCCCAAGGTGATTCTAATGTGCAGTCACTACTGCTAGATGAATCGTTCCTCACACAGACTCAGCCTCACAACCTGTGATAAATACACAAGCAAATTTACTGCCACCTCCTCTCCCTCCAGAGACCCAGTGTGAAAGGAAAGAGAAAATTTCTAGTCAAAGAGGATAATTTGTTTTGTACCACTCCTGGCAGAGTACAGCATGTGTGTGTGTGCACACCACAGAGCAGAGGTGTGGGTCTTTGCAGCAGCTACAGGTTCTTAAAGAGCGGGGCCCTTCCTCTTCGTTGCAGGAAGGCTAGGTCAGTAGTTGCCAGGCAGGAAAGGCAGTCACATAAGGTTCATGTGAATCCTGTTGCTTCAGACTGTCCCAGTGAGAGGCCATCATGCTTCTTAATCACATGGGAAGTGACTAGGAGGGTAGGGGGAGGAGGTTCTCAGCAAAAATAACCATCAAACCTTTTAGAACAGAGATGCTGAAGATAGCCACATACTACTTGTATTTCAAACATAAAGTTGGGGCCTGTCACATGGAAGGGTAGACATGAGTAGATGTGTCAGTCAAGTTTCTATGCAATAACCAAAGTACACCAGGGCTCCCCAGCCTTTTATTTTCAGGACAGTAATGGAAAATAGTACAGTTTTCCATATGTTGGGTAAACTAAAGGCAATGGTGAGAGGGCATCTGTGTTGAACTTAGTGAAAAAAAAAAATCATTTCTTTATATTATATAATTAAAAGAAAACTAAAATGCTAAGTATACAGGAAAGTATTAAACGCTGAGTTTGTTTAAAATTTCCAAATAAAATCTGATCAAAATTTTAATGAGAAAATGAACTTGTCTTTTTAGAATAATTCCTTTTCCTCTGAACCCCAGTGGGTTTTTATACCCTTCAGTTGTATCGTTGGTCCCTGCTGGACTGATGGTTCCCTTATCCCACTCTCATTATCACTGCCCTGCCCCTCCCAAAGGGCAGCCACTCTATTCTGTTTCATCTGTATTTTTTATTTGTCTGTGCTCTTATAAAATGTGCATTGTTGCTTTGTAGGAGGTACTTTTAATTTGTGTAGATAGCATTGTGATCTAGACCTCATTTTATTCCTTTGCTTTGTTTTCAACAAGCGCTGTTTTTTCAGCACAATCCAAAGTGTTCTGTGTATTTTTCATCCTCTGCTTCCCATTGCTGCACGGCGCTCCACAGAGTGCACGCACATGGTTCACCTACCCACACGCGGGGCGCTTTCAATACTTTGTCACCACGAAAAACATTCATTTTCTGCAACGGAAGGAAACCACTTTCCTGTCCTCAACTGGAATCCAGATCATTTGCTCCTTTAAGTTATACTTCTTTAAGTCTAACAGCTAGCTATTCCTACTGTGGAATGCAAATGGTAAATCATAATGCAAATGGTTTCCAGTTCAATTAAACTTTTTCTTTGTTTTTAGAGACAGGGTCCTGCTATGCTGCCCAGGCTGGAGTGCAGTGGCTATTCACAGGCATGATCATGGCATACTACAGCCTTGAACTCCTGGGCTCAAGCAATCCTCCAGCCTCAGCCTCCTGAGTAGCTGGGACTACAGGTGTGAGTCACTGCACCTGGCTAAAGCTGAACTTTTTTATATCAAGTATTCAAAAATAATAATTTTTTCCTCAAACATACTCACCATTATACTTGTAACTCCATTGTTTTGAATAATTCCATTCAAAGATTCAAATCGTAACCCCAGTAAGTATCTCCAGTGAACTTTGTTATGCCCCATTTTCCCAGGTTCAGGTTTTGCTGTGATTCCTTAAATTCTGTCAGTACACAATAACACATTTTCACACAGATCTTATAATTTTCCTGTCCCAAGTAAAAGTTACCACTATAAACATGTTTTGCAGTTGTCATGTGTTGCTTACCTATCTCTTCTGTCTGGTAACAGACTTGACCTTATTGCAGGTGGGGAGTCTGCCGCTGAGAACAGCAAGAGGTAGCTGGTTTCTTCTCCCTTTTTGCAGTCTGGCTGCTACCCTTCCTCCCGTCCCCCCGGAGATGGTTTCTGACCCTTCTCTGGGATGAGAAATTAGGAGTGAGGAAAGGAGAGGCACAACATTTTTGCCGCTGCCAGAGTTGTATTGCTCTCTTTGGATGTAGCAAAAGTTTAAAACTGGGGTTTTCTCATCTGAGGTATCCTTGTAGGTAATACACTCTCCTCCTACTCAAAATTAAGATCTCAGCCCCTGGAGAACTGGCAGTTCATTTGCAGATTCTTTTCACTGATAGCCTTTTGTCCCTCTGGGCAGTCTTTGGGTGGACCTAAGTCACTCCCTGGTTCGTTCTTGCACAAGATCTGCACCTGGTCCTTGGGTTCCGTCCATGCATATTTTTAGGCCCCTCCCAGCACAGCAGAAACCTCTCCTTGACCAGCTCTGAAGAGCAGCTGACCAGCGCAACTCCCATCTCTCCCCATCCCTGGTCAAGAGGCAGAGGTGAGTCCTCTGTGAGTCCTCTGTGTCTCCCATACCGTAACAGAACACACATCCCATCACACATTACCATTAAAACTCCATTCCCGGGACTTCCGGAGAGTTTAGACAGTTTCATCCTCCAGCATTTCCACGCACACAGAGAGTGAGGTTCACAAAACATCAGCAGTTCTCTCCAAAAGCACCCTCCAAGTCTCCTTCGGTCTCCACTGACACAGGTGAGGGGTGGGACATCATCTCATTGGCTCTCTGCCCCTCCTTTCTGCACATCCTGCACAGCTGTGGTCCTCACACTTCACTCTGGCATTGCGTGGCCAGGGTCTTAGGGTCTCCGCTGAAAGTTTCTTGGAACATTCTGTTGCATGCACATTATGATGCCCTGGCTGAGGCAGGTTGATGGCTTTTGATGAAAACAACAGAAGTTGACAGGAAAACAAGAGCATGCACACTGTGTAAAAACGTGTGGTCCAGCTCGACTATGATTCCGCAGCTAGCACGGTCCCTTCCTGCAAAGTATACCTGCTCTCTTTGAAACCGACATTAAAAATCAGGAAAATCCCAGCTTCTCTTAGTAGCCATGTGCAGCAGTTTCTTCTCAAATTAATGCATTCTTTTTGAGGCCTATTTTTTTTTTTTTTGAGTTTGCCAGAAGGAAGAAAGAGCCAGGGCAGGGGTTTGTTACTGGAAAAAGGTCTTGTCCCAGACACCAAGAGTGGGTTCCTGGATCTCTCACGGGAAAGAATTCAGGGTCTTTAGTTAGTTAGCCTCACTAACTTATTCCCTCAACCTTAAATATCTTGTGAGCAGGACTGCCCAATCCCCTGGGAATAGAACCCAGCAGGTTTGGCTCTATCCAGCCTCTATTCAGGATGGGGGCACTCTGGTTAGGACGACTCTGACAGGTTCACGGCAGCACCAGTCGAGCGCTCCTCCAGAGCGAAGAGCAGGAGAGGCAAGGCCACTCCAAAACACAGGAACCGCCAGACTTGAAGGGTCAACAGCAAGATTCCAGCAGGAACTATGAGATCTGAAACGGCCAGTTATTAGGGGGTGTTACCACAGGAAGGCGCTAAAGTCAGCCTATGACACAAAGCAGAGGACTTGCAACCAAGGGCTTAAAATTTCTTAAAAACAAAGAATAAGAGTTGTTTGTATACTTGTTGGCAATTTTTGAAACTTTTTATTCATGCTAAGTATCTGGACATTAAAAATATTATAAAGAAATTAACCTTGGTACATTTTCACATATTTTGATCAGTTTCTGAGTTGTACCTGTGTATAATACTGGTTAATGGCATTTCTCTAAAGACTTTTCATTTGGTGAGTAAACCAAGATTAAAATTGTAAGCCCCCCAACTGACTGAATGGACCCCCCTAGTCAAGAGGATTCCAAAGAAACCTGAAAAACCAGTTCCTGCCACGGTGAGAAGTGGGGTCAGACATGCCTCATTACACCCACTGCCTTTTGGAGTTTAGCACAACTGACCAGCGTTCACATTAAAACAGAGATCCTAAGACTCACTGAACAGACTCTTTGTAGCAACCAGACACCAATGTCAACCTGACTCAGCTACAACATCATGACACATAACAGACCCTAAAGGAAAGCAAACTATTTTACCCCCAAAATAGGTTTCTTTGATATATTCTGAAATGGCCTTGAAAAGCTGTCTCTTGTAGGGGAAATTTACATTTTGTAGAGAATCTCCTTCCCTTTCCAGGTCTTTTCCTGATTCAGGAGCAAGTTAACTGAGTCTGACACGTTTTAAGGTATGATAAGAGATATTTACCATCTGTTCTCTCTGACGCCTTCTCCCTGAACCTTAACTTCCACAACTCCTCCACCCCCACTGCCACCCCAACGCTTACTTTAATTCAAGCTGATGTCAACTCTCCAGGTACAGCTTAACTCTTTCAATCAACTGCCAACCAGGAAAGCTTTGAATCCACCTGTGACCTGGAAGCCCCTTCCCACCTGCTTCAAGATGTCCCGCCCTTTTTAGCTGAACCAATGTATATCTTAAATGTATTAATCTATGTCACTGCCTGTCACTACTGTCTCCCTAAAATGTATAAAATCAAGCTATAACCCAGTCACCTTGGGCACATGCTCTCAGGACCTCCTGAAGCTGTATAACTGGCCATGGCCCTCAACTTTGGCAAAATAAACCTCTAAATCCGTTTAGACCTGTCTCATACTTTTTGGTTTACAGGTATCATTATCATTAATTTTCTTTCACAAAATTGCCAGCAATATTATTCAAAGTGGCATTTTGCAGTTACTACCTTTGAGAGCTTTTTGACTCCTTCATTTGACCTTCTCTGTCGATCATGTTATTTCAAATTGAGAAAGTTCTCCCTTTATGGGCCCTGAGGTACCTGGAGAGCACCAAGCAAATTCTATAAATGATGGGTATTTTCAATTCTACTTTCTTTGGTATTAAATGTGTAAATATTTCAGTCCCAATATCCTCCCAGTTACTGCCTTTTGCCCCTGCCCTCATCTCTCAGGCTTGTCCTTGCTGTGAGCTTCAGAGCAGGTGGACTGATCTCACCATGCCCTTCGCATGTTGCTGTGACACGGCTCAGGGCCCAGGCCTCCCTGGACTCTGACCTGCATGCTTCCCCACACATCCTTTATCTGACTTTATTTCTCCCTCTTCCAAGCTCTGGAAACCTTTCCCAAGTACCATTGAGAATAGAGTTGTCCATAGGAAAGAGAATGACAGTCATATATATAATTTCAAATTATCCAGTGACCATATTTAAAAAGCAAAAAGAAACAGATAAAATTGCCTTAAATATATTTTAATTCAATATATTAAGAAATTATTATTTCAATATACAACCTGGCTGGGTACAGTGGCTCACACCTATAACGCCAGCACTTTAGGAGACTGAGGCAGGAGGATTACTTGAGCCCAAGAGTGCAATACCAGCCTGGGCAACAAAGTTAGATCTCATCTCCACAAAAAATAAAAAAATTAGCCGGGAGTGGTGGCACACACCTGTGGTCCTAGCTACTTGGGAGGCTGAGGCAGGAGGATCCCTTGAGCCCAGGAATTCGAGGTTGCAGTGAGCCATGATTGCACCACTGCACTCCAGCCAGCCTGTGCAACAGAGTGAGACGCTGTCTCGATAACAATAATGATAATTTCTATGGGTAGACTGAATGTTTATATCACCCCAAATTCATAAGATCAAATCCTAACCCCCAATGTGATGGTCTACAGAGGTGGGGCCTTTGGGAGATTAGGTCCTGAGAGTAGAACCCTCATGAATGGGATTAATGCCTTTGTGAACGGGACCCTAGAGAATTCTCTGGCAGTCGTTCCACCATGTGAGGATACACCTGGAAATCAGCAGTCTACAACTTGGAAGAGGCTTCTTATCAGATCCCATGATGCTGACACCTTGAAACTGGACTTCCAGCCTCCAAAACGGTGAGGAAAAAAATGTGTTGTTTAAGCCACCCAGTCTATGGCAATTTGTTATAGCAGCCTAAACTAAGTTGAGTGCAGTGGCTGAGTGCGGTGGCACGATCATACCTCACTGCAGCCTCAATTTCCTGAGTTCAAGTGATCCTCCTGCCTCAGCCTCCTGAGTAGTGGGACCATAGGTATGCACCACCATGGCCAGCTAATTTTTTTGATTTTTAGTAGAGATGGGGTATTGCTGTGTTGCTCAGGCTGGTCTCAAACTCCAGAGCTCAAGTGATCCTTCCACCTTGGCCTCCCAAAGTGCTGGGATTACAGGCCTGAGACACCATACTCAGCCAAGAAATTATTAATGAGACATTTTATATTCTTTTATTGTCCTGAAAATCCAGTGTGTATTTTATACTTTTGGCACATCCCATTTCAAATGAGCCACATTTTCACTGCTCAGTAGCTGTATGTACTGGTAGTTGCCACATGGGACCTCGGTGCTTTGAGTGTGGTCCAAAGACCAGCAGCAGCATCACCTGTGACCTTGTTAGAAATGCAGAAACACTACATCTCAGAACTTAAAGTAAAATAATAATAATAATAATAATAATAATAATAAAGAAACGCAGAGACCCAGGCTCCACTCAAGACCTGCTGAATCAGGATGTGTATTTTAACAAGACTCCCCAGGCGACATGGCTGCACATTAAAGTTTGAGACACTCTGGTCTGGAAGACACAGTCAGTCCTCAGTAGAATCCCCCCTATCCTCCACTTTTTCCTGAACATCCCCATCACCTGTCTGGTCTTGCTGAAACCTGCTCTGACCTGGGGTACTCCTGCCCCTGCAGGTCTCTCCAGTGGTGCCTGTTTCCCTCTTCTTTCCCTCTCCCAAGGCCCTCCTGGCTCTGTGTCCCATGCCAGCAGGTCATACCACCCACTTGCTCTTGTGGTTGCTATCCTTGACTGACCCTAGTAGCTGCTTGGCTCTTCTGGTTCCTTGTCACTCCAACACGACTTAGTGATTTCAGCATCTGGTGATCCATTCAGTGTCCTGGACCCTCAGTTCTCTCCTCACCTCCAAAAAGCTTGACTTCCATGATTATACCTTAGATCTTCCCATTATGGAAAACACACACACACACACACACACACACACACACACACACACACACACCCTTCTGCATCCTTGCTATAAGCTCAGTTGCAAGTAACCACTCTCCAGCCACTATTTCCCATTTTCCTCCTCACTCCCTCAAGCACTTCGATGGTATTTCTACCACTGCAGGACCCATAACACATTGATTCATCCTCCACCTCACTGTCCCTCACCCCTCATCTCCTCATTTCTCTCCTTGCCACTGTTATTCCACGCTTCATCCTTACAAGCAATCTTTTCCATACACCACCCTCCTCTCTCTTTTGGTCATACACCCTCAACAAAGTCACAGTCTTGGTTAAATCCAACTCTCTGCCTTCACCATGTAGTTGTACACAACCCAAGAAAAACTCGTAACTATTACTTTAAGCACAAGATGATTAACCAAGTTATCCTTGAGTGTTGCCAGGCATTTCCCTAGTCTGTTCTCTCTTCTGCTCTCCTAGATGACTGTCCCATTCCCCTTCCTCAAACTCTGAACACCCCTCCCCCATCCTCACTCTTGGAACCAATGTAGTGATTCATGTTAGGTGTTCACCTGATGGGGCTTAGGTCGGGGTTTCACCATGTTGACCAGGCTGGTGTCGAACTTCTGACCTTAAATGATCCACCCACCTTGGCCTCCTAAAGTTTTTTATCTTGAAATTTGTGATGAGCATGGAGTTAGAGTGAGAGAGGTAAGGGCCACTTTGAGTTTTACCTAGTTCCATTTCCTATTTTCCTGTTGCTCCTCGAAGAGACAGAGTGGTCACACATCTTATCAATGATCTGCAGTGGTTCATATTATACACTTCTTTAGTAGCTCACTCTAGCAGCTCACCCAGCATTAACAAGTAGTTATCACAGTGCTTGGTGTGCAGTGGACAGTAATAAATATTTGCCAAGTGAAGACTGAATAAATAAAACGTTCAATCAAAATGTAAATCTGTCTCTTTTGTCTTCCTTGAACTTTAGCGAAAAGGAAACTGCTCAGCATTTTTCTCAAAGCCCTTGATTAGACTTGAAGAGAACATTAAAGAAGGTTTTTCTCTTGACAAAATGACTTCTTAAAACTTTTAATAGGAGCACTTGTTTTTGTTTTTCATTTTTATAGGAATTCTGGTACTAGTCTGTATTTTATGCAAGGAGGAATGCTGAATACAATAAGCTGTAAAAGGCTTCCAGGAATACAGAGTGAGGAAGAAGGAATAACATTCCTGACCTTGAATGTCATCATCTAAATTGATTAATTTTTAAGCTACCCCCATAAAATAGAACTAATAGAAGAACAGAATTATCTGTTTCTCATCAAGATTCAATTCAGTAGGCATTTGCTGAATATCTTTGCAATGTGTTCTGGGTGCATTCAAATAAGTAAAATGTACAGCTGGTAACTTCGGAGATGCTCTGTTTTTTCAACAGTGTGAATTAAGATGTCTTTTTTGATTTGGCATAACCCAAGAAGGCTTTTTAAAGGAAACACTAATTTCTAGTGTTTACTTGCCTTAGAACTTTGAATCAAGAAGCAGAGAAAGGCAGTTAGGGAGGTGTGAAATGTTTTAACTGACCAAGAATTTCCTTTCTCTTTGAATGCTCTCTTTCCATTTTGCTATTTCACATTTTAAAATTTTTTATAAATACTATCAAAGGTTTATGCTGGATTCCAAAGAAGTTAATAGAAACTTTGCATATATAAATGGAATTCCCAGAATAGTTGAATGGAATGTATACTATTGTGAGTAAATGTTTTTTATAATTTTTTCCTTTTACTTATTCTCATTGCCATTATATTATTCAATTTTGTGACGTTTTATAAATTCACCATTTATGTGATATTTTTGGGCAGGAATTTTTAAAAAGATAGGCAGCAGCTTTTTATAAGTTGCAAAAACCATTCTTGGATGCCACATTTAACCAGGAACACTTAAAAAATAAAAGCATTTTTATTTATTTTTTATTTTTTGAGACGGAGTCTCACTCTGTCGCCCAGGCTGGAGTGCAGTGGCCGGATCTCAGTTCACTGCAAGCTCCGCCTCCCGGATTTACACCATTCTCCTGCCTCAGCCTCCTGAAAAAGCATTTTTAAAATATCCATTTTTAATATTTTAGATGAGATTTATTTTTAGTTAATTTTAGTTAACTCAGTAATATTGTTTATTTGGAATCCTGTTACTTAAATGTACAAGCTCTTGCCCAGAGATGAGGTTTATGTATTTTCTCAGGACTGACTTGGAAGATCTATAATAAGTATTAAGGGAAAGTTTCAGTAACATTCTTAGTTAAGGATATCAATGAAAAGTGGTAATAATGTTTGGTCCAATTTATGCCTTGATTGATTTAAATTCCTGATAATTAAAATGAGAAGGGAAACTTGGCTTAATTAGGAGGTATACCGCATTTTTTAAATGATCATATATTTCACTATTAGAAGGGAACAAAAACGATAATTTTCTCCTGCACCCTAAGACCTTGCTCCCTGGGGGTCAGGGCTGTGTCTTAGTCTCTAGAGTTTGCTAAGTTTCTGGAATGTGTGCTCAGGAAACAGAGGGAGAGAGGGGAGGCCTATCTGCCCCCATTTAATTGTGAAGCAATGGAGGTCAAAGAAGTTTCCTGAGATGACATAACCACCAAGAATTACAGTCCCAGATTTTCTGCATCCTCTTGTGTGACATGACAAGAATATATATATCTGGCCTCTGCTCCTGATTCCTGACACAGAGTTCCAAAAACCTTTGTAACTGCCTGAATGATAGGAATGCTAGGAACATCTTTTTGTTATAATATTTGGTCTTAGTACCCAGTTTCTAAAACAAGAACTTCTAAGACCCTTGGAATCTCCAGAGTGATGACTGTCCTTCGCTAATGAAATGACTCAGTATTGGGGGCCCCAGCTAGCTTCAGGATGGGGTTTGGGGAATGAAGACCAAGGCATGATCCGAGGGATGGACTTCCAGCCTCCCCGACCTTCGGGGAGGGCAGCGGGGCTGGAGATGAGTTAATCACCAATGGCTCATGATTTAAAAACTCATGCCCAAATAATAAAGTCTGAATGAAAACCATTAAATTTCTTATTCCTCTGCCCCTGGCACCTCATCATCTTACCACTACTATGCACATCCCTTTGCCATCCTGAGATTCTTTTCCTTCTGGTTTCTAAGCCTAGCTAAAGTGACCTCTGACAGCATGGAATACTGAAAGAGAAAGATCAGGACTTTTACTATCCTACTGTAGGCTGTGTCTTGTACTGTCTTGTGGGAAGGAAATTGGCTTAAAGCAGGATAAGTCAGAAATCGGGGACTGTTTCCTAACACTAAGTAGTCCCTATGCCTTCCCCTTCTCAGATGTGGTTTTGTTCACCATTAGGTTGGTCCACATTGAGTGTTCAGGAAATACTTAGTTCCATCGGTCCTAGTTTCCATTCATGGGGATGGGTGACTCCTGAACATTCATTCATACGATGGTCCTACCTAGGCTCTACCCATGTTCATACAGGTGTAAGAGTCAGACCCCAGTAGTAGATGAAAACTCTATGATGTGTATCTCTTATGTACTGATCTCATGCATGAATGGAGGTGCTGGCCACTTGGGCTCTACCCATCCACATGATTTCTAGAATCTAAGCCTACCCATCTGAAGGTACTCATACCCTTCCACAGCCTTCATGTCTCCCCAAGGCACATTGTTTCCTTAATCACCAATGGGAATCTGTCCCTTTGTTCTGCCTGCATATAGTCAGCTTGTCACAAGAGTACCAGAATGGCGGAGATTTCCGCCCTATGGGCCTCTTTACATGTAGACTGGCATGCTCCATTTACCACCGTGATAGTCAAAAAAGCTCTCTGTCTAAAAACGGCCTTAATATGCTAAGTCTTTGCCTAACATTAGCATTCAAGGCCTAATGGGGTTTGTCTTAATCTACTTGGGCTGCTATGACTATATACCACAGGCTGGATGTCTTGAATAACAGAATTTATTTTCTCACAGTTCTGGAGGCAAGAGGTCCAAGATTAAGGTGTTGGAAAATTTGGTTTCTGGTGAGGCCTTACTTCCTGGCTTGCAGATGATTGCCTTCTCCTTGTGTCCTCACATGGAGTCTCTCTTCCCTCCCCTTCCGCCTGCCTGTGACTTTGCAACTGCCTTGACTAATAGAGTACAGCTGAAGGCAATACAACATCTACCCAGCTCTCTCTCAGGATACTTGGCCTTGGGAACCAGCCATCGTGCTGTGAGAATGCCTAGCCCTGAGCTGTGGCTGAGCTCCCACACAGAGGCAGTGAGTACCGACTTGCCAACTGTGTGTTAGCCAGCCTGGAGGTGGACCTTCCAGCCACTGAATGTCCCTGTGAGGCAGAGATGAGCCTTCCCTGCAGAGCCCTGCCCAGACTGCAATTCACAGGCAACGTGAATGACCATTGTTGCTTAAATCACCAAGTTTTGGGGTGGTTTACTAAGCAATATAATAGGCACCAGGAACAACTGGGGATGAACCTTTTCTCTTGTTGCTTCCTTGTGATATAATTTTTAACTCCTCAGAACATAAAAGAGATTTCTCCAGACTTTTAGAAATATAACTGGGGCAAAAGGAATGACTGAATATATGCATCTATGTCTTTTTTATTCCAATATCCTAATGAAATTATATGAAATTTCATATAAAAAATCCAGCAAACTAAATCTGAAATGTATAAAATGAAATATATGCCATGATCCACAGGGATTCATCCCACATACATAAGGCTGGCTCAACATTCAAAAATCAATTAACGTAGTCCATCACATCAACAGGCTAAAAAGGGAAATCACATGACCTCATCAATATATGCAGAAAAGACATTTGACAAAATCCAATGCCTGTTCATGATAAAAACACTCAGCCTACTAAGAATAGTGAGGAGCTTCCTAAACCTTATAAATAATGTATAAATAATGTATATATTTAAAGTCCTACAGTTAATACCATGCCTAATAGTGAGAAATTAGAAGTTTTCTGGCTAAGATTAGGAACAAGACAAGGGTGACCCCTCTTGCCACTCTTTTTCAACATCTTACTGGCAGTCCTAGCTAGTGCAGTTGGACAAAAAAAGGAAATAAAATGTATACTGATTGGGAAGAAAGAAATAAAACTGTCTTTGTTCACAGATGACACAATCATCTACATAGACAATTGAGAAGAGTCTCCAAAAATCTCCCGGCCCTTATAAATAATTATGGTAAGGATGCAGGATGTAAGGTCAATTTATAAAAATCTATCTCTTTCATAAAAATGAACAATAAACAAATAGATAAAATTACAAATACAATACCATTTACATTAGCACCCCAAAAGTTATATACTTAGGTATAAATCTAACAAAATATGTACATGATATACATAAGAAAATCTATAAAACTGTGATAATAGAAATCAAAGAAGAACTAAATAAAATGGAGAGATATTTTATTTTCATGGGTGGGAAGACAATATTGTCAAGATGTCAATTCTTCCCAACTTGATCTCATTTTGGGGTGGTTTATTAAACACTATATAATAGGGACTCAATAGGGACTCAATGCAATCTCAATCAAAATTCCAGCAAGTTATTTTGTGGATACTTACAAACTGATTATTGAATTTATATAGAGAGATGAAAGACCTAGAACAGCCAAATCTATATTGAAAGAGAAAAACAGGGTTGTGGAGTGACACTACAAGACTTCAAGACTTCAAGACTTCAAGCAATAAAGCTTCAGTAATCAAGATTGTATGATATTAGCAAAAGAATGGACAAGTAGATTAGTGGGACAGAATAGAGAGCCCAGGAATAGAACCACATAACAACTGACCTTTGAAAAAGAAGCAAAGAAAACTCAATGGAGAAAAGACAGTCTTTTCCTCAAATGTGCTGGAACAACTGGCCATCCATATGCAAAAACAAACAAGCAAGCAAACAAACAAACAAAAAAACTGAATCGAGACACAGAGATTACATCTTTCACAACAGTTAACTCAAATGGATCATAGACCTAAATATTAAGTGCAAAATTATAAAACTCCCAGAAGATAACATAAGAGAAAATCTAGATGTCCTTGGGTATGATGATTGTTTTTAAACTACAGTAACAAAGATAAAATTGATACGCAAAGCTTCATTAAAATTAAAAATTGCTCTATGAAAGGACTCTCAAGAGAATGTAAAGACAAGTCACAGACTGGAAGGAAATATTTGCAAAACACATATCTGATAAAGGATTGTTATCCAAAATATGCAAAGAACTCTTAAAACTCAACAATAAGGAAAGGAATAACTCAATTTAAAAAATGGGCAAAAGACCTGAATAAATATCTCACCAAATAAAGTATATAGATGGCAAATAAGCACATGAAAAGATGCTCAACATTGCATGTCATTAGAGAATTGTAAATTAAAATGACACTACACATCTATTAGAATGTACACATCAACTACACATCTATTAGAACGGCCAAAATCCAGAACGCCTGATGAAACCACGTGCTGACAAAGATGTGGAACAGCAGGAATTTTCATTCATTGATGGTGGGGATGCAAAATGGTCCAGACACTCTGGAAGATAGTTTGGCAGTTTCTTACAAAACTAAACATACTCTTACCACATAATCCAGCAATCACATACCTTACTATTTACAAAACAAAGTTTTGTGGTAAAAACTTTGTCCACAAAAAAACTTGTGCAAAGATGTTTGTAACATCATTATTACTAATTGCCCACACTTGGAAGCTACCAAGACATCCTTCAGTGGGTGAACGACTAAACAAACTCTGGTAGATTCAGACAATGGAACATTGTTCAGTGATAAAAAGAAATAATCTATCATGCCAAGAAAAGATATAGAGGAACCTTAAATGCATATTACTAAGTAAAAGAAACCAATGTGAAAAGGCCATATACAGTATGATTCCAACAACATGACCTTTGAAAAAGGTAAAACTATGAAGACAGTAAAAAGATCAGTGGTTGTCGGCTGGGCGCGGTGGCTCACGCCTGTAATCCCAGCACTTTGGGAGGCCGAGAGGAGTGGATCACGAGGTCAGGAGATCGAGACCATCCTGGCAAACACGGTAAAACCCGGTCTTACTAAAAAAATACAAAAAAATTAGCTGGGCGTGGTGGCGGGCACCTGTGGTCCCAGCTACTCGGGAGGCTGAGGCAGGAGAATGGCGTAAACCCAGGAGGCGAAGCTTGCAGTGAGCCTAGATTGCGCCACTGCACTCCAGCCTGGGCAACTGAGAGAAACTCTGTCTCAAAGAGAAAAAAAAAAAAGATCTGTGGTTGTCAGGGGTTGTAAGGAGAGAGGGATGAATAGGCAGAGCACAGAGGGCAGTGGAACTATCTTGTATGCTACTATCATATAATGGTAAATACATGCCATTATACATTCGTCCATACCCATAGGATGTACAACACTTGTTGAACCCTATGTAAACTGTGGAGTTTGGGTAATAATATTGTGTCAGTGCAGGTTCATTGATTATAACAAATGTACTACTTTGGTGGGAGATGCTGATAGTGAAAAAGGTTGTGGGTGTGTGACAAGAGGGGGATATGGGAACTCTCTGCACCTTCTGTTCAATTTTGCTATAAATCTAAAACTGCTATAAAACATAAAGTCACTTTAAAAAATATATAATCTTTATATAATTAAATATATATAATGTTTAATGTCCATAAAAGCACTAGAAAGCCAGGAGAGCTAGAACTAGCTTATCAGAAACGAGAGGACTTTCAGGAAGACATAAAGAATTGATTATGGTAAATCCAGTAGTGTGGGAAAAAAGATCAAGATGCAGAAATAATGGATTCTATATTTTGGTTTCTTATTTTTTCAACAATAACAATAAAAGGAAATATCAGGAAAAATA
This sequence comes from Macaca mulatta, assembly GCF_049350105.2. Classification (NCBI taxonomy): domain Eukaryota; kingdom Metazoa; phylum Chordata; class Mammalia; order Primates; family Cercopithecidae; genus Macaca; species Macaca mulatta. Next base: position 180,971,469 of record NC_133409.1, read on the forward strand.
GATTCCCACTCACAATTGCAACATAAATTATAAAACCTTGGTTGAAATGTAATAAGAAAAACGTAAGAGCTAAGTGACAAAACTTTAAAACTTTAAGTCGTAAATAAATTGGTAGAAAATAATTCTATACATATTAATATAAAATATAAGTATTTTATATTAATCTGTAAATATAATATTAGTCCCCCTGCAAAGAAAAAATCCTAGTGGAAAGAATTAGATAATTCTGATATTTTCTAGGAAGAGAAAATGTGTAAGAATAGAACATAGCTGGGCGTGGTGGCTTACACCTGTAATCCCAGCACTTTGGAAGGCCAAGATGGGTGGACCACTTGAGGTCAGGAGTTTGAAAACAGCCTGGCCAATGTGGTGAAACCCCGTCTCTACTAAAAATACAAAAAAAATTAGCCGGGTGTGGTGGCATGTGCCTGTAATCACAGCTACTTGGGAGGCTGAGACAGGAGAACTGCTTGAACCTGGGAGGTGGAAGTTGCAGTGAGCTGAGATTACGCCACTGCAATCCAGCCTGGGTGACAGAGCAAGATTTTGTCAAAAGAAAAAAAAAAAAAGAATAGAATATAAATTTAAAAAATGAAGAATCGGCCGGGCGCGGTGGCTCACGCCTGTAATCCCAGCACTTTGGGAGGCCGAGGCGGGCGGATCACAAGGTCAGGAGATTGAGACCACGGTGAAACCCCGTTTCTACTAAAAATACAAAAAAAATTAGCCGGGCGCGGTGGCGGGCGCCTGTAGTCCCAGCTACTCGGGAGGCTGAGGCAGGAGAATGGAGTGAACCCGGGAGGCGGAGCTTGCAGTGAGCCGAGATTGCGCCACTGCACTCCAGCCTGGGCGACAGAGCGAGACTCTGTCTCAAAAAAAAAAAAAAAAAAAATGAAGAATCATAAAGGGGAAATGATTAAGCTATCATATTGAAAAAGTTTGACACTGAAAGGTTAGAAAATTAATCCAGTTAAACAAATGAGCTTCTAGTAAAATACCTATTTGTAAATTCCAATTCAAGATACAATCAAGACAAAATATCAAATTAGTGGGGGGAGGATGGACTAATCAACAGATAGCTTTGAGATCATTGATCAATGACTGTCCAGTTGAGAAAAAACATTACATTTTATATAAAAATACATGTACAGCAGTGACTACTGGCTTACACCTATAATCCAACACTTTGGGAGGCCAAGAGGCAGGAGGATCGCTTGAGGTCAGGAGTTTGAGACAAACCTGGGCAAAACAGTGGCAAAAAAAATCTCTACAAAAATAAATAAATAAATAAAAATTAGCCAGGCATGGTGGTACATGCCAGTAGTCCCAGCTACTCGGGAGGCTGAGGTGGGAGGGTCCCCCGCTTGAGCACAGAAGTTGTAGGCTGTAGTGAGCTAGGATCACACCTCTGAAGCCTGGGGCAGAGTGGGACCCCATCTCTTCAAACAGACAAACCAACCAACCATATACAGAAGAAAATAGAAGGACAGTGTTATCATCTTGCTGTGGGGAATATCTTTCTAAGTAAGTTCCTAGAAACAAAGCAAAATGAAAAGCAACTTAATGGGAGGATGTATTTGTAACATACAAAATGACACAGTGTTGATCTCATATATAAAAAACTTCAACAAATCTATATGATAAACAACCCCACAGAAAATGCGCAAAATATATGACAAGACAATTTAGAGAAAAGGAAATAGAAATGGTTAAGATAAGCATTTGAAGAGACGTTCAACTTCGCTAATAATCAAAAACATGCACATTAAAACAGGATACCACTTTTTAAACATCTAGTTTTAAACAATTCCGGGTTGAATATTCAGTGCTGGGAATGGTCTGTGTAATCAGGCACTTTCCTACAGTGTAAGTGGAAATGTAAACTGTGATCACCTTTGTCCAAGGCAGTTTGGCAGCATATATCCCGACACACCCCTGGGTCCTGTGCCTGGCAGATATTACATACGGGGTAATTATTTATTGACTTAGTGCAGGATTACTTTCACAAACGGAAAGAGTTTGCTCTGAGACAGAGAGGGCTTTCATTCCTGGCTTTGCCATTTATTTACTAAATAACCTTTAAGCAATTGGCTGTAACTTCCCTATGTTCCAACTTCCTTATCTAAAAAAAGTGGAGATATTCCTACCTCGTAGGCTGTGAGGAATACTGAAACAATACATGAAATGTTTCATCTAAAGGCTACCAGCTTACAAGTGCTGAATGAAGAAAAGACTTTATTCTCCCCATATGATTTTCCTGACAACCCAAGAGAAATCCATTTCCTCAGAAAACTTTACCAGCTTCTTTTTACATTCTCCTTCCTCCTCAATCAACCTTCTCGACCTGCCCTTAGGCTCTTGTCTTTTGCCAACACAGTTTATTAGACTCTTCCCACTGAGGGTGATGTTCATTACTACATCAGTCCTTTGATAGACTTGACTGCTGTGGGTTGAATTGAGTTCCCCAAAGAGATGTTTGGGTCCTGACCTCTGGTATGTATAAATGTGACCTTATTTGGAAATAGGGTCTTTACAGATGTTATCAAGGTAAGATGAAGTTAGAGCGGCGTAGGGTGGCCCCTGACCCAATTCAACTGTCGTCCTTATTAAAAGAGGGAAATTTTTAACACAGACACACACAGGGAGAACGTCATGTAACTACAGAGGCAAAGAGGGAAGCAACGTGTCTATAAGCCAAGGAAGGCCAAGGAATGCCGGCAACCACCAGAAGCTAGGAAGAGGCAGACACGATCCTTCCCTAGAGCCTGCAGAGAGGATGTGGGCCTGCGGACACCTTAATTTCAGATTTCTAGCCTCCAGAGTGTGAGAGAATACATTTGTTTTAAGTCATCAAGTTTGTAGTATTTTGTTACAGCAGTCCTAGGAGACTAATACCCTCCTGCACAAAAGGTCAACTGACTAATTCTCAGTTTGGTAATAACCAGTGGAACAGATGGAGATGATACAAGGTTTTGGGTAAGTACGGATAAATCCCCTAAAATATAAACTTGTTTTTCCACATTAAGCTAGGGTTAGAAAAGAGAAGAATTATTATCAATCTTTTTTTTTTTTTTTTTTTTTTTGTGTGTGTGTGTGTGTGCGCGCGCACTGCTATAACAGAATACCACACACTGGGAAATGTTAAAGAACAGAAACTTATTTCTCACAGTTCTGGACGCTGGGAAGCCCAGGATTAAGCTGCCAGCATATTTAGTCTCTGGTTCCAAGACGGTGCCTCACTGCTGCATCCTCCAGCGGGGGGAACACTGTCCTCACACGGCAGAAGACTGGGAGAGAGGGCGCGAGAGAGAAAGCCCACTTCCACAAGCCCTTTTCATACCAGCATTAATCCATTCATGAGGGCAAAGCCCTCATGACTTACAGATCTCCCATTAGGCCCCACCTCCCGGTTCTGTTGCATTGGGGATTAAGTTTCCAGCACATGAATTTTGGAGGCATCACTTTCAAACCATAGCAATGTTTAAGGGTCAGATGGGTGTAAAAAAAAAAATTTATAAGAAACAAAACATAAGCTTGTCTCTCAGTCCACTCGGACTAAGGGAGGAAAATTAAGGGTGTGGTTTTCCAAGCATGAAGCTCCAAAGGCCCCAAATTTCCCTGACAGGGTGCCAGATGATTGTATGTTCTTAGTGGCCATTAAAGTTCTCCTACTGTGGCTCCAGGCTCCTTTCTTCTTCACTATTTGGTGGTCTAGAGAGATGTAACAATAAAAATAAATTGATCAAAATTAGTTTAGATGAGTTGGCTAAAACAAAAAATGTATTGAGTTGCAAGGAACAGAAAATCCAGTTAAGGTGGTTTAAAAAAATAAGGAATGTACTGTCTCACATAGAAGTCTAAAGGTAAGAAGTTTCAGGGTTGGTTACTATTGCAGCTCAATTATGTCGGGATTCTGAGTTGCTTTTGTACAATATTTGACTTTCCCTTCATAGTCACAGGATATCCAGTAGAACTCCAAGCATCATACCTACAGAACAACCCCCATGACCAGAAAGCTAAGTTTGTCTTTGCCCATCTCTTTTCAGGAAGGGAAACCCTTTCCAGCCAAGCACACTTGGTTGTGATGAACTCTGAGCTATCAGAGATAATGGACAATGCATGCCCATGGCATGGTATATACTTTCTTGTTTTATTTATTTATTTTTTTTTGAGATGGAGTTTCACTCTTGTTGCCCAGGCTGGAGGGCAATGGCATGATCTTGGCTCACTCACAACCTCCACCTCCTGGGTTCAAGCCATTATCCTGCCTCAGCCTCCCGAGTAGCTGGGATTACAGGCACGCGCCACCACACCTGGCTAATCTTGTATTTTTAGTAGAGATGGGGTTTTTCCATGTTGGTCAGGGTGGTCTTGAACTCCCAACCTCAGGTGATCCACCTGCCTCAGCCTCCCAAAGTGCTGGGATTATAGGCATGAGCCACTGCACCCAGCCTAGGTACATACTTTCATTGTGACCATGTGACTATGCATGTTTGATGCCTGGCTTTATTAAATAATGCACCAACATGGCATTAGTTTCTCAGTCAAAATCTGTGACATGGAATCTGAATATAAATCTCGGTGATGTTCTTGTGGGAAGTAGTTTTAGAAACCATATAATTACGTTGCTTTTCCAAGTTGATATATTTAATAGTCTCCACAAATAGCTCCCCCAATAAGCTGTACCTCCTATGATTCACACCCTAGGGGAGTCCCCACCCCTTGAATCTGGGCTGGCCTTGTAACTTGCTTTTGATTAACAGAATGTGACAGAAATCGCACTGCATGACTGCTGAGCCCACACCACCCAAAGCCTTGTAGCTTCCTCCTAGGACTGTTGCAATGTTTACTTTTGTGAAGTGAACTACCATGTGTAAGTCCCACCACTCAGACTCCCACACTGTGAGAAAGCCCAGGCCAGCCACATGGAGAGGGCTTCACGGAGAGAAAGAAATGCTTAGCCAGGCCCTTGCATTGTCATCCCAACCCAGGCAAGAAACATGTGTGTGAAGAAGCCATTTTGAACTTCTAACCCAATCAAACCTTCAGAGGATCCCTGCTCCAGATGCCATCTGACTGCAACCAGAATCAAAATCCCAAGTAACAACTTCCCATCTGAAGCTCAGCCAACACATAGAACCACAAGAGATAATAACATTTTTTTCTTTAATTAAACCATCAAATTTGGGGCCTCCAAAAAGGGAATGTGATGGACAGGTCCTAGGGTCAATTATTTTCACCTCTTGCTGTTTATGTCTTCTTAACATTCCCCTCCCCTTGAATGAGGGTGAGACTTATGTTATACAAGGCTCTGTCTTAGCATACTGGACTCGGAGATTCTTTTTGCTGGCTTCATGCAGTAAGTAGCCATGTTGAGAAAACCCACATTGTAAGGAGCCACAGGTGGTATCTAGGACCCAAGACTGGCGTCTTCTGACAGCTAGCAAAAAGCCAGGGTCCTCAGTCATACATCCACAATGGAGTGAATTCTACCACCAACCTAATGAACTTGGAAGTACACTCTTCCCCTGTCAAGCCTCCAGATGAGAATATAGCTCATCTGACACCTTGACTACAGTCACATGAGACCCTGAGCAGAGGACCTAGCTGAGTCATGCCAGGCTCCTGCCTCACAGAAACTAATATAATAAATGTGTATTATTTAAGGCTGCTACGTTTGTAGTAATTTGTTACACAGCATAGAAAACAAATGCAAGAGGTGAGTGTATTTTGCATAAGAGCTATGAATTGAGGTGACCCAATGATGGCCTGAGATAGTTTTCAAAGAGGGCCACAATCAACTCCTTTCCTCTCTGCATATTCATGCTGCTCCTCACATTGAGATGCGGAATCTAATTCCTTCCTATTGAATTTGGACTGGTCTTAGTGTCTTACTTTAACCAGTAGAATGTGAGAAGAAGTGATGTTCTGAGAGTTCAAGGCTAAGTCATAAGGAGTCTTGCAGTTTTTTTCCTCAGTCTTTTAGAACCCTATACCTGGTAGTACTGACTCATCATGTGAGCTGTCTCCCACACTGAAGGCACCATGTGGAGAGGCCACAGAGAGGCCAGGGAGAGAGGGCCTGGCCACTTAGATTCCATCTGAGCCCTGTTTTCCAGACTTCCCTGTCAAGGCACGAGACTGTGAGGGAAGACTTTATGAACTCTCCAGCCACCATCTGAATACCACTGAGTGACTCCAGTTAATGTCACAAGGAGCAGAATAACTGCCCAGCAGAGCCCTATCCTAATTACCCATAGAATGATGTGCTGCCATCAGGCAGGATCTGGAAGGACCTCAGACAGGAAAGGCTGAATGCCTTCAACACTAACCTGAGGTTATCTCCTATAGGAGGTGGGCAGGAGGGACTTAATAGCAGAATAATTCCACCTATTTCAACTCAGGGGCTAGGGTTGCATAACATGGCTATGCCTAAGTCCTTCATTGACAAGGGGAATGGAACTAATATGATGGCTGTAGACAAATCAGGATTAACTCCCTAGCGTTTTCACTGAACACTTTACTTGGCTGAACACTTCTTGCGTTGGGAGCCAAGCCATAGTGTCTGTCATGATTATTTGAAGCCATGGTCATTTTGCCAGGATCGCAGCTGATACTGATTTTGCCACAACCATCTCTACTGCTCACTGGCTGCTGAAGGTCCCATCTTCACTAGCGCTTACTGCTTTTTTGGTCAGGTTCCCAGAGGAGCAGCTTGCTTTTTCAAGACTTACAGTTTGCTTGAGAATATGGAACAAATTATCCCAGAGTTGCATGTGAGGATTACTTAGTGATCCTATCCAATGTCAAGTCAAAAGTGGGTCTTCTCACTAACAGTTAGGACACAATCCAGGACAGAACCCAGATACTCTTCAGCACTCTTCTATCCTAGGGCGAGTTTCCCAAGGCATGCCTCCTGGAGGTTGATGAAAGATCTCTTAGTGGGAATGAGGGGGCCATGTAAAAAAATTCATTAGGATCAAAGTTCTCTTTCCCAGAAGGTCTAGCAAATTCTCTATTGCATAGGATTCGTGATGCTTGCCTTTACAGTCTTAGCATTCCCATTAGCTATGCAGATTAGGACCTTAGCCAACCCTTTACCAGTCATCAAAAATGACTGGAAGCCATTACTAGTTGAAGTGGACTCAGCCATGAGGAGCCTGAGATTTATGACAGCATCTTGAACATGTTAAACATATTAGTACAAAATGGTAAGGTTTCTCTGGCATTACAGTGCTTAGAATTAGCAATAAGACCAATATCTTAACCTTGAGGCAATTTTGACACATTATAAGAATCAGACTAGTAACCAGGAACTGGAAAGTTTCCATAGCAGTCAATGGTGTTTTATTACCTCATCTATTTTAAAGAACAATGTATTACTTCATCTCTAGTGTTTTATGTTATTAGAGATTCACTTTTATTGAGCAAGGCTTTAAGAAATGTTACAAAGGGAGGAGTGGGCATATGCATGTTCTCAAATCCCGAGGGGAAAATAAGGGCCATGGAAGACTTAAACCTTCACATGCTTTTCCTCTCTGGGTTTGATGCTGCTAACAGAAAAGCAATGCTGTGTTCCTTGAGAGGAGGTTCTAATTAGACAGTATAGCAATGATTCCAAGGCTCTGCTCCCTGGGTTTTAGCACATTGAGAAACTGAGATTATTAGAGTGGAAAACCTTCCCAATAAAATGTCCCCAATGAAGTTTTCTAGCTTGAAGACTATTGGTCAAAAGAAAAAAAAAAAAAAGGAAAAAAGAAAAATTAAAAAACAGAGGAGCAGGCCAGGTGCGGTGGCTGATGCCTGTAACCCCAGCACTTTGGGAGGCCAAGGTGGGCGGATCACTTGAAGTCAGGAGTTCAAGACCAGCCTGGGGAACCCTATCTCTGCCAAAAATGCAAAAATTAGCTGGGCGTGGTGGCACATGCTTGTAATCCCAGCTACTCAGGAGGCTGAGGCGGGAGAATTGCTTGAACCTGGGAGGTGGGGGTTGCAGTGAACTGAGATCATACCCCTGCACCCCAGGCTGGGTGACAGAGCGAGACTCCATCTCAACAAAACAACAACAACAACAACAACACAACAACAAAAACCCAGAGGAGCTAGAGACAAAGTGACTCAGGCTTACATACAGAGCCTGCTATAGATAGGTATACACATGGCCCAGAACTCATACTTGTAATACTCATTTGCCTGAAGACAGCTATCTGATGGGAAATTATATGAGTGAGGATATAAGAGAAAACAAATAAATGTGCTCAATTATTTTGAATACCTTTTTTTCCCTTTTCTAAATGCATCATTCAAAAAATTTGTTATAGTCTGATTTCATTTGTAGGATGGTATATTCCAAAGTTGAGGTGACAGATTTCAGGAACTTCCTAGAAGTTTTAGAGCTATTGGCCAGGTGTGGTAGCTCACACCTGTAATCCCAGCACTTTGGGAAGCCGAGGTGGGTGGACCACCTGAGGTCAGGAGTTTGAGACCAGCTTGACCAACATGGAGAAACCCTGTATCTACTAAAAATACAAAAAATTAGCCAGGCGTGGTGGCACATGCCTGTAATCCCAGCTACTCAGGAGGCTGAGGCAGGAGAATCACTTGAACCCAGGAGGCAGAGGTTGCGGTGAGCCGAGATCACACCATTGCACTCCAGACTGGGCAACAAGAGCGAAACCCGTCTCAAAAAAATAGAAAGAAATTTTAGAGCTATCTCGTTGCCTTTTAACTCTGTTTCTAAAACCCTGCTGCCTCTGCTATGCATTCTAAGAAAGAAGATTTATGTGATCTAATTTATTCCAGTGGAAAAGCAGGGATCTAAGTTGTCTCATGTCCAACAAAGTTGGATTGTATAAGATTTTATTAAAAAATCCAGTGCTTCTACTCTGTTTATTACCTGAACTGGAAATCTGGTGTAAATCTTGGAGTTCAGGGAAGGCCAAAAAAAAAAAAAAAAAAGGAAATGGTCTCTACTTCTCCACTGGATGCTTTCTGTTGCCCCGACCTTTCTCTCTCTGTCATTTTCATGCACTCAGGAGGTCATCTCTTTGGTCTTCCAGTCTTGGTTAAGAGCGCTGGGTCTGAAGTTTGAGCCATGTCAGCCAAGGGTTAGAGCTGGACACAGAAGCCACTACAGGCATCTCAAGTAGAAAGGGATTTAATACAGGAAATTCTATGTTTACAAAATCCTTGCGAGAAAAAAATTTGGCAGTTAAAAACAAACAAACAAACAAACAAACAAACAGACAATTAAACATGCAATGATCACAGGACCCAGCAATTGCACTCTTGGGCAAAGTGAAAATGTATGTTCACACAAAAACCTGTGTGTGAATGTTCACAGTGGCTTTGTTTGTAGTGGTCCCAAACTGGAAACAGCTGAGATATCCTTCAGTAAGTGAACAGTTAAACCAGCGATTGTAGTGCCATACTATGGAACGCTACTCAACAATAAAAATTAATGAGGCTGGGGGCAGTGGCTTACCCCTGTAATCCCAGCACTTTGGGAGGCAGAGGTGGGCAGATCACTTGAGGTCAGGAGTTTGAGACCAGCCTGGCCAAAATGGTGAAACGTTGTCTCTACTAAAATATGAAAATTAGCTGGGTATGGTGGAGGGTGCCCGCAATCCCAGGTACTTGGGAGGCTGAAGCAGGACAATTGCTTGAACCTGGGAGGCAGAGGTTGCAGCAAGCCAAGATCGCACCACTGCACTCCAAGCCTGGGCGACAGAGCAAGACTCCCTCTCAAAAATAACTAACTAACTAAATAAACAAACTATTCATACACACAATATCTTGGATGATGAATCTCCAGGAAACTTGAATGACAAAAGCACATTTCAAAAGATTATTCATTTATAATACTTAAAAAAAATTAAGACACGGTCTTGCTCTGTCACTCAGGCTGGAGTGCAGTGGTGCGATCATGGCTCATTGTAGCCTCAATCCCCTGGGATCAAATGAGGCCCCAGCCTCCCCAGTAGCTGGGACCAGAGGCATGTGCCACCATGTCTGGCTAGTTTTTATTTTTTGTTGAGCTGGGGTCTCGCTATATTGCTCAGGCTGGTCTCAAACTCCTGGGTTCAAGCAATTCTCCCGACTTTGTCTGCCAAAATGCTGGGATTACAGGCGTGAACCACTCCACTTGGCCTATAGTACATTTTGAAATGACAAAATTTTAAAAATAGAGGACAGGTTCATGTTTTCAAGAGGTTAGGGATGGGTGTGGGAGGGAGGTGGTGCAGTTATAAAGGGGTAACATGAGGTATCCTGGTGGTTTTGGAATCTTGAGGGTGGTGGTGGATGAATGAATATATACATGCAATAAAACTGTATGGAAGTAGACCAGACATGGTGGCTCATGCCTGTAACCCCAGCCCTGTGGGAGGCCAAGGCAGGAGGATTACTCGAGCTCAAGAGTTCAAGACCAGTTTGGGCAACAAAGTGAGACTTCTATCTCTACTCAAAATAAATAAATAAATAAATAAAATAGTTGGGCATGGTGGGTGGCCAAGGAGGGAGGATCAATGGAGCCCAGGAGCTGAAGACCAGCCTTGGCAAAAGCGAGACCTCGTTTCTACTAAAAATAAGCAAATTAGCTGGACATGGTGGTGTGTACTTGTGGTCTCAGCTACATAGGAGGCTGAGACAGGAGGACGACTTGAGCCCAGGAGGTTGAGGTTGCAAGTGAGCCTGGATGACAGAGTGAGACCTTGTCTCAGACAAAACAAACCAAACCAAACTGTATACAAGTAAATATACATACTCTTGCACAAATAAGTACAAAAACTGAGGAAATCTGAATGAGATTGGTGAATTCTATTGATGCCAATATGCTGCTTGTGCTATTGCTCTACAGTATTTGAAGACATGACCATGTCACTCACTGTATTATTTCTTAAAAATACATTTGAATCTACAATTATCAGTTGAAAAAAATATTCATGAGACAGAGGAAGAGAACTTGGAGGGCCATCAGTTGTTGTTGAAGTCAGGACATTACCGCCATAGCTGAAGGCCAGAATTCAGAAAACCACTCCTGCTGCTCCCCCAACCCAAGTGGCTCTCATGCCCGTGAAAACGGTGACTAGAAACAAACTTGGACTCTAGCTGCCATTAATCCTCATGTCAGTTGGACCAGAAAGCGGAAAGATGGCTTCTGTTTCCCTTCCACCTGCCAGATTGATCAGGAACACATCTAACTGACAAAGCTCAATTTGCTTCCTATATGTGAGATGCAAAATGGTCTGGGACATGTGGCTGTTAGCACTCCAATTTTTCCAAAGAGAATATGGAATGGGAGTTGAATGAGTATAATATCTACCATAACCAGCCACTAGCTATGTGGCCTGGGGCAAGTTTATTAATGTTTCCAATTCTTAGTTTCTGACTCTATGAAATAAAGACCATTATCATACTGAGTGTGGAAAAACTCAAATTGTTTTTCCCCTGCTCTAATACAACAATCAACAGAGAAGACTTCTGTGACCAAGTATGCAAGGGATTTCTTCCCACCAACAAGCAGGCAATCAGTTCTACAGGCGACACCAGCAGGGTGCCCTTCGACTCCATTCAATTCTGACACCGTCTCCTTGGAGATGGCATCAGATCCCACAGGTCAAGGGTTGAGTCTCCAATACTGTGCCCCCGCCAACTTCTGATGCCAGTTGCAAGCCCCAGCTTATTTTACCTGTGCTTCTGACTGGCTAAAAATTGGGGTTCACATGACCCCCTTCTTAGGTTTATTAATCTGATAGAGTGGCTCGCAGAACTCAGGGAACCCCTTACTCAGGATTACCAGTTACTATAAAGGATATGACAAAGGATGCAGATGAAGAGATGTACAGGGCAAGGTACAGGAGAATGAGCTTGGAGCTTTGGTGCCCACCCTGAAGCGTCACCCTCCATGAACCTCCACGTGTTCAACGATCTAGAACTCTCCACACACAGTCCTTTTGGGTTTTTATGGAGGCTTCATTACGTAGGCATGATTGATTAAATCATTGGCCACTGGTGATCAAGTTAGCCATCAGCTTCTTTCTCCTCCCTGGAGGTTAGGGGATGGGGCTGAAAGTCCTAGCCCTCTAATCCTGCCTTGGTCTTCACAATGACCAGTTTCCACCCTGAAGCCACCTAAGGGCTGCCACTCAACAGCGAACTCATTAGCATACAAAATACATCATTTTGGTGATTCTAAGCATTTTAGAAATTGTATGCCAGGAAAACGGAAATGAAGACCAAATATATATTTTACCACAGCAAATACACTTACCTCCTAGAGTTGGCTGAGACGTAGCACACTGCCCGGCACATCTCATACGCTCCCTCCATCCTTGCTGGCCATTATCATGGTTTGTGCAGTCTGAGAAAGAAAATCAGCAAATGTTCCAGGTGAAATGCAAAGGAAATAAATATTTAAAAACAGAGAGAAGAGAGAATTTTAAAGGGAAAGCAGGAGAATCATTCTTGAATAACTGGCATGTACTCAGCGGCAAGAGATGGGAAAGAAAGATGTGAAAAATGTTATTCCACATATTTAGTCTTGTATAGAATGATTGACTTATATCCAATTAGAAAACTTGGAGTTGGAGGCCTCACTCTTCTCCCCATATTTTGTATCATGTTAAAACAAATATGAAAATGTTATGAAAGTCATAAAATGATTCAATATCATATCCCCTTTAGATTATAGCCCCTTGAAGATTATTTCTCCTCTACTGCTATACCCTCAGCAGCTAGTATGTTTTTGGAGATTAGCCAAGTTTGTGAGTAAAGGTGTCAGCATCAACAACTAGCTACTAAATGTATTTGCTTCTTTTCTGACATACCATGAAGTCACTATATAGTATAACCAGAGTGTCTGTCAGTTCAACCACCCACTTGTTAACATCTTTCACTGGCCTTTTATCGCCTCCTGGAGAAGGGTTTCTGGGCCTCAGCACTATTGACATTTTGGGCTAGAAAAATCTTTGTTGTGGGGGCGACCTGTGCACTGCAGATGGTGAGCGAAATACTTAACTTCTACTCATTAGATACCTATAGCACAGCTCCGTTTGTGACAATCAAGAATGCCTCCAGGCGTTGTCAAATGTCTCCTGGGGACAAAATCACCCAGGGATGAGAACCACTGTGTTAGAGGAAAACACAACTGAGCCATCACCCTTAGAGCTTTCCATTACAGCTGGTAGCTTTACTTCTAGTTCATGTAATCTTCTTATGCTGCCCCAGACCCTGTGCTGACTTTGTTCAAGTTGCCCTAATGCTACTGGGAAAATGACAACAACCTCCACTACCAACCTCCTCCTTCTGCGCCCAAAAACAGTTAAAAAAAGAACCTCTTTTTCCCTCTAGCTGTCAATTATGGGTTGAATTTCGTCCCTCTCCCAATTAATATATTGATGTCGTAACCCTTAGTAGCTCAAAATGTGACTGTATTTGTAAATAAGGTCATTAAGGTGGGCCCTCATCAAATGTAACTGGTGTTCTTATAAGAATAGGAAGTTTAGACACAGACAGATATATAGAGAGAACACCATGTGAACATGAAGACAGCCAGCTACAAGAAAAGGAGAGAAGCCTCAGAAGAAATCAGCCCTTGATCCTAAACTTCCAGTCTCCGGAACTGTGAGGAAATAAATTTCTATCATTTGTCACCCTATGGATGGTATGTTGCTGTAGCAGACCTACCACCTGTCTTCAGCAAAGTTTTCTAGAGAAATAGCCTTTATTCTTCAAGCTCCCTCTGACCTACCATTTCCCATCATTTTGTAAATATTTTCAGGCCCTAATAATGTTGATTTAATTTCCATTATTTCTTCTACTGTCACACACTTCTTAATAGGGCAGGTATTTGGGGGTGTGACCGGAAATTGACTGGTATCAACTTCCAGTGTTTGTGTGATAGGAGGTCTCAAACTACAGGATAAATGTGTCATATCTCCCATAAGTATCCGTTTTGCTCAGTGATTTTTTTTTTTTTTTTTTTTTTTTGAGATGGAGTTTTGCTCTTCTTGCCCAGGCTGGAGTGCAATGGCAAGATCTCAGGCTCACTGTAACCTCCCCCTCCCAGGTTCAAGCAATTCTTCTGCCTCAGTCTCCCGAGTAGCTGGGATTACAGGCGCCCACCATCACGCCTGGCTAATTTTTTGTATTTTTGTAGAGAAGGGTTTTCACCATGTTGGCCAGGCTGGTCTCGAACTCCTGACCTCAGGGTGATCTACCTGCCGCGGCTTCCCACAGTGCCGGGATTACAGGCATGAGCCACCGCGCCCGGCTTGCTCAGTGATTTTTGTTTTTTGTTTTTGCTTTTTTTTTTGAGATGGAGTCTCACTCTGTCACCCAGGCTGGAGTGCAGTAGCGACTCACTGCAGCCTCTGCCTCCCTGGTTCAAACGATTCTCCTGCCTCAGCCTCCTGAGTAACTGGGAATACAGGCACGCATCACCAGGCCCAGCTAATTTTTGTATTTTTAGTAGGGACGGCGTTTCATTATGTTAGTCAGGCTGGTCTCGAACTCCTCATCTCGTGATCCACCCGCCTCGGCCTCCCAAAATGCTGGGATTACAGGTGTGAGCCACCGCGCCCGGCCGCTCAGTGATTTTTTCAGGAAAATGTTAAATAATTTGTTCATGCATTAATTTAAAGCCTATTTACATGAAAACGAATATAGTTGTAGCATATTGCTGTATATTTCACAGACATTTCTAGCTTATAGCATGTTCCTCTCAATGGAAGCGTTCCCTTTCCTCAGCTTCAGGGTCCCTTCATCACTCAGAGGCAGCATCCTACTGGCGCACCAGATGTTCGTTCAGCCATTCTCCTCATAGAACGCAGAGAGGCCGGGTGTGAAACCAGACCGTCTATCTACAAAGCTAAGAAATATTCCTAACGGACTTCGCGGAGCGGGAGAGGGAGGTTTTAAATTAATCCTAAGCTTTTCTGATTTTGGGGTTCCAGGTCTGCTATACATACTCTTGCATGTTATAATGGGCACAGCCCTAGTAACTCTGATTTGAAACGATGATCTGAGGTTATCGATTAGGGGGAGGAGTAAGGACAGAGAAGCAGAGCAACGGAGACCGGGAAGTTTCCGGCTGTGCCCTGGATTGCAGCCAACTGCTTAGGCACACACACCTGCTGTCCTCCAGGCTCTGAGTCACCTCCTCGTCTCTCCCTGTCCAACGAGCAGCTGCCAAATGGCAGCCAAATCCAATAGATATAAGCCAGGACCCCACCTGTGTTTGAATTACTTTCTTTGAAATTTGCCACGTCCAGGTTTATTGACCCGGGCAGTCTTTTCAACATTTCCTTATGCTGCATACGGGTGGGGCCAGCGACTTGCTTGTGCACTGCCAGTCCCCAGAACAGAACACTTTGAATTCAGCTATTTGGAACCTCGTTCCTGGTTCCGACCTCAGGGAACGCCAGAAGAGCAAGAGCCAGCCTCGTTAGTCACCCCCACAACTGCAACCCCCGTTTCGGGGCCTTGTAACGCCAGCGCCCTTCAGGTACCATAAACCAGGCTTCCCAAAGGCGCTGCGACAGGTTTTCAGGAGTCATCAAAGTCGATGATCCCGGCCCTGGGACCCCAGGGTTTGCAAATTCAGACCTTTAGCCCAATGGAGAGGTCGGCTCAGCGTTCCTCCCAGCATCCTCGGGTGACATTAGGATTCCTGGGAGATTCGAGAGGCCGCCGGGGAGGACAAGGGAACCGCGTCCAGGCCGCCCATGGCCAGCCAGGCGAGAGGCGGGACGCGAAGCCGCTGCCTTCTTCCTCTTCCCTCAGGCGGCGGCGGCGGCAGGCCCCGCCCCGCGCGGCGGCCGTCAGCGGAGGGGCGGGGCCTGCCCCAGCGTCGCCGGTTGACGCGAATGACGCGGCGCCAGTCAGGCCGCAGCCCCGCTGCTTGGCCGTCGGGCCCGCCTCGGCCGGCTCGGCCCGCCCCCGGCCCTCCCCGCGCGGCCTCCCGTGCGCCCCTGTCAGACTGTGGCGGCCGGTCGCGCGGTGCGCTCTCCCTCCCCGCCCGCAGCCTGGAGAGGCGCTTCGCGCCGCACACACCCGCGTTCCTGCCGGCGCCGCGCCTGCCCTCTGCCGCGCTCCGCCCTGCCGCCGACCGCACGCCCGCCGCGGGACATGGCACACGCACCGGCACGCTGCTCCAGCGCCCGGGGCTCCGGGGACGGCGAGATGGGCAAGCCCAGGAACGTGGCGCTCATCACCGGCATCACGGGCCAGGTGAGTGTGGGGGCGGGGGCGCGCCGGCCGAGGCCGCCTGGACACGCGTGCTCTCCCTGCGTGCCGCTCCTCGCGGGCTGCGGCGTCTCCAGGAACAGCCGTCTCGGCGTCCCGGAAGGGGTCTGCTGCCGGGAGGTGGGACGGAAGGTGCGGTGCCGTTAGTGTGTCGTGTGTGGGGTGTGCTGGATGCATCGAGTGCCTCTGGTCTTCCTCTGGGGGCTGTGAGCGTGTGTGCCGCGCGGGATGTCGCCCTCACACCCGGGCAGGACCGCCCGCTCGCACCTGCCCCTCAGGTGACCGCAGCGTCTCTTCCTCCAAGCCCATTTCGTGCTTCGCAGCTGCTGGTGCCGGGAGGGGAAAAGAACTGGTGATCAATGAACGTGCGGGTGAGGTCCTCCTGATGTATCTCGGCTCACGGGGCGCTTACCTGCTAATGTTTGGGAAGCAGGAAAAAGGGTGCTTTGCTGGTTTCGTCCCCTATCACCGGCTTTCCAGATAGAAAAGAGAACATGAAAGAAAGTGATGCTGTGGAGTCACCCACTAGGACATGTTTAGGAAAAAGAACTTGAAAAACTTTTAAAAATCACACCAACTTCTGGGATTCAGGTTCACACGTTTGGACGTGTATCTGAGACACACTGGTCCAAAAGTGAGGCTAGGTTCCATTTCCAGAGGAATAAGTTCCTCGAGTAAGGTCATCAGGAGGAGGTCTTCGGAATGTCTCAGGCTAGGCATGGCTGGTTTGTGAGAGTCGTCTCAGAGGTGTTGCAATAGGTAGGATCCGACCACTGTGCTTTATTAAAAGCTGTGCTGTTTGAGATTCAGTGGTCATGAAGTAGTCATGCCCACATATTGCTGTAGAAAGAATGTGATATATGTGCTCCTGGGTATCTCTGGGTGGTGGCCATATAACACAAATAAAGATGAAAATGGCTAATACATATTGTGTCTATTATGTTCCAGTCGCTTGACTAATACTAACTCATTTAGTTCTCATAACAAACTCTTTGAGGAGGTACTTTTATTATCTCTCTGTGGAAACGGAGGCATGGGAGTTTGATTGGCCTGAGGTTAAATCGCTGGGAAGTGTCCAGTTGGTATTGAAACCACTCTGAAAGTTCTCTAGTGTTAGAAAAGGCTAAGTGGGCAGGAGGCAGCGGTTCATAACTGAAATCTCAGCACTTCGGTAGGCAGAGGCGGGAGGATTGCTTGAGGTGAGGCCAGGAGTTTGAGACCAGCCTGGGCAACATATTGAGACCTTATCGCTACAAAAAAAAAAAAAAAAAAAATTAGGCAGGCATGTTGGTGCTCATTTGTAGTGCTAGCTACTTGGAGGCCGAAGCAGGAGGATCACTTGAGTCCAGGAGTTTGAGGCTGCAGTGAGCAGTGATGGCACCACTGTACTCCAGTCTGGGGCAAGAGAGTGAGATCCTGCCTCAAAAAAAGAAACAAAAAATTAGAGAGAAGGAGAAGTTGAAATTGGCCAGATGCACAGTCACAGAATATTACACAATTTCAACTATTGAATACCTGATTTACTGCTGGTTATTCATGCATCTTGCTTTGCTTAAGGTAATCATAATAGACAAGAGTTTGAAAACTAGTAAGAGATGGATCTGAGTTTGAGGAAGAGGGCAAGGATCTGAGGTTGAGAAATTGAATACTTGAATTGAGGCAGTAAGAAAGGTCAGGGCCTACATACTGTCCTCCCCCTTCTCTTTGTTTTCTAACGCTGGGACCTTTCTGCAGATGAATCCCTTTTTATTCCGTTTTGTCAGACTGGACCTGAAGCTCAAATGTTTACCAAGTTTATATAATCTCTGGAAAGTAGAGATTTGATTTTAGTATTGTCAGGAAATTAGTTAAGATGTTAATGTGCTGTGTTGGTGTGGCCTATACCAATTTACGTGACCAGCAGTATGAATCAGTGCAGATTAGAAATGGAACCTGATTTTGACTTTTAAGAGCAGTCATTTGGATGGAACTGAGTGGCCAGGAAGGTGTGGAGGTGGACCCCCACGCTAGTTTGTCCTGCAGCCTGTCATGTGAGTCTACCTGAAGCACCACACTCAGCAGACCACTCCCTGACCAGAATTTTTTGGTTCCTCATTTCATTTCCAACTTAAAACACCTGCGTGGCTTTCAGGCTGGTTTGAATCTCTGCCCCAGTGTTTTTTTCTTCCCTACAGCATTTGCCCTCTGCATTGTCACCTCATTTGGTGTTGCACTGGCGTATGTACCCCTAGCGTAGTGCTGAATTCTGTAGCTACCACATAAACACTTGCAGAGGGAATGGACTGCTCTTCTATGTTTTTTATTTGTATTCCAGGACAGTGACTCCCAACTTGAGTATCAAGGATCTCTGGAGCACTGTGGTGTTAATGCAAGGGGTCTGAAAATCCATACCTTATTGTACGTTTTCTTAATAATACTGACTGAGAACTTACTGGGCTATTCACTCTGCTAAGCATTTTGTATATCCCTACCTAAGGGGCAGGTATAATAATTATTCCCATTTTATTCCTGGCTAAGTAAGGTTAAGTATGTTCCCTGAGGTCGTACATCTAATGAGTGTCAGAACTGAGATCTGAACCCAGATCTCAGCAGTTGCTCTAAGTCATTTTGCTGTATAGACTGTGGTAAGCCTTATGAGACAGAGAGAAATAAATAGTCTTACTCTAAGAAGAGGTTTCAGATTCAAGTGCCGCTGCTCTGGCACTCAGGGCTATCGTGGCATTTGTGCCAAGATGGGCTCTTAAATGAGTTGTCCCAAATTCCCGCTTGAGAATGGTGCGGACAGCCAGGGTGTCCTGTCTGCTGTGTATCTCTAGTATGTATTGTCAGGCTTCTTATTCTAGCCTTCCCCTCCCATCTATTCTTGACACACTCCTTCCCAAAGTGGGAACCTTACTAAATAGGCTTTAAAGAAGCTCAGGCGCTGGCTTTGCATTGCTGTCTCCAGGCCCTCTGCCAGCCACTCTTAAAAGCTCACCCCCATTGGCTATTGATGCTGTTCTTTACTGCACTCTTGGAGATGTTCTTGCTATTCTTTGAATACTGTTGCTTTGTACCTCTTTGGAGTAATTATTTGTGGCTGAATGGCCTCACAATTCTTACTCCTTTTAACTTGAGCCTCAGTGTTCTCAGCCTAATCCTGACAAATGCAACCATTCCAGGAACTTCCTTTGTATTTACATGTATGCAGTCCCTGTTGATTGTATAAGTAATTTACATATCTTTGGTCTTGAGATTATAAACTACTTTAAGATAGAAATCTCATTTGCAGCCTATTGCCTCCCACATGACTTCGTCTAGTGGGGTTTCAAAAATGTTGACTTACTTTTTCCGTTAGCAGAACATATCTTCACTGCATGTCTGCTGTGTCCAAGGCTTGTTACAGATGCTGCTACAGATATAAAGATATGAAAGTTGTCTTCATCCGTTTGTGTTGCTATAAAGGAATACCTGAGGCTGGGTAATTTATAAAGAAAAGAGGTTTATTTGGCTCATGGTTCTGAAGGCTGTACAAGAAGCATGGCACCAGCATCTGCTTCTGCTGAAAGATTTAGGCTTCCACTCATGGAGCTGGTGTATGCAGAGATTACATGGTGAGAGAGGAAGCAAGAGGTGGGGTGGGCTGTGGCGTGCCAGGCTCTTTTTAGCAACCAGCTCTAGTGGGAACTAGTAGAGTGAGGAGTCACTCATTACTGTGAGGATGGCACCAAGGCTTCATGAGGGATCTGCTTCCATGAAAAAAACACCTCCTATTAGTCCCCACCTCCAACATTGGGGATTAAATTTCAGCGTGAGATTTGGAGGGGTCAGACATCCAAACCATGGCATTCCACCCCTGACCACCCAGCTCTCATCCTTCTCACATGCAAAAGACAATCATTCTTCTCACATGCAAAATACAATTCCAGTAGTCCCTAAAATTCTTAACTTGTTCCAGCATCAACTTCGAGGTTCAAAGTCTGAGAATCAAAGCAAGTTCCTTTGAGCTATGAGCCTGTAAAACTGAAAACGAATTTTTTTTCCCAAGATACAATGGTTGTACAGTCATTAGGTAGACATTCTGTGACTGCAGCAGCTGGGTGTTGGAGCAGCATGCAGGACGTTCCAGGACTCCTTGAGGCGTTCCAGGCCAGCTGTGCCTTGGGCCTGTCTCCCCAAACCATGCTGTCCTCCTAGGTCTCTGGGCCTCTGATGGGAGAGGCAGCCTCAATTATGTCTGAGATGCCTTCAGGGTCTTTTCCCATTGTTCTGACTATTAGCACCTGGCTCCGTTTTATCCATGCTAACCTCTTTAGCAAGTGATTGCTCTCCAGCACCACTGGATTTCTTTCCTGAAAAATGTCACTACCACATGTCCAGGTTGTAGATTTGAGAAATTTTTCTGATCTGTTTCCCTCTTCTCTACCAGTTCTACAAGTAATTACAAGTAATGCACTTTGACCAGCACATGCAGCAGACTGAATTACCACCTTCCTCAACGACATCGATAGTCTAGTGGTATGATGACGGCGATAGTTAATAATTAAGGTAGATTAAAATAATTAACGTGTATTGAGCATTTAGTTTGTGACAGGTACTGTTCGAAGTGCATTAAATTTTGTTCAAAGTATATTTGTGGAAGCAACAGAGAGCTTCTATGAGGTGGTTTCCTTTTTTTTTTTTTTTTGAGACGGAGTCTCGCTCTGTGTCCCAGGCTGGAGTGCAGTGGCGCGATCTCGGCTCACTGCAAGCTCCTCCTCCAGGGTTCACGCCATTCTCCTGCCTCAGCCTCCTGAGTAGCTGGGACTACAGGCGCCCGCCACCTCGCCTGGCTAATTTTTGGTATTTTTTAGTAGAGACGGGGTTTCACCATGTTAGCCAGGATGCTCTTGATCTCTTGATCTCGTGATCCGCCTGCCTCGGCCTCCCAAAGTGCTGGGATTATATGAGCCACTGTGCCTGGCCTTTTTTTGTTTTTTGTTTTTTTTGGAGACAGAGTCTTACTCTGTTGTCCAGGTTGGAGCACAGTGGTGCAATCTCTGTTTACTGCATCCTCTACCTTCCAGGTTCAAGTGATTCTCGTGCCTTAGCCTCCCGAGTAGCTGGGATAACAGGTGTTTGAATTACTGCTTAGCCCTTTCTGAACTGCAGTGGCTTTGGGTAAGTCACTTATCTTTTCTGCCAGGTTGGAAGAGTAATTCTTATCAAATAGGAAGTAAATCTGCACATAGTAGTGGCCTTTGCCTCGTTACTGGAATAGACCTTCGCTCCACAGTGTTAACAGAATAATGAAACATTTCTTGACTTTCAGGAAAAAGTGGGAGGTATTACTATTTAGCCTTGCTTTGCATGGGGAATCTATTATCTACAAGCAGAAAGTTCTGTAGTATTTGGAATCAACCACAAGGCTATAAGGTACTGGGAGGCCAACAGATTTAATGTTTAGTGAGTCTTTCAAGACTGTGCAAAGCAGATCTGGGAGCTGGTCTTATCTTCTCATATAAGAGGATTGTAGGCAGTGACTTCCACTCTAAATCTTCCTTGCTGGGATTTGCAGTCCTGGGATAAAAGGTTTGGCATTATTGGGCTGGGCGTGGTGGCTCACGCCTGTGGTGCCAGCACTTTGGGAGGCCGAGGCGGGCCTCCCAAATCTCCCGATCACGAGGTCAGGAGATTGATACCATCCTGGCTAACATGGTGAAACCCCGTCTCTACTAAAAGTACAAAAAATTAGCCAGGCGTGGGGGCGGGTGCCTGTAGTCCCATCTACTTGGGAGGCTGAGGCAGGAGAATGGCGTGAACCCGGGAGGCAGAGCTTGCAGTGAGCTGAGATCCTGCCACCACTGCACTCCAGCCTGGGCGACAGAGCAAGACTATCTCAAAAAAAAAAAAAAAAAAAAAGAAAAAAATAGTCTGGCATTATTGGAGGTGAGAGAGTTGTCTTGAGTACTGCCCTGCTTAATCAAAGACTGTTACATGTGATTAATTGAAAGAGCTCTGGACTGGGAATCAGAGATTGGGTTTTGATACCAATTAATTGTATAGCCTTACATTTTTAGAGGTTTTTCTTAACTTGTCAAGTGAAAGGGTTACCTGGTTATTCTCAGGGATCTAAGGTCTGTTCCTAGTCTATAGTAGTGTCTTGTTTGGATTACATGCTGACTTATGATTGATTATGTGTACTATAGAGAAATTATACAACTATCTTTATATTTAAGCAGTGCAGTAATTTAATTGCAGTTTTAGACATAAAACCATCTGGATTTTTTTTTTTTTTTTTTTTTTTTTTGAGACAGAGTCTTACTCTGTTGCCTAGGCTGGAGTGCAATGGTGGTACGATCTCACTCACTGCAACCTCCATGTGCCGGGTTCAGGTGATTCTTGTGCCTCAGCGTCCTGGGTAGCTGGGATTACAGGCGTGCGCTACCATGCCCAGCTAATTTTTATATTTTTAGTAGAGTTGGGTTTTCACCATGTTGACCAGGCTGGTCTTGAACTCTTGGCCTCAAGTCATCCACCCACCTCGGCCTCCCAAAATGCTGGGATTATAGGCGTGAACCACCATGCCTGGCCAGGATAATTTTTTAAAAATGAAACCAGTGAACTATTAATTTTACTGAATTTGAAATTAAGTTTGTAAACTAAGAAGAAATTCATGTGAGTTGTCTGTTGTCAGAATTTGTAAGGATAGAGTGAAAAATCAGAGCTGTCCATCTTTGTAGGACATATCAAATGAATGAAGTGACTTTTTGTTGAGGAA
Organism: Macaca mulatta; assembly: GCF_049350105.2. Taxonomy (NCBI): domain Eukaryota; kingdom Metazoa; phylum Chordata; class Mammalia; order Primates; family Cercopithecidae; genus Macaca; species Macaca mulatta. The sequence goes on from NC_133409.1 coordinate 180,994,453, forward strand.
CGATTTTTTTTTTAACTGGTACATAATAATTGTACATATTTGCGGGGTGTGTGTGATATTTTGGTACATGCATATAATGCGTAATGATCAAAGCAGGGAAATTAGGATAGAGGAAGGAGTTTTAAATTCTTGGGTTTTTCTTGGGTAGAAAAATGGAGTTAATTATGCCCACATCACAAATTTATGTGTGGATTAAAAATGATGATCATATTATAATAAGGCCTAGCACTGTTCCTGGCATATATTGTTTATGAAATGATAATTCTTATTTAGTGTGTATAAGTTCTCACAATGGAAGGAATGAGGGAAGGATGGAGAAGTGCTTGGGAATGCAGTTAGGGGTATGTAGGATGAATGAGAATAGTAAAAGGATGGAAGCAGAAGTACCAGCTCCTGTAATATAAGGATAATGAGATCAAGGATGCAAACATATTTTGGCGACAGGTTGGATGGTAATACTATGGCCAGAAATGCAGTCACTGGGCAGGAAAATCAGTTTTCTTGGGGAAGACAGTGAATTATTTTGTTCCTCTGGAGTTCGAAGTGCAGTGGTGCAATCATAGCTCACTGCAGCCCTAAACTCCTGGACTCAGGTGATCCTCCCGCCTCAGCCTCCCTGGTAGCTGGGACTACAGGCTTGTGCCACCAAGCCTGGCTAATTTTTTACTAATTTTTTTTTTTTTTTTGTAGAGACAGGATCTCACCAGCTGACCAGGCTAGTCTTGAACTCCTGGCCCCAAGCGATCATCTGGCCTTGGTCTCCCAAGTGCTGATGATACAGGTGTGAGCCACTGCACCTGGCTTCTTTGTCTTAAAAATGACTTGGGCAATGTGGTCAGAGGTGGCTGCTGTGGAGTGGGCAAGTCCTAAAGGTGGCCATGCTGCTGTGCTGTACCTTTAGCCAGTCTTCTTCCCTGTCTCCCAGAACTTTCTGTAGCTCTCATTTACAAGGCAAGAAAACGAACACTTTCCCTTCAGTTTACCAGGTTATTCTTAGTATACTTCAGTTTTCTCCTTTCTTTCTCCTTTATTTATTTGTTGATTGTTTGCATTTCCTAATGCCAAAACCTTGTTAAAGATACTTCCAGGTGGGGCGCGGTGGCTCATGCTTGTAATCCCAACACTTTGGGAGGCCGAGGTGGGCGGATCACCTGAGGCCGGGAGTTCAAGACCACCTTGGCCAATGTGGAGAAACCCCATCTCTACTAAAAATACAAAAATTAGCCGGGCATGGTGGTGGGTGCCTGAAATCTCAGGTACTCGGGATGCTGAGGTGGGAGAATCTCTTGAACCTGGGAGGCAGAGCTTGCAGTGAGCCGAGATTGTACCACTGTACTCCAGCCTGGGTGACAGAGCTAGACTTTGTCTCAAAAAAAAAACCAAAAAAAGAGATACTTCCAATTTACAATTTCTCATGCTTTTGTTCCTTTCTTGAGGAATTTTGGGAATCCCGCACTTCCAGAAGTAAGGTGCTCAGTTGCACTAACCATTCCTATATAAGCTTAGTACATAGGAAATGAATGAGTAAAACATGTCTGAAAGGTAATCCTATAGGATAGAAGGCTGATTATCAGTAATGTTCTTGGCAGTGGGGCACCAGTGTGCCAAACCTAGTCTTTGGCAAGCCAATAAGCAATTTTCCTGCCAAAATCTTGTGACTTACCATGAGTGGTAACCCAATTGTTTATATAAATTTACTCATTGAAATGACTCAGCTTTCCAGGATATTATTTTGGCATTTACTTATGTAAAACTGAGTGACATAGACTTGAGGTTAGATGATTTTATATGCAGTGATGTTCTTGGCTGAAGGGTATTTACCTCATTTGTTTCAGACTCTTCATGCTGTGCCTTTTAAACAATTTACCACATGTGATTTTAGGGGAATCCTTTCTCAGATCTTCATGCTAAGTTCTTTTAAACTTAAGAGTGAAAAAATAAAGGTATTTACTAGGGATTTATAGAAAGTATTTCTTTATACCGACTAATTACACTTGGGAAAATGAACCACCAAAGCTTGGTTGTATTATATATATGTTATGCTTGAGCACTGGGTTTGATTATAATGTGAAATGAATTGCTTGATCATGTTTAACAGAAATGTGTTCCTTAATGCTGAGTGAAAAAGCCTCTAATTGGCACTTTTAGAAATCTTTTAAAATCAAAACATGATTTTTCTATGTTTCTTAGAAGGGTGCTGTATTTCTATACCTTTTCACAAAAGAAGTTAGATTTTTAATGTTGCTTTATTCAAACTATATTTTTACATCTGTAAAAATGATGAATTGGAATTTTGCAGGTATGTGCAGACTAGTAGTATTTTTTGGTGATCAATATTGATAAACATATTTATCGTAGTTTAGAGTGGAATCCTTCAAAATGGAAGCTTTGTTGCAAGAGACCTGCAGGTCAAAATGCAAGTGTGGCATATACGCCTGTTGGAGTAAACCCAGTCAAGGAGAAAGACAGTGGAAACCCTGTTTGTCAAGAGTTGTGGGAGGCCTGAGATTTTACCTTACTTGCAGGCTAACAAATTAGCTTCCTAAAATTCCATGGATGATGGCAGAAGACACAGCACTCCTGGGTCAGCAGGCAGTATGAACTTCGTGTTTGTTGACAGCTCTGTTTTTATAGTATTTTCTTGCCCCCCAAAGACCATGTGGGCAACACGGTGGCTGGGTGGGTCTAGGTGGATGTTGTCCATGCAGTGGGTATGTACCACGGTTGAGGAAATCTGAGACTGGGAAACCCCAATTTTTTATAAGGGAACTAATAAACCTACCCAACTTTTGCTTTGAGGGAGACATTATTTTTATTATTCTCCATAGCAAACAAATCTTCCTTCTGCTCCAGAGAGAAACACTATTGCTATCTTAAAATACTATCTACAGATGTCCTGTACAGGAAAGATAGTAGCCAATAAAAGCTGTCAGTGCAACCTGCTCATAAGACATGCAGAAAGTGGAAAGACCCATGGAGAACTGGCTCCCAACACTGTTTGTTTGTCTTGTTCCTGAAACTTACCAGATTGACAACACAGACCAGTTTTCCTTTTTTTCTTTGAGACAGGGTCTTGCCCAGGCTGGAGTGCAGAGGTGCAAACACAGATCACTGGAGCCTCAACCTCGTGTGCTCAAGTGATCTTTTGGCCTCAGCCTCCTGAGAAGCTGGGATAACAGATGGGCACCACTACACCTGGCTAATTTTTGTGTGTGTGTTTTTTTATTGTTGTTAAGGCGGGGTCTTGCCGTGCTGCTCAGGCTGGTTTCAAACTCCTAGGCTCAAGCAATTCTACCATCTCAGCCTCTCCAAGTGCTAGTATTACAGGTTTGAGCCACTGTGCCTGGCCCCAGTTTTCCTCTTATTTCTCCATGCAGTCTATGGGGAGCTCCAGCTTTGCATTTGTTTTCTTTTTGCTTGAAGAACAGAATGATAAGACCTGAATTTGGGTGCTTAGTATGGAATGAATGGGCATTGTCCCTGGGGGAGGCATTTTATATTTCCCTGTATGTATAGGCCTGGGAAGTACAGTAGGTTTGGCTTTGTTGAAACTTTTAGTAAGTTTAATCTGATAGTCTCAGTTGGCCTGAAGAACTCTAGCTCAGAAGGACATTTTTCCAGCCCTGAAGAAGAATATGCCTGCTTCCTCATCACCTCTAAGGGGATGATTCTAACTCCATTGGCTGAAACCTTCCCTTCCTTATCTGGTCCCTTTGTATAGTACACATATCAGCACCTTTTTTTTTTTTGAGACGGAGTTTCGCTCTTGTTGCCCAGGCTGGAGTGCAATGGTGCGATCTCGGCTCACAGCAACCTCCGTCTCCTGGGTTCAAGCGATTCTCTTGCCTCAGCCTCCAGAGTAGCTGGGATTACAGGCATGCGCCACCACGCCAGGCTAATTTTGTATTTTTGGTAGAGACGGGGTTTCTCCATGTTGGTCAGGCCGGTCTGGAACTCCAGACCTCAGGTGATCTGTCTGCCTTGGCTTCCCAAAGTGCTGGGATTACAGGTCATCACTTGTTTTTAATTTACTCACTGAGTGACTGTAAACTTCTTGCATTAGTTTCAGTGCTTTCTCTTTTTTTGCTTTATAATTGTACCTGATGTAAACTCTCATACCTTCATTTAGAGATTACTTCTATCATTTTTGAGTATGTTTCTCTAGTGTCTACCATATGCTAATAGGGCCTGCCCTCGAGATCAGGAAATGTATGTCGTTTCAAATCTTCTTACAAGTTTGCTAGGATCTTTTCTTTTTCTTTTTTTTTTTTTTGATATGGAGTTTCGCTCTTGCCCAGGCTGGAGTGCAGTGGTGTGATCTCAGCTCACTGCAGCCTTTGCCTACCGGGTTCAAGTGATTCTCCTGCTTTAGCCTCCTGAGTAGCTGGGATTACAGGCGCCCGCTACTATGCCCAGGTAATTTTTTGTAGTTTTAGTAGAGACGGGGTTTCACCATGTTGGCCAGGCTGGTCTCGAACTCCTGGTCTCAGGTGATCCGCCCGCCTCAGCCTCCCAGTAGGATCTTGTTTTGATTTTCATGAGTTTTGATGTTATCATTGAAATATCTAGAAATCTGCATATTTTATTTAAGAGAGTCTGCTTTTTGTACACAAGGAATGCTTGTTCTTGGTGAAGCCTCATATATGATGGATAGGAAGGAATAAGAAAGCTGTGAGAGGATAATAAAAGGACTTAGCTACTGATTGGATTGTTGGATTGAGGAAGTCAGGAGAAGTAAGGGTTTTTGTTTTGTTTGTTGTGTTTATTTTTATGGTTGGTCCCATTGACATTCAGTTTGTGTAAATCCGTGAAGACAAGACTGTATTTTACTGCTGTATCCCTAGTGCAGTGTCTGGAATATGGTGGGCTCTCAATAGATATTTGTTGAATGACATCTGGAGTTCATACCTCCTCAGAAATCCTGGAGGAAATCTACTGCATATAAGAAGTAATGGGAATGTAGATGTGCAGTGTATCATACTTTAGAGCAGTATCGACAAACTTTCCCCTGGATCAAGTCCACCTGCCTCCTGTTTTTGTTTTTGTTTTTCGAGACGGAGTCTCCGTCTGTTGCCCAGGTTGGAGTGCAGTGGTGCGATCTCTGCCCACTGTAACTTCTGCCTTGCCCCGGGTTCACGAGATTCTCATCCCTCAGCCTCCTGGTTAGCTGGGACTATAGGCGCCTGCCACCACGCCTGGCTAATTTTTGTATTTTTAGTAGAATTGGGGTTTCTCCATGTTGGCCATGCTGGTCTAGAATTCCTGACCTCAAGTGATCTGCCTGATCTGCCCACCTTGGCCTCTCAAAGTGTTGGGATTACAGGCGTGAGCTACCACAGCTGGCCCTGTTTTTGTAAATAAAGGTTTGTTAGAGCACAGAACATCTGTTTACTTATTGTTTCTGGCTGCTTCCACATAGAGTTAAATAGCTGCGACAGAGACTGTGTGGCTTTGAAAGCCTGAAATGTTTACTATCTGGCTCTTCACTGAAGGAGTTTTCGAAGATTTGCTGTAGAGCTCTCTTCCTTAGGGTGGATAGTGGAATTGCTACTGGTCATAGGTGATATCTCCAAATGAGAGAATATGGAGACAGAAAGATGAGAGTGAGAAGGAGGAAAATGTTTGCATTTCAGGTTTGGAAGAGAAGGAAGCTAGGGAGGGAGGGGAGAGGAGAGAGAACAAAAGTACTGAGTAATGTCGTGGAATCTGAGGGAGGCCAGAGACGTTTTTGTTGTTTTGGTGGTAACACATAACATACAATTTATCATTACTGACATTTAGTAGATTTACAAGGTTGTGCCATCTTTACATTTAGTACATTTACAAGGTTGTGCCGTCTTTACCGCTATCGTTCCCGAATACTTTTTCATCACTCCCTTTAAAAAGGAAAGCCCATTCCCATGATCAGTCACTCCCCATCCCCTCCTTTCCCAGCCCCTGGCAGCACAAATTTACATTCTGTCTTGCATGTTTTTCCCTTTTGCTTAGATCTGGGAAAGGTTTTTTTTCATGATGGAGGGAAATGGGCTTCTGTGCAGTCAGAGGAGAAGCCGATGGAGGAAAGGAGTAGTGTGGTTATGGAGGAAGCTGAAGGGGAGAAGGTCTCGGGCATCTGGAGGCCTGAGACGGGCGTGAGCATCCAGTCCTGCACTGGCACTGGCGCTGGTGCTGCAGCTGCAGCAGTGCCGTCTCTGTCACTGCAGTTCTGTTCTCCGGGAGCTGTCCCGCAGTGTGATTTTGGGTGCTGTTCCTCGTTATGAAGCCTCTCAGTCATCTTCTTCAGTCTGCACTGTAGCTTTCATAGATTTCTGATTCAATTAGCTGCAGATTGGTTTCTGTGGCTTCCCACCTGAACAGTGATAGAAAGTGATGATGTGTATGATGGTGGACAGAGAGATGAGAAACCAGTTTTGAAGTCCTCTAAGAAACATGGAAGTGGATGTGAGTGGTTGATCACACCAGTGAGGTGGTGATTTTGATTAGAGTGTAAGTAAATTTCATGGGCGGTAAGTGCTGAGAAACAAAGATTGTTACGGTTTGACGTTTCAAAAGTGGCATCAGGAATTGAGGGTAAGGTGTTTCCTGTTGTACCCCGTTTTGGGGTCTAGGAGAATGAATGAGTAAAAATCCTGAATGTCAGTAGCTCATGGAGTTTTGGATTTTACATAGACTGGTAAAAACTTGAGATTGTTATATGGTGGCTAGGTTATTTTGAAAGTAAAAATCTTAGGAATAACAAATTGCTGTCTGCTGTCACAGTAATTAAAAAAAAAAAGTTTTACACACCAAAATATAAGAAGAACATGCTCCCAGAATAAAGAACACTCACCAAATTACATACTTTTGGCTACGTGAACTACTTTTTCTCATTTCTGTTTTTTTCATTTTGCTGAAGAACGGGTTAAAAATGTGTCATGGATTGGCATTAGTCCATAGAGTACATTTGGGAACCACCTATTGAATACTATTAAACAAATTTCATTTGTCCAATTTCATTTGTTCAGATTCTGAGATGAAAAACAATTTCATTTATCTGATTTCATTTGCTCAGAACCGAAATATGAACTTCTTGGGGATAGGGATCATGTCTTCAAACTGTGGTGACCATTTTTTTTTTCTTGACTCCAAGGTAGGACACACATTATCTCATATATAAATGATCTAGAGTGCAACTGAATGTTGGAAACCAGGGCTGTCTGAAAGAATTTGGAGTTACTTTATAGTACTTCATCCTTCCTGGTACCCATTTGATGTTGAGCACCATAAAAGGTGCTTGGTAAGCATTCGTTTGTTGGTTGTTTCAGATTTCATTTTTAACCGCTTCCTTTGGCATGCTGGGCAAATTCCTTAGGCCTTTTTTTTTTTTTTTTTTTTTTTTTTTGAGACAAGGTCTGGCTCTTTTGCCCAGGCTGAAAAGCAGTGGAGCCATCTCAGCTCACTGCAGCCTCCGCCTCCTGGGCTCAAGCCATCCTCGCACCTCAGCCCCGTGAGTTCCTGGGACTTTGGGTGGGCTCTACCATATCTGGCTACTTTTTCTATTTTTCTTTTTGTAGAGATGGGGTTTTGCCGTGTTGCCCAGGCTGGTCTCAAACTTGTGAGCTCAAGCCATCTGCCCACCTCGGGCCTCCTAAACTGCTGAGATAACAGGTGTGAGCCACTGTTCCTGGCCCTTAGGCACTTTTCATACCTCACCAAAGAATATACTAGCAGAACCTAGGTGTCAAGATCCCTACGGAATCCTTACAGCTCTGTTTCTGCAGCTCTCCCTAGTCTCTGAGTGTGCTTGGAAGGAATATTCAAATCATTATTGTGTTGTTTCAGGTTTAACTTGGGAACTTGAAACTGAAATCAAGTTTTGGGGAGCTTCTGGGTGGTGACAGATCTTCTTGTTTTGACCAGGCACTCTTTCTTGTCCCCCTGTCCTTATAATGTTGACTTAGGCATCCTGCTGGCTTTGTGAGTTGGTCAGCCCTGGGTATTAGGGGGAGGTACAGGGGGAAGAGAATGCTAAATGCATTAAGTGAAGGTTTTGGGGGTTGTTTTTGAGGGGAAGTAATAATACATAGATTTTTGTAAAGTTTTGCGTTTCTACATTTCAGTATAAACCTTGAAAAGGAGAAATAGGAAGAGTTGACCAAGTATTGAAGTCCCTCTTTTTTTCCTTTCAGCTTTTTTGTGGACAACAGTGGTTTTTTATTTTATCCCTTATCAATTTTGCTATTTTGACTAATTTAGCAAGTTCAAATTATTTAAATTGATATAGTATTTTCTTTCCATTGAGTTGTCTTTTAATATTTACTGATGTTTGAACATACAGTTTTTAACCTATTTAAGCGTTACCAAAAGTTTTTACTATTGCCAGATTGTTACTATGGGAAATTTGATTTTAGTTGCTAAAAACAAGGAAGTATTTTATATAGACCAGGGAAATAATTGGGAGCACAACTAGAAATCTTAGCAGATTCTCTATATGGGACATCGCTGTTAGTGGAGGACTTAGGGATGGGTCCAGGAAACCTGAGATTACTGCTTAGATCTTTGAAGAATGGAGATCACTTAACCTTTATGGACTGTGGTTTTTCTTCTCTTTAAATGTACATTTCAGAAAATAGATGTAAATATACGTAGATAATAAAAGCGTCTAGATTTTTAGTTTTCCTAAGTCAAAATTTATGTAGATAATGCTTAACATTTGGATTTGGGAAAGATTCCAGGAATTAATCCTGTGGCAGGACTCTGAGGAGGAAGTCAACTGTGGACTCTGGAGAGGGGTCTTCAGAGGAGTCTCGAAATGCCAGTAGTGGAAGAGGCAGCATTGGCTGGGCGGGGTGGCTCACGCCTGTAATCCCAGCACTTTGGGAGGCCGAGACGGGCGGATCATGAGGTCAGGAGATCGAGACCATCCTGGCTAACACGGTGAAACCCCGTCTCTACTAAAAAATACAAAAAAACTAGCCGGGCGAGGTGGCGGCGCCTGTAGTGCCAGCTACTCGGGAGGCTGAGGCAGGAGAATGGCGTAAACCCGGGAGGCAGAGCTTGCAGTGAGCCAAGATCCGGCCACTGCACTCCAGCCTGGGCGACAGAGCGAGACTCTGTTTCAAAAAAAAAAAAAAAAAAAAAAAAAAAAAAAAAGGCTGCATTGTTGTTTCCCTAGCAGCTTGGAATGTGGAGGCAGAAGCTGCTTCCCTGGGGCTCTAGGCAGGAATAAGCCTTCGAGGTTTACAAAGTAGAGGCTCATGCTGGATGACTGGGTTACAATTTAGTATTCTTCAGGTAGAGCAACCAAATAATGCTTTGAAAGATTAATTTATCTTATAGCTCAACAGGTTTTGTTTTCTCTTTAGTTGTAATAAGATTATGTTAATAGGCAAACATTTTTGTCAGGAATGATCTGGGCAAAGTACCCATTTCTGGTACCTGAATTCTGGCCTTGGAATTAAGATAAATCTGTAAAGGGAGAGGAGAGAAAGATGAACATGAGTTTGATTCCTGACCTCAATACTCACTGGGCGTCACAAGGAAATTTACTTTTTTTTTTGTCTTCCTCTCACCCAGGCTGGAGTGCAGTGGCATGATCTTTGCTTAACGCAGCCTGGACATGCTGGGCTCAACTAATCTTCCCACCCCAGCCTTCTGAGTAGCTGGGATCACAGGTGTGCGCCACCACACCTGACTCATTTTTGTATTTTTTTTTTTTAGAGACAGGATCTCTCTGTGTTGCCCAGACTGGTCTTGAACTCCTGGGCTCAAGTGATTCTCCTATCTTGGCCTCCCAAAGTGCTGGGATTACAGGCATGAATCACCATGCACAGCCCATGGGTAAACTTCTGAGTCTTTCTGAACCATGCTTATCTGTACTAGGATGAAAGAAGGTGCCTTGCATAATGATGTTCTGGAAATGGGAACATTGTTATCCTGGAGGATCACTTTGGTTTTTCTTGTGTACCAGACTGGATGCAGGCAGTGTCCTACCTCTGGACACCCCGTCTGCGCTGAAGCACTGGGGAAAAGTGGAGCACAGGAGAACCCCATCACTAAAAGTTTGCTTCAGGGACTCTTGCTTTTCCTGTCTTCTTCCCCTTCCCTTTCCCCACTTTATCACATCAGTCGTAGTTTTGCCTCCAGGAGCCAGCCTCTGTTGTGGTTGCTGCCCAGAGCCTGGCTGCCTGGCCACTTGTATTGCCCCATTGTCTATTGGAGCCTTATTTTACTCGCTTCTCAGATGTCATACCTGGACTCCACTTGTTGAAACTGTCAACAGGGGATATTGGGGCTAATTCCAGGGGAAAAAAGGGAACTTTACAACACTACACAGTTGAACTGAGAAAGCCATTCCATGCAGCTAATGCGTTATTCAGGGTGACTTTTAACACTGCACATTATGGTTCAAGAACTAAATTTGTGTTCAAGTCAATGCCCTTCCTACAGAGAAAAGGGCTCCAAGTTTAAATAGCTGATTTCCAAGTTTTCTTTGGAAGGATTTGTTAAAGCACACCCTTTGGATCAGTTCGTACCACCAGTTCCAGAGCTCACCAAGCTTAGGTGGAGGAGGCGTGACTGCCCTGCGGATGGGGAAGGGCTGCTTTCTTCATTGTACTCTGCGTGGCAGAAATGTTTCTTTCTCTTAAAAGCAGTTTTACCTGTTTTAAAAAATGGGCTCAGCTCAAGGCAGATCACTTAAGGTGGGATGAGAGGGTTTGGAGTGTACACTGAAGAAAAGGGGAGCACTTATAAAGGTGGGGGAGGAAAAGGAGGATGTGAAGGCCCAGAAGTGCTGAGAAGCACAGAGGGTGGTGAGAAGCACAGAGGGTGGTGAGAAGCACAGAGGGTGGTGTTGGTGTTGGCTTTTCAGTCTTCATTTTCCTCTGTGAATGGATCCTTTTAGATCAGTGGTGGGATGTCATAAACATTTAATCCTGAGTGACCCAGAAGTTGACACAGGCTTGCACTTTATATCGAAGAGGAACCAAGCACACTCAGACAGGTGTCTGCCATTTTTGTTTCTCAAGGAAAAGTTCCTAAAGGTGTTAAGAGGGGTACATTTTGTCCAGGTTCAGCACTGAGAGGGAGGTGTAAGAAGCTGCTTGCCTTCCTTTTCCCTCGTACTTCACTGTGTAGACCCCGCACAGGCCTGGGCCATGTTCTGAGAAAGGGCCGCACAGCCACAGGTTGGCTCTCATTGAGCATGGTTGTGTGTTAACTACCCATGTTCCCTGGAAATGCTGCAGAACTGAAGATGGAAGCAGGTAGGAGAGCCTGTGTGTGGACAGCAAGGGGAGTGCTGGGCAGCTGCACTTTTATCGACCTTGGGCAGCTGGCCCTGTCGTTGCCTTGCTCTCATGGCCACTGAGATTCAGCTGCCATTCGGACCCCTGTGTGTCACAGCCTCTGTTCTGGAATCCCAGGGAAACCAGCTCTGGCCTTTCCACTCCGTCCTATAGTTTCAGCCACAGCTGGCACCTCTCCCTGCATCCAGTGCAGTCTCAGGTGTCTCCTGCTGTGCTTGCCTTTCCACAGTCACTCTCTAGGAATTACTGAAATTCTCACTAGAATCAACTGTTTCTCTAGATTTGGAGCTTGTTCCAAAAGAATACTTTGCTTTTTTGTTGATATTCTGACCTTTGATTCAGTCCTCTCCAAAGATAAGAAAGTTGCCATTTGTAGTTGAAGCATCCATAAAGCATAGTTCTGATGGTGATGGTGCAATAGAATTACTTGGGCACGTTGAATAATTCTTGGCTCTTCTCTGCATTTCAGTGGGCTTAGGGCAGGACTTGGATCTGATTGTTTTTAAAAACATTCTGAGGTGTGTGAAAAGTGAGATTGGGGTTGAGAACCACTCATTTATGGTGACTGTGGTAGTGACTTGAAACATTTTATATGTATATATGACATATATATGGAAATATATATTTCATAAACTTTTTTCCTTAACAGTTATTCAGAATAGTAAAAATAATGTTCAGTACTGTACAGTAAAAATAATGTTCAGTAGGGAAGTATGGGAGGATATAAAGTTTCAGGGGGAAAAAAAACTAACACCTGTAATCACATCACTCAGAAGTAATTACTGCCTGCATTATCTTTTCTTCATTGTTTTGACTGACTTGTTACTGATTGACTTCACTGCTTTTCAGCAAATGTTACTCGTCTAGAATTGGGTATGGAACTTAAACTGGATCTGGAATAATTCCTGGATGATTCTTTTGGAGTACAAGGAACTACAGGAATGAATGCATCTGGGGTTCTAGGGTGAGGAAAAATCCCAGCCTCAAGAGATATTGTTAGTTAACCAGCTTAGCACCTCCTATTATGATTGTCATAGACATTTGCATGTATATTTTAGTTCACATGTTAGGTGTTTTTAGTAGTTTCATATTATTTTGAGTGATATAATTTAAGAGAGTGAGTGCTGGTAGAATCAGAGTTCATTAGTTTTTGACATATTATATGCAAACACTTAAAAAAATTCCTGTGATGTTTACTGAAGTTTGCATTTCCAGATATTCATATTCCATTTCTGCATATTCTGATAGGAGGGTTGTGATATCTTTTTTGTTGGGACTATTGCTCTGGTTTATTTATCGATTAATTTTGTTAATGATATACTCTGTGAAAACACTTTATTAACTGGATTAAAAAATTGTAGCACACAGTAATGCGAAAATTTAGTTGGAATGTTACCCTCATGGACAGTTACCACAGGCAGAATCTAACTCTTAGATGCAAACAGCAATCATGATCTCACAGGTCTCCTACAGCTCCGACTAATTTTTTCAAAATTAGTGAACTGCATTCTGGGTCTTTACTATAGAAAAGACTCTAACTTAACGGGTTTCGTGTTATTTTTACCCAGGAATCAGGATGCCTCACCCAAGGGCAGTTCTGACAAAAATAAAGTATGTTGTTGGTGAGTGTCCAGGAAGAGGGTGAAAACTGGGATGGCCTGGCTCAGTGTTGGTCTATCGGAACCTACCCCTAGCATAATTATTTGTTTCCTTTCTCCCTCCTCTTTGTTTTCTCCCTCTCCTTCGTTTCTTTCTTTTCACAGGTTTTTCTTTTCTATTCCCCTCTTTTTTTTTTTTTTCTCATCTTAGGTTAGGCTTTCAGGGGTTGGAATGGGAGCAGAGTTCACCTGCCAGGAAGTGAGAATGGCAGTCCTTGGCTCTCCTGTGGCCAAGGTCTGATTACCTGCTAGGTAGTCATTGTGTCCCAGGAGATTTCAGAGAACAAACAGTGGAATCTTATTTAAAGAGTTCTGATAGGAGCATTAATGGTGTTTGTAGATCGTGGTCCAGATGGAAGCTGGCACTTTTCTGACAAACCCCTTGAAACATTTCCTTATTCTACTGTATGTTAGGATTTTACAATCGTTCTTTTCTGAACCCTAGCTTACTGGATAGTCACAAGTGCTTTTTACTTCCTTTGTGCTGTAATATTGATCATCCGTGTTGGTTGTTTTACAGCAAATACACTGATCCGGATGCAAGCCGGAAAATGTAAGAGTTGGCAAATGACTCGTCATTTGCATAGAACAGCCGAGGACCTGTCAGAATGAACTTGTGGAAGAGAGCTGTGGCATAGGAGCAGGAGAAAGTGTAAGTTAGGGGCTGTTTGGTTTTGCACTTCATCTTTAGTTCAGCTTTGTTGCAGGGATCAAGACAGCACGTTAAAGTACAAGTTAGGGGGCACCTCTGTCTTTAATAAGATCATAGGCTAAAGGCTTATTTATTTGTTTGCTTATTTATTGAGACAGGGTCTTTCTTGGTTACTCAGGATAGAGTGTGATGGTGCAGTCTTGGCTCACAGCAGCCTTGACTTCCCCAGCTCAGGCAGTCCTTCCACCTCAGCCTTCCGAGTAGCTGGGACCACAGTTGTGCACTACCATGCCCAGCTAATTTTTTTTGCATTTTTTATAGAAACGAGGTTTGGCCATGTTGCCCAGGCTGCTCTTGAACTCCTGGGCCCAAGCAATCCACCCACCTCAGCTTCCCAAAGTGATGAGATTACAGGCGTGAGCCACCATGCCTGGCCAAGGCTTACTGTTAATCTCAGGTAGTGTCTGAAATTATGCGGATGCACGTGCATTCAAATCTCCTCTCTGCTAGTTCTCAGTTCTGTGACTTTCAAGTAATTATTCAACCTCTCTGTGCCTCAGTTTTCTCTTTTGTAAAGTGAGGATGATGATACTAGCCATAGGTAGAGGTTAAAGGACACAGTGTCTGGCACATAATATTGATAAATATTCATTAATATTTTACTCTTGGCTGTCCTGAACATTAGTCTGCTTTGGCCTAGAATTCCTTTCCTGAAGACATGCTATACTTTCGGTAAGAGTAAACAACTAACTCTTATTTGCAAGTTCAAATAAACATATTTTATGAAGGTACTTGGTGTTCATTAACAAATGCTATACTTACGATTTTTTTTCTCTGTCTGAGACATAATACCAAACTTGTACACAAAATATTTCTGATCACTGATCTTTGCTCCTATAACTATAAAATTATATGTAAAATAGTTAAAAACTACTCAGTGCACTCTTTGGAATAAATGTATTCCTCCTATGAGAAGCATCATTGAGATCTTTTATTTGGGAAGCAATTAGGTTGCAAATTGTAAACAGTTTCCAACATCATCACCCAACTGGAAATGCCAAGTTGTCTGAGTCTAATGTCTAGAAGTCACTGTGGCCCTGTGGTCAGTGTTCTGCATTAGGGATCCCTGCAACAGGGCTGAATTAAAGATGAAGTGCAGTAACCCAACACCTGTGTTAATAAGTGTGGACAATTTCTTGGGTTCCACAACAGGCTGTCAGTATCCTTCTCATTATTCCCCTAGCCTTTGTTTCACAACCCAGTGGCTTCAGTCACTGTGTCCATTTTCTTATCTCTTAGGGACTGTTCAACTCATTATATTTGGTTACTTTTCCCATCATACCCTAAATCGTTGTTATGTAAGATCATCTAAATTATCTTTCATGGCTAAACTCTGTAACTTCAGTCCTTGACTTACTTGCTTTGTTGGCATGTGTTATCACTGTTACTTTTCCTCTTGATTTTCCCTCCTCTGCTGGTCTTCCTTGTACCTCTCTGTCAGTGCTTTGTTCCGCCCACCCTTGCCGGTTAGTGTGTCTTAACATACCATTCCTGGCTCTCTTCTACTTTGTTCACTTGCTATGTCCATAGCTGCAGCCACTCTGCCCTTGTGATTCCCAAAGCATTGGCTCCAGTCCAGATTTGTTTCCTGTGTTCCAGACCCTGAATTCCAAATGCCTCAACATTTCCATGTAGGTATTTCGTAGACATCTCCTACTCCACATGCCCCTCCCTTCTATCATCTCTGTGTTTTTCCCCATCCTAGTTCAAAGCAGGACCACAATCCATTTGGGAGCCAAAGTCAGAAATCTTGGAGTCATCCTATCTTCCTCCTTCCCCCTCACTCCTCCACCAGCAGGTCCTGTTGATTTTATCCTACTGACATAACTTTGGTAGCGGTGTCATCTCTGGTTCTTTCCCTGCCCACATCAGTTACCTTGTCCTGCCTGGGCTGTTGTAGTAACCTCGTACCTGATCTTCTGCTTCCAGTCTCTCTCTCTTCCATTCGTTTGCTGCTGGTGAGTTTTAGCTGGAGTGGCCATCTGATCCTGTCAGATGATCTCGCCTCAGTTCAAACTGTTGGTGGCTGTCTCTTGCCCTGGGGTGAGTGTAACTTCCCCAGTGTCTCAGTGCCTTTGTGACTAGCACTTTCCTGCCTTTGCACCACATGCACCCCAGCTTGTGTATATATGTTTTATAAAACTGATAGTTTCTTGAATTCACCATATCCACATTAGTCATGGTTCTCTGGAGTAACAAAACCATTGGAGTATATATATATGGAGAGAGAGATATTGATTGATTGATTGATTTTGAAGGAATTGGTTCATGTGATTGTGGGGGCTGGCAAGTCTGAGATTTGCAGGGTGGGCTGGCAAGCTAGAGACACGGGAAAGAGTTGGTATTTCAGCTCCAGTCCAACATCTAGGCTGCCTGGAGGCAGAATTAGTTGTTCCTTCTGGGTAATGTCTTTGAGTGGATGAAGACCACTCACGTTATAGGGAGTTATCTGCTTTGCTCAGTGTACTGATTTAACTGTTAATCACATCTAAAAAATAACCGTCAGAGCAACATCTAGGCAGGTGTTTGACCAAGTCTGGTTGGCATATCCTAGTTAACACACAGAATTAACCGCCTCACTGTCTTTCTCAATTTTGCTCGTGTTTGTATCTGTCCATATTTCCCCCACACCTACTGTGGTGCCTACTGACCACCTGGAGACCCACTGCTCATCCTGTGCTCCCCTCTCAGCCAGCCCTGACCTTCTCAAGCAGCACAGCATTTGGTAGTACAGCGTTTCCTTTTCTGTTCCTAATTGGCTGGTAACTACTTCGATTACAGTATTCCCCCTGGCTGTGAGTATTCTTAAATTGCCTGTCTTCCCTAACAGAATCAGTATGCCTCCAGGACCAGGCTTCTATTGTTTACATTCACCAGTGCTTCAGCACCTGATGAGTACCCAATAACTGTGTAATGAGGCACTGAATGAATGGAGACCTTTGGGCCAAAGGGTCTGAGATCAGCAGGGAGAATGGAAGCAGTTGAGGGAGAGAGCAGGAGTTTCGGAGCCATTTTGAATTGGAGGAATCCCATTCGCTGCACCAGGGCGTGGTCTGTAATCCCCAGGAGAGCATCTTAGAGGCCTAGGGAAAGCAGCTCTGCAGTAAGGTTAAAGACAGGGTCGGAGTAAACCTCTGAGAAGCTCCAAAAGTCAATCCCAGATCTTCCTTCTTATAGTGAGTGCTGGTCTAATGATTTCCATAGAATTTGCATCGTAATTTGGTGACAGTATGCAAAAGCTGTCACTTCTCAGACTTCAGCATACTGGACGCTTCCAGCTAATCACCTCCATGCAAGGGAGCCTGGACTGAAACATTGTCTGTTGCTTTTCGTTATCTTGGAGAATAATTTAGGTAGAATTACTGTTTAATTTTCGTATTTCCTATTTAAGAAAACCTGTTTCTTTACGGCCCTTTGACTTTCATTTTCTCTTTTTCTTCCCACTGACCTGGCTGCTTCTTAAAGGGGCAGCACCAAGTTTCCTGTTGTCCCCATGGGCAGTGGCCACAGACTGACTTCTTTTTATTCTTTTATACTCCATGGCACACTCTGAAAGTATTTTCTTTTTTGTTGTTGTTGTTTGTTTTGTTTTTGTTTGGGACTGCTATAAGCTGAATACGACATTCTCATTAATTCTTTTACTCATGTTGCAAAATTCACTAAGATCCCTTTGTTAACAGAACATTTTAGATGACACTACTTTAAATAATGTAATGTTGTGTTTAAGGGAGGCTGATTAAAATAATAAAATGCAATTGAATTCAAAACAGATGGATAAATCATGACATTACAAGTGAGAACTAGAATTCTACGTGAAGCCAGGAATAAAGCCTAGAGGTAATCTTTGAGCCACAATTTTGTGTTTTTTTGTTTGTTTGAGATTGGGTCTTTCTTCTTACTCTGTTGCCTAGGCTGGAGTAGAGTGGCTCACTGTGACCTGAAACTGTTAGGTTCAAGTGATCTTCCCACCTGAGTCTCCTGAGTAGCTGGGACTATAGGTGTACACTACCACGTCTGGCTAATTAAAAAAATTTCTGTATAGGTGGGGTCTCACTATATTCCCCAAGCTGGTTGTGAACTCCTAATCTCAAGTGATCTTCCCACATTGACCTCCCCCAAATGCTCGGATTCCAGGTGTGAGCCACTGTGCCTGGACTTGTACATCCTTTCTTAGAAGGTCACAGCTTTATTACCTTTATCAAACAGGACATACAAGTACAGGTTGAATATCCCTTATCTGAAGTGTTTGGGAGCGTAAGTGTTTCAGATTTTTTTTTTTCCAGATTTTGAAATATTTTCATATACGTAGAAAAATGTGTATACAAATCTTGGGGGTGGGACCCAAGTTTAAACATGAAATTTATTTGTTTTCACATATACCTTAAACACATAGCCTGAAGGTAATTTTATACAATACGTTAAGGAATTTTGTGTGTGTAGCAAAGTTTGTGTACGTCGAACTGTCAGAAAGCGAAGGTGACTCTATCGGAGCCACCCATGTGGACAGTCTGTAGTTGTCTGGCATCCCCATCCTTCCTGAGGCTGAATTTATATGCTGCATATAAGCAATTATTGTCTTACACCTATTCACATGAAAGCACGTAACAGTAAAAAATACGACATACCATTATTACAGCGAGAAAACAAGTGTCAGGGTGAATAAGCAGCACAGGAGCATCACCAGACACCTGTACCAGCTGGTAAATCGCAGCAGCAGCAAACAGCATCAGGCTTTCAGTCTCCATCTGTGATGCCTTGTTTTGATTAAAAGATTACTGTATCCTATTTTTGGGGGGTCAAAAGAAACCTCAGAAGCATTGAAGGACCGGGAAACTGAGTCCTCTAGGGATAAGGAGGCGTTCTGCTGGATGGCTTTTAAAGATGTTTCCTCCAGAGTCATCTGCCTCATTAGCCACGATGTTTGTCTTACGAGTCTTTGATTTTATAAACTGACATGATTTCATGTTTTATTATGAATGCACACTGCCCTAGCCCTTCAATAAGCCCTTCACACATTTTCAGCATGTTGTCTGTAGGTCCTTTTTCTCAGTGTTGATGTCACCTTCATTGTCACCATTGTATGTTGAGTGTCCCTTATCTGAAATGCTTGGGACCAGAGGGGTGGACTTTTCCACTTCTGGTGCTGTGTTGGCGCTAAAAAAGTTTTGGATTTGGGGACATTTTGGTTTTTCGGATTAGGGATGCTTAACCTGTTGTTGTAAAATTTATGACATTTGAGGAAAACAAAAGTAACCCGGCTGCTCAGGAGCAATATTCATGATACTGAAATCAGAGGGATTTTTTTTTTTTTTTAAAGTTTCTGGTTTAAGTTGGTGCCCAGGAAGTGTGGTCTTTTAACTGGTGTGGTCTGTGCTCTGTTTGTTACTGGTCTGTGACAAGGTAAGTACAGAAAATGAGAGTAAGTTTAGAAGCTTTTATGGCAGGTTGACATTCCTGAGACATTTACATTGAATCTTTTTTTTTAGTAATTCACCTTCAATTGTATTTTACAGAAGAACCAGTTCGTGATGGATTAGAAATTTAAAATGAGGATGCTGACAGTAACTAGTTCTTTACTGCAGACAGTTTGGGAACCACCGGTTTAGAGGATCCTGTGTAAAGTGATTACAAATAACATCCATATAGTAAGTTCTATGTTTTCTTCTCACTTAACAGGATGTCCTCTTGGCTGATGGCCTAGTGTCAGCATGCTCTTCAGCTAAACCAGTTCTGTAGGGACTCAAGTTTCTACCTCTTGTATAATCTGGCTTTTATTTAGATTTTGCTTTATTTATAAATTTTTATTTATTTTCTGGGTAGGTAATATATTCACCTAATTTAAAATATAAAGATGCAAATGGGTATTCAGGTGAGTCGTCCTGTGCCTGTCCCCCATCACCCCATTTCCTCTTCTCAGAGGACCCACCTGTTGCCTATTTACTTTCTTTTTTTGTTTTTCACACAGGGTCTTGCTCTGTTGCCCAGGCTGGAGTACAGTGGTATGATCAGAGCTCACTGCAGCCTTGACCTGCTGGGCTCCAGCAATCTTCCATCTTCAACCTCCCAAGTAGCTAGAACTCAGGCCTGAATCACTGTGCCCAGCCTATTTATTTATTAA
The DNA here is from genome assembly GCF_049350105.2 of Macaca mulatta. Lineage (NCBI taxonomy): Eukaryota > Metazoa > Chordata > Mammalia > Primates > Cercopithecidae > Macaca > Macaca mulatta. The sequence goes on from NC_133409.1 coordinate 181,014,229, forward strand.
AAGATTTTTAAAGAAATTCTCAATGCTTAGAACCTGTGAAAAAGAGCACGGGTGTTAGGTTAGCTCTTGGAACCTTGTGACCCTGAATAAACTTTAGCCTCTACAAACCTCAGTTTCATAACTTACAGAATGAAGATAATTAACACTAATTGCAGGGTTGTTGGTACGTAACATAGCTTTCAATAAATGATATGGTGATTATAATCTGAAACACTTTAGAATACACATTAAGATATATAGAAGATTCATAATTACAAATGTGCATATTAAATGTATTCAATAATTATTTGGGAAAGATAAAAATTAAGATAATGTTCTGTACTCTCTGAAGTGAATTTTAAAATATTGCTTATTTTCCATTGCAAGATGTAAAAGTGTGGTATCATAGTATATTTGCAAAAGTGAATCACCACTTTCTGGCAAAGACAGACTTTTAGTCCAAGAAACAATATAAGGTGAAAAATTTTGTAATTTATGGATGATCTGATCTAACTGGTTTGGCCTAATTTTGCACTTCCTGTAGTCAAAGATATCTTCATCCCTTGTTTTTCGTCATTAAAACTAAGAAGGGAGGCAATTTCTGTGGACTTGAGGTAGAGAAAGATGGCGCTCCTTTTTGCTGTTTCCTTCCTTGCTTTTCTTTCACCTGTGCATTTCCAGAGGTGAGTTGGGTTGTTGTCTTGGTATTCAGATGAGTTCATTGTAATCCTCGACTTTCTTCTCTTTTCCTCTTTTTCTCTGAGGTGTTCGCTCCAACTTTGCATATGTTACAAAAAGGGGAGTAAGTCAGAAAATGGTCAGGCTTGAGGTGGTGCTGGGGAAGCAGTGAGGAAAGGTGGTGAGGAGGTTTGGAAGCCGTTTTGAGGCTTAGGGGTACCCCTGCAGGTGATGGTGAATATTCACTTGACAAACCACTTGTCAGCTCCTTGGGAGCCTGACAGCGATTGTTTTCAGTCACTTTGTCCTTCGGACACTGGCAGAATAATTCCAGAGTCCAAATTAACTTGGGTAAAATACTGCTTGACTTTTTATTTTCTGGATCAAAACTAATCTTTTCTTTACTCCTTTAAAAGAAGGATGTGTAGGGCTCTTTCTTGGTAGGTTTTGGCTCCAGTTAACTCAGTTCATCCGGGGCCTTGGGGGGCACTGGGAGGCTTGGAGGAGAGTGGGAGGGGCTCACTTACCTGTATTAAAGTGCCCTGATATTTCAGTTATTAACATGCAAAGCCACTAATAACAGCAGCTGAAACATATTGAGTGCTTATAGATACCAGGCCTTTTGTGTGTTAAGATCTTTGCAGGTTTAATCCTCAGAAGATACCATCACTTTATAAGCTATTTGCAGCATTATTGTAAGCACATTTTGATGTTTGCTATTTAAAACAGGGTTGGGAGATGTTTCTCCTACCTTACCCCAGTAAAAGGCTTAGTTCAAAAGCAAGTTAATGAAATTATATGTTTCTCCCTTAAAATTAAACCGCAAATATAAACCTTCACTTAATATTGAAAATATTTTTATATGTCATATATTTTACTGTATAAATATTAAGTTGTATTATAGAAGTATTATAGTATGTTAAAAATATATGGCAGATCTCTATTATGGGCAAACACATGTACTGGTAATAGAGCTGGCAGCTCTTGGTATGGTGGAGAATGAGGTGAGGGGAAATCAAGCAGGGCAGGCCAGGAAGCAGGGGAGGGTCAGGTGGGAGGGGATGCGGTCAGGTGGGATGGGATGCAGCCAGGTGTCCCAGCGTGGGCTTCACAGAAGTTGGTGTCTGATGATCTCTGTCCCTCTAGTGACCACTGCTGAGCTGCTTACCTGATGCTTACAGTTCAGAGCTGTGTTCTGAGCTGGGTGCAGAGCCAGCTCGAGTCCACGTGCTGAGCGCTCAGGCCAGGTGGGCGGTTGAAGCCAGGGCGGCTGTGGGAGGCTGGCAGGGAGGTCTGATGTGTGGGTTTCAGAAGGGTGAAAACCTTGCCAAGTCCTGGGGAAGTGTCCTAGAGTAGGAACCACTGAGCTCCCCTTCCATGAGAAGCCATGGGAGTTGGCTGCGAAAAGGGGTTGAGGTGCGGGGGCTGCCGCGGAGGCACCTGCCCAGGAGAGGCAGGTGGGAAGCAGCCAACTTAAAGCACTCCGGGGGGTTTGGAGCACGTAAATGCAGTGTAAAAGGGATAGCACGAAGGGCTATGAAGAATCCTAGTGATTATCTTGTAGATGTGTTTCCTCCTTAGAAAATTTGTATGTGTGCAAGTTGCTCGTTAAGCAGGTTTCATTGACCCAGGTTGGCATTGAACTCCTGGGCTCAAGTGCTTCTCCTGCCTCAGTCTTCTGAGTACCTGAGACTACAGGTGCATGCCACCACACCAGCTCAGACCCTTTAACTGAAGTCTGGCTCTTTCCCACCTGAGACTACAGGTGCATGCCACCACACCAGCTCAGACCCCTTTAACTGAAGTCTGGCTCTTTCCCACAAAGAAGCGTGAGTGCAGTTTACCTATGTGCACACGTGCTCACATATGCACACACCACCATGTAATCTTAGAGGTTCATAGTACTCTGGAAACACACGCCTGTCGTTCTGATTAAGGTAGAATCTGTTTCATACTAACTTGAGTCAGTGAAGATCATGTTTTTGTTAAAATGTTCAAAATAATTTATCATGTAGGAATTATGGAATGAGATTGTTAGTCTCTTCATTAGAGTTTAAAAACATTTTGTACATATTTCTGAACCTTAAATGCTATATAACTAGAAATTAAAATATCTTTCATTGTAACTCCTTAAGTAGCATGTATTGTCCCCTTTAAAACTATTTAATCTAAAATCTTTTGAGTCTATATGCTGTCCTATTCCCAAAGTGATTCAAGGCAGCCTTTTTTATTTAAACTTTTTATTAAGGAAATTTTCAAATATATACTGAGGTAGATAATCATAGTATAGTGAGCCCTCACATACCCATCCTCTAATTGTAATTATTAACTCATAGACAAATTTATTTCATGTGTAGCTCTATGTTTCTGTGATCCTCTTCCAGATTTTTACAGTAAATTCTGGTCACTGTATGATTTCAGCTGTATTTATTATAGTATGTATCTTTAATTGGCTCTTTTAAAAAGTAACCGCGGGCTGGGCGCGGTGGCTCAAGCCTGTAATCCCAGCACTTTGGGAGGCTGAGACGGGTGGATCACGAGGTCAGGAGATCGAGACCATCCTGGCGAACACGGTGAAACCCCGTCTCTTCTAAAAAAAAAATACAAAAAACTAGCCGGGCGCGGTGGCGGCGCCTGTAGTCCCAGCTACTCGGGAGGCTGAGGCAGGAGAAAGGCGAGAACCCGGGAGGCGGAGCTTGCAGTGAGCCGAGATCCGGCCACTGCACTCCAGCCTGGGCGGCAGAGCGAGACTCCGTCTCAAAAAAAAAAAACAAAACCGCACAACCTTTACTGTATTTACCAAGTTAATAATAGTTTGTTAATACAAGTAGATACCTGTCAGTGTTCAGATTTCACTAATTGTCTCATAATTATTTTTAATAATTTGCTTGAATCAGGGTCTGAATAAGGTGATACATTAAATTGATCGATGTCTCTTAGCATGTCTTTAATTACCTCCTTTCCCCCTTCCTTCATTTCCTTCCTTTCTCCTATTTTTCTTCCCTCCCCATCTCTCTCTCTTTTCCCTCTCTACTGTCTCTTTCTCCCTCCTTCCCCCACTGATATGGTTTGGCTGTATCTCCACCCAAATCTCATCTTGAATTGTAGCTCCCATAATTCCCATGTGTTGTGGGAGGGACCCGGTGGGAGATAACTGAATCATGGGGGTGGTTCCCCCATGCTGTCTACAAGTCTCATGAGATCTGATGGTTTTATAAAGGGAAACCCTTTTGCTTGGCTCTCATTTTTCTTTTTGCCTTCTGCCATGATTGTGAGGCCTCCCCAGCCGCGTGGAACTGCGAGTCCATTAAACCTCTTTTTCTTTATAGATTACCCAGTCTGGGTTATGTCTTTATCAGCAGCTTGAAAACCGACTGTTACCCCCTCTCTCTGTCTCTCTGTCTCTTTTTCTCTCTCTATGTCTCTATCTCTGTACGTGTCTCTTTCTCCCTTCCCCATCCTCTCTCATAATCTGTTTGTCGAGGACACTGAGCCATTTGCTGTGTTTTGTTTCTTCCATAGTCTGAATTTGATGGATTATATTCCCAAACTGTTCTTTTATCCCTTTATTTCCTGTAAACTGATGATTTTTCTTGATGTGGGGTGGAGACAAAAGTACTTCACACTTGGTCTTATGTACTTCCATTAAGAAATATATGATGTCTTGGTTTTCTTCATGTAATATCAGCAACCATTAAGGATCATTCTCAAGATTATCCATTATTTCATTAGAAGTTGCAAGTTGTGATAACCTAATTCTATAATTTTTTTCTTCAGTGATTAGTGGAGTACTTTTAAAAAGAGAAGCTCCTGTTGTGCGTGGTGGCTCTTGCCTGTAATCCCAGCACTTTGGGAGGCTGAGGAGTGAGGATCACGTGAGGCTATGAATTCAAGATTAGCCCAGCCAACATAGTGAGACCCTGTCTCTTAAAAGAAAGAAAGAAAATTTATATAAAAAAAGAAGCTCGTAAGTGTAATCATTCCTTGGTATCCATGAGGGATAGATTCCAGACACTTGTAGACACCAGCATCCACAGATGCTCAAGTCCCTTAAATAAAATGGCATAATATTTGCATATAACCTACACACATCCTGCTATATAGGTTAAATCATACTTAGATTACTTATAATATCTAATACAATGGAAATACTCTGTAAATAGTTGTTATACTATATTGTTTAGGGAATAGTGACAATAAAAGTCTGTACATGTTCATTACAGGTGCAAAACCATCCCTTTTTTTCCCTCATATTTTTGATCTGCGATTGGTTGAATCCTCAGTGAGGAACCAGTGAGTACAGGGGCCAACTGTATTTGGTTACTCTGAGGTATAGAAAAGGCAAAATAAATGATCAGTTGTTTTTCTGTACCAGTTTTTAATGACTTGGTTCCATACCAGTCTCCAATGGTGACTGATTTTGTTTTTAGTACCGTTATGAATTCATGGAATGAAATATTGTTGATGTGTGTCAGTTGAAGCTTGTTGTCCTATTGTTGAAGTTCTGGTTGTCCTAATCTGTGGCCTAATCTAGTTGTCCTAATCTGTGAACCTTTCCATTTGGCTTCTGTGTCCTTTTGATACAGTCTTAATAGTCTTTGCTTCATTGCTTTCTGGTATGACAAAAGGATTCATACATTTTTCCTGCACCAGATCTGCAATCAACTCTTTTTCTAAGGAGCCCAAAGTCAGGTTTATTTTAATTTTGGAAATATTTAAATGAAAAATTAACACTCCATAGGTCATCTTGACGTTTCTGCTAAAGTACTTATTTTAGTTGTTGCCTCAAAGTGTGTAAGGAACATTACCTTGTTCACCTTTTCATTTAACCAAAAACTCTGAATAGTGTTAGTTCATCCCTTCTCCCCTTTAAGCTTGAATTCTAGCCTTCATCATCCTATTCTCATAACGACCCCACTGTGCTTTCTTCTCATCCTGCCGTGTCCTTTAATGCTCGCTGATTGGTGGTCTCCTTATGTGGGTTAGTTTTTAAAGAGTGCTCTTCCTAGCTGCCCTACACTGAAGCATGGCCCAGCAATCTGCTCTGGGCCTACCCTTGTTTTATTTTTTTTTACTCCATATGTGCCCCTTCCTTCCCCCCAATCTATAGAACTGTTTTGTGTACTTTTATGACAACATCAATTTGTATTTTATTTGCTCTCGTTTTTCAAAGTGAGTTTACATCAAATATCCCATTTAGTTTCTACAACTGCTTTTGTCAAGACCATTGGGTCTATATTGTTATTTTCATGTCACAAATGAAAAAGAGATTGAAACCCAAAGAGTTTAATGGGCCTAAGGTCCCACCATTAGTAAATGACAGATTAATAAGCAGCTGGAATTAGAATTTAGAGCTGCAGAGTCTGCCCCACTGCCAGGTTTCACCAGCTACCATAAATCAAGGGATTCCTTGCTACATATTTTGAGGGACTCTTGAGTCAGAACAGTCTGAAAAGGCTTCTCTCAGTGACATTTGCCACCTGTGGTGAGTTTTTGCTGTGGATTACAGTTTTATGATTTCTAATACTGTGAACAGAGATCAGCAGTGAGAGCCCATGCCCCCTTTATTGAATTCAAGGAAACTGGGACAAAAGGAATGTACAGTAGGGGCTAATTTTGATTTCTCTGTCCCTAAGGTTCCTAAGTCACCTAGAAAGGGAGTAACCTTAGGGGATAGAAGTTAAGTAAAAGAATGCCATGGGCATGCAGAAGAAATGATAAGAAACGGTGGTATTTTTCTTTTTAAAGACTTAAACTGATTATTTTTAACAGAATTAACCATTCAGAAAATACTGCCCTTTTAAGCTTTCCAGAGGATGACACACGCTCTTATGGTTTATAGTCAGAATCCATGTCGGGCTGCACATGTAAAAGATGATTGTCATGTTGTTTTCAAGTAGTAAGCTCAGTGTTTCTAATTTAGTGTTTTTTTTTTTTTTTTTTTTTTTTTACAAATTAATATAATTTTTGTATAAGTGGAAAAGCTGATAATTTAAGAAGTCAGGTCCTTTTTGACACAAAGACTACCAAGGATGTTTTCTCCAGCAATTATATTCTTAATAGCTTTATAGTTTTTATTCCCTTGTGAAACATGGGCTTGGGGCTATGCAATTAGAGAATATGTATTGTTTAAGTGTAAAATTTAAGTGCATAAGGAATATCCTGTAACTTTTATTATTATCTAAAAATTGTTGTAATGTTTTTGAGGTTTTGTCCTGTTGATTTTTTTTGTTGCTCTTTCTTTTTGGGAAAAATTCTTTGAAATGTTGGTCCTGCAGTGCTCAAGACTTGAAGCAGTGTTTTGTCTAAGCTTGGGTGGATTCTGAATTGTTAACATGTCTGTATGCTTGCCTGCGTAAGTTTTTGAGAAAGATCTTCTTGAACTCTTAACTTTCCCAGGTAGAAAATAACACTAGCGCCACTGAAGGAGTTAGTTGAGATATTGCTATTTTATAATTGAATTCATGTGTTAAAAAGTCCATGTTTGAAGTATAACTTTTCTTTATCATATCACAAAATATCACATCTACTTGGCTTCCTAATCAATTGAATTACAGAGAAATGTAACACAGGTTCTAAATTAAAAACAAATAGGTACTATGACATTAAAATTCCTTACACAGTTTTACTATATTTACTTAATTGAATGAACTGTAATTCAAAAGGGATGGGTTAAATTATTACCAATTGTTGAAGGTTTAGTTGAATTTTAGGTGATGAAACTGGGAAAAGGGATGAGAAAGTCTTAATTTTGGAAGGCTTTTATGCATTACGTCTTACAAGAGTACCTAGTTCCTACTTTGGCTTACCTAAAAGACTGGAAGTCGCAAACTTGGTAACATTGTTTTCAAATTGAATAAATATTTCATGGAAATTTAGAATTCTGGGCTCATTCTCACTAATGTCTGTTTTCTGACCTCACGGCATAGATTATTTAAGAAGTACTAACATTTTTCCTGCCTTACATGTTCTTTGGGAGTTAAAAAAATTTTTCTAGTGTTTTTTTGATGGGGAGGATCTTCCTAAAAAGGATAGTGAGACTATTTGAGCATTTCAAATAGATATATTTGTGCATCCTTTTGGTTTGTTTTGCACATCTTTTGATGTAGGGTCTATTTTTTTAAAAAAACATATAGGGCAGATGTTACTATTGAATTAGTCTTATCTAAAGTTTAACATGCAAATTAGAGAATTGTAGGAGAAAGTAATTGAAAGTATTATACACATTAAAAATAAGCAGATGTCATTTGGAAAACAAATAGATATTCTTGCCTTGGAATGAGATTATTTTATTACTTCTTCAGCAGGTATTTGCTGAACACCCACTATGTTCAGGGGGGAATGAACGTGGTAGACATGGCCCCAGATGTCAAGTACTTGTGTAAGGGGCATTAGTAATGCACATCCCCAAAAGACATTCCTCTTACTCTTCTAGTGTGGTGGCAGAGGAAAGACGTAAGTAAACAAAGCAGAGCTATTTTGGGTAATCACTGTGTTAGTCCGCTCTCAAACTGCTCTAAAGAGCTACCTGAGGCTGGGTAGTTTATGGAGAAAAGAAGTTTAATTGACTGACAGTTATGCGGGCTGTACAGGAAGTATGCCCCGGAGGCTGCAGGAAACTTGCAATCGTGGTGGAAGGGTGAAGGGGGAGGGAAGCACATCTTCACATGGCAGCAGAAGAAAGAGTGAAGGGAGAAGTGCCACACACTTTTAAACCATCAGATCTCATGATAACTCACTATCACGAGAACAGAAAGGGGGACATCCACCCCCATGATTCGGTTACCTCCCACCAGGTCCCTCCCCCAAAACTGGGAATTATAATTCAACATGAGATTTGGATGGGGACACAGAGCCAAACCATGTCAGTCACTAAGTTCCGTGAAAGGGATGAACTACATGTGGTGTGATAGGGCAGAGGGTGGGTGTAGCACCTCCAGGTGCCGTGCCCAGAGATGCGGGTTGAGGAGGAGACACCTTTGCCCATGTCCCGGCTCTGTCTTTCTCTTACCCCACCTTAGGAGTAAGCAGACCTTTCCTGGACCGCTAGCTGATTTCCTTTCCTGTCTCATTGGTCTGCACTGAACCCCATACTCACATCTTAGCCCATCCATTCTCAAGGCACTCCTGGGGCTGTGTTACACCAGGAAAGGATGGGTAAGCACATTGGGGATTTTGTTAGATAACTTGGTAGTTAGCAAACCCTGACCACTACAGGTTTTCTTAATAATCGGTAAAATATATTGAGCACTTACTATTTGCCAGGCTAAGTGTTCTAAGTATTTTATGTGCATTATACCATTTAATCCTTTAAACAGTGTGGTAAGGTAGGTGCAGTAACTAAGGCTTATGGAGATGAACTTGGCCTGCCTTGTGTGGTAGACCTGGAATGCTAACTGCGCACTCTGGTTTCAGAGCTTGCATCCTTAAAATGCAGTCTGTGGAAAGTAGGAAATAGATTTTTGAAATATTCTATACAAATTTGTTGATTATAATATTTAAAAAAAAGCACTCAGGAGCTAAATTGGTTACTTTCAGTAGCCAGAAAATTTATTTGTATGAAGATTTGTTTTCTCTACAGTGTAAAATAGTGATTATCTTTTTTACTAATTACATACAACAGATTATATCACCTTTATATATGTTAAGGCTGTCTTGTTTACGGATCATTTCATGCTAGGTTTTGGGTCCTTTGGGTGAGGAGTGTGTGTTCTGTCGTCCTGTGCCTGGCAGCCATGGTAGTGGTGAGCTGGACTCTGTTAGCCTCTTGTTTTACCTGAAACAGCTTAAGAATCTTAAGCCTAGCATTAAACATTGTGGTAAATCGTATTAGAACCCCCAATATAGATTTTCCTCCCAATTTAAAAATTATTTTATCTTACGTGTTCTTTTTTAGGGCCACTTACTGGCTTTCCAGAGGTTTTAATAAATGCACGTTTGATATTGCTAACTATAAGTACTATAAGCAGAATTTTTCTAGAATTCAGTCCAGAGAGAGAGAGAGAATGTGTGTGTGTGTGTATTAGAGATACGTTATATGCAAGGTTTGACTTGGCACTTGAAAACTGACAACAGGTGTGTGAGTACCCACTGTGGTCAAGGCATCTTGGCTTACACCTGCCTGTTGTGCGGGACTGCTCCCCCTGCAGGGGGAAGATGAGCTCGTCAGCCAGTTCTGGCATTTGCCGTTGAGCTGAGGCTGCCCAAAACATCGGATCTGCAGAGGCCGTTGTGTTTAGTGGCCCAGACTTTTTGATTTCCTTAACTAGCAGCCTCTACCCCCGCAGTATGTACTAATTCCAGGTTCAGTGTGGGGCAACCAGTGCTCTTGTTTTTTCAACCAAGTATATTTTAGGTTGCCGTCATTTAAAATAAAGGATATTTTAACATCAGAATAGTTAGGAAGTAATCTCAAGAGTAGAAGATGTTATAAGAAGTCTGATTATTGAGTCATGGGCTTATCTGATAATATCTTGATTTCTTTTTTCATTTTGCGATGGCCTGGTGAACACTTAACCTTGTGCTGTTAACATTAAGGAGGTGGGGATCCAAAACAGTTTTCTTGAAGTGATGGAAGAGGTTTCTAAAATTGAGCTTGAGAATTAAGTTTGGTAAGATTCTTGCTCTTATGCTTGGCCAGGACTGCTCAGGTCAGACACACAGTTGTTACCTGTGCTACTGAGAACATTAGATTTCCTTAACCCAAGACATCCTTATTTTTCATTAAATAAGGATGGTGATAGTGAGTTTTCAGATGGATATTTCAGTTTTTTTTTTTTAATGTAGCCTACCGTACAGACCTTAGAATTCAGTTAGTGATAATCGTTTAGCAAAATGTGTTTAACTTGAAGAAAATAGTAAAACATGCCCTTTCTAAAATTATGGCTTCTCAAATTACCACATCTTGGGCAAGCTATTTTCTAAAGCGCTTTTACTTTCCTTTGGATATTTCAACTGCATTGAGCTCTTCCACAGTTTGGGCTGCCGTAAAGCTATGGGAAAGGGTTTTGAATAATCATGCAGACAGTTTCTTAAAAGCATCTAAGATGTGTGGGCCTCCATCACTACCACCTGTTTGTGGCCCTGAAAGCTGTGGAAAAATGGTATGTACAGCTTGTATATAATACTCTGTACAATTTTCCTGTGACTGTAAGAAATATGGACTGGTGATCAAGAATAGTAGCTTCTGTTTTTAGGTTTGCCACTGATTTGATATTTACCCTTAGGTAAGTTGCTTAGCCTTTCTTTGTGACAATTTTGTCATCTGTAAAATGGAATATTGAATGCAGTTAAGCTAACTGCACTGTTCAGCTGTGATACAGCTGATAACAGAGCAGGTCTCCTGAAAATGATGGATACATCTTTTCTAATCTAAACTGCTCCAGCAGCAGTTTTGGGTGATGGCATAAACTTGAGGGTAGAAGCCAGATATAGAAGGAGGCTACCTAGGTCATTGATTATCGTTGACCCCGTAATCAGCAGTTCTTGACTGGCTACCATCAGACTTCTTTTATGTGATGTGTGTGGGGTTCTAACTTATGTGCAGCTTCACCTAATCCTAACAGACTAAAGCTTATGTTTTCATGACCTTCTAAGTAAAACTTTCCTAATCTGGGAAAGGAATACCTGTTTGCCTTTTCCACCTCGTCTTTCCTGACTGGGTTTTTCATATGCCTGGAAAAAAGCTACTAACTTGGCAAACATATGCTTAATTTCTTGGTTCTTAAGATCCTATTTTAGAGAAATCTTCTCAATATTTTCCTACTGAGAGGAATTTACTGTGTAACTCCCTTAGTTATTAAGAAAATTGCTTGTGGCCTTGTTAACCTTGCAGTCTTCCCTGCAGAAACTTCAAATGGGCAGGACTGTAATTTCCAGAGGGGAAGGGGTGATCTAAAATGAGAATCACTTTTATTTTTACATAACGATAGGCTAATTGCTCTTAGGGATAGTATTCATTCCTTTAACAAATATTTATTGAGCATCTGCTAGGTGCTAGGAACAAAATAGTTCTAGGAACAATGCAGACAAGTTAATGGGCAATTTGAATCCAATACAGATTTTGTAAATTTGATTACAATTCTAAACTCTAATGTTATAAGTTCAATAGTTAGTTGTCATTGTGGCATGGACAACCAGTTAGTCTCCACTTCTTCCTTATAAATACAATCCCTATATTATTTGGGGTGAACTCTGAGCTTAATTAAAAGACGACATTTCCAGCTTCCTTAGCAGTAAACGTGACTGTGATTCAATTCTGGCCAATGAACATAAGTGACAGTGCTTTGTGGAACTTCTGGAAAGCCTGCTTAACGGAACTTGAGAGTTGGGAGACACGTCCCCTGTGCCTTTACCTTCTGCTTTTCTGTTTCTTGGTACACGGATGTGATGTCTGGAGCTCCAGCAGCAGTTTTGGGTGATGACATAAACTTGAAGGTAGAAGCCAGATATAGAAGGAGGCTACCTAGGTCATCAATTATTGTTGATCCCATAATCGGCAGTTCTTGACTGGCTACCATCAGACTTCTTTTACATGATGTGTGTTGGGTTCTAACTTATGTGCAGCTTCACCTGATCCTAATAGAGTAAAGCTTATGTTTTCATGACTTTATAAGTAAAACTTATAAGGTTTTCTTTGACCTCATAGCATGGCTGTGAATGCCACCACTAATACTTCTGGGAGCGTGGTTTTCAGTAGTTCACCCCTGTGCTTGTTCTCCCTTCATGGCTCTGATGGACTGCTGGAGTAATTTCAGATAACAGGTAAGGAAATCCTCAGACTAAGGAATATCATCTGCACTGTTCCTAAACAAATATTCCTGGAAATACTTTAAAGCAGTGGTTCCCATAGTGTTTCCTCAGATCAACAGTAGCGGCATCAGTCTGGGAATTTGTTTGGAATCCTCGGCCCACATTCTAGACCTACCAAGCCAGAACTCTGAGGGGTGGGGCCTAGCAGTCTGTGAATGAATGACTTGGATGCAGCCTAAAGTGTAAGAACCACTGCTATGTGGTTTTCTGCATCTTGTCACTCAAAGTGGTATATGAATATGAGGTTGGCCAGGTGACAGTGATGGTTGAGTTTGACAAATTTGATGAAAATGACTACTTGGACTCTGTTCAACTTGTTTCCTCTTATTTACTACTGAATGGACAAATGAATACATCAAAAGATGCATGAATTCCTGCAAGAGACAAGTAGACCTATGAAGGAGTGGGCATAGCTCCTCAGTGTCTCCTAGAGTCTCCCAGAGGTACCCTGGAGTCTGACCACACTCCACTTGGGGTGAGAACCCAGAACCATCCAGTATTAAAGATAACAACACTTTGCTTGAATGGGAAAACTCATTTCAGAGTTGGATGTCTGGGCATCCAGACATGTTTTTTTTTTTTTTTTGAGACGGAGTTCTGTTCTTATTGCCCAGGTTGGAGTGCAATGGTGCTATCTTGGCTCACCACAACCTCTGCCTCCTGAGTAACTGGGATTACAGGCATGCGCCACCATGCCCAGCTAATTTCGTATTTTTAGTAGAGACAGGGTTTCTCCATGTTGGTCAGGCTGGTCTCGAACTCCTGACCTCGGGTGATCTGCCCGTCTTGGCCTCCCAAAGTGCTGGGATTACAGGCGCGAGCCACCACGCCCGGCTGTCTGTGCTTTTGTAGTGCCACCAAATTGTTACAGTGAAAAATGGGGAAGTTGCTTGAAAAAGGACAGCCAGCCTAAACTGACTTGTCATGAAACAGAACACATGTATGGTAGCATATATATTAAAGAAGTTGGTATCATTATCAAAAACCTTTCTGTCACACATACACGCAAAAGCCTACAACACACACACACAGACACACACCCCCTCCCCCGAAGGCTTAGATTGAAGAGTGAAAAAGAGTCCACCTTGTAGCAGTCTGTGGGGGTAGATGGAAGAGGTGCAAGCAGAGATGCAGTGGCTCCAGCATAAGAACTTCTTTGGTAACATCTCTGCATATTGCAAGGGCTGCGTCGTGCAGGACTCCCAAGAACCTGATAAGGCATTTGGATATCATTCTAATTGGAATCGGAAACAAATGGGAGCTATTAAATAGAAAAGAGTTAGGATCTGATTTGTAATGTAATCCTCATTCTGGCAGCTTTATAGAAGCTAGACTCCAGAGGGCCACACTGGCAGAAGGGAGACCAGTTAGGAGGCTGTTAGAATAGTCTGGACACAAGGACAGTGTGCCTTGGATTAGAGGACATGGTAAGAAGGCGGCTGGATGTGTGGGATTTGCTACAGGATAGAACTTAAGGAGACGAACTTTTCAATGGGGGAGTTTTATATGCAACTAATGGTGAACTTAGGCAGAGGATGGGGAATAGTAGCATTTAAAACCAAAGAACATACAACTCTGAGTGGAATGTTTCAGCTTTGCAACTATCCACTGATAATTTGGCTTTAACCAAGTTATGCTGTATCTTCAAAACTTTCATTTGTAAAATGGTGTTATTAACATTCACCTTTGGGATTGCTGAGAGAATTAAATGAGAAAAACTCTGTTAAAGGGTTTAGGACAATAACCAGCAGACAGCAAATGCTCAATAAAGGTCATAATTATTTTTCTTTGTAAAACTTTAGATGTAAAAAAATTTCAATATTAGAAAAAGTTCTTCATCAAACCACACATAGTATAGATTAACTTTTATTACAGAAACAAATGGTATTCATAGATTTTAGCATTATGGTAATTATGTAGGAGATAACAGAAAGATGGCCCCTAACACAAGCTTGGGCTTAAAAAAGAGTGCTGTGGTCAAGTTGTGGAGCTAAGTAGTTTGCCACCTTCTACCGGTAGGTGAATGGGACAGATTATATGATGATCCCGGGTCTTGTAACCTGACCAAAACCATGAGTGATAACTGTCTACTAGGAAAGTGCTGGCCAGTGAAATTTTCTGTAATGATGGGAATGTTCCGTTCTGCACCATATAATATAACAGCCACTAGCCACATGTAGTTATTAAACACTTGAAATATGACTAATGCAACTGAACAACTGAATTTCTAATTTTCTTTCATTTTAATTGATTTAAGTAGCCGCATGTGGGTAGTGGCTGCTGTATTGAATAGCACAGCTCTAGAAGGTGAGCTCCACAAATGCAGGGACTTTGTCTCGTGTCACTGTACCCACATGCCTAAAGCAGCACTTGGCACATGAGCAATACTTGGTAAATATTAGTTGAATAAATGAAAGGGTGTCCTTTACACATAGGGGATGTATGCAGGAAGATAGTAAACTGAATCATTGCTATTTAATTGTTGCATTACAGTAGTAGAGGGATGAGAGAGCATTGGACAAGATTTGGGGGAAGAAAGGAGATGACAAATCAGGCAGGAGCACTTCTTGATACAGAAATTAACTCTACCTGCGGAAAGACCAGCATGAAGAGGCTGGGAAAACGACCCCGTCACAGGCCAGCCCACAGCTCTGGTGATTGATAATGTATATTTGGCGTGTAGAGAAAATGGTGTGAACCTGAATCCTAACCCTAACCCTATCAAAATAAAGACAACCTAGGATGCTAGTTTTGTAGTTTCCTGAAATAAGTTTCCCTAAGAATGTTAGTCACCCAAATTGAGAAAATTTGGAAAGTCAGGTTTTCCAGAGATAACCTCTACTTAGCTTCAAGGGAAATCGCACTTTCCCACCCCCAATTAAGGAAAATGGTAAATGCTGATATATGTTGGTTTACAATAATCTTTAGTCTTACAAAATGCCGTTTTCTGTGTGTATTTGTGTGATCATTTACAGTTTTCATTCCCTGTGCTACTGTGATGATGTTTCGCTTGCTTTCCTCCCAGCCTACAGTGAGGTTTTCTACCAAAATGTATCCACCTGTGAAGAAAACCTGGTAGAGACACTGGAATCAACCTAAACTACTTATATTTCTTTGGTATACCGGTTAGATTCTATTTAAAAACACTTTTTTTTTTTTTTGGGTAGCGTTAACCACTGTCTCCAAATCATTACAGAAAACTTTGTTTTAAAAGTCATTAAAAAAATCTGGACATATAAAACAAAAATCATAGCCTAAATGTCACACCAGTATTCACACTGTGCCTCCACAGTGGGCCTACTGTACTGTCTAAAGAAACTTGGCATTTTGTCTAAGAATAAGTCAATAACAGGAACTCCATCATAAATGCCCTGGTTTCCTGCTAATACAAGACTCTCAGCTGCTGACTCTCACCAGGCAGGAGCATACAAGTTTAAATAACAGCTGGCAGCAAAGCCTGACAGGGAAGGCCATATTATTTTTAAATTGGGGAATTGTTTTTCATAAATGTCTTACATATTCTTTTCCAATTTTACCATCATTTTTCATTTCAAAATTGAATAAATGTCCTCAAAGTGACAGGAAAAACTACATTGAATCAATAAACGTTAACTAGCCCCCAACCCCCCAGTGGCCTAAAGTAACTCCAGTACATAAGCATCAGCCTTTTATTAATTGGACAAGCCTTCAAAAATGAGGAAAAGTAATTTATGTTGGCAATTTGATTAACAGGCTTCCTATGAACACACATTCCTGTAAAGTTAATAAGTATGAGCCATTCAAGACACACCAAGAACAGTTCTTAGAAACCTTGCAAATGAAAATGTGGCAGAATACTTCTGGCCAAAGGGGGTGCACAGCCCGGACCCAGACGCCTTTATTGCTTGATTCAGGGTGACTTTCTGCAGACCCTGTCAAGCGTGAGATGCCACGACTGCTTCTCTAGGACCATGCTCACGATCTGGGACCTTCTTTGTTTCCATCCCTGCTCCATCCATCTCTCCACTGTGGTCCAGAACCAGGGGCACAACTTATCTTTATTGCAGCAGGAGGCATTTCAAGGCAGAAACAGCCCATTCTATCCAGGTAAACCACAACAGACTTGGCATCATGTCAGATTCAATAGCTCTTTCATGCGGTAGCTCCCTTCCTTTGCCAGGACATAGGCCATGAGGCCAGTCTCGGAGCCTGTGAGCTACCGTGACTGTTCCCACCTTACTCAGTTTCCAACAGTTAACTCCATTCTCTTTCATCAGCCTGTCCCCTCCTCTCCAACTGAGGCACAGAGAGAATTAAGAGCTAGTCAAGTAAGCATTTGAGTTGAAACCAGACATGTAAGCGTATCAGTGTCAGAGAAGATTGTATCTGTAAAAAAGAAAAAAAAAAAAAAAGAAATTGGCAGCAGTCTTACTTGACTGTGCTAAGACCATATCTAAATTACCCAGAGCCAGCTAGGTGCTCTTCCCATTTACCATAATATGATTTATTATAAGGTGATATAATTAACAATAATAATGGCTGACAGCAACAGCATTGGAAAGTATCCCATAACATGCTGAGCTGAGTGCACACAAAACTGTTTTTTTAAAGTTTTTAACTCAAAAGCACTCTGAGTCTTCACACACACACACACACACACACACACACACACACGTACATCTATATACATACACATTAGAATTACATCTGTTTTTCATTATTGAAATAAGCATTTTCTGTGCTGTGCTAGTCCATATTAGTCCATGTTTTCTGTGCTGTGCTAGTCCATTGTTACCACATTGAACACCTGCAAATGAGTATTGCCAGTGTTAACAAACACATGGAAAGAGCTTGGTGCCACTACATGGACCACACAGAGCTGAGGACATCTGAGGAATAGTTATGTAACATCACTCCTGCTAAATTATCACATCAAAAGGTAGAGTGTTGTGAGTGCCCGTTTACAGTTGGAAATGAAGTTACTGCTGATAATGGGAGAGATTGAGGGGGTGAGTAGAGGGACATGGGAAATCTCTGTACCTTCTACTCAATTTTTCTGTGAACCATAAAACTGCTTTCAAAAATAAAGCCTATTAAAGTTTTTTTAAAAAATGAAGTTAACAATAATGATGATTATTTATATTTTGTTCTTTACAAACATATAGGTTTAACTATATGATCTTACCAGTATTCAACCATTTTTGACCCATAAAAACAACAACATCATATGGCTGAAGGTACAATTTATTTCAAGATTTTTAGGTGGTCAGTGTGTTCACTCATTTAAGAATTTGCCCAGCTTTGAGTTTGCTGTGGTGGGCCATGGCCAGGTCTGCCATTGGCCTGCGGTTGAGTGAAAAGCATTAAACACAGGATGGCATAACTGTGGAGCCTTGTGGAATCCTTACGTGGCGACAGAACCTTGAGCTCTGAAGTGGTACCTCCCCAGCTTAGAATATAATAGAGCCTGTGGCTCTGGGTTCCTGCAGATCTGGAGTTCTCACCCTGAGTGGGTTGCACGGACTGGCAAGCTCCAGGGGTGCCTGTGGGAGGCACTGGGGAAGCACCGAGGAGCTGTGCCCTTTTCCTTGTGGATATGCTTATCTCTTGCATGAATTCATCCATCTTTTTTTGCTTAATTTATTTGAAGATTGGTCATCGTGTACAATACTCCTTTAAGGAAGATTGTCTTTTTTGATAATTTTATTATTACATTATCCTTTTGAAATGTTCCTCTTTATCCCTGGTAATATTACTTCTTTTGAAGTCTACTTTGATATTAATTAGCCCCTCAGTTTTCTTATGATTAGTGTTTGTGTTATATAGCTAAGAATGTTTGCTGTTGCGTGCCGTAGTATACTAATCTATTTATTTAGAGGTTAGACTCCTGCAATCTTAGTTATTTGTGAAATAGCTTAGTAACTCACAAGAAAAAAGCCTGAAATCTTCTAAGTAATTAAAATAAGTGCTGTATGCTTCAAACACTTAGTACATAGCTAAGACCCTCCCTTCTAGTGCAGGGAATTCCTAACTAGTTTTCCTGCTCCTACCTTTACCTCCCCAGAATCCCCTTACCTCCTACTCTTACATCCCTGGAATCTCTCTTCAATGGGGTGACCAGAGTGACCTTTTGAGGTCATGTCATCCTCTTCCCAGCACTGTCCAGTGACACCTATTTCAGGAAAAGCCGGAGTCCTTTCTGTAGCGTGCCGAAAGCCTTCAGCCAGCCCCTCCTGCTCTTTCATCATTCTCATGTCTCATTTCCCCTGCTAGCCTCAATCACACTAGTCTCCCCTGTTCTCTTAATATATTAAGCATGCTCCTGATGCTGCCTGTGCACTTGCTGCCCTCACTGCCTAGATTGTTTCGTCTCAGATGTCCATGTGGTGTCCTCTCTTCGTCCTTCACCTCTCTGCTAACATGTCATCTTCTACTGAGGCCCTTAAAATAGTGCTCCCATCCCTTCCATTCTCTTAGACTGCTGTGTTTTTCTCTATAGCACTTTTCATCACCTGGCACATGTATTTGTTTCTTGTCTGTGTCGCTTGTCTAGAGCATAAACTTCCTCAGTGTAGAGTCTTATGTTTACTGCTGGAATCTCTGCTGCCTAGAGTAGTATCTGACACAGTGGATGTGCAATAGATATTTGTTTAATAAATGAATGAATATATTCTAGAGCTATTTGTACAAGGCAGAGATTTCCAGATCACAGTGTTCATATGTATAACATACAATCCCGTACTCTTTCTAATTTGCTATGGTATGGAATAGCATTTACCATATATAGCTTGGGTTTGTAGGCTTTATCTTCTAGAAATCCTTGATTCTTAGACTTCTCACTCATTTATTATTTTTGATAAATATTCTTGTGTCTGCTCTGTGCCTGGTACTATTTCTAGGTACTGCTGAAAAGTGGTTAACAAGCAGTAAGTGTTCTGCTTTCAAGGAGTTTATACTTAAATGAAGAAGACTGAAATAAATGAAGATACTAATAATTTCAACAAATGATAAAAGCCATGAAAATAATCTTAGGAATAGAGATTGAATTGAGCTTGGGGCATTGCATTAAGTTGTTGGTAAGAATGCCTTCTGAGGAGGCATCGGAGGAGCTGAAAATGGAGAGGAGGAAGGGTTTCAGGCAGTGGAAAAGATGGCGCCAAGGCCCCAAGTAGGCTGTATTCTAGAACACAAAGAAAGTTGCAGTACATTTAAGGGAGGGGGCAATGAGTGGGGCGGGTAGTGAGAAGAGAGAGTGGAGGCTTTTGAAGGCAGAAAGTAAACAGGGGATTGTGTTGGATTTTGTAGGCCATTGTATCAGGTTTATACTTTATTCCCTTAGAAATGGGAAGCCAATGGAATGACATTTGATTTGTATTTTATAAAGATTTCTGGCTGCCTGTGAGTTGTTGTGTCAGAGAGTTAGTTTATTTTGGGTTCCTGTTAAGGTCCAACAGAGATATTTGAGTATAATACTTTGTTGCCATCCATAAAACTAAATATTTTCATTAAATGGAGTTTAGGAAAATCTTAATTAATGAGTAAACAGCACCACGTATTGTGGACATGAAGTTAAAAACAAAAGGTAAATTAGTCTAAATATTTACACCATTATGTCCAATAAGAGATGGATAATGTTGCATATGAAGTTTTTTTAATATGAATTAGGGAATTACATTTGTAAATATTTTAGGGAAGGAAAATGGATAGATGGTTAGAGATTCAGCTTTATGTATAAAGATAGTTGTATTTCTCTTTAGTTTAGCAATGGCAAGCACTTGATATAAGGACATCATAAGCAAAGCTGTAAGCCATTACCAAGCCTGAATTGTTGACTTAATAAATGGTCTGTTTTCTACCTGTTCTCATTCTAACCAAGAGTGGTCTTACAGCTAGGCTAGAGACACCCCTGTAGATAGACTAGCATAATTCTTCTGGTATAGGATCCACAATTGCTACCCTTTCTATTTCAGACACCGTGCATTTCAAAATGCTTAGCTTTTCTTGAACTTGTTGAGAAGTCTGATGTTGTATAGAAGTTTCAACAGTTCTAATATTTTCCAGTTTCACACAGGCAAACACAATTTTCTGATTCTGTAAAATACCTTGTAGCAGTAAAATGAAATTTTCCTTATTCATTTCTTCTCCGCAGCACTACTTTTCTTTATTGCTTAATTCTCTCTCTCTCTCTCTTTTTTTTTTTGTTACTCATACAGTGATCTCTGGAACATGATTAAAAATTCATATAAACTTGGACCTTCTGGTCATTGAAGAGTCCTAGCATACTTTAACATTTTAGAAAAGAAAAATAAACAGAATTGAAGGAGACACAAAGTACATTAGTTTATGGGAAGTTCCTCAAAGCCTTTCTCTAATATTTTGGATGTATTTCATTTCCTAACAAATATTTTTTCTGTTTTGAGGTAGGCAGTGAGGATATACCTGTTAACAGGCAGCCCCTTCTTCAGGAATTACATGTATTTGTATATTGTGTACAGGCATATGCATCTGTGTATACATAGCCAGATTTGTCATCATGGCCAGGAAATTACCCTTTAGCTCCTGCTGCAAGTTCTGCATTCTTCGTTACTTTTCTCATTGGCTGGTCCTGGTCTCAGGCTCCCCTCGAGTGACTGCATAGTTTAGGAAATTTCACACACGTTCTCATCATTCGTTCACAGTAAGCCTGTGGCACGATGTGCATCATTTCCATTTTATAGATGGGGATAGGAATGATCAGAGAAGGCACTTTGTGCATTGTCTCCCTGATGATAAATGACAGAGCTGGGATTTCGGGAGACCTGGCTTTCTAACTCTAATGCACGCGTCCTCCACTGGTACCTGTGTTGTTTCTCAGTAACAGCTTGAGGAAATGAATGACAGGAAGTAAAATCTGCCTTCTAGCCCTGCAGAACGGGCTCCTCTGTGAGAGCGTGGTTTCCACGAGAGGGGCGTCTTCCTTTGCCATCCCTACTTGTGCCATTGCTTCTCTCACAAGGCGGCTGTGTTCTGGCAGCACCCAGAATTAGGAAGTGTGCAAAATTAAAGCCATGTTATCCTGGTAGAGTGTTTCAGGGAAATGGGATACTTTGATTTGCGTGGAGGAAAATGCCAAGCCCATGTCTCACATTTTGGTTTGTTCACAGCAAAGCCAGAGCTTCTCTAGTGCAGTGCTCCCTTGTGAAGGCAAATGGTGCAGAGCCAGGCAGGCCCTTTTATGGGAAATGTCATCATTTTTATAGACCTGGCCCTTGACGTGGTCAGGTTTAGCAACTTACTTGGGACCACACAGGCAGCGGAGCCGGAGGAACAGCTGGCAACAAAGCCTCCTCCTTCCAGCCAAATGGTCTTTCCCTGAAACTGTCTACCTTCCTCAGGAAACTAGTCTTTTAATAGCATCTACCCTCCACCGAGAACCTGGGCGGGAGGAGGAATAGAGGCATCCTTTGAGAGCCTCCTTCCCACTCAGTGTTTCCACGTGGAGAGCTGGGCGGCCTTGAGTCGCTTGGATGAGTCAGGGACGTGGAGCGCTTTGCCTTAGGGTGGGGGACAGCTTCTGGCATCACCTCCTCCTAAAGCCAGTAATGGGAGCAGTTACTATAATGGATGTGTCAGTTTGCTAATGACATTATTTAATGCTGAGTTTATTGGTTCTTCACATAAGACATTATTGAAACTTAAAGTGAGGAAGTTACTTCTCCTAGAAGGGTGTGGAACTGCTGCTGGGCACAGAGGTTTAACTCTCCAACCCTTTTACTAGTTAAACGGCTTAAATTTTCACTGGCTTTTTGACAAGTATCCATTTAGAATCAAGTCATCACCACCATCATCATTAGAATTGTCATGGCTCCTGTCTAATGCACTCCAGCTGTTAGGCTAGTAAGCTTGAAGATACACCTTTATCTTCCTTTGCTTTGAACACATTCTGCTTTGATAAAATCTTGATCACCCCAAGACTCCCTAATTTGAAGTCAGAGTCACAAAGATTGCTGTTCTGCAGCTTTCCTCTTGGTAACAGAGTGTACCTTTTGTTTAATTTTTTTTCCCTGTTTTTTTTTTTTTTTTTTTTTTTTTTGAGACAGAGTCTCACGCTGTTGCCCAGGCTGGAGTGCAGTGGCGCGATCTCGGCTCACTGCAAGCTCCGCCTCCCGGGTTCCCGCCATTCTCCTGCCTCAGCCTCCTGAGTAGCTGGGACTACAGGCGCCCGCCACCGCGCCCGGCTAATTTTTTGTATTTTTAGTAGAGACGGGGTTTCACTGTGGTCTCGATCTCCTGACCTTGTGATCCGCCCGCCTCGGCCTCCCAAAGTGCTGGGATTACAGGCTTGAGCCACCGCGCCCGGCCTTCCCTATGTTTTTTAACCAATGTCTCTGAACACCTATTACCACCTTGCTTGACAGTTAAGACAGCACCTTTAGAAGTTAACGTGCTCTGTCCTGAACTGTCCAGAACTAGGCAAGAGGTAAAGAAACCACAAGCAAGCCTGAGGCATGATCTGCAGTTTGTTTGAATTTGTTTTGGATTCTGTGTTTACTGTAGGCATCAAACACTGTAGAAAAAAACATAAAAAAAAACAATTCTAGAGACCTGCTGTGGTAGATTTCAGGAGTGACTTCTGTACTTAGCAACAGTGAACTTTTTAAGTGCTTCCAAGTAGACTTGTGCCTTGTGACCCACACTATTACTACATTTTGGTTAAAGTAAACTCTCTTTGGTCTTGGCACCAGAGGTAAAACTTGTAGAGTTTTAGTTTTAATTAAGGTTGTGTGCATACCACTAGGTGTTTATCAGTGCAGTGCGGGAAATAAACCACCAGGTGGCTCAAGTATATCATCTGCATTTTTTTAGTCCTTGATAATTAAAAAGTTTGCAGTTGCTTCGTACTTTAGGGAGACCATTTAATATAAACCATTGTAAGAGTTTATCTGTTTTTCACACAATCTTAGAATGCTAAAGTAGAAGATTAACTGTTTTGAACTGTTACTAATGTTTATAAGGTTTTGGGCACAAACACTATGTTTTGCTTAATAAAATAAAAACTTAGACCTTATTTGTGTTTGGCTGAAATAAGTCCCCAATTGTCATCTTACGGTTATTTACTTATGTATGTGTATATTTATTTTGGCATATACTCTCCACAATTGCAAATGAAATTAATAGATAGATGTTTAACTTCACTGTTGAAATGTAAACTGTCAGCATAATTTATTATTTGTATATTTAATTTTATTAACTTTTTTTTTTTTTTTTTGGGTGGAGACAGGGTCTTGCCTATGTTGCCCAGACTGGTCTCGAACTCCTGGTATCAAGCCATCCTTCCGGTTTGGCCTCCCAGAGAACTGGGCTTGTAGGCGTGAGCTGCCATACCCAACCTTGTTGCCATGGTTTATATTGTCTTATTTTATACCTTCATTCTTTACACATAATACCTAAGAAATCAACATGTAATTTTTGTGGACTTAATTATTTCTCAAGAAGGCTTTTAAAAACTTACTTCATCCCCTGAAAAGGAAGTTGCTGTGTAGCCTCCCACTTGCATTAGGATAAAAAGAATAAAATGTCAAAGTATTTGCTTTACTTTAGAATATATGTGCAGCAAAGTTCAAGAAAATTATCACAGTTCTCAGCAGACCAAGGCATAGCATCTTAATTTTGGTTCTCATACTTTTTATATTTTAATCACAGAGTTCTTGGAATAGATTTTTTTTTTTTTTGGCCTGATAGACTTAAGGAATAATGGAAAATAAAACACTTCTTCAAAAATATAATGTCTAATTTCCTATTTATCTAGGTCTTTTTGCTTCAGAATTTTTGAACAGAATCATTCAGTACTACTGCTTCTACTACAGAAGAAGAAAAAGGAAAAGACAGTGAAATTCAAATCTATTTTTTCTTTATACTAATTCTGGTTAAAGCTTTTACTGGAGAAAAGATGCAAGTTTTTAAGCATGTGTTTTAAAATTACTATGATTTTACTCTTGCTAACTTCATGTGTGTATAATTACCTCAGAAAGGAAACAAAGATTTTTTTGATATTATTTAAAATAATGTTTTCTTTTTCTTTTTAGCAAAGTAAAGACTGATAATTCCAAAGGCTATAAGGGGTAATTGTGGCTAACAGAGCAGCATTTACCGAACATCACTACTGTACTTGGCTGGGAACAGTGTTACCGTGTCTGAAAGTCTTGATATATGTTCCATTGACTATACTAATTTTCCTCTTTTATGCATGGTTAGCCAAGTGGTAGCTAAGAGTTTTAAACAATGGATCTTTATTAAGGTGTTAATTTTTGCCAAGGAAACTGATGTGATTTTAAAGAATGTTGACTGTGCATGACACGTGTAGAAGAAGCTGTGTTTTCCCCTCTTCCATGTTTAGGAAATAAAACAACCAAAAAGTGTGTGTGTGTGTGTAGCACTTTTTAACCTTAATTATCTTTTTTTTTTATTGGTATCTTGGTATAAAAATTGAAATTTGTTATAATGATAAAGAAATTAGAGATGTGAAACATGTTGATTGATAAAGTAAGGAAGTAAAATTGGTAGAAAATGCTTAAAGATATAATTTAGTGTTATAATCCTTTTAGCTGAAATGTTTGTTTATTGGGTTTAAACAACTACATATGTATGTGTGTATGTTTAAAATATATTCCATGAGGAATTGACCTTTAAGAATCATGAAGCATCTTTTCCCCAACTTTCTTCACTCTTCTTTACAGGTCTTAATTTTTCGTATTGTGAATATTATAATGCCATTTCTCTCTGCTTTAATGTTCTTTTAAAAAACATTCAAAGATTACAGTGATTTAAAAAATTAAGCCTTGAACTCAAGAAAAACTCAGTGGAGAATACAAAAGCACCTTGATCAATAGATGCCTTTCCTCCCCTCACACACACACACACTGCTGACAGAGCTGAGAGTAAGCCAGGATTTCCTGAGGCATGAGAACTACCTAACTTCACTTGCATCATGCTGAATTGAGAAAGACACGCCATATATATAATGCCTTTTTTTTTTAAATAGCATTTTTGGCTGGATGTGGTGGCTCACACCTGTAATCCCAACACTTTGGGAGGCTGAGGCGGGTGGATCATGAGGTCAGGAAATGGAGACCATCCTGGCTAACACGGTGAAACCTGTCTCTACTAAAAATACAAAAAATTAGCCAGGCATGGTGGTGGACGCCTGTAGTCCCAGCTACTCGGGAGGCTGAGGCAGGAGAATGACATGAACCTGGGAGGTGGAGCTTGCAGTGAGCCAAGATTGCACCACTGCACTCCAGCCTGGGCGACAGAGCAAGACTCTGTCTCCAAAAAAAAGCATTTTCACTAAGCTTCCGCTATTCCTGGAATCCATCTGGCTATTTCATGTGTATTTGCCACCTTTACAATCCTAAAATAAAATTTGCGAATAACATATCCTAACTACACACGTTATTTTAAAAAATCCATATATCCTTTTTATTACAGTGAAAAAGGAAATGAAAAGAAAGTTGTTTGCCAGGAGAACTTGCATCTCAGTATTCAGATGTGGAGACCCTGCTGCCTAGAGTGTGGAGGAACTGCTCAGAGGCCACACCTCAGGAGCATCCCTGCTGTGGTGGCTGCAAATGCAGACTCAGCAAGCACTGGTGGTGTGCTGTTGGTGTCATTGTTTCTTGAAATGGTCAAATTTGGTTAAATTTGGAATAAAATGGTAGTCTTCCTGTTTAACACATACTCTGTAACACATACGTTGTGCCTATGTAATAACTTGTTTCAGGTTCTACGCTCAGACAATTAATAGGCAGATTTTTTACCCACATGAATATTCAGCAGGACTCGAAGAAGTTCTGAGGACTGCAGAAGTCTTTGGCTGTGCAGACTGTCCTGGGTGCCTGCTGGGCTCGTTCCTCCCACTTGGCCTGGCAGGCTGTGCTTAGCTCATGCTACCAGCCTGGATCCCACACCTCGAAGGGAGACTGAGTCAGGTGTGGACTGGTGAGAGGTGTGTGAGCGAGTGTGAGGTCTGGCTATTGCACAGTCAGACATGCTGGCTGCTGCTGTGGGGCTGTCAGCTCCAGGTGCCAGCATGGGCACTGGCTCCCTGCGAGGCTGCGGCTGGACCAGGTGCACCCCAGACAGCCTCCCCAGCTGGCACTGGGGAATGCGATGGCTCCCAGAAGCTTGGAGATGCCAGGAACCACGGGGCCCCAAAGAAGGAGTCACAGCCCTGGCTTGGGGAGCTCCCAGGTCAGGGCTCCCTGAAGGGCCACAGCTGTTCTCTCCTTTTTACCTGCAATATGGTGAGCAGAGGGGCATGTTTCAGCCCTGTTTGTGTTATAGCTCTTTTAGCCTTGCCATTTAGTGGGTCCCAAGTTCTTGTCTTGTGACCAGGAAGACTGAGGTACACAGACAAGTGGAGGGTGAGCAAGACAAAGAGGAGCTTTATTGAGTAATAGAACATCTCAGAGAAGACCCACAGTGGGCAGCTCCTCTCCATAGCCAGGGTGTCCTGATGAGTGTTCAGCTCCTAGCAGAGAGGGTAGCTCCTGTAGTCTGCAGCTCTTGGCACAGAGGAGGCCCTAGACTGGGTGGCTCCTCTCTGTAGGCAGCTTGTCCTGTTGTCTCTGCAGCTCTGAGCAGAGAGGGTAGCTCCTCTCTGCAGCTGGTCATCTCATCATCTCTCCATCCCCTGCTGTGCTCTGGCTGAGTCTGGGGCTTTTATGGTCTTCAGAGCAGAGAAAGTGAGTGCCAGTTGGTCCATGGGTGGCCATGGGCAGGCCCAGAAAAGTCACCACAAGCCTGCACTCTGGTCTGTGGTACTGGTAGCCTGGCTCCCAGCCTTCAGGCCCTGCCTGGCCTGAAGGTGGGGCCTCACCAGGGACTTAACCCCTTCCGCACAGGAACCTGTCTGCTTCTTGCCATGGTCTGTGGTGCCCAGGCTGTTTGTCCCCCTAAGTTCCACATCCCATGCTTCTCAGCACACAAAGTCTGGAGGGAGCTGAGGTGGCAGGACCCTCACATACCCATCTGGGCTGTGACAGCTCTCCGGCTTGGCCCCAACCCCATTCGGAGATCATAGCAGGTGCCTGGAGCGGGGAGAGGCCAGGCAGTGGGAGTAGGCACCTCTGAGCCTGCAAGGGCAAGGTGGGGGCCTTCCA
The DNA here is from genome assembly GCF_049350105.2 of Macaca mulatta. Lineage (NCBI taxonomy): Eukaryota > Metazoa > Chordata > Mammalia > Primates > Cercopithecidae > Macaca > Macaca mulatta. Next base: position 181,041,816 of record NC_133409.1, read on the forward strand.
GGGCCCCCAAGAGCACAGAGAGGCCCAGGTCCACAGCCCCAACTGGGCAGCTGCAGTTGTGCCCAGGAGGGCAGGGCTGGTGTCTGCTCCTGGCTCCCGGTTTCATGGAGCGGGAAGTCCCAGCTGTGCCCCACTTGCAGCCTGCTGTGGGGGCTCCAGGTCCTCGCTGGGCCTGGGCTGGTCTCCAGGGACGTCACTGCGAGCTCCCCCGTGGCCCCTGCACTCAGGGGCAGCCTAGAGCTCCCCCTCGTCCTGCTTGCAGCCCTTCCCCAGGGGTTGCCTCCAGGAGCGGATAGCGGGTCGGGAGTGTCAGGCCCAGTGGTCACCCCATGCGGGGTGGACACCTTGGACGTGGCCCTGGGCAGCCCCCTCTGGAGGCGCAGGAGCCTGGCGCCCTTGGCGCAGTGGGCGTGGTGACCGCACCACTGGCAGGGTCCCTGAAGTGGGGACCACTGCCATTTCCCCCTCCCACCCCAGGTTCCCCAGCGCCGCCACCTCCTGGTGCCCTCCCCACAGCAGTTGTGGGTGAGAGTGGTGGTGTGGGGCTAGGGTCTGGAGCCACTGAGGTTCCAGGCCTGGGAGCAGGTCCTGCCTGGCCACATGAGGGTGGGGGCATTGCAGTTTGCTGCCTCGGGGACAAGGGGCACAGGGGCCCACCTCTGCCATTGCCGTCCCTGCAGCCACCTCCCGCCACCACCCATGCCTCCCCTGCTGCGGACGGCGCCCTGCTGCCATCAGTGGGACTGCTAAGAACCTTCTTTGTGATAGGCAGTGATAGGTGCTGCTGAATGGAGGATGATGCCACTGGTTTCCTTCCCCGAGAGTGTGCAGTCTTTTGTGTGATAAAACATGTGCTGTGTCAGGGAGGGTGAGGTAACTTGGCCGCTGGTGGAATCCAGAAAAAATTATTCTCTCCTGAATTGTGACAACCTCTCGGGGTCCTGTCCGAGAGGACACTGACCTCAGGAAACACTGGATGGGAATTCTAGTTCTGCCCCCTTGAGAAGCGAGACCTTGAGCAGAAACGTGACTTGTCTGAGCCTTGGTATTTTTGTCTGTAGACGCAAGGATCGTGAGATTACCTACAGAGCAGAATAACTGTGAGAATTAAATGAGAAATTTTATATGAATTTCACAGTGTATTATAGTGAGTGCATAAAAGGTTTCCTTTTACTCTTTTTTAAACAAAAGTGAGAAAACAAGCAATCAAAATGGGGTTAGGGTTACTCATACTGAACTATATTTGCTTTTATTAGAAACGTTTAAAAAATAAAATTCGCATAGTTTGCAATGTCAGGTTTCCATTCCACATTTGCTCTTTTTTCCCAATGTGGTTATTTTCAGAAATAAAATATATAAAAGCATGTTATACTTTATTGAAAGTTGAAGGTTGAATGTTTTCCATTGGCTGAGCTGCCTTCCTGAGCTTAACGGTCTCACCTTGATGGGGTGGAAAAGGAGATGGGAGTAGTGAAAGGACTTGGAGCCAGGAGTCTATAAAAGATTCACATTTGAAGCTATGAGTTATCCCATAATCTCACTGTGCTCCATTATTAAAACAAAACACTGCTTAGTGCACATTGTTACCAACCCAGTAGTCCTGGAGTCAGGAGTTATCTTGTTCACTTTAAGTTTTAGCGGAATTGATCTCTGTGCTGTAGTAGTTGTTACTTTGCAGACTGAGACCATCAGTTATGTAGTAGAATATCAAAGCCATTCCCCAGAACGGATGGAATACAGACTGAGAAGTAATTATTTTCAAATGTGAGAGTGTGTTTCCAGTCTTCCAGAGAAGTGTGCTAGTTTCACATTCTGCAAGCGTCCCTCCCCCCAGAAAAAATGCTCTCGACGTATATTCAGAATGATTAAGGCAGGAGATTATGAACTGCACAGTGAGCAGAGCACCAGAGGGTGGTGGCTTCCACCCTGGGCTTCTAAACCGTAGGATTCCTGGGCCCCATCCCAGATCTACTTAGTTAGAATTTCTTAGGATGGGACTTTTGGGGGAGGATGGTGCCACTGGGGAATCAACAGGTTCCCCAGTTGTTTTTGATAGTCATATGGATTTGGGAATCACCATTATGGATTGAAAAATTAACACTCCACGTATAAGATTATCCTGCATTTCCGGTTGTCCATTTGATATCTCTAAATCTCTCCCTACATCTGAAAGTCACCACAGGTAAAACGACCCATCGGCACCCCTGGCGGTCTCCTTCCTCACACCCTACTCCTACCTCTGCTGTTTGCTTGGCTAACCTCCCTGTAACCTGGACTGAAAACACCAGTTGCCTTTGAACAGTTTTCTGCTGCCTTTTTTCCCTCAGACCAGTCACTGTGTGTTCTTTCATTTTTCTTATCTATCCTTGTCCCTTTCCTGTCTGTGTTTTTATTAATCCTCACTTGGTATTTTGCAGTCTCATTGGTTTTACTGGATTCAGTGTTCTCTACCAGTTCATATAACTAGTTCATCATGAAATTTGTTTTCTTAGCGTAGCCTTCTGATATTGAGTTCGGCTCTTCAGCCAAGTGCTCTAGCCTTATGACACGGTTACCCCAATTCTCTGTCTTCTATGTATGGCAAGCTTTGGCCATAGTGGGCTCTTGAGTTTTCTCTTACCTTACCCTGCTCATCTTCTCCAGGGCCCACCTTGTTGCTTCTGGGTATGGCAGCCTCTTGCACGTCCTCACCTGCTGCTCTCCCACCATTCCTTATACCCAGCTCAAATTTCATGCACTTAGAAGGCCTCCTGGTTCCTCCTTTGCAACATGTGCCCTCGCCTGCCTTGCAGTCCTCTGTTGCATGTTATAATTAGTTAGTTATTGGCTTATCATTATGACTGGACAGTAAATTCCTTGAGAACCAAGACTTGTCATCATGATATCCTGACAGTGAGGAACCTAACCATTGTTGTTGAAGCAATAACTGTTGAATTCTTTAGAAGTGAAATTACCTGGAACATATTTCATTACTTCTAAGAGTAAGAATTAAAACCTCTTAACTACTTTTTCCTATTTCAGTAATGAATCCCCGTCCATATCAAAACAGTATTTTTTCCCTTTGGCTCTCAAGGGGAGAGATGGATTAGTGACCAGGATATGGTAGTTTCAGACATCCCAGATGAGGCAGCTGGAGAGACTAAAGGAAGATTATTGATACTGTTTTTATAGGCAGCTTTAAATTACCTTTGATTTTGGAATTAAGGTGTTGAATAAGAAAGCTAAAATTGTTTAAATGTTTGGCCACTGATGCATTTCAGCTAAATTGGGCTTTGTGCCTGAGGAGACATTTTGGAGCATTTCGGTAAAATAACCAAATTTGTACTCCAGTTGTCTCCAGAGCAGGAGCCTCTGTGCGTGCTTGTTGATCCTTTGAGTCCCCTTCCTCGGTGGGCGTGTTGCCCCCAGTAATGCAGCAAGTTGTCAGCCTGAATTGAGAACCAGCCTTCATGTGTGTAGAATTGACTTGTCAGTTATTAACAGACCTGGGTTAGCGTGCTAATCATTTCCATCCTAAGCTGAATGCTGTACAAGGAGGCTGAAGGCTTTACTGTTCTCCTTTCCTAGGCAAATTTCTTGTGGATATTGTTTTCTAGGGTTTTAGAGGCAAGAATTGAAGAGTGATTCTGAAATGAGAGTGGTGGTTTGAATCCACAGTTTTCTGTTCTTTAGAAATTTGATTGAAACCCCTTTTAAATAACAGTCTCTTTGAATAAAATAATTTCAGTGTAAAAACCTTTCTTCATGTTCTCCTAATATGGATGCTATTTTTATGTTGGCTGTTACGGTGAAAGAAAGGCAGATAAAAGTCACAGCCTAGGGTTTAAATCTTTACTATTCTACTCAATTGATGTGTCATCTTAAGCAAAGCGTTCTTAAATTTAAATCTCAGTGTTCTTTTCTGGAAAGTGGGCATAGTGATGGTGGCACCACTCTCATAGGATAGGATCTCATGGTGGATTAAATGAAATGATGCATAGCAAGCACTGTATCTCTCAATGTAAATTTTTTCTAAATGGAACCCTGTGAGGAGGCATTTTTGTGTTTCTTCCATTTTGCGTTTTGTCTCAGAGCTCACTACCTCTCTGAGGAGTAGTTTAGGTCTGCTTGGGTGAGAGTCAAGCTTGTGACATGACTGTTGGCGCCATAGGTAAACCAAATTGAGAAAAATATGAATATTTGCTGGTGATAAAAGAATGAAACATAGTTCCTGCAGGTCTTGCTAGTCACTGCGACTTCATCCCAGACCAGTGGGGTAGAAGTGAAGTGGAATCTGAAGACAGGTAGGGGCCACTCCTTGGCCGGAGACAGAATGCTTTACCTGCTGACCAGCCTGAGACATCTTCCTGCCTCAGTGCAGAAAGGACCAGCTGAAGCCAACTTACTCATCCATTTCTTTTGTGAACTTTGCTGATGAATGAAGAATATCTCTGGGAGCTAAATGATGTCATTGTAAAATTCATACAATAGACACGAAATAGAGGAAAATAGAAAATATGATTGCCTAAAGAGCAAGAATCATTTAGGATGTTTTAATGATCTAGTAAAGTTTTTAAAACATTTATTGTTTTTGAACATAGAGAATCACTAATGTTTAATAGTAGACTTTTTATCGAAAGTATAAAGCTACCCGCATACATAATTATACATGTAAAATATATGTGCATGTATATATACTATTTGTGCAATGTGGCAAATCCAAATAAAGACTTCTTTTAGGCACCAGTTTTAAAGTCCAACAATGAGAGAGAATTAGTACATAACGACTCAGTAATTTCAGTTCCTCACCTTGATTAGTCAGATCCTCCTAAGTGAAACTGTGTAGGTGGTTGTGTGGTTTTTAGTACTTGCTTGTCAGAATGGATTTTTTTTCTTTAAATTAATAAATATACCTAAACAATGGTCTTCAGTGTGTATTAGAGCAAATGCTTGAAGGCAGCTGGAAGGGACATCAAATACAAAGATGAAGTTCTTTTAGCATGTTTAATTTATTATGGAAAGGCTAGCAAACACATTGTTTCTGGAGAGGTAACTGCAGGGGCTTGTTATAGATTCCTCTTTCATCCAGGTTGATTCAGATATTCAGGTGTATTAATGGAAATCTTTAAATAGTGCCCTTAGCCTTATTTTGGGAATCAGCTAAATTAAGTAGGTAGACTTATGCCAGATTTCATTAATTGGTATTTTTGCTATTTTTAAGGGATAGGCCCAGTCCTTGATTACAGTAACATAAACATCTGAAGTGAGTTTTGAATTGCTACACAAACAGTATTTTGTTAACATTGTTCATTAAAACATTACAGAGGTCCCCATGGGCTTTGGAAATGAGTAGATTTCTTTTTCCTACATTCCCTTTATGTTTCTGTTTGTATGTACACTTGATTTTTACATGGCAAATTTCACTGGTTCCTAGTGCCAGTTTGGCTTCATTAGAACCACCTGGTAACTCTGTTCATTACAGTTTGGGTGACTTGAAGCCTAACCAAGTTTGGGACTTATTGGTAAGAACATTGTATTTAATATAAAAATTTAATAAATATATGTTAATTTATTTTTTGAGAAATGTTACTAAACATGTGGTTCTCAGTTTTCTCATCTGTAAAATGGGAATAATAACAATCTGCAGAGTTTTGAGGGAGATAGTGAGTTGATTGAATGACAATGGAAAGAATGTGAGCATGTCCTAGAAATTCAGGGTGCAGCCCTAGCCCTTACATAGATGAGGCTGATGTGTTCTGAGTGGGGACCTTATTTTAATCACAAGCTGATGAGACTTAAGGAAATTGGGTTATGGATTTGTTAGGTTTAACATTATCTTGGCCCTAGGGTGGCAGTACTTAGGCGTCGATTACATCTTGGGAGAAATTCTGGCTGTTTTAACTGCTGATCTGAGACATGTGGGTGAAGAAACTTGCACATAGGGTGGAATGACATAGCAGGACAGCCTTGGTACACATCTGTGCAGCTTAGCTGTGGAAAATGAGTAAAATGGCTGTAACTGTATTTATTGTTGTTGGCTGCAGACACTGGTTGAAGTTTAACTCTTCCACATTGTTGGATCCTCAGAGTTGGTATCTCAATGTGTACCAATTTAAAGTAATTATTTTGATTAAAATATTTGGTCGGTGTACAGTATAAAGAATACATAATACAAAGTGCAGTGTTTTTGAGGAAGAAATGGTGGTGTGCGTGAGTCAGAAGTACCACGTTGGATCAGATGCATCCCAGTACGCTACAGCTGGCAGTGGCCACAGGCATGTTTTGTGGGAGGATATTGTTGTTGATAACGACTTTGAGAAAACTTCAGTTTGTTCAGTAATTGTATTCCAGCTTTCATGTCTTTCTCCCTGACTGGGATGTGTTTGGCATACTTCACTGCTTAGCTAAATGCTGGAGATTTTTCAGAACCCAGGAAAAGCCGTGAAGTCAAACCTTAAGTTTAAAGCTGGCTTTGCCTTGTGGACTTGACCAATAGCCTATCCTCCCTGGGCCTCCACCGTAGAATTATGAGCCCTGTGAGTGCAGGGATCTTGTCTGTTTCATTGATCGCTTCAATTCCAGGGCCTAAAACATTGTCTAGTCCAGATCAACACATACATGAACAGCGACTGTAGAGTGTGGTGAGTATTGTGAAAGGAATGAGCTCGGTGGCACACTGGAGCCGTGTCACAGTCGTATCTGCTGATGGTTTGGTGAGTATTGTGAAAGGAATGAGCTCGGTAGCTCACTGGAGCAGTGTCACAGTCATATCTGCTGATGGTTGCGTGCAGATTACAGTGGTTCCCAATGGTGTAAACACAGAAAACGAGAGACTTATGGTACTATGATAGATTTTTTGACTGTTAATGCTGATAATGAGAATTTTGGGCTTGTATTTTATGTGTTTTTAAAGTTATATTTTTAAAAGAAAAATTTTTATTGCATTTTTATGAAGAAGGGTTTTATGATAGATTGACAATGAAAAACAGTGGGTCCTTTATCACAGATAGTTTGGGAAGCACCGTGCTGGAGAGTGACAGAGAATGACAGCTGTGTAGGTCCAGGCGGCCTCTCTGAGATGAGACTGGAACTGAAATCTAAAGTCGTCAGAGAAGACCTTTCTAGGCAGAACAAATAGAAGTGCAAAGACCTCAAGGTAGCAAAAAGCCTAGTTAGTGTGTTCTAGGAATGGAAAGAGGCCAGTAGTATAATGAGTAAGAGAATCGTAAGAGAGGTGGGGGGAAGGTAGGCAAGGGCCAGATCTTCTAGGGGCTTAATTGACTTGGTCATGAGTTATAGTTTTTCTTAGAGCCAGTTGTTGAGTGGAAGTGGTGTCTCACGTGTGGTGTAAGATCACTTTTGCTACATATGGATTTTAGGGAGCCAATAGTGAAAGAAAATGTACCTATTAGGAGGCTATTACTTTAGTCAGGCGAGAGATGTTGGAGGATTGGATGAAAGGGTGGGCAGAGAAAATGGAGAGAAGTTGACCATCTGTATGATACAGGCACACCTCTGAGATATTGTAGATTTGGTTCCAGACCACTGTGATAAAGTGAATATGACAATAAAATGAGTGACATGAATATATAAGTTATATATAACTTATGCATATATGTTATGTTGTACATATATAAGTGATGTTGATACTGTGCTGTAGTCTATTAAGTGTACAGTAGCATTGTATCTAAAAAATGTATATAACTAAAATACATCTTATGCTAAAGAATGCTAATGATCATCTGAACCTTCAGTGAGTTGCAATCTATTTGTTAGTAGAGGGTCTTGCCTCGCTGTTAGTGGCTGCTGCCTGATCAGGGTGGTGGTTGCTGAAGGCTGGGGTGGCTGTGGCCATTTCTTACGATAAGACAGTAATAAAGTTCGCCACATTGGTTGACCCCTCCTTTCACAAAAGATTTCTCCGTGGCATTCAGCTGTTTGCTAGCATTTTACTCACTGTAGAACTTCTTTAAAAAATGGAATCAATCCTCTCAAACCCTGTGGCTGCTAAAATTATCACTAAGTTTATGTAATACTCTTTGTTGCTATTTCAACAATGTTCATAGCATCTTCACCAGGAGTAGATTTGGTCTCAGCAGACTACTTTCTTTGCTTATCCATAAGAAGCAACTCCTCAGCCATTCAAGTTTTATCACGATATTGCAGCAGTTCAGTCCTATCTTCAGGCTGCACTTCTACTGTGGTTCTTCCTCCACTGAAGTCTTGAACCTCTCAAAGTCATCCATGAGGACTGGAATCAACTTCTTCCAAACTTACGTTAATGTTGCTATTTTGACCCCTTTCCATGAATCATGAACGTGCATCATGGCATCTAGAATGGTGAATCCCTGTCTAGAAGATTTTCATTCCATCAGTGAATCACTCGCTGTGGTAGGTATAGCCTAAGAAAAATGCATTTCTTAAATAATAAGACTGAAAGTTGAAATTACTTCCTGATCCATGGGCTGCAAAATGGATGTTGTGTTAGCAGGCGTGAAAACAACTTGTTAACCTCCTTGTACATCTCCATCAGAGCTCTTGGGTAACCAGGTACATTGTCAAAGAACGGTAATAATCTGCAAATAATCTTCTGGCTGGGTGTGACGGCTCACACCTGTAATCTCAGTACTTTGGGAGGCTGAGGCTGATCGTTTGAGCCCAGGAGCTTGAGACCAGCCTGGGGAACATGGCGAAACCCTGTCTTAAGTTTCATTTCTGTTTCTAAATGATGGGTGTTTTGAGATAGATGGGTGTTTCAGGATATTTGTTTGATCTTATGGACTCACATTGGTGTAAGAAACTTCTTTTCAAGGCTTTTCTAAATGTCTCATAGATGGGTAGATAGATGGGTTTATTACCTTAAGTTTCATTTCTATTTCTAAATGATGATTTCACTGATTTTACATACTTTGGCAGTATCTTAATCTGTTCGTGCTGCTGTAACAAAATACTACGGACTGAGTAATTTATAAATAATAGAAATTTATTTCTCAAATTCTGGAGGCTGAGAAGTCTGATCAAGGCACTGCAGGATTGGTGTCTGGTGAGGGCTGCTCTCTGCTTCCAAGATGGTGCCTAGTCACGGCATCCTCTGGAGGGGAGGATCACTGTGTCTTCACGTGAGAGAACAAAAGAATGAGAATGACTCTCTCTGAAGCCTCTTTTATAAGGGCATAATTTATTTATGAAGACAGAACACTCATGTCTTAATTATTTCCCCAAAGGTGTTTCCTCTTAATAAGTTTTAACACATGATTTAGGGCAACATTCAGACTATAGCAGGCAGTAATTATAATTTCAAGATTGAGAACCCTAAAATATTTTTTTTTGGCATAACCCTTTTGTCTTCTCTGTGAACCTTGATACTGTTACTTCTTGAAATCAAGTTTTAAGATATTTTGAAATTTTTTCTTAGAGAGCCAACAACCTCTTGTTTCTATAAAGGAGTTATCTGAGATTTAAGTTGGATTGTTCTGTAATATTTGTGCTGTAACATTTTACTGTGTTTACAATGCTTGTGTGCATGTACTATGGTGGTTTGCATTTATTTCTCATCCCTTGAATTTCATAATAGTATTCTTGAAGACAGGCAACGTTCTTATTCGCTGTTTATGCCACATGAAGAATGAAATTGTACAAAGTAGTTATTCAATGGAAGGATATTGAGAGATTTCAAATTATTCTATTCCGATAATGACATCTCCGTTTTTCTATACTTATTTGTGGTATACACCATTTTTTAACAAAGAATGTTTGCAAGGATGTTTTGGTGTTAGAATATCATTGTTAGTCAGGGAAGTCAGGGCCCGTGGATGTTCAAAGACATTGAAAAAGGGGAATTACATGAAAATTCTGTTAAATCCTGACTTAATGCCAGCTATGTTTCTTTATTTAAACTTTTATTTCAGATTCATGGAGTACACACACAGGTGTGTATTCACCACATAAAGAGAATTAAAAACAAAAACCATATGATCATCAAAAGTACATTGTGTGATGCTTAGGTTTGGAGTATGAATGAATCTGTCACTCAGGTAGCGAGCATAGTGCCTAATACCATTTGGATTTGTGTCCCTGCCTAAATCTTACGTTGAATTGGAACCCCTGGTGTTGCAGGTAGAGCCTAGAGGGAGGTGATTGGATCATGGGGGTGGGTCTTTCATGAATGGTTTGGCACCATCTACTTGGTGGTGTTCTTGTGAAACAGTACCCTTGAGATCTGGTTGTTTAAAGCGTGTGGCACCTCTTCTCTTTCTCCTCTTCCTCCTGCTTTGGCCATGTCAGACATGCCTGCTTCCCCTTCACCTCCTTCCACCATGATTGTAAGCTTCCTGAGGCCTCCCCAGAAGCCAAGCAGATGCCAGCATCATGCTTCCTGTATAGTCTGTGGAACCATGAGCCAATTAAACATCTTTTCTTTATAAATTACCTAGCCTCAGGTATTTCTTTATAGCAGTGCAGGAACGGACTAAAACAGTACACAATAAGTAGTTTTTCAGCTATTGCTCCCCTTCTTCTCTTGCCCCAGTAGTCCCCAGTGTCTATTGTTCCCGTCTTTAGGTCCATGAATACCCAGTGTCTATCTCTGACTTATATGTGAAAATATGTGGGATTTGGTTTTCTGTTTCTGCTTTAGTTTGCTTAGGATAATGGCCTTCAACTGCATCCATGTTGCTGCAAAGGACACGATTTTGTTCTTTTTTATGGCTGTATAGTATTCCATGGTGTGTAGGTACCACATTTTCTTTAGTCCACTGTTGATGAGCACCTGGGTTGATTCTATGTCTTTACCATTGTGAATGATGCTGCGGTGAATATTCAAGTATTCATGTCTGTTTGGTAGGATGATTTATTTTCTTTTGGGACTGTCTTGTTCCAGTTGTGAAGGGGAATGCTTCCAGCTTTTGCCTATTGAGTATGATGTGGGCTGTCATCTGGTCATACATGGTTCTTATTATTTTTAGGCACGTTCCTTTGATGTCTAGTGTTTTGAGGGTTTTTATCATGAAAGGATGTTGGATTTTATCGAAAACTTTTTCTGTGTCTATTGAGATGATCATATGGTTTTTGTTTTTAATTCTCTTTATGTGGTGAATCATATTTATTGATTTGTATATGTTGAACCAATCTGGCATTTCAGAAATAAAGCCTACTTGATTGTGGTGAATAAACTTTTTGATGTGCTGCTGGGTTCAGTTTGCCAGTATTTTGTTGAGGATTTTGTGTCTCTTTATCAGGGATGTTGGCCTGAAGTTTTATTTTTTCATTGTTTCTTTGCCAAATTTTGATATCAGGATTATGGCCACCTATGTTTTTATTCATCTCATTGTCTAGTTGTTTTTTGTCTTCGTAGTTACTACCCCAAACCTAGTCTACTTTCCTGATCTCTCCAGATTATACGTACTGCAGACCCATCCCCTTTAACAAAATTTTTCCGGCTTCATTGAGATTAAGCCCGTTCTTAGGTAAAGTACCTTCATCCCTTCATAATCTCTCTGTGGTTTAATGGTCCCCCTCTTCTTAGTCTCTGAACAGGAAAACATGCATCCTGCTTACCAAGGCTGACCTTCCAACTGCATTCTTGGTACTTAAGACTTTTCCTACTGAATCCAGCTCCATTTATTTGCTGCCCTTTCCTGTTCTCTCTTCCCCACCTGCCTACAGATTTTCGGAGACCATCCCTTTCTTACAGAAGAGCTCTCTTCCTTTGTCACTGCTACCTGCTTCGGTTGCTTTCCTAACCTGCTTGCCTTGATGGCCACATCTTTTCAAGGTGTCCCCTCGGTGCCAGGCCTTTCACCTGAGCCTTCCTTCCTCCTCGGCCCTGCACTATGACCTGTGTGCAGGACCTGAGCCTTCCTTCCTCCTCGGCCCTGCACTATGACCTGTGTGCAGGACCTGACCCTTCCTTCCTCCTCGGCCCTGCACTATGACCTGTGTGCAGGACCTGCCCTAGCACTGAAAGGTGTCTTCTTCAGGGAAGGAACCAATTGCTTCTGGGCCAATTCCCACTTTACTCTCCGGGATTGTCTGGGGAGAGTTTCTGAGAGGGAGCATGAGACGAAGGATCTCTCCATATGGTTATCCTTTCCCACCTTTCTTGCTTCCTTGCACTCTCCACGTGCCCTCCCCACTACCCCAACCAGCAGATCAGGTTGTCTCTACATCTTGCCCCAACTTAAGCCAGTAGGTGATTTCTATGAGCTTTGCTCTGCTTCCTTCCTGGTTTATTCCCACCCAACCCCAAATTTCCTCCAAGTTAAGTTGTTTTAGCAGACACTGGGTTAGGAACTTCATGCTTTAATCTTTGCTTGACTTCATGAAACACTGCTCACTTCACAAAAATGAGAAACAACTTAGCTGAAGTAATGCAGCTGGGAAGAACCAAACTTCTGACATCAAAGTCTGTTTTTAACCATTGTTGCATTGTCTTATGTGCTTGGAATTTTTTCCACAGTGAGAAAAAATGTTAAGAAGATAACAAAGTTTTGTTTTGTTTTGTTTTTTAAAAGAAAAACTGATTTTTCTAAACCCTTTGTTTAGAAAATTGCTAATGTATAATTTATCAATAAATATAGTGAATCAGAATCTGTCCTGTTTTGATACTATTTGTCAATTAGCAAAAGTAACTGATGTGGGGAGGAAGTCATCCCTGGTTGTAAAAGGGGGGGCTGGTGACACCAGAATTACATGTTGTCAGTGTGCATTTAGCTGTAGTCACATCTGCTGTCTTCAGCCTCTTGACAGTAAAGCATCTGTGCTCTGAGGCACTTTTGTGTGATCCAGTTTTGTACACAGGCAGTTTGTCGGGAGCATTACCATTGCCTCTGTTTCCTCATCTGTAAAATGGTGACAAAATAGTATTACCTTATAAAATGGGGCTAGTAATAGTGCCACAAGCCTGATAGGGCTGTTTATGTGGGTTCATGAACTTATGTGGGTTCATGCATAAGGCGCTTAGAACATGTTTTAAGGGCTATATAACTTTTAGCTATAAAAATAATAATTACTATTATTGTTAATAGAAATTGTTATTGGATATTTTATTTATGGTAACACGAGGGGGCAGCTTATCTGCCTTTGTACGTGTGTTAAAGCAAAAGCATGCTCGTTTCTCAGGAGCTCTGTTCTGTGAGGCTTGGGTAATTACAGCGTGAGCATGACTGGAAAGTTGAATTGGAGAGGGGCAATTCTTTGAGTGAAATGATGCGACCGCTGCTTCTTGGTTCTTCCCAAGCTGAGGTGTAGTAATGCTGCTCTCTTTTTTTCTGTCGACACAATTCCCTCAGGAATATCTGCAGAGTAGTGGGTCTGATGTCTCCTTTGCTTAACATTTTTTTACGTAGGAACTTACCTACCTCAAGTCCAAGGTGGCGTATGGAAAAGAATTTCCTCTTTGAGCTCAACAGTGATGGGAACCATGTTTTTGTCATTCTTTAGACTGCTTAAATTGCTGAGACTTTTCAAGGTTAATAATATTTTTATCCACCTTCAGTTTTTCAATTTACTATTGTTATATTGTGTAACATGTGCTGTTCTCTTTTTGAGTTAATATATTGTAAGTTAACTTACGTTAATAAATAAAACATCTCCTTTTTCAAGAAGCAAAAATGTGATTATTTCATAGATCCCCAAATCTGTCCAACCATAAGACTTCTCAGGAAATCTTTAAAATTATTATTTTGTACTGTGTTTCAAATAGCTGCCCACACCCCCTCCCCCTTCAAATGATGAGCGAATTCCTCTGGTGTGGTCTGTGTGGCCTGCCTAGAGAGTCCTGATGCCCCACAGTGGCTGTAGACCTGGCCGCAAGTCCTGAAGGCTTCTACCTTCCCAGGTGCATGTCTTTTGCTGTTTCCTATATTTCATATTTGTGGTTAAGCCTTTAGAAACTAGGCACCATTTGCCCAGGCGTGGTGGCTCACGCCTGTAACCCCAGAACTTTGGGAGGCCAAGACGGGCAGATCACTGGAGGTCAGGAGTTCGAGATCAGCCTGGCCAACATGGTGAAATCCCGTCTCTACTGAAAAAATACAAAAAATTAGCCTGGCATGGTGGTGCATGCCTGCAGTCCTAGCTGCTAGAGAGGCTGAGGCAGGATAATCACTTGAACCCAGGAGGTAGAGGTTGCAATGAGCCGAGATTGCACCACCACACTCCAGCCCAGGTGACAGAGCGAGACTCCATCTCAAAAAAAAAAAAAAGTCTCAAAAAAAAAAAAAAAAAAAAAAAAAAGAAACTAGCACCATTAAATTCTATTCCCATTTGTGGTTATTCTTTGATTGTCTCAACAATACTTAAGATGAAAAATGAAGTTTTAAAAAAATTTAGCATGGTGTTTATCCTTGATTTAGGTATTCCACAAGTATAGTTTAAAAAACATGAAATGAGTGAATTTAAACATGGAGTTCTAAATTTTCTATGCGAGACCTGAAGATATCTTAGCAGGAAAGGATGGTATTCAATAAGTTCTTTGTACTTTTTAAAAAGTACTTTTGTAAGCGTTTATCATCCATCCCCTCAGCCTTTTGAAGTAGATTGTGTATTTGTTTATATTTTTTGGAATTCAAGAACTCTGAGCCTCCAGCATCTAAGCACAGAACCTTGCACACAGAAGATGCTTAATAAATATTTATTGAATGAGTGAGACTGCCCAAGGTTGCATTATTAGTTACTGTTAGTAGCCTATAATTCATCTATATCTTGGTCCTAAGTCTCATGGTTTTACTCAATAATTATAATATTTTGGGATCGAGGGTTGGAATCCCCACTTGGACCTTTGCTAGTTATATGGCCTTTGGACCTATTCTGGAACTCAGTTTGCTTCTAAGTAAATTGGCAATGCCAACCTGCCCTTTCTGTTCCTTAGCATGAGAAGAAGTGTTACCCAGTTCTTGACACACTCAGATGCTTGAGGAATGGTAGATATTCCTAAAACCAATCTTATGGAATGCTAGTGTAAGACTCAGTGGGTGTGGAAACCATCTATTTTATAATCTCTGAATGTGGGCTTATTTCACTTATAAAAACTACCACTGCAGTAATTCAGAAGCCTGGGTATTTTCCTTGACTCTTGATTATCAGAACTACAAGCAACCACAAACTTTAGAAGCATTCAGGGAATTATTTTTTCCTATATCATTGATGTAGAATAGAACTTCCTGTTTGCACTATTTCTCTGTATAACTTCAATTTATGCCCACTCAGAATTATACAAAGAAAAATGGATATATACTAAACTGTCTTCTGTGCCCCAGTCTCTACTTTTGAACCCTTCTAAATCTGTTACTTTCTCTGCCTTGCTGCCCTCCTTCCCTCCATGCCCTGTAAAAACATGGAAGCATCTAGTATTAGTTAATGTTATCAGATCATTGGCTGGGTGCAGGTGGCCTAAAACTGGTTCATTCTGAAGCATGTTGTCTTCAACTATGGATTTGTACTTTAACTCCTTTAATTTCTTACTGTAGATGAAAACATTTCTACCTTCCTGCTGTTTTTGGATAAACTAGGTGTCAGCAAGTAGGCAGGAAGATTTTTCTATTTTTAATAATGAAAGGCTTTAAGACTGTCTATTTTCTTCAGACTTACCTGATTTTATTTCCTAAGTGTTGATAAGCAGTAGTATTATTGTTTTTTAAAATAACCTAGAATTGCAGATTTCTTTTTTAATCCATTAATTAGACTAGTACTTAAAAATTTCTAATATTTGTATCATTTTAAATTAGTAATTTTATTGCTTTGGAAATTGAGAACATGGCATTGTGTACAGTTTATGTTTGTTTGGAACTTTTTGAAATTTTCTTTGTGGCCTAATATATTAATATTAGTTTTTACAAATGTTTCATGAATTCTTTAGAAGGAAGATATATTTTTAAAATGTCAGTACAAAGCCTGATATCCACTAATGTTATCAATTATATAATTCCAATCCTCCATGCTTTGTTAAGTTTTTCCTGCACAGTAGATCAGACTGAGGTGTGTGCTCTTCTAATGTGAGTGGATTTTGGGGCACCAGTGTTCCATGCAATTCTAATTTTTGCATTTTGTTATATCAGTTCTTTTTTTTTTTCTTGATACAGAGCCTCACTGTGTCGCTCAGGCTGGAGTGCAGTGGTGCAATCTTGGCTCACTGCAACCTCTGCCTCCCGGGTTCAAGCAATTCTCTGCCTCAGCCTCCTGAGTAGGTAGGATTATAGGTGCCCACCACGATGCCCGGTTAATTTTTTTGTATTTTTAGAAGAGATGGGGTTTCACCATCTTGGCAAGCTGGTCTTGAACTCCTGGCCTCGTGATCCACCTGCCTCGGCCTCCCAAAGTGCTGGGATTACAGGTGTGAGCCACTGTGCCTGACCATATCAATTCTTTTTAATTTTTCAGTGTAATGATAGTTCAAACAGAAATTCATGCTTTTTGTGTCTTAATTATTGTTCCACTTAATACTTTTGCCTTGAATTCTATTTTGTCTTGTGTTAATATTGTCACTCTCTCCTTTTATTTTTATCTTCTTGAGATATAACCTATCTGGTTGTTTTGACAGGTAGTATCTCATTTTTTCTCCTCAATCTGGAAGACTTTGTCTTTAATATTGGGGAGATCAATTCATTTATGATGGTCATCATAGAAGATAAGTTCAGTTCTACTTGTGCCTTCTTCTTTTTGTTTTAAATGTATTCTTGCTTTTCGTGGGGGTTGGGAGGTCTGCTTTTTGTTACGCGTGCTGTCTTTGATGTCTTCCATAGTGTTTGGAAGGCATCTATTTCTAATTCTACAGTCTGGGAAAGCCTCTCAGATTAGCCGGCCACGTGGATTGTTTCTCTGCCATTTATTGTGGCGGTTTAGCCCCTCACTGCTCTCTGTATGGATTTTAAGTTCTGTTGAAATTTTAGTTTCCTTCCTTATTTTGTTCATCTCCTTACATTATCCTATTATCTTTTTGCCTTAGCTTCTTTCTTTCATTATGGCTCTTTGCACCTTTTTCATTGAAGTCTTTGTGCATTTTAATGAGGATATTGAAGACTTTCCCGATACTTTCTTCTGGCTTCTGTGGTAAACAGTTTCACATTGTGTATTTCTGAGTCATTAGGATGATGATCTCATTTTTTGTTCCCTGTGCTATCCATCCACCTGCAGGAAGCACAGTTTTGTTAGTTTTATTTTCTCTTTATTAAATCCTAATATATTTACTGACTGCTTCCTAGAGATACATAGATAAATTAGGCAGACTTTATTCTGTGTTTGTTTTCTGGATTTTATTTTTTTTCCACTCAGTTAATTGCATCTGATCAACAACACATCTGCCTTTTTTTTTCTGTTTGCTTGTTTGTTTGGGTAGTTGATCTTGGACTTTCCAGGCTCCAAATCTGTGAGAAAGAAGAGAACTAAGCACCTACTTTATGGTATTTTGTTATAGCAGACCGAAAGGGCTAAGAGAATGTTAAACAAATTACTTACATTCTGTCTCTGTCCTATCTTCCTTTTTTGTTGTTATTCTTTTAATCTTTTGAATATGTGTACAAACTCATCACTCCATTTTATTAAGCTCCTGAGACCACTGAAAGTTGTATGACAATGCCATAATCTTTACTCTTAAGGTTAAGAGGCACAGACTCCTGAATTCAAGTTCATGAGTTCCTGAATTCATTTACCAATGTGTATTTGCAATTTTTGGTACTATGATTTTGATTGACAGATATTTAAAGGTAGTAAGTTTTTTCAGTCTGATACATATTTGTTTTTAGAGTTTTTATTTTATTTTATTTTATTTTTTTGAGACGGAGTTTCGCTCTTTTGCCCAGGCTGGAGTGCCCTAGCGCTGTCTCGGCTCACTGCAAGCTCCGCCTCCCGGGTTCACGCCATTTTCCTGCCTTAGCCTCCCTAGTAGCTGGGACTACAGACGCCCGCCACCCGGCCGGACTAACTGTTTTGCATTTTTAGTAGAGACGAGGTTTCACCATGTTAGCCAGTATGGTCTTGATCTCCTGACCTTGTGATCTGTCCGCCTCAGCCTCGCAAGGTGCTGGGATTGCAGGCATGAGCCACTGTGCCCAGCCTGTTTTTAGAGTTTTCACTTCTAAAAAAGGTAATCAAATAGGTTAGTCTTTAATTATGCTTTTTTTTTTTTTTTTTTTCTTTAAAGACGGGATCACACCGTGTCACCCAGGCTGGAATGCAATGGTGCAGTCATAGCCCACTGCAACCTTGAACTCCTGGGCTCAAGTGATCCTCCCACGTCAGCCTCCTGAGCAGCTGGGACTATAGGTGTGCACCACTATGCCCATCTAATTTTTATTTTTTTCTGTAGAGATAGGGTCTTGCTGTGTTGCTCAGGCTGGTCTCAAACTCCTGGCCTCAAGAGATCCTTCTGCCTTGGCCTTCCAAAATGTTTAGAATATAGGTATGAGCTAGTGCACCTGGCCTAATTGTGCTTCTATTTAGTTTAGAACATACGGTAACAAGGATAATGGACTTAAACCAATCTGTGAGTAATAACATTTTCTTAAAATTGCATGGAGAAAGTGGAATCCTGTTTTCTTCCTTTCTCTCTCTCTCTTTTTTTTTTTTTTTTTTGAGATGGAGTTTCACTGTTGTTGCCCAGGCTGCAGTGCAGTGGCGCAATCTTGGCTCACCACAACCTCCACTTCCCGGGTTCAAACGATTTTTCTGCCTCAGCCTTCCGAGTAGCTGTGATTACAGGCATCTGCCACCATGCCTGGCTGATTTTGTATTTTTAATAGAGATGGGGTTTCTTCATGTTGGTCAGGCTATTCGTGAACTCCCGACTTCAGGTGATCTGCCCATCTTGACCTCCCAAAGTGCTGGGATTACAGGCATGAGCCACTGCACCCGGCCAGTCCTCTTTTCTAATATACCACCAGATAGCGTATTCTGAATCAGCCTAGGACTCTTAAAGCAGTAATTGATAGTCAGGGCTTGCCAGCTGAACACGTGACTGAGTTCTCTCTAGATCTGTTTTTTGAATTCGTATTTGAGGATGGTGTTCTGCTGTAGGAGTTGTGTAAGTTAAAAGTCTCGGATCCTGGCAAATATTTTATGAAATCAAAGGGAAAAGTAAGTTATTCTTCTCATGGCCTCTGTTTTCCCAGAAAACTTAAAATTATATTGCTTTTTTTTTTTTTTTTTTTTTTGCTATTTTTGCTGCCTGGTTCCTTTAAACTGTTCTTGCTGTGTTGCCTCGGCTGGAGTGCAGTGATATGATCTCAGCTCACTGCAACGTCTGTGTCCTTGGTTCATGTGATTCTCCTGCCCCAGCCTCCTGAGTAGCTGGGATTACAGGCTCTTGCCACCACACCCAGCTAATTTTTGTGTTTTCAGTAGAGACGAGAGTCTTACCATGTTGGCTAAGCTGGTCTCAAACTCCTAGCCTCAGGTGTTCCTCCAACCTCAGCCTCCCAAAGTGCTGGGATTACAGGCATGAGCCACCATACTGATATATGTAGTGTTGTTGAAGGAACTCTTTCTTATGAAGATTTTTCAACTGGTTTTAATATCAACTGGACTTTTGTTTAAGAGTTTTCATAATAATGATATTAATAACTTCTGTTTCATTATTTTTTCGAAGTGCCTTCCAGTTCTTAATTTGTCCCTGGTTCATGTTGGGTGAATTTAACACCTTCTGATGTTTAAGGTTATCCTAGATACTAAGAACGTGGGGGAATTTTTAGTTTTTTTCCCCCTAGAAAGATGATTGTGGAGTCTAAAATAAAATCCACAAATTCTCTCTGAATCCTAGTATCTTTTTTCAAGTATTCTTTCTACCTATGACTTTAAACTTTTGGTATTTACATGATACAGTCTTGGTTGTATTATCATATCTTGTCAATATAGTATATCCGGATAGAATTTTAAATACCAGTGGAGTTTTTTGTTCTTCGTCGGCTGTAAGGACTTCTTAGAAATATATCAAAATTGAGAGTAAACTTTTTTATTCTAAATACTCAGAGGTGGAGTTCCTTTTAATAATTTTGACCTTGCCTACAATACTTGTATTAAATTTATATTTAGAAACAGAGTCCTTATTTGGCATCTACTCCATTTTTAAGACTTTCTTTTAAAAGAAGCAGTTGATGTGTTCTGACTGGTATTTGAAGAATTTAACTGATTCATTTAACTTCAGAAAGTACAGCAAAGAAAAGAAAAAGCATAGTAGAAATCTAAATTTTTGGTTTATGAAATGGAAACATAGTTAGGGTCTTTTCTACAGTGTATCCTCTCTCTACTCAATATATAAATACGCTTTTAGTTATTTAATATTGATTTGTAATGACACAGACTAAAAGCTGCCATCTGACATTCATATCATGTAAGATTTTCTTGCTTCACATTCTAAGGCCCACATTTTGTTTGTAGGGAAGTGACCTTTTGCTTTGCTCCTTGTTTCTTCTACTCATGGATCTCAGGCCTTAAAGTGGTGCAAGTGAAGCTGTCAGATATAAAGGTGGTTTTGGTTTTGGATGCTATTGATGGTAAAGAACAAGTTTCGTGCTCACCCTTCCCTGTAGTTTGCAGACCCTCAGAGAGCTAAGGAGGGGAAATGGAAAGAATTAGAGCATGACTATTGCTAACCCATCTTTCCTTCAGAGGAAGGAAGGGAAAGAGCAGGCAAATGTTGAAAAAATAAAGATGGAAGGGGCACCCTTAGAAACGTTTGTACCTCCTCAATGTAGAGGCCTGAAATGACTCCCACAAAGGAGAGACATGGTATTGTCTTGCTTCCTGCCTCGGTATTGGCTAACTTTCACTTTAAAGGAATTTTTGAAATTGGTAGGACGTAATAAATGCTCCAATCAAGGCACGTTAGTCATCCAGCCATTTGTTCGCTTATTTAAGAAGTACTTATTGACTGCCTGCTGTGTGAATCCAGTAATTTCACTAGGCATTGAAGGTACAAGAGGAATGTTGTTCTCGTGGAATTAATACCAGTATATAGATATACAATTTAGTGGAGTGGGATGTTGCTGAAATGGACGTCTATGTAACTTGTAATGGGAGCAAGGAGGTAAGAGCAGCCAGAGGAATTACCAGAGGAGGACTGGCTTGGGCTGAGTTTTTTTCAGGCTGGCTAGCTGGGAGCAGACATTCTAGGAAGAAGCTGCATGTAAAGACAGGAAAGGGCATATTACATGTGAGGGTGGGGGAGGATGCATGGCAACAGATTAGGTGGAATCGTAAGGGCATCTTATGTCTTCTGGTAGAGTTAAGGTTTATGGGGGACTTGTAAAGTTGAAGAGGGTTTGACTCTGATGAGATTTGAATTTTGAAAGATCATTCTGGTAGATGATGTTCTGGTAGACAATGAATTGGAGAGGGAAATGAAACTGCAGGTGTGATGCCCAGTAAGGAAACTAGTATACTAGTTGAGATTAGGGATGATGAGGAGCTAGATGAGGCAATATAGATAAAAGAAAGAAAATGGGTGTGGTAAGTATCAAGAAGACAGAATAGATGAATTTATTGACTAATTGGTGGGTATAGAGGCGGCATCTAGGATGACTTTCCCGTTTTGCCTTAAGTGACTGGGTGAGTATTAGCACCCATAACTTCCTGGTTAACCAAATGAAATGCTACGGAAAGTTTAAGGAAGACAAGGTCTGAAAAAAATGTCCACTGAGTTAGGCATCTAGGAAGTCATTGGTGAATTCACTGAAAGGGGAAAGTGTAATGATTCAGTCACAGTTTAAAATTGCTTGGGAGAAACAGTGGCCTAGAAGATGCCATAGTGTTGCAGGGCAGTTCTGACTATGCAACTGCAATTGAATCATCTTTATTTGTAGAGGCAACAATCTCCCCTGGGATTTTCCTTGGCCTATTTCAGCTGCCTGGGATTAGGAACGGAGAATGTAAACAAGATCTTGGCTGATGAGGAAAGAGTAGGATGGCAGCGTTGGGGTTTTGCTCACTAGGTGTGACAGGCTGGCAAGGTGTCAGACTCTTGGAGGAACTGGGAGAACAGTTAGCATTGGCCACATTTTTTACAGATGAAGAAACTGAGGCCTGCTGATGAGTGATTTATCACAGCAGAAGGAGCATGCTTTTGGAGTAAGATAGCGCTAGACTTGATACTTAATAACTCTGTGACCTGGGAAAGTTATTTAAAAATCTTTGTTCACATAAATCTTCTTACTCTGCCATTCCAGATGAAGAATCTAATAGCAGCTATTTGTGGGTGATTGTGAGTAGTAGTATGAATAAGGTTCTAGGGTTCAGAGTCAGATCCGAATTTGAATTTCAGAAGTCCTTGTGTAATTTACTTGAACTCTGAGCTTGTTTCTTCGTCTATAAAATGAAAATATTCTCAAATGCTGTTTTGAAGCCTAAAACTAGAAGAGATAATTGTAATGTTTTCTTAGTATAGGGACTGGCAAAGGGTAACAGCACAGAAACTGACAGCCATTTATTATGTTGTTATTTTTACTGTTAATCTTTGGGAACAGTTGGGCTTTTCTTTCCCTAAGAATTTGTGTCAGTTACCTTATGGAGTTTCAGTAAGATAAACTGAAGATATTCAGTATAGGAATGAATTTTTTTATTTATTCTGCCTGATACTCAATACGTTTTTCCTGCTTTCGGGCCATCTTCAGTTCTGGGTAGTGTTCTGCGAGTGTTGGCGTGACTGCTCATGTTCTGTTTTCTTGCTGCTTTTTTGTTATTCCTGTTGAATACTTTGCTTGTTGGAGTTGCCCAGTCTGTCATCCATTTAGTCTGTTTCCATGCTTGTCTTTCGTATTTACTGGCTTTCTATCTCTGAGTAATTTCAGATGATTTCTTCTGACATTTGCCTTGATTCTTTTTTTTTAATCTTTATTTTTTTTACATTTGTCAAGTCTACTGTTTAACCCATCCTTGAGTTCATTTTAATAACCATGTATTTTCCTATCTGGAATGTCTGTGTTTCTTTTTCAGAACTGCCCATTTTTATTTCAAAGTGTTCTCTTGTTGCATTATGAATTTGATTCCTTCCTTTATGTCTCAGCTCTTTATATTTTAAAGTCCTGTGGAGAATGTTCTGTTGTCTAATATATGCTATATGAGCTGACATTATTTTATGTAGTTTTTAACGTGAGTTGTCTTCCACAGGATGCAGATTATGAGATAAACATGCTGTGCTATATGATGGTTATTTTGTGTGCCAACTGACATTCGGTCAGACATTCTGGGTGTATCTGTGAGGGTGTTTTTGGATGAGGCTAACCTTTGTATTGGTAAACAGAGTATAACAGATGGCCCTCCCTAATGTGGGTGGGCCCCATCCAATGAGTTGAAAGCCTGAATGGAACAAAAAGGCTGATTCTCCCATGAGTCAGAGGGAATTCCTCCTACCTGATATCCATGAGCTGGGACATGGGTCTTCTCCTTCCTTTGGACTGAAAGTGAAATATCAGCTGTTCTCGGGTCTCAGAGCTGCTGGCTTTCCGACAGTGACTATACCAAGGCGCTCCTGGCTCTTCAGTGTGTGGACTGCAGATCTTGGGATTACCAGTTTCTCTCTTACTGTTTCTGTGTCTCTCCACACACTTTCTTGGTCCTGTTTCTGGAGAATCCTGACTAGTACAGATTTTAGTCCAGGGAGTGGTTCTAGAGGAGCAGTGTTGTCAGGATGGGTTTTCTGAACGTGATTCTGGGGTTTCTAGAAGTGACTCTCTAATCTGATTAGACTAAAATATGCTGATAACTCTTTCCAGTAGTAAAGAGAGCACTGATAGGCCATGGCATGATCTGGCAATAGAGATACACAAGATATCACCATTGGATACTCCTAACAAACCACTTAAAGCAATCAAGGGTCTGGGTACTGTGTATATGATATTTTTGAACATTTTTGGTAAAGTAACAAATATAGCGAGATTGGCT
This sequence comes from Macaca mulatta, assembly GCF_049350105.2. Taxonomy (NCBI): domain Eukaryota; kingdom Metazoa; phylum Chordata; class Mammalia; order Primates; family Cercopithecidae; genus Macaca; species Macaca mulatta. The sequence goes on from NC_133409.1 coordinate 181,065,663, forward strand.
GGTTGTTACTAATGTCACTGGACAAAGTGGGGAAAGAAAAGGATGAGCTCAAGCATTTAAATTCCCAGCTGAAACACCACATAAATGCCCTGAAGGCTTGTATGTGTGCCCTGAAGGAGAACCTTAAGTTGTATTAGTTGCAGGGCTGAAATGGCTAAAAAACCCAGATTCTTATCTTGTGACTGGCTGTATTATGATACAAATTGAACTCCCCATCTCATAGGGTGAATACTGTTAAAGGCATTGATTGGGAAGGAATGGTGTGCTGAAAGTTGGGATGGGGATGTGTGGGAAGACCCTGATGAAGCTGGGGATAGTGAACCCTAAATTCTGATGAG